>NW_026575142.1:53257500-55657500 GCF_905146905.1 Nyctereutes procyonoides | reverse complement strand
TACGTCACACATTTTCCTGACTCTACACTTTTGCTTATGCCATTTCTTGCACTAGGAATCCACCCTCCTGTGTTCCTTGTTCTAATTTTACCCATTCTTTAAGGACAAGGTCAACTCTCTTTTGTGTTTTCAGCTTTTCCTGATTTCATTACCTGGAAGTACTGTTTCTTCTTCTAAACTCTCAAAGATAGCTCTTGTTCTCTACCTCCCTGATGTAGGGAGGGCCTCATATTTTTATTTATTTATTTAGTTAAGTGGCTTATGCCCTTCTTTGAGAGGGCAGGCGTTGTGCATGATTTGCCACAGAACTTAACGTGTAATAAGCACTTAATAAATAAATATTTATTGGATAGATTGTGTGATGGTTAGTTTTATGTGTCAGTTTGATCGGGCTGTATGTAGTACCTAGTTACTTAATTTAGTTACTTATAATACCCAGTTATTTAATACTAATCTAGGATTGCTGAGATAGTGTTTTGTAGATATGGTTGACACCTACAGTTGGCTTTCACGTAGGTGGGCCTTATCCAGTCAGCTGGAAGTTCTTACAAACTAAAACAGAATTTTCTGGAGGAAATTCTGCCTCAAGACTTCAGTATCAATTCCTGCTTGAGTTTCTAGTCCGCCAACCTGCCCAATAGATTTTGGATTTGCCTGCTGTGCAGGTGTGGGGGCTTGTCCGTCCTCACAACTGCGTGAGCCATTTCCTTGAAATATTCTCCTTATATATGTATGTGCTATTGGTGGTGTCTCATCAGAGAACATTGGCTAATAGAGATAACACAATATATCCTATTTATCATTTAAATTAAGTGACTTGATCATAGGCTCCAGGAAGCCTTGAATTTTTGCTTTGTTCGTGGCCGTATCCCAGTGGCTAGAACAGTGCCTGACACAAAATGGAAGTTCAATAAATGTTTGCTGAATATGTGAAGGAATCAAAAAGATAGCTTTATGGAAAATACCACTGCTGGCTATTTACTAGGTTTGAACTTCCCCTTACATACCTTGGCTCTCGAGCTGATACATATGGCAGAAAAAAACCCCAGTCCTGCCACTCTGGGCGTTCCCATAGGCAAGTCACTACCATTCTCTGAACTCTATCTTCTTCATCTGTATGATTAAGAGTTTAATCTCCTAGAACTCTCAACTCCCCCACACTCTTCTTTGACATTTTTTATTTTGACACATGCCTACCATAGCCTCAATTTTGCATCTTTTTTTTTGTCGTCACGCAGACTAGCATATTATTTATTGTATGGTAGTCGTAATTTCTTTCATTACGAATTATGCTATCATCAATTACTACCTGAGCTACATAAAGTTGTTCTTTTCCAAAGTACTTAAAGAAAACTTCAGCCTCAATTTCTGGGACCAGACTCCTTCCATATCTTAGTTGTAAGGAAATAAAATAGACCTCCTAGGTTTTTTTTGTTTTGTTTTGTTTGTTTGTTTGTTTTTTTTTTTTGTTTTTTACCAGAACCACAATTCCTTGTCCACAAGTGCTTTACAAGCCGGCTATAAAGGCCCTTATATTCATTTATCCTGCACCAAACCTTCAGAACTTCAAGCCTTGGCTTCTAATTTTAGGATCAGGAAATTATTTTATAACTGTTTTGCAGCCTCTTATAAATACTTCCTGCAGGGCTTTCTTTGGGTACCTTTTGTTTCCTCTCATCCTGTGGGGAAAAGGATTTCTGGAACTTGAACATACCTGCTGGGCCCTTGCTGGGCCCTAAGAACACAGAGGTCATAAGTCTATGCCCCAGGGCCAGGCTGCTGAGTAAATTTTAGCTGTGGATCTTGCTTTAACCCCCACCAGCAGAGAATAAGAGGCTATTAGCCAAGATGTGCCAAGGAGGAGGTCTTAAGGCACTCACGGAGTCTCCTCTCCTGATTTCAGGCTAATTCTTTCAGAGCCGACATCCTAAAAACAAAAATTCTTGGAACGTCCCACAATGGAATGTTAAACTGTGCAAGGGTTGCCTGGGGAAAAATAAACAAATAAACAAAATGTACCAAGAACTTGTACCCAGCACAAGATTGCTTTATTTGTCTTTTCATGTCAAAGTCACAGTTTCAGAATGTCACACCTGGATGATACCATAGTCTATTCATTTACACTTGAGGAAAAGGAGTTTCAGAGATGAGGAGAGGCTTTTCCACCCATCATGGAACTAGCTAATGGGTGAAAGCCAGGCTACCATCACTCCTGGCTTCCATTCCACTGATTTTATCTAGATGTATTTATTCATAATGCCTACCTATGATACTCCTTCCCCAAAAAAACTTTATGAGGCAAATCATAATAAAATGCACATACTCATATCTCCAGGGTAGTTTAAATAGACATGAATCATTAGAAATTAAATAGAGAGAGGGGGCTGTGGGGTTTTCCTTCCTTTCTTCCTTTTTTTTTTTCTATATCTTTTCCTTTTTTTTCTTTTTTCTCCTGTTTTCCCACTAGACTAAGTAGAAGCACTGGGGAATATGAGGGTTTCTTTGGTGTGTGCATGTATGTGTGTGTGTGTATGTTTATGTTTATGCTGAGAAACTACTAATAGAGAAAGCACAATTCGAAGGCACAGTCCAGGAAGTATACTTAGGGTTGTGTGTGATAATGTTGTCAGAGCTGGAGGAGTGTCAGCGTTCCCCTCAGATGCCTTCTCTCCAGATTTTGCAACTTGGAATTTAAAATGAGCTTTGGACCACAACTCAACCCACCAGGTCTTAGATCAGGGGAAATAACTCCTTCTACTCATGTCCTGCACTGGGCATGGGGAAAAAAAGCAAAGTTTTTCAAATAAGCTTGTTATATACTGCAGGGTTTAGAGGATCTTTTTCTTTTCTTTTTTTTCTTAACAAGCTTTGGAAAACAAAACAGGTACCACCACTATTCCCTGCTTAATTTTATAGGTCTGCTCTGAGAGCCAGCTTCTATCATTATAAAATAAGTGTGTAAATAAATGTGTTAAAGGAAATACCTATTTTTTCTTTTTCCTTAGAGCTTCTGGAAGGGGATTTGGGTGTGGGATGTGGGTGTGATGTCTGTGGCATGTCTATACCATGGGGTGGAAAAAATAGCCTGCTAGAATTGGACAGTAGGAAAGCCAGAAACAATGAAATATGAATGTATTTTAAGCCTAGGAAAAGAAAGACACAATCCTCAATCTTGGGTCTTTATGTGAAAATAGACATAAAACACTTTGTGTGAAAAGTTCAGAACTCACAGTTCTGTTGTGAGGTAGATCCTTGGAGGAAAGGAGTTCTTAGTTGTTATATTAACTGACAAAATAAAATCATCAAGTCATACCTTCTCCGAGCTGAAACTCACCTTGGGCCAGAGCCTAAGCTCCTTACCAAGTCAGGGCCCTCCTGTGTAGTAACCCTGACAAGTGGGTGTCACAGCTCTGAGCCCCTCCTGTGATGGGTGATGGGGAGTTTACTAATTCATAAGGCAGCATATTCTGTGCGGAGTGGCTCTCGTTAGAAAATGCTTCTGTATCCTGAGCTGAAGCCTGTATTTCTGTAACTGTCACCCATCTTTCCTTATCCCACCCTCTACAACCACCCAGAAAAAAAATAAATTAATTTTCCCTGTGACAGCCCTTGATTCAATCATTCATGACAAATCAAAACAAACATCTCCAGTCTACACTGACAAGGTACTGTGCTCCCCCTTAGCCCGTGACCCAGCAACCAAGGTGTATACAAGGCAGGACTGACATGGGTGATGTGGAGCTAGGCCTCTGGGCAAGTTGAAGAGCTAGAAGGGGTTGGAGCAGTGTCCATCAAGAGATTGGTAAGGGGGCCCCACCCTTGCCCCAGAACACTTGAGGAGGTTAAGGCATTTGTAGAAAGACGATTTCTAGAGCAATTAATCAGTGGCTTTTTCTTGCCTGATGTATGAGATCAAGCAGACTGGGTCTCCCCCAAAAAAGGGAGAATTGAAAATTTTGACTTCATTTTTAAAAGTTATTTTGTCAGAAGATTTATTGACCAAGGGCCTGGAAGAGGAATCAAAGGTTCTGTTTGCCATGACGGAACTTGAATTGAACTTTGGGATCAGACTGCATGTGTGGAATGCTGGGTAAGGCGTAAGGCTCTCCAAGACAGAAGAGATTACTGGTCTTGATCCTCAGTGGACTGGTAACAACACAGTCTGAGGTCTGACGGAAAGAACCTGAGTTTGGGGCCGCAACCAGCCACCTGCTTATTTACTTCCTCTTTTATTTTTCAAATATTTATTGAACACCTACCGTGTGCCAGTGCTAGTGATAAGCACTGGGCATGCATCTGTGATGCAGATGGACACAGCCACTGCACACATGCAGTGTGTTTTTTGATGGGGGAGAAGACAGACAAGTGGTCAGGCAATGGCAATGGTGTTTGCAAAAGACTGGTGACAGGACCAAAGGCAATGAGCAGCGGTAAGGAACAGTTAAGGAGCGCACCGCCTAGACCTGGGGGTGTGTAGGTGGAAGAGGTTGGGGAAAAGCCATTGGCAGGAAATGACATCTAACCGGAGAGCTGAAGGATGACAATTACTAGCTGGTGGCCTCACAGAAATCACCATCTCTCTGAGCCTCAGTTGCTTATCTCTAAAATTGGAATGAGAATAACAGCCCTGACTCACCTGCTTTAGTAGGAGGTTGTGAGGATCCACAAACAGATTTCTGTGATAAGTGCTCCGTTGAACTGTAAAGTGCTCTATCATTGTAAGAAATGACAATTGTTAATAATTGTTATCAGATATTGTGTTATCTCCATTCCTAGATTCTATTTTCTTTCCACGCGCACAGATCTGGCTCCCTGAGCACAGCAGGAGCAGAGAATAAAAGGGTAGATTTGGGTGCAGAGATTTACACTGCTAGTTTCTTTCCACCTAGAGCCCCCAGGCCCTCAGGGCTACGGGGCATACAGGTGAAGGCACAGGTGGAACCAGGTGCGTGGGCCAGAGGGGGTGCGCTTCACTGGGGGGGGGGTTCACCTGGTTAGAAAGAACAGACTGAGTCAAATGGTTATCCACACTGTTCGGGGCGCCTCGCTAACATTTCCATGGCCCGACCTCACCAGAGGTAAAATTACCCCGGCAAGACTGCATGTCCCTGAACGACTTTGTGATATGCCAAGGAGATTCAGCTCAGCTAATCCTGATGGTGGGAAAAAGCAGTAGCCAAGCAATTCCAAATGTCAGCATTTCCCGGTTTACTGAGATTTAACTTTCAAGAGCGAGGAGTGCATTTTGCCCAACGGTCAGTCTCCTCTTTTTGTTTTATGAATTCTGGTCAGGTTTTGTGGGATTTTCTATGCCCTCTCTGGTGGCCTGGAAACATATTAAATGTTTACTAAATTCGAAGTTTGAGAACTGGAAACAGCAACACCTCTACTCTTTAGGCAGGCCTACTTTGCCTTTCTGTGCCCCACTTCTATGGGCAAAATGGAGCTGGTGGATGGGATTTATCCCAAATCCCTCTACCATCAACATCCTGTATGTCTGTGCTGCTTGCCTCTCTTCTCCCTGCCTACATTTTCCAATCTAAGAAGCTTTGGCCACTTTCATTTGTTAGACTTTTATTGAAAATCCAACCGCCCTAGAAGGCCAGATCTGGTAGCCTGGGCTGCTATTTAAATCTCTGTCAGACCAGAGCAACTTTGTTTAAAATTATATTTTGTTAATCCATCATGTGGATGTGGAGCTTGCTATTTTTAATACATGCTCTGAACAGCCCAGTTATTCATGGCTGAGAGTGCCACAGAACTTTAGAGCTGAATTTAAAAACAAACAGCCCCAGAGAAGCAATAAGAAGGCTGCTTTCACAAGCTAATAAAATTCGGGATTGGGAAAGTAAAGGCGTAAGTTTTACCTCTAAGTGGGATGAAGTGAGTTTCTGTGCTCTGTTTGATGCCAGAGGAGCAAGTAAAGGAACGGCCCTCCTTAGTGCTTGTTTAGATGGTAGATTCCATTGACCTTTTCTGAGTCATTTGTCAAAACTCTGGAGATGTGCACTTTTGTTATAGGACTGTGACACTCTTTAATATCTTCTAATAATTTCCTTCTCTTGCTTCACTTTCCTCTCTATTTCCCTTCCTTCTCTTAGGCCACTTAACATACATGGTGACGGTGGTGGTTGGGGCTGGGGGGAGGGAAGCGGCGGGGAGGAATGCAGGAAAATAGAAGCATTTAGTGAAATTCAAGCAGAAATACCTATATTTATAGCAACTCTTATGTGATTGTTAGGAAACCATAGAGAGTTTACACCGAGATATTTAACTGTAGCAAAACCCACCTAAATGCTGACTTCCTGGACTTTGGGAGATGATATTAATTTGTCATTCTTTTGTTTATTTATTCATCCATTCAAACATACTAATTAAGGTCATAAGATGGGCCAGGAACTGTATTAAATGCAGTGTTTACAAAGCTGGAGAGACACAGCGCTTGCCCTTGAGGAGCTCATGAGTTTCCTAGGGCCCAGAGATTAAAAAGCCTCCCAAGAGCCCAATTCTGGAAATTATGGTTCGTGATCCTCTTTCTTATTTTGCCAATTCGACAAGAGATATTTGTACCATCTTATTAGAGTTCTATAAGATCATATAAAAGGTGTTTCATTTTCTATTCAGGACATTCTCTGAATATATAGGCTCATTAAAGGTCAGTGATTCATAGAATTCTGATCTGGCTCATGTAAAGTAGAACAATGTAGAACAGAGAGACCATTTATTGACTCACTTATTCAAAACATCCAGGGCCCAAGGCTAAGGCACATTCAGAGCAATTTGGGCTAACTACCTGTTTTCTCTCAGTGAACCGAAGTACCACAAGAAAAGAGAAACAAGAGGAGAGCAACGCCTTATTTATGCTTTGGGAAATTAACAAAGAGAAAGTGACTTGACTTTTTGGCCTGAATTATTCCAAACTGTTATCATGAAGGTTGGAGGTTGTTACTTGCATGAGTGCACTAGGATCTTCCCGATCCATGGATCCATGGGGTGGCTGTGCCTCAGCCAGCTGTCCCACAGATGCCTACCATTGATCATGAGAGAGGCACTGACAGATGGGAGTGCATGGATTTATGTTGGAGTTCCAATCACTCACATAGCTTATACCACTACCCAGGTAATGGTAATAACCCTCTCAGCTGCGAAGTCGGGGTAGCATAGCAGACCTGCAAAAGCCAGCATTTATTTGGGCATGTATCCTCTTTAATATGGAGCGGGCAAGGAAGCTGGTTTCGAGGAGAAGGAAACCAAAAGCAAAAGAAATTAACCAATTCTGCCAAAGTTCTTCACTTGTTACTTGATTCAATAAACTCTGAGGACCTTCCTACAGGGCTAAATGGCATGGGAAATATGACTTCGGATATGATGTAGTCCTTACCCTAAAGAATCTCATGGTTTGAAACTTGGATTAACAATGATAGAGCAAGGTCGAAATTCATCAGTGCCACCTGATTATTTCTGCAGGAAACAGTGGAGGGTCTAAGGGAGGAACTTTGCCACCAGGTTAGGGAGGGATTGGGGAAGACTTTGTTGGGGTGTGTGTGTGTGGGGGGCGGGGGGAGATAGGCATGGAATTGGCTTTGGTATCAAGTTGAGAGAAGAGAAAGGAGGGAAGAGAAATTCCAAGGCAATATCAGTGGCCAGATCTGTTTTGCAACCATCACTGCAGCAACAATATGGAGAACAGGCTGGAGAAGGGAAAGGATTACGTTTATAACAACAGTAGCAGCAGTTAACAATTAATTACTTATTATGTCAGGCGTTGCACTAAATGCTTGACCCACTTTATCTCATGTAATCATTAAAACAGCCTCTGAGGTAGGAATTCCCGTCTCCATTTTTATGGGGAAAAGAACCTGGACGAACAAAACAGTTTGTATTCTTGGCAGTGAGAACTTGTCAGAAAAATGAAAAAGCTCCTACAAGAATCAGAGACTATGGAATAGGGAAGAGATGGATTTTAGAGAATTAGGGAGATACCTGGTTTCTAAGAACCAATAGGCCTTCCAAGTGTTTGCCCCAGAAACCTCATAAACTCTAAAAGCATCTGGGAGATCCTACTCTGTCCAAAAGGACCAGGACTGAGATGGAACCTGCCCTGTCAAGTAAGTACGACCGCAGTGTAAGAACTCCTCCTCTGCTTTATCACTGCCCACCAGGTTCTGCCAAAGAAATGGTGGGAGCTCAGATGCTATTTGTTGAATGGAAATTCTCACCTCCGACATTCAACGTTCATTGGAACCTGGGGCAGTGCATTCTGCGCCCCCTCCCTTTAGTTTTCCTGTCTTTAGATTAGAGCAGGCTGTGCCACGTCGACTCATTTTGTGTTAAGCCGAATAAGGTGTCATCCAGGAAAATTAATTTTTCCTAGGGCAAAAAGATAGGGGTGCCGCAGTGGCTGTATGGCACGTGGTGGGCACTCTTTTTTTTTACACACACACATATATATATATATATGCTTAGTTCTATCGTGTTTGGCAATCAATGCAGAAGAGGGCAGAGGATTGATCGGTTTCATATTCCTTAGGGCAGGTTCCTTCCCCATCTCAAGGCTCACTGGAGTCACTGCGATGGAGATGCTCCCGTAGAGATGTCCTCGCTCCAAACACCGCCCTTAAAATCAGACGGAGGAAGACTCCCCCTCTCCTGAGTGAGCTCGGCAAGCCCTGCCCTCGGGGGTGGGGGTGGGGGTGGGGGTGGGGGTGGGGGGTGGAGAGAGGCTACGTCCACAACTCGCACGTCGGCCCCAGCGCAGACGGGCAAGTGGCACAGGCGCGCAGACCTCTGTCATTTATTCATTTCTCTTTCCACTGGGTGCGCTGTCCCTTTAAGTGGGGACGCCGGTGCTGGCTCGGTGAGCCCGGGGCCGGCCGCTTGTTGATTTCAGAGCTGGTGAATTTCACATTGTTTCCACTTCACTTTCCGCGCTCGCTCGCGGGAGGCTCGGGCCGGCGGCGGCGAGGCCGGGGCGGGGAGGGCCGGCACCTGCAGCCTCGGCGCCGCGCGGGGGCCGCGGGGAGGGCGGCCGGGGTCACCCGCGCACCCCCGCTGCGGAGAGCCGCCGGCCGAGCCGGGACGCCCGGAGCGCAGCGGGCCGGCACCGGCCGCGCAGACGCCCGCCTGCCCGCGGGCCGGGCCGGGCCGGGCGGGGGCCGGGCGGGGGCCGGGCGGGGGCCGGGCGGGGGCCGGGCGGGGCGGGGCGGGGCGGGGGCCGCGGCGGGCGGGCGAGCGGGCGCGGGGAGGAGGCCCGGGGGGGCGCGCGGGGAGGCGCGCGGGGGGGCGCGCGGGGGGGCGCGCGGGGGGGCGGGGCGGGTGCCGCCGCCGCCGCCGCCGCCGCCGCCGCCGCCGCCGCCGCCGCCGAGCTGCTCCTCGGCGCGTTTTGCATGAAGATGGCGGCTCCCACCGCCAGCAAGGCAGCCTCCCTGGGCTGCAACAACAAGCCGGCGTTCCCGGAGCTGGATTTCAGGTCAGGAGCTCGGGTGGAGGAATTGAACAAACTCATCCAAGAATTCGCCAGGCACGACCAGCGGGAATACGACGACCAGAGAGCGCTGGAGATCCACACGGCCAAGGACTTCATCTTTTCCATGCTGGGTGAGGAGGAAAACGGGGGAGGCGTGTGCGTGCGCGCGAGTGGTGGGAAGCGGGGTGCAGAGCCCGGGCCCCCTCCCGCGCTCTCCGTCCTTCGCGGTTCCCTCCCCGGAGCCGGGCGCCTGGGGCACGGCCGTCCCGGTCCCGCCTCCCTCCCCGCGGTCTCCGCTGCCAGCCGAGCTCCCCCCGCTCCTTCTGTACTTCGCGCCGGGCCCCCTCGCCTGCCCCCCGCCCTCCGCGCCGCAGCCCCCGTCCGCTGGCTCTTTTGTTGATGCCTCGGCGGCCCGGGGCTGGCAGGCGGGTGCGGCGAGGTCCAGGTGGCCCCGGGGGCGCCTGGCGACGCGGGGATGCGGCCCCGGGGGCTCGGACCTGCGCCTCGCGAGCGCCGCGGCTCCGGGTCCCGTCCGAGCCCGGGGCGCGCGGACCGTCCGCTCGCGGCTCTGGCTCGGCGCCCGCGCGGCAAGTGGCGCCCGCGGTCCGGCCGCGCCGTCGCGCCGAGCCCCCCGGCGGCCAAGCTTGCTGGGTGCTCCCTTAGCAACCCGCTCCGGCGGCCAGGCCGGGCGCCCGGAGTTCCTGCAACTTTGATTTTGCAAATCGACCTCCGCTGTGAAGCGCTCGGAAGCCCTTTCCCTGCGCTCCTCCGGGGCGCCGGCTGAGCTCGCGATTCCTCCTTCGCGGCTGGAAGACGACCCGGCTCGGCGCGCGGGCCCCGGAGGCGCGGGGCCCCTCCTCCTTGTGTGCGGTCCGCGCGCCGGCCCCGGCGGAGCGCCCCGAGTCTCGAGCCCCCCGGGCACGTCGGGCGAGGGAGGGGAGAGAATGACGCCGCCACTCCCACCCCCACCTCCAAGCCCGGCACCCGCAGGTCCTAAAACCAGATTGTCAGGTGTGCGTACAGGTAAATAATGTAGCCGACCTGGAGACCGTGCCTCCTCCAGCGCCCTGTCGTTGGGTGCTGGCGCGGGGGTGCAGGCTGAGTGTGCGCCCCCGGAGCCCCCCTCCCACGTAGCCTGCGGCCGCACCCCGGCCACCCTAGGGTTGTGCGGCCCGTGGCCTGGCCCTTGGCGCCGCGCAGACCTGGGGTTCCAGGGTAGGGCTGCCCTGCTACGGGGCTCTGAGCCCTCTGCATCCTCAGCCGGTTTTCCAAGTCGTGGAAAATTTTATTGAACAAGGGCTCTGACCCCAGAGGGAGACAGAATTCTTTTTTTTTTTTTTTTTTTTTGCCTTCCTGCTACCCCCTTTACTCGGATCTCAGCCGGCTGTTTGTCGTTGCTGGTTCTGTCATAGGGTGCCTTCTTCGCCCTCGCTGTTCTTCCTCCCCGAAGCCCAAGGTCCAAGTCGGGGGTGGTACGGATTGAAGGACTGAACGTGTGGGGCCCGGTAATAGTAATGCTTTGGGAAGTTGGAGAAAGTATGTGAAAACTTGGGGCTGCATTTTTTTTTTTTTTTTTTGACCTTTGGCTCCACACTGCCCAAGTGTGTCCTGAATTTTGTATGGGGTTGAAAAGCTCTCTATTGAGATACTCGGCTATTCAGCTGTTCAGATGAATTCGATGTATTTTTTTTTCTTTTTTCTTTTTTTTTTTTGTAAACAACTCGCTAACCTGGTGGGAGTGAGCTTCCAAATCTGGAAGCTAGCACAGTGATTGTCAGGAGGGTGGGGATGCACAGAGAAGGCTCAGGGCAGTGATTTCAGTAGCTTAATCAAGGCCTTTCTCTGACATAAATAATGGAAGTCTGCCATCGTGTTGTTACAGCCCCCACATCAGTTCTGATGTCTCCTGCTCTGTTGGTTCTCTAGAGAAAGGTGCTGGGTGACCATCAGTCTGGATAATCATGGAACAGAAAAAGGGAGGGGGGGAACAGAAAAAGGTAGGGGTAAGTTTAAATACTGCACCTCATTAGGATCTACCATGCTAACCCCACGGCTGAGACACTGATTTAGCAAAACCTTCACCCGCATAGGAAGGGTGAGTTATCCCAGGGTGCTTCATGTGTGTTTAATGCCACCAGAGGCATTTTGTCGACAGGTAAGCTGAATTCCCTTCTATTCCCTTTTATCCCGTTGACCTTGCAAGAGAAGTCTTTCTTGTTCCCCTGGGAATTTGATACATCCACCTGCAGGACAGAAAATTCAGGAGAGTGTCATTTAAGCCTTTTGCCCCTCTGGACACTTAGAAGGCAGATGGCAAAATGCGCTTGCCTGTGTGTGGTGCTGCATTCATTTGTGAGTTCCCTGCTTCCCTTTAATGAGATGCTGGCGGCTCTAGACAAGTGAAGGTTTGGCGACAGCCAGGGTCCCCGTGTGGATTTACTTTTTTCTAAAGCGGATTTCGGATTTTCGCTTGGCTTAAAAAACAAAATCTCTTTTTGTGCACTTTGTTTCACTTGCCACAGCCTTGAGTCTTTCATGAATATGTAAATGAGGTGTCTTAATGACCCTCAGCTTGTTAAGGTGTCACTGGGGTGGCACCAGGCCCTCATTTCTGGGAGTTTTTTTTTTTTTTTTTTTTTGTGGGAGGGGGGCCGCAACTCGTCTTGGCTTTGTTCTGCCTCTAACTGAGCTTGTGTGTACCTGAGGATTGTCAGCAGCTTAAAAACATTATCCCCTCACACAGTGAAATCGTAGAGGAATCTGGTGCAAGCCCCTTTAATGGAGCTGTGGATACTACTTACTACCTCAGTTTTGAAGCAGCTGGGGTGGGGGAACCAAACACTCTATAAAATTGTTAGTCTGGACCCAAGCACCACCCCCCCCCCCCCCCCCCGCCCCCAGGCCCTTTTTGTATTGTCTACTCTGGAGGCAACTTTATGCAGAATGTAGAAGTGCATAAAGTGGTGGTAGACAGTGGTTATAATCAGTGACCTGTCAGCACCAAGAAAGTCCACTGTCCTGTCAAAGCAGGGCTCGTAATAGGCTGTGTGGGGTTGGTCTGAACCTGTTGGTGGTCACCGTGGCCTTTGTGATCCGTCCTGACATTGTGTGTTTGTACAGAGATTCTGATTCCTTTGAGGCAGATGTTGGCTAGAAACCTCTAGACTCACTCTTTATTTCTTTACACCTTGGTCTTTTAGGAGACTGATTGCTGTTATTATCTAGTTAATATTTGAGAACCCAGATTGTGTGAGAGCCTGGCAGTGCATAATAAACACCATTTATCAAAATTCAGGGAAATTGCCAGAGTTCATTAATGTTTTAATAATATTTGGTATTTGCATAATGTCTCTGCCAGCTCTTTTGTTATCTTCATTCCCTGGCGAGGTTGGATGGAGACTAGCTGTGTCCCCATTGAACAGATGCAGAACAGGGGCTATGCAGAAGCTCTAGAAGCCAGGAAGGAGACAAGCAGTCACTCACCCTACAGTCAGAATGGTAGATAGCAGGGCGATAGTTATTAGGACAGCTCTCATCTGCTGATTGCCTTCTCAGTGCAGGAGCTTCACATGGTCTTAGGAGTAGGTATTGCTTTCCCATTACGCAGATGAAGATACTGAAATTTACTGGGCTTAAGACCCATCCAGGTCCTCAGGCTAAAAAAATGGTACAGATGTTGCTCAAACTCACAACACCCTGCCTCTAAGACGTGTTCCTCCTTTCCTATTAGAGAACCTATTAAGAATAAATGCATTAAGTCCAGAGGACAGCAGGCCGCCTGAGTGGCTCAGTGGTCGAGCATCTGCCTTCAGCTCAGGGCGTGATGCGGGATTCCCGGGATCGAGTCCCACGTCGGGCTCCCTACATGGAGCCTGCTTCTCCCTCTGCCTGTGTCTCTGCCCCTCTCTCCCTATGTCTCTCATGAGTAACTAAATAAAATCTTAAAAAGTACAGAGGATAAAAACATTGCTTAAAACATTGCTACCTCTCCTTTCAGGATTTTGTTCCTGATTTCAGCTGTCAGCGTTAGAGTGAGCCAAGCAGCATGGGAGCCGATTTCTGGAACAGTCTGAGTTCCAGTATTTTATTCCATAAAAAAATCACTTATCTGAATTTCTGGTTGAGCAATTGGTCGTTGTAATACGATGTGGAAATCTGTAATTCCAGTCCTAGTCTGCCTCTTTGCTAGCTGAGTGGTCTTAGTTTTTTCATCTGTTAAACATGGATAATTTTGTAAACTGAAAAGGAATGTATACATGATTTCATTATTTATTTAAAGAAATGGACACTAGAAAATCTAGTGAGCTTAGCCTGGGATTATTTCTGCAGGTTGGTATCAGAAAGAACTAGGGAGTACAATTCGAGGTGGCCTAGGAGAACACGTTACAGGCTCTGGCTGTATGTAGAAGGCACGACTGACTGTTAACTTCCACTGCCATTTGTTAAGCTCATTTTATACGTGGGCTCTCGTGTTAACCACTTTGCATAAATCCATTAATTTATGTAATTTTCTTCCAAAAACTTTGTGAAGATAAATATTCTTATACCTTTGCATTCAGCAAATACTTGCTGAATGTTAGACTGTTTGCCAAATAACATGCAGGGTCCCAAGGATAGCACAGTGAGCAGGAACTTTGAGAAATTCATACAGGCTCTTGGAGACCCTGCCTCTTCTCCTTTGCCCACAACCTCTACCCAAGGTAGTTTGCTGGCTCTTGCTCCTTTTCGATACATAAATACGTTGTAGCCACCTCAAAATCCTGCAGTGTGCTGCTTCTGTGTGCTTCTAGACCTACTATATTTTTAGGCACTTTCTGTGTCTTGAGAACAGACCATTTTGAAGCCTGGTCTTTTTTTTTCCAGTGTTTGAATGACATTGTCCTTGTAATGTATTTATCCAGCAGTATTTATTGAGGGCATTTATTCGGTCATTGCCTCATGGGCCTCCAAGTCTTGGTAAGTTCCTTAGAGTTCTAGTCACTAACCTACTGTATCTGGATAATAATAGGCAAGATTGTATTTGAAGTCTACGCCAGCATTGAAAGTATTAACACATATAGGGTGGGGAGATCCCTCTGAATATTTATTTTTGCTGCTAGTTTGGGTTCTCCCTCCATGGTTCTGGGCATCGCTGACCTTTGTCCTTGACAGAAGAGCCCTAGAACTGTTGATGATTCTGGGCGTTCTGCTGCCCACTGGATAATGCATTGCTCATGATTAGACTGGGCCTCTTTTGCTTACATGGAAATATTAGATTCTCTCTTGTCAAACTGAGAACTTGTCATTGAATTAGCTCTTAGACTCTCCTGCAGCTTTTTTCTTTTCTTTTTTTTTTGGAAGCAATTTGGAATCTCTGGTGCCCTTTCAGACCTATTGAAACAGAATCCTTGGAGCTCCCCAAACTGCTCAGCACTCTGCAATCCTGTCCTGTGTTGGGCCTGATGCCATGCATTTCGCATCCAACAGCACTGCTCCTATGCACAATGAATATGATCCCAGTTGGCATGGAGGCTAGGACCAAGCCGTTGAGCCGAATGGGTAGATATGCCTGCTAGTTCTTGGAAATGGAGTCCTTCCACCTGGAACAGAGGCAGGGATGCAACTGAGATGATGCAAGTATTCACCCTGCACCAGAGGTTGTCATAGGGCTTTACATCTTTGTATCATCTAATTGTTATGGTAACCCTTGGGGAAAAAAAAAAACAACAGGGAAAAATTCAGGAATTTCCCAAGTGTACCAATGGGGAAGTGTACCCTGCTGTCAGGAGACCTGGATTCTGGTTCCTACTTGCAGTTATTTGCTGTGTGACTTTGGGCAGGTCACTTTGATTGTGTGCCTCAGTTTCTGGGATATGTAAGCTGGGGTTGATAGTTAAAACCACCTCGTGTGTTCAGATGCATTCAATTCTGAATCTGAAAACTTTTGTGCAGTACAATTGAAGGACATGTCTGAATTCTAGTACCAGCTCTGTTTTGAACTGTGCGGGATGTGCGTTGCCGGGAATAAGTCTCCTTGGAGCCTCTTTTTGCCCACTTTCCAATTATAGAAAATACAAAGAATAAAGCAAATTCATTCCCCAATTCGAATCACTATTAATATTTTGACGTGCGCTTTTCCTAGACATCTGTGTTTACACACACACTTATACCCACTCATACTTACAGGCACACAGTTTTACAACATATAGATACATGGTTTCTCTTGGTAAATTTATCAATATGTTGTCATCTACCACACTTTAGAAAAAGGAGTTATAATCTAAAGCCCTTGGACAAATGTTCTTCCAGCTTCTTTCTTTCATCTTTTATTCCAGAAGTAGATACTGTTCAAGAACTTAGAGCACATTCTGTGATTTGATAATTGGGGGTGCTGAACCTTGATGTTGTTGGCTCCTGAGGGTTTTTTATCCGCCTTCCAGGGCCTTCTCCTTGCTGTGTCTTTGCAAGTTCTGGATGGTCACAGAGTACTACCCCTACTTCTCACTTCCTACCTTAGCTTGGACTCTTTTCTCTGTGAGGATTTCTTAACCTGGGTCCATGCAGATAATAACATGGAGTGTGTGAACTTGAATGAGAAAAATTACAGTTTTATTTTGATTAATCCCTAACTGAAATATAGCCTTTTTCTTCCATTATAAAAGTAGGTAGAGTAAATCACAGTAGTATTAGTAGTACCTATGTTTTTTCCTTTTCTTGCCAAAAGAAATCAGTTTCATTTCACGATATAATTGTTGCAGATATCTCAAATTGTTTATTGCTGCTTTGAAATGATAGTGTCTCTCTTAGACTTGCTGCTAGATTTCATGTCATGAAGTAGTGAAGAATCACATGCATTCAATCACAAATTTACTTTTTAAATGTATGTTTTTGCTTTAATATTGATTTTCTTTAAATTCCTGTGTGATTTTTATCATTTTCATCCTCATATGCTATTTTTTTATTTGCATTATTCCATGGGTTTCACCAGCCTGTCAAGATAATCTGTATCACAGACAGTTAAGAGTTTTAGCTTCTAAGCAATAACATCTTACCTTGGCTTCGTTTGCCTCTTCCAGCTCCAATGCCACTTGATTCATGAAGCTTTCCTCTGGCTCTCCAAGGAGAAAAAAAAAAAAAAAAACTTGCCTGTGTTCTCGTAACACCTGGTCCCCCTTTTATAGCCCTTAGCACATTCTTTCCCATGCTAGGTTGAAGAATCCAAGGCTTATTTATCTTTGCAGCACTCAGTGGGGTCAGGTACACAGTAGGTGCTCACAGAGTGTTAAGTGATTGATTCACTCTGCCTGAAGCTTATTTCAGCCTCAGTTTAAGGAGTGAGCACCTTCTGACATTGTCTCTCAGAATTTTCCCTTCTGGAAAGCCATGTTACATCGTCCTTGCTGGAGTCAAGAAAATCTTTGATCTGATCTTTTTACTTGGTAGGGGAGTTTTTTTTCTAGATTCCAAGAATAATAACTGTGAGACTTATCGTAGGGCAATTTAAGAAATGTGCCAACTATTTGCCGTAGCTTTTTGACCCAAAGCAACAAACAGTGCATTGTGGGAATGTCCCCTTTTCTGTAGACACTGACTTTTCTTCCAGGGCCACTCGGGGTCCACATGGAACTCCTACATGGAAGTTCCACCTTTGGGGCTTTACCAAATGCAGAGGGCGTGACTCCTCTTTTCCACGAAGGCGTTTCATATGCCTATCAGTCAACCTCCAGGTTTCCAGATGCCTACTCTGGAATCTGAATTCAAGCAATTCTTTTTATTAACTACTATTGTTTGCCATCAGTAATAATAAGTTCTCTTTGTGCAGTGCTTTATAGGTTATAATACACATCCACATTCGATGTGGTTTGGTATTCTGGCAGGCCTCTGAGAAGGGTTGTGTAGGATCTATTGACCCTCCCCCACCCCCCATTCACCGATGGGGGTCCTGAGACCCTGAGAGGAGTTGGAGGTCATGGGGTAAGTTGTAGAATAGGACGCAACCCGGATCTCAAGTGTCTTCTGCTATAGCATGTGGTCTGCAAAGAGCTTGTGTGCTTTTCTGCCTTTAGACATCTTTCACAGGTTGCTGGGGTGAGTCTGTATTCCCAGACTAGGGCGAGGGTAGCAGTTTTCATTCCTCTCTGGGCTTCTCTGCTCTCCCCTTGGAGGTTGGAATGGGTAAGTACATGCCCCATAGGTCTGCATTCTCCAGATGTGAAGGTTAGGCCTTGCCTCGCTGGTTCTTAGGGTCCGTGACGGTGTTCCTTGCCAGCTGAGGGATCTCTTTAAAGACATTTGTAATTATCCTGTTATGTGAGACCCTGTCTCTAGGAAATAGCTGCCCGTTTTTTGTTAAGTGTCTTTTCATCAGTGCCCTCTGCAGAGGGACAGATAACTAGGTACAGTGCTGCTATGAACCAAGCTAGCATGGGGAGCTATTGTTCAGTTTGCTTGTTTTTGATATTTTTTCCTCCACTCAAGAAGACATGGTTACTTTTGGCCAGTTAAGTCAGTAATGGGAGGTGGTATAACTTTTGTGTAGGTTTTTGCTTCTCCGGAGACTAGTGTTTGAATATCTACAGCGTGTGCCGAATCGTGTAAGCATTCATTCATGAATTCAGTTCGCATAGGTGGGAACGCCTACCGCAGACTTGTGTTAATTACTACACTGTGTAAGTGCATCGGGTGGTGAGTAAGAGAAGCAAGGTCAGTGCTTCCGTGGGACTAACATGCTCTGGGGGATCCAACAAGAATTAAGTATGCAAATAAGTAGGGACACACGCTGTTAAAAACGGAAGCATGGAAAGTTATGATGGAGGGTGAAACTGGGTAGGCTGGAGAGGAGTGGGAGAGGAGGCCTCTGTGAAGCCGAGACCTTTGAAGGAAAGATGAGTCGGAGCCAACCACCTGAAAGGAAGACTTAAGTCAGTTCAGAGTGTTCCAGGAGACAGCACAGCAGGTACAGAGACCCTTAGACGGGGGTAAATTTGAAAGCAGCTTTCCGGACTGCTTAAATGATAGCCAGTCTGCTTTGGCCTGAGGGGGGAGGAATGGGCTGCCTGCCTTGGCATGTAGGGGGGCTTCCTGCAGGTAGAGGTTTTCCAGGTGGACCCACACTTTGGCTAAGGCCCTTGCTCACAGTATGCAGGGATTAGCAGGGAGGAGGACAGTGTAGAAAGGTTGGATTATAGGTTCTCAGAAGGCCCTTTGTAGTCAGTCTGTGAATCTCTGATTTCACCCTTGAAACAGTGAGTCCTGTATTAGATGACTTACGGGGTCAAACTGCAGCTTTCATGGGATGATACCAAGGCTTTCCTTGTGTCTAGCCCCACTCAGTTCCCAAAATACTTCCATATGGACAGCTCGCAACCACCTTCTGAAGTAGGTGTGGTGTTTGCCCCTCACAGAGGAAGAAACCCAAGGACATGGGCAGTAAAGTAACTCACAGTCACTAAACGGTTGACTCCATGGGATCCAACTCCAGTCTGGAACCTGAGGCTCACTCCAGGTTCTCTGTGTTATGCTCATTATTATTATTTTTTTTAATTTATTTATGATAGTCACACGGGGAGAGAGAGAGAGAGAGGCAGAGACACAGGAGGAGGGAGAAGCAGGCTCCATGCACCGGAAGCCCGACGTGGGATTCGATCCCGGGTCTCCAGGATCGGGCCCTGGGCCAAAGGCAGGCGCCAAACCGCTGTGCCACCCAGGGATCCCTGTTATGCTCATTCTAAAAAGCCTTCCCCCGGGCCCCTCTCTGCGGAGTCCCAGGGTGTGGAGGCAGTAGGATTTCTGGCAGAGAGGGGCTCGAGGGTCAGCAGGAGGAACGCAGCCAACAGGCTGCAAGTCTGCACGTGCCTGGTACCGATATTCAACTTGTAAGCACTTTGCAGGCTGCTTCAAGATCACCCTTTTAGCAGCCGCAGCTGTTCTTAATAGCAGCTGCTTGTGCGGATTGTGCTGTGATTAATAAAGGAAACTCAACACTTTGTTCTTTCGTCCGTGCCCTTGCTGTGCGCAGCGCGCTCCGGGGCGGGCTCGGTGTGGGGTTCGGACGCAGGCTGGCCTGCTGGTGCCCGGGGCCTCGAGGTCGGCGCTGCCCTGCGGACGCCCACGGGCCTGGGCCGGGGGACGGCGGGTGCAGCCAGCGGGCGGTGAGGACGGCGGGTGCAGGCGGGGGGCGGTGTGGATGGCGGGTGTGAGTGGGTGAGCGGGTGGTGTGGACGGCGGGTGCGGGCGGGTGAGTGGGCGGTGTGGACGGCGGGTGCAGGCGGGTGAGCGGGCGGTGTGGACGGCGGGTGTGGGCAGTGTGGGCGGGTGAGTGGGCGGTGTGGGCGGCGGGTGTGGGCGGGTGAGCGGGCGGTGTGGACGGCGGGTGCAGGCGGGTGAGCGGGCGGTGTGGACGGCGGGTGCAGGCGGGTGAGTGGGCGGTGTGGACGGGGGTGCGGCCAGCAGGAGGTGAGGACGGCGGGTGCGGGCGGCGGGGGCAGCGGGCGGCTCCGGAGATGCCCGCCGGCCCTTGGTGCCCGGGTCAGGGATGCTGCGGGGACGCGGTCACAGCCCCCGCCCGTGGCGCCCGCAGCCCTTCCCCGCTGCCCTCTTCGCCAGCTTGACTGATGCTACCGCCTCCTGCTTGTTCCTACAGAACTTGGACGATAATGGCATTGAGACAACTTTTGACCACGTTGCAGGCACAGTTGTAAATACTTGATGTAAGTTGACCAAATTAGTCCTGATCACAGCCCCTGGAGAACGGTTACTCTTCTGATTCTTCCTTTCTGATGGCAGTCAAAAGCAGAGACGTTAAATTGTTACCCTGTGCCCCAGAGGTACTGGTGGACTGGGGATTCCAACGCTGGAGACCCAGCTTCAGGCAGAAAGCGGCTCATAATTAACAGCTTTCTTGGGTATATCATCAAACAAACAAAAAAAAACCCTTTCCTCCTGCAAAATGGAAATCACTGATGGAGTATTACAGTTTTAATTTCATGCTGCCAGGAAACTTATGAATTAGCTGGCTTGAGTGTCTCCCTCTTCCATTTTACAAAAGTGGAAACTGAGGCCCAGAAAGGAAAGGGGACTTAAGCATCCTGAACACTGATTTTAGTGTTGGGCAGAGTGGGGGTTATAAAAGTGTCCAGAGAGTGACTCCTTCCTGAGAAAGGTGCTTATCTTTGAGACCTGGTCGCTCAGTAGCCTCTGCTCCCCTCGATCTCGATCTCCCCATTGGAAGGAAGGGTCCTCCTGGGCTTGAAGGGAGGCCAAGTCCCTGAAGCAGAGCTGTGTTTCAAAGTCGGGAACATTCCCTTGCTCCAGAGAGCCACCTTGTGTCATTTGCAGTGCTCTTAATTGCTATAGATGAAGGACACTAAATAAATAACCCCTTGGCCCAGTGTATTTCTGGCCTTTCGTGTTTGCCTTTGTCTTCTAATTGTCCCTTGTCTCTTCCTGTCTGGTTTCTTTCCTGTGAAGTGTGTCCTTCTCTCACACCTGTGCTGTTTGCACAGCTCCAGGCGTCATGAACACGGTTCCCTCTGAACCGTCTGTGTGTTGGCCGGGTGGACCACAGGACGCTGGGCCAGCCTGTGATTGGGGGGAGGTGATGCTCAGGCGCTAGGACGCCTTCTTGGGACGCGAAGGAGAACCACCACTACTGTCCCTCCCTTCTGCTGGGCTGAGGGCTCAGAGCCTTAGGAGGATGTAGAGAGTTGTAATAGGATTCAAAGAATCATAGAGGAGTGAAGCCAGTGGGGATCTTCCGGAGATCAGCTCATGTATCCCAGCATTTTGCCCACAGGGAAATTTAACCCCATGGTGGACAGTGGTCAAGCTCAAGGTCAAAGTAGTGGTGGTCGGGAAATGTGTCCCAGCTGTTGGCCAGGGGTTCTTTAAAATGATTTAAAATAATTGACCCAGGGACTCCTGAGTGGCTCAGCAGTGGAGCTTCTGCCTTTGGCTCAGGGCATGATCCTGGGGTCCTGGGATCAAGTCCCGCATCGGGCTCCCTGCAGGGAGCCTGCTTCTCCCTCTGCCTGTGTCTCTGCCTCTCCCACTGTGCCTCTTAGGAGTAAATAAATAAAATCTTAAAAAAAATCATTAACCCATTGAATCCTCACAGGGATCTTGTGATGAGGGTACTGTTACCATCCCCAGTTTCCTGATAAGGAAACTCTAGCAGTTAAGTCACTTGCTCCAGCTGGTGATAAGAGCTCCACTCCAACCCAAGGAGTTTTGCTCCTTCCCCCTCCTTGCACCTTTCCAAAGCAGGAGTAGCATTACTTTCTCAGGTCTGTGTTGATTGCTGGCATCTAGACATGAGGTGGTGCTGAACGCTGAGGGGTGGCTGGAAGGGATGGGAATAGTGAGCAGGATGGAGAAGATGGTGATCCTGCTACCCTGCAAGCCAGTGGCTCATACGTTTCTTCAGGCTCCTGGTCCAGAACCTCGTCATTCCATCATTTAACCTTCCTTGGCAGCCCTCAGGACAAACATTATTCTGTTGCTTGTGGTGGTTGTTTATTGAAAGTCCTTTTGTGTTAAATCTCATCTTATCCAGGGTCTCCTCATTTTGAAAGAAAGAAGGTGTGTCCCAGCTAAGTGATTGATTTAAAGCTGTATAAAGGTCAACTGGTCCCTTGATACTAAGTAAATTAGGGCAGTTTTATGAAGGCTTTTTCCTCTCTCTCTCTCTCTCTCTCTCTCTCTCTCTCTCTCTCTCTCTCTTTCCCCCAATCCCATCCCCCTCCCTAGTGGGTTTCATTCCAGATTTAGAACATTTAATTAGGACATAGTTAATGTAGTCTGTTGTTGTGGGGAAAATGGGGAGCAGATCTTTTTTTCAGTGAAAGGTAGATGCCAAATGCACTTACTTTGAAATAAAAAAAAATTTTTTTTGAAGATTTTATTTATTTGAGAAAGAAAGAGAGCAAGTGAGAGAGCACAAGCAGGGGGAGCAGAAGAGGGAGAGGAAGAAGCAGGCTCCCCACTGAGCAGGGAGTCCGATTAGGACACAACCCCGGGACCCTGGGATCATGACTTGAGCTGAAGGCAGGCACAACATGCTGAGCCACCCAGGCGCCCTGAAATCAAGATTTGTAAATTGAATTGGGTTTTATATGAACCAAGGCATCTGCCTCTTCAGTCTTGTGCTGTTTTTGAAAATGAAGAATTATTAAAGTAAATAAACCCATCCAGTTTCCCTGTTTTGTAAGGGCAAATGTTTGTATGTTGACTTGTCTTCACCACTGTCACCGTGCTACAAAGTCAGTTATCGGGATGAAACAACTTCTTGAGATCCCAGTGCTTATGCTCCAGAGGATTGGAATTGGAATCCTCAGAGAAGCCTCATTCCCAGCCTACTTACTCATAGATTTCCTGTGGTACAGTATTGGTGGGAATGGGAGCATCCTGGTTTGGTCACTGTAGCAACTCATGGGAGGGGATTTTATGATCTCTAATTCTCGGGGAAGAGAGACTGATAGGAAATGATTTTACTCAGTGTTTGTGTCATTCAAGACCAGCTGACCCCTGTTCCTGTCTCCCTGGATCCCATCCTTATTGCACGGCCTCTGCCCTGGGGATTAGTGCCGCCCCCTGCGACTGTAGTTTCTCCTTCTGAGACACATTCCTGCGTGCATCCTCAATTTTTTCAACGGAGATCTTGCAGGACCTCTGCAACAAGTCCTCTGCGGGCCAGTGGACATACAACGCGGGACAAATCTTTGATGTTGTTGATACAAGTCTTAGGAGGAGATGGACAGTGAAAAAAACAAAACAAAAACCATACAGTTTATGATCAAAGTCCTGAAGGAAAAACCAAAACACAGCAGAACGTGGTGCTGGGATTTGTCATTCCTTCTCGAATTTGACATGGTTGGCCATTCTCTCCTCAACTCTCTTCCCGTGGCTTCAGTGGCAACACACTCTTCCTGCTGGTTCTCCTTTTTCTCGGTTTTCCATGTAGAGGACATACTTGAATTCTTTTGGCCAACCCTTGCTGACTGGTTTGTCTCTGACCTACCTCACAGTGCTATTGCTTGTCCCAGCTCAGAATTCTTTATGGCCTCTTTGACAGCTCCCCTTGGGTGACCCAGCGGTGCCACAGACTGAGTGTGCAACGTGAATTGAGGCTGTGGACCAGCTCCTCCTCAATCAGCCACAACACCCTGCACCGAAGTGCCCACACTGGAACTTGGCAGTCCTCCCGAGCTCCCCGCTCGTCGTCCTGTCCCAGAGCTGACGAGGAACCGAGGCCTGTCAAATCTGCCTCCTCCTTTAAGACCCCACTTCCTTCTTTGCATTCCCCTCCCGCCACCCAAGTGGGGGCCACGGCCATCTGTTTCCTGGATTACTGCAGCAGTCTTCTTGCTGGGTTTTCCGTTCCCAACCTTGCATTTTTTTTCATCCATTCTCCGTGCTGAGTCATCGTTAAATATGCCTAGATCGCTCAAGGGCAGCCCATCATTCCCCACATGAAGTTCCCACTCTCCAGCATATTTCATGAGGCCTTTGGAGACCCAGCTGCTCACGTCTCTGGCATCCCCTGCCAACCTTACCAGTTATTTCCTGTATACGTGCTAGGAGGTAGGCCCTGGGGGAGGTGCCCATGCTGCCTTCTCTCTTCCAGTGACATCCCACACCTTGTGAGTGGGACTCCTTGCTCTCTCTCCTTTGGCCTCTTTGGCCTCATCTCCTCAGATGTCCTCGCTGACTTGGTTTCAGTCACGTTGGCCTTTCAGTTCTTGGGAAATACCATGTTGCCACCCACTGAGGCCTTTTGCTGGAATGTCCCATCCCTCCCACCACATGCCCACATAGCTCGTTAACCTCTATTGCCCGGAAGACCTCAGCACCTTCAAATCGGCACTTCTTGGAGATCTTTCAGGCTAGCCCGGAACAAGCCAAATTCTCTTAAACTGGCATTCTTACCTTCACAGATGTCTTAGCCGCACTGGTCAGTTATGAATTTGCAATTATTTGTGCCAGATGTCTGATTTTTTCCCAGTGCCATAAAAGCTTGATGATAGTCCTTGGTGTATCTGTTTTTGTTTCTCTTGTTTTGCTTACCTGCAGTAGGGTTGTTCAAGAAATATTTCGGAGGGGGTCTGATAAATATGGGCAGAATCGTTGGCTATCTTGCTGTCCTTCTAGCAGTTAGGTATATGGTATAGGTGTCATTCTAGCATGATGAGTTCATGATGGCCATGTGGATAGTGAGTTTTGAGTATATACCTTGGTGTGGTTAGGGGGGTTGTCTGTCTTCTCCAGTCTCTTAACTTCTCTGCAGCATGTAGTCATGGAATTAAAAATGTGGACTTTAGAGATTATTTAGTCCAGTTATTTCCAGCCTTTTTAGAACATACGACTTTTTTCTTTCTTTCCAGTGAAAACAATTACAAAGATTTAAATGATAGTGGTTATATTTTTACTATCAGTTTATTGGGGGGAAAATGAGTACTTATGGAAAGCTACAATGGATCTAGTTAACCATGCAAATAGCTTTCAATTTTTTTGTAATAGCATCTCCGTGTATCTGAAAAATAGTAATGTGTATGCATCAGAGCAAATGCTTGGTGGGCATATGAATTTATAGCACCAATGGCTCCATGTATCTGTGATCTCTTAGGAACTAGCCATTTAGTCGGGCTCTTTATTTTACATTTGCATCAGATTTAGAAACTGGCTACCTGTGAGCTCAGTTTTCTCTGTATGTATTTAATTTGACCAGCATAGTGTTTTTAAAAATGTAGAACAAACACTTAAAAGCTGGGAGATTTTTCACAAAGTCAGATTTCTAACTTGAAAAACTAAAAGGCCTGGGCCTTATTTCCTATATGGCCATAGTCATCTGGTACTGAATAGTAAACGCCTCCTTTAGAAGTGCCACACTTTTCTTCTCTTTGTCCTGGGGCTTTCTTTTCTCTATTCCTGGATAGCAAGTGGCCAGTACGATGGGACCTAGAAACCTAGTGACCTCACCCCTGGGTAAGGAATGCCTCTTCTCTGCATCTCTTCCTCTGCCCAGGAAGAGCCGTGCCCCAGAGTCAGCGAACCTGGGTCCTTGTCCCCTTGCTGTTACTGACTAACTTGTTGATCCTGAATAAGATAGCCCGTGTCTCCAAGCTTCAGTTCTGTCATTTGTCATCAACTTGCAGTAAATACCTCCTGGACCCCCCAGAGTTGATTGGCGTATTAGCACAATGGGACATGTTTGTTATTAACTCCCCTGTCTTCTCTTTCCTTGTCTTTGGCTCTCTTTCATGGAGGGAAAATTATTGTTGCACCTCGATGTTCATCTTAGGAATACAAGAAGGGAGCTAAGGGTTCTTCCTTCCTTTCTCTTCCCAACCATTTTTTACCCCTGTCCTGTCTAGCAGCTCTGCTCCTTTCATCCCATGTCCTCTGCGCCTGCAGGGTGTCCCACAGCCATAAGCAAGCTCCTTCAGTGACATGTGAGACACCTCAAAGTTGAACTCTAAATGTCAAAGAACTGTAGTTGCATTATTGTCTGTTGAGATACTCAGTAACTAGCCAACAGTGGCGTTACTAATGTCTATGAAACACTAACAGGATACTAGGCTAGCAGGGAGGATTGATTTAATTTTCAGTGGCATTAGTCCTTGTGGGCAAAATCTGTGGTTCTGTGTTAAGTCGTACTGTGTGAAAGAAACAGTACCAGTGCTTTTGTCCTTGTGGATGATCTTCAAGGGACGGTAGGCATCGGTGCCACGAAAGAGGAAATAAACAGGAGTGTCAGCCTCTGGGATTTCATGAAGCAGGGTGGTATGGGAGAAAGAAAGAATGTTGTCTTGGGAGTCTGCAGACCTGAGTCTCTTATAGGATAGTTGTGTGATCTTGGGCAAACTATCCTCTCTGAGCCTGTTTCTTTGTTAATAAAACAGGGATAACCGAATATATTTCATCTTTTAATTATATATGGAGCTGTTGCAGGTTCGGTTCTAGACTATTGTAATAAAGCAAATATCACAAGCAAGTTAAATGAATTTTTTGGTTTCTCAGTGCATATAAAATTATGTTTATACTATACTACCGTCTAAGTTGTGCAGTTAAGCATTATGTCTAAAAAGACAATGTGCACACCTTACTTAAAAAACACCTCACTGCTAAAAAAATGCTCTCCGTCATCTGGGCTTTCAGAGAGTGGCAGTAACTGATTACATGCCATCATAGCAAAGGTAGTAATAAGGAAAAAGTTTGAAATATTGCAAGAATTACCGAAATGTGACACAGAGACATGTAGAGAGCAGGTGCTGTTGGAAACATGGTACCCATAGACTTGCTTGATGCAGGGTTGTCACAAAACTTCAATTTGTTAAAAAAAAAAAAAAAAGTAACGTGCAAACTGCAGTAAAGAGAAGCACAATAAAATGATGTGTGTCTGTACATGAAACTGTCCTTCCCATCCATTTTTTCACTGAAATAGGATTAGTCGGTCAGCTAGTGAACAGAGAAGTAGCATAAAGGTGTCTGAATAGAGGTCTTGTATGATTCTTTTTGCAAACATTTGGGCTCAACGTTCTCCTGAATAGGTAGATTGAAACTCCCTAGTGATTTTTTACATTTTGCAAAGTAAACCAAAGTAGATGTTCCAGGAAACCAAAAGAAATCTTTTTCTGCCTTTATTAGTTTCCCAGACATTTTAGAGAAGGGTAGGATTGGCCAAACAGGATGCTCATTCCAGCCACCACATAAACCCAGTTCACGAGGCCTTTGGGTGGCGGGGAAAAGAAGCCCCCATGCCACAGCGATGGGCTGCCTGGATTAAAATAATTGAAATAAAGTTGAGATTTTAAATTTGAAACCTATGAGAGGGAGAGGGAGATAATATAGGGGAGATGGGACTGGGAGCTGACTGGGGTATATGCTGAGGTGTGGGAGAATGTGGCATTCTTGCTCAAAAATCTACATAGGAATTTAAGATTGCATTAATACTTTTGAGAATTTAATGGCACCTGAGTAGCTAAGTGGTTGAGTGTCTGCCTTCGGCTCAGGTCATGATCCTGGGATCAAGTCCTGCATTGGGCTCCCTCCCTTCTCCCTCTGCCTGTGTCTCTGCCTCTCTATCTCTCTCTGTCTCTCATGAATAAATAAATAAAATCTTTAAAAAAAATACTTTTGAGAATTTAGGGTGGTGCTAGAGACTGGGCACCTGCCGGTGAAATGAAGGAGGTGGGCCCAGGACCAGAAGTAAGGGTATTAAGAAGAGACTTCTGCTTCTCCAGGTTTCTTGAAAAGTGGGGCCATGAGAGAGGTCCTAGCAGGTCCCCCACTCACTTATCCATCACCCACCCTCCAGGAATTGGTGACTGGTTGTTTTGGTGGACAGTGTTGGTGAACTTGGAGTTGATGATGAGTTGGATACCAAAAGGGATCCTGGAGAGACTGAGAAGAGCTTCCGAATGTTCTCTGAGATGTCAGACAAAGAGGAGATTTCTTACTAGTGCCTTTCTTTCCTATTAATCTTATGTGTTTTTGTGGTGATTGGGTGAGAAAAAGCTGGAAGGCAGCCTTTCCTTTGAGGGAGAGCTGCCCTATGAAGTAGGTGTGCGCCTCCTCCAAATGCCGCTCCTGTTGCTCAGGCTGGGAGATGGAGGGGTGGGGTGCTGGGTGGACTGGGAAGATGGCTTCTTAGGGAATGGAGGGGTGGAGCTTCATCTCTGGTTTTAGGAATAGAAGCAGAAGCTCTGAGAAGGACAAACATTATATGGTCTCATTCATTTGGGGAACATAAAAAAAATAGTGAAAGGGAATAAAGGGGAAAGGAGAAAAAATGTGTGGGAAATATCAGAAAGGGAGACAGAACATGAAAGACCCCTAACTCTGGGAAACGAACTAGGGGTGGTGGAAGGGGAGGTGGGCCGGGGGTGGGGGTGACTCGGTGAAGGGCACTGAAGTGGGCACTTGACGGGATGAGCACTGGGTGTTATTCTATATGTTGGCAAATTGAACAATAAAAAATTAATTTATAAAAATAAATAATAAATAAATAAATACTCTTTAAAAAAAAAAAGAAGCAGAAGCTCTAGTAACTTCCTCAGAAAGGAAATGAGACAACATTGTGGGCCACAGGCAATGAGTTTGTAAAGTTCTGGCAGCTTTTAAATGCTCTTGGGTTTGTTGCTTCCGTTACCCGTTGTCACGCTGCTCTTGTGAGAGGTGGAGACCTCTGAGATGAGAGGCGTACTTGTCTTCAGCAGGAGCCAGGTGGAAGGCTGGGGAAAAGCTGGGGAGATCAGGTACTCAAAAACCGTTGGGAACAGAAGAGCCTGGGGAGGGGGTGTTGAGGAAGGGGCCGCCAAGTCTGCCTCTACAAGGCTAAGAATTGCTGAGGATGCTTCCCAGGTGTTTCAGGAGATGGAGGGTGGTCCTGTGATACCACAGGCATTTGAGACCGGCGCACTTGCTTACTGGGTTGTCTTCAGTAAAGCCACTTCCCCTCTCCAGCACTCACTTTCCCTTCTGTAAATGAGGAAATTGGGTTGGCAGGGTCGATGACTGTAGGATTCTATAAGTTAGAACCCTCTCTCTTATCGATAGCAAATACTTACATCAAATAGCTATACTTTTAAAGTTCCTGGAATAGACAAGGAGGTTTGCTGAGGTAGTTGGGCTTGGGGGCAGTTATTTTTCCAGGGAATGTATGGAGAGCAGGTTCTGTTCTCATTTGAGGAGGTCATGGCGTCACATCACACGACCCATGGGGAAGCCCGGCTCCCCTCCCGTGGCTCCCTGCAGGGTGACTGCCTGTGGACTGGAGGGGGTGCGGCCCCTGTTAGGGGTGGGTGACCTGGCCCTTCTGCTGTTAGTGGTACAGAGATAGAAGGCTGCGGGCTCTGTGCGCTTTGACGACACCGTGGAAGCACCAAGAGGGCAGCTGAAGGGGACAAGCCCAATATTTTCGTGCAAATTAAGTAGGGCACCAAATGCGGACTTCATCTTAATCTTCTTTAAATACTTTCTGCTCATTCACCCAGATCCTGTATAACACCATTTCAAAGTTTCAGAGGTGTCTAATAAATTTTCTCCCTTCTGTAATAATTCTAGGCCCATTGTGTAGCTCCATTAGAAACATTAGGGTAATTGTAGAGCTACTTTCTGCTTTTCATTTGCTCTAATGCTAGCCCTCCATCTGCCTGTTCTAGCCACATTAATAGGTAATGACTGAAAACTAAAAAGAATTCAGTGGACTCCTAACTTAAGATTTTTCTAAGCCTTTTTCCCTTGCATTTACGTGCTACTTACTACAGGTGGGGAGGGTGATACATGGGGATGTGCTTTGCGTTAGGAGATGAGAGACCCGGTTTCCAAGTGGGGACACAGTTCTCTGAACTCGCTGTCTCCGGTGGACGTGAGGACCAGAGAGCCTGTTGGGTGTGAAAGCACGTTGGAAGCTGATGATGGATGGACAAGTGCCAAGCAGTGGGAGTTGTTAGCACAGTTCCTGAGGTGTGAGCAACAAGGGGCTGCCACTTTCTCATGTGCTTCTGGGCGGTCTCATATGTGTGTTTTGTGAATTGAAATTTTATACTTAATATTTGGGCCGATGATTGTTATATTTGTTGTACACGTCATTGCATACAGAATACATTTATCCCAAAACTCTCTGAGGTAAGTGGTTTTGCTTTTTTATATCCTACCAAGCAATTCGGGTGCAGATGGGGTAAGTAATATGCCTAGAATCAGATTAAACTGTTCGAAAATACTTCGCTAAACTTTTTGGCTTGTGTTCACAGCCTTTGGAGCTTTTCTTTTCTCATTTATCACATCTTACGTTGGAAAGCCTCTCACCACCTCTGTAACAATAATAACAGCTGACGTTTATTGCAACTTGCCTATGCCAGCACATTTTACAGATGAAGAAAGCGAGGCACAGAGATGTAAATAGCTTGCCAGAGGTTACACAGCTAGTGTGGCAGGCCCATCTGAGCTATTTCTGTACCACTAGGCGTAAAAGCATGCTTACAAGCACTGGCTGTGTCCTTGTAGGTGCCAGGCTCTGTGTAAGTAACAGTCATTTAGAACCTTGTCTGGTGGCACACCCCTGTGAAAGAGGCCCTGGGAAATGTTCCGCAGGCGAGAAACTCCTATCATCCTTCCTCACTTCACGGTCCCATTTACAGCATCTCCCTTTTGCTTTTCTCTTACAGATCTGGAAATGTTAACCTCTTAACGGTGCTTTTTACTCTCCTAATCTAGTTGTTCCATGTCATCTGTCTGCAGCCTGAATTTGGTTTGTAGACCTATCACACTGGGCCCTGAATGTATTTAAAACAAACACGAAATTGGGTTAGGTGACAGCATCTAAAAATTCAGGTGACTATGGAAAAAAAAATCTAGATTTAGGATTTCTTAGGAAACACTGTGGCAGTATGGGATTTGCTTATCCACCTACCAGCATCAGACTACTCCCTCTAGACTGGAAAGGGCCTCCATTTTTTTTTTCTTCCTATCTCCTTTCTCCATCCCCTACCTAACTACCAGACTGTGGTACAGGAGTGTATACTTTATGTAAGAGAGAAAAGTGAATAAAGTTGGGCATAGAGAAGAGTGTATGTTGAATTACAGTTGGTGGCTTAAGAAATAGTCTCAGTTTGGTAATAGAATATTTGCTCTTTGAGAGCTGACTTGTTCTCATGATAGTTTTTGGGCAGATGGATGTATTAGGCTTATCTATTATTTAAGGGAAGAAAGTTTCCATCCCTCTGCTTGAAGGTTTATGACTCATCCAAAGCTCGAAGATGTACTTAGACTTACCCTTGATATGATGACTTTTATTGGACTAGTCAGCATTTGGGAATACGAGGAAACTATTTTCTTTAAAACAAATCATAGACTTGTTGAGTTAAATGAGATAATGTATGGGAAAGTACTTTGTGTATTACTGAGTATTGAGCCAGTAAGCCATTGGAGATGTTTTGGGAATGTTATCACCTTATCATCGTTTCAAGCTTATGACAGATGTTGAAATCTTTGCCCTCCCCCACTTTGTACCTTGCTCCACAAGCTACTTACCCTGTCCGAGCCTTTTTCATAGGTATATAGAAATGTGGCTGATGTGGTCTCCCAGAACCTAGTACAGTGCCTGATATACAGAAGGTGCTTGATATGTATGCCAATAAGTGAAGGAAAAAAATACATAGATAAGGGGTTTTTTGAGACCTTGCTGAGCACATAAAGCATCAAGTAGAGTGTCAGCATATATTATTAGCTTGCAGTTTTTAGTCTCGACTGTTTTCTAAACCATTCTCCTAGACACGGGCTAGGGGATGATCTGTGTTTTTGGATGAAAGGAACTGGGAGGGCTGGCAGGTGTGCCGGCAGGGAGGTGACAGGAGGCCACAGAGCCCCAAGCTGTGTGTGAGACACTGGACAGACAGAAGCAAACTCATACAAGTGCCAGAGCTGCTCTGTTGTGCTGATCCCTGGCCTTTCTCACCCAGAGCTTGCTACAGGCAAAGGATTAGGCAGGGGCAGCATGAGTTCAGACACATGGAATTCTGGACCCAGAGATTAAACTATTAGAAATAACTGTCAGATCTAGAAGGGCCCTTCACAGTCAATCAGGCTCATCACTCTCATTCCTAATGTGATGTAGAGATGTGCAAAGAACAAAGAGCCAAGGACCCTAGAGTTGGGCAGTTCTGGTCTGAATTTCTCGGTTGCCTTTTCCTATGTTACTGTTGGCATGAGTCTTAACTTCCTTGACCCTCCTTTCACTGGATGTTTGTGAGGTTTGAATTAAGTGTAAAGCACTTAGCACTATGCCTGATATGGATTTGGTACCAAAGAAAAATAGTGACCCTCGTTGTCATGGAAAGGAAAGGAAAGTGTAGAGAGACAGGAATGGTTGGTGAAATGTAGTGGCTGTCCATGTAGAGCTAGGGCTGGTACCTCCCTGTGTGAGGGTGCAGTGGGGAAGAGGGGGTGACGTGGATGGGGAGGAGATGTGTGTTTATTATGGCCAAAATTGAGTTGCCTTTTTAGAGAGTGAGCTAAGACAGCATGTTTAGGAATACCAAGGCAGGACCTTATCTACCTGTTGGGAGATAAAATGGTACATTGAATTAATTTGAGCAGGAAGCTTCCAGAGGAACTTTTACACAGGTTAGAAGATGATGTGTGTCTTACATGCTAAATAAATCTGTGGTTTCAGCTTCTGCTGAGTGGTGATCTTGTTCTTTGAGATAAGGCATTAATAAGTGATGAAAATTATCTCTAAAAATACCAGAACTTTGAGCACATCAACCATCATTTTCCCCCACTCAAGACAATCTTTGAATTTTTATTAATATTTCAAAAATTCCCATTTTCTCTGCTCTCTCCACTGTTCTGACTAGATGTGATATTTAGGGACTTCTGAGAGGTATGTGTATCCTGTGTCAGTAGGCACCTGCCACAGATGACGTGAGGGTGGCCTTTATGACTTCATGCCATGTTCTTACACCATATATCATTTTTGCTGAAATTCGCTTGTTTCAAAGGCTTTTTACAAGATAGCACAATTGCTTGGTTTCACATCTTTGAGAATTTATGATTTTGTACCTGTGGAGTCAGGAAGAGGCATGGTATGCCAACTGTTAACTTTATAGGTAAGGTTTTTGTCTTTAATCATTGCTTACAAAACAGACTGCATCAGACTTTTTCAATACCTAGAAAACCATCATGCGGGAAGCTCAGGTTTACCTTTTGTTGTGTTAGGCCATTAGGCATTAAAAGCTAAGCCTGCCACCCTCTAAAGCTCCACCTTTCTTTTAAGGACAAATACAAGCTCTTTGTTTATCTGGTGTCTTGAATTTTCAAGGTTCACTGAAATCCTGATTTCTCAACATGTAGAGTTGCAAACACTAGGAGAATTCTTCATTCTTTTATTTCTGATGGGAATTTCCCCTGACAACTGTGATCTGTGAAAATAAACTACAGAGTGATGAGACTTTGTGCTTGTTTGCACATCACTTCACCAGTAACCAAGCTATTTTTGTATATTTGATCCTCATACCTCTCCTGTGGCGGAGGCAGGACCATTCTTCAGTTACTTATTCCAAGGAGTTGTTTTTCCAGAAGGATGTCAAGAAAAGGTTGCTCTTGTTTTTGTATATTCTGGGAATAAAGAAAAATGAAATGTTTTTCTGACTAGCTGTAGTTTCAGAAATCATATTAGACATTTCTTATTTCTTAAAATCCACCCTTCACAGAAAAGACTTTTCTGAAGCCAAACATTAGATTGAGTTTCTTACTGACTGAGCAGCATTTTCATTATTTTATTAAACTGAGTGCTAAGTCTCTGGATGCGAGTATTCAGGACCTGATGTCTTTTTACAGAAGATTTTTAGATCAGGTTTAATCTTACAAATGGTAGAGTTATTTCTTAGTGTGGATGAAAACTTTTGCCATGATGTGTTACTGTTACGTTGTCCATTTGGCAAATAATGCACAAAATACTTTTCAAGTTTTGGGACTCGGTGCATAGTTTTCATTTCTCTGTTCATTTTACAGGGTGGAGGAGTGACAGTTTTTGGCTTGGGCTTGAGCCATCCTAGAACAAGCCTCTAGAAACTGTTTTTAGGTATATGTATGTGTGTGTGTATGTGTGTTTATCATCCTGCCATCCACTGCAGGGCCAGGGCAGATGGGGCCTGGCCTGGGCGGAGGTCTTAAATTTTCCCTGCAGGCTGGAGTCTCAGGGAAATGTTTATGGCACTAGGCACCGACTTTTAAAAAGAATAACCACCCTCCCCCCCCAAAAAAAATAAAAAGAATAACCCATATTAAGTACAAATTAGGTATGAAGTGTGAAATGAGAGATCAGGGCCAAGAAACCTCTTGGAATAGCTAATTCATGGAGTTTCCTTCTCCAGGGAGCTTCAGGAGTCTGGGCCTCCGCATTCCACTCATTCCAAGCCAAGCACTGGTTTCGGTTCTCACATGCTCCAGTCACTCGGTGTATTTTTCCTTCTTCATGTGTTATACACACCAGTATTTTAAGGCCCAGCCTGAAAACCATTTTAATAAAGACCTCCTTAATCCTTTTGTCAGGATTCTGCTCACTCTGAATGGAATTAACGTGTGTGTGTGTGTGTGTGTGTGTGTGTGTGTGTGTTGAGCAGATAAATTACATTTTAATTTTTCTGTTCATTTTTCCACCAGACTATACAGTCCTGTTTGTGGAAGGTGGGACTGTGTGGGTTTTTTTCCGTACCCCGCCCAGTAGCGGGTCCCTGTGTGGACTGTGTGGACGATGAGGGAGGGACGTGGTGTGAGCTGTGCCTCTCGACTTTGGGGGACTTGGACCTGGAGATCACAGGGCAGAGGCCTTAGTCCTTGAAGTCCTTTATCTCATTCCTCACTGAGAGAGGCGGGAATTAATACTTTGGGAAACATTTTTTTTTTGCCAAGAGGGGAGGGATTTAGAAGCTTTTATAATTAGATTTCAAAAGACAGTGAGTGAAGACAAAGCATTTTAGGTGAAGAGTAATTCATATAAACTGCGTCGTGCTTCCTGGCACTTAGCAAGCTTTCAACAAATGGGAACTGTATGATCACATGGGAATGGCTTAATCACGTATCATACTGGCTAAAGGAGGGAATCCTCAATTATAATCCCTGCCCTCTGGGCACGCCTCATCTATCAGATAATAGAGCACTCTCTGAGGATAGAAGACTTTGGTCACGTTCACCGATGACCGTGAAACATTAGAGGAACTAATTGTGTTTTGTGGACAAGATTTTTGTATGAGTAGAAATGTTGTTGTTGTTCAGAGATTTGATGGTTGTTTAGGAATGTTCATGCTTTAAATGGATTTTCTCTTTTTATCAGATGGAATTTACTAGAGTTTCCAAGATATCTTGTTCCTCTTAACCTTCTTACAGTTGGTTAATGATTCCCAAGTGTTGCCTTGGCTTCTGAACTTTGACTTTTTTTTTTTTTTTTTTTTAGTTTAGTCATTACTTCATAGATCCAGGAACAAATCCATCAGGGCAGTAATTTTTCCTTGTTGTTTAATGAGTTTAGATGTACGGGGCTGGCCCTGGAAAAAAACCAACCTGAATGCTGGGATTCTTCTGGTTTTGTACTGTCTGCTGTTTGAGGGGTTAGCACTGAATGAATGGTGACACTGGTGCTGGGGTGCGAAGGCTGGGGAGACCTTTCTGTGGAACACAGCAGTGTTGGAGCCATTCTGGGCCCCAGAGAAGCAATCTAAAGAAAGCTTAGCTGGCTTCTCCCCTTGCAAATGCTTGCTTGTTGCCTGTGAGTCCACTATTGGCCTTGCTACTCCTTGTGTGACCTGTGGGCCTGCAGCATCACCTGAGAACTTGTGAGAAATGCGGCATTTCAGGCCCTGCCCCAGGCCTGCTGAACAGAACAGGTGGTTTAACAAGATCTCGAGGCAAATTAGTTGCATGTTCAAGTTCTAGAACTACAGCAGGGGAAAGAGGTCTGAGAACTGTTAGCACTTGAAAAAATATGCTTTTTATTTCTGCTTAAAAGTAAAACAGCTTTGAAATGTGTTTTGGTTGGGCTAAACCTTCATTTAAGACTTATTTTGGAGAATTTCAAATATATAGAAGTAGGGCGACTAGTATAATGAACTCCTATTTACCTGTCACCTACGTTTAACACCTAACAACCCAATTAATTTTGTTTCTCCCCCATCCCGTCCCATCCTGGGTTATTTTAAAACAAATTACAGCCATATAAATTATCCCGGATATTTCTTTTTCCCTTTTTAAAATTTGTGGTAAAATATACATAACATAGGGGCACTTGGGTGGCTCAGTCAGTTAAGCATCTGCCTTCAGCTCAGGTCTTGATCTTGGGGTCCTGGGATCCAGCCCCACACTGGGACTCCCTGCTCAGCGGGGAGCCTGCTTCATCCTCTCCCTCTGCTACTCCCCCCGGTTGTGTTCTCTCTCTCTCTCAAATAAATCTTTAAAAAATATACATTACATAAAACTTACCATCTTAACATCTTGAAGTGCACAGTTCAATGGTGTTAAGTACACTCACATTTTTGTGCAACCAAGCTTGAGAACTCTTTTCATCTTGTAAATCTGAAACTCTATAAACATTAAACATCTTTTTCCTCCTTAACATAACTACAGTCCCATCACACCTCAAAAGAAGTTACACTAATTTCTTAACAGTATCAAATACCCAACCAGTATTCAAATTCCCCATATTGTAGTTTAAAGAAACCAAGGCATTCAGTTCAGTGTCATCTCTCTGTGAAGTTGGTGGCCTTGTTTGCTCAGTGAAGAGTCTAGAGGCAGTGGTGTGGTGGGGGTTGTTCTTTCCCACCCGGTAGCCTGGCAAAATTTTGTATGAAGACTTTGTAATTTCTAATATTCTTCTATTTTTGGAAATCAAGAGTCTTATAGTTAAAAAGAGCATGGATGTTTGATTAAGAACGAAGTCTGAGTCATTCATTGCTTCTTAGACTTGGGCAAAATATTTACTCTTTCATTATTTCAGGCACAAGATTTCTATGAAAACTGAATTAAATTGGAATACCATATAGCAAATAGAATGAATGAAGTAGTCATGTTTCCCATGTAATGAAATGTCAAGCATTGCAAAAGCTGCCTGCTGGGTATTCATGGCATTATTTCTGTTATGTATGTTTGGAAATACAGCACCAGGAAGACTTTTTCAAAACTAGCCAGTTTCTGTGCAAAACTTTTATAGACTCAGGTACTCAAAAATGTTATTAGGCATGTTTTATTTTTACTCACAGCTCATCAGAAACATTTGAAAGCTGAAAAAGAAATTGATACCATGTACAGAAATTATGAAAATGATTTAACTGTTAGTGGTAAAGATGCAAAAAAAAATTTAGGAAGAACCACGTGTGAAGTGTGTGTAGTTGTTCAAAATTGCACACCAGTCTTCTCTACCCTGCCCATCTTATGTGGATGGATTCTGGTCAAGTACAGAAGTTTAAACAGTGGGCCAGAACTGTTGTGTATTTTCTCAGAATGTATTGCTCCCCTACTTCCGAGGAAGCCTTGAGGTGGCGAAGTCCCGGGGAGGGGGGCTGTGTAGCCTGCATCTTATGGCCACAGAGCCTGCACTTTGCCCTCACTTGGCTTTATTGCAGTCCCATCTGTAGACAGCAGGACTCTGAGTCCTCAGAGACAGGTGGTGGTTCCAGAGATTAGTGAGAAAGGGGCTTCTTGGAGGACTGTTGGTTTTGAATCACCTTTTCCTTACATGCGGGTTTTCCTGCTGTGCAGGTGGATCCCACTGATCAGGGGTCTCATTATAATAATCCTGCCTAGAGGGTATGATAAAGGGCACGCATCTGATATTTATTCATGAGTGTGGGACGGAAACCGTTCACCAGGGATGTTCTTTCTGGCAGTGGGGAAGATACGGGCTTTTTAAGCCAAAGTATATGTTCTGGGGGTGGAGAGTAGACATGTTAATTAAGCCCCATTGACAAGAATGATAGAATATGTCATGCCAAGAGCTTAAATCATGTGTTCTTTCTTCAGGTTGTCTAGCATCAAGATCCCTTAGTTGTGGATGTTTTATTGATAGTAATTAAATTGAACCTACAACTGTAGTCCCATCCAGTACCTGAAGAGAGCCTGGAGGTCTACCTCTAGTCTAATGTAACCCTTGCAACTGTGATTTTATTTCCCTCACAGACCGATTTTTGTCCCCTTAATCATATTTATTGCTCTTATCTCAACTCTCAAATATCTCTAATCTTCCAGAAACATATATAATTATCTTTTAAGGGTCTGAATTGTGCCAGATGTAGCAGAAGAATTGCTTCCTGGCTCTTAAACAACACTAAATCATTTTGTATTTGGTCTTACCTCTTAGAGTAGGAATGATACTCTGTCCTTTTCTCTAAGTGATTCATGGATTTGTCCTCTCATTCAGGTGTTCATCACATATTTATTGAGTGCATCTTCTGTGTGGGGAGCTGTGGTGGATGCTACAAGGGAGTCGGAGGAAAGGGGAAATAGACACAGAAACACGTGCTGAGAGAGAGGCGGGAAGCAACCTCAGAATTTTTGTTTGACTTTGATCAGGATGGAACAGTTGCTGGTTTTGAAACATGCCTGTGTACCTCTGCCTCCCGCAGCCTCCTTTCACTGTTGTCCTTCACTTTAATTTTCACTGTAAACAGTTATTAGGGAGAGAGGGTTAGTGCAAAATTGCAGCATGATTGAGTGTGTTGGAATGATGGAGGAGTGAGGGCGATGGTGGGTTTAAAACATAACAGCTCTTCTGGAAATGCAGTGCAATTCCATGCCAACATCGTTGCATGGTCTCCGGACACTGACTCTGAAAGGTAAGGGAACATCTCCTTTGATATATCTGATACATTCCAATATCAAGGACTTTGGGCATGGCTTTTCATGGGTGTGAAACTGTGTCCCTCTGAATCTAAGTGGTTTTGAGTCATGGCTAGCTCCTTTGCTGTGATGGGATGTCCCAGATATCCAGACACAACCATGCAAACAGACCAAGCCTGAGAAATAGAACTGACTTAAAAAAAAAAAAAAAAAAAAAAAAAAGCAAACAGAACTCTCCTATCTGGGTCTCTTTAATGAGATGTTTTGATGGAGAATGGCGGTACCTGCAAAAGAGGCAAATTTAATTTTTTTCAAGTCAGGGAACTAATCATACAACCTTGAAGCTGGAACTGGCATTTGGAGGAACATGACTCTTATTGTTATACCACCACCCTTGGGCCTGAGATTCCATTCTGCGACTCTACCCCCTGAACTGTAGCAGAGATAGGGCGACTGTGCAGCGTTTTAAGGTAACTTCTAATGGATTGCTTCCTTTCCCCCTTTCTTTTAGGGAATGGTAAAAAATTTACATCACTGACAATACTGTGAAATAAGCTAGAAGCAATTTAGAATTCCCTACATTTTGGCATCTTTTTACATGTATATCCTCTACTACTCTTTCTAATCTAAAATATAAATGTTTATATACATCTTTTACTTCTAGGCTAAGCTAGAAATTAGACCTTTTCTCTTGTATATCTCTTGTCAATGTAGATTTCTTTTTTTAAGTTATAAACATGACTCATAAATGTAAGATGAGTACATGTCTGAGGAGTATTGAGCTCAGGAATGATGGAACTGACAGGAAGAGAAAGCCAGTTCAAAGAGCCTTCGAGGAGCTGTGTAGTCGGAGACACTAACAAATATTGAAGTAAGGTTCCTAGGTTAGATGTGAAACGGGTTAAGCCCCTGTAGGGCAATAAAACAGTAACATTTGGGGCTCTCGTTTCTACCAATCAGAAGTCCTGTGGCTCTATAATGGGAAAATCTATACGTTCGTATGTAACTTCACAAAGTCTGAACCTGTATCAATGGTAATAAGCAAATCAAACACAGGTGCAGCTCCTAGAGAATGAAATGATCCTTGAGTATATACCTGCCAGATAATACTGGCATCGAAAGTCCATACCTCCTTCCTTTTGCCTTATTTCCAAGATTTGCATAATGTGTTCTAATGTCCTTACTGTTGTTGCACTTGGCCAAGGAATGTATGCATTCATTCATTTCTTCTTTTGTTTAATAATTACCGAATGTCTGTTTTGTGCCAAATAGTATGTAGGCACTTTACGATATATAACTGAATGAGTCACTGGTCCTTGCTCTCCTGGAGCTCAGAGGCTATTCTATTAACCTCCTGAAAGGGAGGCGGGGGTTCTTTTCAGGAATCAGTTTCATTGTGGGAGAAGCAATGAGAATCATTTTTTTTTGGCTCATCATCTCTTTTGGGCCTCAGTGCTTAAGAGGCTAGGCCAAAATGCAAATATCACCAAGAATGACAACCAGAGCCCATACTTTTTGGGATAAGAGCAGACAAATATCCATGCCATTTCTTTTTGTTCATGTGGCACTTATACCTTTCTAGTGATAAAATTTCACAGAATCAAGATTTTTGCCTTTTGACATGAAGGGCTCCCACTGGCCTGGCCTGCCAGGTTTCTCCAAAGGCCTCCCCTCTGTTTGCCTCCACAGGTATAGATGTGCTTTTAACTGGTTAGACCAGTTTGTGACACAAACTTAAGCAGCAGGGACCTGCCAGAGAGGTTGCTTTTCCCCAGAAGGATTTTGGTAACTGATAGCTCAAATTTCAGGGCTATTAGTACTGTTTTCTTATAGCAAATGTATTTACATTTATTTAGGATATTTGGGGGTGTTTGTCAGTTTAATTCTTTCTTTCAAAAAATAGTGTATGGGGGGCATGGCTGACATTTATCTTAGAACCATAAATCATGAAGCTGCAAGGAGCCTTAGCGATCTTTCTGGCTTGCCCCTTTCCCAGCTAACATTGGGAAATAAATACAGAGAAGCCAGATATTAATTAACCTTTTTAAAATCAGGATGAGTCATTACTAGATCTGAAGCTTCTGTTTAGTTTTGGATTCCTTCTTCTATAATCATGGTTCTCACCTGGATTATTGGTGACATTTAGAAGTCCTCCAGAGAGGATGCTTTTCTTTTGAGTTTGCATCTTTGTATCTGTTTACAAAGATAGATGCTAGATGCTTGTTTTTGTCTTTTTTTTTTTCTAAAGATTTTGTTTATTCATGAGAGACAGAGAAAGAGAGAGAGAGAGAGAGAGAGAGAGAGAGAGAGAGGCAGAGACACAGACAGAGAAGCAGGCTCCATGCAGGGAGCCTGATGTGGGACTTGATCCCGGATCCTAGGATCACACCCTGGGTGGAAGGCAGATGCCCAACCACTGAGCCACCAGGCGTCCTTGTTTTTGTCTTTTTCTTAAAGATTTTATTTATTTGTTAGAGGAAGAGAGAGGAATGGCAGACAGGGAATCTCAAGCAGACTCTTCGCTGAGCTGGGAGCCCAAAGCGAGGCTCAATCTCATGACCCTGAGATCACGACCCTGAGCTGAAACCAAGAGTCAGATGTTTGCGCCACCCAGAAGCCCCAGTACTAGATTCTTGTTAAAAAAAATTCAATGAATACTTAAAGATATTAAGAAGAAAGCAAAAATCTTCTGAATCAAGGCCTTCAGAAATAATTTTACTGAACATTTTTGGGAACATCCTTCCAGACAGTCCTCTCAGTATTTACATCCATATCTATACGTGCATTTAGATATAGATGTATATATCTCCTTATGATTTTCAGCAGATCAGATGAGCATCATTTTCTTGCAGAAAAATGTTACTCAAATTATTTTAAGTACAAATGGAAGTATTTTCCTCTTAGAATGTATTTAACTCATATTAATATATGTCTAGGAATATAACTTAAAGTTTTAATATTCTTAATCATAAATGTAAAGACAGGTTATGTCTTTGAAAGCAGTCGATATGCTAGCTGCTGAGATGCACCATGCAAGTTCCCTTTGAGGGGAGGGCTTGCTGACAGTTGGGGGGAGGGTAGTGTGCAGACAGTCTTGTGCTGGTTGTCACTCCATGTGAGTCCCCCTTGGCTGCAGCTGCACGAGCGAGCTGCTCACACTAGGCCCTGCCCGCCCCCCCAGCCTCCCAGGGTATCTGCATCTGGTGACATCTGATGACATCTGGCAATACTTAATAGGAAGACTTCCTGGATACCAGAACGTCCTGCTGATAAGCTGAGGCTGTCTGGTTGCTTTGGTGTTCCACCTTTACCTCTGCCCCTCTGCCTCCCCCTCCTCTTCCCTTTGCAGAGAGGTTCGTCTTTAATACTGTGAACTCCAAACTCCATCTTAGCAGTTCTGCTGCTGGAGAACTCAGCCTGCAACAGTGAATTTTGTTGCTGTTGTGAAGCCCTGGATGTCATCCTGGGAGCCAGTGGGATCCTAATGTCTTGGTCCATCCCCGCCTCTCAGAGTGAGCTCATACTCTCCTTCACTACCCCTAGACAGAGGTTTGGGGTTTGAAGAATTTGGCCTTGGGCAGGTGCTAAAGCCGACTGTTCTGTGGTTTTAAGGAAAGTTTAAAAGTCTTTCTTGCTAATGATATTCTCTACAGTGAAAATCTGTTTTTGTTATTTGATGTTAATCTGTTGAAGATTTGTCTGCTTTGGGAGAAATTGCTCTGGAACAATTGAAAGCTCCTGCCTAAGAGTTTTTTGTTTTGTTTTGTTTTTTGCCTCCAATAGATAACCCCTTCTTTGGTCCTCCCCACTTCAAACCTGCTGCAGAATAAATGGGGTCCTCTCTGGAGGGTCCTTATTTGCACGACTTCTCCAGCTGCTCTAGCTGCTCTTGTATTTCCTGCAGAAATGATAACCTCACTAATCAGCTGGAAAGAAATATGGTGATGGAAGGCGAAGGGGGCAGAGAGTGCCTTTTCAGGGCCTAGGGACGTTTGTTCAGTCATTGCCTGTGCTCAGATGCTGTGTCACCTTGGTTAGTGCTGAGAGCACCTGTGGACCCTGCCTCTCTCTCTTCTCAAGGTCCCCATGGAGACCTTTGTTTTGAGGCTGTTTGTGCTGGTGGAATCTGGTTTAAGGAGAGCCATGTGTGCTCTGCAGCCCCCCCCCCCCTCCTCTCTGAGAGAGTCATTGTTGATCTCCCTTCCTAATCCTCAAGACTAAGTGTATTTTGCCTTTAACCTCCAGTCTTAGCCAGCACCTGCTGTGTGCATTGCAGAATCCATGTGTATCTTAGGGGGATAAGGAAGGCCTGAAGAAGGTTTGGCCATTGGCTCTTTCTGTCTTTTTCTGGGGTGGGAGTGGAGGTGCTCCTTGAGAATTTTGCTGCCACCGTGATCGTGCTCTTCAGCACCGTGTGTCCCCCATGTGATCAGCACGTATGTTAGCTGGGACTTGGGGAGCAGAATTGGGATTCTCATAGTAAGGTCTGCAAGTTCATATAAATGCAGAAATTCAAAAGCTTCACTTGACTTAATGGATGCTTTTTAAAGCTATACACACACACACACACACACACACACACACACACACACACACATAGATGTTAGTTTTTCATGAAAGGACAAACTAGACCAGAAGATGCTGTAGAATAAATCTTTGTTCTGTAGCCGGTAATAAGTAAAGACCTGATATCAAAGAAGTTAAGCTTTTTATTTCTTGTCCAATTTTCTCTGTGGGGGGAAAAGGTCTATAAAGCCACTCATCTGTGTCCACCTTTTGAATAACTTAGTCATGCTGTTGAATTTGCCCGGGGGGAGAGAACTCGTAAGTAGATAATACACTATGGAGTCAAAAAGCCATTTGAAGTCATTTAGTTCACTCTTCATTTTGGGTGCTAGGAGGTGGGAAGCAGGGGAGGGACTGTTTGAAGGAGATTTTTGTTAGGGACAGTGCCTGCCTGTCCCATGCCTGCTGCCTATCCTCATGCTCTCTCCCTGTGTGTATGTGTGTGTGTGTGTTTCCTTTTTCAACAATAGGTTTGTGTGAAAAGAAGATTATGATTTACTTGGGAACCCCAGATTCCCAACCACTGGTATCTTTGGCCCTTCCAAGTTTTGACAATAAAATACCCATATTTAGACATGGGAACTTCTGGAAAGAAAGATGTGCAGACGTGCATCTGTCTGGAATATTTGCCTGTGAACTTACCAGACCCTCAGCCCCCTCATCTAAGTAGCCTGGTGTCACTCAGTTACTTTTTTTTTTTTTTTTTTTTTTAATAAAGATGCACCGGTGAGGAGTTTGAACTTGATTCCTTGAGCGAACATTTGAGTAGGGATAAATGTTATAAAATATACATGTACATTATAGGACTACAGACAATTTGTATTTGAGGAATTACAGATGAATAGGGTACACCATGGGAAAATGTCTGTAGAAAGCTGGTGAGAGATCAGTGAGATTAACCTGACCTTTAGGGACACTGATTCGGGTGGCCAGGGAAGCTCCTGGATGAGTTTATATTTGAGATGGGCAGAGCCTAGAGTAGGGAAGTGGTAATGGTGTGAATTAAGTTTCAGGTACTGGGAAAGTGCATGCATGACCTGTGTAGTGGAGGTAACCAGTCTGGAATAGTTCTGAATACTTGGGATCATTGTCGGATTTTTTTTCAATTATGATGTACGTAGTTATGGGTGCTCCTTTAAAGATGAGCTCAGAATCATCTGGAATGATTTGAAAGTAATACAGTTTAAATACAAAATAATAGATATGGTAATCTCTGGAATTAATTCCATTTCCTTAATTAGAAAACTAGAAAATATAAGCGTGTGGCTTAAGGCCTTTGTGTACTACACAACACACATCTTGTGTAGTACATGGTATTGGGCTTACTTAAAGATTAGTGGCTTTTCATCCCTCCCTCCTTCCTTTTCTCTCCCTCTTTCTCTTTCTTGCATACATCCACATACGTATACTAATTAATGTGGGCAGATATTGTTCTAGACGCTGGAAATAAATGCCAAGCAAGCAGCTGTCCACAGGTTTCCCTCAGAAAACAGACTTATGATTCTGAATAGGAAGCATCAGGTGCAATGAGAACACATACAGGAAGAGCACCTAACCAAGGTTGTTGACATAAGAGACAGCTGGAGCCCGAAGGGCCAGTAGGAAGAAGCCAGATCACAGAGGAGAAAGGAAGAGCATTTTAACGAGAGGGCAAAATTCTTCGGAGGCCACCGAGCCCAAGGAAAACCTGGCCCTCGCAGGAACCACAAATAGCTTACCATAATGACATTTGGAGCGAACAGAGGAAGTGGCCAGAAGCAAGGCTGAAGAGTAAACAGAGGCTAGGTAATGAAGAGCCTTGTGCACCAGCCTTATTGTAGACATTATCCTCAAGATAAGGCAGTCGCTGTTGATGGGCTTTAAGCAGGGGAATGCGATGCACTCGGGAAGACCACTCAGGAAGACCAGTGGCCACAGTGCTGGGAAGGGACCCGAGAGATGAAATGAGGGCAGACTAGATAGGAGTTGCCGTAGTCCAGGAGAGAGGTGGTGGGAGCCTGAACTGGAGGAGGAGCAGCAATTTGGAGAAAACAGGGCAGGTTCCAGAAGTAATCAGAAGGTACACTTGTTCAGATGGGTGTTGTCGACGTGAGTGGTAAAGGAGAGTCCGAACTCTAAGGTGATGGCTAGGTTATTGTCTTGGGCACCACATCAGGGAGCCCATTCAACGGAAGAGTACAGAAAGCAAAAGGAAACTGGTTTCAGGGTGAAACACGCTGGTCCTGTGGAGGTGGCAGTCCCTGGGGAACATTCAAGAAATGGCATTGACATTCCACCTTTGCTATCTGGTGACCTGGCCTTAGCGGTAGTGGGTGGAGAAGGTCAAAGCTGTAATTTTACTCCTGAGGAAAGTAGAGTCCGGAGAGGTGGAGCAACATGCTTAGGGTCACACAGCTACTTACTGGTTTGGTTTAATCCAGGTCTAACAGCTAAGTCTCCAGCGTCTAGGTGTGTTTCCACTCCTGTTGTTGGCTCTGTAGCCTCTGGAAAACATGTAGAGATAGATTTATGTAACTCTGTTGTCCTCTGCTTGGGAAGAACTGCTGATAGTAAAAATGTGGGCCATAAATCCACGTGGGGACTATGCTCCATTTGCATCTCATTTGATTCCATCTGCCCTGTCTTAACACAATTATGGCGACTTTGTTAGGCAAGTGGTTGCTTAACACAGTGGAAAGTCTTAATTACTCTTTAATAGCTATGTAGAGAGGAAGAGTCAACCTTAATGTTTAATCATTTGGTTGTCTCTTGAAAAAGTTTATTTTCGTATTCCATTTGAGTACTCATAAAATATATAAACGCATGTTTGTTGCATTTCCATTTTCATTCCAGATTTCAGTGGCACAAAAATATTTTCTTTTTGAGGTATTATTGCTATATAAACACAGCAAATTTAATGAAAAATTAAAAATTAAAAATCCACCCACAGTCTTTTTTGCAATAACAACAACGGAATTCAAACTTTATGTGCTTTTACTATCTCTCCACATCCATATGGTAATTCTAATTTACATTTATTTTTCTGACTTTTTTCTCCCACCAAATATTTTGCCTTATTGTTTGCTCGTTTGTTCATTCATTCATCCATCCATTTGGCAAACATCTAGGTATCTTCTGGATGCGTGATGTTAGGGGTTATAGTAGTGTCTATCCTTATGAAGCTTAACATTTGGAAAACAGGAATGGTTGGGCGGATAACAATATTAACAGATAGCAAATAAGACCTGATTGGGGAAAAAAAAATCAAAATTGATTTAATCATAGTGCAGCATGTTGTCTTTATGTTGTGGTTGTAATATAAGTACTTTATTGTTTTTTATCATTGTATCAGTCAGGGTCTCAGGAGGAAACACATCCAAATTAGGGTAAATGGAGGAGGGTTTCATAAAGGGACATTTACACCAGGATGGGGCAGTGCCCCAGTGCTCATAACTGTAAAACACCTGTTCACCTCAAGGACCAGAGGAGATGTTTTAAAAGTACCTTCAGTATATTAGGTACGTGCTGTGCTCAGCGCTGAAGAGAAGAGTGGTAATGTGTTAAGTGGGGAGCCTTCTGCCTCCAGGGAGTGAAGACCAGGACAGCAGGTCAGAGTGACAAAGGTGGGATCCCAGGAAGAGGCACGAAGGAGGCCATGTGGTTTCTCCAGCTGTGAAATTGGCTGAATGGAGTGGGTGAGAAGGCTGGGTTGAGCTTAGTTCTTTCGAGCAGAGCTTTTCAGTTTGGAGCTGGGGATGGGCTGTAGTTGGCGGGGGGGATGAGCCAGGGAGGCCTCCTGAGACTAGTTCCTTATGGCCCTGGAAGCCTCTTCCCCCTCACCCTGGTGTCATACAAGTATTAGCACTCTTTTGTGTGCTGTGTGACACGACACGATGAAAGTTGGGAAATATCCAGGGACTCTCTTCCATTTATCGAGTACAGACACTCTAGAAATTCTCCCTGTACTGTCTAAAGCTGTATCCACTTGAGTACTGGTAACATTACTCAACTCTAATCATATCAGGAGTAATTGTGTGTACACAATTACTTTTCCATTGTCAAGACTGAGGGAGCCTGATGTGGCCAAGGGAAGGGTTTCGTTTTGGAGACAGTACAGATTGAAGCAGATAAGCACCTCCCTCCCTGATGGATATATAAGACAAGGGGTGAGGGGCATGCTTACTAGGCTTGTGTGTCTTCTAAACTTGTGAATTTCCCTTTGGGTGCCTTGCTAGGCATTGACAATTTGGGGAACTGTTGGCTTTGAGGAGCTAATGAATCACTTATGCTGAGCCTCATAAGGGAGAAGGGAGTAGAGGTCAGAATCCAGTGGCATCCTTAATGGCTGTAACTCTGTGTGTTTCTTTGTGTCTTTGAATGAATGAACCCTTGGCTGTGGCTTCTGTTTTCAAAGACACAGTATAGGGACTTTATTGCTATCAAGTTATTGATTTTTCCATTGTTTTGTTCTATTTTGCTCTACTGATGGAGGCAGAGAGTCTTGTCCAGAGATGAGCCTAGAGAAAACCTGGAAACTGATTCTGCTCCTTAATTCCAGCCATCCCCTTACCATTCTTTCTCAGTTTTGAAATGTTCAGCCATAAAGTCTGAGCTTTGCCACTCTTGATCCTGAGGCCCTCCAGGGATAATGCAGAAAGCCAACAGTGACCTCCCCTTGACCCTCCTCGATACCTTTTGGTTTGTTTGTCTCCTTTTACCTTGTATTGTAAACCATCTCAAATCCTTTTTAGAAGCAAGTGGGACTTTACACATTTATTAGCTAATAAATGAGTAAATTTTTTTCCTTTAAATCTAAACAGGAAGCTAGGCAAGAATTTTTCCATACCTCAGTTTAATGAGAGACAGATTTGGATCATGATTATTAAAAAAAAAAAAAAAAGTGAAATGTCTAAGAAATGCCACAAGATTAAGTTAGCTCTACGTTAATCTATTATAGTGTTATTTTTCTTTATACATTGGCATCCTATAATATCCCTATTTAGTACTCAAAGATATTTCTGGTTATTGATGTAGAGAGTCTACTTAATTGCTCTCCCACAAACACTTTTGTCCCCATCCTGTAGCTCCCATTATCATCAGATTAAACATCATCCCTGTTGACCTGTCTGTAAGGACCACCTGGCTCCCCCCTACCTCCTGAGCCTCGTCATCATCTTCCATGCTTTTTGTTCTCTCTACTCTGGGTTCCTTTGGGGTCCCAAAGTTAGCCTGACTCACTCTGGACTTGAGACCTTGGAACATACTTTCTCTGACCTCCCCGCCTCCTTATTCTTCAGCCCGTAGGTGAGGCTGGCTAGGTTTGTTCGTTATACTCCCATCTGTACCTGTATTTACTGTTTTTTATAAAATGTCAGTCTTTTTCCATAGAAAGTAGTCCCCATGAGGACAAACTCTACATCGTTCTTGCTGACTACGGTATTTTCAGCTTTCTGCTCAGTGCCTGGCAAACAGTGTATGCTCAAGAAAGATGTGTTGAAAAAAATGGAATGTGTCCTTTACAGTAGTCAAGTTTTGTTGACACTAGTAATCCATATTTGCTAGCTACTACCAACTTGTAGATTACTATCATTTTTAATAAGTTAGTATCCTTCCTTTTCCAGTAAGCTTAGATATCTTCAATCTGCACATACTAGCAACTTTTCATGCTAGGTGATTGTTGGCACAAGGGGGGGGGGTCGCATGGAAGGTGGATTTTGTGTGGAAGTGATTGGCTTAGCCCCGGCTTTGTGAAATGCTCACAATCCATGTGAAATGAAGCTTTACAATATGAAACTTTGACTTGTGTCATCTCCATCGATGGCCTCATAGTAACCTCTGAACTTGGCAGAGCAAACGTCTTCATCCCCACCTTACAGCTAAAAGATATTCCTGACGATAACCAAGCTGTGTGTGGCCAAGCAGTTGTACTGAACATTCACTCTGAGGTTGGAAGTGGCATCAGGCCATGCTGACTGGAAGGACAGCCACAGGAGATCATTCTCGATTTGGATATATATTTGCCTTAAACAAGGCATGTGATGAGCAGTTATCTTTGGACCTGCCTGTGCACTTACTCCTTGTGTTCATGATGCTTTAAATGTTCTACTTCATTTACCCGTTTTACAGATGAGAAGCTGAGAGTCAGAGGATGTCCGTAACCACAAAGGCTCAGCTGGGGAATGGAGTTGGGATTCAGACCCAGAGTTCCTGACTCATGTTAGGGAGGTTCTCTCCATGCACTAAGAGTGAGGGGCAGTCTTGAATGCCTGGTTTCGGGATCTCCGTGTGTCTGAGCAGTCCTGAACTAAGATCATCTGTATTTGGTTGTGTAATTTATTTCATGATGATTATTATTAGCCTTCTTCAGCAAGCCATTCTGATAAATTGCAGGCCCTTGCTCCCGTTAAGCATCATCCATCCAAGTACGATTGCTGTACAATTTATTTTCCTCTGGGAATTGCTCCACATGCCTCTAATATAATGTGAAGGCTGCAGCCGCCTTGTTTCCTGCTGCTCAGTTCAGCCGATTGTAGAGCCTGCTGGTGGCTGCCCAGAGAGCAGGGGTCTTCTCCATTATTCATGATGTTAGTGGCGGGTTGTCGGCTTTGGCCTGTGCAGACTGGAATAGGCTCATGGATGGCAGCAGGTGCAGCCACTTCCGGTTCCACCGGCCACAGCCCTAATGCAAGCTGAGGTCAAGGGGCTGCTGGGGATACGGGCTTTGCAGAGCAAAGGTCTCATCAGGGTAATTGGCAGTCGTCACTCTCCTTTGGCACAGCCGGCCTGAAACTCAACTGCGATTCGAGCGTGGGTAGGGTCAGCCACCATGTGATCCGAGATGGTTGCTTTGGGCTTCATTCTAGGGATCGGGGAGGCAGGATGGCTGGAACATCAGACCTCAGCTGGAACCAGCTTTTTAGATTCTGATTTGTTTCATTCACCACATCTGTCTCCTCCACCAACCAATCCCGAGGCGTTATTTTTCCTCCTCTTATTACTAAATATAGTATGTTTATTTTAGCAACTACCCTACTGAATCACTCAGTGTTTTATTTAATGGACACGTTTTCCATTAGTAGCCTTGTCCTCAAACTCACATTTCATTTGCACCATTTCCCACTGTGCTTTCCATGGTGGTTTGCTTTTAGCTAGCCACTAATTACCAATCCACTCGATTACCTCCAGTTTTTCACCATTCTATGTGGCAAGGAATAGCCGGGAAAAGCTGCAGCCACCGAATCCTAGGGACATCAGGATCTTTCCTTCCCTGGAAATGGCTCAGTCCCATCTTCTCATTTTAAAGCCCCCGAAAAATGGAGCCCTGATGTGTTTAAAAATTTTGCTCCTAAGTCCCCCACTAGTGCCCCTTAGTTGACTTCTCTCTTTGCCACTGACGCCTGATTGGCTAGGAAAGGCGGAAGGCAAGCGCTGGTGATATCCTTTTCTCCATTAGCCAGTGGTTAGGAATTTCAGCAGCAGTGAGGTGTCAGAAAATGCCACAAACTTGCTTAAGCAGAATATACATTTGGTAACTTGTGTCCTTGAAAAGTCCAGGATGGCTGGCTACATGAAAAGAGTCAGATGATGTCGTCAGTCCAAATCAGGCCTAGTTTCTTTCCTTTTCATGGCAGTTCGCTGTTGCGTTGCCTCCGTTTTCAGAGAAATTCAGCTTTCTTGTTCCACCTGCCCTTTCTCTGAAGTCCAGGAGGGGGAAGCGCTGCTTCTCCAGCCTTCCTGGCAGAAGCCTCATTGGCTCTGAGTAAATCGATCACCCACCCCTGAAGCAGTATCTGTGATCAGAAAGATCTGAGGCCAAAGGACATGGGGGTGTAAGATTACCCCCAAGCAGTGGGTTGTAGGTACATCTCTCTTACGTACTCAGAGTGGGCAGGCGGGGTTCCTGAAGGTCTTGTTACTAGGCCATGGGGAGGATGACTGCAGAAGACCCAGACAATGGAGGTCCCACATAAGCGTGCACCCCAGTCCTACTGTCCTCAGAATTTGGCTCTTCTGGTGAGTACGGAGTAAGAAATGGAGGCCACTGGATGCATGAAGTCCATGGTCACAGAGTTGTTGGAGCTAGAGGTCTTTTCAGGCCCCTGTCTCAGTTACTGACTGCTGTATAACAACTATCCCCCAAACCTAGTAGCTTCAAATAACAACTTCTTATATTTGATGATTCTGTGAATCAGGAATTCAGGCAGGGCACCGAGGAGATGGCTGATAATTGCTCTCTAGTTTCTGTACCTCAGCTGGGAGCTGGCCAGACAGCTCTCTGCCCTCGCTCCTTCCAGTCTCCCCCCACCCCTCCAGTCTTTCTGTGTGCCTAGTGTAAGTGTGGCCTTTCTCATGGAGGAGGGCCTCAGTGTAAGTCACATTTTACATGGAAAATCAAGGATCTAAGAGAGAATGGTCCAAGTGACAGGAAGTGGAAGCTGCTAGGCACTTAAGGCCTGGGCCTGAAAATCTACACAGTGTGACTTCCATGGTGTTCCATTGACCTGACAGAGAGCCTTTCTAGATTCCAGGGAAGAAGACCTCTTCCATTCACAGGTGAGATTACCTGAGACCCCCCAGAGAAGCAATGAGTGATCTAATTTCCCCAAGTCCTCTTTTCAGAAATAAAATGAAAGCAAACAACAACTGAGATCAAAGTTCATACCCTCTCCAGTCGGGATACCCACAGTCACCATCTTCTGCTACCTTCTGTGCCATCTCCACGAGTGCTGGTACCCCAGGGCAGGGTGAGTTTTCCCTCCCTTCACAAAGATGACACTCAACGTGCTACTTGTCTGAGCTGCCTCTTCTCCCTTCGCCCTCCTCCTATTACTTAGTGGACCACTGACAGATTTCTGTGTGAAGGTCATTCATTTACGAATCTAATTATATCAGTAGTGTCTGACTTTCTTGTCTCCCTCCGGCCTGCGGCTTCACACTGGGTGTGGTGTGTGTGCGTGCACTCCGGGAGCTGAGAGGGAAGGCGAATGGTCTCCATTCCTTCTCTTCTGGAAGGAGGGAAGGTTTGCAGCCTTTCCTTACACGGGGCCTGCTGGCTCCTGTTCGGGGTGTGAGGCAGGAGAGAGCTAGTTGAACGTGGTAGTGCAGGTGTTTCAGCAACTTCTCAGGAAATCAGTGAACTCCCGTCTTCTGAGGATGGGAGCTTTCTCCCATTTGTGAGTTATCTTATACCTGGTGTGAAGACATAGTGTTCTTCATTTCCTTATATTTCATGTGATCACTCCAAATGCCTCCAAAGCAGGCAGTGTCTTCATAGAAGTATAAGATAATTAAGTTAGTTTAGAGTGTATTTACAATCTGGGACACCTGGCAAAGGAGATTATAGTTCAGAATCTGGTGTGTATGTACGTGCAGGTGTTATACATATGCACTTGCACGCAGAGGTGTGCTGTGTCCTTGACTTTGTAGATTGGCCACAAGACACACTCCCCAAAGCATACATATTGGGCTTGGGGGCAGGAGGAGGTAAGGAGATTATTTGAATGCAAGGAACCCTCATTTATTTCCTTGCATTAATTCCCTTAATCAGAGAGATATAACCATGCGATGCAGTCTACTTGATGATCTTTTTTGTGTTTTAATCCTCACAAAGTGAAGCGACCAGGCCGGCAGCATTTTCGCTTATTTCAGGAAGAGTATAGTTCCTGCTTACACTTGCACATGATGGTTTTAATCTGTATTTAAAGTTTGCCATTGCATTCTCTACCTGAGCATTTGGGAGAAGTTCTGAGCCCTGGGGATTAATGGTTAGGTTAATAGAGTGATATTTAGGGAAAGTTCGCAGGTCACTAGGGTCACTGGCTCAGTGCTCAGTTTCTGAGGAGTTGATTCCATTGTTAGCCCCCGTGTCAGCCACTTGTAGGCCCTTGCTTTGTAAGGAGGGCAAATCTAGTGTTATATTGGACAGAGGTACTATGCTGGATGGCCCTAGGCCAGGTCTGCTCCTCGGGTGCCATCACAGCTGCATGCATCCCATGGCTTCGCTCCCTCCTCTACCCCCAACTCATTTAAGACCCCCAAATTCCAAGCTGTGATTATTTTGATCACGTGCAGGAAGTGCCTCCTACTGGTAGATGAAGGAAAGTACATTTACTCTCTTTACCCTTCTAGTGGAATCTTTGTTCGTGTTTGAGTAATTTCCACTCATGCCTCTGAATCCTTGTCTCCATATAGAATCCCAGAAGCCCGTTTACATGCTTCAAAGGAAGAATACACAAAACCGTGAAGGCAATGGCTTCCTAAGGTCGGGAACTGAGATCTAATCTGGGTCATCCTCTAACTTGCAGTTCATTTAACCCTGGGCCACCCCCTGGCCTCATCCACGCTGCCAGCTCCCGCAGCTGCTGTAGGAATAAAACCCAGTGACATGTGAGAGTGCTCTGGAAGGGGGGAAGCGCTGTACGCAAGAGGTTATATAATTATGTTCTGAGAATGCTCCCAGCTGTCAAGTATGACACACTGACATCCTCTCTTGCTCCTCCACTGTTGGGAAGCAGCTGTTAGCTTCATTTCTGCCGCTCCCTTCTCCATATGCTGGAGCGAGGAGGAATGAATGGATTAAAACTCTGTTGGGGGTGGGGGAAACCATCTGATGCGTCTTCTGTCTAGCTTTTCATCAGTGAGTATTTTCAGTTTTGATATTCCCATTAAGGCTGTACGCGGGGGAGTATAGAACCAGAATTGGGGAAGGAATGTAGTGGTCTAATCACTCCAAAATGAAACATGAAAATAACATGGTGCTCTGGGTGTCAGGATAGGAACTGAAGAGGACTCTGCAACTGGCGCTGGTGCTGTCCAAGCACCTGTGAGGTTTTCTGGACTAGTCTGTGTGCAACTGGATATGCTTCTACATCTTGAGTGTCATTTCTTTTCTTTCTTTTTTTTTTTTTAAAGATTTTGTTTATTCATGATTGACATAGAGAGAGAGAGAGAGGGGCAGAGACACAGGCAGAGGGAGAAGCAGGCTGCATGCAGGGAGCCTGATGTGGGACTCCATCCCGGGACCCCAAGATCACGCCCTGGGCCAAAGGCAGGCGCTGAACCCCTGAGCCACCCAGGGATCCCCTTGAATTTCATTTCTTATCTCTCCTTATACCCTATATCTATCTACCCATATCTGGGACTTAGGCCGAGGCCTTCAAACATGGGTGGTCACATCTAGAAAGTGCTTCCATCTTACTCACCAGAACACAAACTTTAAAGATCTAGTGCAGATGTAACCTTTGCAAAAAGTCTTCCCCGATTGCCACTGTCACAGATGACCATTCCTGTCTTTTCCTTACCTCTTTGTTTGTAAATGCTTCTGTTATAGCCCCCATCTCCGACGTGAAGACCTCTGCCAAGTTACGGTGGAAGGTAGACAGCAAGCTTTCTGAAGGCAGGAATCATGTCACTTGTCCCTGTGTTCTCAGGGCGTAGCAGAATTTTTGCCACATATTAAGGCCTCAGTGAATGTTTAATAAGTGCACGAGTGTGTTGAGAAGAAAAATATCTAAACTAATTTCTTAATATTCCTTTGATTCAAGAATAAATGTTTATGCCCCATCCAAATTCCCACTTGGAAAGCAACTCTCCATGCCTAAGACACGGACGGGGTGTTAGGTTCGGGCCTTGAAACATGCATTAGTTTCCTGGGGCTGTGGTAACACACTATCACACATTGGATAGCTGAAAACAAAATTTCCTCCCTCACGGTTCTGGAGGCTAGAAGTTTACAGCAAGGAGCTGGCAGGGCTGTGCTCCCTCGGAAGGCTCCGAAGAAGAATCTTTTCCTTGCCTCTTCCTAGCTGCTGGTGCTCGCCTGCAGTCCTTGGCGTTCACCGTCCTCTAGCTGCATCACTTCTGTGTCTGCCTCCCCTCTGTGTGGGCCTGGATCTACACTTCCCTCTTCTTTAAAGGACACCAGGTATGGGATTTAGGGTCCACCCTAATTCAGTAAGATGTTCACTTGATTACATATGCAAAAACCCTGTTTCCGCATAAGGTCACGTTCACAGGTGAGGGAGCTGGGGGAGGTAGGACTGAGCATTTCTTTTTTTTTTGTAGAATACAGTTCAACCACAACAGCAGTCCAAGCTCTTATTGTGGAATCTTACTCCTGAACTGCTCGGCCTCTGCTCCCAGTGACCATTGTCAAGCTTCTGTTTCAGCTTCTCTGGCACAGGGGAGTCACTTCCTTCAGAGGCAGGTTTTCTGTACGTGGGTGGCGGTGTTGGGGTGAATTTTTCCTCTCATGAGGCCCAGCGCTACCTGCCCGCCCTGCCCATCCCTCTGCAATTAGGGTGGATATGGAATATGTGCTTACTCCTTCTAGGGGGAGAAAGGGGAGCTTTCAGCTTCTAGAGATCATGCTCTTACCCCCCAGTGGTTTTCCTCTTGAGATTTCCCTTTTCTTTGAGTCTTCCTCCAGGTTACAGTTTTGTTCCCAAGCTTCCACCATTCTGATGGAACTTCTTCTTTGTCAGTGTGGGGCTGAAACTAGATGAGAATCTTCCCCGTGCAGTGTGAGCACAGATCAGAGCCAACACATCTGCTCCCAGAGAAGCCACTTCTGTTCATGTAGCTTCAGTCACACTCTCGCCGCCAATGCACGCCCTTGAAAGATCCACCCTTGGTCACATAGGATGCTGCTAAGCCCTGTTCCTCTCCGTTAGCATTTTGACCCCAAAAGTAGGACCTGGCCCTTATGTGATTATACTTTTCTCTATTGCACTTGGCCTACTGTGCTGGTCTGTAGCCCCAGCCTGTGGATACAGCTGTATCACACAGAGTTTTCAGGGATCACATTGCAGGAGGGTAGAAGGAGCAACCATTGCTAGAAATGAGTCTTTATTAGAGACCACTGTGCTGCTTCTCTATCCCCAGACAGCTGACCAGCACAAAACCTAGATATGATTTGGTGCTACCTATAGAAAAGGTGTTAGGGTTTCCAGCTGTAACTCCAGGGGACTGCTTCTTCATACATAGTTCAGTGGATGGGTGGGGATCTCCTCTGACACTTGGCTACTCATTGGAGGCCAGTAGACTCTGGCGGTCCCAACCCTTTCTCTTGGAATGAATGTACATTTACATTGGATGAATTTGAACAAATGAATACCATAGATGTTCGAAACAGAAAGGACTTGGCACTGTTAACCTAAAGGCTGTACAGGGTCTAGATTAAGTACGTGAGCCTGGGTCAGACAGATTTGCACTCCTGGTTTTACCTCTTATTTGTGATTTTGGAAAATAGTGCTTTGTAAAATAGGATTAATAATAGTGTCGACTCACAGAGTTGTTAGAATTAAATGAGATAATAGGATTCATGTAATTTTCACCAAGGTGCAGTCAGGAAGGGAAACTGAGGCCCAAAGAAATCAAATGATGTATCCATGGTCACCTGGTGCGTGCCCCCCCCCCCCAGACGAGGCTCTTTCAATCTAAACCACTCCAGCACTTGAGAAATCATCCTTTTGCCAAACTGCTTTTGTCCATAGAAAAAGGAAAGGGAAATAAAATTGATACTTAAAAACCTCCCTTTCTGGAACATGGATTGAGGTCGTCTGTGGCCTCTCTGGATTTATTTCAGATGTGTCTGGATTACCAGTGGGGAGCAGTTGCTCTCTGGAACAGGGACAGAGGTGAAGAGGTTGCCCCGGACCTTGGGAATGTCATCTGCTCCTGCTGGGCCGTCCTGGCAGTGCTGGCCCCAGGGCGGGCACTGTGCCAAGGCGGTCTGTGCACGGTCCTGAGGCCACGTTCTCTCCATTTTCTATATGCAGCGTGGACTCTATTTTCTTTCAATTTCCTGTGAATTGGAGAGGTGCATTGTGCCAGCTTTCCTAAATTGCCACAATCAATATTCTACTGCCTTGATTTTTTATGCATGCTAATGGCTTTTCTCCTTTTGAAATGTACTTGCTTCCCAGATCAGTCTTTGCAATTTTATTTATTAAAAGATAAATAAGTAAATAAACAAACAAACAAATACAATAACTAAAGAAGAAGAGGGGGGAAAAGCCCTCTCTCGATCGCCATGAGTTTTTGCCTGGAGTTTTGTGGCACGAATCTAAATAGGGGTTAAGAAAAGAAAAAAACACAATGCACCGTCTGCAGTGCTGTAGAGACCCTGGCTGGCCTTAGTCAGACCCTAGTCAGCCCTGAGCCAAGGCAGAGTGAAGAGGGAGAGAACCACTTGGCCTTGTGCATACATAGCAGCTCGAAGGCCTGTGCTGTCTTCGTGGGTTTTCAGGAGTCATCGCCCCCTCTCCCACCAGCTGGATTGCTTTCTTACAGGGCCCATGTGAGTTTGGGGACACCACAGTAGCCTCCTGAGATTGGGTACTACCCTTCCACCCTTATTTATGCAGAATTATCTGTATACATTTTAGCGGAGGCTTGGGGCTCCGGTTTGCATGATCACCACTTTAGTTTTCTTTAACATCTTACATTTCAGACAAAGGAGCTCCTCTCTGGTGTTAGCACTGTTCCCTCCACCTGTGATCTCTCCTCTGGTCCCCGCTTCACATCAGTGTCTGTTTTTTTCTGAATGCCATCCATCACTTAAAGATGACATCAGTGGTGTCTGCTTCATAAAGGCTTCTCCCAATTTCTGTTTTTATTCATTGATTTTTCATTGCTTTCAATAAACATTTTATTGAATATCTAATATATACTATGCTCTGAGCTCGATGCTGTGGATGAAGCACTGAAGAAACAGAAAAAGATTGCTGTCGATGGCCTTTCCATTCTTTCTAGGGAGGAGAAAGGGAGAGAGAGAGAATGTATATATAGGATGTCCGATGGTAAAGTGGAGATGTGGGGGTGGGTCTGTTGAAGCAGAATGATCCAGGAGGGAGGCCTTCCTGACAAGGTCATGTTTGCATTAGGATCTGAAGATAGAAGTGCTGTGTTCCTCCTCGACTGCCCTCATTCCGCCTTCTTCTGGCACTCTCCTAGTTCTCATGTGGATGGGAACAAGTGGGGATGCAGGAGAAAGGAAGCTGGGCATGCACTTGCCAGGCCGCCCAGCATTTTGTCTCCTGGAGCTTATTAAGTGACACTGGAGACTTTATTGTTGACTCGGCTTGTTTCACTGCTGTTCCTCGTAAACTGAAGCAAGATGTATTATGTAGGGTGTCATGTTGTTCTGGGAGGGGTCAGGGATCCCTCCGGGTCCATGGGCTTTAATGACGCTGCTGCCGTTGCTGTGTAAGCCCAGCATACAAGGGCCCCTTCCCCAGGCTTGGTTTTCTCAACCTTAAAATAAGAGAGTTGAGTATCTGACTCCTCAGTACTCTCCCCATTCCAGAGTCCCTCCACTTGATATTATGAAGTCCTAGCTCAGGTTGCATCGTGTGCAAGACCCTTTGCTGATGTAGCCAGCTCACGGACTGCTCTACTGCTTATGGGGTGCTCTGCACCCTACAGTAGCACCTGCAGGGTTTTTTTTTCTGCAGCAGTGTGGGTCCTGGAGTCCTCTCCCACCAGATCGTGGGCACCCGCATGGCGAGCTTGGGAACATCCCTTGTCCCATGTATCCCCTGCAGAAGCAGACTCTGTGTTCAGGGTTAGTTAATTAATAGCTCCATGCATCTGTCCATTATTTATTGAGTGCCTGGAGAGTCTGATCAGCCCTGTGATAGATACTGGAGATACTTCTCCCAGGAGTCCTCTGGAAGTTCACAACATGTCAGATAAATAATAATATTTGTAAAGCACTTTGTTGTTTTCATGGTGCTTTCACTTTTGCTGGACAATTGATCTTCAAACATACCTGTGATCGAGGCAGAATGTATAATATGGAGTTATATTTTATGCCCTTTAAATTACAGGAATGCAGTAATAGGACTTGGCAAAAATAGAGACAGGAGAGAGAGAGAGAGAGCACTTCTTCTGGCTATCGTGGGCCAGTAGGAGAGATTTTTTAAATAAATGAAGCATATCCTTCAATGACTGACCTGCATGCAGCAATATCAACCATCACCTGACCAAAGGAGCTTTTTATTTTTACTAAGGCCTGACACTGAGACGGTGTCCTCAGGGGCGGGAGGTGGGGATGGAAACATAGGTCTGTTATCTCCTTGGTCTCAAGTCCCATGTGCCTTTTATGCTATATGCATTAAATCATGTGGACCCTTCCTTTTGGGTGATTTTAGGGACTTCCAGGGCTGCTCTTAGCATATGTGGTTTTTGCCTTACCCATTGACTTGGGAGCCGAGTTCCTGGTATAAGAATTCCCACTTTTTCCCACGTCACAGCTGGGGAAATGGTCGGAGAGGGGAGGATCTTCCTCCTTTGTCTGCATGGGAGGCTGAATGAGAGTTCATCAGATGCCTTCTCCACCTGCAGCCAGGGCTTCTTCCTCTCCAGCCTCATTTTTGTCATTCCGCGGGGGTTACGTAAATGTGGACCAGGGATGCCTGTGAGAAGAGATGCTGGTCCAGAAGCTGGCAAGCTGCGCATGTTGGACGGATAATAAAAGAGTGGTTTCCCTTTGAGTCTTCAGCAGCCCCGGACTGCCTTGGGCTCCTTCTGGCCTGGGCTGGAGACGCCTGTTCGGAAATCTGGAGCTGCTTCTCCTCTGGCAGCTAATGAATTCCGACTGACTTTGAATGCTCCCCCGACTCAACGGCAGTTCTTTAAAGCCCGTCTTCCACATGGAATTGGCAGGTGCATTTAATTGTTTGGGAGCCAGATAAAAATGCTTTTGTTCTTTGTTCCTGCATGATGCCATTTCAAAATATCTCTTCTCCCACAAATTGCTGAGGCTGTTCAATTTGGGCCTTAAATTGGCTCTCTCTGAGCAGATCTTTCAATTTATATTCCAAGGCCTGTTCTTTCTGATTACACATTTAGGGTATCAGTTAGGTTTCTTAATCTATTTATTCATATTTATTTTTGCCTTTCTCTCCCCCAACCTTTAAATCTCTTCTATGGTAAAAAAAAAAAAAAATGCAGCCATGGGAAATGCAAGTATTTTCTGTTTCTTGTCTGGCCGCTGTAGCTTATGGTTCTTAACATTTTTTTGGCTTAGTACTTTTCTTTGTGCCTTAGGATGGTGTTAATGATGATGATAGCCATGACATCATCATCATCATGATTAAGATGTTTCCTTTTTAAGTCTCTTCCTGCATTTAGATCACAAGTAGGCAGCAGGTTATCAGTGAACAAGAGAAACACCCAGGAAACCACGTTCCAGACTTCACGAAACATGCCAAGTGCAACTCCAGGGGCTGGGGTAGAGCTATGGGAGAAATCATGTGGGTCTCTGTCCTCATGGTGCTTGGAGTTCGGATTCCTCTCTGTTGCCTCATTGTTCCTGCAGGGGAGACATGGTGAGTCTCATTCACCTGTGAGGAAACTGAGGCGCATTGTGAGTCTCATTCACCTGTGAAGAAACTGAGGCTCACCGTGCTAACAGTATCTGCCTGAGTTCACACGGTCAAAAAGGATTGGAGGTGGCTTTTAGCCCCAACTGTGGAGGCTCCAGTGCTAGTGTGAGAGCCTGTGCTAATGGGGGATGTTCCAGCTTGACCTCTCATAAGATGCGGTGGGGGCAGCCCTTCCCCAGGGCAGCTGGAATCTCTCCTCCTTTCCTCTTTTCTGAGCACTGGAAACACTATGGCAGGTAGATCTCTCTTTACAACTTCTCTGAAGCTCCACTGTCCAACCATGAAATGGAACGACTTGGAAAAGGGGAAGGGAGGGAGGAAAAAGAGGCTAATATTGAAAGGAAAGGGGTTAACAGACCTACTATAGATCCTTGGCGCTGCTACATTTTTACCCTGTGGTCTCAGAAACTTGAACCTCCGTTTCCTTATTTGTACTATGGAGAGGATACTACCTACCTCAAAGATCATGAAAGAGCTTAAAAAAAAAAACACCACTATAGACATGTATGTGGAATATTTAGCATAGTGCAGAATAAATATTTGCAGGCATTCTTTTTCTATTGGCGTTATTTCATTTCTATGTTTGGTGTGCACTTACTGAGTGACACTTGGCCTGTAACCCTGACACTATTGTTACAGTCTCTACTTTGGCCCACCGTAGGTACCCAGTGAGGCATTGTTGAGAAGTGGTGGTTACCTTTGTGGTGAACTGAGATTGTATTGAATGTCAAATAATCAAAGCCACGTGGCATTAAACCCTATCTTGGTGTGGAAAAACTGCTTGTCACAAATGTGCCCCGCAAAGAGAGGAAGATTGGGTTCCTTGAGGGTCATCGTGGTCTAGAGTGGCTGCGGGACAGTGTGGGGCTGTGGAGTGAAGTGGCCTGAAGGGGAAGAAGAGCCTGGAAGGCTGACGTAGCTGGTGGGATGACTGATCTTCAAGTCCAGGCTAAGGAATTCATTCATTCGTTCGTTCGTTCGTTTGTTCATGTATGATGCTGGGCTGTGTGGAGGATGGAGCAGAGTCTTTGCTAAACTTCATCAAGAGCAATTGAAACGGTCTCAGTGGGAGAGAGATGATGAGGAGGGGACTCAGGGCATTGATGATGGGGAAGAAAAGTAGCTGAGAGAAACCAAAGGTGATAAGATGGTTTAAAAGCACTTTGAAGGATCTGGATTTCCAGGTGATCATGAAAGTAGAAACAGGCCAACCCAGGGTAATTTGGAGATGTAGTTTGGAGTGCTACAGGCAAGGACGCCTGGGAGGCTCAGTGGTTGAGCACCTGCCTTTGGCTCAGGGTGTGATCCCGGGGTCCTGGGATCGAGTCCCACATCGGTCTCCCTGCAGGGAGCCTGCTTCTCCCTCTGCCTTTGTCTCTGCCTCTCAGAATAAATAAATGTCTCTCATGAATAAATAAATAAATTTTTTTAAAAAAGTGCTGCAGGCAGAGAATCAGGGGAATTGTGATTCAAGTGACCTTGCAAAGATGATGCAGAGGGTCTGTGGTGGGGACTTAGTTCTGAAGATTCTAAGACATGGTTTGAGGATTTGCTGGACAACTGGGCTTCACCTGCTTCTTTATCCATCTCTGATTATGTCAGCCACGCTGGTGCATTCATTTTCTTTTGTTCTGATTGTTTTCAGTTTCCTATGTTTACAGCCTTTGGATTCTAGGAAATCCACGAAAGAACTTTTTTTTTTTTCTCTCCATCATAAAATGAGGAGACTGTTTCCTCTTCCTATTTGAAGTAATCCTTCACTTCCCCTTCTGTTTTTCCCTTTTTTAGAACTTTCTAAGAAAATGACCTTCGTAGATATATATATATATGGAACAGGCTGCAAGAATGGTTCAGCTGAGTGCTGGAATATCCTTAAGAATTCCTTACTGCCTGCCAGCTCAGACAAAGAAACACTTGCTTTGAAATATGGGCCTATTTGTTTCCTGTGGTATTTTGTCTCCTTACAAGTGTCCTTTCTAGTTCATTTATTTTTGTAGCCATTACACAGATTAAAGAGAGACTATAAATCCTGCCGCGTGTTGGACACTGTTGCTGTGCATTCCAACTGCCATCTCTGGTTACGCACTCAGCAGAAAGGGACAGGACATGCTCCCCTCCCTCTTTTCTCCTCCTGCACTGGTTTGTCCAAGTTCTGTTGTTTGATCATTTCCCCTGTTGGCAGAACCTGCATTTGACCCTCAGCCACAGGGAATGAGCCTGTGCTGGCGCTACTCCAAATGCCTGGGGGATGAAACTTTGCCCAAGTTGGCCAATCATTCCTCACAGCTGCTCGGTTGTTCCAGTCTTTGTTGATATTTCCTAGAAAATTTTGGCTCCACATTTGTCATTGGCTACTTAGTCTCTTTGACATTTAACTCGTCTTTCTGTTGGGGACTTTGGGGGATACAGTGATAAGACTTGGATACAGTCCTAGAAGTAGCTCTGGGAGAGAAAAAAGAGGAACGATACCGTTTTTTTTTTTTTTTAAAGTATGTGCAATATTGTGGTTTTAGTATATCTACAAAGTTGTGCAGTGATCAGCATGATCTGATTCCAGAACATTTTCATCACATCAGGAACAGAGCCTGTCCCACGAGCAGTCACTTTCTGTTCCTTCTTCCTGACCCCCCCTGACATTCACTAATCTGCCTTCTGAATCCATAGATTTGCCTATTTGAGACTTCCATATAAATGGAATTATGTAATACCTGGCCTTTCGCTTAGCATAATGCTTTCAAGGTTCAACCATGTTGTGGGCTGTATAATACTTTGCTCCTTTTCATAGCCAAATAATATTCCATTGTGTGAATAATCACATTTTTTTTATTGGAGTAAAATCTTGAGTAATATCTTTGAATGTTTTCTATACTCACTGTTCCATGAGCTTTATCTTTTTAAAAATCATTTGTCTTCACATCAAACCTACTTGGTTTATTTTTTATTTTTTTAAATATTTTATTTATTCATGAGAGACACAGAGAGGGAGAGGCAGAGACACACAGGCAGAGGGGGAAGCAGGCTCCATGGAGGGAGCCCGATGTGGGACTCGATCCCAGGACTCCGGGATCATGCCCTGAGCCTAAGGCAGACGTTCAACCGCTGAGCCACCCAGGCATCCCTACTTGGTTTATAAGTATAGTTATAATCACCATTTTATACCAAAGGAAACATGCACAGATAGGCCTCACAGCTAATAAATATTTGGCAGAGAAGGCTTGGTGTAACTAGTTTCGTGCTCTTAACCACAATATATCTACAGCCCCCCGACCCCCTTACAAGTTAGAGGACATAAGGCATATTTAAGATGATTATCAACATGGGAGAAAGTTACCCAGGTCTTTATCATGGGGGTTAGTAGCTTAGATTTGGGGGTGGCCCGTGGTTTAGGGTGGCTGATACAATGTGTGCTGTGCTCTGAACCATTCCTACGTGCCCTTTGGATTATGGTACACAGTGGATTGAGGCCAGCAAAAGTGTTTAGGCCATATGGAGATGGGGTGGGGTGCTCAGTTCACTGCCAGGTTTGCTCATGGCTGATTTAGGCGGTGGGTGGGGCAGAGCCTGAGGCCAGGAGTTTTCAGACAGTATGTGTACCTGGGTGGGGCTGGGCAGGCAGGAACTCGATAACAAGCAGCTCCTTTTTGCTGGAATGTAGAGGAGTATGTACAGGGAGGGCATAGGGTCCTATCCAGCTTATGACAGGTGTGATGAGTGATGGCTTGAATGAGAGATACATGGGAGGGTGCCAGATTTGGGAGCCTGGAAGGTCAAATTGAAGAGTCCATGCAGTCCAAGTCCATGCCTGAGGGGTGTGGAAACCTGCAATGTTACCATCCTGGCTTTTTGAGCAGTTTATGTCTTGCCCAAGACCATCCATATTTCTGTTACTCTGCTCGAGCTTCTGTCCAGCAGCTGGCTGGGACATCACTATCCAGGTCCTTGCCGATGGCTTTACAGAGTGAATGTCTGGGAGACAGGAATCTCCAGGCTAGTCCTTGCTTCAGTGGAGCCCTTTAGGTGTTGTTTTGTGATAGAATACTTTTGTCCCTGGCAATCCAGTTATTCAGCCAACAAATATTTGAGGCCCTACTATGTGCCCAGAAGTATTCGAGACACTTGAGAACATCATTGAAAAAAAATGGATAAGAACTCCCTCTCCTTGGGAACTTAGGCATCCTATCTGGGGAAGTGGACAGTAAACAATGGACATGATAATAAATTGTCATTTTGTTTTTTATGTATTAGCACATTAAGTGTTGTTAAAAGAAACAGAGCAAAGGGGATGGGAGGAGGTTGAAATGTTAAGTAGAATAAGAGGGTGAGGTTGAAGCAAAAACTTGTAGATGGTTAAAAATGAGCTTTGGGAACACCAGAGGAAGTCTTCCACCTAGGGCAGAATTTGGAGACTTTCACAGAACAGCAGGGAGGCGAGTATAGCAATGTGAGCACGGATGGGAAGGAGTAGGAGCAGGGCTTATGACCCCTCTGCCCCTGGGGGGACTCCAGCTTTCCCTCTGAATGAAAAGGCAGCATTTCAGGACTGAACAGAGGAGTGACACATTTGTGCATGAGCTTTAATATCATCCCCCTGGCTGCAGCATTTAGAATCTTACAATGGTATTAAATCTGTAATATCTAAGTACACTTCTTTGAGTAGATAAATTAACTACTCAAAAAATTAAAAATCATGCCTATGGTAGATACAGAATTGGAGGAATTCTAGAATTCTCTGGTAGACCCTCATGGACCCTCCAAATACATTTCTTTTCTTGCCTGTGGTCAATCAGAGCCTCCAGGAGGAAGTACTACCTTCTTTTTTTTTTTTTAAGATTTTATTTATTCATTCATGAGAGACACACATAGAGGCAGAGAAATAGACGGAGAAGGAGGCTTCCTTGCTGGGAGCCTGATGCAGGACTTGATCCTAGGACCCCGGGATCACAACATGAGCTGAAAGCAGACGCTCAACTACTGAACCACCCAGGCATCCAGGAAGTGACAAGTAGAAGCCTTGCCACACCATGGTCATGGTGGATATGTTTTACTGCTGCTGGCTGTGTATGATCAGGCTTTGGATTTTATTTGCTGTGTAGTAAGACCTAGCAATCAGTACTAGTATTACTGAATCATTTACGTACATTAAGCATGCACTTTAAGAAATACAGATATACGTATGTAGCACATTGCACCTGGATGCTAATGTATTAAATCACAATGGGTTGATTTATTCCATTTCACAAGGTTTTCTTCAGGCTAGTAATATGTATTCAAAAGTGTACTTCCAGGCTGCAAAATACCGGATCTTTTACACAATCCCAACTTACTGCATTGGGAGTCACATTATCTATTCTATGAATGGACACCCTCATGTAGCATAAACATATAAAAGTACTGATGTCACTTATTTTGTCTGGCTTAATGTGGGGCTTTCTCTGGGCCAGAAATTTTCAAAGATGCCTCTAGTATTTGAAATTCATGTTACATTTGTTGTACTCCCTTCTCCCCTACCCATTAGAGATTTGTGGGATAGCTCCTTGGCAAAATGTCAATGCAAATGTTTGTAGAGGTGGGCGAATGAATTAAAAAGCAGAGTAGGCATTTAACTGGCAGACTGAAAGGAAAATGTCAGTTTCTGTGGGTTAAGCAGGCTCTTTGCAGCATATTTAGCACTTGACTTCTTCCAAATTTGTCTACATGAAAGAACCTCTGTTTTCACACAGGAAATATTTGAATATATTTGAAATATGTGTGTTATGCTGGGTATGTGACCAGATGGAAGATCATTTCTTGGCCGATAAATGTAAACAAGCTGCCACTAATGTTAATGTTACAGCTGTAGACATAAATACACTTTGGTTGGTCATATTTTATTTTTGAGAGTGTTCAGGACTTTGAAGCAAAGCCCAAATGGAGTTTCTGTTCGAACTTTGTTGATGGAACTTTCATTTGTGTCCGTTTTACCTGATCTTATTGGCTAGAATATTTTATCCCAGTGTAAAATGAATACAAGTGTTTAAATTTTTCATATAGCATCCCAATGATCATTTCCACTTCTGGGTTCCTGGGGAAAGTGCTCTGCAAACAACTCTGGGATATTGTAGTTAAAGGAAAGTGCTGGCTGAGTGTGGTAGGGTTACTGAGTTTGTAAAAAGTATGGGCGACTGGTCTGCTGTGTTGAATTGAGTGTTGCCCGTCCTGCAAGAGCTTTGATTTGGGGGCAATACGGGGAGTGGTTTTCTAACCCATAACCATTGTTATAAACTAAAAATGAAGGGAGATTAAGTTGCTGCTTTGGATCAGGAACAGTCCTGTCACATACTGTCTTGTTTAATCCATCTCTTTAGGTGAGTTGATCTTATTCCTGTCTTATAATGAAGAAAATTAGCCTTTGAGAGACACTAGTCTTATTATCCTTAAGTGAGAGTTAGTGGCAGAGCCAAGATTTGGACCTGGTTCTAATCTACTCAAAAGCCCATGTTCTTTTTAGTGTTTCTGGTTATCTCCGGGGAAGGAAGGAGCAAGGTCTTGTTTGTTAAGCACATCCCAAAAGATTTTGTCTGACAGACCTTATGTTTCTTAATCTCTAGTTACATGGAGAACCTGTGACTTTACCTGATTATAACTTGATTTTCAACACTTAATCAGCAAAGTAATATTGGTTCTCAGAGACCCAACCATCTGGATCTTGTTCTGACAAATAATTGTGTGAGTATCTTGGGGACCAATAAATACTTCGGTTTCTTCCAGCTCTGTGACCCTGAGACTATGAAGATTCAGGAATGGCTCCTTCCAGGGTGTTTCTGGAGCATCTGCCTCCATGTGGTGGTCTTCTCCATCCAGGCTGTAATTGTTACATCCAAATAAAAAGGTTCAGGGAACCCTGAGACCAGATCCCCTGGGGGCTCTTATATTAATTGGCATTTAATAAAAATGTTTGCAGGAATCAGGGTGCCCATGCACACACTTGCCTGTGCTTGTACCACACTCTTTCATCTTGACACAGGTGTGATAGAAAAGTAACAATGGTTAAGTCCTAAGAAGACACAGACTAAAAAGTTACGATATGTGGAGCCAGAATAATAGGTGATCCCTGGCTTTGTTATTTTAGGGAGCTCTTTCCAGCAGTATCCGAATGCAGCTTGGCCAGATGATTGCTATTTCTCTCATTCTAAATGGAACTGCATGGCCTTTTTGTTCAGGGTATTTCTGGTGTGTTTCCTATAGAAAGAGATTTGTGTGGGGTCCCAAATCTCTGAGTTCCATCAGAGGTAATAGTGTGGGCGGGCGGGAGGGGGATCCATGGTATGGACTTATATGTGTGCCCGTGAGCACATTGACCCAACCAAGTGGTTTGTGGCATGGCAGCGGGGGTGGGGGGAGGGGAAAAAAGGAGCAGTGTACCAGGATGAGATATAAAACAAAATGAAACAAAAGAAATGCCAAAACAGCCTATGTCATAGGATTATTATGAAAATTTACTGAAATAATATGTATCAAGTGCTCTAAGCCTGGCATCTAGTAAGTACTTAATAAATGCTATTCTTTATGTTTCTACTATTGCTTCTGTTACTCTTAGTATAGGTTTATCAGATGTGCATGGGAGAAAGACTTCTGAATTACAAAGATATGTTGTATTTATAATATAACTGATAGAATTAGGTGATGGCTATGATTACGGTATAATCCAGACAGTTGAAGGTTGGGTATCCAGTGAGATCTGCATCGTGATTTGGCCAAAGGCATTATTTTAGACAGTAAAATGAATGTGGACTCTTTAGTGCTACTTGTTCAAAGTCTGGTGGAGAGGACAAAGTGAGTGGGCAGTGTGAAATTTGAACCTCCTTCCTGAGGCCTTGGGGGGATGGCAGAGATGATCAGGCTGGCAGGGTAGAGAAACAGTTGGGATGTGAATTATGGGCCAACGAGGACAAGACTTTCCTCACCTTTGTGACCTTTCTGCCTTGTGGTGGCCATTTATGACTGGAGTGTATTTGAGGACACCCCTCAAATCAAGGGGTGGAGAGGAAATGTGCTCTAAATGGCAGTTGCCATCCTAGACACAAGATGGTCTTCACTACGAAGATCACCAATGAGTGTCTTGGTCCTGTGACGAGAGAGCCTTTTTGGAGGCCAGGACAACTTGCCCGAGTTAGGGATGGCACATTATTCTTCCTGCAACTCCTAACTGATGGAAGTGGTTGGAGTTTCTTTTTCCCTGGCTCTGAAATACAAAAGGAGAAAACCTTACTCAGTAAATTATGTCATTTGAAGAATGTGTGCCGGTCTCCCTGTAATCCTCTCACATTCTTTAGGCTTCTCCATCGCTTACTCTGCTGCAACGTTTGAGCTTCCCAAGGAAATGGAACAATGAATACATGTGTTTCTTTTAATTTTGAATCCGATTGACTTAGCAGCCAAGTCTGTAGTGAGTAGAGGATCACGCTTGTTTAAGAGGCTGTTAATCACCAATTGTAAAAGTTCCAAGTGGGAACTGATGGGCCAGAGCTTTTAGTCTTGTTGCCATTCCTTTGGAGGAAATAAGGGGAGAGGCTGCCAGCCTCCTGGTTGAGAGATGGGAGGTTCAGAAGTAGACTAGAGATCAAAGGGAGGCTTTTTGCTTATTCAGGTTTCTCTTTTTCAGGCAAAATGTGTGTGAATGGTGTCCTTGTGAAAGAACAGGCTGGACTCAGGTCATGGGAGTTGATGCTGGGAAGGGGTCATATTGAGAAGGGTGTCAAAGCATCTCCTCTCCCTCTGGAGTTCCCAACCTGTTGGAATTTCGGAGCACTGTCAGAGGGGTGTCTTAAGCCCTCTCAGTAGGTTTTGTTGGCTCCATTTGCCAGAGGATAGAAACAACAGGGGAGATCTGCTTGTAAACAGAAGTGGGTGGTGCCATTTTGTTTATCTCTCTCACCTGTGTTTTTGGATTGCATTTGCAGCTTTGACATCACAGTAGCTATGTGGTATCATCTGCTAATTTACCCGTGAGTCAGTCTGTGAAAGGGAAGGAAAAGAAAGGGGAAGGTGAGGAGGACTGCAGGGAGAATAGTTGTTGAAACTCATTGTCTCCTAAGAGGTTGCAAGTAAAATAAAAATAAATTTGAACGTTGATGGACATTGGGCCTCCAGGCCACATCACCACAGAGGCAGGGACAAGGTAAATGAGGGGGCTTGGCTGCATGGTGTGTCTCCTCGGGCTGGCTGCATGGGGAGGGACCCATTCAGATGGTTTGATGTGGGTTTCTGTCCAAGGGGAGCTGAACTAGAAGGAAGTGGATTGAGCAGACACCAAACTCTGGACCAGAAGAACATATTTCATAATCAGCAGATGAAGTGAACATGGTATGAAAGGAGCCAGGAGCACAGGAGCTCTGGCCCAAGTCTGGCAGTTTGGACTCCATATGCGCATGGGGAGGGGAGCAAGTGCCAGGAGGCTCCTTGTCTGATACACTTGGAGGGAGGCCATCCACGGTTGCCTACGAGCCTGGGCTGGGGACCATGTAGGCACCCCTCCCTCTCTGGTAGTCTTCTTGACAGGTGGACAAGGAAGGTGGTACCAATGGGGAAACCAAAGCTCAGGAAACCAAAGTAACCTGCAGTTTATGGAGCTGGTAAGCAGCAGATCCGGGGTGGGACTACAGGTGTTCCGTTCCAGTGTTCGGAGCACTTTCTTTCCTCACCAGCTCTAGTTTATATGTACATGCTGCACACATTTTCTTTGACAGATTTCAACGTTACCCAAGCAGAGAGATGTTTATAGTTCTGTGAATTTAACAAAATCCAATTTTCATGAGCAAATGTCCCTACCTCGATTGTTTTTGAATCGAAAAGGACGCATCTCTGTGGTGCCAACACCGGGTGGCATTGCGGCGCTGGCCCCCAATCAGCTGTGATGATGGTCCTGTTTCATCACAGCCAGCCAGGTCACAGAGGCACGGGTTACTCAAGCAGGGTTCTTAGCACCTTTCCCTCAGGGGAAGACTGATCAGCGTTCTTCCCCTGACATGCTGGAGACAGGAAGGAGCTTGCTTTCAGGATATGTCTTTTATGGTTCCACCAAAAGGACTAACTTGATGGCAGACAATCCTCTGGGCAAGCTGCAGATGTGGCTGGTTGAGCCACCTTTTGGCCAGGGCTGAATCACGTTACTCCCTTATTAAAAGCATTCATGTTTCCCCCCTTTGTCTATGAGGTAAGGTTCAAACTTCTTTTCGAGTTCCAAGCCTCTTCGATGGGGCTGGAGCCTCCCTTTGCTCCTGGTCTCCCAGGACTCTCCATCTCAGCCACCACAGAACCAGCCTTCCAGGCTTGGTGGATGGCCTTTGCCACTGCCTTGTTGTCAGGACGCCAACTGCCCTTTGAATGTCACCTGCTCCACTATATCTGCATCCCCTTCCCCCTCAATGGTCAGCCGGGGGTTAGTCTGCTGTGACATTTTCTGCCTCTACTGGACAGGACCTCGCAGACTGCTGGGTGTGTAGTAGGTGCTCAGCGTTTGTTGACTCGAATTTGGGCTCAGGTTTTGTTTCTGCTGAGATCAGTAAATCTCAGAGCCTAGTGCATTCACTGGAGACTCTTTGGAAGGATCTTCCTCTGTCTTCTTCCTCCTTTCCACCATGAAATCGAGTGAAACAGGAGTGTGGGGCTGGGAGTTAGAGAAACCAGGATACTAGTTCTGATCTTCTCTCCAGCCTCAGTTTCTCTAGCTATGAGATGAGTGTGAGCTCAACCACCCTCCGTGCATGCTAAGCCAGGTGGGCACTAGCCTTGTGCATCCACACCCTTGTGGAAAGGATGTGCCCTTTTCACCCCAGTGGCCTCCTTGTCTCTGGTCCCATACGGTTCTGTCTGCTGTTGAGTGGGGCCCCTTTCTCCGTTTCACAAGAATGGCCCTAACTGCACCCAACATGAGCAGCAGCTTCAAAGCCTCCAATTAATCAGATAGCATCCACTCCCCTGAGATCCCAGAGATCCCACAATCTAAATGTTCTTTGAATCTCCACCGGCATCTTGATGATTTTTCTCCTGTTACATAGGATGACCGGACAAGATTGATGATACCAATATCGTTTCTCAGTGCTTTCCTCCTTAGACCTGCCACTGTTGTGAAAGATTGTTTTTGAATTTCCTGTGTATCACTCCCACAGTGGGTCCTCTTTTATTAGTATTTGACTTTATTTTATTAAAGATAACAGTGTAATTGGGAGTCGGTTCTTCAGGTTGAGGTGATTTAAGAGAAAACAAATCTTACCCATTTACGCTAATTCTGTGTCTATGATGTCTACGATATTTATGGCATTAATTTTGCAGGCAATGTATTGTGTGCCAGAATAGCAAGTTCTATACATGAATGGTGGTGCTTTGACTGAAGTATGTGTCCCGTGGTAGCTCTGTCTTCAGGCGTGGAGCTAGCCATGCACGCAGATTAAATGACCGAGTGAGTATTGAGAAGCGTCAGGTCCCAGCAGGCGGCCAGGGGAGGCCAGCATGGACAGGCTAGACCAGTGTTAGCGATGCACCTCTCGTTCATCTCTTCTGTCCATTCCTACTTTGGCCACACTCTGGTTCTGCTCTTTGGTTGCTCCCCTGGGTCATTACAGAAGGCTCTATTTGGTTTCCTGGTTGTACACAGCTAATCCATCCTGTACGTGCCCACCAGTCCTACCTCCTGCCTAGTCATCCCCATGCTCAGAGATCCTCACTTGCTCCCCGTTGCCTGAGTGAAAAGATGACCCTCGGCCTGGCGTCCCAGCCCCTCTTGACGGTACCTGCTGAACCCTCTGATACTTCTCTGCCCCTCTGTCTGGTTCCCTTGCATCTGCAGCATGTTGCCACTCCCCCACCTCTCGCATACTCATCCTCCCTTGAACCCCCAGCCTTTAGGGATCTCTTCCTCTTCCAAACCTTGCAACTTTCTCTGTGGCCTCATGTACATGTTATGTGTTGCCGTGTAACAGATTACTCCACAATTTAGAGCAACAAACGTATATTGTTTCTCATAATTTCTGAAGGTCAAGAGGCCAGAAGTGGCTGAGGCGGTAGGTGGTTGTGGCTCAGGATTTCTCAGGAGATTGTCATCAGGCTGTTGCTCAGAACCGCAGCCATCTGAGGTGTTGGCTGGGGGTAGAGGATCCACTTCCAGGCTCACTCAAGAAGAGGGTCTTGGCGAGAGACCTCAGTCCTTCTCCACTTGGTCCTCACCACAGGACTGCTCAATGACATGGCAGCTGGCTTATCCAAAGTGCGCGGTCAGAGACACTAAGATGGAAGCTGTAATGCCTTTTGTAACCTAATCTTGGAAGTAAAAACCGGCACATCTGTTGGGTACACTGGCCAACCTTGGTACATCATGGAAGATGACCACTCGAAAATGTGACTAACAGAAGGTGAGGTCATTGGGAGCCACCTTGGAGGTTGGCTACCACACCTGCCTTGCCTTGTTGCCTGTTTATAGTGTTTTTCTCCCGCTAGCCTGGGGACTGTTAGAGACCGGAGAGTGGCCTCATTCATTCACTGCTATTGCTCAGATTCTTCAACGTGCTTTTTCATGGAGGTGCTTATTTTGTTTTTACAGTAGCCTGTTGGGCTTTTAAAAAGCTAATTAATTAAAATGGAAGCTGGAAACCAAGGCCCAGAGTGTCTTGACTTAATCTAAGTCAATCAGGTACTATATGATAGTTTGTGAATTCACTCCTGGATCTTTCTGATCTAAAACTTAGGTTTTTTGCATTTTACAAATGATTTGCTGATTTTGACTTCTGTAAAATATTGGCTACAACCTGCTTCTTATCTATCAGCTTTGGTGATAATTAAGAGGAACAGCGTGGTGGCACCCAACGATGCAGGGAAGTGTTTGTATGAAGCAATTCCAGGATAGGAAGTATTTCTAAGAAGTTGTCCTAATCAACTGAAACCTCATCTCCTGGGCTTTCATTTATTCAGCAACTGTTTAATCAAAGCCCCTGATTTATCTGACTGTTCTACTGAGTAGGGCAGATTAAGAGGCCCATGTGAGTGCCATGTTTCAACAGGTTTTTCATTCTCGGTCCTCCGGGGGAGGTCTCGCCTGGCTCCGTCCATGACAAGACACTGGCTACCACAAAACCTTGCTCATCTGTTTCAAACATAATGAGAACAGACTCTGGGGTTCCTAGGTTTGGTGGGATGAAGCCATAATCTAAATTGGGATATCTCCTGATAAATTGTCCTAGATACTGTGCCTCAGGTCACAGGGAGGTTGGTGTGATCATGGGGTTGGGGGGAGGGAAGAAAAGAGAAATAAAAAGGGGAAAAAGGAAAAGGAAAGTCCTCACTGTACCCTCGAACACAAAGTTATGGTGGTTGAATTAAAGGAGCTTTGATTTTCTTTTTCATTTTGAACAAAACTCTGGCCCCCAGAGTTGACTTTCAAAGTGGGGAATGAGTACAAGTGTTCCTAATTTTAGTCACTCTTCCTTTATTCTCTGCAGAAAGGGGAACACAGCAGGTGGCCTTCTAAAACTTGAACGCCTCGAGTTTTGTGTTCCCTCTCATGATCATCTTTTATGTCCGTGGGGGGGGGGGGCATTTAGACTTATTCCAGTAGTAATTCTCCTTTGGATTTTTGACTTCTGGGCAAAAGATACTTTTTCTTCTTTTAAAGTTCTTGATTTAGGTCTGTCCTCCCCCCCTTAGGCCTGGGAAAGTTTTCAGTGTTGTTTTTCAGGCACTTTTCTATACCTCTGCATAGGCATGCTTTTCATTTTTTTTTTTCCCTGTCACAGCCATGGGGTGGTTTAAATATTACATGTCTCACCACACTGAATTTTCCCAAAATTGGATTTTCTTGGATCTCTTTAAAGAGTCCAAAAATACTGGGGAGGAAGAGAGGGGTAAGAAAAGGATTTGTAAAAGAATTGAGAATGAGCTTTCTCAGATACTTTCTTTCTTTTTTTTTTTTTTTCTCAGATACTTTCATACTCCTGGGTGGTTATAAGTTGTTTTCTGCATAGATTGACATCTTCTTGAGCTGAATACTCGGAGTCAAATTCTTTTCTCTGGAGCTGTGAGGCAGTTCCCATTCTGACGACAGTAGAATTCTGTCTCAGGACTTTGTTTTCAGGTTTGCATGTCTCTCTCTATATATGCAAATCATACTTAAATATTTATGTGGAGACATGGCCTCAAGCACAAAATATTTCCAGAAACGTCTATATACATTTGCAGTTCCTTCTCACTCTCACCTCCACTATCAGTGGGCATTTAAACATGCAGGGGAGCAGTTATAAGTCCTTGAGAGAAGTTACCTGGTCAGGGAGCTTTGGTCAGTTCAGGTACATTTTAGGGGGCCCAGCCAGACACAGTTCCTGGGCATGCCACAGGTAAGACATGCCCAGCAGAAAGAAAACACAGTTTGGAGCAGGAAGATGAGCATCCCTTTTGATAGGATTTCCTTAGCACTGAAGGGGCTGCTTTGCCCCTAGAAGGCAAGAACACAAACCCAGAGGGTATATGTAAAAGGAGTTAAGAGGACCCAGTATATTGGCCTCAGTACGTTCTGATGTGAATGCCCTCACTTACAGCAAACACGCCAGCAGTCATAATTATTAGTGTGTACAGCACTTAGCTGTTTGTCTAGCACTGTCATGGGTTTTACCTTCCTCGGCTTCACAGAATCCCTGCCTGCGACTCTGCTCCCTCACCACTATGAAGTAAGTCCTGCTCAGTGGCTACATGATGTACATAGCTCAAGCTGGGAAAGTAGAATTTCAAACCCAAGCCTTTTCGACTCCTCATTTAGCACACTTACCTGCCTCTCTGTCCCTAACCTAACTGCGCATTCACTAGCTTGACTTCATAAGAGAAGAATAATATACTTTTGGTTCTATTACTACTTCTTTCTTCCACCCCTGCTCCCATATTTCATGAGGTCAAGACCACAGATGCTTTTATATTTCTAGTTTCTATTCCATTCTCAGAATATGACAGACATTGACAGACATTGGAAATCATGGTAGTTTAAAATATGCCCAAAAATCTTTGACAGTCCCTTCAAAAGATGGAGCCTATTCTCCTGGAATGTGGGTTGGACTTAGTGACCCATTTCTAACAAGTAGAAAGAAGTGAAAATGGCAACGAGTATCTTTAGAGATTAGATCATAAAAGGCACGGGAGCTTCCTCCTTGCTCTCTCTCTACTGGATCGCTCACTCTGAGGGAAGGTAGCTGCATGTTATGAGGACACTTAGGATGTCCTATCCCTATGTAGAGGCCTACTGAAAGATAAGAAACACTTGTTTTAAGTTCTGGGTGTTCTATTACATAATAGTGCAGGAACTAATATAGAATTGGATGAAGCTCACCTAAAGAGTTCTAGGCTCATGATGATTCTGGTCGTTAATGTTAGTGACTCAGGGATTCGAACTGTGATCTGTAGACACTGGCTATTTCTCTGTTTTCTTTCAACTCTGAAAAAGTGTGCAACAGTTCCGAGGTTTTCCCAAAATACATAATCACCTGGGGATCATTTAAAAACCCACAATCCAGTTCAATGAAATAGAGCATCCTGAGGATAGCATTTTGGAATTTATATTTTAAAAAACGGAGATGACTCAGATGCAGACAGCCTTCGCTTGTCCAAGGAGTATTGTTTGGGAACCACTGGACTGGAATGCTTTTCCCTTATTTCAGTTCTGATCATCAAGAGTTTGCTATTGATAATTGCGTTCAGTTCTCTTGCTGGGTCTCATCCTAAAGTCTTCTGTAGTAGGGGAGCATGCCTTGGAATGAAGAACAACCATTGTCAGATCTGCAGGGAAATTCCCGACTCAAGCCCCATCTTGTGTTTGGCCTGGAGCCCGTGTCAGACCAGGTTTGGGAGACTGCCTAGGCACTGCACGGGACCAAGAGCAGAGAACAGAGACAGGTTCCAGTGTAAATGTAGAGTCTAATACCTGGTATTAGTCTCAAAATCAGGCATGTTTATGTCAGAGTGTCTCCCCGTGTATACAGATTGCAGAAGGCCCCTTTGGGAAAGGAAGGAGCATAGAAGAGAATTGGTAGCTATGGTGAGTGCTGTCTGGGGGAAACGTTTGGGCCTTCTGAAATGAAGGAAGAAGTCCCAGTCCCATACTCTGGTCACTAGATACTGGCAGAGTTGTGGCACAAACAGGGCATATTCTAAAGGCGTGTTTTTATTTCTTCAATGAAAGGTTATAGTCCTAATAGAAAATCAGTTCTTCATCCAACGTGGGTACTCCTGGGTCCAGGTCTCTGCTCTGTGATGGACAAGCCTTTGCCACAACAGTGGAGTTGAAGCTGGGCCTGGAGTCCACACCTGCATATTCCTCTAGCTTCTTGGAGTCTTGTGGACAATGGCTGAGGAGAAATAATGCAGAGGACATCTAGTAAATGAAAATGTAAATTTTTGGTAAAAACCTAAATATGACTCCGATCCTCAAAAAAACAAACAAAAGAAACAAAGTTAGTTCTTCAAACATTATTACTGTGCACTGGGTGTAGTTTCTGTGACGTATACCATTTGGATGTCTATGCCAAATGCAGTGTTTATTGTCTGATTTGGAATTTTTTAAAGGGAGAAAGTCTGGGTGGTCAAGTATACCCATTTCCCCTGTGAGCTCTGATCTAAAATCTCTCCTGGCACCAAGTAAGTAAGTGTGTAGCCCTGGAAAAGTTACTTTCCTGCTGTAGAGCTCAAGTCTTTTCATTGGAGAAGGGAGAGATGTGGACCGATGATCCACAGTCTCATCTAAACAGGTGAATCAGTTCAGCATCGTGTTCCTTGTCGAGGGCGGCTCTGATGAAACCTCACAGACTGGGTGGCCTAAACAACAGATTTCTTTTCTCACATTACTGGAGGCTGGAAATCCAAGATCAAGGTGTCAGCAGGTTTAATTTCTCCTGAGACCTTTCTCCCTGTCTTGCAAATGGCTTTCTTCTCACTGTATCCTCACATGGCCTTTTTTGTCTGTGTACGTGGGTTCCCCTTGTCTCTGTGCGTGTCCCGTTTCCTCCTCTTATGGGGACACTTGTCGGATCTGATGAGTGCCCACACTGGTGGCCTGATTTTAACTTAGTTTCTTTAAAGTCCCATCTTTAAATACAGTCACATTCGGAGATCTTGGGGGATTAGAGCTTCAAAATAATGAATTGGGGGGAATACAGCCCATAACAAGCATCTGGATTACCTTCACAATTATTAGAGACCCACTGTGAAGCACTGGCCGGGCATAGATGCAGGGCATCCTCGGGTATCTACGGTAAAGGTAGGAGAGACTGATAAACCCCCTGAAGACATCTGGTCTTTTCCTGCCTTTCCAGAAACAAGTTCTGACATTATCTCTGTGTGTCAGAAGAGTCAAAGTTAAGGTCACTGAATGCTGGTAATAAAGGAGACCTTCGAGTAATGGTTCTGTTTAACATTAGAAGAAGTAGAAGGCCAGAGGGGGATGGCACTAGGTTTATAATCAGGTCTCTTGATTTGTGATCCCATTACATCTGCTCAAAGACAAATCAGAGCATATAACCATAGTTTCTGACTTCGGTGCTGCCTCCAGTACCTCTGAGACACCCCAACTTAGGTGCTGTGACATTTTCCCAAGCTCCAAGGAGGGGAGGTATAAAGTACTTCACTGGGATGTGCTAAGAACATTTCCCAAAATAGTGACATTCTGTAATCAAAAGCTTTTTGTCCAGGAGAGGGCTTTTTTCAACACTTTCTTCTTGGTCTCCCAAGCCGGGCAGATCTCTCACCATGAGACAGAGGATCAAGGGTAGTAAATCTGTAAATTGGCAGATTTTTGTTATATTGAAACAGGTGAAGAACAGCGAGAAACAATAATAGAAGTGATCCACTGAATTTTCTACTTTAATTCTGGGGTTAGGACTGGGAGCGATGATGTCTAATACTTCTAGAAACCAACAGACTGTTGAAATATTTTAAGTAATTACATCAAATTGTCATTAATTCTTTCTGGAGTCTGTAAGTGGCTTGAAAATCAGAGATGTGACCTAGCACTTTCCCTGGGTTAAGTGGAATACAATTTGCAAATATTGTTACATACTTCCAAGAATTTTTTTTTAAAAGATCGTGGGTAAATCAAATAAGAATAATCCTATCAAAAAAAAGAATAATCCTATCAATTATCTGTACCTGTGATAGGAAACAATTGCTTACCTAAATCAATAGATATTTCCATTTGTCCCATGAAAGAAGTTGTGTGAGCGTCACATTGGTATTCCACGTTTGTCTTACTCCCGTGATAAAATAATATATCCTTGTTCACCTCCTGAGAGAGAGGCTGCCAGCTTTTCCCAGAGTCTGAAACAAGGACATCTGTGTTGAAGCATTGGCCACCTATTATTTATAAAGTGAGTCATCTGAATGCAAAAATAGAGATATCTTTTAATACTGTACAAGAATGATTTGCCACTTTTATTGTATGCCTGCTGTTCATGAGACACAATATTTGCACCACAGACCCACTCCGTGTTTTCAGAGGGTTCCAGAATGATTCCTTCATTCAGCAAATATTTAGCGAGGCTTCCTGTGCTGGCCACGAGCCGCAGAGCAGCGAACCACAGCAACAAAGACGTGCTCCTGCTCTCAGGGAGTTTTTATTTTACTGAGAAAGGCCTTTGTAAGATGATTTCGCTTTTGAAAGTAAAACTGCAAGTCAGGCTAAAGTTCCCAAAAGAAAGGAACGTGATTCTAGGAAGCTACAGGAGCAGGTAACCAAGGAGCCTGGCCCCAGGCTGGAAGGCTTCCCTGGGAACCTTGTTCTGGGGTGAGAAAAGAAAGGGAAGGGGGAAGGCAGGATGAAAAACTCAGGTTGCAAAGGAGAGGATTTTTGTGTGTCTTCTTTATTTTCTCTGGTGTGACTTTGGGGAAAAAAAAATCACTTCACCTCTTTGGGCCTCACATCCTTATTTGCATGAATCACAGAATCTGAGGGACCTCAGAGTCCCTGAACTAGATTCTTTCATTTACACAAATTGCCCAAGCAGCTACTGTCCCGGGTAATCTGGTCCTGACTGAATTTAACTGGGATCATTCACCCCTAGCAGCTGGATCCAGCAGCAGAGACAAACTGATGAGGCAGCCAGTTGTGGTGTTGTGGTGTGCGTGTCCGGGGAAGACAGGTGACAGTGGATTAGCCCTGATGCGAGGGGAATGGCAGCCTGAAGGACTTCACGGCCTAAGAGACCTTTCACCAGAAAGCAGGGTGAAGTCAGCATGGTATGAAACAATCCATGGAGGTTGGAAATATTCACTGGGACCATAATGAGTGTCCTTACTCTGTACTCTGAAGTATTGATAGCATAGGCATGTCCTTTTGGGATTCTGCGTGCACCCCAGTTTCCAAGGTGATTATGAAAATCCTTGCCCCTAATCTCCTTGCTGTGTGAGGGTGGGGAAGCGTGGAAACGGTTCCTGTGCTCTGGCTTGGTTTCCCATCTGTCAGAAAGTGCCCTTTACACAGCAGGGTTCTAGCGACTTAATTATTGTTTGTAGGATATTTAGAAGTTCAGGTCAAGGATGAATTTCTGTTGCAGAACTGAAGGCACACGAGTAAGATGTTTAAAAATGAAGTGATGGGATGTCTGGGTGGCTCAGCGGTTGAGCGTCTGCCTTTGGCTCAGGTCGTGATCTCGGGGACCTGGGATCAAGTCCCACATCGGGCTCCCTGCGAGGAGCCTGCTTCTCCCTCTGCCTGTGTCTCTGCCACTCTCTTTGTGTCTCTCGTGAATAAATATAATCTTTAAGAAAAATAAAAAATAAAAATAATAAAAATGAAGTGCAAGGTTTTGTTTTAGGGTTTTTGGGGATTTGGTTTCATTTTGTTCTTATAGGGAAGGATCTTGATGGCTTTTCTGTGCTTCATAGTTGGGTCAGATTGCCAGGATATTTTGTTATCCACCAGAGAAAGACAAGGAGAGCTTTTTTAGAGAGGCTCTAAAATTATTTTCTGTTTATTCTCTTAAGTATTTGGCTTGAATAGGAAGTAGAGTCTCCTTGCCAAGATACGGTTAGCGTTCCTGCGGTGTTTTAAAAGCTGGCCAAGGGATTGGCATGAGAGGAGAAAGCCCACGCAACGTGAAGTGTTGCTAGAAACTGGGTTGTGGTCGCTTAGTCTAAATGTGATGAGAAACAGAACAAAACGAAATTAACAGGATTGATTTTAAAATTTGTTCCCTTTCTTACCTTCCGAAAGGACTCGAAGGCCTTGAAGGGGAAAAAGTCTGAGTGTAACATAACCATTAAAATACAGAACAAAGCCGAAACATCATGAGAAGTTTTGTATAGCAGCAGCTGGTTTTTTGTTTGCCTTTTTTTTTTTCTCTAATCAAGGTATATAACTATTGTTAGTATTGTTATTGTTTGGGGGCATGAATTTTAGGTGAAAGATTCCTGGCAGTCTAAGCAAAAAAGGGAAAAATGGTTGCCTAGCAACTTGCATTGACTGATTAAAAAAGAAAGCAGATCAGTCTGTCAAGGGATCTATTCTTTAATATATTGATTATGCCAATTTATATACTGTAAACATTGAAACATAGAATTTTCCATAACTTCCATAAATTTCCCAGTCAATGTAAACTCTCCTTGGTGAGATAGTTTTTTGTTTTTGTTTTTTTTACATTGACTGTCCGTAAACTCTTATACTGGGTTGAGGCATTTCTTACATGGGGACATAGCTAAGGCAGTCCAGGTTCGCAGTTTTCTGTTATGATCTGATACAAGGAAAAATATCAGTAAGTGGATGGATATTACCTTGTTTCGATCAGTGTTTTAAAGCCTGTGTGTTCACAAGAATGGCTTGGGGCCCTTGTTAAAACATAGATCCAATGCCTGCTCCAGATTTGCTGAATCAAAGTCTCCAGGAAGGGGCCTCGGTGTATATTTAACAAATGCACCAGGTGATTTCTTATGCTGCAGCAAGTTTAGGGAGCACTGCCACAAATGGTTTTCCTTGACTGTTTTTCCCTCTCAGTTTGGGCTTTGTAACAGTCATTTTGAGCATAAATTGTGATAGGAGCCTGAGGCAAGAGAGGGGACGAAGCCCAGCAGAGCCAGTTTAATTAGCTGGTCTGGAGCCATAATGTCATTCCCCTTCCTCAAGTCCTGGTGCTTCAGGATGCTGCCCATCAGTTCCCCCCAGGGGCCTTCTCATCTGTAATGCCATTGATCCTTGTAACATCTTCCGTGTGGTGGGTGCAGAACAAGTATAACACCGTATTTCATCCATTTTCAGATGCAATTTTCCCACAGTTTTACATCTCTAAAATGAGTACGCATTTTAGAATTCTGGTGGCACTTTTTTTTTGGTCTTAGTGATCTATAAAATAATAGTGCATCTTTATAGTCAAAGGTCTTAAAGATCTGATAAACCGTAGTTGCTCCTTTTACAGATGAGGCATCTGAGACATCAAGAAGGCGATGTGACCATGGAGCTCCGCCACCGGTTGGGGGAGCCCAGCCTCAGACCCAGCTCTCTGTCCTTGCAGTAGTTGTTAATAGCCAAGTAACCAGTTACCCCAAGACTTAGTGTCTTAAAACAGCATTTGAAAATTTTCTTCTCTCCTAAGTTTTCTTGGGACCAGGCATTCAGGATGGGCCTAGCTGGGGCCTCTTGTGAAGTTGCAGGTATAGCATTGGTTGATCATTCATCTGTGAGCTCGACTGGGGCCGGAAGTTCTATATAGGCTGGCTCACTCACGTGGTTGGCCAGTTGCTGCTGACATTGTGTGGATTCCTCAGTTCATCTCCAGGTGGGCCTCTCCACTAGCTCTTCCTAGTATCTACAACATAGGGACCAGCTTCTCCCAGAGTAAGTGCTCCAAGGGACCGAGGTTTGGAAAATGTTAAGTGCCTTTTATGACCTCACTTCAAACGTTTCATACTGTCACTGCTTACATAATCAGTTTGCCACCCAGACCTGACTCTGTTCAAGGGAACTGCGCAAGGGCATGGATATCAGAAAGTTGAGGCTCATTGGGGGCTGGCTGTTTCCTTCACACCACACTGCTTTTCCAATATTGTGCTTTCCTGATCAGCTTGGCCCTCTCATAGTCTTAGGTCAGGTTCTTGAATTGAATGAATGAAAACTCTTGGGGATTTATGTCCCATTCTGGCACTCGTGAAATTTTAATGTGCCTACAAATTTTCTGGGCCTCCCGTTAAAACACAGACTCTGATCCAGAAGGTCTTTATAAAGGCAGCCTGAGATCCTGCGTTCTGACCAGCTCCCATATAATGCCCTGCTTCTGGCTTTCTTCCTTTCTTTTTGTCTGAGGTACAGATGGTCTGGGGAGGAGGAACCAGGGGAACCAGCCTGTTTCACTAAGTTAGTTGAGGGGAGGAGAGGTATGAAGCCGCTGGGAGCCCCCTGCATTATTAGGTAGGCAGCTCACTGCAGCTGTGAGCCTCTTCACGGTGAAGGTCAGGTTTCAGACAGCAACAGCTGGGTGCTCAAAATGGCGAGGTAATTAGCTTGTGGGAGGTGGGGGGTGGGGGCTGGAGCATAAACAGTACTTAAAACAGAACGTGTCAATGCATTATTCAGAGCTCAGATGCCCATCGGTTGTTCCTCCTGTCCTTTCCCGCCTCCCCTCTCCCTCTTATGCACACACATTGGCACTTGGGTAAACTCTATATCCACAGTATTATTTCCCTGAATAACCTGAAAATCAGAGCTGAAATCCTATAAGTGCTCACACTTTAAGCTGCTTTGCTATGATCTAGAATGTGGGGCCTTGGCACTCTGCCTTTCTTCTTGCCCATGGCAAACCTTCTGCCCCGTGTCTTTCTACACATCGGTTAAGAGGAGCGTGTTAGACTAAGTTCGGCAAGGGAGGGGTTCATCTCTCTCTGTGTCATCCCACACGCACATGCATGTGTTATAAATGGGTAGAAGAGTGAAGAAACCAGCCTCACATGTACAGGAGGGACCTTGAAACTTGTGATGAACACGGACCTCTGTCTTCACGTGTCTAGTGGTCCCAGGGGACCAAGTTTATCACCTACCGCTTCCTTCTCAGCCGTGCCAGTCTCTAACTGTAGAAGCTGAAAATTCTGTTTACTGAGTGCCTACTGTGTGCCAAGCATGTACACCATCCATCTTCCAAAACCTGAGAGGAATGTACGTATCACCCTCAGTTTGCAGAAGAGGAAACCAAGCCTGTCATGTGAGATTTCCTTACACCCCTGGTAGGTGGCAGTGTTGGAGGCTGTCTCCAAATTATGGTGGTTTCAGCCTGAAACCGCTACTTGGTGCCCACCATCGCAGAATCAGATGTCCAGAGAAGACAACAGACAGTCAGCGCTGGAAGGGATCTCAACATTGAGTTCGTGTACTTCTTACTCTGGTACTGAGGGGGTTGCTGAGATACAGTTCATGGGAAGAAGAGTCCACACATTCATGAAACATGGATGGAAATCACAGTCATTATCTGAGTCTGCCCATTAAATACCAACCAGCCCGTTCTTGGCTGGTGGGAATGCCACATGGTATAGCCACGTTGGGGAACAGTGTGATACTTTGTAAGAAAGTCAGACACATCCACTGAACAAATGGCACAGCCATCACACTCCTGCTCCTGAGTTTCTGTGTGAGAGAAATGGAGTGTGTCCACATAAAGGCCCATACACAAATGTTTGCGACAGTTTTACTCTTATTAGCAAAAAACTAGAAACAAGCCAAGTGGGGGTCAGCTATTGAGTGGATAAACAAAGTGTCATATCGATACAATGGATGGCAATAAGGCGCAAGCTATTGATTTGATGAATTCAATCATATGGATGAATCTTAAAAGTCTCACACTAAGTGAGAAGAGCCAGCGTGAAAGGCTACATGCTTTGTCATTTCTGTGCTAATCAGGAAATGGCAAAACCATAGGGACAGAGATTAGGTCAGAAAGGCCTGGGGCCTGGGAAGAAGATTGACTGCAAAAGGGGCCTGAGGAAATTCTGGGGGGGGGGGGGGGGGGGATGGAAATCTTCTGTGTCTTAGTTGTGGCTATAGTTATAAATCTGTAAGCCTTTGTCAAACTCATCATGCTGTATCAAGTAGATGACTTTTATTGTCTATACGTTATACCTCAGTAAACATGATTTTACGAAAATATATCAGCCAGTCCCAACCCACCATTTTCCAGGTGGGAAAACATGATCCAGATGAAGAAATGACTTGCTATAGCAGATGAGAGTTGGGAATACAGGTTTCTCGGCCCCAGTCCTGAGGTAGCAGCGAGCTGGAACCTTGGCCTATCTTAGGCCTCAGCATGTTCTAGGGAGGCCAGGAGGGCTCATCCCCAGCTCTTGCTGCCACACTGTGATTTTTAAAAAGTCACCATCTACTGTGCTGCTTATCGGGCTGTAGACCTGCAGGTTGGCTACAGGGCTCCTCGTTAGAAAAAAAAAAAAAAAAAAAGTAAATTCACATATAGCCAGAATCCAAGAATATAAAACTCCCAGCAGTAAACCTCTATGTAAATATTCCATTCCACCTTTTTTGGGAAAAGGGGGAAACCGGCAAAACATGATACTGATTTGGAATCATGCCTTGTAGGACATCACCACCAGTCAGTCCAAAAGAACAAAAAAATCCTAGAGATGCACACCCACATCTTGTTGCAGAAAGCAGGTACGATTTGGAGTGAAGCCAAACCCAGTTTTAGTTACTAAATCTTTTCCTTCCTGACTTCATGTCCTTGGGTAGCCACTTAACTTCTCTGTCTGCAAGACAGTGACCATAATTCCCACCTCACAGTGCTTTTATGACGTGTAAATCAGAGATTGGGAAATAGAATTCCTAGCCTGAGTGTGATAGATTTCTCTAGTACATTCATCACTGGGCCATGTGCTTTACATACATTACAGCCACGATCCCCGTTGTGGAGATGATCAGCTGACGGTAGATCATCTGCCAGCAATTATACCTCCTGGCCAGAACCACCGGGCTGTGTGTAGATCTCAGTAAATGATGGCGGATCTGAATTGAGCCCTGTTTATAAAGTAATTGAGCAGGGAAATTGGGGAGAAGTGAAATTCTGCTTTTAGTTTGACAGAAAGCATTATTATTATTATTATTATTATTATTATTATTATTATTATTAGTTATTTGCTTTTTAAGAAAGAGTAGGAAAACAATCGAGGCCTAAATGAATGCGCGCCAAACTCCCAGTTGAAGAGAAGTTGTCTTCCCTGGTCTCATCCTCACTTAGCGTCCTCTCAGTGTCCAGGAACCCAGGAGACCTTGTGCTATTTAGGGCCCAGCTAAACCCAGAGAGCCAGGGAGACTTTCCCTCTACCGCTCAGCAGGGTGACCTCTGCAGACCTTCTCTGGACGCTCACTCAACCCTGCCTGCCTTCTGGGCTGTAAGAGGCTGACTTAAGAGTAACTGAACAGGGTTAATTTTATCAAATTTGTTTTTCTCCTTTCAGAGCTGGAATAATATACCAAGTGCGTTTTCTATATTCATTTAAAAATCTTAGTCTGGGGATCCCTGGGTGGCTCAGCGGTTTGGCACCTGCCTTTGGCCCAGGGCGCGATCCTGGAGTCCCGGGATCTAGTCCCGCATCAGGCTCCCTGTGTGGAGCCTGCTTCTCTCTCTGCCTGTGTCTCTGCCTCTGTGTGTGTGTGTCTCTCATGAATAAATAAATAAAATCTTAAAAAAAATAAAAATCTTAGTCTGTCACACAGCCAGTATCAGCCTAGATTTACAGAACACCAACTAGTTTTAAAAACCCAAGACAAGGGATCCCTGGGTGGCGCAGCGGTTTGGCGCCTGCCTTTGGCCCGGGGCGCGATCCTGGAGACCCAGGACCGAATCCCACGTCGGGTTCCCGGTGCATGGAGCCTGCTTCTCCCTCTGCCTATGTCTCTGCCTCCCTCTCTCTCTCTCTCTCTCTCTCTCTCTCATAAATAAATAAATAAATAAATAAATAAATAAATAAATAAATATATTTATTTATTAAAAAAAAAACCCAAGACAACTAGCAAAATACCAACTATCAAACTTAACAAAGACCAGTGAGTTGGATGTTTGAATTCCTCCTTTAAGTGCTGCTTGTGCCTGGACTCAATTTTCCTTTTCTAACTGTTGCCTTCCAGCGTGACGTGGCCAGTTAGCCCTAGTGCATCCTCTCGAGAGTGGTGTTCTGTTGAAAGGTGTACTGTTTTCGTGTCATGGGATATTACACACAAAGGGCAGAATTTGAGCTGAAAGTAAGCATACTGGATTCCAGTATATGGACAGTATGATCAATATTAAGTCTGTACGTGGGGTGAGAAACACAGGGTATTTTTAGGTACCGTTGGTTTCTCTACTACCCAGGGCAGAATTGTCTTCCTAAATGGTTAGGAGCCCAAGGACCGGAGGAACTATCGTCAAAGCTGGTGGTCAAAGTGGGAGACTATAAAGACAGGATCCCAACACCAGCCCAGAGCTGTTTGCACTAGCCCACACCACATTCCCTTTGTGTTGGTTATTTAATAAATTCATTTCACAACCCGTAGAGCACAGTAGGAAACAATGCAATTACTGAACCATAGGAACACAGCTGCCAACATCTTGTTGATTCAGAATTGTCCAAACACTTCCATGTGGGGGCGGGATTGATGCAATTTGCTGGTTCAACAGTTGACATTGATAAATTGGAGTTTCATTTCCTCAGCCTTCTGTTGGAGGTGCTAATGAGCACTGAAAGGCTGGAGAAACACAGGAGGGAGACAAGGGAAAATCTTGCCTGATCTACATACTAAGTAATTGAGCCTGCGTGATGCGGACTTGACACTGCTAGGTACGAGGTGGACTCACTGAAGGCACTAATGAAGGCCAAATAAAATTAGCGCCGTGAACATTTTTTTAATTATTTAGGTTCCACTTGCAGATTGTGTGGGCTGGCATCCTCATTTATTGGAGAGGATGTTTGCTTTTCCTAATACTCTTTTGCATGTTTCCTGAAATATTCTTTTAGATTTCAGGGGGCACTATGCCAAGATTCCTTGGCTTCTGGAAAATGAGGGGGTTGGACCAGATGATCTCTGAGGTCCCTTCCACGCTCCATTTTTTTTACTTCCTTGGCAAGAGAATTTGCCCGAAATGAATTGCATTCCCCTGCACACACATTTATCCAGGTCTCTGTTTTCCCATTCATTTTCTTTTTCATTCAGGAAGCATTTGGTATGCTTACTGTGTGCCAGTTACTGTGCTAGGAACTAGTAATAAAGTGGGAGGTAGGCCAGGGCACCACTAAGCCCCTTCTCTCATGAGCTTGTATTGTAACAAGGAGACAGTAAGTAAATAGAGCAGGTCAGGGACCTGCTGGGGGTGCACACAGCAGTATCTAAGCACACAGGAGTGTTCCTAAGCCAGACATCTTGGCGGAAAGCTATTTGGAGCATGTAGTATCTTAAGTTACCCCTTGAAACAAGAAGGTGAAGTTTGGGAGGAAGAACTGTTTAGATGGACTTTCTCCTGTGTCCCTCCCAGTACTTTTTTTGAGCATCTTTTTTGTATTTTGCTTCTAGAAGGGGATCATGAGAATGTCATAAAACACTGGCATGGCTTGATATGGGAATACAAAGTAGGGAGAAAAAGGAATGATTTTTGGAGAAGGGATGGCAAGGGTTAACAAAGTGCTAATGTTTTTAAGAGATTAAAAATTTTAAATGACAGTCTTAAAAACATTTTGTAATTTCTTCCTTACGTGTAGTCTATGTACGACAATTAAATTTGGTCACATTTTTACAAACATCAGCTATTTTAATCAGATTGTTAGAGCTGAAAATCCTTTGGAAGTTGTCTCTTCTCATTTTATACACAAGGCAATTAATGTCCAGTTAAGTTAATGGGTCTTTTAGCAGAAGTAGCTTTAGAAGTCACCCCACATAGCCAAACCACCTTCTTTTTTTCAAAGGTTAACTCAAGATATTACCTCTCCTAGGAAGCTTTCTCCCACACTCTCTCCCACTTTGCTAACAAACTCCAATTGTAAACTTTCCCTCATAATTTTTGCCAAGTTATAATTGAAGCTTATTACACTTCCTGACATTCTTTAGGAATTTATTTTTTCTTCTTTAATCCAACAAATGTTCATTGAACTTCTACAGCAGGGGCCTTAGGTACTAGGGAACATTGTACTTGTGTGGAGCAAGTTGATGTGGTTTTGTAGGATGAAATCTGAAGTTCTTCCTTTGAGATTTAAGTCCCTCAGTGATCTGACCCTATTCTTACTGTCCAGGGTTCTCTTGATGAAGCTGGGTGTACTGCCAACACAAGACATTGCGACTTGTACTCCAGTTCCCACAGAAACAAATTCCTACAGAACATATATCAGCATAGAGAGGAGATACAGTGATTTTTTTTCTTTTTGGCACCCAAGATCAATAGATTGTCTGTGGGACACCCTTCTAGTAGAAATATTTCTGTTACTATTTCCATGATTTTTATATTTTCTCATCCCTTTACTCTGTTAATTTATTCAAAACCAGAAATCAATTTGAATAAAATGGATTGGGCTGAGTCCTGGACTTTCGAAATTAGCCTTTGACATATATAAATTTGTATTATCTTGAAGTCCACGCCAGGCATGAATAATCTTCTTTCTTCTTTTGAGCTCTTAGTCAGAAGAGAAGATTTATCTTGGAGAAAAGCATTTCGTTGAGCTGTGAGTAGATGCATTCAGGCATCTCCAGCTGCAAGTCATTTTAGAGATTATCAGACATTTATTTACTCAATGTTTTTAAAGCAATCTGGATCCATTTTTTTTTTTTGGTATGGCATTAATTAATATTAAAGCTGTTCTAAGCAGAATTTCATTGCAGGTAATCTTGATTTTCTTTATTTTCAATGTGCTCGGTTCAGGCCACCTATAAATAAACCAGAGCTCAGAATATTCAGTGTGAAAATAATATGCATAAAAATGCAGATTTCACTTTGAACAACTACTATACTAGCTCATAAAATGTGTCAAAAATCTATCATATTATCATATTCTATTTAGTAGAAACTATAGAAGTCGAATGTCAGCTGATCATTGGCATTAGTAGTAGTTAGGCTGTCCTGTACAGGATTTATATTTGTACGCTTGTAGCCCATTTCACCCCTCTGTGTGGTAGTACCTGACTCTTAAACCAGGGTATCAGAGCACTGGTTGAAGAATTTGGAAACCTTGATCTACCCATGTCTCTGGCTTTCACTAGCTTCGTGAGTTTCCTCTGCAGCCGTGCCTCTTTGGCATTCGGTTCTCATGAATGTCAAATGAAGTGGTTAGACTAGAAGATCTAGGTACCAATGCACTTTTGAGGTGGGGTGAATACAAGCGATGGAATGTTTCTTTCCATTTTGCATGCAGAGAAGGAAAAGAAGTCATGAAGGATAACGAGGAGTCACCAGCTCAGTGGGATTGGCCAGGCTCCTTCAGATGGCTCAGTGCTCTTCATCTCTTTGGACCTCGTGCTGCCCTCACAGCCACCCTGGTAACACCTACTCACCTACCAGGGATTGTACTTTGTTGTTTACAAAGCTTGGTCATTTGCATTTGCTTTTAACGTTTGTTAGGATAACTCTAGATGGGTCTTTAAAAGTGTGAGAGTAATAAAGTTCATTGGCAAAATCGCATTTTAATAGTCCACCATGCAATCAAAATTGGGGTCCTGTATACCGTTTCTATTCAGTCTTATTTGGGGAAGAAACCAATAATTAAAGTGAAGCAGTGGAAGCCACTCTCCGACCTATCACGGGCTCTTCTTTTCAACTACATTTAAAAATAGCTTCCTATTAAGAATGAAGAACTTAAGCAGATTCCCCACTCCTTATTTTCCTTTGGATTAATATTGTTGAGCTTGTTTAGGGCGTGTGTAATTAGCATCTCCTGGCTTGCTGCTAATGATGTCTCTTGGTAGCCTCACATTTAGCAATATGACAAGTATGTATTTATTTGTTTAGAATCTAATTACATATTTCAGGTGAACACATCCCAAGTCGTGCCTCAGTTCACAAGTGCCATGTTAACTCCATTTGCAGCTGAGCTGTAATGCTAGTCTGACTGGCTTGTGTTTGGAGAGTGGGAGTTGGAGCCACAGAGAGAGAGGGAGAGAAGGGAGCAGTTTTGAAATCAACAGGTGTCATCTCCCCGGCACCACCTGTTGCAGCCTCTGGGTCTCTAACTTCTGTCCAGGGCACCTTCCATGTCTCACCATGGCCCTTTGTCAATCTACAAATCACTCGGTCCCCTCTGAACCAGAACTCCCAGTCCTGCAGGCAGGTGTTCTCAACTGCAGTGAGAAGGTTGTGCTCTGATTGAACACGTGCGTGCTAGGGAGTAAATGGTGATTCAAGCCTTAACTCCCAAGGAGCAATTTTCCATTTTCTTGTGACATTGACCTTAATTGGTAGAATTTCTGGTAAGAGGAGAGGGAAAAAAAAGGAATTTTGGCCTGAAAGTCTGTCTCCAGGTTCAGTTTTCCGTGTCTCCCCTTAGCTTTCCTGGCTTTCTGGACCCCCTGGTGTGAAAGCTTTGGTTACTCAGTCCTCTCCCTGGGCAGTAGCAGAGATGTGTTGTGAGGACAAGCTAGAGGAATGGGGAAGGCACATGTGGATAGTCATTACCACTTACCGTGATGACGTCTGTGAGTTAATTTTGTCTTTTAAGCCATGTACCTGTGTTCAAAGATCAGATCTACAGACTGTGTAACTCTGGGCAATTATTTAAAGTCAGAGCATCCATTTCTTCTCACTACTCAGGGGCATCACAAAGATTAATACGGAAACAACCTTTGGCCTGAAGTAGATGCTCTGGAAATGGGTTATGTTATTAGGAGGCCAGGGGTGGTTACACAGTGGCATTAGCAATATCTGGAAGGCAGCCTCATTGGAGAAATTTCACATAAGTGATATGCATGTTGTTACTTGAAGGGTGCCTGCTGTCAGAGACTCTTCTAATTGTTTTAAATAGATTTCTGGGAACGGAAAACAGGTGGTGAAGCTGCATGCCAGGCAGGTAGCCCAGGGCTGGCACTCCCAGGAGGGGGGCCTGTGGGGCCGAGCAGAGCAGCCCAGGGCAGAGTGCCAGAGGGGGGCTCACCCCCAGCCCGAGCAGCTCCCCTGGGACCACACACTTTGATCGGCAGGCCTGCCTCATCTGCTGAAGCGACAGTCAGTCCTGGAAGGAGAAAGTGACAGATCGTTTGCTGCCCAGAGACGGCTTGAAAGTCCTGGGCCTGCTCTTTTCTCTCCGAGTGCTCTGAAGAAACTCCCTCACCCATCTTTTCCCTGCAACACAGCGACTCACCTCTAGACTGTGAAGGGACTTTGGGAAGGTCTGAAATTACCTTTTGGGTTGCTGGGAATTGTTACTGCAGGTTTATTAAAGATGTATTCTCTTCCATTCTGCTTAAGTTATATCAGCACTTAGAGTGTCTTTGTTGCCTTTTTGTTTCCATGCGTTCCTTAGTAGTCCTGAATTTTCAAGAAATCCCTGGTCTGGAGGGTCTGTATTTGCCCCGAGGGCGGGGTGTGTGCTTTACACCTGCTCCCTCTGCCTTGCTACAGATTCACTTTTCATACATCACTTGGGAACACGCACTGTGCTTCTGTCTGGACCCCTGAGAGTCAGAAAGAGCAGTAAAGATGGTCTAGTCTGAGCACCTCACTTGGTCGTGAGCACATGGTGCAGAGAGGAGAAGTGATGTCCAAGTAGAGTGCAGCACCTCTGGAGCATCAGGTGTCTGTCCTGCTTTGCACTTGGAGATCTTCTGGGATCCATGGCTTCTCTTCTCCCTGGAGCACTGGCTGCAGGGCTGGAGGGTCTGCTCTGCTTGCTGCCTGCACGTCTGCAAGCACCTGACCAGCCTAGCAGGGTCTGCAAAGGCGTAGAAATAGTCAAATGAGCGAGTAAAGTTGGCAAAAAGTGAAGTCTTTTTTAGACAGCTTTAGAATGATTAGAGCAGGGAATTGGGAGCCCCCCCTCCCCCCCAGCAGCGTTCTGTATAGAGTAGATCTTTTGTAAGCACTGATTTATTTTCCTGCTGAAGGCCAGCCCCAGGCAGAATTGGGGAATAGCCAGCTGGATATGATGCAGGGATTTTCAAACCTTCTTTGCCTCTCTTTTAAAGCTGCAGTGCTCTGAAACTTCAAATACAGGCAGCATAGGAAGCCCAGTGTGTAAACAGGTAAACTGGTGGTCGAAGTGGGGGTGAGAGGCCCCTGGCGTGCTTTTGGGGTGTATGGGGCTTCCCCACCCCCCTCACCCACTCCAACCTCCTGTCCTTCTGGACTCCCGGGTAGGCCTGGCCCCATGCTCACTTTGGAAGCCACCATTGCAGCAAACAGCCAGTGAGTGTTTGCAACTCAGGCAGCCCCACTGTTGGTCACTGTTGGCAAATCCTTTAACTACTGAGCCCGATATTTCTTTTCTTGTAAATTGAGTGTAACGCATCAGATGGAAAGATTTTTTTTCATGTAAATATGGAGATAACAATCTACCTGGTTCATACCAGAGGCTCTGTAAATGTTGATTCCCGTCTCTCTTTTTACCTCTTTTTGCCTTCCCCTTGTCTATGCTGCTTTCCCTTAGATGTGCCCTCCCTCCTCCGAAACCCAGAGGCCTCTGGCACTTGTACTTGCTAGACACGCTCAGCTCTCCAGGAAAACTGAGTCACTTATATTCTAGTGGCAGCTCAGGGCAGCTCTCTTGTCCCCAGGAGCTTTTCCTTTGGCACTTCTGTATTCTAGCAGGACCGCTCCATCCCTGCCTCTCTGATTTTTAGTTAGTTGAGAGCTGGCCAAATAATTGACAGGCAGGGGAATGGTATAGAGGGACTTGGTAATCCTTCCTTTCTTACAAACAGCAGTCTGCCTTCTACTCCTGATTGAGTACTAGTCTAGACACTTATGTAACAATGCAGTTACAGAATAAGGAAGATTCCTTAAAATCCTTGCATGCTGCAAAATTGCGTTCTAAAAGTGACAGGGCTTGTGTGCAGATCACTCAAAACCTATTTGACTTTGTAACCGGGGTATTAACAAAAGCACTAGCAATACTGAAAAATAAATAGCACTCCAAGGTAGGACTTTATCTTGAAAAAAAAAAAAAGGTTGAAGGTGGCTCGACGAAGAGCCACTTTTTCTCCTTTTTAGAAAAAGGAGAGAGTTGTTGAATTTTGGAGACAAAGGTAAAATGCACTAAAATCAGGGAAAATAATAATCAAAAGACAAGGATTACCATGACAGCTCACATTCCAGTGTGAGTGAAGAGGAATGTGAACATCATTCTCTCCGCGGGATACTACATTCTGCTGTGTTGGAGCATGTTTTGTTTAGTGGCTGTTCCTTTTGTACAAAATATTAACATTCTTGGGAAATTGCATATGAACTGAACGCTACTTTCATTGTGCTGACATAATGCCAGTCCTGTACAAGCTAGTTCATGTTACAGTGACACATTCTTGTAAACAAACCGACTGTTCTAGGTCTCAGTAGTCTAAACCCTAGGCAGTGAACTCAGAGACAGAGATGATGAGTAAGACTCCTCTCTGTCCTCCAGGACCTAATGATCTTGTGTGGGACACGGAAATGAACTCAAATAGCTGTAATACCAGGCACACCATAAATCACATGAAATTTCCTCTCAGATGAGTCAAAAGGCTGAGAGAGAGCAAAGAAAGAATATGTCTGATGGTGGGGAGTGAGGAGGCAAAAGCCTGTAGAAGGAGTAGGACTGGCAGGGTTTCACCAGGCAGAAAGAAGAGAATGAGCAAAGGCTTGGGAGCCAGAAAGCACATATTTGGGGGACTGGTATGGCTTGGGGGAGGCTGGAGCCACTGAGGAACATAAGGGAACAGTAGGACGAGGTTGAAATAGAGGTTGGCCTCTGAATATAGGAGGCCTTGACAGGGATGGGGGCACCATCAGAGAATTTTGAGCGAGTGAATGATGTGCTTAGAGCTGTCCCATAAGAAACTCCTTTTGGCAGGTCCTGCTGGGTGATGGTGCTGGGGAGTAGGACCCAATTAGAGGTATTGCAGTCGTCCCTGTGAGAGAGGTGAGGGCCCGAGCTCCACAGTGACAGTGACACACCGTGGCAGTGGGATGTATGGGGAGGGCGTGACATGAGACATTTTAGAGCAGAATCTCAAGCATTTATCAACCTGAGTGGATGGTATAGGGCTCTGGTGGTACCTGTCCCATAGCGATGCTTACTGTGTTGTAACGATAGCTAACAGGGAGCTTGATTCTGGAATGTTGGAGAGCCCATGCTGAGGGCTGACAGGGGCTAGGGCACACCTGAGTTCTGTGACTGGTTAACACTGAAGTGTTGGCCAAGCTTGTGCCTCTCAGGCCCCTGCTGGGTGATCCATGCATGCCCGCAGTTCTGGGAGGGGAGTTGTTCCCTATATTGGGACCTGGTCATGTTCTGACCATAGAACCATGTGTTTTAGATTTGAAAGACCTCAGAGATCTTCTTTAAATCCTTTGCTGGACAGAAAACAATGGCCCAGAAAGGTCAAGTGTGTATCCAGAGTAGGTCAGAGACTGAGGCCAGAATAGAACCTAGGACTTGCTGCTCACTAATTTTTAGAAAACCTCTTAAGTGGCTGTGTATTAGCATTTTCCAGGGAAACAGAACCAATAGAATAGAACAGGAGATTTATTATGAGGAATTGGCTCATGCGGTTATGGAGGCTGAGAAGTCCCACCACTGCCTGTCGCCTACAAGCCAGAGTGATTGTGATTTGCGGTGTGATTTGCAATTTGCTCTGAAGGCCTGAGAATGAGAGTAGGGGGGCTGTGATGTAAATCCCAGTTCCCCAGTTCGAGGGTGGGAAAAGATGAGATGAGATGCCTCAGCTTGAACAGTGAGGCAGAAAAAAGGGGCAAATTCCTCCTTCCTCCACGTTAGTTTGTTTGTGTCCACCCACACTGGAAAAGGCAGTCTGCTTTACCAGAGCCCAGTTCAAATGCTAATCTCTTTGGGAAGCATCATCACAGACATGCACAGAGAGCCTGGACCAGAAATCTGGGCATTTCCCTGTGTTCGCAGGTTGGCAGCACAGGTGAACTATCCTATGCTGTTTGGAATGGTTGATGTTGATACTTTGTTCTTACATAGCATTTTTTTCAAAGTTTTATTTATTTATTTTAAAAAAGAGTTTATTTATTCACGAGAGACACAGGCGGAGGGAGAAGCAGACCTGATCTGATGCAGGACTCGATCCCAGGACCCCAGGATCACGCCCTGAGTGGAAGGCAGAAGCTCAACCACAGAGCCACCCAGGCGTCCCTAACTTTTCAGAGTTTTAATTTACCCGTTTCTTTTTTGACCCTCATTTGACCTCATTGGTTAAATAGACATTGTTCCTCTTCACAGGTAAGCAAATGAAGGTGTGACAGGTAATGACCTTCCCTGTCATGTGGTGAATTAATGGAAGATCAGAACTAGAGCCTAGATTTCTTACCATGAGTCCCTTCTTCCCACAGCTGGATTGTAAATTCTGTGGCTGTGCTAAACCACTGGTTCTCAAAGTGTGGTCCTGGGTCAGCAGCATCAGAATCACTTGGGAGCTTCCTAGGAATGCAAATTCTTGAGCCCTGCATCAGGTGCAATGACTTAGGAACTCTGGGGGGCCAAGGTCCAGCCATCTGTGTCTTAATAATTTCTCTAGATGATTCTCCACGCCAGTTAGAAAACCTCTGTGGTAACAAGACAGAATCAGTTCTGTATCCATGATTTCACTATATTCTGCTCAAAGTCGTCAGCAGAAAAGATGGTATGAAGCTAAAACTGACCATAAAATTAGCACGTCTGTCTTTTTCTCTTCAATTTCCCTCCCACCCACCCACCCCTGGTCCCTTCCTCTGTCATCCAACCAATCAGGTACAATTGTGGCAACTTTTCATTTAAAGTGTTTTCTGTTCCTTACAAAGCTGTCAGAGTTTGTTATGAGCTTTCATTCATTCAGCCCACATTACTTGACGCTTAACAAAGCATAGGAAACTAAAAAAAAAAAAAAAAAAAAAAAATGAGGGAGGGAGATGACTAAATACATAGACAGATACTGCTACATTTCTTTAAAAAAAAAAGGCACATGCTCAAATAGTAAGGTACGACCACTGTTCTTCATTGACCTAGAGAAGTGTGAACAGATGATATTTTAAAAAGAAAATTACATTTTCTCAACATCTGCAAATTTCTAGAAATGGTACTGGGAGCTTTATGAAATTTTTTCTCCACCAAGCCTCCTAATAGCCTTGTGAAAGACCTGCTAGGATCTTCATAATTTTTTTTTAAATGAGGAAACTAAAGTTTCAGAAAGCAAAGTGACTTATCCAAGTGTCGCATAGCTAATAAATCATGAAGCAGGTGTCCACATTCAAGCTTTTCTTTATCCTAAATTTGTAATCTCTCTGTCCTGTCATCCACATTATCTCTTAGGCGACTTTCCTTTCCATATACCTTTTTCATCCCCAAACCAGAGCATTTTGTCAGTGGATGTGTGATATGCCACCATTTGAACAGGCTTGCTGCAAACAGCACGTGGGCATTTCGGATTCATCAGTGAGTAGTACTGTTCTGAAACCCAAATCCATTTATGACTCACTTTGGAAGCATCTCAGTGAAATCAAGTATGAATTAAAAATTATATCCAATCTTCAGGCCTTTTTCTTCTTACTTGTTTGGTTGGAGTCAGTCCAACAACTGCCAAAAAAAAAAAAAAAAAAGAAGAAAAAGAAAAGAAAATTAGGAACGCCTGACCTCTAGTGGAAACACTGCAAACTTTCTGTGGTTTTGCTGGAGAGCTTCTTTCCAAACCACCTCCTCCCCATGTTTAAAATGGAATTCTGGAATTTCTGATCTGAAAGCTTCGGCTCATGATAAGACTCGGGTCTGTGCACAAAGATCATTTTTGCCGCTACCTTAAAAATGGGGTTTCTGCTTTTAAAAAATGGGGTTTCTGGATCTCAAATTTACATTGCACTTGGGTTCAAGTGTCTTAGTGACCATTCTCAAGCAAGTGCCATCTCTTCAAAGAATTCTGGTCATGTAGTCTTTTCCCCACTTAACTATAAATCCTAATTCAACTAGATATTTGTAAGGGACACTGTGAGTGTAGTGTCTGTATTTAATCCATTGTGTCTAAATTTGGCTCTGACATAGTTGATAGCTTTGGAAATGGTACACTTCTATTCAAACTGTGTAATCTTTGGTTTCAGGGACTGAGCTGTAATTGTGCCCATCACCACAGGTTTGTTGCTCGGCTGCCAAGTCAGCCTCATAGCTGATACTCACTGACCCACATATGTGCTCCCAAGTGAGGAGTGCTGTGCGCCAAGAGCCTTCAAGGATTCTCAACTGATTACACCATTGTTTTGTCCAAGTTTAAGATTGAAGTAGAGGACAGAAATCAGCCACTGTCTGATGGGTGGAGACAGATAGAGGGTGTGAGAAAAGAAACTGGAAGAAATCTAGCAAAAAACAGATGTTTTTCATTCAAAGCAAAATGAACAAGTGAGAGGTTGCAGATGTTCATGGATCCCCAGACATGAAGAATGAGAGATGTCCTGTCTTTCCTGAATCTCAAATACTGTCATGTTTCCAAAAGTTTCATCAAGGTTGTATCTTTCTTGATTTGAAGAATAGGTAACCTCAGCTCTTAAAGATTTCAGAGAATAGTGCACCCCTTCCTCTTAACTTGACAGCTTTGCCTTTCTTGAGTCCGTGCAATTAAACTGTCTGCTTAGAAATCGAGGGAGGGAGCAGACAGCCTCAATTTTTAAAAGTATTTCAACATTGCTGGTTTAAAACACTTACCTATCCTTGGAGATTATGTTTCAGTCCTGAGTGGGGCCTGGGGAGCTGCATTTTCCACAAACTCCTGGTTAGAGCCCCACATAGGGATGGAAAGAACCCTGGATTGAGGATCAGGATGTTAAATTCATCCCTAGCACCTGTGCCAGGTGGTGTGCTGTGTCATCTTTGCCTTTTGGGCTTCAGCAACCTGATATGTACCGTAACAGCTGGAGTATGTGACCTTGAAGGTCAGTTCTGGCTCCAGCCATCGGTGATCGGTTCATTCTTTGTGTGGGGTACACACATACAACTTAAACTTCATCCCCAGGAGTCCAAGAGTTACTGAAATGGCAACTGATTCAGACAATAATCTTCAACACTATGAAATTTAAAAAAAAAAATAACCTGCTCTTATTTCTCCTTTAATAGCCACCGCGTTAGTTCACAATTCCTGGCTAGAATATTGAGTTGCCCTTTTCAACCCCACGCCACTGACTGTCGCTCCATTTTTTGATGGTTGGAGGACAAGTAGAAGAAAAAAAGCCATCTCTCAAAATATCACTTTCCCACTTCATCATTAAGAGATTCAGTTTCTGCCTTTCTCTTTGACTTTCCCTTCTTTATTGTGTGGGCATGGATTTAAAAACACTGCAACAATTTGACCCTCTTTCATGATCTACGCAGGCTTTTAAACTGCAAATTTCAACCTCCACGCAGGGCTTTGACTGGTTGTTTTTTAAGTCTGGCTTCTTTTGATGTGAACATTTTCAAGCTCTCGAACAATAAAGTATGTTTTTACCCAGATACTGAAAGTAATTATCAGGTAGACAATTGTGCCTCTGAAGTGGATTCTGCTCTTTATTAGTCTGTCACGCTGTCAGTACTTTTATTCTATGTCTGTTTTGCTTGGAAATACTTATTTGATCCCCTAATCCTTTCTTAAATTATAGGTATGGGTGTAGTTGTACTAATCCGAACTTTGGTGCGGAACATTCTGGTTTTACATAATGAGAAAACTTTTAAGACTTATTAACTGAGTTATTTTATTTTATTTTTTTTTTTAAGTAGCAGATCTTTAGGACGTTATTGCTTTATTGTTTGGAAACTTGACTTGAGGGTATTAGTGTTTGAAATAAGATTTGTTTAAATGAAGATAAAGACGGCATAGGTGAGGGGCCATCGTTATTAACATATTAAGCATTACAGCAATGAGCCATATGGAAAATTGTTAATAACTATTAACTTGACACTTAAAGACAAGTTATCTTCTAGGAATGATATATGTTTATTTTCCTGGTATAGATAAAGAAAACAGGCATGTGTCATCAATAATCCGGCCAGGGGGCGCCTGGGTGGCTCAGTTGGTTAAGTGTCTGCCTTCTGCTCAGGTCATGATCCCAGAGTCCTGGGATCGAGCCCTGCGTTAGGCTCCCCACTCGTGCTCTGTCTCTCACTCTCTCTCTCTCTTAAATAAATAAATAAAATCTTTTAAAAAATAACCCAGCCAGCATAGGCATACCTGAGAGCTCTAGGTTTATCATCTGTATACATTGCCCCCCGCAGAGCAGGCTTTACATTTTGAGCCTTTTCTTGACCCTCCTGCCCACCCTGCAACAAACCAATTAGTAACCTTCCAAATGACAAGACCCCCCTTTCTTTAAGATTATCGAGGGTGGTCAGACTAGTTTTTAATCTAATTTAGGCTGAAGAACCATGTAGATACTTTGTGCCATTAGATTGACCACTTAGCTGCCAAGAACCTCAATTCCCTTGTCTGTGCAATGAGAACTCTAGTGCCCTTCCCAGAATGATTACTGGGAACAAACGAGAAAAAGACCGCGGCCAGTCTCCGGGAACTGCAAAACATACATTCATACAACGCACACAGTGTAAATCAGTATTTGGTTTGATTTTATCGATTGAAGCCAGGTTAAAAAATCAATTTCCTTTTTATTAATCACCTTGGTTCCTAAAATATTTTAATGTACTTACTAATTTGTAGTCAGAATCAATTTTCAGAAAGAGTGGTGCCTTAACCTCATAACACTGGGGACTAGTTCCTCTGCTTTCCCTGTACCCCCTGATTCCTGCCACCTGAAGCTTTATTCAGTGAAGCTGTGCCTTGCAGCAAGGTCTCCAGTGCATGTTTTGAGAATCAATTGCCAGTCACATTGCCTGCCCAAAGAAAGTATCTTGGCTCAACCTAGATGGAGCCTGTGAGCTCTTGAATTACCAACAGATTTCTTCCTGGACACCAGAAGTTATAGTTCCCCTGGGTGGTACCTTGAATTACACTCCACCCCTCCCCAGAGGTGGGGGAGTTGCTTGTACAGATCTTACCCCCTTGCTAAGCCTCCGATTCCCTAAGGCTTTCATTTTAGAATTTTTAGTCTATGGGTCCCAGCTAGAAGTGCTCGGTGGATGAATAGGGTGTGGGTGCCATCTCCTGGCAGTTATTGGAAATTGCTTGGTAAGACCATCTGTTTATTTATAGGGTCAGCTCTTCTGCATCAAAGGAAAAATGCACCATTATCATTTTTAAAAAACAAGTGTTAGACTTTCATCTTTGATCACACTGTAATTACATAGTACCTCTTCTTCTGATTTCCGGCTATGATTGTTGGCTAAAAATTAGTGCTTTGGAATGGCCTAGCCTTAAATTATTCGTAGAGAATAAGAGATGCTTTTGTGTAGATACCATAGAGTTAGTTTATGGTCAGTTCATTAACAGAGTTCTAGCTTCCCCTGCCATCTCTTCGGTGGATGTAATGGGATTCCTCTGCTTGTAGATACGGTGGCTCTCTAGTCTTTCACTGTGTCTGGAAATGGCAATGTCGAATTGACTCTGTCACTCTGAGCACACCATCCTGGCACTTTTCATCCTGGAAGAGTCATAAATTCCATCTGTAGGCTCTACCATCTATTTATTCATTCAGCTGGCATCTGTTGAATTTCTGTTGCGTTAGGTTAGAAGATACACAGGTCATCAGACAGAGGGACGCCGACAGGCCAACAAAGAATTGGTAATTGGCCTAAGTGCTACACTCAAGTATGGACAAAGGTCATTGAACACAGAGATTAAATATGTCGTTTGCAAATTTTTCCATACAATTTAGGGGAACAGAGGCAGAATAATCCCAGGCGGAGACTAAAGGAAAAATGCTATTTTGGTTTTTGAATTTGGTTTGACCTTTTACATCTGAGTAAGGCAGCTGTGCTTGAATAAAGCTCCATCCCAAAGATTGGCCCCTGCAGTAAACCTGGAAGCTGGGCTTTTCCTGGCTGGGACCTTTTGTTCACCAACTCCTGGCCTCTACTGGTTGAGGGTGTCCCCCCCCCGCCCCTCCCCAACTCTGTGGTGTTCATTCTTGTGCATGAGTCCCACATCCTTCCTGGCAGTGCAAAGCAGAGATGGCCCTCAGGTAAAGGAGCAGAACCACTGGCCTTGAGGGAAGCTGCCAACTTGCAGGAAACCACCTACCATGGCTGCAAGAGCCAGGCACACACACCATATACTCATATAGTCACACATACTAGACAAAGGTAAAATAAAGTGAAGAAATAATTATTATTATTATTATTCATTTTCTTTAGATATGGGAACAATGGTTGCAGTTTTCAAAAGGTCTTTGGCAGTTAAAGACCTTGAAGTATTTATGGCTGAAATTGTATGATGCCTGGGATTGAGTTTAAAAGGTTACAGAAAAAAAAAAAGCACGCATAAATGAAACAAGAATGGCAACAGTAATTGTTAAAGTTGGGAGATGGCTAGGTGGGGATTTATTATTTCATTATCTCTACTATTGTGTATGTTTGAAATTTTCTAAAGTAAACTAATTTTAAGACACTGGTCATTGCTGGCCAGTGACAATTTTAAAATCCTCTAGAGGAGGATTCTTTATATACATTGGGATCTTTTTGAGGTAATTTTTAGCAACTCTAAGTGTGTCGTGTAGACCACAACCGTAAAGCCCAGTTTTAATCAACACTGTCCTATTTCCTTAGACTGCTGGGTCATAAGCAGGACATATCTTCATACAGGCTCATGAATACCAGTTGGTTTTCATTTTTGTTTTTTTGGGGGGTTGGGGTTTAGAAAAGGCACAAAATTCTTCATGTTTCTTTCCCCATGGCTCTCAGTGCATCTGAGCTTTGTTTTACACAGAGAAGAGATGTGATTATGGTAGATACTGTGTCCACAGAGGAAGAGGATTTTCCTGCTTCAGAACTCAGAGTTTATGGCTTTGTGGTTATGATTTCCTTTGGTAATGACGTTCTCAGCCACCATCAATCTGTCTCCCCATCCTAGTCATAAAAATTTAGGGGATCTTACTTTAAAATGAAGGCTTCTTCGCTGTTAGATGAAAATGCGTAAATTAGACTCTGCCTCTAAATAGATGGGAATGTTCTCAGGGTTTGTCTGGGGGTCCTGAAAGAATTCCAACACTTTGAGAATCCCACAATTAAAACACTTGTGGATGCTCTCTGAAAATTGTCTAAGAGTTAAGTGTGGAACACAAGTGCATGCACATATAGCTAAGTGTCACAGCACCAGGTATCTTTTTTTTTTTTTTAATTTTTAGTCTTTTATACTCATTCCTTTCCTATGATCCATGACCCATTTTGCTCATATACTTCATTCCTCAGGGATGGCTAAAATCAGCTATTCATCTGCTTTAGAAATCATTTCATTCCAAAATAGAATCTATTTTATTTTTAGATAGAGAAATAAGCTTCCACTATTTCCTATCGTGTTGTATGTGGTGATTTTAATGGCTTGAAGATACTAAATTGTTCTCCCAGAAGAGCATTCTTCATGCTGGAAGGGAGCATGAGATAGTGAAGAGTATGAAATCGACTTGAATTTGGATCTCAGCTCAGCAAGCGTGACCATGAACAATTTATTTGACTCTTATTTATCCCGATTTCCTCATCTGTAAAATGGGGACAATATTATGTACTTGAAAGTCCCAAGAGCATTGGATAAGATAACCTGTCAAACATCCTGCCTGTGTCTTAAATTTTTTTTTTAATTTTTATTTATTTATGATAGTCACAGAGAGAGAAAGAGAGAGAGGCAGAGACACAGGCAGAGGGAGAAGCAGGCTCCATGCACCGGGAGCCCGACGTGGGATTCGATCCCGGGTCTCCAGGATCGCGCCCTGGGCCAAAGGCAGGCGCCAAACCGCTGCGCCACCCAGGGATCCCTCCTGCCTGTGTCTTAATATGTAGTAGAGCCAATAAGGGTTTGTGCCCTTCTCAGAGAGCCTTTGACATGAGATGTGAATACGTTGAAAATGTGCTCTATAAAGTCAGCCCTTCTTTTGCTGTTCTGTGTTACTGCTCGTACTGTGCTCTCTCCTTTGAACATTGGCAGAGTTAGACGATGTGACCACAGCTGGGCTGCCCATTAAAAATGCAGATGAGTAAACTGTGAGAGAAAAGAGCGGCATCCAGCCTTACGCACCCTTGAATTTCTTACTACCACTGTTTCTGGGGGCCCCGTGCAATGCCATAGGTGGCTTTAGGGGTCTGTGTTATAGTTGTCTTTCTTCAGTAGTAGCTTTCTGGAACACATCTATACTCGGACTCTATCTCATGTTTGTATTATTAGTCTCCCCTCCACCCGCTAAGATTCTGATTGATCATCTCTTGGAACAGGAAATGCCCTCTCTCCACTGGCAGGATGGTCAGAAAATTCTACTTGATGAGACAGGTCTTTCACTGACACATGAGATGGAATATGTCTTCTGTGTCTTCCATCTTCATGTCTTCTACTTACTGGCACTCTATAGGTAAAGTCCATTTCTTTACCAGGGTGACTCATCAAATATTTGAAGGTGGATCTCATGGCCTTCTTGAATTTTCTGTCCTTCAGGCTGACTGATACACACTCCTCTTCCTCTTCTATGTTTTCACGAGGACCTTTATTCATTTCCTTGAATGTTATTACCTCAGTTTATAATTATTTGTTCATTAGTGTATGATTATCTGATTAGTGTGAGAACTGTTCATGCTGCTTATCAAATATTTCTGGCTCTCTGCCTTCCCAGCCAGAAGTAGAATTGCACTTTCTTCCCTGGGATTAGGTAAGACCACGTGACTAGTTTTGACCAGTGATTTATGAATGAAAATGATAATCGGTCCTTTCCAGGCCAGAGCACTTACCTGCTGAGAGGAGATTCTCTAGGGCTTTCTTTTCCTCCAATAGAGTAATCATGAAGTTCCAGATAAGGGTTTTCTATCCACCTGTGTCCTAGATTAAGAAAAGAAGGGCCGCTAGCCAACCCCTACTGATGGTCACAAAGTCTGAATGAAAAATCAAAGACTTGTTATTTTATGTCACTGAGGCTTTTAGCTTTCTTACTCAGTGTAACTGCATCTATCCTGACTGATACAATTATATCCGGCTTTCTCACTACATGATGAGCATGATGCAGTGGAGGCTGTGTGTTTCTCTTCACCTTTGTATCATCTAGTGTAATGCTGGCTCAGAGGAGACACTAAGGCCATGTGTTGCTTCCATGAATAACTTAAACCTGAGTTTTGAACCCCATCTCCATTTCTGCCAATTCCTGACCATGGCTTATTTCATTGTTTCTCTTCTAAAATGTATGCACCCCCGTCCCGTAATCCAACCCAGCTTTCCAGTTTCAGAGAAATTAAGTAGTTTGCATAGCATAGACATCCTCAAATGGGAAAGGAATGCAAACCACACCCATTGGGTGTCACAGGCAGAGGTGAGGGGGGTACAGCTGAATTGATTCTTTTTTTTTTTTTTTAAGATTTTATTTATTTATTCATGAAAGACACACGGAGAGGCAGAGACATAGAAGGAGAAGCAGGCTTCTCTCAGGGAGCCCCATGTGGAACTCGATCCCGGGACTCTGGGATCACACCTTGGGCAGATTTTCAACTGCTGAGCCACCCTGTTGCTGAATTGATTCTGAACATCTCTATCACAAGCATATTGCTTCTTCTGCAGAGCAAGAGAAAGGTGATCTGGTCATCACTGATACATTTTTGTGTCTTAGATAGCCATTTAATCCATATTGGCATTACACTTGCTTTCAGGTTGCTGTTGTTTTTATCTTTGAAGAATGAGCTTTTTTTTTTTTTAAGATTTTATTTATTAATGAGAGACCTACAGAGAGAGGCCGAGACATAGGCAGAGGGAGAAGCAGGCTCCCTGCGGGTAGCCTGATACGGGACTTGATCCCTGGATCTGGGATCATGACCTGAGCCAAAGGCAGACGCTCAACCGCTGAGCCACCCAGGCATCCCAAGAATGAGCCTTCTAAAGTGAACACTCTTGTAAATTGACAATATGTAGCTTTCATGCCCCTGTTTTTGCTGTAGGAAGCTGATAGTGGGACTAATTAGATACCCCTTTGAGTTTTGCCATTAAGTTCTGATTGGCAGAAACCATGAGTTTTTAAACCATCCTAAGAGCTAAAAAGAAAAAAAAGGGAGGGGGGGCAAGACTTATGAGATGGGTAAAATATTGATAACATGCGTTATGCGCATGTGCTCAGAACCCTCTCTTTATTGGCATGCCAAGTAATCTGGTGTGCATTTTGTTTTATTCCTGTGACCACCCACCAAAATTTGGGGAAGGTGAGAAGTTGTCATTCTCCAACTTTCATTCCCCAGTTGAGGCCAAGACTGATTAATTATGTAATTATGTTGGTCTTGGGTGAATTGGACTTGAATCCAGGCCTAACTCATGGTCCTTGTGTTCAAAATAGCTTAGTAGACTTTGCCAAAGCCCACCAATTTTTAGAACTTAAATTTTAAAAAAGAAAACAATGAAAAATTAGGCACTTTTTTCCACTCTAACTTTTGAATTATTACCACATGATCTTACAGATATGTGCTGACAGGATTTCATGGTGTATTGTATAGCAAATTCCATGATCCCCTAGATATTGTTATTGGTGTATTGGAGTTGACTGAAATAATCGGTGCGTTCAACAATCAGTTGCCTTCTGATCCCAATATCTGTGTTAGCCACTGCAGTAATAAAACCCGACTACAGGAGCTTATGGACTGTTGACTGTGACAATAGCTTCCATTTTCTGAGCTTCTTTGCCATTACTGTGTCCAGTGCTTTATATTTTTTATCCTGTTTAGGAAGGAAAATAAGCCACGAGTAGAGCCCACTGTTCAATAGGCGTAGAAAGTGCTAATGTAAAAAATCAGATCAAGGCCCACCGTGGAGGTGTGTAGGTTATTTATTCTGCAGGGCACTTGTTCAGAAGGAACAAGAATGGGTGGGAATCCAGCCTGCTCTCTTCTTGCCAAGCCCTGTGCCATGCCACACAGGGACATTCATCAGAGGAGGCATTTGTAGGCTAGCAGCAGTCTGAGTGCAGTGACGGGAGAGAATGCTCCATTCATCTCCCTTCCTCTGACATGTTTTGTACACCTTGCATGTGCTAGAGACTTCAGACAGGTTTAATTAAATCTTCAGAATAACTCTGTGAAATAGGTGTTGTCTGCTATTCCAGTTTTATAGGTGGTGGAGAAAGGGAAGAACATAGGGGGAAAGAGTGAAATATCTATGTGCTCAGATAGTTCCTATCAACTCCAAAAGGGTGGTTTTATGGTTGGTTGGTTGGTTGGTTGGTTGGTTGGTTTTAAACATATGAAGAACTGGAAGCTCAAAAAGGTTAAATAATTTATCTTGTTTACTTAATGACAGACCCAGATTTAAACCCAAGCCTGCCTTTCTCCAATGCTCTTGTACACATATCTGTATCAAAACAAGGAAAGATCAAGCAAGGGAGACTCCTTTGAAGCATCATCTTTTGAATCAGTCCTATGACTATATGTATTTGGTCAATGGGTCATTCATTACCAGGGGCATCTGGCTGGCTCAGCCAGGTAAGTGCCTGCCTGCAGTTTGGGTCATGATCCCGGGGGTCCTGGGATGGAGCCCCTGCATCAGGCTCCCTGCTCAGCAAGGAGTCTGGTTGGCCTTCCCCCTTTTGCCCTTCTCCCTGCTTGTGCGCTCGCTCTCTCTCACTCTGCTCTCCCTCTCTCAAATAAATAAATAATTTTAAAAAGTCATTACCATACATGAATTAATCAGTTTTCTAAAAGATTTAAATAAGATTACGTGCAGTTGTCTCAGAATTATGCCAAATAAAACAGGCTCTTTGCCTTAAGAATATATTGCTGTAACTGTTAATATTCATGATCACTCAGCAGATTATTGAAAATACTGAGACGTTCCATTGGTCTCTTCTATTTCCTGTGTCTTATAGTCAATTTATTTTGGAATACTAATAGCTTCTTGCAAGACAGATAAGATCTGTTCTTTCCCATGATAAATGTGGGTGCTCAGACATGTTCTGCTGCTTCTCCAAGGTCACAGCACAACTTTTGCCAATGAAAGCACAAAGTTGACACTTTGCCTTGAGACCCCTGCTGCCTCCCTTTGGAACCCGTTCTGCATTTATGTCAAGTTCAGCTGTTGTCATGAGGGAAGCAGTAGGTATACGCCATTCTGACCTGTGCAACAATTATAGGAATAAGACAGTGCTGTTAATCTGTCAGTAGGGCCGTGTGACCTTGAATGAGTTATTTCTCCTTTTTTTTTTTAACATATTCTTTTTTTATTTTTATTTTTATTTTTTTTATTTTATGATAGTCAGAGAGAGAGAGAGAGAGAGAGAGAGAGAGAGAGAGGCAGAGATACAGGCAGAGGGAGAAGCAGGCTCCATGCACCGGGAGCCTGACGTGGGATTCGATCCCGGGTCTCCAGGATCGCGCCCTGGGCCAAAGGCAGGCGCTAAACCGCTGCGCCACCCAGGGATCCCTATTTCTCCTTTCTGAAACTGTTTTTTTCTCCTGCAAGGTGAGGGATGCCACATATATGATTTCTGGACACAAATGAGGAAAATACTAAAATCTTCCCTAAATTGGAGTCATTAAAAAATTCCATAGATCCTTTTTTAGGAGAAGGTAGCCATGCCTACTTTTCAGAATGTGGATAAGCTTGACAAAAATATTTATTTCTTTGAAGTATAAATCAACTTTTTATAGGAAGGTTTTATATTATTTATTAGCAACCAAAAGACTGTTCCCCAAGGAGATGTATCAGAATCACAGAAGCGCTTTGTCAACATCGTTCCATTCTGTACCCTTCCTGCTATCGAGCATCACCGCTATAAGGCACTGTTCTTAGTGTGCCACATGAGTTTGGGTGGAAAAGATAACATTTTGTAATGAAACGAATATTGCCAAGATACTCAGGTCTCTTTTAATCTGCATAGAAATCTTTTATATACAGAGTCAAAGACATAGAGACAATTTATCTAATTCTGTAGCTTGAATAATAAGACATAGACATTTTACCTCTCTGACATATCTTTCTCCCCTCAACATAGGTAACAGCTTTGTTTTGTTTTGTTTTATGGAACCTGCACAAGTACCAATTTCCCTTATCTACTTAGTATTTGTTAAATTACCCTCCCGAGTCCCCACATACCTGCTGGAGTGAAGCTCGGAGGCTAGACACCATACCTGGTTCAAGTGCTCTGGTGTTAACAACCTGGCATTATGTGCTTGAGTGATGGCAGCTTGTAACTTGAATTCAGTGGAATGTGATAGAGTTTTATTCACTAGAATATAAGAGTGTCAGGGACAGAGTTCCATCTTTCACTTGATATTGTAAAGATAATGAGCAAAGGACTAAGTGGATGACATTGAAGTCATTCCTTAAACTCAAAGTCCCAGTGTAAACAGAACCCAGGCCCCTCTGTCCCTTGCACAACAAAACCAATCGCTGGGACATGGAGTGTGCAGTAAGGAAAGGGTTTCTTCTTGGAGAGGTGGGAGGGCAAGCCTTAATTAAATCTGCCTCCCCAGCAGGGGAGAGTCCAGGATTTCTAAAGGCAAGTGGAAAAGGGTCTGGATAATGGGGAGAAAAGCTAAGGTGCTCGTGGCTCAGAATCTGACAGAGGCAGTGACTGAGCAGGGCAGTGTTAACTTCATTCCTTTGTGCTCCAAGAGGAGGCCAGGGGTCCTGACTAGTTTGCCTGGCTTTTCTGATGAAATCTTGAGTCTGCAAAACAAAGAAATCAACACTTGGTTATCACGGTGTCAGGCAAGAATATTATGGTATAGAAACATGGTGGCAGACAGCATTCCTGAGAACCAGCAGATTTGGGATAAAGATTTGCAGCCTGGTGTAGCTGCCCTGTTAACTCTTTCATTACTGGCTTTATCAGTAATATTAAGGTCTTCTTAAGTAGAAACTACAAAATAAAGCGAAACCAAGGAATCAATTAATTCCAGGACATGAGGCTGGGAGGCAGTTTTACTTTGTGTTTTTAACAGCAAACATATGCCCATGCTTCCTTGAAAAAGAAGAGACCCGCCCAGGGGAATAAGCTTTTTCTCCTAACCAGCTCATTGTTATGTGAGATTTTTCCTTTTGTTCTCACTCTTAGTTTTGGATAATTTGCTAATAGCTAAACAACCAGTCACTTGATCTCACCCCCGGTAATTACACAGAAATCCTTGGATCACTTCAGAGATGGCACTTGTTGGAACTGGTACCCCTGGCCGAAGTGGATGGTTGATTTTTTTTTTTCTCTCCTCAGCCTTCTTCCCTCCAGCCCCTGGATGTGTTTTAGTTGCATGGCAACCCATCTGCCACGATAGCTGATGTCAGCTCATTTTCATTTAAACTTAGCCCAGGAAAGTTTTCCAGGAGGGCATTTGAGTAGAATGCTGGGGCAGGCTCCAGTTTGGTAACACATTACCAAATCATTGGTAAAACTGCAGACTAATGGGCTCAGGCAGGCTAAATGTAAATGTGGGTGTCACAGGGGATTAGCTTCCAGAAATACGTGGCCTTGGGGACTTTCTGACTTTTAGGAGCTTAGCAAATGAGCTTCAGCAAGATTTTCTCTGCTGCTAAAGTTCTCTCTGCCCTTGAAAGGAATAAGAATCCAAAATTAACCTAACTCCTGATAACAGAATTTAGCCAAATATTTTTATGACTTCTGAAAGGAGGGGCAACATTTTAACTGGGTCCACAAGCCTCATTTGGGAGGAAAAAGAATATATATATATATATATATATATATATATATATATATATATATTTTTTTTTTTTTTTTTTTTTTTTTTTAAAGAATATTTTATTACTGGCAGGAATGTGCTAGTGTATCTGCTAACAAGTGAAAACATGTTAAAACTTCTTTAATCCAGTAGAGGGCAGAAGGGAGTTTTAGCTTTTTCTTAACCTGTGACTATGCAAACAAAAATTGACAGTCCAAGGCAAAGTCAGTGGCATGTTTGTAAACACAGTATACCCAGCCTGTTGATGCACATCTTATTCTTGTTGTCTAGACAGGTCCTTGCTAGTATGCTCAGAGCCAGTTTGATCCTGTCTAGGACAGAAAAGAATGTCTGGAGTTTTGAGTCATGTATGTCTAAGAGGGAACAGTGAACAGTGATATGGTATCCAAATTATACCACCACTTCTAATCTATTCAGATCTTATTAATTAATCATAATACATTTCAACATGTTTTCAGTGTGTATATGTGATGCTCCAAATGTTAGGATCTAAAAACATTTGAACTAATGACAAATTATTTCATGATCAGATATTTCTCTTTGAAAGTAATTACCTACCCGTGAGCCTATAATGCAGCAAAAATGATTTTCCCAACCCACCCTGGATTCTGAGAAGCAAATCTTACCTGTTTATAGCTAAGACTTGGAGTGACTTGGAGTGGTAATATTTGTTATATTATAAAGATGAGGTTAAAACTGAAACCTGACAATTGAGAAATGCATCTTTGTTTTTGGTGTTTGATAACTTTCAATCCTTGGTTTTTACTAAATTCGGTTTTTGAAAACCACTTTTAAAAGGAAGATAGATTTTCCATGCTGACTTTAGTGAAGTCTGTTTTTGCTTTGTTAGAATGTAATGCCTGGGCAGCCCCAGTGGCCCAGCAGTTTAGTGCCGCCTTCAGCTTGGGGTGTGATCCTGGAGACCTAGGATTGAGCCCCACGTCAGGCTCCCTGCATGGAGCCTGCTTCTCCCCCGCCTGTGTCTCTGCCTCTCTCTTTCTCTCTGTCAGTCATGAATAAATAAATAAAATCTTTAAAAAAAAAAAAGTAAGAAAAATAAAGTTAAAAAAAAAAGAATGTAATGCCTTATGAAGCAGCCCTTCAAATGGAGTTAGGATATTTATTTATTTGAGAGAGTGCACACGTGTGTGAGCCAGGGGAGGGGAAGAGGGAGAGAGAGAATCTCAGACTCCCCACAGAGGGCAGAGCCCAGACTTGATCCTACAACTCATGAGACCATGACCTGAGCTGAGATCAAGAGTTGGACGCTCAACTGCCTGAGCCAGCCAGCCAGCCAGGTGACCTTAGCATACTTATTAAGAAGCCCCCCTGTGACCAGCCCCCGTGGAAGGTAGGGACCCAAGACAGGATCAGACTGAGGAAGAAGCCTGGTTTCTTTGTAGGCCACGCTGTCAGCCTTAGCCAACCCCCCTGAGAACTCTGGATTTGAATAATTCTTCAGAGTATCCTGAACCAGGGCATTCTCACTTTGATGTGTACCCCCCACCCTCACCCCAAACACAGGACACGACTTGGGTTGAGCTGGCTCTTTGCAGGCAGTCCTTATGGGATTGCACTGACGGCAGTCCCAAGAACTGAGATAAGAGGTCTGGGTAGCACAGCGCAAGGAGTATGAGAAGCAGCCTCAGAAGTCAGGTACACTGGATGGATTCTCTTTCTAATTGTGGATTCTTGAAAGTTGGATAACTTTTCTAATTGCCTTCAGTGTGATAGCTTGCTGTATTCCTGTCTCTATAAGGAAGTGGTACTGAAAAGAGATTGTCATGGTTAATCCGGTTTGGAAAATAGGATTTGAAAGAACGAAAAGAGCACATTTTTATTTCATTTTTGAGAATTAAATTCTGAAATAAAATGGTAACATAAACACAGTCACAAGGCATATTTATTTGCATCAGTGTTGTTTCTTGTGAATAATAAACTACATTGATTAAAAGTAATCGCAGCAAGTAAGGAAATTGTAGTAGTTTGTGATAGTTCCTTGCGATCTTTGGAGAAAAGGTTAAATAAGTCACAGAGAATGATGCTGGCAGGGAGGGTATATTTGTAGACGGAGCAGTCATTTGCATTTAGTCTATAATTATTTAAGCTCTTCATGGTGAATTCCCATTAATTCCATCTGTTTGTTCCTTTGCCATTCAGTCATAGCTTCAGTTGTATGTCCACTGGGTGCAGAGCCCAATGCCTGCCTAATACAGATTTGAGACATGGTCTTCACTCTTAAGGAGCTCATGTTCGCATCCAAAAATCACATTTTTATATGTCACTACCAGTTTTACCAGAAAAGTATATCATTTGGGAAGATATTAATAAGCTCATGATGCAAGAGATGAGTTTTCTAAAATTTAGCACTTTTTTTGGGGGGGGGAGCTCGTTTTCTCATTGGCAATAGATATTTTATTTGTTTTTGCGAAGATAGGCTTAGTTCATTTTTTAATGAAAATGTCTACCAGATACCCAAGTCTGAATGCCCATAGTTGATCAGTTGTTCCTTAAAGTAAAAATGGTCTTCCACGGGCAAAGCAGCTAACTTAGCCCACAGCTCCAACACAGGTGCTTTTCCTGAAGACAGCTTTTGTACTTCAGTACGAGGCAGAAGTGCTTTATGGTTGCTTGCCGTTTTGTCACACAGAACATTAGAGAGGTGGCTGCAGAGTTGGGATTTAATAAAATTAACTCATTTATCTTTTCCATTAGGGGTTTTCTTCAGTGCAACTGATTTTTTTTAAAAGATTTTATTTATTTATTCATGAGAGATACACAGAGAGAGGCAGAGACACAGGCAGAGGGGGAAGCAGGCCCCCTATGGGGAGCCGGATGTGGGACTTGATCCCAGGATCCTAGAATCACGACCTGAGCCAATGGCAGACGCTCAACCACTGAGCCACCTAGGCGCCCCTGATTTTTTTTTTTTTTTAAATGCTAGTACAAGTTAGCAAGAGAGTTCAATGACTGCCAGTGTAGTTTGGTGCCACTGTCTTCACGAATGCCTAGCAGTTTGTTTTTTTTTAAATTTTATGATAGTCACAGAGAGAGAGAGAGAGGCAGAGACACAGGCAGAGGGAGAAGCAGGCTCCACGCGCCGGGAGCCCGACGTGGGATTCGATCCTGGGTCTCCGGGATCGCGCCCTGGGCCAAAGGCAGGCGCCAAACCGCTGCGCCACCCAGGGATCCCTGCCTAGCAGTTTGACCTGCCATTTGCTTCCGTCCCATCAAGCGTCAGTTCAAGTGTCAACACTGTGAACAAGGCAAATGATGTGTTAGTGTTATTATGGAAGGGTTGTGACCTCACCACCCCCTGTAAGTGTCCACAGCCCACAGTGAGGGTTGCTGGTATAGAGAAAGGCTTAAGCTGGAAGAGCCTAAGGATGGGAAGCTGGTTTGGCAAGAGATAAAAAAGAGTCTGGCTTTATTTGAGGGCAGCAGAGATGGAGAACAGGGAAGCAGTGAGAAATGTTGCAGAAGTTATATAGATAAAATTTAGCAGTAGAAGACCAATAAAGACTTGAAGCTTACTGAGACGTCTGACCTTATGAGATGATCTAGTGGATGGCAGTGCCACTAAGCAACGTGGTGACTGGGGAAGAAGAACCCCAGTTTATGATTGAAAAAGATGCCATCCTTGCCGTACGAGAAAATCTGTCGTGATTCTCCCACTTGGTTAAAGGATGAGAAAGAACAAAGTACTGCTGGCTGGGTCCATGCAGCAGCCTGAGATCTGATTTGGTCCCTATAATGAGAAGTGGGTCTTGGAAACTCGGCGCATTCTCTATTGATGCAAAAGACTCTGGTGTCTGTGTCTCCTGTAACAGTGTTTTCTCTTTCTGTTTCTAGGAATGGTGCAAAAGCTGGACCAAAAACTTCCAGTGGCCAATGAGTACCTGTTGCTCTCTGGCGGAGTCCGGGAAGGCGTGGTGGACCTGGACTTAGATGAGCTTAATGTCTATGCCCGGGGCACAGACTATGATATGGACTTCACTCTTCTGGTGCCAGCCCTTAAGCTGCACGACCGTAATCAGCCCGTGACCCTCGATATGCGCCACTCAGCCTTGTGCCACTCTTGGCTGAGCCTGCGGCTCTTCGATGAGGGGACAATCAGTAAGTGGAAAGACTGCTGCACCATCGTGGATCACATCAATGGTGCCACCAACTACTTCTTCTCCCCAACCAAAGTGGCCGACTGGTTCTATGACTCCATCAGCATTGTCCTGTCAGAGATCCAGAAGAAACCCCAGCGAGGGATGCCAAAGGTGGAAAAGGTGGAAAAGAACGGGACCATCATCTCCATCATCCTGGGTGTGGGGAGCAGTCGCATGTTGTATGATATTGTGCCCGTGGTATCTTTCAAAGGCTGGCCTGCAGTGGCCCAGAGCTGGCTCATGGAGAACCACTTTTGGGATGGGAAGATCACCGAGGAAGAGGTCATCAGTGGGTTTTACTTGGTGCCTGCTTGCTCCTACAAGGGTAAGAAGGACAATGAATGGCGGCTGTCCTTTGCCAGGAGCGAGGTGCAGCTGAAGAAGTGCATCTCTAGTAGCCTCATGCAGGCTTATCAGGCCTGCAAAGCCATTATCATTAAACTCCTGTCCCGGCCCAAGGCTATCAGCCCCTATCACCTGCGGAGCATGATGCTCTGGGCCTGCGACAGACTTCCTGCCAACTACTTGGCCCAAGAAGACTATGCAGCCCACTTTCTGCTGGGCCTCATTGATGACCTACAGCACTGTCTGGTCAACAAGATGTGCCCCAACTATTTCATCCCTCAGTGCAACATGCTGGAGCATCTGTCAGAGGAGACGGTCATGCTTCATGCGCGGAAGCTCTCCTCCGTGCGCTCGGACCCCGCCGAGCACTTGCGCACCGCCATCGAGCACGTCAAGGCGGCCAACCGGCTGACGCTGGAGCTCCAGAGGCGAGGGAGCACCACCAGCATCCCCTCCCCGCAGTCCGACGGAGGGGACCCCAACCAGCCCGATGACCGCTTGGCCAAAAAACTGCAACAGCTAGTGACTGAGAACCCGGGGAAGTCCATCTCGGTCTTTATTAACCCGGATGATGTCACACGGCCCCATTTCAGGATCGATGACAAATTTTTCTGAGCATCTTGCTGCCTTTTTTTGTTTCCTTTTTCCTGGTTCTAAAACTCTCCTGATGTGTAGTGTGGTTTGTGATGCTGACTTTCCGTTTTTTACACATCCAGCCTAGATTGGATCTGTTAAGAACACATTTTAAGTTTCCTGGTTCTGCAGGACGGTGCAGGCTCTGAAACAGTATATTACTATTTCATATTCTGCCTCTGATTTTGTTGTTTACTTTTTGTAGTTATTGTTGCATTGTTTTGGGTTTTGGTTTGTTTTTTTTGTTTGTTTGTTTGTTTTTTTAAGGAGAACTCGAGCCATACATAGATGAAAATGCTCATGAATTCTCTTGCTTTTTACCGTTTCATGCTTTGTGCAAATTTGTTCATGAGGATGGGGCAACAGATCTCTTTCTGACATTTCAGGACTCTTTTTTTTTTTTTTTTTAAATGAGCTTTCATCACTACAAATATTTGAGAATTGTCTGAACCTGGGAACTACCTGGTATGGTAGCTGGATTTCTTTCTTTTGACCAGTGACCGGAGTAGTTTCCCTCTTTCCACCAAACAATGTAGACTTTGAAAGTGATACTGCTACCAGTTGTGTTTTGGAGCAACTTCATTGAATGTAATTGTCCTCAGATCAGAACTTTGGATGGTTTGGAGGCTGTGTTTGACAACCTTCCAAACAGAATTAAGGTTTCCAAATAGTAGTTTTAGCGTGTGTAATTATTTGAAGCCTTATTTAAATCCTATTAAAGAACATACCATTATAATTGTTATTTGCACTAATGAAATCTTGGCCATTGTCAGAGTTCCAGTGTGTGTGTTTCAATATAAATTGACATCCGCTGTTGAAATGCTATCATTTTTTTATTAATGATTCTTTGCATTTGTTTCGTTCTCCTTTAAATGTGGTGTCCTGTTTTGCCCTCTTTGATACTCCTGGTTCCTGTCTTACTGAGAGAAGTTTGTGAAGCTTTACACCTGCTCAGTGACCATCTGAAGGTGGAGAAAATATAGACATAGAGTAGGTGTCTTTGTATCTACTGCTTTTGGGGGTTATAAAGGTGAGCTTTTTTTGTAAAATCCCTTTGCTTCTACTGGGAGTTGTGGGGAAAACTGGCAGAAAGAATTCATAATCCCCAAATAGAAGATACCATGCCTGTTCAAAAGGAGGTTTTTCTATAGAGCAGGAACGAGGACATATCTGTGGGTGGTAGCTTTGTGTGGAGGTGTCTTATCTTCATGAATGAAATCACTTGCCAGGTTTAGGTGTTGCAAGGCATTGGCTCCTTGTTTTGGTATGGACTCATGGCAGACTGTGGTGTTTGAAAGGTCAGGGGCCCTGCTGATATCTCAAAGGATGATCATGATGTCTACTATTGGGAAGGTCAAGCAACATTTTGGATTTGATCTCGAATGTCCAGACTCACAGGTTGGATTTTGGCCAATTGAAATCAGGCATATGCGGTCTTGGGTTTTTGCATGGGAATTAATGTAAAGCTTATAACTGAAAATGAAATCATTCAACCATCTTAAGTCAAACACAAAATAATAAAAGAAACATACTGGCCTTGGAATTTTGTTGTTGTTGCTGTTGTTAGTTTGAAATCCAGAAACTATTTTCTTATTAGTCATACCAACAAGGATTTTCAGTAATTAACTATAGCCCTGGGTTTGCTATTGTCTTTCAGACCAGATGTCCTTGTAGTGAACATTCAGTATTCATTTGTCCATTTCCCCAGTTTTCCTACTAATATCTACCTATCCTCCACATAAGCCATATCCTTCTCGTAAAACAGCCCTATCCCCAGTTCCAGACATGGTATAAACCGATGGATATAACTATGTCCTTGGCCACAGTTATTAATTAGCGATTTGATGAATGCTGTTCTAATCAGGGACAGGCTCAAGATTCTAGCTTGGAGTGCTGGGGAAGAAGCAAGCCTCTGGATGTGAATGAAGATGCATTTGGCCTCTGTCACTCTGAGAGCTATCACATAACCACGACCAGAGCCAGCCTTAGGATGAACTGACATTGTGTGATACTGTGGAGAGAAGAGAAAGAAAAACATGAGCCACCAGACACTGCCAACCCCCTCCCCCCAACACATACGCACACATATACACTGGATTTTCTTGTTAAGTGAGTCAACATTTTGTTCTTTTAGCCAGTTTGAATTTGGTTCAATTCGTCAACATATTTAAACTGATATACCAAACTATTTCAGTGTATTTATAGTATTTCCGTTCATGTGTGGGTCTTTTCTTTCCATGGATAGGCATCAAGGATATCTATATAGTTTATCTAAAAGCTTAGGTATGTGCTATCTGACTTGATTAATTCCAAAGACTATCACAGCCTCTGTAACTAATAAATATACATCTGGTAGAGTCTGTTAAAATTCATTATACTTTGACCGTTATGTTATACTCCCTAGATTAAAAGAAATTGTTATAAACCGCTCAAGTAGCAAGCATATTCCAAGGCACTGGTTCACTTTAAGGTCAACTATAAACTGCCATAACTGTGCTTTTGATTGGCTTCTCAAATACAATTAGCAACATCTACAGTATTTTAAATGCTGTGTTTGCAGACAAAACGTCCTTCCAGGTGTGATAAAAACCTAGTTTCAGTGATCCTTTTGGCATGTTTTTCTTTTTGCTATATCTAGTCCTAGGAAAGAACACTTTCTACAAATTCTTGGCTAAACGTCATTTAAAAAGTCCAGAGTTTCCTGAGATTAGTAATTTTTTTTTTAAATCTAGAAAGAGGGGGAAAGGGCACACAGAGAGAGAGAGAGAGAGAGAGATGATGATGACCTAAGCCGAAATCAAGAGTCAGATGCTTAACCAACTGAGCTACCAGGCACCCCCTGAGATCTCATAATTTTAAAAACTTAAATATCTTTTAATTCCTGGAATTTTCTATCAGCACCAGAAACCTGAGACTCATGTCAGACATTGTTGAAGGTGAGTAGAAATGTAATGTAGTCTGATACCCTTTTTTTTTTTTTAAGATTTTATTTTTTTATTCATGAGAGAGAGAGGCAGAGACACAGGCAGAGGGAGAAGCAGTGTCCATTCAGGGGAGCCTGATGTGGGACTTGATCCTGGGACTCCAGGATCACGCCCTGGGCTGAAGGCAGACGCTCAACCGCTGAGCCACCCAGGTGTCCCAGTCTGATACCCTTTCTTATCTGAAACTTCGTAAATCCCTGAATTACTAACCTGCTCTCCTTCCGAAGCCCAGAAGATTGGTTAAAATCACTTCTGTTTCAAGTACAATAAAAAATGCCTTAAGGGGCAGCCCAGATGTCTCAGTGGTTAGCGCTGCCTTTGGCCCAGGGTGTGATCCTGGAGACCCAGGATTGAGTCCCACATTGGGCTCCCTGCATGGAGCCTACTTTCCCCTCTGCCTCTGTCTCTGCCTCTCTCTCTCTCTCTCTCTCTCTCTCTCTCTCTGTGTGTGTGTGTCTCTCATGAATAAATAAAATCTTAAAAAAAAAAGAAAGAAAATGCCTTAAGGCTGGAGTCATAATTTCAACATCGTTTATAACTGATTTGTTTGGTTGTGGAACTTTACAAGCTGCAACCCAATAGGGTTTCAATTCCCTGATGAGACCTGGTTTCACATATTTCAAAAGTAGATTGTTTTCTACTCTCTGCCTTTCATCTGAAATGGAAGATCCACAGGTGCAAGTAAAGGTTGGTTTCAGAGAAGAAGGATCCAATTAGGGTCAGAGATTATAAAAATAAAAATATCCCTGAAATTACTACTCTGAATTATTTTGGAGAAAATGAGAGGCAGGCACATGCGGCTACTTTTACTTTCAGGTAGAAGTGTGAGGAAGCAGGGCGGAGGCTCCTGGGGCTAGTTGAGCTCCTACTGACTTCTGTACCACGCACTTGGACACACATACAGGCTTTCACTTTACTGACTGGAGATTTCTTTAGACTATTTTGTAACACTTCCAGGGAGGATTCAGCCCACTGGCTGGTCACAGCTAAGTGGTGATTATTTTGGATCAGATCATTACCTGGCTGAGAAAAATTTCCTGACTTGGAGTTCAGCCTTGGAAGAGATTGCTGGGAAGGAAAAGGAAGCTGGTGCTTAGCAGCAGCTGTGGCATCCTGGGGTTAGGTGGCTTCCTGCTGCCTCAGAGCTCTGCACCGGCCTTTGGGGAAGTACATGAACGACCATCCTGATAGGTTCTCTCCAGAACCTCTTCCCTTGAGTCACCCAAGGGAGTGTCTGTATGGCTATCTCACTTTCCAGCGGGTCATTATTAGGGATCAGGAAAAGTCTTTTATTTCATACTTTCCATCCCATATTCTGACCCAGAGGGTAAAAGCATTTGGCCATCAAATGGAGCACTAACCACTACCTATACTAAAGGAAAGATGGACATTGTATCAATACTGTTACTTTATTAATATCAGTTAAATAATATGTATTTTTAATTGATTAAATCAATGCAATTAGTGCTCCTCTATGAGAAAAATCGTTTTAAAAATGTACCAGTTATGCTATGATTTCCTCAATAGGTAAACAACATATGATCTACATTGTTTAGATATTTGCTACTGGAGAATTTTGCTACTGGAGAATTATTTGCAATGTGACAAAAATTCTACCTTCCGTTAATTAGCTAGAAGAGTATACTTTTTATTTTTTAAGAAAGCATATATTGTATACAGTAGAAACCAAGCTTGTAATAATTTAACTACAATAATTGTGTTTCTCTATGCCCATTTCATAGCATTCGTGCCCTATTAGCAGTGCATCCAAAAGCATTATTGTTCATGAAGTGCACCATTTGCTGTATGGTGCTAAACCTTTAGACTAATGTAGTGTGACCCTGAATTTCTGAGTTTGAATTGACAGTTTTCAATCCACAGTTGGGTCCCAAACATTCATCAAACATCAGGGAGACCATATGCCTGTGCCAGTGTCATTTAATGAAATTTGAGAAAAGTCCATTAATCACTCACATAAAAGTGATGTTGTCCAAATATCTTTAAAGACCTATTTGCCCTCAGGGCGCCTGGATGGCTCAGTCAGTTAAGCATCTGGACTCTTGATTTTGAGTCGTCATGATCATGGGATTGAGGGATCAAGCTCCATGTTGAGTTCAGAGTAGAGTCTGCTTAGGATAGTCTCTCCCTCTCTCCTTCTGCCCACCCCCCATACTCTCTCTCTCTTTAAAAAAAAAAGACATACTTACCCATAATATAGCAGCTGAGATGAGAATGATTGTATTTCCAGACCACTTCCCCTCTTTTCAGGATGAGTGGACTCTTACTATGACTTTGGTTAAGAGTGGACACATTGGTACATTTATCATGTACAATCTTCACCAATCGCAGAAGCTGAAGGGGGGTAAGTGTGGATGGAGGTTAAACTTTTATATGTCCTTTGGCTTTGTATCTATGTCTGTAAAATGCAGAATTGGGGTAGCTCTTCTCTTACTTTCTGGATTTCTTAATCCAAGATTGCCTCTGTTTCCAAAATAATCTATTTTGGATCTGCAATCCATCTATTTACACCTAGCATATTCATTTTAGCAGAATATTATTTTTAAAATCTTGTACCCATATGTATAGTGGGGCACAGCAAACGTGTATCGAGCACTTTCTAGTACAGATGTTCTTTCTAGATGCTTTGTATTCATAAACCTATTTAAGTCTCATGATAACTCTAAACATCTAAGGAAACCAAGAATCAGAAATCCAACAACTTGTTCAAATTCCATAGGGCAATGCCAGGATTTGAACCCATTTGTTTCCAAAATTAAAAAAAAAAAAGAAACTTCTACAATAACCCTCTGCCTCTGATATTAGAATATATTATTTAGGATAAGTTCCATTATGTGCATTTTTAGAGGACCTGCATTTAGATAAAAGGTAAACCTTAAATAACAGAACCTGGAGCAAACTTGCCTGTAGAGCTTTTTTATCAGCAGAATAAACATTATTTAGAGAAAGTTAATTTTCTGTCACTGACAGATGCTGGTAGAAAAGAGAGAAACCACTTTTCGGAAAGTTTCTGGTTGGGGTAGAGAATGAACTAATGTCTCCACTGTTATTTTGATTCCTGAACTCACAGCCCGGGCAGTGGAAGAATTGTTACTGGTAGCAAAACACTCCTCTTTTTTTTTTTTCCCTTCTTCTAGACATAGGGAGAGAGGTATTGTCTTCAAAAAGAAAAATGTGTAGTCAGGAACTTATGAGTACCCGACAACTTTAATGGACATGTCAGCTGGCATTGAGGTAAAAATATATGTAAATAGATCATCTTGTATTTGTAAAATCATTTCTGTAGTTTAGGGTTTTGGTAATATGATAGTGTTTGTAAAAATTTCTGGGGATTTTATAGAACTTTGATGAAAATCATTAAAAAATCTTACCACTTACATTTTATAAATCAATACACCTAACATTTACATTTATAAATCTTTTCATAGTAATCAAACTCTTAAACTAGCTTTTATAGGTGATCACCAAATTAAAGACTGTGAAATGATTTTAATGATGACTTAAGTGGTAGACGCAAGGGACAAGATGGCATTTCCTGGTTATAAGAATCTTGAAATAAATGTTTGTTTTCGATTCTTGTTTCTTCCAGCCTTGACACAGGCTGTGCTTCACAGACTGAAGCAAATATCTGTCATCGTGAGCCAAACTCTTTCCTTACTCATGGGAATACATAAACACAAAGAAGTCTTCCATTTCACATGATAATAAAATGAAACACATCTGATTTTTTGCGGTGATTGGCAGGTACTTTTCTCTAATGCTTCTTGAAATTCACCAAATGACTGTCCTCTGAAGGGGACTCTGGTGAAGGAAGAGCAACAGTCTTGAGAGGGTGGGAAAGATCAGGTGGAGACAAACAGCATCAATAGTAAGAACACTAGAGCAAGAGCGGAACCACCTAGATTCACTGAGTCCTGACATTAGCTATGGGACTGGGCAAAGGCTGTCCCTTCTGCATCTAGTTTGCTCTCCTCGTTCGTAAATTAAGGAGTGAGATTTGTGACCTCTAAAGGCCCCTCCTGTGAAGAGCTGTTAGCTACAGAAGAAGAAAAAAACATAAAAGACAGAAGCTGAACACAAGGGAAGATTAATCATTGACAACTTGTGAGGGGTAAATGGGATTGGTGGGCCCAGGCAGGAGCTCCAGATGAACTGAAGTGGCCAGAAAGGGCAGCGAGTGCTCAGATAGGTAAGATTAATGATAGGACATCGCTTTTGGTTATCTCCTTCTTTCTTCTGCTCTCCAGGATGGCATCACTGTTCTGAGAGTTCCCCAAAGCCAGTCTCATGTTCATAGGTACAGATGTCTCTGGACCCTCCATACAGCTGTGCTTGTGGCATTTTATAAAGCTGTTGCTTACAGAAGGACTTTACTGGAAAGTTGACACCTTTTCTTGACTCTCGGGTCATTAAATATAGCTCAAGCATTCACCTGAGGTAACTCCACACATCAGTTCTGTTCTCAGGTTCTTGATACAAAAGTTCTGAGGAAAAGAAGGCATTTGAGGGTTTGTGTGAGAAGAAGGTAAGTCTAGATTGGGTATGTGATCTGTGTAAATTTGATCTCTACCTACCACATGTTCACCTCATGGTAAAAACTTTTGGGACAATGTATCCCATAATAATCCTGTGACTCTGACAGGATCACAGCATGACTCCAGTCAGTGGGATCCTTCCTTGCTGTCATATTGACCTTCCGGTCATTTTGTGGATTTTTTAATGCCAATAGTGTGGAGAGGAATCATAACAAAGCATAACAGAGAATACAGCACAGCAATGTTGTCCAAGAATGGTTTCCTCATCTTCACCATGAAGGTCCTGGCCTGGAACTTCTCTGAACTTTGGCATTGACTGTCTACTTATTTCCCATATGTTCTATGCTCAGACTCAACCCTCTTTATGTTATTTTTAACAACAGCTATGTAGGACACTGAATGGCCTCAGGTCATTACACAAAATTCCCTGTTTTCTGCCTCCCACCTTTAAAAATCTTGTAATCTTCTGATAAACACAAAAACCTCATGCTTCAATCTTTTCTTGCAAGATCTTTAGGCACCTCCTTTTCACGTTCCTATTATTTGTTAGAGAATGACTATCTTCTAAGTATTCCCACCAGCCAGCCAAAAATATTTTGACAAGATTTCTCTAAGGTTTGTATTATGAAAATTACAGTAATAGGGTTTTTAAAAATAAATTTAGAGACAATGCTTTTTCAAACTGCATATTCTCCTAATTCCAAAATACCATTATGCAACAACCTTCTCCCCATTAAGAATCATTTATCTACATGGAAGAATAAGTGGATGTTGAAGGACTTTCCTAAATTTCTTCTGCTTAAATTGATTCCATCAAAGAACTTGTCTTAGTGGGGAAAAAATGATTCACAAAGAAGTATCTCTATAGATAGTTAATCCACATATTTTGTTTAAGTATTGAATTCCTATTGTGGAAAGGAGCTTTGTGGAGTTTTAGTCTGGTTAAATGGAATGAAGCTGGGGAGAGAACATTAGCCCTAGATGATCAGATATAAATAACAGAGGTTCAAACCACACACACACACACACACACACACACACACATTTGCATAGCATGGTACTAGGTTAGTTCAACAAAATAGGAACCTTTGCTCAACACCTGCCTCTCCAGGTACTTAATGAATGAATGCAGCTTCAGTTAGTGACCTACCACTTACCTAGCCATGTGACTTTATCTTGGTTACCTTTCCTCTCTACTTCAGTTGTTTTGATTGTAATTTGAGTGTAATTTGCATTGGTTTATCAATGCCCACCTTAGGAGACACCAAAACAAGCTGGTGGGTTCCAGATTTCTTGCCTTTAGAGCATTTCTGTTCTTATCTGACTCATATGTTAGGATTGTCCATGAGAAAGTGTAGAAAAAATGTCTCCATCCTGACAAATAATAAAAAGCATGGTAAGATATCTCTAAAAGTACTTCTAGATTTCTGAAGAATCAGTAATTCTAGAAAACAGACGTTAGACCAATGCACTGGGGAGTAAAGGAAGAGCAGATAACATTTCAACACTCAGTTATGCATTCAACAAATATTTATTGAGCATGGAGGGTCATCAGACGTTTACTGGACACTTCAAAGAAAGAGGACTGGTCTCCAGTCTCATGAAGTTTTAACCTGGTGAAATGATGGTGAATGTGGAGGAAGAGATCAGCCCTAAATTCACATATATATATAAGTTCTAATTTAGAAGACAAAAGAAGTAATGAAAAGTATTTTCCCATACCTCAGCCCACATTGGCACAGTAATCAGGGCTTCCCAACCTCGGTGCTGACATCTTGGACCAGAAAATTCTGTGTTGTCGATGACTGCCCTGTGCATTAGGGGGTTTAGCAGCACCCCGGGGCTCTACTCAGTATCTGCCAGGAGCATCCTGCCCCTCTTGGTTTGACAAATAAAAATGTTTTCAGATGTTGTCATATGTCCCCTGAGGAGCAAAATTGTGTCTAGTGGAGAACCATTGGAGTAAATAATTCTACCTACCACTCATTTCCTGAGGGTAGAGTCAGTTTCAGCTTCATGTCTACAACTAGCCAGAAAGCAATTAAAATACCCAGGAACTGTTAGCTGGATTAAATTTGTAAGAGCAGCATGTTGATGAACCTTTCCATAGTCCTTCATTAATCACTTTTATGTTTGTAACTATCAAAATACTTGCTCAAGCAGGTAATCAAACAACATTTCTCAGAGTTTCACCTATTCCCAGCAAAGGCTATGGGTTATCTTTCAATTGTAGCTTCTCTCCCCAAGGCACATGCAGTGCATATAGGGAGATACTAATTGCATAGGCAGATATATATTAGCAGAAAAAGGAGTATACAGAAAGAGTCAAATGAAAGACCAGATAACAATTCACAGGAGTTGGTTTTAGGGAGAAATCTTGGGCTGGGATGATTAGGGTAGACTTTGAAGCATTAGAGGTTTTATGAAACCATTCAGATGGTTGGGAAGGCATTGTAGAATGAGGGAGATTCTTAGAAAGGAAATCATGGAGGGGCCGCAAATAGGAATAAAGGGTAAGAAATACAGATAGTTTTGTTCTCTCACACACTGAGGCCTGAAAAGTGCTGCTGGACCTGTGGTTTGAACTTGAAAAATGTATCTGTTGCAAATTTGTGAGGAAATGGAATCTTTTTGCTTTATTTTTTGGCAGCATGGGAAGTATATAAAGCAGTTTGACAGTATTTGAAATTCAAACATTGTCATTGAAATGACTTTACTGCTGAATAAGTCTCACATATAAGCACTGTTTTGCCTTGTTATTTTTGGCTCAGTTCGTTAAGAAACATTATCAGTTTGTAGCAACAGCTGTTTTCCAAAGCCACACAAGGTTAAACCATAGCCATTGAGATCAGTTCTCATTCAGAAAAATTTCAGTCTTAGCTGTGTGCCCAAAAAAGTCATAAAAAATGTTTAGCAGTGCTAAGTTTTTGACTTTGTGTAGTTGGGCAATTCAGGATATTCAGCGTCTGTTTCTGAACAAAAATTTTCAGAATTGCCAATGGTTAAGTCTACAAGAGTATCTGAAGTTCACTGTCGATGCCACCGTGTTTATTACATATGATCAATTCACATATTGTCTTCAAAGTACCTGCTGATAAGGAGGACAATGGATAATAATAGGTTTAAACATTACAGTTTCACAAGTTTTGCACATTTGCCCATCAGTGCTCTATAACTCCGTATGTCCGTTCTACCCCATACGTATTTTCACCACCATTCGCTGTCACACATCTTGGCAGATTCCGCTTCAGATTGTACAGAATTAGTTTCTTTTGTTTTGTTTTTAACTTTGAAAATGTTTTCACCTATAGTTTTTTCATATAGACTGAAAGAGGCTAACTCTTCCCTCATGTCAGACTCTGGATTGGCTCTCAAATAAACAACACTTAGGAACTCCTCCAGAGCCAAGGAAACCCACTCAAACTAATTTGTCTGGTTTTTAAACTGGCTAATGATTTTGCTTTCAACGTCATTTGTCTTCTATTCAGATTATCCCCTCCCCCCCCTTTTTTTTACTTCCTCTAGCATGGAAATTCCACATGAGGAAACACTGGTATTGACCATTCTGGGAAATATTTGCTAGTTCCCTGGAGTTTCACTTCAGCATATAGTCTAGGCTTTTTTTTCTTTTTAAATTTTAGAAAGCTTTCTTAAGGTATAGTTTTAGATATTTTTGTTTGATTTTTTTCTTCTGGGGCTTTATTAATACCCATATTTGATTTCTTTTGCTAGTCTTCCATTTCTGTCAATGTCTTAAAATCTTTTTTCTTGTTCTTGTTTTATTTTTTACTTTCATCTCCTACATTTTTCATTTTCCTTGACATGCTTTTTTAGTGTTTATGCTTATCTTCCTTCTAATTTACCTTTTCTCTTTTTTTGGGAAACAATTTCGAACTTAGAGAAAACTTGAAAGTACAATAAAACATATTTTGTTCCCTGAACCCTTTGGAAGTAAGTTCTAAATATGATGACCCATCATCACCAAATACTTATGTGGATTTCCTACTAATAAGGATATTTTCCTGTATGACCACAACTGTCCTATTAGAGATTGGCACTAATATGTTATGACCATCTAATCCTCAGACTTCATTCAAGTTTGGTAAATATCCCGAATGCTGTCCTTTACAGCAAAAGGATCTTGTCCAGACTCATATACTGCATTTAATTATTCCATTTATTTAGTTTCCTACTATCCAGAACCATATCCCCATTGTTCCTTAGCTTTAGGACCTTGACACTTTTGAAGAATGCTAGCTAGTAAATTTGTAGAATGCCCCTCAGTTTAGACTTGTCAGGTTTCCCTGCATGTTTAGAATTAATTTTTGCATTATTGGCAATAAAAGCACATGATGTAAATAAAATCTTAATGCATTCTATTCTGTGGCATGTTATTTAGATTTTCCTATAACTGGCAGTGTTAATTAACTTAGCCACCTGATTGCAGTATTGTCTTCCAAATTTCTCCATCATAAAGGTAACTTTTTTTTTAAAGTGTTCTTTAAGGGACGCTTGGGTGGCTCAGCAGTTGGGCTTCCACCTTCCGCTCAAGGCTGATCCTGCAGTCCCTGGATGAGTACCACGTCAGGCTCCCTGCATGGAGCCTGCTTCTCCCTCTGCCTGTGTCTCTGCCTCTCTCTCTCCCTCTCTCTCTCTCTCTCTCTCTCTCTCTCTCTGTCTCCCATGAAGAAATAAATAAAGTCTAAAAAAAAAAAGTGTTCTGTAAAGAGGTACTTTTAAACTGTGTAAATACCCTATTCTTCATATTATTACTTAATTCATTTATTTAACATTAGGATGGACTTGTGGATTTAACTTAATGGCTTATAATCCATTATTACCACTCTTTATTTTAATGTTTAAACAGTCCCAGATTTGGTCATTGAGAGTCAGTTAATGATGGCTCCTGCAACTTCCTGACCTGATTCTGTCACTCTTTGAGTACTTCTTTATTTTTCTTTCTTTTTAAAGATTTTATTTAGTTATTCATGAGAGACACAGAAAGAGAGGCAGAGACATAGCCAGAGGGAGAAGCAGGTTCCCCGTGGGGAGCCTGATGCTGGACTTGATCTCAGGACCCCGGGGATCACAACCCAAACCAAAGGCAGTTGCTCAACCACTGAGCCCCTCAGGGACCTCACTTCTTTATTTTTCATGTACAACATCATATTCCAGGCTAATCTTGTCCTTCCCTTGCCCCAGGCCTCCAGTCATTCATTTCCCCAAGAAACTCTGGTTCCTTTTAGTAGAAAAAGGTAATTAGGAACCAAAACCTGAGTGCTAGGGGTGCTAACTGTTACTTCTCTCAGGCCTCCTCAGTGGAGAGAGGTAGGGTATACAAATACACACACACACACACCTATATTTATTTCTCTATATTTTGAAAACCATGAGATCATTCCAACATTTCCAATAGCAATTCACCACAGGGTTCATTTCTGTTTTCTCTCTTTTCACCTTTTCATATTGTATCTTTATTCTTTGAGAATATATATATATTCAGTTTGCTGAATATACATATATATATAGCCTCTAAAATATATATCTGAATATATTTATGTGATCAATGTTTCTGTGTACAACCGATCGTCTATTCCTTCTACCACTTCGTAGCCACCTCCACCCCCTAAAGTGGATGCTCTCCTCATCCTGCTTGAGCTCTGACATAGACCCCCGGGCTGCTGCCCTCCCCAATAAGACACTCTCCTCACCTGGTAGTGCACCTTCTCCAGGCTAACACACATGCCCCGCACACACTGACACACCTACTATGGATGCATACCATGCTTGGCCCTTTCTAATAGATTTGGACAATTGTTTGAGGGAGAGAATTATTTTTTCTTTCTTAATTATTTCCAGTGATCTCTTACTTATTTCATGTCCACTATATAATTTCCGGGTATTTAACTTCTGAGATTTTCTATATCTGATTCTTACTATTCTTTCCATGGGTGCAGTAATTTTTTTAATGTTGTTTAGTTCATTTTTTAGATTCTTAGCTTTTACCTGATTTGTGGGCACATTTTTCTGTTTTCTCATAGAATATTATAGCTTTATTTTATTTTTTTCTTATAATTTGTGTTCACAGGGTTGATTATATTCCTTTTTTTCCTTTCATGTTTAGATAAGGGGAGATTTCTTCTGGGCTATTAGAAGGAATTACCTAATGGGTGGGAGGGCTGGAGTTGGTATCTTTCCCAGCTTCAGAACTCAGTGACTCTCTTCTCTGTTACTGCCACAAAAAACTTAAAATATGGCCTCTCTGTGTAGCCCAGTTGGATTCAGTAACGTTGGTTTCAAGGGCCAAGTTGGAGTCAATAACACCTTTCTGCCTCTAGTCCTGTGCACTCTAGCCTCCTTTGCTTCCGTGTTGAGGCTCTCTGCTCTATAGACTGTACTTTGCCACGACAGAACTTCCTGCAATGTGCTTCCTTAGAGCCCTTGCTATCTTTCCTGTCCTGCTGTGTACAGCTTGGTTTTTGTTTCCAGTACTTTTCCCTCAAGATGGAGTTTATCTTTGGGGCACCTGGGTGGCCCAGGTATCTAAGCAAGCAACTCTTGGTTCAACTCAGATCATGATCTCAGGGTCATGATCTCAAGGTCATGAGATCCAGGCCCACGTTGGGCTCTGTGCTGAATGTAGCATCTGCTGAAGGTTCTCTATCCTTCTCTCTCTCTCCCTCTGCTCCTCCCACCTCTCTCTCTTTCTCTCCCTCTCTACTTCTCTCTCTCTCTCTCTCAAATAATAAAATAAATCTTAAAAAAAAAGGTGAAGTTTATCCATTTGGAAGTGAATGTTTGGTAGTTATTTCTGAGATTTTCAAGGTCCCAGATGTCCTTAGCATTTTTCTGAACCATATGACTTTTTTTTTTTTTTGTATTTACCAAAACATCTGACCTTGTGAGAGTCTTTCTCTGTTGGTATTTCTCAGAACAATCCATATTGGTTTCTCATCAGGATGGTATTTTCTCTTGTGAATGAGCATTTGGTGATGTTCTAGTTTTGATTGCTTTTAAGATACAGCGCTGGACTTCCACCACACAGTATTCATTTCATGCAGGTCCTGCTGCTATTGATGCATCGGTCACAAATGACTTTTAGGAGACTCTTGTTGAAGAGGTTGTCCTTTTACCCTCCCTGTATTGGTGGATGTGTGTCCTTTTCAGGAAGTTTTGGTGAAACTGTAAGCTACATGGTGCAGTGCCAACCCACTACTGGTATCCTGGTTTTGGAATGAGGTGAATTCTTCCTTGGCCCCTTTATTTGCCATAGAATAAAATGGAAGGGCCAGGAATTCTCTCTGATTTGGAATGAAGCCCCACAGTGAAACACAGTTGGTGTTCCTAAGGGGTTAAGCCCTGTTCTTCACTTCACTGAGCAAGAGTAGCACTTGCAGAGTTTCTCCTGCTCCACAGATTCTCTCCTAGTCCGTCACAAGGTAGCAGAGCTGCCATGTTGAAAGCTTCTTTTGTTTTCTTTCCTCACTGGTCCTATTTCCTTCACCTCTTTGTGGTGTTAAAAGGGATTCAACCATGTTTCCAGGTGCTTTTTCCTCACCTCCAAACTAAAGGTCATGGACTCCGCCCCCTTCAGGCCCCCTCATATTTTAGAGGCAACCAGGTCAGCTACTTCCACTTGAGCTCTGTAGTGAGCATGCTCCCTCCACATCTTCCCCTCCCTGGCCCAGTTTTGATGGCTCTTGCCAGCTCTTCTTCAAATATATTTGACCTGTGGCATTGCTGTTTCAGCAGTTTTGTCTCAGAAAGGATTTTTGTTCTCTCTCCCTTCAATTGTTGCTCTCGATTGATGGCTAAAAAAAAGCAAACAGAGATATCTGTACTTCACTATTTTACAACTTTGCAGCTTCTGTTTATTTTCTCATGCATGGAAGTATTGAGGCTTTTCATCTACAACCTACCAATCTTTTCATATATAATTACTATTTTAAACTGATTCTTGAAGAGGTCTTTGATTATAAGAATGTTCATATATATTTCCTTCTCATGTTTTGTTTTGTAGATTTTAAAAACATTTAATTCCTGGGGCACTTGGGTGGCTCAGTCAGTTAAGTGTCTGCCTTCAGGTCTGGTCATGGTCTCAGGACCATGGAATTGAGGCCTGTGTCAGTTCCCTGTTCAGGAGGGAGTCTGTTTCTCCCACTCCCATTGCCCCTCCTCCCTGCTTGTGCTCTCTCTCTCAAATAAATAAATTAATTAAATATTTTTAAAAAATTTAAAAACCATTTAACTTCCCAATTCTACTGGAATTTATTGTTATGTAAAGTTTAAATTATATGTTTAATTTATGTACTGTTATGAATGGTTGGTCTGTTTTCCCCCTACCATTTGTTTACATCTGTCTTTTCCCCACTGTTATGTAATGCCACAAAATGTATTAAATTCTAATGTGGACTTTCTGGAGCTCAATGTACTAGTTAATTCCAATCATCTGTCATTCTGTTTCTGTTTCAGATCCACAGTGTCTTAATGATTTTATCGTGAACATGTGTTTTATTATATGAAAGAATAAGTTTACCTCACTTCTTTTATTTTTCCAAAATTTGTTTTAGCTACTACAGATATTTTTGAGGCATTTTGTAAAATTGATTAATTGATATCTAATACCCTTTCAGAAACATAGAATTCATTTCTGTTATGTCAGTGTATCAGTAAAGTATGCTGTTTTTTTTCCCAGTGTTCCTATTACTCCAAATGTAACTTCCAGTCTTGTTCCATTATATAGTTTCTTAAGAGTTACTGTAGCTATAGCAAAAAAATTAATATGAAGATAAGACTGGCCTTGTGAAATTAATGGAAATGATTGCCATTAAAAATTCATTTGAAGAGTTTAAATATTAAGAATTTTCAATTCCTTGAATATTTAAGAAAATTCCATTAAAACCTAACTAGGACTGATGCCATGTTGTGGGAGGGCTACATTTGCATTTTTTAAAGTTTTTAATAGATTTTATAGGGCATAAGAGAGACAAAACCATCCACTTAATTCAGTCATTTTATAAACATCATATGCCAGGCACTGAACAGTGTCGGGGATTCTGACATCAGACATGTTCTTTGCTTCTTCATGTCTCCAGAATTTATTTTAACTGAATAAACTGGCAAATATGCTAATATTAAATAACAATTAAACTAGTAGAATCATCTGAGTTTCAGGTCTTCTGATAAGTCCTTCTTTTGATGTTATCACTACCTAAACTAAATCTGGAAGGCTGACTGCTATAATCTCAAAATGAGTCATTGATTGGCTTACTATTTGAGTTTCCACTGTCACTTCTAGGGTAGCATTTGTCAGTCTCGTCTCTGTCCCATCCCGGCTTACCCAAGGGGTGTTATACAATGCTAGGAATGCCAGCGATCCATTGGCTTAGTGTTTGAATTGCTTTAAGAACACCAAGTTGATTGCCCACCACCCGTACACACATATTATAACACCTTTTTAGAGCTTATAGAACTCATGCAAACCCTTCATATATGTTTATCCTTTCGTTACGTACGAGATGAATTCACATCGTGTTTGCTTGTTCACTTCTTAGAATATCCTATTGGATGGTTAGGGCAAAGATTACTTCTTTCATTTTACACTGGACAAAACCAAGGCTTCAACAGAATGACCTTTTCTAGGCCATAAGCTAGTGAGCCATGTGGGAGGGGGTCACCGAAGGGACATGACTGGCAATTGATCTGCAATCGAGCCCCCTCCCCTGTGCTTGGAATGCACATTCTGCTCCCCAGTCCCACAGTGGGGCTGTTTGAAGGACACAGACTTGAGAGGGAGGTGTCGCTGAGACCTTCAGGACAGCTTACGTGACTAAATCAAGGTATCCGTGGCCTCTAGTAAACCTCTGCAATTCTGGCAGCAGTGTGGAGATCTGCTGGTCTTGCTGGGCCCAAGACAAACCTCGTATCTAAGTTTCTTGCAGATCTGGAGAGGTCTGCTCTTTCTCCTGCCTCTCATCACCCTCTGAGTCCTGGATCCAGGCTCCTCACTGCAAATGTCTGTGAAGAAAGTAGTTTTTAATTTATCCAGTTTCCACCACAAAGAGTGGTGATCTGATTGTATGGTTGAAATTCTACTGTGACTAAATTTCCTTTGGAGTTATTGTGTAACTGAGAAGTTCTTCATCTATGCCTGGCAGTGGCTCTCAGCCTTCCTTTTAAAAGATGAACTAGAAAGGGGCACCTGGGTGGCTCACTCAGTTGGTTAAGCCTCAGACTCTTGGTTTTGGCTCAGGTCATGATCTCCCAGTCATGGAATCAAGCCCCACCTTGGGCTCCCAATTGTTGCTGAGTCTGCTTCAGATTCTTTCTCTCTCTCTTGCCCTCCCCCCCCCCTTCCCTTTTCAAATAAATAAACAGAATCTTTAAAAGATGAACTGGACAGAGGCATTGTGCCAGCCTTCTAACTCAGCATTCAGGTCCTAATGGAGATTTTAGGAATTACTTCTTCATGGAGAGATCTTGCTAACCTAGCTTTGTCCAATTGTATCCCAATTTGTTAATTTTATTTTTCCCCTAGGGAAAATAAAAGTAGTCTGTAAAATGAGAATAATAGAGAGATGTAATTTTATATGCTTGAAACTGTAACTATTATTGATATATAATTTCTGCTGTATTTTGTATTTCATAAGGAAAGGGGAACTTTGAGATTATTTCATACTTTGGGGAATATAGTCTTTAAGTGAGTTAATTCCTTCAAGAGTAAGCATGTAATTATGGACAGACGAAAATAGATTTCATTTTCATACTGTCTTTATTGTGAAATGCAATATCATTCAGAAAAATGCATAAAATGTAAATATAAATATACAACTTAAGTTTAACAAATTTCTATAAGAAGAAACACTGTTTACCACCCAGATCAGGGAATAGAACATTGCTAACACCCTCAAAATTTATTTGTGCTTCTTTCCAATAATAATCCCCTTTTGCTCTAACAAATGTAACTTTATTAATTTTATGATAAGTTCTTCTTTGCTTTCTTTATAGCTTTTCTATATGTTGTTGCACTTTTATTTTTTCTTTTTTTCATTTTTTTAAAATTTATTTATTTATGATAGTCACAGAGAGAGAGAGAGAGAGAGAGGCAGAGACATAGGCAGAGGGAGAAGCAGGCTCCATGCACCGGGAGCCCGATATGGGATTCGATCCCGGGTCTCCAGGATCGCGCCCTGAGCCAAAGGCAGGCGCCAAACCGCTGCGCCACCCAGGGATCCCTGTTGTTGCACTTTTAAATGAGTTAGTTTGACTGTGTTTTTGAGTTCTATACAAATGGAGTCATTCTTTTGTGTCTTATTTCTTCCACTCATTTTTCTGTTTGTGAGATTCATCCATGTTCCTTCTGGAAGTTGTAGTTTGCTAATTGCCAACGCTATCTGCTATCCCATTACACAAATACTCCTCTATTTATTTAACTATTTGCTGCTGATGGATATTTGACTTGTTTATGGTTTTTAGTTGTTGTGAACAACACTGTTATGAACATTCCTATCCATGCCTTCTGCTACTTACAAGCACAAATTTTTGGACATAAATCCAGGAGTAGAATTGTTAGTTATAAATGTTTTCAATATCCTCTCCTTTCTGTGATTTGCCTTCTCATTCTTTTAAAAATATTGTTTGAGGGACACCGGGGTGGCTCAGCGGTTGAGAGCCTCCCTTCGGCTCAGGGCGTGTTCCTGGGTCCAGGGATCGAGTCCCACATTGGGCTTCCTGTGAGGGGCCTGCTTCTCCCTCTGCCTGTGTCTCTGTCTCTCTCTCTTTCTCTGTGTCTTTCATGAATAAATAAATAATTTTAAAAAAAATATTGTTTGATAAGTTCTTAATTTTTATCTAAATATAAGATTTATCAATCTTTTCATTCTGTTCAGCAATTTCTTCCTGACCCAATGGTTGAAGCCACTTTCCCATCTTATCTTCTAAAAGGCTTATAGATTTTCTTTTCAAGTTTATGTATACAATCCATCTGGAAACAGTAGGGTTGTTTCCAAATTTTATAGAAATAAAGTTTCTATATGCATTTTGTACCTGTCTTTTTACTGGACACATGCATTTTTTTTTCCTTCTGAGTGTATATCTACGAATAGAATTTCTGATCCCGATGAGAGTGGATAATTCCGGTTATCTAAAGTGTGCCAATTTATATGTCCAACAATGGATGAAATTTCCAGGTTTTTTCCCTATCCATGCCAACACATAATATTGCTAGCCTTTTTATTTGTTGTCATTTTGGTGGGTGTATCTTGTGTTTCATTGCCATTTTAAATCTATGTTTTCTAATAGCTAATGACATTGATTAATTTTTCTCATGTTGATTGGATATTTGTATATCTTCTTTGGTAAACTGCCTATTTAAGTTATTTATCCATTTTTGAAATTGAGTTCTTTGGTTTTTCTTATTAACATGTAGGTGTTCACTATATATCCCACAAACAAGTCCTTTATTATATAAATGTCAACATCTTTCGCGGACTAGACCTTGTCTTTTCACTGTTCTAATAATATCTTTGATGAACAGAAGCTTATTTGTAACAAAAATCCAATTTCTTAAGTTCTTTTCTTTTACAATTATTGTTACTTGTGTTCTGTCAAAAAATCTTCACCTACCCAAAATGTCATGAAGATGGTTTCTTTTGTTTCTTCTAGATGCTTTATTGTTTTACCTTTTAAGTTTTAGGTTTTTAATCCATCTTAGATTAAATTTGCATGTGAAGTAGGAGATTAGAGTTTATGCTTTTTCCTTGTGACTATTCAGTGGGGCCAGTGTCATTTATTAAAAGATCATCCTGTATCCTTTGAATTGCAAGGTGCCTTTGTTGAAAAGCAAGTGACTACACACCCACCCACCCCCCACACACACATACTTCTAGTACTTAATTCTGTTGTATGGTTGATTTCTCTATCCTTATGCCCAAAGCCACACTGTCTTAATTATTGTGGATTTAAAATAAATCCTGAAATCTGGAGGTGCAAGGCCTTTAAATCTGTTCTTCTTGAAAACCTATTCTAGGTATTACATATTTCCATATGAATTTTAGAATCAGTTCTTATCAATTTTCACACACACACAGCTTGCTGGGATTGACTGAGTGATGTTGGATTTGAAGAAAAGAACACTTAATAATTTGGGAAGAAGATGTAATAAAAAATATTGCATCTTCCAATCTATAAATATGGTACAGCTCTGTGCTTCAGAGGTCTTCTTTAATTTCTCTCAGGTATATTCTAGAGTTTTAAGTTAGAGATCTTGCACATATCTTATTATATTTATTCTTGGATGTTAGACATTTTTGATGCTATTTATAAAGGGTATTGTTTTTTTAAATAAAAGGTATTGTTTTTTAAATTTAATTGTCCAGTATTTTCTTTTTTTAAGACTTTATTTATTTATTTATTTATTTATTTATTTATTTATTTATTTGACAGAGAGAGCGAGCACAATTAGGCAGAGCAGCAGGCAGAGGCAGCGAGAGAAGCAGGCTCGGAGCAGAGAGCCTGATGCAGAGCTCAGTCCCAGGATCCAGGGTTCATGACCTGAGCGGAAGGCAGATGCTTAACTGACTGAGCTACCCAGTTGCCCCCAGTAATTATTTTCTTATTATGTTTTCAGTGAAATTTATTTCTCTGGGCACCTTGTAATAAGTGGTGTTAACCTGAGAAGATTCTGTGTTTTGTAATCTTTCCCAGTCTCAGTGAACTTTTGTTTTACAATCTTCTTGTTTCTTTGTTTACTTCTGTTCTGGGTTTTTACATTTCTGAATTGAAATGCTCTTTATATTGGCAAATTCTCGTGTAATGATTTTGAATTCATATCGGAGCATTTTGGTACAGTTTACTTGGTGACTATTGTTTTGTTGGGCAATTTTCATTACTTACATATTTTGATTCACACTTTCTGTTTTATTTTTTTGGTATCTTTGTATTGATGAGGCCTGCCAAGATCTGTTCATTTTTAAGCATATTAGATTTTCTTCACCCAGCTGTGACAAGTACTTCTATGAGGGAAGTATGTAAGGGATGTAGGGTCTTACTTTGTTCCTATGTATGCTTCTTTCAGTTATTGCCTTGTGTCACTTCAGCGACTAATAGTTTTATTAACAGGTCATGTCCTTTGGGGACAAGAATTGGGTTATTACAACTAAAGATTCAAGACAATATCATTTTGGTAGAAAAAACCCGTGATCTTGGAATTGACCAATGATTTCAGAATATGTTTTTCCTGTATATATGATTTTTTCAGTGACTGCCACCTACACTAATTCAAAATTTAGGAAGCTTCAAATTTAGGAGAAAAAAATTTATTTGAGGTCTGGAACTTTAAACTTTATAAAAAATCTATTCAATTTATTTCTCTGCAGGCTTTATTGTGAGTCTCTGGTGACTTATAAATGTCTCCACTTTATATTCACTTCCTTAGTTTCTGTTCTTTGTGTGGCAGCTACTGGAATGCATTTATTTAAAGCCCCCAGGCCTCATCACAGTAATATAGAAAGTATTTTGCATTTCTCTACAGTGGTTACTTTCATTAGAGACTTTCAGAGTACTTTATAGGCATTGTCTGGTGGAGAATGTTATTAGAAAGGATCCCCAACAATAAGATTCTTTCTCTAGAAGTTCACCATGCTTTTTATTTTTTATTTTTATTTTTTTGGCCAACAGAAATGGAAGAAGAAACTAAAAGTCCTAGGAAGGCTGAAAGACTCACCTAGTATTTTATCATTTATACTTCTGGGCTTCAGCATTTTGGAAAAACTGTTTGAAAGCATTGAAGATTAACTAAAACTAAATGTCCAGAGTGTGAGGAAGCCCAACTGACACCAAATTATTACTACTTTGTCTATGGAATCTGAGATACTTAGAGATGGGCTCCATTATGGAAAGCAGTTTCAACCGTGAGGCTTAACTTCCTATTGTGTCTATGGCTTGCAGTGTTCACAGCGACAGGTATTCTATTCTCATAGATCCATCCATTGCTTGGATGCTTGCTTCCCTTGATAGAAGTGCTTACGTCACCGAAGCAGAGCCTGTGTTGGCCGGGGTCCCCTAGGGGGCAGCAGAGTAGCACCTGCCATCTACTTGGCAGTTCCTGAAGGAGTCCTGGGGTTGCTGGGAAGCCCAGGCGGAGAGAAAGACCAGAAGACAGCAGTGGGAAAGTATCAGGATGTCAGAATCCAGGAAATATATGCAGGTGTGCTCTGGAGGGAGAACTGTAATTGAGATAGAAATGAGAGCTGGGTTTGTGGCGAGGAAATAAATAGAGAAAGGAGTGTTTAATTTTTTATCTAGTGTTGCCTGAGTACCTGATCTGGGACAGGCCCTTGAGGTATGTATTAAGGACTTTTCTAGTAAATGTGGTATTGCAACATATAAATAAGTAATTAAGTATGATGTGTTAGGCGCCTCGAAGAAATGCACAAAGTGCAGCAGGAATTCAAGGACAGTGACTATAGGGTAGGGAGGTGGTGGTGAGGAGCGCTACATGTGCAGGGACATGGATACCAGGCCTTGGAGAAAAAAAAATGAGTAGTAAGAGAAAGAATGGGGAGAGCGGAAAGGGCATAATGCACATGTGGGCAATGGGGAGCTGTTTGGTTGGACTGTAATATGATGTCCACGTGAGGAAGTAGGGAAGATGAGGCAGTTAACTTTGCCCTCTGCGCACCTCTTCTCTAAAGCATACTATACTCTGGAGATAGGAACCATGAATCCCCTTTGTCAATATTACTGGTTTTCATAGCTCTCTAGGGTTCTTAAGAGAATGAAGACTAACTTGGTTTGGAGAAAATTGGGACATTTTATTAACTGGTTGAAGCCAGAAAGCCCCAAGGGAAACAAGCAATAAGAGCCCTCCCTCACTTTGCTACAACATTACAAGGTAAGGGCATGGGGAGAGGGGCAGGAGGGGCTTCCCCAGGGGAGATAAAATACATCAACTGTACGACCTTTGTTCCCTGTTGCCCTTGCAGCTCTAGGCATCTTGAAATTCTGGGACTTAATTATTAAAGTGTCTGGGATTTTTAGATCTCTTGATGCTTGGGTCCTTCCCCCTCACTTAATGTCAATATATCAGGCAAATATATTTTTTAAGGATTTTATTTATTTATTCATGATAGACATAGAGGGAGAAAGAGGCAGAGACACAGGCAGAGGGAGAAGCAGGCTCCATGCAGGAAGCCCGACGTGGGACTTGATCCCGGAACTCCGGGATCGCGCCCTGGGCCAAAGGCAGGCGCTAAACCGCTGAGCCACCCAGGGATCCCCTATATCAGGCAAATATTGAGAAAAACATAGATCTTACAATTCAGCTAGTGGAGAGGTGACACACATTTTACGAAAAAGTGAGCGCCTATCATCACTGGTTAGCTTGTTTGGTATTTGATGTGATGTGGGATAGGGGTAGTAAATGGCTTTATTCTAGAGTTAAGATTCTAGACTCCCAGTGCTTAAGTGAAAGATTGCTAAACCTCTCCTCGATTTCCTTTTGCAACAGTAGTTAGACTAACATTAGTGTCTGGCAAAGAACAAGCAAATGATCAATAGTTGTCAAATAAATAGATGAATGAACTCATCCATCAGTAAGTTGGCCTGTATGAAAACAAAGACATTTGTCAGAGTTCCTAGCCCTGAATTTGTGCTCTCTAGCTCTTGACTTAAAAAAATTGAGAACGTTGATACTGGTAAAAGAAAGGCATAGAGACATGCTAATGGTTCTCTGGAGCAGAGCTTCCCAACCAGGGTACTGTGCACAGTTTAATGCAGGTACAGCTTACAACTGACCAGGTTCTGCTGCAAGGGAGGCTCCTAAGCCAGTTGCCTCAGGACATAAGCAGTATCATCTGAGGCTCCTTGGAGGTCAGCATGATTCGAGAGGAATTTGAAGATATGCCCCATGGTGCCTGTAAACTCAAAGAGTGAAAGCCAGCATTCTCAGCTCTGACAAGAAGTCTAGAGTGTCCACCTCGAGGAGGTGGTTCTCCACCTAGATTTCTATCTCAGGTGCCAACTTTCTGGAGTCAGAGCTAGCTCCAGCATGACTGTCCTAACCATGCAGATACTGACTGTGAGTTAAAGTCTTATCCTTGTTTTGAAATACTTGATACGGGGCTGTCTGGGTGGCTCAGTTGATTTAGCTTCTGTCTTCAGCTCAGGTCCTGATCTCAGGGTCCTGGGATCGAGCCCCTCATTGGGTTCCCTGCTAGGCAGGGAGTCTGCTTCTCCCTCTTCCACTGCTGTTCTCCCTGCTTGTGCTCTCTCTCTCAAACAAACAAGTAAACTCCTTAAAAAAAATAAAAGAAATACTTGATATGGAAAAAATGTTATTGCATTTAAACCTCACAAATCACAAGGAAATTCACTATTATATTTGTTAATGCAAGTTAAGGAAAATTCATCAGATTCTTTAAATGTAATTTCAACTGTTTAAAATATTTAGGTGGTTATTTGAAACACCAGTGTCTTTCAATTTTTTATCTTCTGCTTCTGTGAATGGTTTCTCATCAATGATGATTACCAAGAATTCGAAGAGCTCATCATTAGGAAGTCTTGTCAGGAATCAGCTGATGGCCATTTCAAGCATAAAGCCGGAATTCAAAATTTGATGTTCATTGACAGAATTTCAACCTTCTCCTCAAATTTCTGAAAAGATTATATAAATTTATCAAATATAATATTTAATGTTTTCCTAATTATTATTTTATTTATCTTATATATTAAAAAGAAAATCTAACAATTTTTTTTACCAAATCTTCTAGAGAATCTCTCAAATAATTTCCAGTGTTCTGTAAGGTGCCATATAAATATTATCACTTGCCATGAGCATCAAGATGTACACAGACCCCTACCCCCCCCCAATCCTCAATTGTAGTAATAATTATTGTTGAGACGCAGTAGGACTACTGAAGTTAGTGTTAAAATAGACTAAATGATGAAGACAAACAAGAGTTATAATCCCCCTTCATTGTAAAGAACTTGATGTTATCTGAAGATAAAAAGCTTAATCACCCAGATTTATCTGCATACAGGTTTTCCTTTTCTTTTCTGTTTCTTTCCCAACATTTAAAATAGTATCTTTGCTGAGACCTACACATCATTCTTGCCTGATACAATTCTTGATGGAAATACAGACCATTCCTTTGCCCTTCATGAATGTAAGTCGGCTAACTTCAGATCTGTACAAACCCAGCTACTGTTTATGAACTCAGAGGGCTGACAGGATCTGAAATATGAAATCTTACTTGTTATTGTCACTTTCTGTGGAAGGCCTGAGAAGTAAGGATAGTAAAATTCTTGTCTCTTGCTGCACCTAGGAAAGAATTTTTAAATGATTTTTATAAATGTGGGCCAAACTGCATATCTGAGACATGCTAAGGGTATCACGCTGTCACATTGTTTTTTCCATATGTCCCAAATCTTATCACCATCTCAACCTGTTGTTGAAAATGAGTAACCTGATGGGGTAACTGGGTGATGGGCATTAAGGAGGGCATGTGATGTGATGAGCACTGGTGTTATACTGTATGTTGGCAAATTGAATTTAAATAAATACAAAAAAAGAAATCGAGTAGGCTAATGTGTGCTTCCCTCCCCCTCTGTTTTTCTCTTTCTTTCTCTCTCCCGTCCTCCCTCCCTCTCTCTTTCTCTCCTTCTCCTCCCCCCTTTCTCTTTCTTGGTGTCCCTCATTGTAGGACTGTAACAATGCTTTCCAAATAACCTGTGACACAGCTTTGTCTTATTTATTTATTTATTCTCAGAACCACTGGCTCCTGTCTTTTCCCTTCTTCTAAATTGTGTCTAATGTATCTGTCCTTTATCTACATGTGTTATGTGTTAAAAGAGGGATAGAGGGGCACCTGGGTGGCTTAGTCAGTTTAAGCCTCTAACTCTTGATTTCAACTCAGGTCTTGATCTCAGGGTCATTATGAGTTTGAGCCCCATGTTGGGCTCCATGCTGAGCATTGAGCCTACTTAAAAAAAAAATTTAAAAAGAGGAATAGAAATTGGCAGGGGGCTCATATATAGGTCTATTTCCTAGGATTATACTTATTTTAGATGAATGCATCATTGTTTCCTTCTGTTACTCTAAATAACTAGGAATAAACTGCATGATATTTTATCTTTCACGTGTGTCTGAGTTTTTCTGTCAGATTATCCTTTGAGGACAGTGCTTGTATCTTCAAAAAAATCTAGCAACCAATGATTTTAGCATATTCTGATGAAAACAATAGGTACTTATCCCACTCAGCTCCATTTTGTCTAATGCATCATGACTTTAAAAGAAGTTTGGGGGGATCCCTGGGTGGTGCAGTGGTTTGGCGCCTGCCTTTGGCCTAGGGCGCGATCCTGGAGACCCGGGATCGAATCCCACGTCGGGCTCCCGGTGCATGGAGCCTGCTTCTCCCTCTGCCTATGTCTCTGCCTCTCTCTCTCTCTGTATGACTATCATAAATAAATTTTAAAAAAATTATTAAAAAAAATAAAAATAAAAGAAGTCTGGAAGGTTAGGAGTCAGAGGACTGGGAACCAAGGGCGCCCTGGATGCTCAAGTCTAACTTTGGTGCTAATTTTCTGAGATATTGGGAAGACTTGCTTCCATTTTGCAGTAGTGTTTTCCCTATTTGTAAGATTGAAGGATTTAGGCTAGATGGCCTCTAAAATTTCTGTAATTCTATAGCTCTGGTCAAATTCTATATTTCTGCAGGAATAAATTGTTATAAATCATAAAATATCTTGGAATTATCCCTGATTAAAAAAGAAAATTGAAGACTGAGTCTACAAGTTATTTTTTTAAAAGCAGGAAATGTAAGGATCTGATAAATTGTTGACACAAGTGCTTCTGAGGATAGAAGTTATGTTTAAATAGAGAAGAAGGGGGATGCCTGGGTGGCTTAGTGGTTGAGCTTCTGCCTTTGGCTCAGATCGTGATCCCAGGGTCCTGGGATCAAGTCCTGCATCAGGCTCCCCATGAGGAGTCTGCTTTTCCCTCTGCCTATGTCTCTGCCTCTTTCTCTGTGTCTATTATGGATAAATAAAGTCTTTTAAAAAATAAAGTAAATAAATACAGGAGAAGGTTGGTAAATGTTTATATATCATTTACTACACCATTTAAATAAATCTGTATTTACCTGTGTCCTGTCATTTAAAAAAAATGGAGTCTGTATCTCATTTACTAAGAGGGAGAGATAAAGTCTCTTACAATATTAATATATTTTATTTATTTATTTATTTAAAATATTTTATTTATTTATTCAGGAGACACAGAGAGAGAGAGGCAGAGACACAGGCAGAGGGAGAAGCAGGCTTCATGCAGGGAGCCCAATGTGGGACTGGATCCCTAGTCTTCAGGACTACGTCCTGGGCTGAAGGCAGGCGCCAAATCGCTGAGCCATCCAGGGATTCCCCAGTATATTTTATTTTAAAGGTTCCAAAGCCAGTTGAGATTCTATTTATTATAATTAAATGCATTTGAGAAAAGTATTGTTGCAGAAAACTATTTATTTTAAATCAAGCTGTTTATAATGCATTCTCAAAAACTGTGATAGCCTGGTAATTTCAAAAATTAATTTGACCAATTTTCCTTAGTTAACTCAGCCAGTACCAAAACTATATATATTTTCTTAGAATGAAAGTATATTTTAGGTGTTTTACCTAGTAAATAGTCATTTTAAAAGTAAGATAAACATTAATCTAACAGATTAACTTAAAATGTGAGGTTGGATATTAATTTGTTACATTGTTACTAAGAATTCTAATCTCAATCTATTGTTGAAAATTGAACAACTTAATCCTCTTTTTTTTTATATATAGGAAAAGTCTCACATTTGATGACGTATGATGTCGATCATCTTTTTGTGTGCTTATTTGCCACCTGTCCATCTTCTCTGGTGAAGTGTCTGTTAAGGTCTTTGGCCCATTTTTAAATTGGTTTCTTTGTTTTCTTTTTGTTGAGTTTTAAGAGTTCTTTGTATATTTTGAATAACAGTCTTATCAGATGTGTCCTTTGCAAATATTTGTTCCCAGTTTGTGGCTTGTCTTCTCATTCTCTTGACAGTATCTTTCACAGAGCAGAAATTTTTCATTTGAATGAAGTCTAGCTTCTCAATTCTTTCTGATATGGATTGTGCTATTGCTGTCATACATAAAAATGTGCCGAAGCTAAGGCCATCTATTTTTTTTGTATGCTATCTTCTGGGATTTTTGATTTTGCTTTAAAATACAGATATATGGGCAGCCCTGGTGGTGCAGCGGTTTAGTGTGGCCTGCAGCCTGGGGTGTGATCCTGGAGACCTGGGATCAAGTCCCACTCAGGCTCCCTGCATGGAGCCTGCTTCTCCCTCTGCCTGTGTCTCTGCCTCTCTCTCTCTCTCTCTGTGTGTCTCTATGAATAAATAAATAAAATCTTAAAAAAATAAAATATAGATATGTAATCCATTTTAAGTTACTTTTTGTGAAAGGTGTAAGGACTGTGTCTAGATTTCATTTTCTTTTGGCATGTGGATGTCCTTTATTCCAACACAATTTGTTGAAAAGGCTATCTTTTCTCCATCATATTGTCTTTACTCCTTTATCAAAATCAGTTGGCTATATTTTTGTGGGTCTATTTCTGGGTTCTCTATACTGTGCCATTGATCTGTTTGCCTGTTACAAATTAAGACAACAATGAGATGCCATTTTATACCTGTTAGAATGGCCAAAATCCAGAATTCTGACGATACCAAATGCTGGTGAGGATGTGGAGCAACCAGAATTCTCAGCCATTGCTGGTGAAATGGAAAATGGTACAGACACTTTGGCAGGTAGTTTGGCAGTTTCTTACAAACCTAACATACACTTACCATATGATCCAGCAATTTCAATCTTGGTACTTAACCAAAGGAGCTAAAAATGTAGGTTCACACAGAAACCTGTGTGCGGATTTTAAGAGCTTTATTCAAGTTGCCAAACTTGGAACCAACCAAGATGTCTTTCAGGAGGTGATTGAATAAATAAACTGGTATATCCAGACAATGGACTATTTGTCAGTGTGAAAAATCAATGAGCTGTCAAGCCATGAAAGATATGGAGGAAACAAATTCATATTATTAAGTAAAATGAGCTAACTTGAGAAGGTTACATATACTCTATGTTTTTTAATTATATGGCAGTCTAGAAAAAGTGAAACTATGGAGATAATAAAAACTATAGAAGCAGTGGTTTGGAGGGGGAGGTTAATGGGAAGGGAGGAATGAATAGAGCACAGAGGAATTTTAGGGCAGTGAAAATACTCTGATACCATAATGGTTAATACATGTCATACATTTGAGCAAACCAGTAAAATGTACAACACCAATAATGAACTCTAAAATACACTGTGGAAGTGGGGTAATCAAGGTGTTTCTTTTTTTTTAATTTTTATTTATTCAATCATGAGAGAGAGAGAGAGAGAGAGAGAGAGAGAGAGAGAGAGAGGCAGAGACACAGGCAGAGGGAGAAGCAGGCTCCATGCAGGGAGCCCAACGTGGGATTGGATCCGGGTCTCTAGGATCGTGCCCTGGGCCAAAGGCCACACCAAACCGCTAAGCCACCCAGGCTGCCCAATAATGGTGTTTCTATGTAGATTCAGTAATCATTACAAATGTACCCCTGCGGTGGGGGAAGTTGCCAATGGGGAAGACAATGCATATTTGTGGCCAGAGAATATATATATGGGATATCTTTGTACCTCTCTCTCAGTTTTGCTGTGAACCTAAACCTGCTCTAAAAAAGTCTTTTAAAAATAGTCTCACATCCAGAATGTCTTTAATTAATTTATTGCATTTCCAGAAAAGTAAAACTAATTTCTTGTTTGGTTTATTATAATTCAAAACAACTGGTAAATATTCATGATATGAACTTTCTTCCCTATCACTCAACTCCCAAGAGAGCAATACTGCTGTGATTCATGACACAAGGGAAATAGTGTTGGTATTCTCATCTCCTCTTTACACTACCCCAGCTGCTAGTTGGTAAATACTCCAACCTATAAACTCAGGAACAAGTTTAAGTTTTACTGGAAAGTGGGCAGCCCCGGTGACCCAGCCATTTAGTGCAACCTTCGGCCCAGGGTGTGATCCTGGAGACCCCGGATTGAGTCCCAGGTCGGGCTCCCTGCATGGAGCCTGCTTCTCCCTCTGCCTCTCTCTCTCTGTTTCTCATGAATAAATAAAATCTTAAAAAAAAAAGTTTTACTGGAAAGTATGGATGCCCTGGTACCAGCATGGTACCAGTAAGAGCACATGCCCTCCTGTTGTTATGGGCTACTTGCCCCCAACAGAGTGGGGGGAAAGACGTTGGAGAAAGTAAGCTTAGGTAAACTGTGAGGGAATGTATGAATTATATAGTTATCACATATGTAGTCATCATATTTAAAAGAATAAAGACAAATATTTGCCACTTCACTTGAAACTGAAGGTTTCAAGAAACAAATTCTATTTTTCCACCATTGTCAATTGTTATAAATTAAAAATATATTGCCATGTAAAACAGAGCTTCCAATACCCTGAATTAATATTTTTGTTTAGAACAGGTTAAATTGGCCTCAATCTCCATAGCATATTGGCATATAAAACATGAGTGGAAAGGTGTTTGCAGTTGAGCTCCCAGTAGGACCAATAATTTCCCATTGCAGCATTATCCTAAGCTCATTGTTATCTTTAAACTATTCTAGACATCCTAGAAAATAATCTTCCCCTTGATTTCAAATACCAACCTCTACCCAGGGAATCCAGAACTTTATTAGTGGAGTAGAAACCTAGAGATAGTCTGCTGAGGATGCCTTTTCTGTAAGTGCCCCTTTTCACATCAACTCATCTCTTAAGAGAATAATTATATTGGTGCCTCATAGCTGACCATTGAGCCCAACTGTTTGGTTCACAAGTGAGCATACAAAACATGAGCTAGATCAGAGTCACTTCTCTCTAAGATTTTTGATCTTTGGTTTAAGAATAGGGTCATGGTCTCTCTGCGGGATGAAAAGTTTCATGTAGAATGTCATTGGTGTCATCTCTGTTTTCCAAAGTATAGAGAAAGGTAGTCTACTGTAAGAGAAGGAGGCCATTTCTAGAGGGAATCAGTAAAGAGAGGTGGAGGATATCCTAAAGACCTTCAAGGCCCTGGTAACAGTCCAGCTATTCCTGAAGCCAATCATGGCTTTGCTATTCAATTATTTTCTAAGATACTTGGGTATTCTTCCAATATATTCTCATTTTGATTAAGTCTTCTGGGATTTTGTCACTTATACAAACAAAATCTAATGCAGCTTCCTTTTATTACCTTGTGTCTGATTATCAACAGTGTCTAATGGAACTAGATGAAATGCTGTGTTACTAGAAAGTGATATCATGTAGTATCCATGGTCGCTGCAGAATGGGCTTGAGACTGAATTTGAAGACTGTGGAAACTAGTCTACCAATAGCTCCCTACTTCATAATTTTGAATATTGAGTTAAGTAGGAATAGGGCATATCCACTATCCAATATTCATATCATACTGAAGTGTAAGAAGAAATACAGATATGGATGTGAATCTTTGTGTGACATAGTTCCATTATCTTTTTAGGAGTGAGAAAAATTAAGAAAAGTTACATTAGAGGTGAGAGCTTTCTTAGAGATCGCCTAATCCACTCTTTTCATTGTATTCACATGGATAAACTGAGGCAAGAATGGGGCATTGGTTTGTAGTAATAAGCAATGTGACTATGGTTCCTTGATTTCTAGGTCAGAGTTTCCAATGAAATTCTCTGTGAAAAGAAGGATATTGATTTGATGTGTGATCTTTCTGGGTCTCAGTTTTTCCTCTAGAGGCTGAAGGGGTTATACCAGATAATCACTAAGATTCACTTTGGCTCCAAAAGTCTATGATTCAATGATTTTATGCTGCATGAAATCATTATGCAATGTTTATATAATGTCAGAGGACTTTGATTTTGTTTGAAAATCTGGATTGAAATTCTACTTATATGAAAGAGAAAGAAAAGATTGTGAGAAGAGGAAAAGAGCTAGGCCAGAAGGACAAAAAACCCAGAAGTGACACAAATTAAGATAAAAATTTAACTGATTTATTTGGTGGTAATTTACAAGTTGCATCTTTATAGGTTTCTTAGGAGTTATCTCGCTGCTTACATCTGGCTTACAAACAGATTTTGCTATTTAGCTTATGCATTTAGTCTAAGCAGAATGTTTTTCAATTAAAAATACATCAGGATCAGGTTCAGGAAATAATTCAATGAAGAACACTTAACAGCTTCAGCCTTGAGGATGAAATGTGTTATATTTTAAAGGGCTTAGCTATAATGATAATATTGAATTAGTCATATCTTAGAGCAAGTTATAGGGAGACAATTAACAATAATGTGTTTCTGAGTAATGTAGACGTTTCCATGACATTTTTAGAAAGATAAGTTCAACCACACTCATTTTATTGAGGACTTGGGTTCAAATCTAAGTTCTAGTACTTATCTGTGTGTCCTTGGGTGAATTACCCAATTTTTCTGAGACTCAACTTACTTCTTTGTAAAATGGAGGTACTATTTGTACTTTATTCAAATTTGTGATTGTTGCTTGTATTCAATGAGAGAGTGTGTGTACAGGACTTAGCATGGTGGTTGGTGTGTAGTAATGATGCAATTTTGGATATAGATGAGGTTTGGCTGGGGTCTGGAGCTGATGGCCGAGAAAGACTTTTGAGACATCAAAAATGGTGGTTTTATGAAAGCACAGGGTGAGGATCCGTGGGCACAAAGAGGCTGCCCCTGCTGCCCCTGCTGCCCTGGGATGATTAGAAGTAAATGATTATATACTTTAGGATTGGAGGAAGTAAAGATAAGGGAAGTTCCAGAAGGATCTTCATATGCTAAAGAAGACACGGGATACCAGAGACCTTGCTATTGTCAAACCAATGTAGTTTTTCTTTCTAGCAAGGCATTAATATTAAGACAAGTGGGGAGCTTCCTGGAGGAACATTATATTCCGTCAAGTATTTATCAATGGACTGCAGGTTATATGGACATTTCATTTTATCCACATTTGTTTCTGCTTTTGTTTCCCACATCAGGAGTGTTCAATAGAGTAGACTCTATTGATACATGATATTTAAACTGGTAGATAACCTTGATAAAAGGGAAAATCTTCCAGCAAAGTGGATACCAGGTTTCTGTTTGTATTCTCATAAATAAATAACCTTATTAAATCAAGCACATGAGTCTTTAACAATGAATGGGAAGCATTCAATCCAAACATATAATTTAGATCATTGAAAATAGCACTTAATATTTATAGACCTGTTTGCGGTTTGCAATACTTTTATATGTAAATAAAAGTGTATATGTGTGTGTATAGTTTTAAATTTGCCTGTCTGCTAAATAACCGTATTATTATTTCTACTCTTTAGAGGAAGAAATTGATTTAGAGATTTGATGTTTACAAAGCTAGTTGGTATTGGTACTGGCACTTGAAATCAGACCATCTGACTACGTATGGCTCAGTGCTCTATTTAATGAGTGCTTATTAGGAACAAAGCCCCATAATGGGCACCAAGAGAGATCTGTTATGGTGAGCACCCATTGTTTTGCTCACCTAGCACTTCTTCCTCCAGCAGTTCTTCATTTTCTTTTAAAGATTTATTTATTTATTTATTTATGAGAGAGAGAGAGAGAGAGAGAGAGAGAGAGAGAGAGAGAGAAAGAGACAGAGAGAGAGAGAACGTGCATACATGAGCATGGGGGCTGAGGTGGGGGCAGAGGGAGATGGAGAGAGAATCTCAAGCAGACTCCTTGCTGAGTGTGAAGCCTAAGTCAGAGTCCCATCTCATGAGTCTGAGATCATGAGCCTGAGATGATTTGACCCTGAGCCAAAATCAAGGGTCAGATGGGTTAACTGATTGAGCCACCCACATGTCCCTCCAGCTGTTCTTTATAGGAATCTCCCAGAGTTTTCTGATAACTGCTACAACCGACCAACCTCTAACCCTCAAGTGACTGAGAGAGCTTCCATGTCACCTTACTTCAGCCGCGGGAACTAGCCAAAGGAATCACCTGATAATAAAATAGGAGATTCAGAAATACTTTGATAATAGACTGTGCCATCATTCATGAAAGAGAAAGAGAGAGAATGAATATGTGTGTGTATGTTTATTTTGGGAAGAGTGGACACCTGATGCCTCCCAAGCCAATTTCAATCTTATCCCTGAGAATTTGAACTTACAGAAGAGAAAGCTATCTACGTATTAAAACGTGTAGCACTTGGGAAATGAGAGCAGTCACATTCTGCCACGGGGGAGAGAAAAAAGCTTGTCTGAGGTGAGACAGAAAAACCATGTAGTTATTTAGAAGCCAGTCAAATGTGAGACAGAGAGAGAGTCCTAGAGGTGACTTTCTGGTTATTCTCAAGCCCAACTGCATTCTTCCTGGGTGTTTTGTCACCCATTCTAGTATCCTTCCAATAAATCTCCACTTTAGGTTAAACTAGTGAGAATTTTATTTTTGTTACATGCAGCAAAGATTTAGAATTCATACCAGCATCAGAACTGAAGCCATGAGGCAGGCCTCTGCTTCTGTGAGTAAGAAATCAATGTTAGTATTTCCCAAATGGATAAGATTGGGCTAGGTACCCAAGAAGCAGATTCCAGGGCACCATTCCTGCAGGTATCTGGTTCAGGATGTCTGCAATTTGGCCTAAAAATCCATCTGTTTAATGAGATGTTCAATTGATTCTGGTTCACAGCCAGAATTGGAAATGTCTGGGAGAAATACTTTTATACATGTTTTGCAGACATGGCAATGTAACTTAGAGCTGGTGTAGGTGATGTCAATTATGAAATGTCAGTCATATTGCAGTTTGAGTACTGATTAGATGGTAAAGTTAAACATTTCCCCTTATGGGGTTACTATCCCGTTGATGCACTAGGACGAAGAGAAGGTAGTGTAGTCAGACTTGGGTTTTTAAAGGGTTTGGTAGAAGAATGGGAAAGAACTGAAGACCAGAGCACAGATGTTATGTAGGAATGGAATAAGAAGTGGAGGGTGGGCAGAGGAAGTGGAGTCACTCCTCTGTCTGATTCCCAAGGACAATCACAGCATCAGGCATCTCTAGCCAAAAGCATGGGGAAAAGCAAAAGCAGAAACAAAAGCTCTTTTGATGAAAGAATTCATTTCCACGTCTCTGTTTCTCTTTCCTTGACCTGGCCTACGCTGGCAACATAGCTCACAGATATCGAGGATATTGCCCTGATCTTTGCCTCCGGATCTCGTGGGCTAATGCCAAATGGGCATCTTGGGAAGGATTACTTCCTACCCCCAAACTGACCCTGCCATAATTTACATTTTACCTCAGCATCTTTCAGAAGTGCAGGTCATCAGCAATTCATAGAGCAGTTCTAACCACAATCAAGCTGTAAGGACACTTGTGAGAAGCTTTTCCATCCGAGAAACACAAACAGTTCCATCGATCTTACTAACACCCTAGAGGTAAGTGTGAGAACAATAAAAATGGTCTTGGGGGGGCGGAGTGGGGCTGAGGGATGGCTTAATGATTCTTGAGTTGTTTCCTGGCTTTGCCAAAAAGCATTGCTGGGAAATAGAAACTGGGTGTGGTTAAAATCTCCCTATCTTAGAATGTCATAGCTGGAAGAAAATGTAGAGATTACCTAGTACCTAACTCTATGAGCCCCGAGAAAGGAAGGGACCTGTCTAGGTTCATGCATCTAGTTGGTGGCAGAGCCATGTCTAGAATTTGGGTCTCTCAACACTGAGCTTAGTGGGCAATAAATGCTCTACAACTAGAAGGGTATCATACTGGGTACCCCCAAACAAAATTACTTTAAGTAAAACTCATGACTGTGCAAAAGGCATGAGAAGGCAGCCAGTAGGAGAAGCAGAAGTATAACAACAATTGTCTTAGTCAGCCCAGGCTGCCATCAGAGTACCCGAGATGGAGTGGCTGAGAAACTTATCCCTCATAGTTCTGGAGGCTAGAAGTCCAAGATCAAGGTGCTAGTCAATCCAGTTCCTGGTGAGAATTTTCTTCCTGGCTTGCAGGCAGACAGCTGCCTTCTTTCCGTGTCTTCACATGATGTAGAGAGAGAAAGCCAGAAGGGATTTGGGGAGGGAGAGGAAAGCACTCTGTGTTGCTTCTTATAAGGACACTAATCCCATTGGATTTGGACCCCACCCTTCTAAGCTCATCTAACCTTAATTACCTCTTTAGAGACTTTATCTCCAAGTGCCGTCTCACTGGGGGCTAGGGCTTTAACATATGAGTTTTGGAGGGACACAATTCAGTCCATAGCAACAATCATCCTCAGATGAGCCCTCATCCTTTGCCTTTCTGCAAGTCCCCATGGTCACACTGATGAACCAGATGGACACAGGTACTTGTTCTTTTCACTGCCAGTAACGAAGATGCTGCTTTTGAAAGGAAAATGGAAGCAAAAATATCTCTCAGTCATGGCACCCTATCTCTCTTTTATTTTCTGTGGCTTTTCCTTGTGAAGACAGAGAAAATCTATAGGAAAAATCAACTAACATTGATGAATCTCTTAGAGAGATAAAAGAAAAACATCAATATTAGTTGAGCTGAGTAGTTATACAAACCGAGAAGTGGTACAGATCCACAAACCTGTATTTGCAATTCTGAAATCAAAAAAGCTCTGAAATCTGATTGTTCCTCTATACATGTGCAGCAAACTCACTCGGTGACAAAACAGCTCGCCCCCATGTGAGGCTGTCTATAGCCTCTACTTATCCCACTTACTGAGAATATTCATATGTTTTGCTGAAAAACTACTAAAGCATTTTATTATGGGGTCTTGCCCCAAATCCTGCTGGAGGATTTGTAATATATTACAAAAGGTACTGAACCACTCATTTTCTAAAATCTAAATAAGTGTGAATTCTTGAAACATAGATATTATTCCAAAGATTTTAGGCGAGGAAATTAAAATCTGGACTAAAGTGAATATTTTGTCCCAAGGACTGAAATTAGGTATGGGATGGCACGGGAAAGTAAGCGAGCTTAAGGAGAAGTGGTTTTTCACCCAGCGTTGCCAGGAAATGAGCCAATGCTGAAGCCCTCAGAACAGGTGTGGGTGAGAAAGAGAGTCAGTTGTGCGGAACTGCCACTCCTACCTCTGCCTGACTCCAATTCCTGCAAGTAGGGTCATGGAATTCTTCAAATGGAGTTTTTAGGTCAAAATATCTGGATGTGTATTGCATAGGCCTCTGAGGAGGAGAGCCATGGTGATTTGAAACGGCAATAGAATGCAGTCGTTTCAGGAATTTGGCAATGCTGTCTCATCTAGCAGGTTGACCTCCAGGGAAAGGCCGACTTTCTGCTGTTTCCTTCTTATTCATCTCTTTTTGTTGGAACTTGGCCCAATCACTTGATCTATGTGCCTCCTTTTTCTTTTCTTTTCTTTTTTTTCATTTAAGTGTGGATGATGTGAATAGCTTTCCTTACCATGTTCTGGGTCAATATATAAAACATCACTAAAAAGAGACTTTAAGTGCCACACAGGCCCTGTTTGGATGGTTACTTGATAGCACAGCTCTTGGGGCTGAGAGTTGGGAGTCATGACTTTAGTTTCATCTTTCATATTAATTTCCAGTATGACCTTGAGCATGTCACTTCTCCTCTCTAGACTTATTTCCTCATTTAGAAAACAAGAGGCTTGAAACTGATGATCTCCGAGATCTCTTTTATGGCTAACCTGGAACCTGCAAATAACAAGGTGAATAATGATAATTACAATGCAGTCTCAGTTTATCTGACGATTATTGTTTGTAGACAACTTTCACGTCCATTAAGTCATTGGAAGCTTACAAAAAACATGTTAGGATGTGCTGGGCAACTTGGTATCGTTATTTTCTTCTGAGGAAGTTCAGAGAGAGGGGAGATTACTTGACCAAGGTCACAGAGCTAACTGGTGTCTAATAAAGAGAAGGCCAGACCAGGGCTTCTGACGTGCTGGCAGCCTGGCCTGTGGTCTTTCCCCTCTGCCTCACAACTTCACTAGTTTCAGAGGTACCTTGCTCAAGGGTGTCAGGAAAATGCACGCACACTGTGTGTTCACAATGGAAAAGAACATATGATTTAGCTGTAGGCAGGAAAATTACTTGTACTTTGTTTTGAACCTCAACAGTTGTTGGTATTTAAGGGCTGGGTGGTTACAGGAGATGGGGCGGTGCCAAAGAAATGCTCACCCTGGGCCCTCTGGGGGAAACAGAAGGAGGTGAGGAAACTGCGTAGGAAGAGGTGCCATGGGCGAGTGCGACAGTAGGTGCATTCCCAGAGAAAGCACGGTTCTGACCTACCTTGTGTCCAAAATTTTTGTACAGCCTAGTGTGGGCTTGGGTCAAATAGCATTTTCTCCACTTGACACTATTGCGTTTGGAAAGAAAATAGCCAGAAAATGTTTCAGCTTTTGTTAGCCAAGACATAGGTTTTTAGTTGTTCGCCGTGAAGATTTTGGCAGATACTGTGTCAGAAATGTAGAACGGAGAAGGATGAAAGGAGGAGAATCAAACCTGTCTGTGTCTTTGGTTGCTCATCTGTAAATGCTCCTGGCATTCAAGGCCTTCTGCTATCTGGTTCTGATCTTCTTCTTCTTTTTTTTTAAAGATTTATTTATTTATTTATTTATTTATTTATTTATTTATTTATTTATGAGAAACACACACACACACACACAGAGAGAGAGAGAGAGAGAGAGAGAGAGAGAGAGAGAGAGGCAGAGACATAGGCAGAGGGAGAAGCAGGTTCCATGCAAGGAGCCTGATGTGGGACTCGATCCCCGGTCTCCAGGATCACACCCTGGGCTGTAGGCGGCACTAAACCACTGTGCCTCTGATCTTCCATAGCGCCACTCCTCCATATGCTCTACTCCAGAAAACCCAACTTTTCTCTCTTGCCCATGAGGCAGGCCAACTCTGCTTTTGCTCCTTTCAGCCCCTCTCTCTAGGATTTGTTCTCCTAATAGTCTAACTTCCCTGTTCCTAAGGCCGGCACAAATGCCATGATGGCTTTCCCTGAACTCCTCAACTGGAAGTGGGGACCCCTTCTTAACCTACTGGTCACTTGTTTGACTTGCGGATGATGCTAGAAAATTTGAATTACCTTGAATTACATCTGTTTGTTATATGGTTTGTACTGTTATCTGGCTCGGGACTCTTAAAGACAAACACAGCACCATGTCCTGTCTCCTCCCCAGAGCTGTCACTCTGTGAAGTAAGAGCTTAATAAGTATCTGAATGAACAAAGGGCTTCATGAGATCCAAGGGCCCTCCTAACATGAACTCTCTGTGATTTAAAAGTAACATCACAACTGTTCTGAAAGAAGGTTGACAAGAATCCATTTAGAAGTAAGATACTGTTTACAACATTATAATTGAGGCTTGTCCAATCAGAAACTAAATTATTTTGGCTACATTATTCTTGTTTCTTTAAAAAAAAAAAAACACACAACCCATTCAAGGTAGGTGCCATGTAGTAGGAAAAACATTGCCTGGAAGTTTTTCCTGGGGAGAGTTAATTTTGAGACCCTGTTCTCTTTCTTACTAGCTGTGTGACTTTAGCCAGGTCAGGCCATTTCTCGGAGTCTAATTTCTTCAACCTGAAGACAATGAGATCTGTTTCACAGGATTGTGGGGGGGAGTTAATGTGATAATGGATGTGGAAATGCTTTGAAAGCTGAGAAGAACTCTACATGAAAGGGGGGTTATATCATTATCATTATTATTATTTTAGAAGTCATTGCCATGGAGCATAGCTGTGGTCTCTAGAGTTCCTTTGAGCCTCTAAGTGCACAGACTGTATTTAGAAGTTTATGTAATAGGAATATGGGGTTGAACAACAGCCAATCAATGCTAATAGACCTGGGTCCTTATTTACAGAGTGCCTTTCCTCTGAACTCAAGAGCTGTTCAAAGCTGGATTCATCATTCTTCAATCAGTTTCCATTCAGTCATTTGTTCAACAAATGTCTACTATATGCCTACTATGGGTTGGGCTCTATTTTAGGCAGTGCGTAAGCCATTGCTATTGCTAATGTCCTGCTACCTTGTGGGGAATGGAGATTCATAGAAGAAAAGGGTCTTTTCCATAGCTGCATACATAGACAGGGTAGGGGCCAGGGATGCAGCTCAGAGCTTAGGGTGGTTAGTGGCCTACGTCGTCCAAAGCATAATTGTATTTCATGAACTGAAGCTGGACACCTTTGGTCTGAGTCACACATCTCCATCTCTAGCAAACTGTGCCTTTGCCTTATTTGCCCATGATAAGAATGATGTCAGCGGCTGAAAGGCACATTGTGTGACCCAAGTTACATGGGTTAGGTTTCTGAGCTGCTTTGGTTGGCTCAGTTTCAGACAGTTTGGAAAGGAAAGTTAAATGTAGCTATTGATTGAGAGAGATTTGAGTCTGTCCCAGAGCTGACTCCTGCAGAGTCCCGCACCTGGCTATAGACACATTTCACAGAGTAGCAGTTTCCCTTTCATCCTCCAGAGAGAACAGGCTTTTTTCTTCCAAGTGCAGGATTTTTAAGATGCTAGGATAAAAGCTTCCCTTTCATGTACAGGTGACTCAGAGAGCGGGGAGTCAGCAAGGATGTGGTAGGCCAGTCCAAGGTGCTACAAGGGAGCATGAGGCCTAGTTCCCATTTTCAGCCATGTAACTCTAAAAGACATTTCCTACCCAAGAGTTTAGTAAGCTTCCACAGTTTTAGAATATTCCAGTGGTTTTAGCCAGAACAGGAAAACAACGTAGATCATTTGTACCATTTTCAATGATATGATTATTGATAGTTAATTTGACACATTTGCTGAAGGGTTATGGACCTAGAGAAAGATACAGAGATGACAGGAAATTCTCCCTCCAAGAGCTTGCTGTGGAATAATGAAGAGCATACAAAAATAATTAGAAAGGGCCACTCATTGAACAAAGAGTTGTTGACAAAATTTTGTTTACGCAAATCATATGCTTCAAAGAGCAAAGAGAGTTTAGTGGATCCAGGAAAGGATTTTTGTTTTGTTTTATTTCTAGACTATGGTATTTGGGATGGCTTTCTCGGTAACTGAGAAGACTGGGAGAAAAAAGATTGTTCAACGAGTATATAAAGTTTCAGTTATGCAAGATGAATAAGTTCTAGAGATGTGTTGTACAATACAGCTCCTATAGTTAACAATATTGTCTTGTGTACTTAAACATTTGTTAAAAGGGTAGATCTTATGTTAGGTGTCCTTAATGTAAACAAAAGAACAAATAACAATAACAACACAACAACACATGGACACAAGGAGACATTTTGGTGATAACGGATATGTTTATTACCTTGATTGTGGTGATGGTTTCCCAGGTATGCGTATGTCCAGACTCGTCAAGTTGTATACATTAAATACGTAAGGCTTTCTGTGTATCAGCCATACTTCAATAAAACTGTTAAAAGAAAGATCAGATGGGAAAGGTACATTCCAGAGATGAACAAGACAAGGAGGCAGAAGCTGTTCCTGAACACCTAGAGTGGTCCTGATAGAATGGACTGGAGGGGACAACAGGCAAGTGGTCCTGGTAGGATGGACTGGAGGGGACAACAGGCAAGTGCTATAAGAAAAGATGCTTGTGGGTCACCTTGACAGGAACCTTAAGTTCTGTTTAACTGCATAGGCAATGCTCTAAAACTTTGAAAATGCAATTTGGAACCATTTAATGATTGCTCATGTACAACCTAAATCTTTGGTCTATAATTACTATTTCACTTAACCCAGTGTCTTATATGCCACAGGTCGCTCTGAGCAACTGGAAATCTGGCTTCTTCTCAAATAATAAGTGACATTATAATTCCTGATGAATGAAAGCTCTGAAAGATCTACAACAACAGTTTTCCCAATTACTACTTTAGCTGAGATTTGGTGTGATTACCACGAATTATTTTCTTGCTTTTGGCAAAATGGCCCTAGAAATCCAATAACGATAATGGGTCATTAGTTTGAGTTTGACAAATAGTATTTTGGCTTGAGTGAAACAACAGAAAAAGGAAACTCCCATGTCTTCCTATTGATTATATTTCATTGAATCACTGAATCACCTGAAATATAAGAAAATATATAGGTATCTTTTTGGAATTAGTTTTCTCTTATTCTTCACTTGGTTATTATAATATTCTCAGTGATTTAGGAATTGGTGTATATATCTACTTTTCTAGTTTTCATCAAAGTAATACATTCACTTTAAAAAAAATTTAAATTCCAGTGTAGTTAATATACAGTATTATATTAGTTTCTGGTGTACAGTAGAGTGATTCAACAATTCTATACATTACTCAGTGCTAAATTAATGTACTCTTAAACCCCTTCACCTATTTCACCTATTCCCTCACACCCCTGCTCTGGTACCATCAGTTTGTTCTCCATAATCAAGAGTCTTTTTTGTCTCATTTTCTCTTTATGCATTTATTTTGTTTCTAAAATTTTATATGAGTGAAATCATATGCTATTTGTCTTTTTCCAATTGACTTAATTTCACTTTAGCATTATACCCTCTAGATACATCCATAATGTTGCAAATGGCAAGATTTAATTCTTCTTTATGGCTGAGTAATATTCTAGTGTGTGTGTGTGCATGTGTGCGTGTGTCTATTCTTCATCTTCTTTACCCATTCATCTATTGATGGACACTTATGTTGCTCCCATAATTTGGCTATTATGAATAATGTAATAAACATAGGGACATATATCTTTTTGAATTAGAATTTTTGTATTCTTTGGATAAATACCCAGTAGTGAAATTACTGGGCCATATGATAGTTCTATTCTTAATTTTTTGAGGAGCCTCCATACTCTTTTCCACAGTGACTGGACCAGTTAGCATTCCTACCAGCAGTGAATGAGATTTCCTTTCTATCCACATCCTTTCCAACACTTGTTGTTTCTTGTGTTTTTGATTTTTTGCCAATCTGACAAGTGGGAGATGACATCTCATTGTGGTTTTGATTTGCATTTCCCTGATGATGAGTGATGTTGAGCATCTCTTCATGCATCTGTTGGCCATCTGTACGTCTTCTTTAAGGAAATGTCTATTAATATCTTCTTCCCATTTTTAATTGGATTATTTTTTTGGTGTTGAATTGTATTTATATATTTTACATACTTTGGATACTAACCCTTTATCAGAAATATCATTTGAAAATATCTTCTCCCATTTAGTAGGTTCTTTTAGATTTGTTGATTATTTCTTATGCTGTGCAGAAGTGTATTTTGATTTAGTCCCAATAGTTTATTTTTATTTTTGTTTCCCTTGGCTTAGGAGACATACCTAGAAAAGTGTTGCTATGGCTGATGTCAGAGAAAGTACTGCTTATGCTCTTATCTAGAATTTTTATGTTTTCAGATCTTACACTTAGGTCTTTAATCCATATTGAGTTTGTTTTTCTGTGTACAATGAAGGAGAGTGGTCCAGTTTCATTCTTTTGCATGTAGCTGTCCAGTTTTCCCAATACCATTTGCTGAAGAAACTGTCTTCTTCTCATTGGATATTCTTGCCTCCTTTGCTGAATATTAACTGACCATATGAGCATGAGGTTATTTCTGGGCTTTCTATTCTGTTCTATTGATCTATGTATCTATTTTTGCACCAGTACCATATTGTTTTGATTACTTTGTAGTCTATCTCGAAACCTGGAATTGTGACACTTCCAGTTTTGTTCTTCTCTTTCAAGATTGCTTTGGATACTTGGAGTCTTTTGTGGTTCCATAAAAATTTTGAGATTATTTTTTTTCTTGTTCTGTGAAAAATGCTGTTGGTATTTTGATAGGGATTGCATTAAATTTTAGATTGATATGGGTGGTATGGCCATTTTAATAATATTTGTTCTCCCAATCCATGAGCATGGGATATCTTTCCATTTGTATCATCTTCAATTTCTTTCATCAATGTTTTATTGTTTTCAGAGAACAAGTCTTTCACCTTCCTGATTATTTCTAAGTATTTTAATTTTTTGGTCTAATTGTAAATGCAACTGTTTTCTTAACAGTTTTCTGTTAAAACTGCTATTTCTGCTACTTCAGAATACATTCACTTTTAAGTATTTCTGTTTCAGATTCTTTATTGTTCATCAAATGAGTATGTATATGTATGTGTATATAGCTTTACTCTTTCTAAAGTACTCAGAGTCCCAAACTAGTGACAGAGCAGTAAAGAATGGTGGATTGGTCCTGAATCTGAAATGCAAGAGGGATGGATGCTATAAAGCCTCTGCTTTGTGATGTTGGGTACCTCACATACCTCCTGTGGGCCTCAACTTTCCTTCAGGAAAATCTCCTGGTTTTCTTGCCTTCTGTTAGTATTTATTAATGTGTATTAAGTGTGCTGCACTGTGCTAGGTATTGTACATATAATTCCAATGTGCTTTTCCCAAACCTTAAAGTCTACAGAGGGAGCTCTAAGGTCACCCAGCAGTTTGGGTCATGAAAAGGGAATATCCAGGGTTCTATGAGAGCCCAGAGTGAGGAAGTATCAAATTACACTGGAGGATACAAGGATACTTCCTGGAGGGGTTGGCATTTTGAGTGAATTCAAGAGAAAAGGAGCATGAAGTCCTCCCAGGCAGAGGGAACAGCACAGATGAATGCCTAGAGGCATGACACATATCAGGTACTTGAAGAGAGGGATAAAGCATGGGGAGAGTTGGGACATGGGGCTGGAAATGATGAAAGTCCTTTAGACCAAGGTGTGAATATCACTATTGCTAATAGTAACTGCCTTTTGTTGACTGAATTAAAAATTCAAGTTAAGCAGATTCATATGTTTTAAAGACTGGTAAAAGTAGTATTGCCGGGAGTCTAAATTTCAACCAAATAGTCATTTCAAATACATATACCATTTCTCAAATGTAAACAAGTATTTAAAAAGATCTGCTGGCTTAACTGAGATCTATTAACAATGTCAAGAAATGAGGAAGTATGGAAATGATGATTTCCTTCCATGATATAAAATTTTACAACTGTTCATTTGAATGTTCACCAAAGTGCTCTCATAAACAATCCAAATATTAGCATTTTCTTGAGAGTAATAAGTGCTGAACTACTTAGTAGTATTTATCCTACTGTAGTTCTCCTGAGCATAGACATTCAGGATATTTTTCATTTCGCAGCACAATTTTATAAGTATTCAAATTAAGACAATTTTTCATGTTTACTGTAGTAGTAACATATTAAAAGCTGAACAGAAAAATAAAGGAGGAAAAGTTTAACCTAGAAATTGCAATGGGAGGGAAGTGTTGAAATTCAGTTTACCAGTGATTAGTGATTCCAACTACATGTGAAGTTCAACCACTTTTGTTAGCTTTATTTGTTTGATAACCTTGTGAAACTCAGGAATAATCATTCACAAACTGGAAGAGTTGTAAGGATTCGAAATAATGTATATGCAGTGCACAGTATATAGAGTAAGTGGTTAAAAAACTAAAGTGCTATCACTTAAAATAAAAGTACTATCACCTTTCAGGCTCTGTGCCAAGTGCTCTCCTGACCCTGCCTCAACAGCAGGATGATGGGGCAGATGGGGAAGGTGAACCAGTTGGACTTCTGTGGGAGCAGAAGTCATGGGAGAGGTAGAGCTGTAAAGGCTGCTATCCTGAAGGTTGTTCTAGAACGCATGCAGTTAAGGAAAAGAGATAAAAGCCCAGCTGGGAGGTCAGAAATTGGATCTTGCATCATGCTGATTAGGGAGGTGAGGATGTAAATGAAAGTCAGATGCAAAGCAGGGGTGGCACAATGGAGAGAAAGAATCCAGGATCAAACTGCTGAATGGGTGAGGTCAAAAGATGAAGATCTAAATTTGCATGTGGCCCAGATTTCTTTTGTGCAATCTCAACAACCGGAAAGTCAAGGATGGACCCTCAAAGGAGCTGCACTGCAAAGCATAGGTTTGATGGCAAATATATGTGCAAGATTTGGTCTTTGCAGTGAATGAGCTGAGAAGGACAGGATAAGTAAACCTGAAAAACAGTCAATGCCAATTTTAAGGGCGAGAATGCCTAGAGCTTTAACAGAGGTAAATATATTACACGGGAAGGTCCTTCCATATAGACAATTCTCCTGCTCTGACACTATAGTAACTACCCAAAATGGCCAAGCCATTGAGGCTCAAGTTAAAATTGGCCCTTCAGCTACAGTAATGGCCCTGTTCTAATGAAAATCCTAGAATGGCTAAGGCACTTCCCTCAATTCAGCACTGCTTTTCTTATCCTCTCTCCACTCCAGCAGCACCAGATTATTTGCTTCACCTCAAGTCCACTCTGTGCATTCTCTCCACTTAGAGTTTAATGCTAAAACTTCTGCCAGAAATGGCTTTTTCTTCTTGGCTGGACTTCAGCATTCCCTGTCCCTTCTCTGCCTGGTAAAAAAATGAACTTCCTCTTTTGGGCTTCAGTAGCACTAGTCCAAATACTGGTCATGGTAGTCTCATCTACTAGGTAAGACCACCTACCAGGTAAGTCTTACCCACCAACTACATGTCTCAAAGGCATGTGCAAAGGCCAAACATTAAATTCTGAAAGTGACTGGTTGAACTTCTAACTCTATAACTCACTTGATGTGTATTTTGGGCAAATAAAATACCTTCTTGGGGTCTCAGTTCTTTATCATTATTATTACAGAGATTTAAAAAGAGTGTGGATAGTGGGTAATAAAATATAACCCAACATGATGTTAGACAAAAATTAAAATGTTTGTTAAATTCAATATATGGAATTCATAATATAAATACAAACTAGTCAAGTACCTTTTACTGAGTTTTAGGGTTAACAGCTCCAGAAAGAAGTTTGATTTCCTACATTATCACACTGTATCCTGGTAAATTCTCTCATGTCACACAAGAAAAAGTCATTCTCCTCTCGTAATTTTATTGGAGTGATAAAATGGTGACATTTATGTTTTATTGGATTTATAATCCACAAAGAAAGATGCTTAAGTTAACTTTATAAAGTTTTTTTTCAGTTTTGATTTCAGAATTCTGATTTTCAGTTTATTGTTAAGATGGACGAACAATTCCATTTTTTGGTTCTCTTTCCATTTATTTTCAGCTTGATTACATTCAGACTTGCATGGTCCTCCGTCTGGGGCCTAAGTGATACTTCTTGCGTGATTTTCACCCTTGAAAAAATTAAAAAACAGAACCCAAGTGTAAGAAGACACAATTCTGTTGGCAAGTCTCCCATCCCCATCTGTGCTGCCCAAAAATGTCTGCTTTCTGTACGCACAAGACATTAGTGTTTTGGCACTATTATCTGGAGCAAATAATGCTGAATGTAATAATAGCAAATGATTTGGCATGTACATCAATGTGGAAATAGGTTTACAAATGCACAGTAATGTACCTGCAAGAATACATCATCTTTTAAAAAGTGAATCTTGAACATACTTACTTTCAGTCAAGGAAACACCACATCCATTATTAGAAAGATAGACTGGCTCTTTGTTTTCTGGAAGGGTTATTGATAGATAATTGCTATATTTAGCTATGGCAGCTAACATCTCACTAAAGGAGGAAAAAAAAAAGCCCTGTATTCAGGGAGAACACCAAGAATTGAGATATTTTAAGTTCCTTGCCTGAAAGGAGAAAAATAATTGGTGGAAAATTAAAGAAAGTGGGTAAGAGGATCAAACAGTAACAATCAGTTATATTCAGGACTTGAAACTGGAAAATCTAAATCTGTGAAATATTTGTCATTCACTAATTCTTTTGCCCAAATCATTCCTTCTTCCCTTGACTGAGTCAGGATACTGGTTTAGCTCATGTAGGTCTATGGAGTCAAACAGGGAGATTGTCAGTAGGTACTGTGTGTGTCTGTGTGTGTGTGAGATAGTGGGGGGGGGGAGTGGACAGCTGGGGAGATGGGAAATCCCAAGACAAGGGGGAGAAGAAATCAAGAGTCTAAGAGAGCCTATGTTTAAGAAGACAGAAGTAGAGACCTTTGTTTCTACAACCTGAAGATTTAGAGAGAAAAGAATAAAGCAGGTTGATGGGCAACACTGAGAAATCCAGCAATAGTCCAGTGTAGAACAAGCACTGCTATTCAAAGTTCACTTTTATTTACTCCTGTGGTAAAATGAACTAGTGATGCATCTGAATTGAAAGTTCCAGGAACAATCTGGCCCTTCATTCATTTAGTCACTCACTCACTGATTCATGAGTGAATTCAGAATGTAATCATTCTATGTCTACTATGCCCTGGGTGTTATGCTATGTGATAGGAATACTGTATAGACAGACATATAAATAAATGATAGGCGTGAATGAACAATATTGAAAATACCATGAAGACTCAGAGAGAGTTCCTCAGGATGAGTTTTATCTGGAATTTGAAGAATAAGTAAGTTTCCTGGGTTGAAAAAGAGTGAGACCAAGGGTTCCATTCAAATGCATAACTCTTTGAAATAGAGTTTGTCCTTTTTTATTTATTACAGCCTTGCATCATCTGCTAACTTCAGTTGCTGGTATGATGTAGAGGGTGAAAAAGAGAGAAACAAGTGAAAAGATAGAGGGGAGAAAGGGGCAGTGAGCTAGGTAGAGGGAGACTTTTTTTTTTTAAGGATTTTATTTATTTGACAGAGAGAGAGGGAGAAGCAGGCTCCCTGCTGAGTGGGGAAGAAGACTAGATGGGATTTGTAACTCCTCATTTGGTGGTTGAATGGTATCAATGAGGCCTAGGTATTACTCTTTCTTCACTCCCATTTATTCTGTTTTGTACTCAAGTACTTCATATTTCATAACATAGGGAATATCAGATGGCAGTGAGATAAATGATTCAAAGGACTGACTTTGTATTCGAGCAATTCCAAGTTCAATTCTGAGTCTTCATCTCTCTGGGGATCAGTTTCTCATTTATACACTGAAAGAATTGGGCTAGAGGAACCCCAGTGATCCTTTGAGCTCTGACACTGATGCTAAAAGGAATGTGATATCCTGTGAGATAGTCAAGGCTTAGCATGCTTTCTAATGGGAAGTGATGCTGTGGTCCTCATACAGAGACTCCCAGTGTAAGGGTTGGAAGGAGCCTTACAGATTGTGTCGTTCCAGCGTTTTCTTTTATAGAGGAAGAAACCAGGATTAAGTCTCAACCCTTCCCAATATCTTTCTTATAATGGCTATTAATTATTAATTATGTATACCTTGCAGTTCTTTAGAGAGAAGGGAAAAGTGTTTATTCAATGAATCTGGAAGGGATTGGGTAGACTGATTGAAAGGTTTGCCAGTCATAACATATAGGCGTACTTTTAAAATCAAATGAAAAGCAATGGATATTTTAAATTAAGACAGACTAAAAAAAAAAATTAAGACAGACTTTAAGTAACTAAGAGAGGGCCTGGGAACAGCAGTATCAATGTCTTACAATCTCAGGGCCTGGAAATCAGTAGACAAGAGACCCCCTGTGCAGAGTAGTACTAGGTTGGGTCCACTTCTAGCTATAACTCTTGTCTTTGCTTCCTTAACGTCTAATTCAGTAGAATCATCTCAGTGGGATAAAGTGATTTAAAAAGGTAAAACAAATGTAAAATTCTGGAAAATGTTTTTGAAGATGGGAAATATAAAAATCCATTTGTCATTCTCCTTTCTTATTAATTTCTTCGGTAAATTGTAGAGTGTCAGTATTATCAGCCATTGGTCATGAACCTCTAAATTCCTGTTAATAATGCCCTTGGGCTAATACACCTGTGTGATCCATTGTGCTATTGTATTCTTTTGCTGTTATTTAATTTCAGTTGGCTGAAATTACTCATTAATCTTTTCCTCCCTTTTTAATAGCAAGTTTTTTGGCACTAGTATCATGGCTAATTGCTTTACTTCTGCATTTTACTTTGCTTGGGTAGCCACAGCTGCTAAGTGAATTGGGATTTGAATATAAACATAAACCAGAAAGATTTTCACCAAGTAAGAACACTAGTAATGAAAGAAATATTTGTTGTTAGTCATCACACAAATGATACACTGTGCCACATCTATCTGGCGTCGTAGAACACAGTATGGAGGTTGTTTATTGCTGGGAACACATTTAGTATAGTTAGCATTTTCTAGCTGTTCACCAAGATCTTTTGGTTGTGTTTACCAAGTGAAATGAATAGAATTCTGAAATAATAGTTTGCAGATTAATACAAATAGGACAAGTTCTCTGACCAAAAGATGCACACACATGTGCATACCATTATGGAGAAAGCTATAATGAAATGGGGCACCAGCAGATTTAACTTCTAATTTTGTTTGTAGCTTGGCACTTTACCTGGAAAAAGTTTTCTTGCACTGTGGACCTTAACTTACTTATCATTTTTATACAACAAATGTTTGGACTATATGATTTATAGTTGTAAAACTACAATGTAAATACTATGATACAAACAGACTATTGATATACCCTAATACCTAGGTTAGTACCCGGCATAGAGTGGGTTCTTAATAAATATTTGTTTAATGAATTAATGGTAGACTTTGGTGATATTGGTTGAGTTTTTTGGGACTACTTATGCATGTACTATTTTTATCAGAAAAAATATTGAGCATTCATGTATTTGGAATTTGGGGGAAGATACAGGGGGAAGAAATGACTTTGTTGCAAATGATTACATTGCTCCGAGGCAGCATTTTTATACTGCGTCTTTTTTAAAAAGATTTATTTATTTATTTGAGAGAGAAAGAGAGAGAGAGAGGGAGAAAGAGCATGGCAGGGGAGGGCAGAAGAAGAGAGAATCTTAAGTAGACTCTGTGCTGAATATGGAGCCCAATGTGAGGCTTGATCTCATGACTCTGAGACCGTGACCCTGAAGTCATGACCTGAGCTGAAAACGAGAGTCAGAGGCTTAACTGACTTCATCGCTCTAGGTGCCCTTTATGGTGCATCTTTAGATCAAATGTTGGTGTGCATTTTGTCTACTCTTATCACCAGAACTCAAGGATTAGGTTAGTCTTCATAATGCTTCCAACAAGATTTAAGAAGTTACTTTTGCATGTCATTTGCTGTATGATTTCTTATCCCCAGAATGAAAAAAGGCAATCAGTTGAAAAATGCTTCCCAATATTCTGTTTGGACTAATCATTTCAACCTGTGTGTACTTGGGACCTAAACATTAATGAGGTTGGCACACCCCATTTTAAGTGGGCATTATGCCAGTGTAACAGATGGGCTTTGAAATTGTCAGTTGATAGCTTGTGTATAAATCTCTAATATTGTCAAATGGACAAAGTCCTTAACAAGAAATGTCAAAAATGTTTGTCAGTTGGCTTCCAGATGCCTTACCCATGCATCATTACTCTGCCTCACCACTCTGCAGGTCTCTTTAGACTCTTAATAGTCTCCAGAGAAATTACCGTTAAAGCATGGGGATGGGTGATTCCTAGGCAAAATACACCCAGATGACCTGCATTCTCTTCTGTCATTTCTTATCTTTTGTAGATTGTTCCTTCCTTCCATTACATACCTGCAATCAGAATTATTGAAACTTTGTCACTGCCATTTTCTTCTTGGGAAGACTGTTATTTCACCTTCACCCAAGAAAGAGAATGAAAAACTGACACATAGTAGGTAATCAAGATAGGTCTACCCTCTGAGGGATGCTATCTAATCTTCACAGCATCATTATTCTCAAGTGGCTTTGCCATGTTGTCTCATCACTTTTTTGTCCTTTGCAATTTCTATCATCTATTTTATTCCTCCCTCTTTTATAACTAATTTCTTCTAGCTTCCAGGGCTCCTTGTGAAGGCATGGCCCTCCTATTAGCCTGCTTAAGAGGTACTTGAACCTAGACCCAATTATTTATGGTCTTTGCCCAAGAGTAAACACGGAGCACATTTGTTAACTGTCTTGTACTAATCTTGCTGCCTCAGCTGGTCACTTTTGATCCTGTTTATAACATCAGGACTGCTGATTGATGCTTTTTATTTGCCAAGTGAACTGGCTTTGTGGCCATGGAGAAAGCATTATTTCATCCAACTCATTCATTTACTCATCAGGTATTAAATCAGCTCTAAGTTCTACATGCTGTTCCAGTTGCTGGAGATACCATGGACATAGCCGGGATGCCTGGGTAGTTGAGCGTCTGCTTTTGACTCAGGGCGTGATCCTGGAGTCCTGGGATCGAGTCCCACATCAGGCTTCCTGCATGGAGCCTGCTTATCCCTCTGCCTATGTCTCTGTCTCTCTCTCTCTGTATCTCTCATGAGTAAATAAATAAAATCTTTTTTTAAAAAAAAACCCCAAAACAAATGGACATAGCCTTTGACCTTGTGGAGCTTACATTCTGTTGGCAGTCTGGAACTGATACCCTCAGTAGAGACTGTGGCCATTTTACAGTGATTACTCATTTGTAATGGTGAGTTGACTTTAGTATTGTCAACCAAAAAGAGTTCTAAATGGTGAGCTGTTATTTTTTTTTATAAAAGATAATGAATTAGAAAAGATGAACAATAGGAAACAATGGAGCACAAAAAAGGTCTCAAGTTTCTCTAAATTTGTTCGGCACTCTGGAGGAACCTAGTGAAATATGGGGGAAAATCTAGGTGAACTGATAATTGATCTGATAATATTAGCGATGCTCTTTAAGTCGTTAATTGTAATGTAATACATTATTGTAAATTAACCCAACCATTCATATTGTTCCTGTATATTCTAATAAGAACCAAAGCTAGAGAATCTGTATATGCATACATAGCCAATCAATTACATGGGTTAACCAGAATTAGGCTGGAATGTCAATTTGGTGGTGCTACTCTCATTCAATTGTGTAGTATAAGTAATATGGCTGTATTATTGTCCAAAGTGGGACAGTTTTTGATGGTGAAATGGGGTACCCCAATATTAGGGATCTAGTCTCACCCAATTCTTGACATTTTTAAATAGCAAATTACCAAGCTACTCGTGTATTTCCCCTCTTCCAAGTTCATCATGAAGCAATTTCATTGTAACTAGGTCAAATAATTTCTTATTAACACTTTCAGGAAGCACTTCTGCCCTTAAATCCCACTTTATGTGTATATTGGGGAGAGGGGCTAGACCCTTTCCTTTCTTTATTTTTTTTTAAAGGGTGAAGTATTTGAAGCCTTATAACCTTTTATTCTTAAAACTTATGGGCTGGCTAGTTGCCCAACATCTTCTGTGCTCCCACTATACCTGTGATAATCTCTGCCTCATACCTTGCCATATCTTTTAAAATCATTTATGTTCCTATTACCTTTAATAAGCTCTATGGTTCTGTAGGGCAGAGATCATGTTTTATTCACACCTTAACCTCTCTGTGCCTCTGGCTGCTCATCTTTAAAATACAGATAATAATAGTACTAACCTCATAGAATTTTACAAAGATAAAATTGCTTAAAACGCTTGGAATCCTTATAATAGTGTCTGGCACATAAGCAGCTTTTAGTAATGTTAGCTCAATATTATTATCATCGTGATTTGTTATCATGGTGCCCATAGTCAATGTCAGATACACAAAAACATGTACACTACGTATTACTAGTTTATCAAACATTTATTAGTATTTCCTACATTTAAGACACTATATACTACCAAAATGAATCAGGAGCCTATTTTTTAGTACAGATAGGGAAAAGGAATGAGATATGCATGTAAACACTTATCATACAAAATAAAAAATAACAAGTGATCTAAGATAGAACAACACTGTTGTTTCTAATAGAGAACACTTTCAGATTGAAAGATTCAGGGAAGACTGTAGGAGTGAGATGGAGGTTTAGTTGAATTTTGAGGAAAATATAGGATTTGCGTATGTGGGCATTTGTGTTATTGGTGTAAGGAGGTGAAGTTATTATAAGGATGACTATGTAAGTAATGGTGCAGAAAAGGGAAATCTTGAGGTTTGCTTAGGGTAACAGCAAGTATTGTCTAGGAGTTCGGGTTGGAGAAGACTTGAAAGGTAGTTTGGATTCAGACAGTAAAAAGGTCTTGAATGTCAGACCACAGATTTTGCAGTACATTTTATTTATTTGCCATTTAATAAAGCATCTGGTTTTAAAGACTATGACTAAAAAGAATGAAAATTCATGAACTAGAAGATTCTACCGGTTTCCATTCACTATAGGTAATGGGGGAAGTCGCTATCTAAGAAGTCATCCTGGGGTGGATGGCTAACTAGGCAGGACTCTTGCGTTCTGAGCCTGGATCTGCTCCACTGTGTGACTCTTAGCAAGTCAACCTGCCTCCCTATTTGTAAAATGGCAGATAGTAAGGGTGTGCAGAGATGGTTCTAAAGGTATCTTCTTTCCTGAAACCTTAGAGAGGGAAAGATCATACAATGGGTGCAGCGTTAGGAACGGAAATTTTTATCCCAGTGAAATAGGGGATTGTTCTTAAGGAACAACTAACTCTACTCTCACCCTTATTCTGTTTCCTAAACCTATCAACTTTTAAAGAAACCCCGAGTTTTGTGATTTTTTTTGCACTTATTGGATATGCCATAGGAGAGCCTAAACGTTAGCACACCTTAGGTTGTGGCCTCTGCAGTCCCATAATTGAGTGTTTTAACTCCCCAGTGCTGAATGGAGGCAGGCTTTGCTGAGCCACCGCAGTTCCCCAGGAGCCCTCCACTAATAAATATCTATGTCTGGCTGCACCCTCATGATTAATATTTGTAATCATGGCCTTAAGGCATTGGAAAATCCCAGGATGCTTTCTGAATCACCAGAAGGCTGAATTATAGTCGGCCTCAGGTTTCCTGTTGGAAGTATATATTTTATTGTATATTTCAATGTTTTGAAAATGGGGATTAGAAGTCTACTGTGGAGGGATCTTTGTGTTAATCTGGAGTATCTGTTTAATCTGCACGTCTCTCTCCTTAACCGTTCCAGATAATAGAGTGTTCTAGATCTGTTTTTCAGCCTGAGAATAAGACGTATTCTCAAGGAGAGAGTCTTCTCTCAGGAGAATTTGGATTACCGGAAAATAAAAGATGATAAGCACACACTTTTTTTTCCCTACTAAACATTCTGTAGATAAACGAAATACAGGGTGGGCTTCAAAAAATATTCTGATAGGAAAGTACTACTTCAAGGCATTCTTGGCCTTGCAACCTTCTCTAGAACTTCATACAAGAGAAACACTCCTCCTCTACACTTACATAAAAATGATTAAGTACACAGTTTTTAAGTACATGTTGTCAATAAGGTGACTCCCCACCTTTGGGGACTTTGCTTCTTGGCAGGTTCTTGAAAAGAAGCTGCAAAGAACACCTCCCAATGTGCTCGGTGGCTTTGTTGGGAGAACTTTAGAAGCGCTGGAGCCTGTTCATGGAACGGTTTTGAGGTGGAGGCCAAAGAGATCTCAGGGGAGAGAGCAAACTGTGAGTCTGAGTGGCAAAGAAGCCGGAGGAGGACATTAACCTTTAGCAGCTCCAGGACGACTCCCACCTCATCCCCCAAACAAAACAAAACAAAACAAAACAGGGAATGCAAAGAGACATAAAAAGTCAGGGGCAGCGGGGAGAGGAAGGGGAAGGATACACCTGGAAAGTTACTGCAGCGACTCGGAAGAGAACCCCAAATCGTGATCACTGACTAGGATTCGTAAACCTCCTCCTCTTCTCTCCCTCCTGCTTCCGAATAAAGCCCTACCCAGCTCAGAGACCCTCCTCGCCTCCCCCGAGGCTTCCTTAGTAGCCCCATCCTGGAAGGTCCTAGGGGACTGATGCACAATCCCAATCCAATCCATTTGCTAGTTTGCAAAGGAAAATCCGGTCCGGCGTTTATTTTTAGCAGCGCTTCCCTGTGACCGAATGCTACAGCTCCTCAGCTGGGGTAACTGAGGACCGTATTGGGGAGAAGAGGCGAGGGGGGCGGGGGAGCAGGAGGCGGCGAGGAGGGGCGGGGGGAGGCCCTGCGCATGCGTGCCAGCGCCCATGCAAATCTGCTGTACATCCAGGGAGCGAAGTGGGATGATCTGTCACTACACCTGCAGCACCACGCTCGGAGGACAGCTCCTGCTCGCAGCTTCCAGACTCAGGTAAAAAAAAAAAAAAAAAAAAAAAAAAAAAAAAAAAAAAAAATTGTGAGCGGGCGCCGTGCATGCATTTCAATACCAGATGCGCGTCGCAACCTAGCCCCTGTAGAGGCAATCTGCTGCTGCTGCTGCTGCTGCTAAGTGTCCTTTGGTGGCTGATTGCAGCTTCAAGGTTTAAGAAATCCCATCTTTCAGGAAGCCTGAGGGGAAGGAAGGAAGTACGGGCGAAATCATCAGATTGGCTTCCCAGATTTGGGGATCTGAAGCGGGCCCACGTCTTCCGGCCAACTTCCATTGAACTTCCAGCACTCGAAAGGGACCGAAATGGAGAGCAAAGGTATGTGGTTGTCCCCATCGGGGGACTTCCCGCTGCATGTGCGTGTGGCCAGGGCAGTCCTCAGCGAGGGGACTGCAGTGCTCGGGGAGCGAGCATCATACTAGGTCGATAGGAGGAGATGCTATGTCCGTTGCAGCACCAGGGGAGTGTGGCAGGAAGGCGACTTCTTTTTAACTCCCACAGCTTGGAAGGCAGTGTTTAATACTCCATCAGTTGCGTAGTGAAGTGTGATGAGTTTTTTTTTTCTTCTTCTTCTTTTTGGTGGGTGGGTGGGGGGAGAGTCTTTAGATGGTGGGGGAGGAGAGATGTGTTGGTAAAGCAGTTTCTTTTCTGGAGAATGGATGGGCTCAAATACAGATATTTCATTTGCTTTAGGCTTGCTGACAGGCATGTTTGTATCCGATATCCAATAATGAATGCATTGCTATAAAAAAATGTTTGGATTTCTCCACCCCCACCCCATAAAGATGGTATTTCTGGGCGTGTATGACCACATCCTACTGCATTTTGAATATATATCAGCAGAGAAATTGGGTCTATTTGAAACAGTGTGCGTTAGAACTGACCTCTAAGGAGAACAGTGTATCAGAGTACTGCTAGGCTCCCAAGCATGATGCATTTACTAGTTCTGGACATGTATATATTAATATTCTCCTCATAAGCAAATCTGCATACTATACACATACGAACTGGTAAATGAGCTGTAGAAATCAACTTGTGATGACATATTTAACACACATAAACAAAATGATTATTACAACTGTTAGGTTGGATATCCTTTGGGTTTAACTCCATCTATGCAGGTTTCTTCCTTCTCCTCCTCCTCCTCCTCCTCCTCCTCCTCCTCCTCCTCCCCCTCTTCCTCCTCCTCCCCCTTCAAACACCCACCAGGTTTCGAGAACCTTGAGTGATGTGGTCAGATATCCAGTAGGAATACTGGATGTATTTAATTCTGGTGAAATCAGAATAAATGATGTCAACTTTTATGAAACTATATTCATTACCCAGAACTCGAGAAGCTATATTTGAAACCAGGTTTTATTTTTAAACCGGGAATGTCAGTCATCGTGGTAATGTGCTCAGGATCAGGGAGTGGTGGTGGGTTACCTATTTCTGAGCTGATCAGTAAAAATGGAGTGTCAGATGATAGCAGGTATGTGGTCAGTAAAGTATTTTAAGTATTTAATTGGAAGACATAAGTATTTGAACCTAGATGAGCATTTACAGTATGAAAAGAACTGAATTAACCTGGATTTGGACTGGTTGGCAATTTTCAAAGTAGACAAATTATCCTTACGATTTGCAGATGGGCATTTCTATGATCGACAATGATGTACATACATGAGAGAATCCACGTCCCTATGCACACGAGGCATAAATTAACTCTATTGTGTAATCCGTTTTTGAATGAGAAGCCAGTTTTAACTCATAGAGGTCTGTAATATTCTAGTTGATTAAGTATTTCTGGCATGTAAGTTAACAACAGAGAGTATCATTTTACTCTAAAGCAGTTTTTTTTTTTGTACTTAGATGACACCTGCTATTTGGCTATTAAACTTGGTTATTTGGCAAGGGTTCTTAGTAACACTTTTGCCTCCAATTTATACACTAATTCTTGGTCCATGATATAAAGAGGATGTGTCTCTTAGCGATAATTTTTTGTTTCCCTTCTTTGCCGGCAAAATATGCTACATGTCGCTCAAAGTTCCAGGTGGTTTATATCTCAGATTGATAACAGTAGCATTGTAGCTATTAAGTACTGCCAGTCTTGGGAATTTGGAGTCAAGAAAGAATCTCAGGACTGTATCTGAGAATAATCAGGCCAGAAGTTCTATGCCAATCCAGAGCGCAGTGATTCGGGCGTGATTCACAGCACCGACCCAAAGGCAATGAAGAATTTTGTCCCAAGCCAATATTGTGGTCACTTTGCAGCGATAGCACAGCATAATCACCTCAGGTAAAAGACACACTGAAAGTCCTTGTGCATTTAGTTCTTAGACTTCCTTTATAAAACTGAATTACCCAGGTAGTGATCATGTTAAGAATGGCTAATTACTTACATATTGGCCTCACTTTCTAAGTTGATGCAATGGCACAGCTAAAAATGGTAGCTAACTTGAAATTTTTATTATAGTAGAAAAAAAAGTATATTAAGAGGAGTGTATCCGTATCTTATTCTAATCGGAGCATCTTTCATACTTTATGCTGTCATGTGCAAACTTCTTCCCCGAGCAGATTTAAATCTAATTCTAGGAAGACATTCTCAAATGTAAGTACAATTTTTTTTTCTACCGGAAACTCCTTTAACATAGATTCAAAGAGTGTTCTTGCATGATTCAGTTGAAGGTTCAAGAGTTCTCTATTTCAGAAAAGAATCTGATGGCCCAGTTAACCTGGAATCTTGTGGCCAGCATTTGACAACCTTCACATTACCTCCAGCATTTGAAAACCTTTCTTAGAACACTTGACCAGAGTCTCTAGCAGAATGTCAGTTATTTACAAATAAGGTTTTTTTGTTTTTTTTTCTTTTTTTTCTCCCTTACTTATTGCTTTCTATCACTTCCTATCATCTAGGGTAAGGAGGAGAGGAAAATAAATCAATTGACCTAGCAATCAATCATGATCTAATTTCAGTGATTTCGATGCACCATGATAATTAATATCACCTCTGAGATAGGATTGCTGTGCAGTCTGACTAGCTTTGACAGAATTTGTGCCTAACATTGGTTCACAAACTTTGCTGTACATTAGATTCATCTGGCAGGCTTTTTAAACATCCTCATGCCTGGCTAAAACCCATGGCAGTGACATCAGAATGTTGAGGTGTGAGAGAGGCACAGGAATTTTTTTTTTTTTTTTTGAGGATACCAGGTGCAGCAATGTTTGGGAATCATTCACTTAGATTCTTTTTTTTTTATGATAGTCACAGAGAGAGAGAGAGAGAGAGAGAGAGAGAGAGAGGCAGAGACACAGGCAGAGGGAGAAGCAGGCTCCATGCACCGGGAGCCCGACGTGGGATTCGATCCCGGGTCTCCAGGATCGCGCCCTGGGCCAAAGGCAGGCGCCAAACCACTGCGCCACCCAGGGATCCCCACTTAGATTCTTGATAACCGAAATGTGATTTGAAGACTAGTTTTTTTAGAACTGCAAAATCTGGATCTTTACTCCAGGCTTATTGAATCTGAGTTTTAACAACATTCCCAGGTAATGTACCTGCACATTACAGTTTGAGAAGCATTGATTTAGAGTTAGGAAAGAGGTTGTTCTTTGTCCTTCCCTCTCTTCTACTTTTTCTCCTTTTCTACCTGCACCGCATCTTCTCTTTGTCTACCTAGGTTCTCAACCTCAGGCTGGCATATTAGAAACACCTGTGGAACATTCAAAGCATAAAGATACTTAGGGCACCCCTCTGGACATTCCGATTTAATTGGTTCTGGAGTGGGACCTGGGTGTAGGTGTTTTTACAAAGCTCCCCAGGTGACAGTAATAGAAAGCCCGACTTAACCCCTAGGCCCTTGCTACTCAAGTTGTGGTCCATCGACAAACAGCATTAACATTTCTGGGAATTTGTTAGGAATGCAGGACTGCAGGCCTACTGTAGACTTACTGAATCAAATATGCATTTCAGGAAAATCTGCTGGTCATTTGCATGCACACTAAAGTTTAAGAAGCACTGGTTTACGTCTTAGAGAACTAACATCTAAGACTGCCACCTCAGTATAGCGGATGTGATATCCTCTAATCAATACAGAAGCTCCTGGATATGTAATCAGGTTAGAGGTCTTTGGTTGCTTTTGGAAAGAACGGAGATGAGATGCAAAAGAAATTGCTTGATTCATCGTTAGATCAGAAAAATGGACTCACTTTTAAATGCCCTCTCTGCTATTTCTCAAGCTATTTATCTTCAACCCCTGATTATCTTTAAACACCTATTCTGTAGATTCAATCTGAGCTTCTGACAATGTCCTGGTATTAACCTAACGTGATGTTAGACTGCTTAAGTCAAGATGCATCTTAGAGTGAATATAGTCTTAGCCTCTTCCCATGGTCATATGTCCCTGTTCTATTCTTTTGAGAGTCGTTTTATGTGCCCCTTGCTTCATAAAATCTTCTCTGACCTCACTCACATCTAATTAGTATTTTGTTGGCATACCGTATATGACCTCAGTACTTTTTTGTCCCCCACATAAAGCATTTCCTATAATCAGCACTGCAATTTTTGTGTTCCTTATTTAAATGAATATTTATTGAGCACCTGGTATGTTCTCAATCTACTTACTTCTGAGACTGAAAGAACGGATAAGATGCAATCTCCAATCTTAAAGATCTCCCTCTCATGTCTCCACTAATAGATTAACCTTCCTCTGGGCATTATCTGAACCTCTAACATTCTGCAGCTACCCAGCTGCCTGCTTCAAATAAAACATTCTTGTTTATCATAGCAGGGGCTCAGGTTACATATGTTGAATTGAATGGCCTTACTTAGTTTACCATGCCACGTTCACACATGCAGGAGATGGTAAATTGGAAAAAGTGAAAGATGCTTGGCTACCAGAAACATCAGTTTGATTCCAGAACATTTGATTCCAGAACATAGAAGGCAGTAACCTGACCTGCTTTCTCTGTAGAGAACTGTACATGTATTCCCAGTGAAGATTCAACTTGGTTCTGGGTTTCACACCAATCATTAGAGTCGAACCAGGGGCATGAACCAATATATAAGGCATAGAACAGTCATTTCTCTGAAACCAGGGTGGTCCACTCTGCAAGAGAGAAAAGAAAGGTATATGTAGTAACTAGTTTAGCAGAGCTGGAAAGTGATTTTAAAAAAAGCTATTTTGTGGTTAAAAAAAGAATTCCAAAACTCTGAGGCCATTGTGGCAGGATAAGTAAAATATAATGCAGTAAAAAACATAATAGAATAGGCATTGGACATTGTTCCTAACCCCACTCTAATATGTAACCTTGGATAAATCATTTTCCCTCTCTGAGTCTCCTGATTCTTAAATATTAAAGGAAGTTCATTTCATGTAATTCAAAATATTTTCTTAGTTGCATTCTTCCAAGCCCATTGTTAAATGCAGGGGATGGGGATAGAAATAGTGCATTGGCTTGCTCTCTGGGAGCTTCCAGTCTAGGAACATATGAACAGGCTCAAGAGCTATTGATTTCCAACATTGTCTTTTCCTCATTCATTTTTCAGAGCTATAGTGGTTACCTAGGAAGCTAGAATATAAAGTCTTCCAGTGATTAATGGCCTTCATAGGGGCACTATACATTCCACAGTAATAGTGCCTACCTTTGGTTCCCCCTTTGGTTTATTGAAACAAAATTGTTGTGTGGGGAAAACATCTGAAATCAGGCTAGGTATCTATTCTAAAAGCAGTTCCGACTGACCAGATACCTTGCTAGTAACCTATTGTCTGACTTAGGTGCTTATCATGAGGCTTGTTAGCATTAGGAATGCATCTGGAGGTGGCCTGGAGTATCATCCCCTTATCTCTGTCTTGTTATGCCTTTAAGCTTCTGAAGTACTGACCCTATTAGGTATGGTGTTTTGTACCCACTAAGTGACCAATCATGGTATATTGGATTTTCTGACTTTTCACATATTAACAGCCATAAATAACATTCATGAGACACTCTGTATTCTTTGAAAGGGCTTTTAATATATATCATCTCCCTTCAAACCTGTTAGGCATTTTAACTTCATTTTAGAGATAATAAACCAAAGACTCAGAAAGACTAAGTGACTTAGGCAACTCATCTCATCTTTGTTCTTCGGTTAAGTAAGAATTATTGTACTCACCCCAAACCCCAAATAATACTATTATGATTATGAAATTAAACTCATACAAATAAAGCATGTAGAGTTCTTTAGAATCATAGTCTTTTGGTATTACTAGCTGTGTTTGTCTTTTCACGAGAATGTGAAGTCCTGGAGAGGAGAAACTGGTCCTTCGCCACCTTTGTAGTTTTAGAGGCAAGTATACCACATAGATGCTCAATATGTCATCTGTCTTGACTTCTCAAAGGCTTTAATTTACTAAAAGGGATTTGTTTTGTGTATATTCTGTATTTATGTAGTAACTTCTCAAACACCTGAATTTGTGTCTGTTTTGCTAGGAATTACTTGTGAGGCAATTATATAACATCTTGTGGGCTTGGGAATAGAGATGCATTAGGTCAAGTATTACACCTTGAATGGGTATAAAACATTGACTACATGAAATCTGATGACTAATAGCATTCTCCATCAGAAGTACACATCAGAATCCCTGGGTGTGCATGGGACACGGGACTAAGATATTTAAGAAGCACCTCACATAATTAGGGTATGCACTCTCAATTATGAATCAATAGATAAACCACAAGGGACTAATGTCGAACTATAACATGTACCCGAGTCCTTTGTCAGGAACACTACAGGACTCCTACCTCCCGGATCTTGACTGTTATTATCTTTAGTGTTAAGAGAGTGACATGTAGACAAGAGACCTAATTCTTATACTATAGGCTTGGGATAGCAAATAGGTCAATAGATGGTGAATGTCTGAGGCTAAGAAGACACATCATTTTCCCCCAACATCTTCATCATCTCCGTATTAGCATCTTTGTATTGACAACATGGTAGATTTTTTTTTCCAAGATCTATGCCTATAGTTCTAATTTTAGTTTGCTTTTCTCTCCAGTTACTTTTTGAGACAATCTCTGTCTTCTTGTATTTGGGAATCTGGGGACTCCCACCCTCCGGTGGTATTTTGTTGCTGTGATGAAACCGATGGCACCTTGGAAGAAGTCCCAAAAGACACCTGTTGCTCCTCCACGGACCCTTTCTTTATCTTTTTCTTTTTTCATTTTAGAAAAAGCATATGCTGGCTTTTTAGCTGAAACAAACCCCATCACCAGTGAATCAGAGGATGTAGATAAGTGAAAGTGGGCTTTATTTTTTTAAGCTTTTTTACTCTTTATTTTTTTACTTTTTTACTTTTTTTTTTTGTTTTTGGTTTGTTTAAATTCAATTTGCCAACATATAGTATTTAAACTCTGCGAAGAAAGGAAATGAAGCTGCTGTTCTGTGGTTAGGTTTTTTTGTTTCTCTTTTGCTTCCAGACTGCTATTAGCCTGAGAAGCAGTGGCAAAGGGATTACTCTGTAGAAAAACAACAACAACAACAACAACAAAACACCCAGAAGCTTTCAGAGGCCATTCAGAAGATAACTAAACCCAGCAAAAATTCCCTTAACCAGAAGTCAGGAGGATGCAGCAATGCCAATCTGCCAATAATGTGTCCATCTCTCCTTACCCCATTCATTCCTACAGTTATCACCCATGTGAAACAATTGGGTTTTTCTTCAATCCTCAAATACTGATAATGTTCAAATCAGTCGAACAAAGCTTACACATTAATTGGGACATTCCTTTTCAACTTTTTGGAAAACAAAAACCTAGATATGTTTCTGACTTCCAAAAAAATATGACATAATTATTCTAATTGTTAAAATCTGCTATGTTTAAAATTAGATTATTTATACAGTTTTCTCCTAAGGCACTTCTTTCATTTCAAAATATTTTTTAACATTTTTAGTACTCTTTAAAATTGAATTTGATTTACTTCTTTTTCTCTTTTGGGATTTAATGGAGAAATATTTGCTATGTGTCAAAAGAAAGGTTGCCATGTAAATCACACTTTGTTTGCAAGTCTACAAATGATTTAAAATGAGGTGTCATGGGTCCTTTTTACCTGTGGACTTGGCATCAACATCAATGTAAAAAGCCAAGTGATAATGCAAATAGAGCAAACCCCTCAATAATACTGAGGGAAAGGAAACAGCCAAAGCAATTTTAAAACAAGATGATTGTTTGATTTATTTAATAAGCAGTATCTATTGATTTCTGAGTCAGTGTTTGGATTCTCTAAGGCTGAATTTTTCAAATGGAGGTATGCACGCTGGTGGGTACGAGATGGCAAACTGGTGTGATTCATTGAGGCACAGAAAACATCCTGCGTGTTCTGATGAAATAAAACTAAAACCAGAAAACAGACTCTTAACTATGGAGAACAAATGAGGGGTGCAGGAGGGGAGGGATGGAGGGATGGTCTAAATGGGTGATGGGGATTAAGGCATGCACTTGTGATGCACACTGGGTGTTGCATGTAAATGATGAATCACTAAATTCTACTCCTGAAACTAACATTGTATGTTAACTAAATGGAATTTAAATACAAACTTGAAATGGAAAAAAATAAAGTACTTTGATTAAAACAACAACAGCAACACTAATATTGGACTACATGCTTGCAAATCTGGATTCAGGTTCAAGTCCCTGTATTCAGGGGAGGAACCTGGGGAACAGTCTCTTCCTTCTCCTCTCTGGAGCTCAGTGTCTTAAGCCGTTTTTTAAAAACAAAAAACAAAAACCCAACTCTATTTGCCTACTGATTTCTACTTTCTTATTACAAAGAAACTGCTTTTTCAGCTAGTATGTATTCTTCTTTTACTTCATCCTTTGTAGACTTGACGTCTATGGAAAACAAAATATGGTGGTCATAACTACCACATTAATTTGTAAAGACCCACTGTTGGTTTGAGCTAGCTTTTTAATCCTGTGAGTTGTGTGACTGACATTGCCAGACCTATAAGCGAGTTGAGCAAGTAACTTGGTTCCAAGTGAGAAAGAACTAAGATGAGGAGGAGACTTGCTCCTTGGCTGGCAATTGTAGGTTGCATGATTGTGACCACATATAGGTCAGGTATGTCTGATCTGAGCAGGGAGCTTCCGGGGCCTTGTGGCAAAGACCCTGGCTGGGGAGTCTGAAGATTTGGATTTGAGTCCTGATTCCCATCCCAACTCATAATGAAACCGAGCTGGTTACTTCCTTTCTCTGTTCTTGTTTCTTCATCTGTGAAACAAGGGTGGATTAGAAGCAAGATTCATTTCATCTCTGGGATTGTCAGAACCAGCATTTTGAGAGGTATTTATGTAGGGACGACAGTGGATAAATTCTGTTGAAGGGTTTATGGTTGATGCCTTGGTCTGTCCTATTTCTTTGGCTGAGTGACATTTTTGCTCAGCAGATTGTACGTTATGGTTCTATAACTTTTTTTTTTACCTTACATGTCTCTTCTTTACAATTAAGATTAATTTCTTTACATATCAGTCATATGTGAAGTTGATTTGGTAGATATGGTTTTCTCCTTTCTCCCAACCTAACCGGCAACTCACCCCTAAAAAAAGGAAAGACAAACAGAATAATGCAAGAAATCCAAATGCTGAGTGTTTTAGTGACATAATAGATCTGATTTTCTTTTAGCTCTCAATCAGCAGTGATATATTATTCAAAAATAATTGCACTCAGTCCTTCAGCCTTCAAACAATTTAAAAACCGATAACCATCTCTTCTGATATTTGATTGGCTACTGATCATTTTAGATAGAAGATACATTTCCTTTCAGATGCAAGCTATCCAAAGTCTAAGAGTTTCATGGTTAGTAAGCTGAATTTCTGATTGCACAAAGAATGAACTACAGTAATGGGGTGGAATATTTGACAGGCATTACCATGTTTATGAACATGAGCTATAATTAGAAATACAGAGATGTGGTTATATGTACTGGTTACATTAAAGTTTCTGTGTCCATGGACAAAGAATAGATAGTAATATGCAAAAAACGGCAATATTTGAGTAATGATAATTGGATTTTGAATGGATTTATTCTCCATTTTCAAACGTTTCACCAATATTTAAGTTTTTTTTTTTTAAATAAGACATAGGTACACTAGGTGTTGGGCTTAGTGATAAGCTTTTAAACAGATCTACTGAAACTGAACTCAAACAAATCTCTCTATGCTTCATAGTTTTATGCTTTATTCATGTGAAACATTGAAAGGATGTTTGAAGAGATGTGCCTGGGTAGCTCAGTCAGTTAAGGGTCCAACTCTTGGTTTCAGCTAGGGTCATGATCTCAGGGTCCTGAGATTGAGCACCAGGTTGGTTGCCACGCTGTGGAGCCTGCTTGGGATTCTCTCTCTGTGTCTTCCTCACCTGTGCGCACGCATGCACACACTCTTTCTTTCTCTCTCTCTCCCCAAAAATTAAAAAAAAAGAAAAAGAAAAAGAAAAACAAGTGAAGAGATTATTGTCTGAAATAATGCTTATGTAGCTTTTGCTTTGTACCAAGCACTGTGTTTTACATATATTGACTCATTTAATACTAATAACAATCCAGTGAATCAGACACTATTGTTATTCCTATTTTAGGGAGTGAAAAACCAGCCATAGAGACTTTAAGTAACTTGTCCAGATCACCTAGCTAAGAAGTGGCAGACTGGCTTCTTAGTCTGTGAGTTTGACTCTTACATCTAAGGCTTATTTTGCTCTAGTCTGGTAAGTCAGTTAACCTCCTTTTATTACTGAAAAACAAGCCCAACTGTGCCCACACATGCTACATGTGTACATTTCATTAACCTTTAGGATGCCTGACCTCTGTAAGACTCAGTCTCACCCAAGCCCTGTGCCAATGAGAGCCAATTTGTGGAATCACTAGGAATTCCTGCCTGCTGTCAAGTGGGTATGAGATGAGAAAGAGCTCTGCTCTTTTGATTTCCAAACCCAAGGGCTTAAGGAAGCAATGGGGTTACACCTTCCTTTTTTTTTTGGTTCCCCACCTCACCTCAAATAGTTGTCCTGCTTATTTGGGAAGCTCAGTGCAATGGTAGAAAGAATATAAGCCATACAGTTAGCAGCTTGTTAATCCTTCTGACTTGGTCAAAATCTATCTCTGTGTCTTTGCCTCTTCATTTGAACCATGGCTCTTTTAAATGAATGGGACAAGGAAAGAAAATATATATAAAGAATCAAGCATAAAATCAGTACTCAATCATAACAGCTGTTGATGTTGTGGTTATTATTTGAACTTTAGGCTTACTACTTCCTCTGTTCCGGATGGGGCTGAATTCTTGTCTCAAACTCCCCATAATTATGTTAGCCTTGTTCAGGGAACTAGATGCAGCTCTGGTGTCCTTCACACCCTATGAACATTCCTGATGATACATGACAGGATTCCTACTTGATGCTGGAAGCTGCCACATTTCTTACTCACAGTGCCATATTCTTTCCTTTCCGGATCATTCTCCTCCTCCTTTGTCTTGAGCTGTGATGGGTCTAGAATTGGTTCCACTCCTCCCCACTCTTCTTTAGATTGCTGACTTTGCTGCCCTTAGTAGTTTTATCCTTTTGCCTAATTCTGGCTCACTCATTTTTTTTCAGTTGGAGCCACCAGAATGGTAGTGTATGGTTCAAAATGGTGTTTTTTAGACATACTGTTTATATCACACTATAAAAATTAAAGAGTAGTGACAGTGACTGGTTAACCCACTGTTTTTTTTTTAATCAGAATTTTACAAATTTGTTTCCATCATCTGGCTTAAAATGAAGTCCAGTTTCTTCAGGCTGCATAGACAACAATCTAGTCTAAGGTTCTCTTGTACCTTGTTATTGAATATAGAAATAAATGTGGATTTTGCTAATTATTGAGGAATGTCAGAATAAGGGATTATGGGTAACATTCTTATGAGGAAAACCTATAGCTTAAAAGAGTAAGCAAGATTAGTCTTAGAAAATCACCCCAGTACAACCGTGCTGGTTAGTTAGTTCATACAAAGTTGTTGTTAATAATGTAAATAAATAATACATGTATACAAATAACAGGCATTTGGATGTATTCATTTATCCATCTGTCTGTGCCATGTACATTGCTTGCCATTGGGATTAAAAATGAAAAAAAGACAGTTTCTGACCTCATGGAGACCTCATAGAGAAAGTTTTGATGGTAGTCACAAATGGGAATCTGGGAAGAGTTGACAGCAGGCAATGCATGTGAACATTTAGATTAAATTTTAAGTTTACTTTCAATGTCATATCTTCTGTGTGGATTGTTCTGGCTATGTGTTAATAGGCTAGGAACCAATGACTATGACAGGGTTTATTCCTTTTGCTCTGACACCAGATATAGAAATATAATCTCTCCCAACAGAGAAGGGACTTGGCATTGGAGCTTGCTCTTGCAAAGAGATGGAATTGAAACATTGGAAAAGTATTCCAGGCTGATGGATTAGTATAAGCAGAGGTATAGATTCCTTGGTAGACATGTTGCAATGAGGAAAACATGAAGTGGTTGGCTAATCCATTCATCTAGCAAATATTTGTTATGCTGGATACTGTTCCGGGTGCTGAATATAGTAGTGACAAGACAAAGTCCCGCTTTCATGAAGCAGGTAGGTTTGGGGATAGGAAATGGTGAATGATGAATCATGAAAGATTGGGGGGAAAATTGTGGAGGCCTGTTACAAATTACATAATGTAGGTGATGATGATAACTTACATTTCAGAGACATTAATTAATATAATTATCTTTAAAAATTAGATTCCCAGGGCTTTTAGTATATAATTCTACTTGCAAAACTTCAATTAATTATTCCCTAGCTTTTCAAGAAAACATTCACTTTGCAAAGCAAGGCATACCTATAAGCCTAATGCCATGGCCAGAGGAAACGCTGTCATCTAGTATTTCACTCTTACTTTTGCCAATCTCTGATGCTGAGACACTTCCCTTGCTTAATGGAGCAGTGAGTTTCACTTCTGTTCACTTTTGGTTCACAAGCCCCTGAAATTTTTTATTGAAAATTACAGATTGACATTTAGGAGAAAGGTCCAGAGAATCTTTTTGAAATCTGTCAGGTTCAAAAATTGCTCCCTGAAGGTCTATAAATTATTATCAAGTCTCAGAATTGTAATGACAGGACAAAAACTACGCAAGTACTAATATATATGTATTTTGCAACTATGTTATATGAAACTGTTCAAACTGTCCTACCCTTAAGCATATGAAGAGCGGTGTGGAAAATATTTTTAAAAATATTTTATTTAGCTACTTGAGAGAGAAAGTGCACAGAGGGAGAGGGAGAAGCAGACTCCCTGCTGAGTGGGGAGCCCGATGTGGGGCTTGATCCCAGGACTCTGAGATTATGACCTGAGCCAGGCAGACACTTAACCGACTGTGTCACCCAGGTGCCCAGTGAGAAATATGTTTGACTTCAACCTTACCATCACTCTTTCTTTTATTTTTTTTACATTTTAAAAATTTAAATTCAATTTGCCAACATATAGTGTAACACCCAGTGCTCATCTCTTCAAGTGCCCTCCTCAGTGCCCATCAACCAGTTACCCCAACCTCCCATCCACCTCCCCTTCTGCAACCCTTTGTTTGTTTCCCAGAGTTAGGAGTCTCTCAAAATTTGTCTCCCTCTCTAATTTTTCCCACTCAGTTACCCTCCTTCCCTTATAGTCCCTTTCACTATTCCTTATATTTCATGCATGAGTGAAACCATATGATGACTGTCCTTCTCCAATTGACTTATTTCACTCAGCATAATACCTTCCAGTTCCATCCATGTTGAAGCAAATGGTGGGTATTCGTCTTTTCTGATGGCTGCGTAACATTCCATTGTATACATAGACTACAGCTTCTTTATCCATGCATCTGTTGAAGGAAATCGTGGCTCCTTCCACAGTTTCAATCGTGTATTTTTATTTTCTGGCTATCTTTTTTTTTTTAAAGATTTTATTTATTCATTCATGAGAGAGAGAGAGAGAGAGAGACAGAGACAGAGGCAGAGGGAGAAGCAGGCCCCAAGCAGGGAGTCTCCAGGATCTTGGGTCTCCAGGATCATGCCCTAGACCGAAGGTCGCGCTAAACTGCTAAGCCATCCAGGCTGCCCATCTGGCTATCTTTCTTTAGAGAATACAGGGAAATTAAAAAGACCAATTTCTGAACCCAATTCTAGTCTTGGTTTTTGTTGTATACTTTCTAGCTGAAGATATTGGGAAGGGTTTCTAATCTCTTTACTGTAGATTTTATCATCTATATAATGGAGATAGTAATAGTATCTATTGAAGGAGTCATTTTGAGGATTAAATGAGATAATATATTAAAGTATTTGCTACACTGCCTGGCATATAGTAAACACTCAACCAGATGTAGCTATCATTAAATATCTCAAGACTGCCTCATTATAGCCTCTGGTGCAAAATCATAGCCATGGCTTTTGCTGAATCTGATGGATTCAGGTTTGCTTAATTATTTAAATGAATTGCAAACATAATATTCCAGTCTGAACCTCTAGTTTTGACTCAACATAGAGCTGTAACCCCTCAAATATATTGCTTTAGGATCAAAGCCTTAAAACTTCCAGGAAGACACTTCCTGTCAAACTGGACAGCGATAATCAATGGTTGAAATCTAGAATACCGCCTTGTATAGAGAAAGTCTCATCCTGGCTGGTGAAAGATTAATGAACAAGATTTTGAAAATGAAGTTAACCAGATGATTTTCATCTAATAGCCATAAGGAGCAGTTAGACAGAAGGCAAGGACAGCCTTGTCTTTTCTATGAGCAACCTCTTTTGATCTTGACTGGCCATTGAATCATGTCTTGGTAGGATGTGAAGGCTCAGGAGCACGCTGCAGCTTCCTATGCTACTCATTCCTTCAAAAACATTTCTAGAGCAAGAGTTATAAAGACAATCCCTCAAAATAAAATTTGAGGTGATTCCTTCCCTTTTTTGTTATTTTTGTCATAATTATAGAGAGCATATTATCCAAGATAGTTCCTCGTCTCCTTCCTCTCCAGAAACGATCTCTTTCAAGTCTTTTTGATATTTATCTTCATACTTAAATACTATTCTATTCTTGCTGCTTCTGAATTTCTCAGTTCTGTTGTTGATGTCCCACCTTGGAAACGAACTTTCTATCTCTTCTCATAAGCACATTCTCACCACCACCGGCATCCTTTATCCTGCCATCTTCCCAGGGCTATTATATCATTCCTTTGGTTAGATCAGTATTTAGTAGTTACATTATTATGACCTTGTAAATACCTTTATGACTAAGCCAAGTTAACTTATGATTACTTTTCTTTTCCTCTTCAGATTTTGTGTGTGTGTGTGTGTTTTGTGATTGATAGCTGTCTTGGGTTTTTTGGTTTGCTCAGCTCTCTACATAGTTTTCACTATTTAACTACAAATCTCTGCCAGTGTTCCAAATCTCAAAACATTCAGTCATACAGATAGTCTATCAAGGTCATCCTCTTGAAATAATCTCTCTCTGAACTTTCCAACTTGGTTCTACATGTGCTCTTTTCCTTTGATTCCCTGTGCATGAATTTGATTCTGGAACCTTCCTTTCCATCACCTTGGAAAATTTCTTCAGATCTCTTTGCCTAGCTCTTTTGTTCCTCTGTATCCTCTGTATTCTTTACTCTCTTATTTTGATGGAATAGATTTTCAGGAGCTTCCTGAAAAAGAGGATACATAGCAGTTAAACTTCCTGGGCCTTTGCAATATCTGAAAATACTTTCATTCTTTCCTCTTATTTGAATAATAATTTGGCTAGGTGTAGAGCTGTAGGTTGAAAATAATTTTCCTTCAGAATTTAAATGGCACCAGTATAATGTCTTTTCCCTCATTCAGTTTTGTTGTTCTGCTCCGATGCTATCTTGGTTATTTTTTGAACATGGCTGATTTTTTCTCTTTGAAGACTTGTAGGATCTATTGTTTTTGCTGAAGTTCTCAAAATGCATAAAGATTTGCTGTGTTGTGGTTTAATATTTATCCATTATGCTGGGAACTTAATAGGCTTCTACCCTATGGAAACTCATATTCTTTACATCTAGAAAGTTTTCCTGAATTTATTTCCTTACTGATTTCCTATTCTGTTTCTCTTCCTCCTCTTTCTGCTCCTTCTCCTCCTTCTTTTTTATTATTGTTTGGTTCCAGTTTTCTGGAATTCTTGTTACTTAGATATTGATATCCTGAATTTATTTTTGTTTTTATTTGTCATATGTTTTATCTTTTATTTTTCATCTCTTCTGCATTTTCCCTATTTTCTTTCTAGGTGATAGACTCACCTTTATCTTTTAATCTTTCTATTAAGTTTTGTTTTAAATTTCTGATATCAGACTTTTAGTTCCAAGATCCTTACTTGTTGGTTTTATTTGAATTCTGATTTTATATTATGCTGTCTCATTTCACTGAGGCAATATTTTCTAATACCTTGTTGAAGATAGTGATGTATTTTTTAGAAGTTTTCATCTCCTTCTGTAGCCTTTGTTTCAAGTTAGTTAAAAAAAAACTGCTTGCTTTAATTTTTCTCTTTTGTGTTAGAGATTTTTTACAATTTTTTTTAATTTTTATTTATTTATGATAGTCACACACAGAGAGAGAGGCAGAGACACAGGCAGAGGGAGAAGCAGGCTCCATGCACCGGAAGCCCGATGTGGGATTCGATCCCGGGTCTCCAGGATCGCGCCCTGGGCCAAAGGCAGGCGCCAAACTGCTGCGCCACCCAGGGATCCCTACAATTTTTTTTATACTTGGTTGCCTCTTTATATTTAAGAGTCAGCCAAAAAAGTGACTAGAAGCTCTGTGCACATGGATGCGCTTATTGAAATAATCTCAGTTGTAGGGTAATCACAGTGGGCTTTTTACTGTGGAATTCCTGATATCACTATCTTTAGGTCTTGCCTCTTAATATCTACAAATTCCTCAAGGAAGATTTTTTCTCCTGCTTGGAGAATAAAGACATGGCTACCAGGATTATGTGGGTCTCAGTAATCAGTGCATACACATTCACTTAATCTCCAAGTTTATAATGTGGTTCTTATTCTATCCATTGCATGGGGGAACTTCTGTCCTATTTTCTACAAAGAATAAATCTCCAGGGCAGCCCGGGTGGCTCAGCGGTTTAGCGCTGCCTTCAGCCCAGGGCCTGATCCTGGAGACCCGGGATCGAGTCCCTTGTCGGGCTCCCTGCATGGAGCCTGCTTCTCCCTCTGCCTGTGTCCCTGCCTCTCTCTATGTCTCTCGTGCATAAATAAATAAAATCTTAAAAAAAAAAAAGAATAAATCTCCAGTCTTCTACTGTGATTGGGGAGGGCAAGTGTCTGGATGCTCAATGTTTAGCAGAGGGTGTGAGGTTATACTTCCTTCTTAAAAACAAACTTTCCACCAATTCTGCATACTTTATCCCATCCCCCTTCACCGTACTTCTTGACAAACCTGGTCCTACCACCGTCTACAATTTTGAAGATTCTGCAGTCTGAGTTAGGTTGCTTACTGTCTTTCCCCACTGCTGACTTAGAATTCAGCTTTCTCAGGCCTGCTAAATCCCAATTTTCATTAGCTGGTTTCCTATTTCTAAAATTTGGTGGTCGTTATCTTGTTTCACCTTTGCTCCATCTTTGTAGATCTCTCTCTCTCTCTCTCTCTCTCTCTCTCTCTCTCTCACACACACACACACACACACACACACCTTTATTGTATTTTTGATGATGTTTCAGGTAGGAATGCAAATAAATGCTTGCGTTCACTTTCCCCATGTTTAGCTAGAAGTCTCTTTTAAAAGAATCTGTTGCAGAATGATGATCTCAGCTCAGAGGTCCTAGAGATAGCATTTTAGCAGTGTCCTGGCTGGCTTCTCCTTTTTATCCAACATACTTAGATTGTCAGACATCAGGGTCATGAAAGTAGTCTTGTGAGTGAACAACACATAAATACCTTAAAAGAGTTACAAGGTTAAGAGAGCTACCAAGATCATGCCTAGAAAAAAATTTTTAAGTGACATACTAATTCATTTATTCTTCCACTACCTAGGCATATATTCGATGCTTGCCCTGTCAAGCATTGCTGGGCATTAGCAAAACTTGAATAAGAGACAGTTTGTGACCTTGTGAACCTTCCACACTAGGATAGGAGACAGTCACCACTGCTCAAGATGCAATATGGTAAATGCCATAATGGAGTTATTAACAAGTGCTAGAGGCTCTAAGGGGTGAGGATGAGTAAGTCTGCCTTCAAATTCATGATTGGAAATGTGTCTCAGCTCTCATAGTTCAAGGAATAATTTCCCAGAAAATCCTTTCACTAATTCGTAACTGGCAAAGTTACTAACTTTCCAGAACTGTAAAAGACTCTTTAGGGTCAGAAATGACTTTGAAATTCATTTTTAGCTTCTTCATTTTACATGTAAAAACTGAGGCTCAGAGAAAAGGTGGCTCAATCAATCAGGACTGAAACTCTGGTTTCTTGATTACCATACTAATTGTCTATTCAGTAATTTGTATTGATTCCCCACCCTAAAGCCTAGTTATCAATAAATATGATTAAAATTTTTATTTTTTATTTTATTTTTTAAAGATTTTATGTATGTGAAACACAGAAAGAGAACACAAGGAGGGGGAGTGGGAGAGGGAGAAGCAGACTCTTCACTGAGCAGGGAGCCCCACATGGACCTCTATCCCAGGACCCTGGGATCATGACCTGAGCCTGAGGTGGACGCCTAACCAACTTAGTCACCCAGGCCCCCCTTAATAAAATTTTTAATTGGTGGTTCTGAATCTCAGAGATCTGGAAGTACCAGTTTTGAAAACCTCTGAGGATTTTTTAAACACACTATTGCAAGTAAAGGAGCTCTGCTTTGGGCATAGGTGCAGGACTCCAAACTCTTTCATATAATATTAGAAAGACTGGGGCACCTGGGTGGCTTATTCAGTTAAGCATCTAACTTTGGCTCAGGTGATGATCCCACCCAGAGTCGAGCCCCCTGTCAGCCCTGCACTTTCCCATCTAGTGCTCCAAGCCCCGTGGGGAGTCTGCATGTTCCTCCTCTCCTTTTGCCCCTCTCCCTACTCAAGCACAATGTTCTCTCTCTCTCAAATAAGTAAATAAAAATCTTTGAAAAAAAAAAGTAACATTAGAAAGACAGAAGGCTTGGAGTTGTCACTATTTCTTTTGAAAGCAAAGCAGGGCCATGGTTCTTAAACTGGAAGAACAGGGCTCTATTTATTTGCACCGGCTAATATTGATTGAATTTAAAATCACCCAGCAAATTCAGGGGATGACTTCCCAAACGAAGCTCTGGTTATGCTATTTTGCAATATGTTTTTGAGATTTTTCTGTGTTTGTATTGTCTTGAAAGCCCACAACAGATGTATAAACATAGAATTTAAACATTTTGGAGAGGCGGAGAACGTTGTCTTCAGTGAACACTTAAGGATGTAATTTACGGTTTGGTGATTTAGTTAACTATTAGCGCAAGGTATATGTAGGGAAGCTAGGACTGATAAAATACATTGTTCAATACTCATTCTTTATCAGTAATATAATACTACCAATAATTACATTATTCGTTAAAAACAAAACACAACATGAAAGAGATCTTATAATATCTTCCCGAAGGACACTAACTTTTTATATCCACAAATAATTAGGCTGTAATTTTCTCAATGAAGTTTTCCTCGGTCCTTCTCTGCTGAGAAAGATCTTTCCTTCTTCTGTCCCCTCTGAATGTTCCTGCAGAGTTGATTTCTTTCCACACTGTAGATTCTTTGGGCACATGTCAGAGTTAGGCTTCTAGGCTATAAGCATCACGAAGGCAAAGACTATGTCTTTCTTCTTTTTAATCCCAGTGACCTGGCACATATTAAGCACATAGTAGGAAGTTAACTGGATAAATAAAAACATAAAGCCCTTGATATGTAATATTTAATCACTTGATTTTCCTAACATTTTCCATTATATCCTGGGTGTAAAGCAGCAAAAAACTCAGGGCTGACACACATGTAGCACACAGCCTCCACTTGCCCTTCTTTCTTTTTTGAACATCCCTTAGATTTCATCCTGCTCAGATCTAGCCTTTAAGTAATGGACCATAGTCACTGTGCCTTAACTTCCTATTTCCCATGGAGGAGAACTATTCATCTTTACCCTTTCAAAATAAAGATTTCCTCCTCCCCCTTGTTAGAAGCATTTTCTCTGCTGGTTTTAAAACAAGAAACAAAAGAGTGTCTTCTCTGTTGTCCTCATCCTGTACACTGGGGAGGGTCATGATTGTTTCCTATCTGTGCATGTGCCTTCTCACCAGTCCTTGGGGTCACCTTCCTCCTGTTAGAGCCGGGATGTGTTGCTCCCCGTCAGCTCCCATGAAGACTGCTCTGAACACCTCCTTGCATTCTCATTGTTGTCCTTAGTTACAGCCCTGACTTCAGCGACACTGGGAGTATAGATCGTACTTCTCAGGACCTTTGTGGGTGCTGCCAAAGAGACTTCTGTATTGTTTTGAAAAGGTGGCCATGACTATCATGACATGTTCTTCAGAATACCCCAGGATTTCTACTTTTGGGAGGGTGGGGATGGAGGTGTTTTAGTTGCCTCAGATTGAAAGTGGGGACAATTAAAGTCTTCCTTATCTTATTGGCTAAATCGCTTTGCTGGACATGGATTTTGGAGTCTGTCCTGTCCTTTTTCTCAATTTATCTATTGCTTTTGCATGGGTTATTCATCCGGTTAGTGTTAAAGTTATTTCAAAATCAACCTTTTTATTGTAAAGGTTTCACAAAGTTACTGTGCCAGGCCCTTTACAACTGTGGCCTAATAGGGTACAAGTGAGGATCATATTGGAATAATTCCTTTTCTTTGACTGATTGTATCTGTGGAACAGAGATTGCCATGGATTTATGTATGGAGAATTAAATTTGTAGTACAGAAGTGTGCATTCAAATTTAGCTCTGTGACCTTGGACATATCACTTTAACTTTCTGGGCCTTAGTTTGTTGTAAGTGGAAGTAAATGTCCTGTCTCAGGGGTTTTGGAAGGATTCAAGGAGAGACAGTATATGGAAAGTGCTTTGTAAAGTATATAGTACTGTGTAAAAGCAGGTTGTTATTAATAGAGGTCTGACTACTCCCAATTGTTTCTGCTTGGTCAGTTAGTTCTGGATGAATAAATAGGAGAGGACAGGAAGGAAGGAAACAACACTGAGCTAAAATTCGGATGATCTGGAGTCCCTTCTGGTGTTCAGCACTCAGCCACTGACTTGATGTGACCTTGGCAAAGTCACTTTACCTCATGCGCTTCTGTTGCGTCATTGGTAATACGAGGTGGGCTAAAGGAATGATGATCTAGAGACTCTTCCAGCTTAAAAAAGTCAAGAGTGTTTTTGAGTCTTGCTGATAAAAGATTTTTATCTCTCTAAGAGTGTCATTATGTTTATGTTATTAAATCAGAAGCCTTACCAGTTATGAATCCAGCTAATGCACTTTGAATATTTGATTTTAAGGAATTATTTTAAAGAAAATGTCAAAGTCTATTCTCTTCAGCACCAAAAAGGTACTGATGGAATTTCCTATCCACTGAGTATCTCCATTGTGTCTGGGGAGGATTGTGTATATTTAAGGAGAAGGCTGAGTATTGACAACAAATTAAATTCTGTATGAGAAATCAATTATAACCACAACACCTAAAGCATATATTGTTGTGGAATCTGCTCTAATATTGTTAAGTGTTTTTCTTTCCCCTTCATCCAACCAAAAAATTATTGAGTATTTGTTAAAAATCTGCATTGTGCTAAGCACTCTAGATGCACAAGTGAGTCAGGTTGGTTGATCTAATGCAGGGAAGAGCATGTGTTAAAACATTCTGAGGGACGAAACAAGGTTCCAGGAGTACAGGATAAGGAGAGATTCGTTTTGCTGAGGAGATGGAGGGAAGGTAACAAATATAGCATCTTTAAAACATTTTAGAGATTATACATGTTTCCCAGTGTACTATCTTGTTTAAATATTGTATAGACTTTTGCAGGTATAGAACAAGACAACATCTTTTGGAAATCAGTTTGAGATTCCTGGAGACTCTGAAGCCTAAGCAATGCATAGAAATACCTATAATAAGGATCCCTGGGTGGAGTAACGGTTTAGCGCCTGCCTTTGGCCCAGGGTGTGATCTGGAGACCCGGGATCGAATCCCACATGGGGTTCCCGGTGCATGGAGCCTGCTTCTCCCTCTGCCTGTGTCTCTGCCTCTCTCTCTCTTTCTGTGTGACTATCACAAATAAATAAAAATAAAAAAAGAAATACCTATAATATTTGGTTGGTAAAAAAAAATAAGGTAGAGAGCTATAATCAAGTCTTGGGAATTTCTTAAAGTTTTGCCCAAAGTGATGTGGATGGTTTTTCATATTTGAGGATGAATATCATTTCTTTTTAAAATGAGAAGGCTATAAGAAACTCTCCAACTTACATAGTGTATGTATTTAATTGCATGTACATTTATAAGGTGAGCTTATCTAATATTTGTAGCACATTGGTTTGTGATCATAAAGCTAGAAGAAACCTTAGATCAATTATCTAACTTTACAGATAATGAACATAATATGTCCTTTTCTAAAAAAAAAGTATTTTTATAAAAGAAGTGTCTTACCCAAGTACAAAATTAGGATCATAATCATGGTCTCCTGGACCAGTGTCTTTGCCACCAGCCTACAGCCCAGAGTCTGCTTAAAGATTGCAGGAGGGAGAATCGCATTTGATGTGAAAGATTCCTAAAGTGGTCTCAGTCACTGTTTTGCTGTTCACTCAGTATTTTTCCCTGAATACCTTTTAAAATAATTAATGTCGTGTTCGAAGTTACTAGCACTGAGTGATGCTAGTATTTTGAGGAAGACTATGACTCCTTTGTGGCACCGTATGCTTTTAATAATGTATCTACTCAAATATGCTAAGTGACTTCCACTCATAAAATGAAGAGACATGGTGTTGAGAAGGCACTGCTTCATCTCTGCTTCATATTCTGTGACAAATCTTTAAAAAATGAGATACATCTTTTTATTATTTTGTTATAGGAATTTGCTTAAGTTTGTTTTGTGGCAAAGTAAAATTCTAATCTTATTTTATCTCAGCACATCAAATAGAGCAAATCTTAAATTTCAGTAACTATGGCTATAATTTAGTTTGTTTAAAGAAGTGTAATTTCCTGGGTGTGTGGATATGATCTTTGATGATATTCTATATTATTTGGATGTTGTTAAAGCATTGTGTCCCTTTTCAGACTCTGCAGTGTAGAAGACCAGTAAAAATAGAGGAGAGTGTGCATATGAAAAGAGCACTTTAATGACAGGATAAGAAATCGAAGTTGCTTAACTTGAAGAAGAGGGAGCTCAGGAAATGAGCTAATTACCACTTGTAGCTTTTTTTTTTCTTGGCTGGGTACAGTATACTTTATTGATGGTACAGGGCGAGGTAGGGCTCCCCAAGCCCCTCCCCTTCCTCGGGGTCTGGGATGTAAATTGGAGGTCAGGAGATTCTCAGTGTGTTGGGGGACTAAGTTGGGGCAGAGACTCCCCAGCAGCTAAGGGCCTCTCTCTCTTCCTCTTGTTCTTGCTGGGGCTGGTGGTCCAGGAGGCTCTTACTTCTTGGAGGCCATATGGACCATGAGGTCCACCACCCGGTTGCTGTAGCCGAATTCATTGTCATACCAGGAAATGAGCTTGATGAAGTGGTCATTGAGGGCAATGCCAGCCCCAGCATCGAAGGTGGAAAAGTGGGTGTCACTGTTGAAGTCACAGGAGACAACCTGGTCCTCAGTGTAGCCCAGGATGCACTGGAGGGGGCCTCCACTCGTAGCTTCTGAATGATTTTATGAGAAGCACTGTTGTTCCCCCTTCCACCCAGAAAGGAGGATTTTGATTCTGTGCTAGTGGTGACAGGGCATAACAAGGATACAATGAAGGGTATTCTTGCTGCATCTTAATTATTTCTCAAGACAAGAATTGATGATCATTGAGTTTTAAGTTATCTTTTCCTGTGTCTGAGTGAAATGATCTCTCAAGTTATCTTTAAGTTCAGTTGTTCTCTTTGGGGCAGAAAGATTCAAATCGGTTTCTCGTGTAATAAGTGATTAAGTACATCAACATAACTAAATCAAAGGATGTGGGAATTGTCTCTCCAACTCCTCACGCCACGTAGTGGAGGAGCCAAAAGCCTGGAGAGAGTGAGTGGTGGAGAGAGAACTTATAGCAAGGTGTGACGCATGTCTGAGTTTTTCCATCTCTCTGCTCTCCTTCTGAATACTTGACTTCATTATCTAACATGTAATGGATTTGTTTGGTCATTACTTAACATTCAAGTAAAAATTGGGATGAAAAGTCAAGCTCAGGATAAATTGGGAAATGCAACTCTTTCCAATTATTGCGAGTGATTGATTGGTCTGTCAGCTTGGTGGCTTTCTGCCAGAGTGGTTAAGGAAGAATAGATTTGTGGATTGTAGATGATTAGCAGTTGGGAATTATGGAATTTCGATGTGTGTCCTAGGTCATTGTGCTCTTCTCTTACAAGCTAGAAATAAATGTGTGGGAGTGGGTATCTTGCACCTCAGCACAACTGAGCACTTACTCCTGGGAATTCTGCACACCCAGTGGTGGTATTAAAGTCCCACCAGGTAGAGCTTTCTCAGAGCCAGGATCACCACGGACTCAGTTCTTTTCTGTGACTTCAAATTATGTGGGAAAGGAAAGGACGGAGAGGTTCAAACCAATTTCCTTGTGGTGGAAAATACCAACATATAACAAAACGATAAAGTTGCAAAGGGCATGGTTGTAATTTTGTCCACCCGTTCATCTGACTGAAGTAAAACCTGAAATCAGAAAAAAAAAAAAAAAAGACATGGCTAGTATTTGGTGGTAGGTAAGGATTAGAGACCAGAAAAGAGAAAGAAAGAAAAAAAAAAACATTTGAAAGTTACACATGTATTATGGGACTTCATTGTTGAGAGGGTGATGGCAGTTTTTTAAGGATGAAGACAAAGTTATCACATATTTCTTTACAGGATGAGGGAAGACATCTCTCTCTTGATGAATAATTCTCTTTATGGCGTTAACATAAAAGACTTTTTTCTGAATGGGATTAATATTTTAAAAGAATGAGCACAGTATGGAAAGCACTCTGAGAGGCTGAGGAACTGTTGACAAAAACTCAGGTCTTCTCAGTACCGTGTGTGGTTTCTCTTTGTAAAATGAGGGTGACCATTACCTTTTTTGAGAAAAGATGAAAAAAAATGTGGTAAGGTCTCTTGCTATTTGATTATCTTTGGCAAGTTTCTAATCCTTTCAAATCTTCAGAGAACCAAAGGTAAATTATAGAGCTGGCAGGAATATTAGAATTCATCATTCATCCTCAATGTAGAAATGTAATCCATCTTTTGGGTTAATATTAAACTTCTCATTAAATTTTTGTCTCTCCCATCCTTGCTCTTTGTAGTAAGTAAGCTCTATTGGAGCCAAAGTCTATGGATAGTCACCTCTATGGCCTTTGAGGATAACAACAGCTAATCCTTAGTAAATGTTTTTATTCTTATTGGTGTGTATGAAAGCACCGCTATTTTTACTTTTATTATTACGTAAGGTTGGTGTTTGGAAGACACTTAAGAATCTGGTATAATTCCTCTATTTTGCAGTGGAGACTGAGTCTAGGAAAGAGGACTATATAAATTTTTATAGCTACATAGCTGCAGAATCTAGATGGAACTTAGATGAGCAAGCTTTGTTTCTCTCCCAGTCCAGAACACTACATTTTAAAGTAAACAGTCATGTTAGAAAAATCCACTTATAATTTGTTTTATTAAGATATAATTGACATATGCCTTTATATTAATTTCAAGTGCACAACATGACTCGATATGTGTAGACACTATGAAATGATCCCACAAGAAGTCTAGTTACCATCTGTTTCCACACAAAGTTACAAATTTTTTTTCTTATGATACAAAACTTTCAAGATGTACTTTCTTAGCAACTTTCAAATATACAGAAAGTATTATTGACTAAGGTCACCATGTTGTATATTACACCCCCATGACTCATGTATTTTATAACTGGAGGTTTGTACCTTTATTTATTTATTTTTTAATAAATTAATTTTTATTGGTGTTCAATTTACCAACATACAGAATAACACCCAGTGCTCATCCCGTCAAGTGTCCCCCTCAGTGCCCGTCACCCATTCACCCCCACCCCCCGCCCTCCTCCCCCTCCACCACCCCTAGTTCATTTCCTAGAGTTAGAAGTCTTTATGTTTTGTCTCCCTTTCTGATATTTCCCACACATATCTTCTCCCTTCCCTTATATTCCCTTTCACTATTAACTGGAGGTTTGTACCTTTAACCCTCTTTGTCCATTTCAGCCACCCTTCAACTTTTCTTCCTGCTATTCATCTTTTCTATGTATCTTTGAATTTTGTTGTGTTATTTAGACTTCACATATAAGTGAGACCATACAGTATTTGTCTTTTGGTCTGATTATCTCAGCTGGTATAACACCCTCAAGGTCCATCCCTGTTGCCACAAATGGCAAGATTCCATTCTTTTTTTAGTGGCTGAATAGTATTCCATTGTATATATGTGCACCACATCTTCTTTATCCGCTCATCCATCACATTTAGATTGTTTCTATACCTTGGCTATTGTAAATGATGCTGTGATGATCATCCTTTGGAATTAGTGTTTTCAATTTCTTTGGATAAATACCTGAAGTGGAATTGCTAGGTCATATGGTAGTTTTTTTTTTAGCTTTTGAAGAACCTCCACATTGTTTTCTACAGTGGTTGTACAAACTTACACTCCCATCAACAGTGCACAATGGTTCTCCTTTCTCCACATTGTTACCAATACTTGTTATAGCTTGTCTTTTTGATAATAGCCATTTGAAGAGGGGTGAGGTGATATAACCTATTGTGGGTTTAATTTGTGATTAATGACTTTGAGCATCTATTCACGTGTCTGTTGGCCATCTGTACATCTTCTTTGGAAAATGTCTATCCAGATCTTCTACTTATTTTTTAAGCAGACTGTGTTTTTGTTATCGAGTTATATGAGTTCTTTGTATATTTTGAATATTAACCCTTATTGCATACATTATTTGCAAATATTTCTCCCATTCTGTAGACTGCCTGTTTATTTTGTTGATGGTTTCCCTTGCTGTGCAGAAGTTTTTTAGTTTGATGTAGTACCCCTTGTTTATTTTTGCTTTTGTTGCCTTTCCTTTTGGAGTCAGATCCAAAAAAAAAAAAAATCATTGCCGAGATTAACGTCAGGGAATTGACTGCCTGTGTTTTCTTCTAGCAGTTTTATGATTTCAGGTCTTATATTAAAGTCTTTAATCCATTTTGAGTTAATTTTTGTGAATGATGTAAGATATTAATTTAATCTTTCTTTCTTTCTTTCTTTCTTTCTTTCTTTCTTTCTTTCTTTCTTTCTTTCTTTTTCTTTCTTTTTTCATGTGGCTGCCTATGTTTTCCAACACCATTTACTGAAGAGACTATCCTTTCCATATTGTATATTCCTGCCTCCTTTGTCATCAATCAATTGACCATATATAGCATGGGTTTATTTCTGGGCTCTGTGTCCTGTTCCATTGATTTGTGTGTCTGCTTTTATGCCAATATCATACTATTTTGATTACTATACCTTTGTAATACTGTTTGAAATCAGGGAGCATAATGCTTTGTTCTTTTTCTCAAGATTGCTTTGGCTATTCATGCTATTCTCTGGTTCCATAGCAATTTTGGAATTGATTGTTCTATTTCTCTGGAAAATGCCATTGGAATTTTGATAGGGATTGCATTGAATCTATAGATTGCTTTGGATAATATGGACATCTTCACAATATTAAATATTCCAGTCCACAAGTGTGGGATATCTTTTCATTTATTTGTGTCATCTTCGATTTCTTTCATCAGTGTTGTAGTTTTCAGTGTACAGGTCTTTCTCCTCCTTGGTTAAACTGATTCCTAGGTATATTATTCTTTTTTATATGATTGTAAATGAGGTTATTTTTTAAATTCTCTTTCTGATATTTTATGTTAATGTATAGAAACACAACAGATTTTTTATGTTAGTTGTGTATTCTCCAACTTCACTGATTTTTTTTTTATTGGTTCTAACGTTTTTTTGTGGAGTCTTTAGGATTTCCTATGTATAAAATCATGTCATCCACAAATAGTGACTGTCTTACTTCTTCATTTCTAGTTTCTCTTTCTTGCCTGATTACTCTGGCTAGGGCCTCTGATATCAGGTTGAATAGAAGTGGTGAGAGTGGGCATCCTTGTCTCATTTCTGATGTTAGAGGAGAGCCTTTCCACTGTTGAGTATGATGCTAGTTGTAGGTTTATAATATGGGGACTTTACTGTGCTATGTTCTCTCTATATCCACTTTACTGATAGTTTTTTTTATCATAAATAGATGTAAAATCTTGTCAAAAATTTCTTCTATATTTATTGAGATAATCATATGATTTTTATTTTTTATTTTGTTTTGGTTATATATCACATTTATTTGTAGATATTGAATGATTTGCATCTCTAGAATAAGTCCCCCACTTGATCATGTTATCTGATCCTTAATGCATTGTCAAATTCAGTTTGCTAATATTTGGTGAAAATTTTTGCATCTATATTCATCAAGGATATTGGTCTGTAATTTTCTTACTTTGTAGTATCCTTGTCTTGTTTTCATATCAGAGTAATGTTGGACTCACAAAGTGTGTTGGGAAGCATTTCTTCCTCTTCAATTTTTAGAAGAGATTGAGAAGGATAAGAATTAAATCTTTTAATCTTGATAGAATTCACCAATGAAGTCATCTGGTTCTGGATGTTTGTTTGTTGGGAGATTTTTGAATACTGACTCAATCTCCTCCCTAATAATAAGTTTATTCAGCTTTTCTATTTCTTCATAATTCAGTCTTGGAAGATTATATGTTTCTAGGAATTTATCCATTTCTTTTAGGTTGTCCAATATGTTGGCATGTAATTGCTCATAGTAGTGTCTTTTGATCCTTTGTGGGTTTTTTTATTTGAATCGTACCTCTCCTTTTTCGTTTCTGATTTTATTTATTTGAACCTCCTCTTTTTTTCTTAGTCTAGCTAAAACTTTGTCAATTTTATTTTATTTTTAAAAATATTTTATTTATTTATTCATGAAAGACACACACACACAGAGAGGCAGAGACACAGGCAGAGGGAGAAGCAGGCTCCATGCAGGGACTCTGACATGGGACTCGATCTCAGGTCTCCAGGATCACGCCCTGGGCCGAAGGCAGATGCCAAACCACTGAGCCACCCAGGGATTCCCAGACTTTGTCAGTTTTAGCTTTTAAAGAACCAGCTCTTAGTTTCATTGATCTTTCCTATATTTTTTAGTCTTTATTTCATGTAATTATGGTCTGATATTTATTATTTCCTTCCTTCTACTAACTATAGGCTTCATTTGTTCTTTTTTCAGTTATTTTAGGTATAATGTTGGATGATTTATTTGAGATTTTCTTGTTTCTTGAGACTCCCCTGTATCACTATGAAATTCCCTTTTAGAATTGCTTTTGTTGTATCTCATAGCTTTTGGTATGTCATATTTCATTTGACAATTTTCATATGACAATTTTCATTTGTCTCAAGTTAGATATTTTTAAAATTTCTCCTTTGATTTCTTGGTTGTCTCATTGGTTGTTTAGAACGATGTTGTTTAATCCCCATATATTTGTGATCTTCTAATTGATTTTCAGTTTCATATCACTGTGGGTAGAAAAGATGCTTGATATGATTTTAATCTTTTAAAATTTATTGAGACTTGTTTTGTGGCCTGGCAGTTGTTCTATCCTGGAGAATGTTCCATGTGCACTTGAGAAAAATGTGTATTCTGCTGCTTTTAGATAGAATATTTTGTATATGTCTATTAGGTTCATCTGGTCTACTGTGTTGTTCAAGGCTAGTGTTTCCTTATTGATTTATGTATGGTGGCCTACCCAGTGATGTAGGTGAGGTATTAAAATTCCTTACTGATATTGCTGTCAATTTCTCCATTTTGATCTCTTAATCGATTTATATATATGTAGGTGCTCCAATGTTGGGTGTATAAATATTTACAGATGTTATATCTTCTTACAAATGTTATCACTATGTAATGCCCCTGTTTGTCTTTTATTTTTAATTTTATGGTCTTTGTTTTCAAGTCTATTTTGTCTGATGTAAATATACCTATTCCAGTTTTCTTTTGATTCCCATTTGTATGAAATATCTTTTCCTATCCCTTCACTTTTAGTCTCTGTGTTCTTACATCTGAAGTGAGTCTCTTGCAGGCAATATATAGATGGGTCTTGTTTTTGTCTTTTATCCATTTGGCCATCCTGTGTCTTTTGATGGGAGACATTAGCCTATTTACATTTGAATAATTCTTGATAGATATGCACTTACTGCCATTTCATTCATTGTTTCCTGGCCATTTGACAGTGTAATAACATTTAAATAATTACATTTTACATTTAAATAATTCTTGATAGATATGCACTTATTGCCATTTCATTCATTGTTTCTTCTAGACAGTTCCTCTCTGTTCTTTTTTTAGTGTAATGCTTAGATTCCTTTTTCATTATCTATTGTGTATCTAAGTTTTGGCTTTGTGGTTACCATGAGGCTCACATATAACAACTTATATATATGTTAATAGCAAGTTAAGTTTGAGCACATTGAAAAATGTCACATTTTATTTTATTTATTGCCTTTTAATTTTTTTATTCCTTAACCAATTATTAGAGTTATTTTTTTTACAATTTTTATCTTTTAACCTTTATGCTAGTTTTATAAGTGATTAATCCACTAACTTTACTATTTACCTTTACCAGCAGGATTTTTACTTTCATATGTTGTCTTTTTTCTTTTCAGCTTACAGAAGTCCCTTTAATATTTTTTGTAAGGCCCATTTCTTGATGATTAACTCCTTAAGCTGTTGTCTGGCTAGGAAACTGTCAGTTTTTCTTTCTTCTAATATTTTATTTATTTATTCACAAGAGACACACAGAGAGGCAGAGACATAGGCAGAAGGAGAAGCAGCCTCCCTGCAAGGAGCCCTATGCAGAACTTGATCCCAGGACCCCAGGATCATGCCCTGAGCCAAAGGAAGATGCTCAACCACTGAGCCACTCAGGCATCCTATCAGTTTTTCAATTCTGAATGATAACCTTGTTGAGTAGAATATTCTTGATTGGAAGTTTTTTCTTTTTAGCACTTTGAATGTAGCATCCCCACTTATTTTGAGTCTACAAAGTTTCTGCTAAAAAAATCTAATGATAACCCTATGAGGGTTCTCCTGTATGTAACAAGTTTTTTTTCTTTCTGCTTTTAAGATTCTCTCTTTAACTTTTTCCATTTTAATTGTTTTGGTGTTTTGGCGTGGATATTTTGGGGTTATCTTATTTGGAACTCTCTGAGTGTCCTGGATCTGGATGTCTTTTTCCTTCCTCAAGTTAGGAAAGTTTTCAGCTATTATTTCTTCAAATGGTTTTTCTGCCCCTTTCTCTCTTCTTCTGGACCACTATACTGTGAATGTTATTCTATTTGATGTTGTCACATAGGTCCCTTAAGTTATCTTCATTTTTTAAAATCCTTTTTGTTTTTGTTGCTTTGTTTGAGTGAGTTCTACTGCCTCTGTCTTCCAGATCACTGATCCTTTTTTCTGCTTCATCTAGTCTGCTGTTGCACCCCTCCAGTTTATTTTTTCTTTAGGCTATTGTGTTCTTCAGCTCCGTGACTTCTGTTTGGTACTTTCTTATATTTTCTGTCTCTTTGTTGACATTCTTACTGTGCTCATCCATTCTTCTCCTGAATTTGGTGAGCATCTTTATAACCATAACTTTGAACTCTTTATCAGGTAAATTACTTATCTCTGTTTCTTGAAGGTTTTTCCCCCTGCCTTGAGGTTTCAGCTTGTTCTTTTATTTAGAACACATTTCTCTTTCCTCACTTTTCTTGACTCTCTGTGTTGGTTCCAGTGTATTAGGCAAAAGAGCTACTCCCAGTCTTGAAGGAGTCACTTTATATAGGAAGCAAAGTTTATTGTTCAAACTTGCCCTAGCAGTTGGTTGTCCTCAAATCTTTGTGAATGCCTAAGTAGGCTGGTTTATTTTTAATAGGTCCTAGTTGTTGAGGGTGTGCCAACACCTGTCTGTTCTTCAAAGGGAGAGATCTCAGCCAACACCTAGTTTTAGGCTTTTGGAAGCTAGACCCTCAGCAGCTTTTAAAGCATATAAATAGGTACAGTTGTATGGGACCACAGTTGTAAACCCTGCTGGCTTCCAGACTAGGCAATATGGAGGTATCCTCTTGGTGACAGTTGTAAAAATCAGGGCTTCAAACAAGTATATTAGCATTTTTCTGATAGGCACTGGCAAGCTATAGGAGTAAGGGAGAGTGAAAAGATGACATTCTTTCAGCCTACATTCCTGAGAGCACCTACCTAAGCCTCTAGATGTGTGGCAAACCTGAAATTTGCCCCTTAGGCTGACAATCCTGGACAAGTAAACGGGCTTTTTGCTTCGGATGACTGGGAGTGTGTTTCAGTCTGCTGTCTTGGTGGTGTCCTGGTGTTGGATCCTGCCAAGAACTGTCTCTCTGACCTTTTTAGTTCCAGGGGGTGCAGAAACTCAAGATCCCCGGCCATCAGAGCCAGGTGCTCAGGGGCTGTCCCCTGGGTGGACTGTGCAACCAGAGACTTCAGTGAGGCAACAGGAGAGCTGGGGCCCACCTACTAGCAGGGTAATGGGAAATCATGGGGATGCAGCATGCCCACCAGCTTTAGCGATGCAGCATGACAGTGCTGTGACTTCATGCCCTCACTGGCATGAGCAAGGGAATGAGACAGTGCAAAATGGTGCCCAGAAGTATTTCTGTCCCTGAGAAGAATCCCAAGAGGTCCCTGCCCCCTCTGAAAGATGCTGTGATTAACAAATGAGTCTCCTTCACATTTGATCTAGGCACTTTTCAAACTGCTGCCTCTGTTCTTGAGTCCTGGGGTACGTGAGTCTGTGTAAGCACTTTAGGAGCAGAATCTCAGTTTCCTACAGTCTTTTGAGTCTTCTGGACATAAGCCCTGTTGGTTTTCAAAGTCAGATGTTTGAGGGCTTGTCTCCCTGGTGCAAGTCCCAATGGTTGGGTGCCTAATATGGGTCATCAACCTCTCCTTCCTCAGGGAGAAACTCTGTATTTGTGAGAACCATATCAATTGTGGGTTGCCATGCCAAGGATGGTTTTGTGGCAAGACTATGTCCCTGCCTTTCCTACCTTTCATGAGGTGGCCCTTTTATCCTTTGTTGTGGAAGCTAGTTTTCAGGTGTTTTTGAGAAGGAATTTTTCTGTATGTAGTTGTAGATTTAGTATGTCCATGGGAAGAGGTGGGTTTAGGATCTTCCTACACTGCCATCTTGAACCACTCTCCTCCTATTATTGTGATGAGCAGCTACATTATCTGAAATTCAAGACTTTAGAAACCTCATTATTAATTAATAAGATAATTGATTAAAAGATTTATTTTTTCATTTGCCAATATTTCTTGAGAGCTATTATATGCTAAGTACTTGTCCACAGAGAAAAATAAAGAAAACCAACAGAATTTCCTGATTTCATGAAGTTTGTCTTTGGTAATAAGGGAAAGACTACCAAATGAGTAAAACATTTTATGTCAGATATTAAAAAGTACTGTGAAAAATGAGCAGAGAGGTGGGTAGAGGAATGGTAGGAGACATTGAGGGGCTTTTTTGAATTTTAATCAAGTAGATCATGGAAGACCTCCATAAAGAGGTGGCATTTGGTCAAGGACCTGAATTAGGTAAAGAATAAAACCATGAGCAAGCAAAGGAACAGCAAATATAACTCCTCTGAAGTGGGAATGTGCCTAACAGTTTTGCTGATCAGCAGAGAGGTCTGTGGGGTCAGTGAGAGTGTTTTGGTGAGGTCATAGTACATCTCCATCCTCATGCCCCATTTCTCTTGACCAATGGATTCCACCACAGTCTAAATCTCACATGTGCAAGAGGACACCTTCTGGATAGTTTGGTCCACCCTCTCCTTTATGTAAAGTGCTTTCTGCCATACCAGTTCCTTCAAACAATTAAGATTTGAATCTGTAGGGTTTATAGTGAATGCTCTGGAATTTTGAGGTGAGGCTAGGCATTGACCTGTGAATGCCCTTGATGCCAGAAATTTGGCACAGTGCCAATAATTTCCCCTTAGGAAATGTAAACATTTCTTCTGATGTTACAAGAGCCTCACATTACCAGTGGGAGAAACAGAGATGCAAATGAATTTGCAAGAGGTGAAATTCTGTTTGTACCTATTTCCAAAATAAATGCAAATCCAATGGATACCTCTGAAGAACTGTTGGAGATTTAAACACGGTTTCATTTTTAAGGGAGCTTCTTTTTCCCCAAAGTTCTTCAGGATACCCCCCCCCCCCAGCACACACACATAAATAACCTTTGGGGATTTATTGCATTGCTAAATTATGGCACTAGCCTGCTGTGTTCTGGAAAAGAAGCTAATACCACTGCTTCTTTCAGTGGGAGAATTCAGCCCTCAGGCTGGAACCAACTGCACTGAGAATATACTGAGAGGCAGGGGAGGGGAAGGAAGCCCTTAAAAACACGTTCAAATCTTCACGGGGATAGGGGCAACAGCTCTAGGAAATGCTCTACTGAAGCAGATGCAGAGAAAGCACCTATTCCTATTATTGCTAATCATAATAGCTTTCTTTAATACATTATACTTTATATAGTATTTCCCTTTCCCTTCATTCAGTCTCCTCCATAATCTATATGGCCTTGTTATCAAAATGAACTCTATAAACCAGGAGATCTGCATCACCCAGGAACTTGTTAGAAATGCCCTACCCAGGGCTGCATGGGTGGCTCAGTTGGTTGTTTGACTTTTGATTTCTGCACAGATCATGATCTTAGGGTTGTTAGATTGAGCCCCTTTCAGCTCTGTGCTCAATGGAGAGTCTGTTTCAGATTCCTCTCTCCTTCTGCTCTCCCCCTGCTCACTCTCTCTCTCTCTCAAATAAATAAATAATAAATCTTTTAAAAAAGGAAATACTCCATCCAGAACTACTGAGCTAGAATTAGCATTTACTAAGACTCTTAACCCCTTAGAGTTGAAGAAGTATTGTTATAAGGTTTCTAGGATAATCATTTCTCCTGATTACAATAAGGAAATGGGAACTGGCATGGTTCGGTGACTGAGGCAATGTCACACACTTGAGTGATAGTAAAGTCAGGCTAATGGTCAAGCTTTGTGCCTCCTGATCCAGCAGTCTCCCAACTGCAGTCATTTCTTCCTACACCATGATCCCTTCATGATTTATCTATGATGTACTAGGTAAAAGAAAGAAAGAAAACTTTTGAAAGAAAACCAGCCCTTCTTCTCTGAGCCTGGGTTATCAACTTCTCTTATTTTCTTCACCGGGTGCCTTGTGCCCCTTCCTTGTCTGCCTGTTGGTTCCAGAAATGCAGACACCTTGGGAAGCTCTGCAGCATTGCCCACATGGAGCCAACAATGAGTGAATCTGATAAGAATTTCTGGCATCAAGAGCTTGCACTGGGCTTCTCTGCAAAAACTTCCCAGCTTCAATAAAAGAAAGGGGTAAAAATTTGGAACAACACAATGAAGGGAACACAGCAGGGACATTCTGATGAGTGCAAATGAGTTTTTTCCGCTCTTGCTGTTGGTTATAAGAGAACAGATGATACTTAGTTTAATACCACAGGAAAATACATGTAGAGCATTCTTTTATGTCTGCAGAGAGTACCCAGCCACTATTCTTCATGTTTTACTACAGTCTTGAAAATACTATCATTCCCATTTTAAGGATATAAAAATCTGCCTATATGTCTCTTAGATGACCCTCAAAAAGTAGGTGTTTTATCCTTTGCTGACTTATTGATCTGTCAGGTAAAACTGAGTCTAATGGATAAGCAGTGATTTATCTATAAGAATTGTGGCTTGGGTGAAGACAAATTCTAACAGAGTTTTAAAGATGTGACTCAGATTCTGAGCTATAATTTTTTGAGTAATTAAAGCTCACTAAAATTTCAACTTAAATCTTCACATTTTAGTAGTTGACTTGTTCCATGTTAAATGATTTACTTCTGGTGAACCTGCTGTGTGTGCATGAGTTCATTGTAGTAGGTGGTAGGAAGAATTCAGTAATGAATGAGATCCTTCCAGGGCCTGCAGGTTAAGGGGACACACATACATGTATAGGACACACTATAATGGGAGACAAAGGGACATTCCTCTTCCCACTCAAAGAATAAAGGCCCAACCCAGGAAGTGGGTTTTGTGTTCTTTCTGGACAGAATGTAGGCTCTATGGGATGAACTCTGGGTGTTATATGTTGGCAAATTGAATTTAAATTTTAAAAATGTAAAAAATAAATAAAATTTTAAAAAAGAAAAGAAAGAAAGTAGGCTCTGGGCATTCAGAATCTTGAGTAGGGAAAGCCACAGTGTAAGCAGAGACACAAATGAAAATGCTACATTAGTATTTGGAACAGCAAATAAACCATCTATTGAATGTGGATTGTAACCTACTAACTCAGAGGCAAAAGAAACATGCCTTTATTTTTTTTCAAGTAAGTCAACCTAAATCTGACTTTGATTCTCAATGCCTCGTGGTAAATTCATTATTGGGTCTTACCTCCTTTTCCAGGTGGAATCAAGGTCCTACCTGGGTCTTATGAGGCTCAGCACATTTATGGTCATTGATCACTGTCGTGGAGTATGTGCCATGCTTGCTTGCGGCATGGGCACCTTTACTGCTACCAAGAACTATTCTTCTCTGGGATCCCAGAGTACTGCTGCTTGCCCCCACCTGGCTTCTCCTCAGCACTTACCTCCAACTGTCTTCAGTTCCAAGGAAAATCCCCCTATCTAGATATTCTTAGGAGACCCCTTTCATATAATCTCCTTAATGACTTCATTCTTTTCCAAGAGCTAGGATCTTCAGATAGCTTCTGTTCTCCTCACCAGAAAAATCCCTGAGTCAAGGAAATACTACTTTAAGTGACCTACTTCAAAGAGCAAAGGACAAGGAGAAGAACAAATATAAATTAATATTTTAATAAACAGCTGCATCACATTTAGAGTACCTAGGGCATGAGGTGGTGAAGGAGATGGTGGGGTCAGCCTTGCACTAACTCTGGTGACTGCTGACTAAGGTCACAAGGGTCTACATTTTGGTCTGATTCCAACTTTCCCACCTCTTTCATCATACATGAACTTGCCTCTGTCTGTGCCTTTCTTCCCTCTTCCTTGCTCAGAACAAGTCAGTTTTTCCTTCATTCGAAACTGATCAACCTTTACCCTGGTCGTGTCACGTTCTGTGTCTTGTGGGACTCTGCGTCGGTGTGTACTCTGGTCTGATTTTTCATCTTCTGTATCAGCAACATGCTCAAGTCTATCCTATTTAAAAACAAAACTAGCTCATCAAAAGTTCTTCTGTTTACCTTCCATCTCTTTCTAGCTCCTTCCTTAATACTCTGCTTTTCCTCACAAAATCTGATTGTGCCACAGACTTGCTTCCAAGACTCAGGAGTGCCTGAGAAACAGCTTCTGTAGCTCCAGTCTTGGAGACAGATGGGTTCTTCCACTTTTGGTATATTCTAGTAAAATAGACTTGTAAGCCTTTCTAACTTCAAGTTCTTCATTTCTTCTTCTTCTTTTTTTTAAAGATTTTATTTGTTTAATTTAGAAATAGAGCAAGTATGGGGATGGGCAGAGGGAGAGAGAGAGAATCTCAAGCAGACTCAGTGCTGAGCGCAGAGCCTGATGCAGGGCTCAGTACCACAACCCTGAGATCACAACCTGAGCTGAAGTCAAGAGTCAGACGCTCAACTGAGTGAGCCACCCAGGCACCCAAATTTCTTCATTTTTAAAGTGATAATTATGAGCCCAACCTTGAAGTAGTATTATTATATCAATAAAATGTAGGTAAAGTTGTGGGTTTTTGTTTTTTGTTTTTTCGTTTTTTTTTTTAGATTTTATGTATTTATTCATGAGAGACAGAGAGGCAGAGACATAGAGAGAGGCAGAGACACAGGCAGAGGGAGAAGCAGGCTCTCTGAGGGCAGCTGGATGTGGGACTCGATCCCAGGACCCCAGGATCATGACCTGAGCTGGAAGATGCTCAACCACTGAGCCACCCAGGCATCTCTAGCACAGTTTTTGTATACGTAACAAACACTGAAGATATGGCAGTGTTGTTAGTGCTCACATATATTGCACCCTTGACCTGAACACCTACACCTGAACACGTGAAGGACCTGAACACCTACCCTTCCCTGTCACATTCTTCCAGTTTCCGTGCCAGATTTCTGCTCATAGTACTGTGCCCTGCTCTGGTGCCTGCGCCCATCTCCTCCCCTTTCCCTCCTCTAGTCCATTATGTTCCAGCTATTCTCTTATAGTCCCTAAGAAGTTGTTTTGTGTTTGTAGAATCTTCTGTTTCCCTCTTAACACTGCTCGAGGAGCTCCTTGAGGCCAGAAACTATGGCTTACATCTCCTGTCTTCACATCCTCATTCGGGACCTGACATGTTGTGAATACTCAAATGCTTGTTGAATTCAATTTTATTTCACACACCTTTTAATAGTGCTTACTTGTGCCAGTCACTTTAGAAATATTAGTTTGTTAATCCTCATAATGGTACCATGAGATGGGCCCTATTATCTTCATTCTCTAGATGAGGAAACTGAGGCACAGTAGGTTAAGTTACTCAATGTCATATGGCAAGTAAGCAGAAGAGCTGAGATTCGAACCCAGGCCATTTCCCTCATTCATGTCTAGGTTTAATACTATCTACCTTGGGGTGATATTATAAACCTTGTCTGTTGGAAGGATTATCATGAAGACTATGAAATATATAAGTAAACTTTGTCAATTACAGAAAGTTGAATGCATAGGGGAGGTGAGTTCTTTGATTCCTGTTAAAAGTAGTATATAAATGTATGTTGTGACAATGACCAAAAAGAGCATTATAAACATGTTATAGAAATGTGATTATTGTCAAAAGACTTTTTTTTACCTTGATTTTAAATCACTGAAAGAAGAAACTACCATTCATATTTTCTTCTCCATCAAAGGAAAGCAAAAAAATTGAAAATAGTTTAACATATGTCACCTCTGGAATGTAGTCCCACAGCCATTTCCCTGCAAGGATCAATTCAACTTGCGAGCAGCTGTTTAGAGCAGATGAACTTCCTAAAATGGCCCTGGAGAGAAAAAAGCAAACAGGCAGCTGCTTGACCTTTTTTCAAATGAAAAAACAAACCCTGATCAGTTGGTCTTGATTGGCATGGGCAGAGTTGAGGAGTCTTTGATCAGTTTTTATAACAAATCACTCGTGATGATTACTCTCTGCTCACTAACATCACATCACAGATCTGGTGGGTCTGATGTGTGTTTCCATTTTAGCTCCATCAACACAGTCAGCTGTGGACAGGATGTGCCGTGCTGTGCCAGGGGTGACCTATGGGGAGAAATAATTCAGAGGATTTCTCAGTGTTTCTGCAGATCACCTGTGCTAGGATTATCTGGAAAGGTTAAATCATGCAGGTTTATGGGACTCAGCTGGGACTTACTAATTCAGAATCTCGGCATGTGGATTCCAAGATGTCCCGTGGAAAGCAAACACCCCTAGGCGACTTGTAAAACACACAATTTGAATATTGCTGCCTTATTTGGCTTGGGCTGCCTTAACACGGTACCACAGATTGGGTGGCTTAAACAACAGACATTTATTCCTCATAGTTCCAGAGGCTAGGAAGTTCAGAAGCAAGGGGGTAGTAAGGTTGGGTCCCATGAGGGCCTGCTTCCTGGCTTGTGGACTCTCACCTTCTTGCCACACAGTTACGTGGCCTTCCTTTGGTACAACAGCATGAAGAGATGTAGAGATAGGTATGTGATGCGGTGGGGGCGGTGGGGGGAAATCCTTCTGTCTTCTTAAAGGGCGTTGATCCCATCATGAGGACCATACCTTCATGTCTGCATCTAAACTCAGTTACCTGCCCAAAGCCTCGTCTTCAAATACCATGCCACTGGGGATTAGCGTTTTAACCCTTGAATTTTGGGAGGAATACAACCACTAAGGTGGGATCGTGGTCTTTGACAGTCATGGAAGATCGAATGGCTTTAGAACTTATTTTGACATTTCCTGAAAGAATGCCAGATTCTTTTTTCTTATAGTGGTGATCGATTAATTGATGTTTGTAACTGCACAGGAGCTTGGAAGTTGAGTTTGCCTTAGAACAAGAAGATACTCTTAAATCTATTTCAGTTCAGTTGTGTCAGTGAATTCAATTCCATTCCCTGTGCCTGTAGGAAGGAAGAAAAGAAATGAATTTCCTGGATGACCAACATTTGAATTGCTTGAGAATGATGAAAATAAACCCCCAGAGTAGTGGTTAAAGAGATGATGTATTAGGTAGGGCTTTAGTCAACACCTGAATGATGGCTGCTGCCCCTTAGAATTTTTTATTCAGACTTTGTGACAGCTGCTTAATATGGCGGGGAAAGATTTCATTTTAAAGCCCTGTTAGGAGGTGCTGGTGCAGATAAGTGTGTCCTCTTTGACATCTCAAAACAGTTTTCATGTTGTTCATCACACCAGCATAACCATGATGTTAACAGGATGGCAGGAGTTGTTAGCATCTTGTGATCATGTAACACTCCTGATCTTCTGCTGCTAGACACAGCACCAACTATATGCCAGAGAGCACTGTAGGTGTTTGGGGTCCATTCATTTGTCTAAGGACATATGCAAATTATAATAGGTATGTCATACGCAACACTGCAATTCTGACAGTAGCCACCTGCTGTTCACACTGATTTGACAGATTAAAGGCATGGTCCCCAACAAGACTGCCCTCAGTTTGGGTGCTAGACACAAGTATGGGGCTCCCCAGTCCACTTTCACTTCTGGCCATTTGGCTAAAAATTTGGAGGGGGTTTCCCATGATCTCCTTCAAATTAGATAATTTGCTATAACAACTCACAGAATTTAGGAAAGCACTGCACTTCGGATTACAGTTGTATTATAAAGGATACAAACCAGGACCAACTGAAGAGACATGTAAGACTGGGTCTGAGAGGAAATCAAACATGGAGCTTCCTGGCAGTGTCTCTGGAATCAGAAATGTCACCCTCCTGGCTTATTGATGTGTTCTCCAATGATGAAGCTCACCTGAGCCTAAGTGCTCAGAGCTTTTAATTAGGGGTTCATTTTGTAAGTATAATTGATTGAATCATTGGTCACATGAATGACTGATTCTCCAGTTGACCTCCCCTCTTGAACTGTGGCTCATAGTCTTAACCCTCTAATCACATAGTTGGTCTTTCTGGCACAGCCAGCCCCAATCATGAGTTATTGCCTTAGCTTAAATTCAGGTGTGGTTCAAGGGCCCACCATGAATAATAAAGACATTTTTATCATTTGGAAAATTCTAGTGGGTGGGGGGCTCCTGGTGGCTTATTGGTTAAGTGTCTGCCTTCAGCTCAGGTCATGATCTCAGGGTCCTGGGATTGGCCCCAAGTTGGGCTCCCTGCTCAGAGGGGAGTCTGCTTCTCCCTTTCCCTCTGCCTTCTGCTCTCTGCGTGTACCCCCCTGCTCATGCTTTCTCTCTCACTCTAACTCAATAAAATAAAATATTTTAAAAAAGAAAGAAAGTTCCAGGGGTTTAGAACTTCCATGTCAGGAACCCAGGACAAAGACCAGACATACTCTTTATCATACAATGTCTTAATTTCCAGAAAACCATATTTTAGATGAGTTAAATCTTAGCCATTGAAACCTTATCCATTGTTGAGGGAAGAATGAATCTTTGAAATGGTTTAATTCTAACACCTTCCTTGAAAGATGAAGAAACAAGTCCAGAGATAAAAGGTATCGTCCAAGTCTGTAACTAGTAAACAGTAGAGGTAGAAATGGAATCTGACCAAGTTTTGGTTTTCTTACCTCAGGGCCAGAGATTTGAGACCCAGATGGACCATGCCTTATAAGATCTACATTTATGTGAGAAAAAGTGGGGATCGGAGGGATGTGGGGGAGAGAAAACACGCGTTTGTGTGCACTCAAGCATGTGTCTTAAGGAGCTTGTAGTAGAGAATGTTGGGCATCTGCTGTTTACTTTCCTTGTTCCAGGGTTGCCATCTGGTTAATGAGGGCTTTTTAGACCACTGCTGAGAGAATTACTGAAATATAAGACTTGGGGTCTGTGTCATCATTTCTCTTGACCTATGGAAACTTTGTTATAAAAAAGAAATCAACACCCTGGCTTCTGGCTTTTTCTGACTCCTGATCGACTCAAGAGGAAATCATGGGGAAACAATCCTATCTCCCACTGTCATAACTTTCCTCCATTTTGATGAAAAGGGTCGGGAGAGGAATAGCATCACATTCTGGCACTGTTAGGATGTCTGTGAAATATTCTGAGATTTTTTTCCCCCGAGAACAAATAAAAAGAAATGTAAAGAAAACATGAGATTGCCATCTTCTGACTCTAGGCATGCTCCTTTTCTAGATTTAGGGATGTGGCTGACTAGATAGATTGCTTGGTGAGCATGTGGGTAGTCACTATTGCTCCTGTATCCCTGTATAGCTACTTGCCTAAGCTAAAAGAAGGATTCGTGTAACAGTTTGAAAAGAAAACAACAACAACAACAAAAAAACCGAATAGACGTCTTCCAGCTAACTGACATTTTTTTTTCTTCTTCAGGCACTTTTTTTCCTTTCTAAATCTTTTTGGTCAAGGAGCACCTTTTTTTTTTTAAGATTTTATTTATTTATTCATGAGAGACACACAGAAAGAGGCAGAGACATAGGCAGAGGGAGAAGCAGGCTCCTCGCAGAGAGCTCGATGCAGGACTCGACCCCAGGACCATGCCCTGAGCTGAAGGCAGATGCTCAACCACTGAGTCACCCAGGTGCCCCTCAAGGAGCAACTTTTAAAAGTAGATGCCCTCTGCTGCTAGACCTAGTATTTTGGGAGGAAGGGACGTGGAAGAAGGAGGCATCTTCTCTTAAAGAAAAGAGGAGCCCTCTTCTCTTAAAGATGTCATCTGCTCCTGGTCTTCAGTGCCTCCTGTATTCCTGTGACTTGCATGTTTCCAGTCCAGAACTTTCTCCCCAACTTCAGGCCCAAGCACCTCAGATTGTACTGGATCAGATGAAGTTCCTTATTTTCTCCCCTGATCATTCCCCCGTCTGTTTTCTCAGCTTGCCAAATGGCATCACAATCCATGAGAAACTTAGGGTCATCCTCAGGAACCCCCATACTCACTAACCCCAAACACACATTTCTTACCTCTAGTTTAAATTATGGTATCTCTCTGGTTCTGCTGTTACAGTGCAGATACTCATCACCCTTACCTGTCTCCTGCAGTGGACACCTCACTGCCCTGCCTTCTTCTGACAGTGCTCTTCCCCCTTCTACAGTTTACAACAAAAACACAGATTCTATGCTCTGCATTACATTGAGCCCAGTGGCGTGCATTCAGGAATGGCATGGGTGAACGAATGAAGTGCTTGCCAGTGCATTCCTGAGCTGCTGTATTACTGCAGAGCAGATTTACCTGAGGCCTTGGTCACCTGAGCTCAGCACCGGGCCCTCATTAAATGCCTTTGGGTCAATAGTCACCTGAGCTCAGCACTGGGCCCTCATTAAATGCCTTTGGGTCAATAAATTATTAAGCCTAATTTAGAGCAGACTCTAACTTTTCCCATTCTGTGATCTTGGTGGCTCATGAGCCTGGTCCTTAAAAGTAGGGTCCCTTCTTTTTTTATTATTACTATGGGTCTGGCATGGAACTACCTGGAAAATGGTAAGTGCTTCTGTATTTTGTGCACCGAATGGATGCAAGAATGCACTTACTTCCCTGTGTGCTTGAGAGCCAGGAGACCCTCAGAGAAAAGTGAAAAGATTCCATTCATTTATAAATATAGAAGCTAGGGTTAAAGAGAGGGAAGCAAGTCACAATGTGAACCTGAGCATCTCTGGCTGGGCTGTTCAGATGCCTCTCACGTCCCCTGTTGGGTTTCCCGCTGTGCAATCACTGGTCTTTTCAGTTGCTGGCTTTTCTTCTGTCTGCACCAGAGCTCAACCAGAGCTCACCTCGCAGTCTAACAACCTCTTTGACTCTCACCACGTGATGACCTGAATCACCCCTGCAATAGCCCTCCCCACCTCCCAACCTGCATCCTCCCCTGAGTCCATTTAGGTTTCTAGCTCCTCCGGCTTCCTTACCTCTTTCAACCCCGGGCCTGAGTGGAGTCTCCTGTCTGTTTTGCACCATGTCTTTCTGTAGCTGGCATCACTTTTGGGTTCGGTCTCACCTGGATACAGCAAGACTCTCCCAATCTTTTCTGCCCCCCACCTCTGGCTGATTATTTGTTTAAAATATTTTAAATCTTTTAAAAAAATGAAAAAAAAAGATTTGGAGCAGTGATGCCTATTTCCAGATGTTGCTGCGGACCCCACAAAAATCCCTTCCCTGCCATGTCTCTATTTTTGCCATTTAAAAACTGCTCCCTTCTCATTGATAGGGTAAAACACATGGGACGAGCTATTTTTTTCTATTGACAGAAGAAGCCCATGGTACGGAAATCTTTTGCTAACACGGGAGCCAAAGAAAAGGTTTGTTTTTGTTATTTCTATCGTTTAAAATATGATGTTTTACTAGCACATGTGCACCTGATGGCAAAGGGAAGGAGAGAGAGAGATTTATGCTGCTCCAGTGCAGGAAGAAGTACCATCTCTTGGCCCACACCCCCCCACTTCTGAAGCCCTCCTGCCTATTTGTCTGGGCCCCCACAGTATTGCACAGCTGTATGGAGAAGCCACACAAAGTGGCTGTCATGGTTTAGAAGCTTTAGAAAATAGGATGTTTGGCCTTTAGTTTGATCCCTGGGTGTGGAGGTCCAAGGAACGTGGAGTCGATGGAGGTTGGGGCCTTCCTGGATGAGAAGGTGAATCTAAATCTCTTTATGATCTAAAGATTGAGCTGAACTGCTTATCTTTTGGGTCAAGTCCAAGTCTTCTGCTTATCTTCCCATACCCCACTTTGCACATCTCATGCTCCAGCCTCAGCAGCTGCTCACAATGCCCACACAAGCCTGACCTGCCATGCTTCCTGTATTTCTGCCATATGCGATCTTACTCTGTGGGGATGCTGCTTACTTATCTACTTATTCCTTTTTTACTTAAAATACTCTCTATTCCCCCCAAACTGGGACCTATGACAGTGCTTCTCAAAAGCATAGGCCCCAATCCTGCAACATTAACTCACCCCAGAACTTATTAAGAGTGTAAATCTCAGACCCCAGCCCAGACCTCCTGGATCAGAAACTCTTGGGTGAGGCCCTGTAGCCTGTGTTTCAGGAAGCCCTTCATGGGATTCTCAAGCATACTCTGGTTTGAGAACCATAAGTCTACAGTGAAGGCCAGGTCCTCCTCATCCCCCTGTGAACACTGTCAAAGGTCTTATGGTGGATGTAGGAAGCTGGGTCTGCACTGGCTTTCAGGAAGGCCCTGGATTGTGTATAATGCCATGATTCATTTTCATTTGCTTCATGTGTTTGTGGAGAAAATCCTCCTAAACACAAGGGCACATGGTAGACTTTGGGGAAATTTCAGGCATGGCTCAGCCATGAATTTTACACTTATGAGAACTGGAAGGAAACAAGAGAGGTTTAAGATTTGCAAACAACTCTAAGGCAGAACATTGTCAAATGATCTAAGAGGAACTGAGAAAGATAGGTACAAGGAGAGGATGTTTCTTGGTTATGGCGCGGGGACACGGATGAGTCTGAGTCACCCAACAATGATCATAAATGCAGGTGATAAACAAATAAACAAACAAATAAATAAATAAATAAATAAATGCAGGTGATGAGAGGACAGGGCCGAGAGAGGAGTAGTCCCTGGCCTCAGAAAGCTCACAGAAGGGAAGACGTACCAACAGTCCAACAATTGTGCCTATCAGTGCAATGAACAGTCTGGGAGTGGTGGTTCAAAGTGTGAGCTCTGCAGCCAGCTTGGCTCCACCTTCTGCACCTGCCCCTTACCAGCTATGTGAATTTGAGTAATTTGCTTTACCAGTCTGTCTCTGCCTCAGTTCACTCATCTGCAAAGTAGGAATGATAAAAGGACTGTGTGAAGATTAGCATGCAATAGAGGAAAGATATTTAAGACATTTAGCCTGGCACATAGTGAGGGCCCAGCAGATGTTAGTTACTATTTCATCATTAAGTATTGAGACAGCAACTTGTATACAAGATACCCAGAAGAGTGTAACTATTCTGATGATGTTTTACTTGTAGTAGGGTAGATCCAGAAAGCATTTTAACAGTAAGCCCAACTGATTTGGTGGAATTATTTCATATTGGTCACCAAATATAGTGTTAGGATTTAATCTGGGAATGATTCTGGTGTCTCTTCTCTTGGTGAATGAGGTCTCAGTCAGTCTGTTCCACACTTATGGGCCAGTACAGCCTAATTCAGAATTTCCAATGCCAGGCAGTCCACTTAAGGTAAAACCTCAGTGTAAGTTGGAAAATCTGCCAGAAACTGTCTCTGGCACCATCCTCAGGCCTCTGGGTGGGGCAGCTTGCCTTGAAAAACATAAAGAGAGATTGAGGTCACATTGCATCGCCACTGGTGCCAAGGCATTCTGCTCCAGCACAGATCAAATAGCCTTTCTTCAATTTCCAAAGTTAGAGTTTCCTATTCTTTGGAGCCATTTGGATATTCATGCTAGAAGAAAAAGGAAAAGATAATATGCTGGACTAACCAGTAAAATGATTAGAAAATATTATTGATATTGAAGCAGTTGGATATACAGCTCCAAGAGAAGGGGGTACTCTCTACGTGTATGTATGAAATGCACTGGGCAGGTGCTCTGAGCATCACTGCATGTCCTAGAATTTGCCTGATGTGACCTCCAGGGTTTCTCTCTGGCCTGGAATTCTGCAGTGGTAATATAGGAATGGAATAGATGGGTGAAGTCATCTTCACCCTGAAGTTCACAAGCTTTGATAAAAGCTGGACCCCTATAAATCTAGCTCCAGTCAACTCTGTGTAGGCACCAAGGGGGTTCCGTGCTGATTGTCTGGAGGGTCACAACTTGAAAGTAGGCCTCTCTCAGGCATGCCATCTTATTGTGTGTGTGATGATCCTAGAAGATCAGGATCAAGGTATCAGCCGGGAGGTTCCTTCTGAGTGAAAACCTTTCCCATGCCTTTCCACCATCTTCTGGTGGCTTGGTGACACTCCTTGCCATCCCTTGGTGGGTGGAGGCTTTACTCTGTCTCTCCCTTCATCTTCACGTGATGATTTCCTTGCATACATGTCTGTCTGCAAATTTCCCCTTTTTATAAGGACACCCATCATATAAGATTAAGGTCCATCCTCATGACTTCATTTTAACTTGATTTACCTTTGTAAAGACCCTACCTCCAAATATGGTTACATGATAAGACTTGAATATACAAATTTTTGAGAAATACAGTGCAACCCACTGTTGCATATAATGAATGCTCTCTAATTCCATCCCAAACACAATTACATGAGAGAGCTGCGGACCATGACACAGGAAGCCTGAAAGGTAATGCCATCTATACCTCTAATTTGTGATTTGACTTAGACACATGGATTCTGAGGCCTCTCCCCATTCTATGAAGAGAGGACTTGCTGTTCTCTCAGATTTCTTTCATTTCTAGTCTTCTAGGACTCCACACGTCTTTCTCAAAAGTTCTCCTGTCCTGCCTAGGAAGTCTTACATGGGTTAATAACATCATACTTAGTCATCAGGCTCGTAGCGATGCAAGCTGTGCCAGGGATTGGCTCAAGAGAGAACTCCAAACACTTACGACAATAGGGGAGGAAGAGCTGATTTATGCTTTCCTTTGAACTGTCAAGAATACTTGTGAACTTCTGGTTTTGTGGATGTATGACGGATGCCTTCATTATCCTCTACATTCTGCATATGAACAGGCTCTGTCAAGACTGTAATCTCTCCAGTCTGATATTACCTAGGATATGTCAACCTAAGCGGCCTGACCACTGGAGGTGATGTCATGGGTTTAGGACCCTATGGGAGTATGGACACTGCTGGATCTTACCAAGTCTTTACGACTGATGCAAATGGTGAACCACATTGCATAACTTAGGTTGTTTTCATTGCTCTGCTTGGCCAATCCCGAGTGCCTTGTGAAGTAGTACATCTGGCGAAGGTTAAATTTCGCACATTTTAGTAACCTGTTTTCATATGCATGTATGAACTTTTGACTCTTCATTTATTTTTTAGTGTTATATATGTGTATGTATACTTTACCAGAACATTACTTTCAAATATCATAAGCTTATCATCTGTGTGTCTTGGGCAAGGTGCTTTGTCTTTCTGAACATCAGATTCCTCGTCTATAAAATAGGCATAAAAACCCCTTCCTAGAGACTGTGAAAATTAATCAGGTGAAAAATGGTGGATAATAAGCAAAGGACTTTATGGAGAGAGAGACCACATATATCCCTGTCCATACCCTTTGTCTTGGGGTGATAATAGCACTTCTTTGTAGTCCCAGAAATGTCTGAGTTTGCATAATAATTTATATGATCACCTTAGAAAGTAGTGAATATAAGAAATACTGGTTTCATCACTCATGTCACTACAAAGATGATCTTAACTCTTGGGTTCTTAGTCTTCACTTAAAAAAGTTAGAGATTTTTTTCCTTTGCTCATTTTGAAGGACAGAATAACCATCTGAATATGGGCTCTATACACCCATGCCTGTCCACAGAATTGGTGTCGTGGGCCATTGTGCAGCCCATGTGCATCCAATGGATGCTCTACCTTGGAAACTATTCCACCCTTGTCAGTGCTTAGGCAGTCACTCACCTGACTTGTCCCTGCCCCTTACTCTATCCTTAGGACTGGCTACTGGGTAATACTGGTTTCTCTGGCTCAGGCTTTCCTGTCTTCTCCTAAAGACAAGTACTCAGTGATCCCTGTCCATATTGAGGCTAAAACCACTGATCACACTGGTAGACAGATGGTGGTAGAAAGAAGAAAAACCCAGGAAGGCTGCAAAGCTTGTGAAAGGATACGGTGTTCTTCCCAACTCTTTGTTGTATATTTCCCTACATCCTTGGTGTGACAGCAATTGCAAACCTCAGTATGCTTCTGTCTTTGCATTTAGGCCTAAGGCCTGGACATACCACTCTCTCCCTTTCTTTAGGCTCCATTTTCTCCTTTGGGAAAAAACACACCTTCATTAAAGTCTTGTCCTTCACCTAATGCTGAATAAGAGGTTATGGCCTTTCCTTGAATGAGCATTTGCATCTCTGAGGATTTACAGACTGAAGAATACTCATTTAACAAGGACTTTTAATCATCAAACTGCATATTTTTTTAAATTACTATTAGCCTTGAAATTTTTAGCAGTGGAAAGCAATTTAGGAATTACAAAATCTACTGTGCTTGATCCCCCTTAGCACAGTTGAGGAAAATGGATACTCAGAGATGAGTAACTGTCTTTTAATCACAAAGTAGCCCTCATGCTAGGTCTCCAGACTCAAGATTTCTTTCTAACACACTATTCATGGTCATTGATTTATCATTTTGTTTTTACATAATGTATTGAATATGATAAGTGTTCACCAGTGAATGATGAACTTCTAGATGGATTGTATAGTTTCTAAGTGTGTATTGCAAATGCCGAACCTCTTCCTTCTGTAGATTACACTGGCCAGGTTTGGGCATCAGCACTTTTAGCATTCATGGTGTTTTGATTATTTATAAAGCAACTGGCTGCTATCTATGGCATGCAATAATTTGTCATGAGGACAATAACTACCTCTTGGGTTGTTCTAGGGATTAAATGAGATAGGGTACTGAAAATCCTGAGCATGAATAGGAATCCCTAGGGTTGCAAAGCTGCATGTCAGAGTGATGATGTAGTGAGAAAATCTAGTTATAAAACACCCAGCATTGATTTTTGGAGTGAGTTGGATTCAAGGAATGGATTTGGAAAGATCTCTGTGTATAGTCGTCATCAATGTAGGAGATATATCTATGTAATAATTCTGTGTCACAGTGTTCTTTGCATTTTTTTTCTTGCTAACACCAGAGACCTCTTTATGGTTGCCCCTCTCTGGGACTCTGTAAGGCAACATGCTGGCATGAACATGTAACCCGCAGAGAGTAAATCAGGGATGAGAACCCCTCCTCATGCTCAGGAGACCCAGGGAAGTGAATCATCTGGATTTGTACTCATTTCATGGATAAAAACTACCCCCCGGATCCTTAATTTCCTGCCTGGTTCAAATGTTACCTTTGCCTAGCCAGAGCCTTCAGCTTGAAGTGATCGCTCAGTCCCCTGAAGCATGACAGCTGCCCCTCTAGTATGCACACAAGCTTCTCATTTACCTTTCATATTGTGCTCTCATCTATGCCTTACTTTCTCCTGTGTCCCCCCAGTGTGCTTAGCCCAGAATCTGACATATAGTAGGAGCTCATGAACTGTGTGCTGAAATGGATTGAGCAGGGGAGGTGGAAGGAGGGGACTCAGTGAATCAGGGCCAGCCCTTTATCTTGGAGAATATATCCAGCTCTGCTTGTTAGTGTCAAGGATTCCAAACTTCACCTTTGAACCTGAGCCGCACATCTCTATGGCCTCGATGGATTCTTTGGCAGTACAGAAGCACGGCAACGGAAACATTTATGGAAATTCAAGCAAACTGGCTAATAAAGGGGACAAAAAGAAGCCTACACAGTCCTCTCCTTCCATGCTCTATTTCTTTTAACAAAGTCTGTTTGCATTATCACTTCAACAGTTTGGTAAATAACTGTGGCTTCTCACTGATCTATCCTCATGTGCTTGAGTGGTAATATGTGATGATTAGTCATGGGGAAAAGCTGTATGTATCTTCCAAGCTGCTTGGCGATATGTATGCAGGAGTTTGAGGTAAATAGATATGAGTGCAAGCATATTGGCTTTGCAGGACAATTTTAGTATGTATTCATTGACTTGGAATTTTCAGGTTTGTTCATATCAAGCTTTTTTTTTTTAAAGAACATTCTGATACTATAGTGGTTTTCTTTTTCTTTTTGACAGCAGGAAAACCTTATTTTTCAATACTTTTATTAAAAAATCAAGAATTGTCCTCAAAGCACTTGAGCTGGAAGGTGTTTTGGGAGGTTGTCTTTCCTGATCATCTCTTCCCACCCTGTCCCAACCCCTTCTCACAACCATAGGGTCCTGTGGAACACAGGAAACCTCCATATTTATCATCGTTATCACTCATGTAGCTTATTATAGAAGACTATTGGACTGGAAGTCAAGAAAGATAAGTTCTAGGCCTGGCTTGGCCATTAACTTGCTGTAACATTGAGTAAGCCAAGCTCTTTTCCTTGATCTTGGTTTCTTCATTGGGGAAATGAAAGAATTTGTCTCTTTGAGCTGCTTGCTAGTGCAACCTAAGGGTTGATAGTCTTATTTTAGTCCAGTTTATAATGAAAAGTTATTTTCCTTTAATTTAAATCACATGATCTTAGCACTGGGCATGGGCTTATATAGCTTCAGATTTCTTGCATTGTCTTGGAACTTTACTTCTTTTTGTTGGCCAAGAGGCACAAGATGCTTTACTGAATGCCTCTACTTCACAACAGCCTTCAACCTCTCCTGTAACTAGAGTATTTCTGGTCTATAAAGGATTATCCCATTCATCTCTCCTACGACCTTTATAGAAGGTGTGTAAGGTACTGGGGGGTAGGTATTTCACATTTATCTTAGAGTAATGGAAAAAGTTACATCACCCAAATGGATCCAAGTCACACAACTAGTAAGCAATGAGGGATATTTCCACCTACTCATACAGAGCTTCTATTGTGTATTGGGTCAACTTTTGACAACTAGAGAATATAAGAAATCCATGATGTTTCCCTAGAAAGTCCCACAGGTTTTTTTGTGTTTAATAATTGACTTCTATGAGTTCTGTTTTCCTAACCCAGAAGAAATGACAAATGGAGCATATAATGTCTAAGAAATCTGTTAACCCTTCCCCCCTCTCCAAACCTCCACTCCTCCACTACATCTTCTACTCCACAACCAGAGAGAATTTGTTATTGAAACACAAAAATAATCACATTACTCCCCTTTAATGTTTTCCTACTATCTTCTTAGAAGCTCTGTAGGGTAGCTTAAAGTCTTGCACCTGGAATGTTAAACCATTCATAATATGGCTTTTGCTTTCCTCAATAGCTACCCTTTCCCCCCATCATTTCCATGCCCTCCCTTTATTTGTTCAAAACCAACTTTCACACTCATGATATTCCAGTTTTCATGCTAGGATGAAGATGACAGCTGGTATGTGAAATAGATCTCAGCGATGTCCTTCTGAGATAGCCATCTATAGTCCAGCTGAGCCAAATGTCATTTGACACTGCTCAGCCCAGTTTGCCTTCCCATTTCATCTATCCTCCTTCCACCTGGAAAACATCTGCTCGTCTTCAGAACTTAGTCTCTATCACCTCTATGAAGCCTTTCCCTGAGTCTCAAAAAGAATCGAATGCAACTTACTTTTGACCCCCATTATACTTTGTATATATCTCCATGATAGCACTAATAACACTCTAACCGTATTCATTGGTGTACCAGACTTCAGATGCCTTGAAGGTAGGAAACTCAATAAACATTTATTTAGGGCATTAACAGTTTTGTGAGTCAAAGTACTGCACAATCAATAAACCACTGCCTGGGAACACTAGTCCATTTACTATGCTTATATTATTTTTAGAGAGGTTGATCTGGCTGTAAATATATCCCAATGTATTACCCTTAGTGGTAGATCATATATTAGGTTATTTGCCATTTCAGTAAAGTGTGCTGAGACTCTTGACTGCCACCATTGGCTGGGGTTAACTTTGAGAGAACCGTACAAAGTTGGTGGCTAATGGATGGGTGAACCAGGGCCTAATGTGTGATACAGCCATTTATACTGTACATAAACCTTCCTATTACAGACATATAGAGGGGGGAAATCGATAGATATGGGCCATGTTTGTGCCCAAGTTAGACTTTTAAATCATCTGCTATTATCTTATTTAAAAAATGAACATTTGCTTGCAATTTCAGTTTATTAAAAAATGACAAATTTATTTTTATGGTTTTAAAAATTACTGATTTTTAAAAAATAGCATGCCTAAGTAAAAGAGGAGGGGAGGAAAATGCCAGGATAAAAAATTAAAAATTTAATTCTTTTCAGGATTCCTTCTAAGCTATTTTGTGTTTAAAAGCTATTGTTGTTAGTGCATGGTATTCAATAACTCTGTACAAATCTATCTCCCTTCCATTTTCCAAAGTATAACAGAAAATTGATAACAAGTGAAGATACAATTACTACTTGATATTGAAACTCATGCTGTGGATTCCTGCATTTCTGATAGATGTTTTATTCTAAATTCAACACCTGCATAAGCCTTGTGCATTCAGTTGAGAGATAACTTTCTCTTTCCTCATACAGAATCCAAGTTACTGCCTTTGCCTTCTTAATTCACCTTACCCATCTTTAAATGCATCCACATCTCTTCAGCACTTGTGGCACTTTTGGGAATTCTATTCATTTCTGGTAGTTTGTATGTTCGATGTGTTTGCCTTCCGTCTTGTTTTCATGCCCATTCAATCAATTTTTCACACTCCACCAGAGTGAGATGTATCATCCGTCCATCTGTCTGTCTCTCTGTCTTCCCTTATCCTTAAACTAAATTATGTTACCCCCGCATTTATTTTATAAAACGAATCAAAATTTATAATCCTATATTTAAATAGTGTATGTATTTAATTTATTTAGCTCCCAACTAGGCTGTGAGGTCCTTGTGAAGAGGGATCATGTCTTTTCTGTTAACCACAACTAGCCTAGTGCCAAGTACCCACTTGGCAAGTGTGCTGCTCATTTAAAACAGTCAATGCTCACATTCAGTGCTACTCCATTGGTACTCTTTGTCTAATTTAAAAAACACTAATTTTATTGGGTTATACAATCTCTTCATCTTATTACAGAGACCTTTCTTATATCCCATGATGGATTTATTTGGTTGGCACAAAATGAATTGTTAAGGTATGTTACAATGAGGAGGACGTTGGGTTAACTTTGAAATTCCAGCTACTTCCTTTTCCACGTATCTTGACAAAAGTGGAGGCAGACAGGGTGATGGACAGCATGTTAGTCTCCATGTTCCCATGTTTGTACGCCCAGGATCTGTTCCATTGCTCATTAGTGGCAGGACCTGGAGCTGCTCATGTGGCTCCTTTGACCCTCAGGAGCTTCCTATCTAATGGGTGGGATAGGATTATATGCTGGTCTATTTAATTGGGTTATAAAATGCCAGTGAAGTGTGAAGTTAATTGCAGAGTCCTGAAGAAATGGATGTTGTTACCATTACCGTAGGATCTATATGTATGGGCAAAAGTGAAATTCTTGGAAACAAGCTGGAAGATTTTTTTCTTTAGCATGTCTTCTGCCAAAATGTATATTGATTGCAGCTGGATGGAAACCATGGCAAGAGGGAAAAGGACACTGACTAGGAGTCAGAGCCTGCTTAATGTTCTGACAGCTTGAACATGTTTCTTTATGTTTTATAATAACTTAGTTTCTAAGTAAGTTCTTTGACAGGAGAGCCCAGTAAATCAGGAAGGCTATAAATTCCTGAAAGGCTACCTTTAGGGAAATGACCAGGAAGGGACAAAGGGGTTGGACCAGTGTGTTTGGCTGAGAGTGCTCGGCTGTCTAAGGCTTTATACGCTTCCAAGGAAGCCAGCGATGTGGCCTGTGAAGGGCCAGAGAACTAGCTGCCTGTCGTCCTTGGACTTTATTTATTGAGAGCCTGCTATGTGCTACACTCAGTAGTAGGCGCTCTGACAAATGTATTACTCTTGACCTTCAGAATAGCTCTTTAACCGAGTACTATTATACTGTTAATACATTTAGAAAAGCTGATACTCGGACTGGTACGTGACATTCCCGAAACTACAATTACCATCAGGGCTTCCAATTCTAAATCAAGGCTCTTTTCATTTTTTAGACCCTGCTCCCACTCCCTGCCAAGTGTAATTGTACTAGTAACCGCGTTTACAAAGTAATTCCACACAGATTACCTTACTTGATTGCCACTTTCTCTGTCCTCGACCTTTCCAAGGCATGCTCCTGTGTCGCGTAGGGCATGCCTTGAAAGGGGCACTGCAGGAGAACCAGCACTCTGGCCCTGCCCCCTTCACCAGTTTGTTACCTCAAGCCCAGAAAGAGGAGGTTGCCTCTAGTCTAGTTATTTGGTAGAAAAATCTGGAATAGGTTTCTTGAGAACTAGGTCTCATAAGGATCTTTGTAGATAAAATGTCCTAAACAGACAAGTATTTGTGCATTTGTGGAAGCCATTGTTTAATCAAAAGCTATAATTATGACTTACTACTTCAGGTAGTAGATAAAAGTGTGACTGTAAGATGGGATAAGGGAAAACATTAGTAGAAAAGTTTACTGTAAAGCTTTGATCCTAATCTCTAATGAAAATGATACTTAGGGACAAAGGAGAAGGAGTGTTGTTTGTGGAAGTCTCAGCTTTAGGCATCAAACAGACATGGACAGAGTCTGGACTGTCTTTAAGAGAGTCTGAGCGTACCAAGGGCTCCTCTTTGTCAGGGACCCAGGTTATCCTACTCTAGAAAGTGAAGCCTATAGAAAGTCAGCCAGTCTCATAGAAAAGAAATGAGCAATACTTTAAGCTGGGTAGCTTTCAGGTAAGTCTATAGGAAAGATCATTGTTCAGTGTTATAATTAATGTGATGGCTCATGTAGTCATCGAAGTTATTGGAGGCTGTTAATCTGGATTTTACAGCAATTCAGATTTATGAAAATGAATTTGTAATGAAAATGAATGGCAGAAATCAGCTAACAAGGGGAATGCTCGGCCTATCCAGGCAAGGCTTCCTTTATAATAAGACAAGTATATCACTTCTAGGGGATAAAAATAACATACCTTAGGGGATATTTTGTTACAAAGTTCATTGTGGATTTTCTTTTGGGATCAGTTGCTGCTTCTCCAGGGAGGATGATCTTGGGGCTACTTCCTTCTTTCTCTGATCTTTCCTTTCCTTCCCTTCAACGGTTCCTTCCAGATGCATCCTGGTCTGGTGGAATGAAGGTTGTGGAATTTGGAGGGAGGAACGAGGAAGCCTACTCAGGCTGAGTCAGATGCACTAGGAAATTAGTAAAAGGGATTTTTCAGTAGGGATGGTGATATGTTGGGGTGACAAACTTTTTGAAGTAGCGTTTTTACTAGTCGGTGTTAAGTCGTAAATATCAGATGCCGGCAAACTTGATGTTAAATGACTTGTCCATATTTATACAGCTTGTCAAGTTGTAAGGCCATGATGTGAACTGGGTCTGTCTGGCTTGAATGAAGAGGACCCAAGGAATTCCTGGGTCTAGTCCTATTACTTTTGGATAGCAGGAGGCTCCTTCAAATGTCAGTCGCTATTTTATTTGCCAGATTGATTACATTTTGTTTGGAACACAGACTCTTGTTGGTGCTCAACTCAGGACCTATTTCCTTTATTAAATTGATTGTTGCTTCTATTCCATTAGGTAAGACTTGTCCTTTAGGGATAAAAATTACTTGTAGAGAGAAATCTATAGCCTTTGTCTGCTGTCTCTTCTTTCATAACTTTTCATATTTTCTGATTTAGGGCAGAATTTCTTTATATCAATGATTTAATTTTTTATAGTGCCAGTTTTGTTCTTTTCCATTTCCAACGTGGAATTAATTTGGCTTTTGCTTCTTTGCTATTCTCAGCCACATTCCTTAATAATTTCAGACTGACTGTCGCTAAAATATCTTTTAATCTCATCAATCATCCCTTATTCTAACAAGCCCACTACTTCACTTATTTACTTGAAAACACAGAGTAGATATTTCTTTCTTTCTTTCTTTCTTTCTTTCTTTCTTTCTTTCTTTCTTTCTTTCTTTCTTTCTTTCTTTCTTTCTTTCTTTCTTTCTTTCTTTTCTTTCTTTCTTCTTTCTTTCTTTCTTTCTTTCTTTCTTTCTTTCTTTCTTTCTTTCTTCCTTTCTTTCTTTCTCTTTCTTCCTATGTTTTTCTTCACTTTTAGAGCATCAAGTTTTGCAGTATGGGTCCCACCTGTGCTGTTTTTGGTCTTGTGTTCATTCCCCTTGAGCATGGGTCCAGGACTAGAATTTACCAAAAATTAAGCTCCTGTGTTCTCCCTTATTCCCTAGGAATTTCCATGTGAATATGATAGATTCTATCTCTCAGGAACTATGTTAGAGGCTTGTTTGATGTGCAAAGTTGTTCACTAATTTTTAGGAGATAATTAGTAAGGCTCTGCCTAAATAAGAAAGGATCTTCAGTTTCCAATGCCTATTAGTCACAGTTTTCCAGAGACACAGGACCAGTAGGATATATATTGGCTGCCATGATCATGATTATGGAGGCCAAGAAGTCCTGTGATTAAAACTGGGTATAATTCAGTCTGAGTCTGGAAGCCTGAGAATCTGGAATACTGACTGTCCAAGGCCGAGAGAAGATGGATGTCTCAGCTCAAGCAAAGAGCAAATTCACCCTTCTGCCTTTTGTTACATTCAGGTCCTCTAAAGATTGGATGATACACATCTACATTGCTCAATCTAGTGATTCAAATGCCAGTCTCTTCCAGAAACACTTTCACAGACACACCTAGCAGTAAGTCTTGCTGGCCACCAAGGCCTCCCTTAGCCCAGGCAAGCAGACGCATACAAAATTAACTACCACAGCCTATCCTTTGGCTGTGAAAAGTAGACTTATTATCCTGAGTGATCTGAAACAATTTCTAGTTCTTGTTTTTCCAGAAACAGAGTGTACAGCTATCAAGATTCTTCCTGTCTTCACTGGTGCCCACCACCAGTTTTGCACTCCTTCCCTATGTGACCTTTCTGAACCCCATTTTCATGTCAGGGGCCTCACTCATGCTGTGGAGTCCTACTCCATTAGGAAAGGAATAGACATCAGAGGAGAGAGTGGATCATCTTGGGTGGGATAGTAAGCCATTTTCCTGCTGTATGTGCAGGGAGGTAGCTGTCAGATTTCTGATTTCTGCATCTCTGAGATGAGGGTACACGCTGGGAGGCAGTCAGAGCTTCTGCTGCTTCTCTAGCTCTGTGGAGGCCCATCAACTGGGGATGAGGCCACATGCCTGTGTCATACAGATGAGTATCATTTGCTCCCAGATGCTGAAAATTGTTGATTTTATTAGTTTCTACTGCTATTGTGATATCAGGTCATATTTTTGTGTTTTTTTGTGTGTGTATTACACAGACATAGAGAGAGAACATGAAGTGCCATAAGAATCAGCATTTCTGTCCTTGCAAAGTCTTATTACTGTATCATCACAGACTTCGCTTCAGTAGCTATAATTTCCTGGAGTCCTTTTAGAAGAGAAGGTATCTATTCTTTAGCTCATGTTTTTTTTTCTATCAGTGGAAACATAGTGTCAGCAGCTGAATCTAGCAATCTTTGGGGGATTTTCAAATCTAATTTGTCCTTCCTGTGGTCCACTCAATGCACATGGGGAAGCAACTCAGCGTCTTGTTAGATCACCAAGTCGCTGTTAGACACCCACTAGTCGCTGGGAGATGAGGGCCAACTATGACTTATCTGTGCATCCTAAGCACTTTGCAAAAAGCCTAGCACCTGGACTTTTAGAATGTACCAAATTAGGGTTCTTATAGAACCAGTATAGAGGCCTATAAAGATTTCAAGGGAAAATGCAGCCATCTTTTCAATCACTGTATCTTCAGCCCCTAATTGGGTAACTATTTTGAGAGGTAGCCAATGAGTTTCTGATCATCCTAGCTGCAGTGGTAATTTCATACTAAATCTCCTATTGGAGAAATAAATTATTTTCATTGAAAAGCTAAGTTACATGAAACCATGATTTAAGAGAAAAGCAGAATTTTTACCTCTTTTTAAGCTAATAACCCTTTATTTCCCAAATAAACCAAATGCCCTGCTTCCTAGGGCAAAGCTAACACATTCTAAAATTTCCACTACTTGACACACTCCAAACTCTGTTTTGCTCTGTTTTCCATGATGATCCTAGTGCAAAGTCTGCAGCTTGCTCAGCCTCACAAAGCTATGGCAGACTGTAATAAAACTGCTGGTAGCAGCATTTGGGTCCCCAAGGGAACGTTCTTGCAAACCAGCAGCTGATGTTGAGTTGACAGAGGCAAGCGGTGAACCACAGAAGCAATGCAGCACTCTGACCTGCCAAGTTGTAGGTATGTGACCATTGGCAGTTTCAGTACCAGCTTTCAGCCTGACAAAGCATTGGCCCAGTGTACCAGCTATTTTGTTGACATAAAACTATACAGGAAATCTTTTCAAATGTGGTAATAAAAAAAAAAACAATGAGCTGATTATTTAGCAGATTTGTCACAGTTTTCTGCAATCTTCAAGAATCACTGATGTGTCTGATTGTGTTTTGTTCTGGTTAAACCTCACTAGCATCTGTAGTTTGCTTTTTGGTTGCAAAGTGCTGATAAGGGTCCTTTCTATGATCCATAAGAGCAATGGTGGAGCAGAAACAACAACAACAACAACAACAACAACAACAACAACAAAACCAATGGTATACCGGGCCTCACTTGAGAAACAATTTCCCAGAGTAAAACAACCTTTGAAACTTCATATTCTCTTCCACATTGATTTGTTCTGAAAATGTTACAAGTATTTTGGTCCCTTTTCAAAGTGAACATGGAGGGATCCCTGGGTGGCGCAGCGGTTTGGCGCCTGCCTTTGGCCCAGGGCGCGATCCTGGAGACCCGGGATCGAATCCCACATCGGGCTCCTGGTGCATGGAGCCTGCTTCTCCCTCTGCCTATGTCTCTGCCTCTCTCTCTCTGTGATTATCATAAATAAATAAAAATTAAAAAAACAAAGTAAACATGGAAACCACATGTATAAAAATTGAAAATATTGCTTGGATATGAGTAGGGAATGTGTTTCTACTGATGAATTGGAGCTTGAGTGTTAGCAGACATATTTACTTCGTGTGGTAGAAGCATTGCACAACATTCCAATATAATATAGCCAAATGTAGGATTTTCTAAATTACGATGATTAAAATGTCCATTATTTAATTCCTCATGAATCTGAAGATACAGATCCAACAAACTCAGCTGGCTGGAGCCCAACTGGAACCCAGGAAATAAAGCCAAAAGGAATTTAGAAGAGATAAAGTTGATACCCTGAAACTTACATGTCCTCAGTCCCTTTTCCCTCCCTTCCCTCCCCGACACATGTACACACTATGGGAGATTCTTTTTAGAGTTTGTTATTCTAATTTTAGACATAGTTCTAGTAGAGCTGGTGATCTATCTTTTCATCCATGGAAGACTAGAAGATTCTGAAAGCAGATACAGTGGCTAATGTTGAAGGAGGCAATTATGATTCTCCTAGAAGAAGCAGAGAAAGAAAAATGGTAAAACAAAACAAACAAAAAAACAAAACAGGCAGAAAAACTCTTAAAAGCATTGGGTCCCATCTATTGAGAAGGCAGGAACCCTGTACATTTCACTAGATCCAGAGGACGTTGCAGTACAGGACAATGTGGGTATTCATCATCATCATCTGGATATGTAAAGAAAGGATTAAATTAGATTCAATATAGTGTGCCTAATAAAGAGCAGAAATGTATAGTGCATTTTAAGAAACACTCTGTGCAAGAAAGTCAATGTTTTTATGAACTTAAAAGGGGGAGAAAAACCCCTCTCAACTCACTGGAGAACATTGATATCCAGAATAACAACCAAGTCATGATAATACATTTAGCTTCCTTGTGGTTGGTATGCACTTGGATCCTTTGTTATTTATAAGTTCTATGACCTTGGGCATGGGATTTTATCTATCATAGCTTTAGAGTTCTCTTCTGTAAAATGATTGTAATAACATTTGCCCTCAGGAATGTTCTATAGATTCAATAAGATTATTTTTTTTGGTAAAGTGTTTTTGCATTGTGCCTTTCAAATAATGTGTACTTGAAAATTGTGGCTATTATTTATTTCCAGCTTTCTGTGAACAAGGAAATACATTGGAGCTGAGTAGTACCAAGAATTACGGACCATACATCATATTTTGATTACACTTAGGTTAGGTGTCTTTTTGTTGAATACTCTAAAAAATTTTACATGAACTAAAAACATCAACACTGGGGAGATTATGCTATACCCTTGAAGTAGCTGGCACCATTACTAAATTTGGGGCAAGATAATTATTTTTTAAGGGGGGAGTTTTTCAATGTCTTGTAGGATGGCTGGTGAGCAGCATCCCTAGCCTCTGCCCACTAGATGCCAGGAGTACCATCCCCCCCCCTTGCTTGTGACAACCAAAAAGGGCTCAAGAGACATTGCCAAATGTCCCTGCAGAACAAAATCACCTTGATTGAGAACTACTGTACTAGGGAAACAAGGGTACAAATATCAAGTATAAAGTTTTAAACAGCAATCACAGGTAAATGCTGAGTGTTTTTAAATTCTCACTCTCTTTGTGCTGTGAGACTGTGGTAACATGTATCTGCTTTATTGCAGTTACCTAGACGTATCATTTCCTTTATAATTTGGTGCTCTTTAGTGACAGTTAAATGAGAGTGAGAAAGGATTGGGGTGGAACAGTGTGTCTCATGTAATCTTTTGAGAATGAGGCTCCCATGTGAACTTCAATCACTGATTTTCTGGGTGGCTTTAAATCAATCAGCATATGTTTAAGGAATGTGTACCCCCTTTTTAAAGTCCTGTGCCAGATATTTCAAGGGAAAGAAAATGTTTCTCTGAACCCCCTGGATAAGGGAATTTCTTACCTGGTGTGTAACATTTCTTTTCTGATCCCATGTCTCTGGAGGCCAGTGATGGTAGCCCCTCCAGTTCCAAACAGTGTGCCTTTCCCTCTAGCTCCATTAATCCTTTGTTCCAATGTCCTCATTCCTTAATTCACCTCTCCACCCTCCCCCACCACCACCCCTACTGCATAATTATACAGGGTTCCAAACATCATCATCTTCTTTCTGGCATGACTCAGACTCCTGATCAAGTTCCATTTCTGGTTGCCTCATTTAGGGAAAATTATCTGCCTCTTTTAGCCCACATTAGTGTGGAACACTGGTCCGTCTATTACTCAGTTGGTCTTTAATTCTAAAATGCAGTCATAATCAAAATTTTTTTGGCTCTCTATTCTGTCCACTTTGGGGTGAATTCATCAGTTATGATTATATTGGTCAATATCAGCAACAAGAGATCTGAAATTATAGTGACTTAAACTAAACAGAATTAATTTTCTTTTAACATAGATATCAAGAGATAGGCATCCCAAAGCTGATATGATGGTATTAGGATATCATTAGACTCTCTGTTTTCCTCCATCCTTCTGTTTTGCCCTTGCTATTGCGTCACTTCTGTTCTCAAGGTTGCTTCATGGTCAAAAGATGTCCACCTATTGTAGCTCCAACCATCACATTGCAATCTCAGGCAGAGATGGAGAAAGAGAAGGGTAAAACAGAGGGCTTTCCAACAGAACACTTTCTTTTTCTTCAAAGTCTCTCTTAGAATTGTTTTGTTTAAATTTTAAAACCTACAAAGGGGCAGCTGAGATATGTACCTGGGCACATCGCTGCTGCCAATAATAGAGACCGTTAATAAAGGGGGAATGAAATAGCTAACACTCAGGCCGCATACATCTCTGTCACACAGAGAATTTTGAGAGGAATTTCATATCAGATGTTATATACACCATGCATGAAGTAAGGCTTCAATAAGATGTTTCATATTCTGCATAGTAAAGATTTCTTACTATATTGCTACCCAGCTGTTATTCCCAACACAGTTTCTTTATGCTGAAGTACAGAGCTGGAAGGATTCTTTATCATTGCTCCAGGGAATAAGGTGAAAAGCCAACATTGCTCTGAAAAGTGAAAGATGTGGTCAGTCAATTTGGTTGACGATTATTTTCTTCCTCCACTGATTTGTTAGGAATGGCAAATTAACTGTTTTTTTTTTAATGATTTTATTTATTTATTCATGAGAGATAGAGAGAGAGGGAGAGAGAGACAGAGAGAGACAGAGAGAGGCAGAGACACAGGCAGAGGGAGAAGCAGGCTCCATGCAGGGAGCCCAATCCGGACTTGATCTCGGGTCTCCAGGATCAGGCCCTGGGCTGAAGGCCGCGCTAAACCACTGAGCCACCGGGCTGCCCTAGCTGTGGGTTTTTATATGTAGCTAGAGTTTATCAGTAAAGCAACTTAATGGCACTCTTTCTCTAGGATCTATGAGGACCACAAACAGTTTTGATATACAAGGGTAAATGTAGTACTCAGGCCTGTTGAGCTGTGACATTAGTATGGTGTGGGAGAAAGAATGGACTGTGTTCAGCAATCCTCTATTCTGCTCCAACTTGACCATTTCCCAGCCCTTTCACTCTGAGGTTCCATTTTCTACCTGTGAAATGGGACTAACAATCTTTTACCTTCCTACTACTGGTTTTGTCTCTTCTCAGAGATGTATTGAATGCCCCCTCTATGGCAAGACATTATGGTAGGACAGGAGTGTTTTGAGCTTTAAATGAAATCTCATATTTCAAAATAAATGTACCTTCGTTGTGTTGGTAGCATTGAATTTATTATTTAGATCCAGATCAGATTTTAGTCATTCTTGGCAACAATGAAGCATTTTTCCAAAAATATCCTAGTAGTAATCAATTATCTCAAAAAGAATTCTTCTCTCCTGTGTGATACTACAACAGTGTGTTACCCTGTAATACTAGTTAAGGAGGACCTAGGAAGCACAACCAGATAACCTAGATTTACCCCAACCCTCTTACTTGCCTCCCAGACTTCAACAAAACATTTCCTTCATGCCCACTTCCAAATCTAAAATCTACAAGTAACATACTTATTCTTTGTCTTTTTATGCAGTGGCAAAATCCTGAAGTCCTTCATGTATTTGTTATGCAACATTCAGCATTTATAAAGTCAGGGTGACACCATCACTTAGGAAGTCCAACGGGAGAATTGGATATTAAAAAGAAAAAGAGTTTTATTTATTTTTTTCATTCTGGTTTAATGAAAATTTGATTCACTGTCTTTCTCTTAATTAGAAATGATTTGCATCAAGGTTTTCTTACAGGGCATACAGGAACTAATTAGAATATTGTTAATAATACAGATCTGTACTGCATTCCCGGAAGGCTACAGAGCTCTGTCAGAGAAAAATAATTCATTCTTTGGTCTGTATTGTATAAGAGGAGATCATATCTGGTCGAGGGAAAAATGGTGGCATTTGAGCCCAGCTTTGACAGGTCTTGATGTGTTTTGACAGTCAAGCATTCCAGGAAGAAACTCCTAAGGTAGGGAGTAAAGGAGTTCCTGGGGTGTGAGTAGGGAAAAGTGAGGGGATTTTATGAGCATTTCAAAGAACCAGAATGTAAGCTCCTTGAAAATAAGACTGTAACTATCACCCACATCCCCACATCCAACCTAGTCATGCTGACAACAGAGAGCTTGATAGTTAGTTATCAAATTGGATTATAGCCTGTTCTAAGCCAAACCAAAAGATTGCAGAAAGATGGGTGTGCCCACCTTTTCCTCTTGCTGTACTTGAATGTGACTTGTGTGTTTCATAAAAAGTATTTCACAGTTCCCATTTGTGAGCCATTTGAAAGATGGTGTTATAGATTGGCTGACGTTAAGTCTTGTGCCACAAAAGAAGTTTATCCCAGGGAGAATAGGGCCATGGATGGCATTTTCTCAAGTGAACCACAGATACTTACATCTCCCTTCCAACAGTTTTGAGGAGTTGGCTCTGCACCTCAACATAAACTCCTGGTTCATTCCCAAGTAGTCCATTTTACCTTTGATCAGTAGACCTACTTCCTGTCACATGCACACAAAAAATTACTGTGCAGAGTTAAAAGGTGGGTAGGCTAACTTTGCGACTGCAACTGATGTTTTACATTAAAAGGTAGACATGTGAATTGGCAAAATAAATATTTTAAGGCTGTGGTCCTCAGACTTGAGCAGCTACAGAATCACCTACGGTTCTTGTTAAACCTTTGAGTACCAGGCCCCACCCCTGGGATTTTCAGTTTGGTAGGTTGGTGACCAGGGCCTGAGGATTTGCATTTCTCAAAGTTGCCAGGTGATGTCAATGCTGATGCTGTCAAGACCACATATTGAGAACCATCCTTTATGGATATTCCAAAGCCAAGTGCAAGTAAGTATCTTCTTTGGGAAAGTGTGGAGAACAAAATCTGGGGGAGGATGTTTCACTTTGCAGCCCCAGAGTGGGTCTGGCTTTCTCTCAACAAAGCTGGTACCTCCTCAGGCTTCATCTTACCATACTGACCAAAAGAACTGCCTCCCAGGATGAGCCTGGCCCTTTCCATCCATCTGAACTGTCTCTCACACTGTTCTTTTTAGTGTCCGCTTATTGAATGAAATACTCTTCAAGGTCCAGCTAAGTGCCAGAGGCTCTTTCTGATGCTTATAAACAGAATGAATCGTTCAAACAATGTGCTCTCATAGCTCCTCGCTTATATCTTTACATATAACATCTGCCTACATCATCTAGTTACACTTACCCATTTTAGTCTCTCCTGTAAGCATAAGGGCTGGAAGTCCAGGAGGAGAGGGTTTGAGTGGGATTCGGTTTTCCCTGGCATCTAGCACAGTGTCTGGCATAGAGTTTGTGCCTGGCGACTATTTCTTGAATGAATAGATAAGTCTTTTAATCCTTTTTCCTCTCACTTAGCAGCATTCTCTGCCTGAACAGCAGGACTGGAAGGAGGGAGAGCATTAATACAGAATGAAATTGAATTTGAAATATAGAGACTGATGATTGAATCTTAGCTCTGCATTTATTAGTAGCCTGACCTTAGGCAGTACACTGAACCTGTCTGAACTTCTGTTCCATTCTCCGTCTAATGGGAAAAACCTGCACCCGCAGAGATGTCTGAGAGTCAAATGAGATACTGTATCCTAATGCTTTGGCAAACTGTAAATCCTATAAATGCAGACGTGATGCTAGCTGCTTATAGTTTTTTAATGTCTAATGAAAGGATGTATATCTTCCCGAATGACCCACAGTAACTGTGGATTCAACACACTTTGTATCATGATAATGCACCAGACTTAAGGTTTTATCAGCCCATATTAAATGTGTTGCCTACGTGAAAAAGTATCTGGTTTTTGTGTTTTGTTTGTCTTCAAAAGTGAGGGAAAAGGTTGGGAGGATTAAATAGGGAAGCAGGTCTCTTATTGACCAGTCACCAGTGACTGTCCCTGACACTCCCTACTCATTCTTGATGACGTGAAACAGTTCCAGAACTGGTAGGCTGAAGGCCCTCGGTGATGCTTGTGTGACAGAGGAGGAACTGCAGGACAGAGAGATGGCATCTATCCAGGTTTACCCAGCTGCTTGGTGCCCAGTTCACACCACCTGAAAATCCTGTCCAAAGTCTGTGACAAATGTCTGTTGGTCCAAGAAGCTCAGTATTCAGACCCTCCTTAGCTGGGGACTATGGTCTCTATCAATCCACTGACTCAAGTGATTTGGATTTTTTTTGTGTGTGTATGTGATGGGATTTTACTGAATCTCCCTTTTGGGTCCTAGTAGATGTCTGCTTCTATGAATACAAAGGACAGATGTATAGATTTTATCTGAGAATTCAGTTTTTTTTTGGTGTTCAGGTTGCAAACATCTTCCTAAAGATTTGGAAAATTGGGACAGAAATATGTTGAACTTAGTATTTTATTCATTGTTTTATGATTGAATATTGATCCATGAAACCTGTTATTTATATTTTGTATTTATGTTGTTCATATTTGATATTTTCTCAACTAAAAATAAGGATATATGATCTGAGAATAGGAATGTTTGAAGTTAGGATTGTCCTATGAGACATATATCAATATGTCACATATAATTTTATCTTAGATTTTAAAAAGCCATTAATGCTTTAAACTATAACATTTCATTTTTAAGGTCATGAATACTTCAGCTTCATTCAGCAACTTTTATGGAACATTTTCTGGGTGCCAGGAACTGTGCAAATTGCTAATGATACCAAGTTGAACAATACACAGATCTTGCTTGGAAGAAACTTACTGATGAGAAAAATGTATTTAAAAGTGAAGCATAATAAATGCACTTATTACAGTGAAGTATAATAAGTGCAATAATGTAGTAAATAATAGGTAGAGGGTTGGCACGCACAAAAAGGAGTGGGCAGTTGTTTGGGTGGCTCTTGAAGGCAATACAGATGGGAACTCTCTTTCGGAATGAGTAGGAGTTCATCAGAAGGGGGAACTAGGAGAAAAGATGGTGAGTTCAGTACTGAAACTAGCAGGCACCCAGGCATGAAGGTGTGGAACAGTGTGGCAATATTCAGGTGGCTGTAAAACAGTTGATATCTCTGGAATATAGAATATGTATACATTGGTGGTAGAAACTGAGGATGATGAAAGAGGTACTGGCAAGTTTCTGGAAGGCCTTGTAAAGGCCATTAAAGGGTTTTGAATTTTATCCTGCAGGCCAAGAGGAGTTTTGAGCATGTTTAATTTGGGGGACATGTGCTGTGGTCAGAGTTGTACTTAAAGAAGAAATTTTCCTATCATTATTGCTCTCCGCACACCTCTCTTTGGTTCCACTTCCTTGTAGTCTACAGCAGAGTAAGAGATGGTTTCTTATGCCGGGTATGCAAGGATGGGAGGGCAGATTTGCATGTTGCCAAGTTATCAAAGAAAAATCATTTCCTTCAAAACCAACAATTTCCCCCTCCAGAAGTGCTAATAATTAAAATTATCAGGAGTGGACTACCGTACAGTATTACCCTAAACAGAATTTTTTTAAATACTACTATTTTATATGAAAATAATTCATAAGTGAAAACATTAAAATGAGATTTCAGTATAATTTTAATAACACGAAAACTCAAGATGGTTATTACAACTCGAAGTTAAAATAAGAAGGGGAAAACCTAGCTTGTCAAGGCAATCTATGAATCAAGAATCTAAACTGTTATTAATTAAGTAGAAAACCCTTAAAAGGAAATTCATCAACAATGAGATCTATACTTTGGAAGGACCAATCCCTCCCTGGCCAATGAGGAGACATTATCATTTCAGTCACCCTATTTATTAGAGTTGCTTGCTGGGGGTTTGGGCTTTGGGGATTAATCCTCTATTGACAGATGAGGAGTAGATGGGATCACTTGCTTGGGTCACTGTAATAAATTTATTACTGCCTAGGGACTGCCAGTTAAATCAGATGGTGCCACTTATAGGTGTATTGATCCAAGAGCTGAGATAGCTGTTGATTGGGTAGCCTACTCAAAGGCCTTTAACTATGATACCGTGATTGTGCTGATTTTTAATACGACACAGTTATCTCCCTCCCCTTCTTCCATTCTCAACGACACCTACTCTATCTCACAAAGAGAATAATGACTTGAAATAATTCCAAGAGTGAGTCCACTGATCTGCTTGAGAATCCATTTTGTAGATGAATCAACTCCACATTTGAGGAAATCCCTAACTGCCTCCTAACCCTGTACTGCAAATTTAGTTCTTATTAGATTGTTACTCAGTTGAAAGCCTGATCATAAGGATAAATTATTTTACTTTCCATAAGCATTATTTTCCCCAGATTTTTTCCTCTCTATTGCTCTCTCCTGATGCCATTTCTCATTTTTCATATTTCTCCTACTTTTGGAGCACAAAGGAGAATCATGAATAAATAACCTTAAAGTAATTATTGTTTATTTAGGAGACGCTTAGCTAGTTGGAGAAGGAGAAAAAACCAACAAAAGCTGGCAATTTGGTGAGTTTTTTTTTTAAGATTTTATTTATTTATTTATGAGAGACACGCAGAGAGAGAGGCAGAGACACGGCAGAGGGAGAAGCAGGCTCCACATAGGGAGCCCAGTGTGGGACTTGATCCCAGAACTCCATGATCATGCCCTGGGCTAAAGGAAGGTGCTCAACTACTGAGTCACCCAGGTGTTCCAATTTGGTGGGTTTTACAAAATAATATGTTTATGGCAAAAGGGGAAATACTCATTTACATGAGAATCTGAATTTCAGAGAGATTTAAAAAATTCTAAATATTCTTTGTCCCTCTAAAGTCATGGATAGTTGAAACCTGACCACATAGTGTGAGAAAACAGTTATCTTCTGTACATATAGGACATAGGTATAGGTATTTTAGTCCTTGATAGGTAGCTTAGTGACTTGAATTTCTTTATAAAATGAATAAAGGCAAAGACAAAATCAACCAACAAAATCAAATATTTTTCAAAAATACATTATTTTCTCAGTCACTAGCCAGTTTTTATAGCATAGGCCATTTTTGTGATATGATAAATCATTATTCACTTTCTGATATTTATATACATCTTTTTTTATCCTGTGGTGATTAAAATAACATTAATAAATACTAAAAATAATTATAAAATATTGTATCGTGTCAGAATCACACTAGACATGTGGCATCTGGGTGGCACAGTTGATGAAGCATCTGATTCTTGATTTCGGCTCAGGTCATGATCTCAGGGTCATGAGATGGAGCCCCACAGGGGTCTCTAAGCTAGGTGTGGAGTCTCTTTGGGATTCTCTTTCTCTCCCTCTGCCCCACCCTCCTCCCCATGCTGCCCTGCTCTTGTGTGCACCCATGCACACTCTGTCAAAAGGAGAAAGAAAGAGAGAGAGAGAGAGAGAGAGAGAGAGAGAGAGAGAGAGAAAGAAAGAAAGAAAGAAAGAAAGAAAGAAAGAGAAGAGGAAGAAATGAAGGAAGAAAGAAAGACTAAGGAGGGCACTTGATGGGATAAGCACTGGGTGTTATACTATATGTTGGCAAATTGAATTTAAATAAAAATTAATTTAAAAATGAATGAATTAAAAGAAAGAAAGAGAAATGAAGAAGGAAGGAAAGAGAAAAACAAAGAAAGAAACTAAGAAAGAAATGGACGTGATATAAGTTGGTATAAAATTGGATATGCTACTTAGCAAAATTATGAGTGTGCACAAAGTGGCCTTATCTTGTTAAGCCTTAGTTTGCCCCTCTCTGAAATGGGGCTATCTTTCTGTACTACTTATGTCACAGAATGATTTGAAGATCAAATTTTTAATACATATGAAAATACTTTGAGACCTATAAAATATTAAACTTTTTATTGATAAATATTTTCAGTCTGCTTCTTCTGGGGCAGTTCTACCTAGTTTGCTTGCGTATTTATTTGTTTACTTATTTATTCATCCATGCATTTATTCATTTATTTGCATTGTATTTTCTAAGGAATTTTCTACTTTGATGAGATTGCCATCATAGATACTCATATATCCATTACTCCCTAAATATCCATAACAAAAATGACAAGCCGTGCTCCCCAAGTTAATATAAATTCCTGGTAACCATTCTTTGATTACCAATTATCAAGGGAAAACTGAAAAAACTGATAAGACTACTCGTTTCTCAACTTCTTTGAGTATTTGAACATTATAAGGATTCAACATCTTGATAAATCATTGAGTTTCTTAAATTGGGAATATATTAAAATTTTCAATCTTACCTTGGCTGTTGGGCGAACTTTAATATAGAGTGCACCTTACTCCCTCTTTACTTTCTAGATTGTAATAATCTGGTAGGTTAGTACTGGAAAGATATATTGTGTGTGAAGCACATCTTTTGGTTCATTGATAAATATGTCATGTGGATAGAATCCAAAGCTTCATTAAAGTCCCGATGTATTATAGCTCTGCTTCATTTTTTATCTACATCCTTAATATTCAGCACAAGGGATGAGACTCCTTGATAGCACCTTTACAAGGTAGTAAGTGGCAAAGTTTTATAAGACACATTGACTCTGTCTTCTTCACATTATTCATGTGATGGATTACTGAAAGCTTTTTCAGCATGTTTCCTGGTAAAAAATTAATCTTATGGAACTGAACTTCCAAAGTCATCATTTTATATAGACATAACTCATTCATCCAAAGTTCATCAAAGATAACATGAGCTTAAAAATAATTAAATTAGGTAAAATCCTATATAAGCAAGCTGTCTAGATCTATCTAGTTTTATGTCTACCTATCACTTCTGGAGACTGAGAGAACACAGGAAGATGTCCCATGCAATTTTTTAGTAACAGCTTTATTGATATATGATTCATATACCATAAGGTTCACCCTTTTAAAGTGTACAACTCAGTGGTGGTTAGTATATTCATAGAGTTGTACACCCATCACCACTATCAAATCCTGGAACATTTTCATCACTGCATATCCATTGAGCAGTTACTCCCCATTTCCCCTTTACACTAGCCCGTGCCAACCATTAATCTACATTTTGTCTCTAAGTATTTTCTTATTATCTACATTTTATATTGATGGAATCATATGTTCTATGGCTTTTTCTGCCTGGTTTATTACACTAAAGATGTCTTCAAGCTCATCTATGTGGTAATCATATTGGTATTTCATTCTTTTCATGTCTGTGTAGTATTTCATTGTATGGATATGCCCAATTTTGTTTATCCATTCCACGAGATCTTTGCATTCACAAAGTACCTCATGGATTCCTCCTCTAACCTCCCAGAAGAGAATACTTCTGGTGGAAAAGTTGGCTATGAATCACAACTATTTATTTATAGCAATTGAGAGGAAAGGACTCTTTTGTAGATACCATACTGTGCTGGAAATGATAAAAATCTAGGTTTATTTTGTAGGCTTTTCTTCCTCTCCTCCCCTAATTAAATGTGATTTTCTGCTCTGATTGAATGATTGATTGATTGATATTAAATCTCAAGCTACAGACCCTCCCTGGATGAATAGATCTGCTTAAATTTGCCTCTTCCTACCACTCTATCCGAGGCTCATCCATTATGTTCCAATCACATTCGCCTTTCAGTATATTGAATACAGCAAATTCTAGGCTCAGATCTTCACATATGCTCTTCCCACTTGTGTTCTTCACTTAGCTAACCCTTTATCAGGTGCAATTCTCAGCTTAAACACCCTTTATCTCAGAGTCCTTCCCTCACCATCCCCTGCCTCCCAATCCAGTATAGATTATATGACCCTATTATTTTTATTATAGAGACTCAATTCTTTTCCTCTCTGGCAGTTAACACAGCTTGTAATTGTAAATTTATTCGTGTGCTCCAAAATATAGCCTCTCCTAGGATATTGGCTCCAAGAGGGCTGGAGGTTTTTTTTAACATGTCTTTTTAACTTCCATATCCCTGGTGTCTAAAACAGTTTCTGGCATACAATGGGCGTTCAGTAAATACTTGTTGAATAAACAATTGGCGTTAATTACCGCGTGTGTCCTGATGACTCCCTACATGGCATCCCTCTCCCAGACCTATCTGATAATCCATTCTAGTGTGGGCTGCCATCTTGACATCTCTATCTGAATGTTCCTCAGGGTACAACAAAGTCAGCCTTTCTAAAACCAGGCTCATTGTCTTTCCTCTCCAACTTTGCTTCTACCTGACCTCTTTAATGATTTCTTAATTATCTAAACCAGAAACCCGAGCATTACCTTAGATTCTTTTCTCTCTTTATGAAGGCTCTTCATACCTAATGGGTCATAAGTTTCAATAGATGGTCTTTTAGCTATTCCATTAATATGTTTTTATTTCCACTGCCACTACCCTAGTTCAAGTTCTCATTTTTTCTTAGTTGTGCAGTTGTGATATCTTTCTAACTCCTCTCTCTCTCAATTCCCCCTTCCTCCCTCCTTCCATCCTCGGTCTTATTTAATCCATATGGCACACCACTGTGATCACTCTAACTCTAAAATTTGACTCTGTCCCTCTGCTTCAAAGTCTTTAGCACTTGCCTGTTCCCTATAGGCAAGGTGCCAGCTTCATTGTTTGGCTTGCATGACCCCACCTGCCTCTTCAGCTTCGGCAGGAACCATTTGCTCATGAATTCCAAGGATGCCAGACTACTTTCAGTCTCCCACATGTGCTATAATCTTTAAAAGACTGCACCCTAAAGAAGATGTGGTTTATGTATACAATGGAATATTACTCAGCCATTAGAAATGACAAATACCCACCATTTGCTTCGATGTGGATGGAACTGGAGGGTATTATCCTGAGTGAAATAAGTCAATCAGAGAAGGACAAACATTATATGGTCTCATTCATTTGGGGAATATAAAAAATAGTGAAAGGGAATAAAGGGGAAAGGAGAAAAAAATGAGTGGGAAATATCAGAAAGGGAGACAGAACATGAAAGACTCCTAACTCTGGGAAACGAACTAGGGGTGGTGGAAGGGGAGGTGGGCGGGGGATGGAGGTGACTGGGTGACGGGCACTGAGGTGGGCACTTGATAGGATGAGCACTGAGTGTAATTCTGTATGTCGGCAAATTGAACACCAATAAAAAATAAATTTATAGAAAAAATAAAATAAAATGCTATGTAAGTGTATTCTCTAGATTATCCATCTCTCAATTATTAAACTATAGATTACAAGTTAAAAAAAAAAAGACTGCACCCTTCCCCATAGGGCTTCTTCTAGCCACAAAGCCCTCCTTTTCTTATCTGCTTGACAAATTTTCTGGTCGTCTTATCAGACTGCCATGTGCCATCTATTCCTCAAGACTAACTGCCCTCAGAAGAGTTAGGGTTCTTCCTTTCTGCTCAATGACATCCTGTATGTGTCTGAATAACAGCTTGTAGCACGTTGTTTTGCAGATCATGGCAGATGTCTCTCCCACATACTGGACATGAGCCTGCTAAGGGCAAAAGCTATACTCTTCGGAGGGCTCAGACTTTGGGTGGTGACAGACATAGGTTCTAATCCTGATCTTGACTTGTAGTCCTGGGGCTTAGGTGAACCATTTAACATTTTAAGTAACAAGATGTATATGGTTCCTAGTTTACTACCTGAGATACAAAAAGCATTTACTAATATCAGTCATGATTGATCATATTATTTTTAATGGTACTGGAAGTCACTGTACTGTCCTAGGCATAGGACAGTAACTGACATATGGTGGCAACATTTGTTGAATCAATGATTAAATAAAAACTCACTTCATTTTTGGTGAATCATGATTAAACATCAGTAGAGTAGAGGAGAAATAACAAAAAGCTATGAGCTGAGTCCCTAAAGACAACTTTATGTACATTTGTACAACACAAATGGAAGTGATATAGCAACAAGGGTTTTAGTCTGCAGTGTTGGAGAGAGGGCTGGGTGACTCGGGCTCTGCTTCATCCCAACTCTGTTGAAGGCCAGATCTGAAAATTTTAGAGAATTCACACAAAAATCCATGATACGTAAAGTGTAGCCCAGTAAGCTATTTATTGAAGTTATGTGGGGTTTTTTGAGGAATCTTCTAAAATATATGTACATGATGGTAATAGGAGCAAAGCACCCAAACACATATTTACATTTTGGCAATGGATGTTACCAACTAAAAATGGTTATTAGTTGAGGCAATATGATTGATGAGGACTATATGGGCATAACATGCCAGAAAACTCAGGTTTTAGCTCCGGATAAGTCCCTTTACGTCTTCAGACCTCCATATTTTATGTGTAAAAGTTTGGCCTGGTGGTTCCCTTTGGTTCTTTTAAACTGAAAAGTTCAAAAGTTATTTTAGACTACTCTTCAAGTAGGGTGTCAGTGATATCCCTGAACAAGAAAATGCCCAAGCAGTCAAGACCCATTTTAGTGATATCTTACTGATGCTCTTTATTACGCTATAGGAATAAAACTATTTCTTATCTTCTATTGTTTCACCAAAATCCAGGTATCAAAAACAATCATATAATAATCTTTTCTATTGTTTTAAATCAATGGTCTAGCAACAATAAAAAGTGTAAATTATTCATAATCCTATAACTCATACAAAACAGTGAAAATTGGAAGAACAGATGAATGAAATAAGTGCTGTTGGACATGGCCACGAACAAAATGCATGAGGATCTCAGAGAAGAAGAGAGCTTCGAAGAATGGCAGGACATGAGTATAAAAAGTAGGGGGAAAGGACATTCATGTCACTTAGTACAAAGAGGAAAAAGCATAATGTGATAATTTGGGAGTAGGTTGAGAGGTAGTGAGTCTAATTTGCATGAAAATTAAAAAGTACACTACTGGTGGGAATGCAAGCTGGTGAGGCCACTCTGGAAAACATTATGGAGGTTCCTCAAAAGTTGCAAATAGAGCTACCCTACAACTCAGTGATTGCACTACTATTTACCCCAAAAATACAAATGTAGTGATCCAAAGGAGCACACATGCCCCATGTTTATAGCAGCGATGTCCACAGTTGGCAAACTATGGAAAGAGCCTAGATGTCCATCCACAGATGAATGGATAAAGAAGATGCAGTATACATATACAATGGAATATTAACCACCAAAAATTGAAGTCTTGCCATTTGCAACAATGTGGATGGAGCTAAAGGATATTATGCTGAGCTAAATCAGTCAATCAGAGAAAGACAAATACCATATGATTTCACTCATATGTGGAATTTAAGAAACAAAATGCGATCATAGGAGAAGAGAGGAAAAAATAAAACAAGACAAAATCAGAGAGGGTGATAAACTCTAAGAATAGACTCTTAATCATAGGAAACAAGCTGAGGGTGGCTGGAGGGAAGGGGGATGGGGGAATGGGGTAACTGGCTGAGGATTAAGGAGGGCATGTGATGCAATGAGCACTGTGTATTATATATAACTAATGAATCACTGACCTCTATGTCCAAAACCAATAATATATGTTAATTAATTGAATTTAAGTAAAATTTTAAAAAAGAAATTTGCACCAAAAAAATAATAGTTGGAGTTTATATTGACTCCCCGTTATATCAGGGTGAACACTTTATCCTGATTGGGAGCCCTAAGCCACTTTTTGTATGCATCTTGGTTCTTATCAATATAGAACCAGAAAACTAAGTAACTGGAATTTGGACATCTAATTTTAAAAATAAAATTACATTGTTTCTAGGGCAGCCCCGGTGGCGCAGCGGTTTAGCACCGCCTGCAGCCTGGGGTATGATCCTGGAGACCCTGGATCGAGTCCCACGTCAGGCTCTCTGCATGGTGCCTGCTTCTCCCTCTGCCTGTGTCTCTGCCTCTATCTCTGTGTGTCTCTATGAATAAATAAATAAATAAATAAATAAATAATCTTTTTAAAAATTTTTATTTATTTATGATAGTCACAGAGAGAGAAAGAGAGGCAGAGACACAGGCAGAGGGAGAAGCAGGCTCCATGCACCGGGAGCCCGATGTGGGATTCGATCCCGGGTCTCCACGATTGCGCCCTGGGCCAAAGGCAGGCGCCAAACCGCTGCGCCACCCAGGGATCCCTATTAGAGACCATCTTTACTTATATGTGGTATATAAAATGCACCTATGAAAGCCCTTCTCCCAGCAAGCTTTTGGCTTCTAATATTTCAATTGCATTTACAGCCAGATGTTGATTTCTGCATCTTCATGGATTCAGTTTTCTCTGGTTCTGAAGTTTCTCTGTATTAAATGAGATGTTTTGGATGTGCATTAATTCTTAAATACTTCCTGGGTATAAGTTGGGGCACTGCCATGTTATCATTGGATTGCCCAGTGCATTCCAGGATCTGGAAACATTTTATTTTGGTGGGATTCTTTTCTATCCAGTACTCCCACGAATATGAGCTGTAAGTCATATTAAATGAGCACATCTACAAAACACAACTAATATGTACCTTGTGGGCATGTGGTGAAACTTAATTAGTTAATGCTTCTAAAGAACTTTTAAATTCGTGGATAAAATGTATTATTCAGTTGCTAAGAGCTATTATTGTTTATTATTTCCTCTAGGTATTTCCCAGCAGGTGCTTTGCTATTAGGATATAATGGCAGTAATTTTGAAACAAGTTGACATTTGCATGCATTTGCAGAATGCATGAAGCTACAGGTCACATTCTAATGAAATCTTCTCCTCCTTCCCCCCAAAGTCATTAGGTGCTCAATTATAGCCTCCTTCTCTTAGATGTTCATACCATTTATTAGTGTTTAATAGTAACATCACCATCAGTGTAAGAAAAAATCAATAGAAAAACCTTTTCCAATTAGATTAAGTGACCTAGTAATATATCTATGTTAATAATTTGCTTAATGGTAAAGCCACGTCTAAAAGGGATGGCAGAAATGTTATATCCAATAATTTACTAATAGTTGTAAATTGACCTTTTATGTTGGTTGACACTATAGTATTTGGATAAGAGCCATTGGATACAGACGCTAAGTCACTCTTCCATAATATGTACACAAGCTGGGAAGGGCTTGTGATTTTTAGATGCTGTGGTGTTTAATGCCCACTTGCAAAAATGTAGAAGCCAGCCAGCTTGTTATAATAGAAAAAATACTGAGCCAGCATCAAGCCACTCCTTTAGAGACTCAGTTCTTCTCCTTCTTTGCAAATTTCTTCTCTTTCTGGGTCTCAGGCTCCTTTTCAAATTAAACTATATTGTTGGTTTTCAAACTGTATCCCTTGAAATTTAAGATTCAGAACAGATGTGTCAGGGTTTCTAAAAACATTTAAATATTTCCCAACAAACATTGGAGATATATATGCCCAAGGACTCCATCTATTGCTTTTTCTTTTTATGTATGTTAGGATTCCTTTTAAATTTACATCAAGATTTTCATTGCTTAGGACAATTTTCAAAGACAGTTTGTGATCCAAAAGATCCCCTCTAGCTCTGTTTTCCTAGGATCTTCCATCTCAAGTAAAGCAGAAACACACACACACACACACACACACACAACTACTTAAAACACTTTGAAGATTTCAGTTGTAGACTCTGATACCAAAGACAAGTTTAATTCCTGAGGCTTATGCACTATAGAAGCTCTGTTAAATAAATAAAATATTCAATGAATAAATAAATAGCATTTGAAAGGCACTCTCTGAAACTGCTACTAGAATGCTTGGCAAATGCCTGCCTTATTTTTTCTCAATATCTTATTCCCTCCTAAGTATTCATTGTAGCCAATATTCATTTCCAGGGTTCTCTGGACTTAGGAAGTCATGAAGGTGTGGTTCAAGTGGGAAAGAGCTGTAATATGCCTGCTTAAGTGCCTACTGTATGGGGGAGTGAGATAAACCAGAGAGGAGAATGGAACTCAATAATTTGTGCTATATTAGCACTCTGCTTTTCACAAGGTAGAAGCTTTTAAAATGCTAGTCCCAATGCCTATTTTTCTTTCCCCCATGGAATCCTCATGGTTCTGACTCACAGAAATACTTTCAGAAGCAACTGTTAGAAGCTGAGTTTGCATCTTTCCATTGCAACAGAGAAAAAAAAAATATATATATATAGAGAGAGAGAGAGGAGAGAGAGAGAGAATAGAGAATTTTATAAATTTTAAATTTTATATATTTGTATGTGTAGGTATATATAAATACACACACATAATATAAATACTGTAATTGCCAGTGCAAACATGCCACATCTAGTAAACAAATAAGCAAACAAAAATTAAGTGCTCAGAAACATATGTTGAATTGTGTTGATGTAACAACACTCAATGTTAGGTCCTCTGGCTTGAAAACTAACTCCATCCTTAATATTTTGTGTGACACCTGAAGTCCCCCCTTAATGTTAGTCTTTCTTGGGTGATGTAGTCATTGTGTCATTTAGAAAGATGAATTCACTGACACTGTGACAAGGGCATGACCATGGCCGTTTGTAGGTCTTACATTTTGAGTTGTTTGTACAATAAAGAGAATCCTTTGCCTGACATTTTCCACCATGCAATGCCTGTGGTGTGCTCTGAACATCCAAAGGCTCTTAGAGAGGCAGTGGATGGAACGGAAACCCTGCCAGTGAGGAGCTTCTGTTCTGCTACCGACGGTCTGTGAACGTGGGCAAGCGCTGTTCCCTGTGTACATCTCAGTTTCCTTGTCTGTGAAGTGCGGAGGTTGAGCAAGAAGATGTTTAAGGTCTGTCTTAGTCCTGAAAGCTCTAGTATCAGGCACAGAGCAAATTTCAGCAGTTGCGTTTACACGGTATTTATTTAATGCCTGACAATGATCATTATGAGTATTTACTAGGTGTTGGGCATTGTGCTAAGTTTTACTTTTATTATCTGTTTTAAACTTTAACTTCCTGAGGACACCATTACCTTTTGTAAAAAAAAATTAATTTCAATTTAGTTAACATTCACTGTATTATTAGTTTCAAGGGTAGACTGTAGTGACTCATCAGTTGCATATAACATCCAGTGCTCATTATATCACATGGCTTCCTTAATGTCCATCACCCAGTTACCTCATCCCCCCCACCCCTCCAGCAACCCTCAATTTGTTCCCTAGAATGAAGAGTCTCTTCTGGTTTGCCTCCCTCTTTGTTTTTATTTTATTTTCCTTCCCTTCCCCTATGTTCATCTGTTTTGTTTCTTAAATTCCACGTAGGAGTGAAATCATATGGTATTTGTCTTTCCCTGACTGATTTATTTCACTTAGCATAATACCCTCTAGTTCCATCCACATCATTGCAAACGGCAAGATTTCATTCTTTTTGATGGCTGAGTAATATTCCATTGTGTATATATATCACATCTTTTTTTATCTATTCATCTGTTGTTGGACACTTGGGTTCTTTCCATACTTTGGCTATCATGGACATTACCCTTTTTTTTTTTTTACAGAGGGGTAAAATGAGGCTTAGAGCAGGGAAATCTCTCTCTGAAAGGCACAGTTAGCAAGTAACAGAGGTAGAACTTAAACCTAAACAAACTGACTCTGGAGACCACAGTGCAGTGTCAGTGCCATATTGCCTCTAATTGTTAGAGGCACTATGCTAAGACCTGTCAGGGGCCACAAAGGCCACTATGACACAGTCCCTGTCCTCTGGTTGTATTTACGCTGAAAGGAGAGATGAGTGAAAGGGTTAAGAGAAAGACCAGGCAGCCTATGCATTGGTTTCCAAAGGAGAGGTGCAGCACACGGCTATTATGGGAGTCTTAAGGAGAGGGCAATAGGAACTTGGCACCACTGAAGTGTCATTACAAAACCAGCCAAAAGCATTGTCAGCATTTAACAAGATTTCCATTGCCTTTTCCAAAGGAACAGGAGCAGGAGAGAGATGTTATAAAAAGCAGAATAAAGGAAACATCCATTTATCAGCTGTGTTCTCAGTCATCCACAGTGGGGTTGGGCTGACAGACTTTGATAATCAGGTCAAAGGTGGTTTGCCAGGCGATTCTGTGCAACCCAGAGGGTCTTTGGTTTCCTCCCACCTCCTCATTGTTGCCATTGCCCTTGTCTGCCTTTCCTAACAACCTGCCCATCTAGAATGTATCCCAGTTTTCACTTGTGCTTTCGGCTTAAAGTTATACAACTACAGAATTTTATAACAGGCCCCTTTGATAACATCTTTATTCTTCTCCTGGACACTGGAGTCATTGGGGAAGAGTCCCCTGGAGTCACCTCTGCTGGCCAGCATGGCTTAGTCACCTCATGTCAGAGAGGGATCCAGGAGGTGGAACAGCCAATAGCTATTGCTCTTCACCCTTCCTCATACCAGCTCTGACACACCCACAGGTACCCACACTCATTTGCAGGAGTCCAACCACTATCATATCCTTTATTCATGAAGGAAATAAGAAATGTCACCCTTGAAGAGATTTCTGAACTCATTTGTGAAGAGTGGACTTGTGCAGATGTCAACATCATGAAATGATGATGTCTTATATTGGTTGTTGAAAATTTTGCAATGTTGTCCAATAGAACTTTCTGCAGTGGTGTAAGTGTTCCCTGTCTATGCTGTTCAACACATTTGCCACTGGCCACGTGTGGCAGTTGACCACCTGAAATGTCAAATTTGCAGTGAGATTGAGGAAGTGAATTTCAGATTTTATTTAAATTCAACTATTTTAAATTTAAGTGGACACAAGTGACTAGTGACTACAATATAGAGTAAGGAAGCTATGGATCAAAATATCCAAGTATTCAGAACTGACAATCTAGGAGGGTTTAGTCTACTAAACATTGATATCATGTTTTCCTAGTCATGTACAGTATTTTATAAAGTTGTTTCCTGTATGTAATTGTACTTTAGGAGAAAGGTCTTGAGTGTATCATGAATTTAGATTTCATAAATATTTATTTGAAGTATATGTGTGCCATCTATCCACCGGATCCCAGGCTCAGCCTCAGAATCATCTTCAATGCATTGCTCTAGTTAGCATCATTTGGTCAGATTTGTCAAGAGAGAGAGAAACCTGTCAAGAGAGAGAGAAACCTCTGAGATAACGATAAAACGTGTAGTGTACTTTGATACAGATATCTTCAATTAACGGTTGATGACCAGATAATCTTTAAAGTCTTATCATAACTCTGAGATAACGATAAAACGTGTAGTGTACTTTGATACAGATATCTTCAATTAATGGTTGATGACCAGATAATCTTTAAAGTCTTATCATAAGAATGAATGATTCCATCAATAAAAAGAGAATCAGGTCTACCTCTTACCCACATTTCTTTATAAAGTTCATCACAAAAACCATCTCTGTAGCACTAAGATTATAACCCTCTGCCTTCAATAAATCCCCCTCTCCCTATAGAAAAATTCAACAGAAAGAGATAGGTACATCAAAGATTTTAAAGAATCAATTTATTGGCTTAAAATATATCAAATGACTGATTGTTCTCTTTTGTTGCTGGCCTCAGGCCAAGCCACAGCCATTATAAACATTGATTAAGGTCAAGCACTGTTAGGTCCTGGTATACCTAGGGGATTGAATCCCACGTTATTAAAGATTATAAAGTGACATTGCAAGATCAACAGGGCTTTACTAGGTTGCACTTAAGTAAGCAGTAATGCTTTATGAGATCTATGTGTGTGTGTATATAAATCATCAATTTTAGCATCACAATTGTGGTGATTTTAATGATTTGGCAGTGATATTCTTAAATACTATCAGGCTTGGCCTACAGGAAGAAGAGTGATGAGTATGGAGGGACTTGAAAAAAATTTCAAACATTGTAATCACTGAAACAGAGGCTGAGTGATTATGATAGCACCCAAACCCATGGTATAGCTTGAATTTTTAAAATTGTTAGAATGTTTTCCAGTTATTTTGTGATTGTAGTACTAGGTCTCGGTATTTTAAAAAACAATTCTCACTTCTTATTAATTATGAGCTTATATTTGAAATCAGTTTTTAAACTCATAATTATTTCATTCTTAAATATATGTAAATTAATTTATTCATTTATCAATGATTGCACACCTTTATGGTAGAAAGTATAGTGCTACATATACCCTAAAGAGATAGTAAGATGTGAGGGCAGCCCGGATGGCTCAGTGGTTTAGCACCGCCCTCAGCCCTGGGCCTGATCCCAGAGACCCGGGATCGAGTCCCACATCGGGCTCCCTGCATGGAGCCTGCTTCTCCCTCTGCCTGTGTCTCTGCCTCTCTCTCTCTCTCTCTGTGTCTCTATGAACAAATAAATAAAATCTTTAAAAAAAGAGAGATAGTAAAATGTGAGCCTTCCTCTCTAAGAGTTTGGCTTCTACTTTTGGAGCCAGGTGTGTGTGTGTGTGTGTGTGTGTTGTGTGTGTGTGTATACACATATATGTGCACGTATATGTGCATAGAGAGAGAGAGTGAAGAAAGGAGAGAAAGATAAACTATTATTCAAATTAGATTTTGGTTAGCAATATCTTAAAACAAAGAGGCAGTGGTGCTGGGAATAATGGGATACATGTATGCCCTGGGCTTTTAGGGATTTAGATACGGATTTAGATCTTTGTTTGGGTCTCAGCTCCCCAGACTATTATTAGCATGTGATTTTTTGAAATCATTTAACCCTTTTATAGTGGGTTGAGTAGTGTCTCTCTAAAATTCACGTCTACCCAGAACCTGAGACTGTGGCTTTACTTAGAAATACTGTCTTTGTAGATTTATTAAAATGAAGTCATATTAGATTTGAATGGGCTCTAAATCCAATGTCTGGTGTCTTTTTCAGCAGAGGGGAGGACACACAGAGGAAAACACTATGTGAAGGCAAAGGCAGATGTGTCTACAAACTAAGGAATAGCTAGGATTGCCAGCACCCACCAGAAGCTAGGAGAAAAGCACTGAACAGATTCTCCTTCAGAGCATCCAGAAGGAACCAGCTATGCCAGTGCCTTAATTTCAGACTTCTGGCTTGTAGAACTAGAAGAGACTAAATTTCTGTTGTTTTAAACTACCCAGTTTGTGGTACTTCGTTAAGGCGACTGTAGGCAATGAATATACCTCCAAACCTTAATTTCCTTTACTGTAAAATGGGGATGATGATGCTTACCATCTGAGAGTTTTGGTGAGAACTAATGAACCAGAATTGAATTAAGAAGAATTTGTCAAGTGCAAAATGCTCTAGAAATATTTGCACATTTAAATATCAATTTTCCAGGATTGTGAAATATATCTCCCAGCTGCTCAGCATTCACTCTGTTTAAAAGAGGGTGTCCGTATGCCTGCTACCTCACAATAGAATTAGGGATGTTTAGGTGTCTAATTTCATATCATGTTGCCTTCCTGGCAACAACATTTTACAGATATTTACTTACCAGAGAAGAAAAATGGAAGTGCTTTGACCAAGGTGGAATGTTTAATGCATTTGGACTTTCTGGCACTGTTTTTCATTTAATCAGAATCATTCCCCCCACCCCTCCAGATAAGCAAAATTGTTATGCTGTGGTTTAGTAAGTAAAATATGTACATCTGGTTAAAATAAAAATCTAACTGATAATTTGTATTCCATGCTTGGCTTCTCAACTGCTACTGGTTTTCCTAGTAAGGCACACCGTCCTCTTCCTTCCTGATCGGGATTAGAACTCTGTGTACCATGTAGTAAATGTAATCTAGAATCCCAGGAGAGATGGTATGTGTAAAGCTATTTAGTTCAGTTCGTTTTCAGATGATTTGGTAAATACTGGCTAATTTGTTCTCATTGCTCCCCTGAGAGATCTATGAGTTGTGTTCTTTTGTAGCACAGAAGCTGAAATAGAACAGTTTAGTGATTTACCAAAAGAATAAAAGGAATGGGTGCTGCCGCTGGGGCTGGACTCCTGGCATTTGAGGTTCCTACTCACTGATGAACTCAGACCTGCGACTCCCACTGACATGAGAGAACCCTCAGGCATACCCATACTGCCACTGACCCTGCTGCAAATGTTCAAAGAATTTTTCTAGGCTAACATCCATCATTTATTGCAAAAATTTTTGCTCTCTCTTGAGTCTCCCAGTTTCGATTTCATTGCCTTATCTCTAGAGATATTATAGTAAATATAATAGACACGGCCTCCTGCCTTCATTGTGCTATGTCTGGTAGGGGATAGAGGCAATTACAGCTCAGTGTGGGAGGTAGCGTGATATCTGTCAGAGCTCAAGATTAGCTAGACAAGGTACTTACTTTCAGCAAGATGTGGCAGGAGTGAGTAGTCTGAAACATCCTGGTGCTAGACTTGTTAACCGATGTGGTGTAAGGGGTTGGAAAAGTTATCCACCTTTGAATGTAAGTAGGGGCTCAACCTGGTGAACAAGCAATGCTAATGAGATTTTCAATTAGTTAAGCAGTTGTATGGGAAGTCAGGAGTGATACATGAGATGAAGTAGAGTTGTATCCCAATAGTTGGGCTAAACATAAGGATGGATGCCTAGAAGCGGTGCAGTCCCAAACATCTGGAGAGTTGTTGTCATCAAAGTAATAAATGGAGCCTAGCCATTGGCTTGAGGTTTAGGAATAAGACTTTCTTCTATGAAAGGGAAACTGAAAAAGCAAATTAGGACCAGCAAATGAACAGAGGCTTTTGGAATATGAGGCAGATTAGCAGAAAAAGATCCCTATTGTGGGGCAATGGTAGAAAGAGTGGCCATGACTTGGGAACTGGGGAGTGAGATGAAGGAATGGACTTCTAGGACTCGATATTTCTGAACTCTGAATGGGGGCTGGAACCAGTGGAATAAATTGTGTCATGAGACAAAATTTTGGGGGAAAATAAGGATTGGAAATGAGGCTATAGGTATGAAACATAGCTGTAGCCTCAACTGTGGGGTAGATGAGGGATGAAGTTTGGAACCAGCTTAGGCCTTATATGATATCTTTTTTAAGTGGATTTTTGTTGGTTGTTGTTGTTAGAGGCCATGCGTCACAAAAGGTTAAGTGCACAACAAGAATAGCAAGAGTGCTAATTCAGCCTTTGTTTAGTTATTGGATGTATGACCTGGAGTTACTGGAGAAAATTCTTTCTAGCCCTGATTATCAATAAATGAAAGCATTGTCCTGTATCAGTAGTTCCTAAATGCCAGGCTATGGGCTGATGCTGGGTTGCTTGTAAGAATCAACCACCAGGGGGAGGGCAGCACCTGGGTGGCTCAGTCAGTTGGGCATCAACTCTTGATTTTGTCTCAGGTCATGATCTTGGTCATGGGATTGAGTCCTGTGTGGGCTCTGCACTCAGGATGGAGTTTGCCTGCCCCTTTCCCTTTGCTGGCCCCCTCCCAGATCATGTGCTCTCTCTGTCTCTCTCTTAAAATAAATAAAAAATAGAATTAACCACCTGGGGAGCTTGTTAAAAATATGAGCCCTGTAAGATTATGCTTGGAATAGCTAGCAGTGGATCCTGGGAATCTGTGCCTGTCACCCATACCCCAGGTGATCCTAAGGGAGGAACCTATGTAAGACTACATAAGATTAGCCACTGGAGTTTCTTCAACATTCTGTTTTTGTTATTTTTTTCCCCATGATTTGCTTTTGTACCTCTTTGGTTCATGGCCTGGAATGATGATCAGCAATTCAATAAAAAAATTGATTGGCACATTATTTCCAATTGACATTTGAAGTCGAGGAGCCAAGTGATGCAGGAAACTCATTTTTACTGCCTGAGAGTCTCAGCCCCAACAGTAGCACAAACCATTGCAGGTGTAATGTGGAATCTGCTTTCACTGAACTCCCAAGTCCATTTTTACAGAGGCAGAAGTTTGGCTTTCTTTAAGTCTCTGGTGTCCCTTTTTCTATACCATAAGGCTTTTCTGAAGCCTAATTAAAAACATCTATGTAGCATTTCACATTCCTTAGAGAAAGAGTCTTTATAAATAACTATAGGATGAAGTCATTGTGGAGATTAGGTGATTTCTCCTGCCAGGTAAGACAGATTCCCTTAGAGTTCATATTAGATGAAGTCAATCAACTTGACGTGTGCAGTGGGTTATTTTGGAGGCAAGTAATATATCCTGGACCTCACATGTTACTTGGTTCTCCAGGAAGGGAATTTCCTACTCAGGAAGTAACTTAATTCTTTTTCTTTTGGAAGGGAGATAAGTCACTTACAGACTCTTCCTAGGTTCTAAACCTTTGTAATTAGCCACAGAAGTCTGTTCTTATCTTAGACTCATATACAATTATAATTGAAAGGGCTACTGGGAATTTTCTGGTTTATATACAGGGAAACCATGTCTCAGGGAGGAAATGACTTACTCAAGATCACACAGCGAATTAGTGGCATGAAAACCTCAGTCTCTGGTTCTTAGCTCTGCATTCAATGTCCAACAAAAAGGCCACTAGGATGGCCAAAAGAAAAAGTAAGGACAAAGCCAAATGCTGGCAAAGATGTGGAAAAACTGCATCATTCATATATTGCTGGTGGAGATAAAAACTTATACAGCTACTCTGTAAAAACAACTTGGCAGTTTCTTATAAAACTAAACATTGAATTACCACACACCTCGCAATTGTACTCTTGAGAACCATTCCAGAAAAATGAAAACTATGTTCATATAAAAAACTCTACATGATTGTTTATAGCAGCTTAACCAGTAATGTCCAAAGACCACAAACGGCCCAGATGTCCTTTAAAGGGTGAATGATTTAACAAATTGTGGCACATTCATGCCACGAAACACTACTCAGCAATAAAAAGGAAAAGACTATTGCTACCTGTAACATTCTGGGTGAATCTCCAAGGAATTATCGTGAGTGGGAAAAAAGCCAGTCCCCAAAGGTTACATACCATAGGAATCTTTTTATAGAACTATTTTTTTTTAATGACAACATTTTAGAGGTGGAGAACAAATTAGCAATTTCCAGGAATTACAGAAGTTGTGGTGGGCAGAAAGGAAGTGAGTGTTGTAAAAAGGCAGCATAAGACTGCCTGGCTGACTCAGTCAGTGGAGCATGTGGTTCTTGATCTTGGGGTTGTGAGTTTGAGCCCCATGTTGGGTGTACAGATTACTTAAAAATCAAATCTTTAAAAAAAAGGGCAACATAAGAGATTCTTGTAGGGATATAACAACGGAGCATGCAGATTGTGGTGGTGGACACGTGAACATCTATGTGTGATAAAATTAACAGAACTAAATATAAACACAAACAAGTTGAACTTGAGAGGTGTGTTATGTAAGTATGAATGTTCTGGTTGTGATATTGTGTCATATATAATATATCTAATATTTAATACATATTATATCTAATATATATCATAATATAATATAAGAGTTTTGAAAATGTTACCATTGGGGGAAATTGAGTAAAGCGCACATGGGACCTCTGTATTACTTCTCACAATTCCATGTGAATTTGCAATTGTCTCACATAAATTTCAATGAAATAAAAGATATTCCTATTAGAAGGTCAAAATAAGAAAAAAACCCTGTTAGTATTTTCCTTTTGTCCAAATGGACAAAGATGTTTTTATGTTGATCCAGTGTTGGTGAGGATACAGTTAAGTAGACATTTTTGTGTACTGCGCTTCTGAGACTATAAATTGCTACACCTTGCAAATAATTTTACATACTAAAATATTTTGACCTTATAATTTCACACCTATGAAATTGTCCTAGAAAAATATTCAGGGATATGAATTAAACTTACTTATATATAAACATTTTCACTATAGTATATGGTATAGTGTAGTATTATGATAACAAAGAAACTATAAGTAACCCATATAATAAAGGATAGTTATTCGTTAAAATTATATTTCCCTCAAATATTTATCAATTAGAACAAATACTCATTACATAATGTTAAGTACAAAGTATAAGATATGTTATTTTTCGATCACAAACTCTGTGTCAACATATACACGTAACTCCTATACTTACTAGCTGTGTGACCTTGGGTAAATTGCTAATCTTCTCTGTGGACTTCTTATCTGTACAGTGGGGATAGGATAGCACCAACTTATTCTTTTTTTTCCAACTTATTCTTTTAGTAAAAAAGTAAATTATTAAAGTTCTTCTAAGGGTATTCTAGCACTAAATAGTACTTTTATCTGGATAGTAGCAATACTACCCATATTTACACTCTTTTTTAAAAAAAAAACTTTTCAGCAATGGTCATGTTTTTACTTTGCATTTTAAAAATAATGTTTTTTATGTATACATATACATATATATGCTAAACTTACTCTAATCATGACTAATTTTTATTCATGCTTAATTCATATTTAGAACGATTACAGGTAGTCCATTTCTGAGAGAGGAGGACTGCGAAGTTCTATCCACCTGAAACTTTCCTTAGAGACGCTCTTGGAAAGTGAGAGAAAATTGGAATAGAGCATTTAAATTTTTTTTTATTTTAACTATGACCAATTTTAGAAATTATAGTTAAGGAATGTGATTCGATCTTGAAGAACAGAAAGTGCTGAAAAATATTTACTGTTCATTTTGGCATTAGATAATCAATTTCTTGGGGAATTAACCACTGATGCAAATAAATCATACACTGGTTATTTTAAAAAGATTGATATTGGTGATGACAGTTGAGAACTCCAACCATGTCCTGGGTCATGTTTTAAAGAAATTAAAAATTTACTTATTCTTAGTGAATAATTTTTTAATTTGCTTTAAAAATAGCAGCCATTTGGATCCCTGGGTGGCTCAGCGGTTTAGCACCTGCTTTCAGCCCAGGGCGTGATCCTGGAGCCCCGGGATCGAGTCCCTCATCGGGCTCCCTGCATGGAGCCTGCTTTTCCCTCTGCCTGTGTCTCTGCCTCTCTCTCTCTTTGTCTCTCATTAATAAATAAATAAAATCTAAAAAAAAAAAGTTAAAAAAATAGCAGCCATTTTAGCAGCTGTAGAAAATTCTGTAAACTTGGCATTACAGCCGTGTCAGAGAAAAGGGTGATCATGGGAAACAAAACACTACAGAATGCACATTAAAGGGGGCATTAGCCCATCTGTCTAGTCTCATCTATCTAATCTTATCTACCAAACCAGAGGCCAATCTATCAATCTACCTTTAAGCTTTTGCCCAAACTTAAAATCCTGTGAAAAATTGCAATTCATGACTTTAGGTTTCTAAAGCTTAGAAATATAAATAATAGTTGTTTTGCCCATTACTTATCCTCATTTTTAAATTCTCCTTTTCTCTTTTATTGTGTTTTGAGGTTTTTAAAAATATTTTGTACCTTGAATACTTCTTGGGGTAATCTAGACACCCATTCATGTTAACAGAGTGCTTGCAACAATACAGGCTTTAAAAAGAAAATGTTTGCGGAGAAAAGAGATTATTTTCTTCAATTCAGACTCCAAGAAAAACCAGAATCCATATTCCTCTATAAAAATCAATAGTACTTGCTACTAATGTGTTTTACCAACTTTTAAGAAGATATTAAAAGAGCTTGAATTTATTAGTTTCTGTTTTTATTCCTAATACAGAAAATATATAATTTCAAAGAAAATTCAAATGTTTCTTTTTTAAAGATTTTATTTATTTATTTGACAGAAAGAGAGAGAGAGAGAGAGCACAAGCAGGGGAGCAGCAGGCATAGAGAGGGAGAAGCAGGCTTCCCGCTTAGCAGGTCCCCCCGCCCCCCCGCCCGTGTCGCAGGGCTCATTCCCAGAGACCCTGGCATCATGACCTGAGCCGAAGGCAGGTGCTAACAAACTGAGCCACCCAGGTGCCCCTCAGATGGTTCTTAAACATTTGGAAATATACTCAATCTCACTCATAGAAAGATAAAGGCAAGTTAAAAATGAAACCCTGACATATCATCTTTAAACTTTTTAGATTTTGCAAAGATGAGAAAATTGTATAACACACTCTACTGACAGGGCTACAGATGAAACAGGCTCTAGTATAAGGCTGGTATGAGAATAAACTGGTTTAATCTTTATTGAGGGCAATTTGGAAATATCTGTCAAAATTACAAAGACACGTATCATAAAACAGCAATTCTATTTCTAGGAATTTATCCCAGATATACTCAGATGTGTGAAAGACGAATATATAAAATAATTCATCACAGCATCATCTCTAAGGGCGAAAGATTGGATAAAATGATGTTTGGTTAAATAAATGAAAGTTAATCCATAAAATGGAATCCTATATATCTGAAACACAAGAGAGCTTTTTATTTGCCGTATGGAATAACCTCTAAGCTATTGTGTTAAACAGACAAAGCAAAGACACAGGACTGGGAGAGTGTTATGCAACCTACCTGCTTTTTACTAATAAATTAATAAAATGTCTCTGGAGGAATACATTAACACATTGGTTTCTCTGTTGGGGGGGACTATTGGCTGGAGGGTCAGGGATAGAGACTTTCTAAAAGGTCTTTTGTATCTTTTGAGTATTAAACTAGATAAATATATCCTAATCAGAAAATGAATTAACTTTATATAATAAGGTATGTGTATATGTATATATATGACCTATAATCAGTGAAACTGCTTAAAACCAACTTTTTCCTTGTTACAGAGTTCATTTTTTCCCAATATCATCCTTAAAAAAAGAAAGATGCCATATAATTATTCTGTGATGAGAAATTATTTTTGAAAGTTTAAAGAGTTAAGCTGTACAGTATTGAAGTCATTTTACTGTTTCTACTCATATGAAGAAAGTATAAAAACCTCAAGCAATGATGGCCTCACTCCTACCCCTTCTTTTCCCCTTCCTCCTCTTCTCCTTTCTCCTTCTTCTCCTTCTTATTCTCCTCTTGTTGAGCTTTGCTGTAACATTGATTAAAGCTGGGAGGATTTTCTAAATATATTCCCCAAAATATCGGGGACATGGATGGCCCAGGAGAATTAATATTTGAGCGTTCATATTTGTACAATCGTTTAAATTGTTTCCATGCTCATAGAAATAGAAATAGGACCAAACTGCCTTTCTGAACCTATCGGCCTCATTTTAGTAAAGAACTTTTATTGGTTTTAATTTAGCTTCATTTGGGAAGGTTGTGTTGTTGTTTGTTTGTTTGTTTTTAAGTAGGGAATATAGAACATATGCCAAGGAGATATGCACCTGTATATGTTTCTGTAAAGGTTATCAATGCACTCCGGTAATCTTTGCTATCAACTCTGGAGAAGATATGGGGAAAAAAGGAGCTTAAGCCACTTAGCTTTAACATGCCATCTTGATCTGGCTCAAGATCTAGTGTGTTTTCATATTTAATTTATCTTCTGTCTAATACCGTGATAATCCAATCCTAAAACTGACTCTGCACTCTTGAACATGCTTTTGGAACTCCATAAAATAATTACATTTTCAAACATGCAGTTTTGGCAACTAGTCACGATTGCTTCTCAACCTCTGTGAGTGGCTGTCAAAATGGGCCGAAATCTGATGTGCCATGAAGAAACCTCAGGAGCGAATAATGATAGTGGGGAGGGAGGTGAAGTTATCAGACCTTACTTATCTTCTCTACTTTTCTTGCAGCCTCTCATCCTCATGCTGAGTCTGCATCAAGAGTGACCCATTTATATTCTTTGTACCTCAGGAGGCCAGCACGCTCGCTGTTCTGGGCAAACATGGGAAAGAACGTAACGGAGATCTGGCTTTACCACATTCATAACGAATTGGGCTCTCTTGATGGAACACCAACACATCTGGAAAAAAAAAACAGAATACAAAACAAAGTAAACACCCGTCCCCTTTGCATAAAACAAAAGGACAACAATAATAGGTTTGATCCAGAGCTGTTAGAAAACATATCTGACTGGGTTTTTTTTTTTTCTGGATTCATCATTTAGTGACACTCAACTTTATAAAGGCAATGAGTCTCTCACAATGCTGACTTTAACCCTGTATGATGTGTTTGCTCATATCAGAGTATTTACTTATTAATTTTGGTTCAGAACCCAGTGGAGGACTCTTAACTATAGAGAACAAACTGAGGGTGGCTGGAAGGGAAGTAGGGGGAGGATGGGACAACTGGGTGATGGGCATTGAGGAGGGCACGTGATGGAATGAGCACTGGGCGTTACATGCAACTGATGAATCATGAAACCCTACCTCTGAAACTATATGTTAATTAATTGAATTTAAACAAAATGAATTTTTTAAAAAAGGACCTAGTGGAAAGGAAGGAACAATCAGTGTCCCATATAACTTCCTCTCAATATTATGAAGCTGTCAAGCCACTGGTCAGGCTCAGAAAACCTATGCAGTCCTGCACTTCTGTTCCCAACTTGAGCAAAATATATTTGACTTTTTAAGAAATTTATTTCTTTCCTTTTGTCTGGTCAGCAAAAAGACAACATTTCCCTCAGTGCTCTCCTAGTTCATTTAGTATATGCTTGGCCTATGCCTTTGTCATTAGCAGTTGTTCTCATGCCTGCCCTCCCCACTAGAATGTGCACAAGCTGAGAAACAGGATTCTGTTCTTTCTCTCTCTGTCCCCTATAGCTTTCAGCAGGGGACCTGGCACAGAACTGCTACACAGGCAATGTTCATTTAATTGAACGGAGTTATGAGTGACACTTTGATTATGCAAATGTAAACAGCTAGGGAAGAAAGGTGGGAAGGGGAAAGCCAGGTATGAAATATAAATTGGCTGCATTTCTAATATATTAAGCTCCAGCTGCAAGTGTCATCATCCAGAAACATGTTTGGTTGCCCCTCTGTGTTTGGGAGGAGATGTTATGGGCCCATTCACCTGCCAGTGTCTTAGGTTGACTTGCTAGCAGGCTGCCTGAAGAAAACAACTTCCACCGTGTGTGGTGTGTGTGTGTGTGTGTGTTTGGGTTCCCAGCTGGGTAGAGAAGAGGGACAGCCCTGTTCATTTGTGGACATGAGGCATTTCACAGTTTACAAAATGCAACTATGCCTGTCTAATATCATATTTGATTTCCAAAATAATATGAGAATACTTTTTCTAACTACAATTAAGTAAACTGAGTTTTAGAGCAATTTAAATGCCTTGCCCAGGTTCTTCCAGTCAGGGAGGGACAGACCAAGACTGGCCCCTGGATCTGTTGTTCCAAAGAATGGGGAAGAATGGAATTTCAGAATTACCTGGAGACCTCAGACTCCACACATACCCTCCGTTGGTGGTGATTCCCTCTCCTTCTTTTCTCTCGTCACTGTTTCCATGAGACAGTGTTGCATCCCTTGGGTGGTTTAGGGTAGAGTAAGGATTGAAAACCTCTGACACAGTGATTGGACCCCTAGTTCAAGGGCTTTCTGCTCGGGGCATTTTCCACCAAATGCCTTTGCTGTTGTCTCATCTAGGTGAGGCTGAAGGGAGCACTCAACTAGGTAACTCAGTTCCGATCTGTCTCATGGCTTCCCTGCGCCTTCCCAGCTCCTGGTTGCTGTGTTTTGCTCAGTGCCCTTGGGCTGATGGAGGGCGTGCTGTGTGAAATGATTGCATCTCCATGCCAGTTGGCACAAGGAAGCCACGCTGTGCGTATTTATTTGTGCCCATGCCACTTGACAACAGTAAGATTTAGAATTTGGTTTGCATTTGTAAAGGAATTGGGAAGAAGGCCTTTTTCTCAGTGGGCTGCTCACCAACTACTATAAACACCCGATATCTCAATCCTGGTCAGTGACGATGACTTTCTTCATATAAGTCTGGCAATATTTAACTTCTCTGCACAGAATAAATATTTGGGATGGAAGATATGGACCCATTTCCCTATTGTTCCAAAGAGAATTTGAAAACATATCGGTTCCACTATTGGCAATGGAGTACAGTGCCAGGCAGTGCCAATCTTTCCAGATTTTTTGAGGTCCCTGCTGATCCTGAGATCTATGTGTTAGCGTTGGAGGAAGGAGGTTGTGTGTATGTGTGTGTGTGTTTCTTTTTCATTGTTTGTATTTAGTTTTTGCTCAAGATCTTCTCTATGTTTAACCTGACCTTGCAATTTCACCTAATAGTTTTTCCACCAGTAAGAACATTTACTTTGTGGCAGGCATTATGTTCCACGTGTTGTCTACATTACCTCTCATTTTTAAACTAACCCACTGTGTGGGAGCTATTATTCCCAAAACCCAGTGGGGAAAGTGAGGGTTTTTATCCTGTATTCTCTAAGAGCATGGCAGCAGAACTGGAATTCTAGCCCTGCCTTGGTCAGGTTTCAAAGCCCATACTTATTGTATGCGATATTGCATAAACTAAACAGAAACTTAGTTTTTAGAAAGGTAACAATTTTGTATAGCATTTCTTACTCAACTTGCTATCCATTGGGGAATGCTCTCATCATTTTATTTTTTTAAGATTTTATTTATTTATTTATTCATGAGAGAAGAGAGGTAGAGATACAGGCAGAGGGAGGGAGACGCAGGCCGCATGAAGGGAGCCCGACGTGGGACTCGATCCCGGGTCTCCTGGTCTCCTGGGTCACACCCTGGGCTGACGGCGGCCCTAAACCGCTGAGCCACCTGGGCTGCCCTCTCATCATTTTAAATAAAGAAATTTCTCCATGAAAACATAACTAGCTAAATACAGACAGGAAATATGAGGGAAAGGCATACATACCATTTTAGGAGTGTGTGAAAACAAAAGCAGTGATTGGACTTGAAGTCAGCAATGGATTGCTTAAAAAGAGTGTGAGGTTTCGGAGATGGGATGTTTGAAATACTTGGGTCACATGTAACCCCATTTCCTTAGTTCACCTGACCGGAAGTATAAAATTAGTGTGTTAGAGTCAGATGGTGCTAGGAGTTCATTCCCCAACTTTACAGACAGGGTCTGAGAGAGCAATGCTCCCTAAGCCCGTATTGGGACGCATAGACCTAGAACTGAGCCTCCTTATCTCGAGACCAGTATTTTTTTTGTGGGCTGCTGTGATACGCTTTGGTCACTCACAAAATGTAGGGAAGCAGACATCTCAGCTTTTCTGACTTGTGTCAAAGGTGAACCCAGACCCCAGCACCCTGATGCGGAGTTCAGAGCCAAGTATATGGCAATATAGATAGACATTGTGAGCCTAAGGATATATCTGGGAAAATTTCTGAGTCCAAATGGATCACGTAAATGAAATATAACAGTGGACCTCATAGACTGAAGTTGCCAGTGAAGGATACATCAGGGAGAACAGCCCATTGAGTTCTGAGTGACAATGTGGCCTCTCCTATCGGCAGTTTGTCAGGCAAGGAGTGTGGGCAGCAGAGTGGAAGCGTGCTGGCTAGCTCAGGCAGGTGGCACGTTGCCTTCCATAGTTTTTATGCAGAGCACACACCAAGCAAATGATTCTCAGCAGGGAAGGATGCAGACTACTTCTCGGGTATTACTTCCATTTGGGGTAGATGAAATATGGGTTCTGGAAGCCTTCTTGGCAAACTCTCCAGTTATCACAAGGAGTGCTTACAGGGAAGAAAGGAAGAAGAATGTGGACTCTTTTCGAGTCTGTTGAAGCCTTGAAATGCTTTTTTTTTTTTGGCTCGTGTGTGTGTATGTGTGTGTGTGTGTGGGGGGGGGGAACGTCAATTTAATCTTGTTGAACTGAATCATGAATTTTTTTTTCTAAATCCAAAGACAGAATAGATTTTCACATCTTCCTCAACTAGGGATGTGGAGACGGGATGGGCAAAAGTGGATTGGTAACAGGAAACAGATGCCACAGTTCCTCTGTGATTTGCAGAGGTCAGGAGATCTCCATTTAGCTCTTCTTACTCGTTGATTATAAATGACCATGAATATCTAGGTGTGAAACAATCAATGAATTTTTCAATAGATTTCATTTTTTTCTTCCAGCCCATCTCAGCTACCTCCCCCTAGAGTTACGGAGAAACACAACTAGACAAGTTGGACTGGGAACTGATTTTGCCAGGTTGCTAAACTCCACTTCTCTGCTTCTGCTGAAAACATCACCCACCTGGAGCTGGTTTTGTGACTTAGGATATGACACAAGAAAGTATAGCTCTGAGAGATATTCCCAATTTCTTCTTCAAAATGATGTTCACTCCAAAACAAGTTTGGATAGAGCAACTTATGTCAGATTTCTCACAGGACAGTAAAATTAAACAAACAAAAACCCTTCAAGGACTTGCCATAAGCAGATGTCAGAATTGGGCTTGATATCTGCATTCTGAAATCTCATGCCTGAGTGTGAGGGGGTGGTAGTTGTCCTCAACTTGTACCATTCTTGGAATTGCAGGAACACCTCTGAGGTAGATAAAGTCCGTGGTTTTGATTGCAAGTCCCTAAAGGTGTCAGCAGGAAACGCGCACAGGAAACTGGGAAGGAGAGTGACTGGTGGGGTTGCCAAGGAAGTCCCAAATGGACATCTCCAGCCCTGGCCCTACCGTCCTGGCACACCCCACTGATCAAGTCCACCTTTCCCAGTTCTTGCCTTGTCACCTCCACTCCTCCCTGCCTTTTATACTTTGCCCAGAAAAGTCTGTTCCTTTTCTGAGGCCCAAGCTCAAATGTCCTCCATTCTGTTAAGTCCCCTCCAGGCCCCACTGCAGGGAGACGGAGGAGCATTAAATTCTTCCCTCATCTGTGTTTCAAGATTATATTTACAGCACTCTTTTCAGTAGTTAATACCATATAGGTATATATATATATATATATGTATGTATTTTTTTTTTACTGTCTATAACTTTTATCAGACTGTAAACCAAGTCTACCCTATGTATCTCCAGCCTCTAGTAAGTGCTTCCTGGTGGGGATGCAGGAACTTTTGTTCATTTGAAATCAATTTTTAAACTATTCTCATCTGAGCAGATAATCTTACTTTTCTTTTTCAGTGTTTGTGAGACAGTCAAGCTTTCATCTATGAAGACAAAAGTCTCATTTGTAATTGAACAAGGTTACTCCTTTTGTCTTTTCCCTCTGTGAATCTGATCTAAAAGCCTTAGCAGCTTTGAATGAGACTGAAACTAAGATTTTAAATCTTTAATTTCTGTCCCAGAGGGTTAGAGAGAATATTTTTGGCTCCACTTCTGGGGAGGAGAATGTTCAGATTTATTATTAACATGTTTCTTTCACTTTACCTAGCTCTTCTCATCTTACAGTACATCATACTCTTTAATAAAGTTTCTTTTTCCTTCTCTTTCTCTCTTTTTTTCCTCCCTCTCTTTCTTCCTTAGCAATGGTAATTGATATGTGAAACCCATCTATCTGTTATCTTCCCCTACACCTAATGGCATTTATCTGTCAAAATTAGATGGAGTCTAATCTAAGGTCATGGGATACACGTTGAGTTTAGAGGTGCCTATGGCTTTGGAATCAAATTCTACAGGCAGCACTCTCTGCTAAACATAGCTCACTTTAGCATTTTTCTTTCAGTCAACATAATCACTCTTCAAGACAAAGAAAAAACTGCCAGTAGTCTTTATAGCCTTGGTGATTCCATTGTAGAATCAGAAAACAGTAGAATAAGAACAAACCTTGGCAATCATCTCAATGAGACTTCTACAAGCCCTGTGATAAGAATTTCTTAGTTGCAATTTTAACACCACCACTGAAACAACTTACTATCATCCAAGTTAGCACAGGCCTTTGTTAGTCAACTTTGGGTCTTCTTTGCTCTCTTGGGTATACACCACATGGAACCATATTTACACCAACAACACAGACTTCTTGTCCTTTCCCATGCAGATGTTCCTAAAATGCTTAGACTGACTGACCTAGTTCCAATATTTCTGGATTATAGTGGAAGGTAGCTCCAGAGTATTCAGAAAGCACCATGTCAGCATTGGATCCTGTTTTTCAGCATCTATGAGTTCTCCTTCTCCCATTCTGGCTTCTCTTTGTCAGTTTCTTCTCATCATAAAATCACTACCAGAGTCCTACTTAGTGGTTGCTGGAACAGCCTCATCAGCATCACCTGAGAGCTTATTTGAAATGTGGAATCTTGGGCCTCACTTCAGACTCATTCAACTAGAACAGTGTTTTCACAAGACCCTCAGGTGAGTTGTATGTACATTTAAGTTTGAGAAGCATTGCTCTGTGTAGGAGGTGTCTCATGATTTTCTGTGGCCTCGTCCATTCTGATAGCACTGATGTCAGAACTAAAAAAGGTTCTAGGGTGATTCTCAAATCAGAATGACCAAGTTGAGGTAAGTTCTACACAGTAAGAGGAAGATGCCTCTTCAATTTTATTACTCACTTTGTCACTGAGCAGGGGCTATGCAACCATGTCCTGAGCCCCTCCTTCCCAGTGGAGCTCTTCATAAAAACTGCTGCTCCTTTTTGCCCTTAGTTCCCTTCTCTGGTGGCAGACCAGGAGAGTAACCTACACTTTTGGGCAGGCACCATCATATTCTTTTCAACGATTTGCAAACTTCTCTGTAGGCTCTTAATATATCCCTTGCCCCCTCTCTTTCAGCCTGAAATAAAAAGCCTACCTAGAAAACAGTTCATGCCAATAGATCCCGACGGACTCACCAAATCCAAACACATCACACACACACACACACACACACACACACACACACAAATTTAAGTCTGAATTCCCTTTGGATTTAACTGATCCAACCCATATTCACTAACATTAAACCAATATGTATCTTCCAGAGCCTTCTCTCCTAATTGCTGCCTTGTAGCCCATGAAAACTGTGCTTTACACCCTTATTCCATGTGACTGCCTTTTAAGCATGTGAAGAGCATTTTTATGCCTCCATCTCCTAAACCTTCTCATTGGTAGCCTGAGCATTCCCATTTTCCTCCATATTTTCTCATTTTTAACTTTCACTTATTTCCCCAGAACTTCACTTAACATTCTAAGAATGAATGATACAAACTGATCACAAAATAAATTGATGACTATAAGCAAGAGATAGTGGAAGGCAGAGAGTAATGACAGAGGACATTCTCCTAACAAATGAGGCTGCATATAATGTAGCAGAAGAGGTCTATGAGCAGCCAAGCTGGAACATAAGTCTGTTGCTTTACTGCCTCTCATGTATCAAGCAGATGAGCTCCTGATAGTCTCTTCTCAAAATATCATTGTCCAGCTTACTTTTTTTCCCAGTTTATTTATAATCTAGATCTTAGTTTCTCAGAGCTCATTCTGGGAACTCTACAAGCAATACAATTATGGGAGTCTATTCTTCAAAGTTTCTGTGTATCCAGAGCTCTTCAAATTATTGAATATTAGAAAAAATAAAGTTAGGGATCATAACAAATCTGCTGTGAGGACTGTTGTGATAGCTGAAGCTTTTATGAGTTGATGAGGTACGTATCTAAGTAGACACAAAACATCTTAGAATCTTTGGCAAGAATCACTTACAATGTTCTTTTGCTTCTCAGTTGTAGATCATAATGCTTTAGAATAAGAAAAACAAACAAATAGACCAAATAAATCCTCAGTGATTTTGTAACTTCTCTGAGGCTAATACAATGTAGCACACTTTCTTTTCTTTTTCTTTTTTTTTTTAAGATTTTATTTATTTATTCCTGAGAGACACAGAGAGAGAGAAAGAGAGAGGCAGAGACATAGGCAGAGGGAGAAGCAGCTTCCATGCAGGGAGCCTAATGTGGGACTCGATCCTGGGTCTCCAGGATCACACCCTGGGCTGAAGGCGGTGCTAAACTGCTGAGCCACCTGGGCTGCCCGCACACTCTCTTTTCTTTGCTGATGATTAAATAATCAAATATAACCTAAGTTTTATATCCTTTTAATAAAATTTGCTCCGTTGGAAGAGATTATATATGAATGATTATACAGTAATCGTCAATAGAGTAAATCTGAGGTTTTATGTGTTATATTTTAAAATATGGAGGTTTTCTGTATATAAAATTGACTACGTATGTAATAACTTTAAAATTTGTTATAATCACAAAGATCATAAAATCATAACTCCACTAAACACTCAATATTTTGATGTACTATTTTCTTTTTTTTTTTTTGAGACTTTACTTAGTTATTTGAGAGAGAGAGAGAGAGAGAGTGAGTGAGAGAGAGGGAGCACAGTGGGGGTAGGGGGACAAGGAGGAGGAGCAGAGAGGGAGAAACAGATGTCCTGCTGAGCAGGGAGCCCACCATGGTGCTTAATCCTGAGTCTGGGATCATGACCTGAGTTGAAGGCAGGCGCTTAACCAACTGAACCCCCCAGATGCCCCTAATGTACTAATTTTAAATCCTCTTCTTCAACCAGTGAAATACATGAGCATATACATGTTATGATTGTTGATTATATACATTTTGTATTCTGCTTTTATTACCTGTCATATATCATCATATTATTAAATAATCTTTTATTTTAGTTATTGCATAATAGTCTAGTACATCATCACTTATTTTGCCATTCCCTTATTGTTGCACATTTAGATTGTTTTCCCCCTACTGGGCTAAATATCTTTGTATGTAAATTTTGACCATTTCTGTGATTATTTCCTCATGATGAATTCTGTGAATTGAGATTGCTACATTAAAAATTATGGAGGAGCCTGGGTGGCTCAGTTGGTTAAGCAACCTATTTGATTTTGCCTCAGGTCGTGATCTCAGGGTCATGGGATGGAGCCTCACTTAGGACTCGTGTGCAGTGCAGTCTGCCATCTCTCTTCCTCTGCTCTCAACCCCCCACCCCAATTTCTCTCTCTCTCTCTTTTTCTCAAATAAATAAAAAATAATTATGGACACATTATTTGTATCTTTTAAATTTATATAGTGTTTAAGTTATTAGTTGGTTAAAATGGCATTTAATACATGTCAGTTGTGTGGAAAGAAAAGTTGTGTGTGTGTGTGTGTGTGTGTGTGTGTGTGTATGTGTATAGGGAGGAGATAGAGAATTAGAGTTACATATTTTTAAGGAAAGAAAAAGAAAGTAAATTTGTTAATAAATGAGTCAAGACCCTAACAGTGAACTAATCTGAGAAGCTTTTAAAAAAATGATTTTTATAATGAAAAATCTTACTTCCATATTATAGAAAAAGGAGAATTTCTAACCTTTTTGTTTCCTAATAGAAAGCATACACTTAAGTGTGTAATTAACAGGTTTTTTTTGCACAACACCATAAATATTTATAGATTGGATAATATCTTTTAAATTCCTTAAAGTTTTATAATATTCTTATGTCATAAAAGCAAAGACATAGAAAAACTAGACTATAAATACCATAAAGGCAGAGATGGCAGCTGTCTTAGCAAGTCTGTATCTCAGCCCCCAATAGATCCCTTGACATATGGCGGGTTCACAATAGATACTTGAACAGTATTAGAGAGTCTCCTTTTTGTGACTACTTGAGTGAAAGAATATATCTGTTCAATGTAATTTTATTTTCATAAAAAATTCAAATGGAGAGCAATATGATGAAGAAATATTATCTGTAAACAAACAAACAAAAACAAAGGATACAAAAGACCAACATGAAGTTATGATCTCTCACTCTCCCTTTTTAAAAAGATTTTATTTATTTATTTATTTATTTATTTATTTATTTATTTATTTTTTTATGAGAGGGAGAGAGAGAGAGAGGGAGAGCGAGCGCACAAGCAAGGGGAGTGGCAGTGAGAGAGGGAGAAGTAGATTCCCCGCAGAGCAGGAAGCCTTTTGTGGGGGCTCCATCCCAGGACCCTGGGATCATGACCTAAGCCCAAGGCAGATGCTTAACTGACTTGAGTCACCCAGGTGCCCTCAAGTTATGGTCTCTCAAAGGCAAGAAGTAGTCCTCAATTTGGAGATTGGGGTAAATGGAACCCGGGAACATCCAGAAACTCATGGGAGACCTTAATTCTCACTTTTCAAAGGCAAGTTACCTGAAACCCTACTGGAAAGTCTTTCTGTTTGTCCTTGCCTTATTGCAGCATAGAGAATATTCTATAACACTTTAAATGTATTTTCTTTTAAAATTTGATCTAGTAGTGCTGAGAAAAAGTAAATTTTAGTTTAAAAAATTAAACTAACACCTATAGCAGCATGAGGAAAATGTATTTTGCTTGTCAGTGTATTTGAGGTAATGAGGAATAGTACAGAGAAAGACAGGCAATTTAAACTAAGTAGTATCTCTCTTTCCTCAACTGCCTCAAATCGTTTTCCAGCCACCACTGAAGTGTTTTAAGGGTTAAAAAATGCTTAGGGGCTATTGGCTTCTTCCTTCTTGTTACCAGGTAAAAATATCCTGAATAGTAAGACCCTCATTCTGACATCTTCTGTGTAGTTTACATTTAGATATATGATGCCAGGTGAACAAAACGTCTTTCCAGTAGACACAGTCAAAAAGGAGGATTTTGAGGACATAATTTTAGCTTTAACCACAGTGAACATTAACCCTTAAGGTGAAAATTTTTAAAAGCAATCTAAGAAATAAAAGCAGAAATAAAATAAAAGGGAATGATGAGTTAGGAAAAAAGGGTCTGTAGTAGGGATACATAGAGTGCCACACTTAAGACTCTCAGCCCCATACTCCTGGGAGTGGGCTTGCAGGTGTGGAAGAGATATATGGTACTGTCTTTAGTGGGGCTCAATAGGAAAGAGGGGCAGGGTAGGATGCCAGGGGAGTGCATACCACTCTAACTGTGATCCAGCAAGTAACCCATCCATCATTCCAAGGTTGATCATTCTTGCAACTGATAAATGAATTAATTTACATTCCTTTATTTAATAGCCTTATTACAATTGGAAATTTATAAGTGATGTTTTGGGATCTTATGCATAATTACTGAAAAAAGTTTGCATATTTAATTCCACACAGTGTTGGAATTTTACTCATCAAAGATTCCATTTTGGACGTTCCTAATAATATGAGTAAAAGTGGGAACGTCTCTTTGAGGTCTGTTTATCCAGTGCACTTGGGATCATGCATTCTCCACTTCCCTGAATTGGAAGGATGATTAGGAAGAGTGCTCCATATCTGATTTTTCTTTGACCATGCATAACTCTTGGTAAATATTTGTAAAACACTGAAAAATTACATGAAAGGTCAATGTGTCAAAGAGCATTTGTTTCACAGAAGGGTCATTTCTTGGACTATTTATCTGCTGCATGTATTTGAAACTCAAACATGATCATCCCTTCAGATCAGGAAAAATGAAGTGGATCCCCTACTATTGTGCTCTCAGTTTTCAGTGTCATGTTTGTTAGCCAACACTTCTCATCACTCTGTTCTAGAAACATAAAATAGCAAGGTATCAGTGGTGGAACTGTGAGGAGCTTGTCTACATTATTTCTCCTACTATAAAATCCATTATTATAAAAATGCCCATAAACAAAATGAGAAAGAGCTTGGGGGCAATCAATAAGGCACAAATTGCGCAATAAAGTCACTAATCTCTTTTCTGAGAAAAATTTCAGCAAGGAAATTGTGCATAGAAAGTCTTCAAGGAATAATTGACTTCAACAAGTTTTCTACTGGTAAACAAAAACTTTTTTGCTTTGAAGTAAAAAAAAAAACAAAAAGATCAGCAAAAGAACAGTAAACAAGGAGAAACAGCTTTCTAGCAAGAAAAATGAGCAGGAAAAGGTCACCATCTTGTGTTTTTTGTATTCTTTATCTATCTCACAGTTTGTGGTTCCGAAGTATTTTATCAGCATTAGTCTTTTTTTTCTTCAAAAATCTGGGAACATTCAACCATTGATAGTTATGCCAATTTAAATCTCAAAGTAAAATCTGGGCAACAAGTAGCATGTTTGTTGGAGGAGGGGTGTAAAGAAAACTGATTTGTGTTTATTTGGTTTTTGTTAAAAACAAAACTTATTGGCTTTAAACTGTCTTCTTGTTTTCTGTTTTGCAATTAATAGACGTTCACCATAGAAGATTTAAGAAATATATAATAAGTAAAAGAAAATAAATAGCGCTCAATCTTATTTCATAAATATAATTTTTATATCTTTTGTATTCTATTATGAATAGGTCTGTATCCACTCAAACTATTTTCTTATATGGTGAACATTTTTCCATGATATTTCTAATCCTACAAAGTATTCCGTCAAATAGATCCATAATGATTTAGTCAGTGTCCTTTATTAATCTTTTGTTTATTTAATTTTAATTAAGAAGCCCAGTGTCAGTTGAATAAGAAGTCAGGCAAGCCAAACACAGCTATGAAGCTCAGATAATGATGGTTATAGATCCGAACGTAGCAGAACAAAGCAAAATTTGATTTCTGTCTCTTCCCAATCATTTAACAAGGCAGACAAAGGAAACTTTGTATGAACTCGATAAATTAACCAGTGCAAAATTTTGGTCCAGGAATGTGAGGGTAAGACAAGGGAAACAGATAGGTGGGAGTACCCAAAGGGGAGAGTCATGAAGGGCAACTAGGGCGTACTTCATCTAATCATGTTAAGCAGTTTTTAAAAATGTAGCTATTAGTCTACTTCTCTGGGTGGTTTGTTTTCATGGCAAAGAACTGGCTTTGGTTACAACTTCCCCTAGTAAGATATATGGGCATATGTAGAACTGTGTGGTGGCATGAAGCCCAAGCATAATTATAATCCTAGAGACCCTGCATGGCTGATTAATAGGGGCTAAGCTTAGAAAGACTCTTCCTAGACTCTCTCCTCTATCTTCTTCAATCCACTTGAGGGGAGAGAGACTCTCCGGGACACTGCATCTCCAAGAAATGGCATAAGGAACAAGTAATTCTCTAACTTTATTCAGACATGAGGCTGGTTTTTCCTTAAACCCAGCTATTAGCCTTTCACAAATGATTTCTGTTTTTGGAACACTTTTGAGAACTTCGCTCTGACTAGAAGTGATCATGCTCTAGAACCCCCTTAGTGCTTCTATCTTGCTACCTGAGTATCTGTGCCTTTTATACGATAGCAGTGATAAAATCGAGATGAACATTTGAATCACCTGGGATGGATTAAAATGTTTCCCTTGCTGTTCCAATTTTCTGGAACCCAGCTCCAGGTTTTGTTTTCCTGGATGAATCTCTTATGCACCTGTGTTGAAAACCACCACCTGGTGGTACAGTTTTCCTTGATGTACTTTAGGGAATATGTTTAATGTAACTTCAGATTCCCATGAGGCTAATTCAGGGACCTTACAGATAGTAGGTTCTCAATAAGCATGTCGTTGAATGAATGAATACAATCTTAAAGCCTAATACTGCAAAAAGCATTTAAGTGATATCTAAAATCAGAGGTTGGGACATAATCCCTGATAGCTGCTTCCTTTTCTTACTCCTAGATACGTATAACTTAAAAGATAGAAATAATTCCACTAAGTAACCATAAATGCTTCCTGCTCTGACTCTTTTAGAGGCCTGAAAAATTTTAAATTTTTTCCATAAGCAAAGGAGAAAACAGAATCCTTCTAAAATTTGAGCTACAGCATTACCGGGTAGTCATCCTTTTATCTTTACCCCCCTCTCCCTCTTTTTTTTCTCTTCCTGATCCCTCCCTTCCTTTTCCTTCCATCCTTCCTTCCTTCCTTCCTTCCTTCCTTCTTTCCTTCTTTCATTCCATCCATTCTTGTTTCCTTCCTTCCTTCCTTCCTTCCTTCCTTCCTTCCTTCCTTCAAAACTGATTACCAAGTGCTTACTATATGGTGGACATTATTCTAGGCTTTGAGAATATGCTAGTGAACAAAATAGACAAAAATCCTGGTCTTCACAGAAGTCATATTCCAGTGGGGGAAATAATATATATGTGGGATGATGGTAAGGGCTGAAGAGGAAAAGAAGGGCATAGGGAGTGAAGTTGCAATTTTTATATGGATGGGCTAGTCTAGGCCTTCTGAGAAGGTGTTGTCTGTGTAAACAGTGGAAGAAGCTGAAGGAACATCTAGGGGACAAGTTTTCCAGGCCAATGGAACAGCAAGAGCAGAGGCTGTGAGACACGAGCACACACTGGTATATTCCAGAAACAGCCAGTTTAGGAGTAGGAGATAAAAGAACTGGGGAAGCCAGATCTTGTAGGACCTGGTAGGGGGTAGTATGGACAATTGGCTTTAATTCTTAAAGGGATAGGAAATCATTGAGAGTTTTGAACGAAGGAGTGACCTGACCTGACATTTTAATAGGATCATCCTGGTTGCTGTGTTGGCTAGATTGAAGGGGGGTAGTGAGTAGAAACAAAGAAACCATTTAAGAAGCAATTGCAATAAACCAGATGAGGTGATGGTGGTTTGGACCAGACTATTAGTAGTAGGAGTTAAACAGTGGTTAGGTGGTGAATCTCTTCTGTGATCTATGGACCAATGCAGCAAGACTGACAAGAACACAAAATTTCCTCCCTGGACACATGTTGTAATGACTTTAGTATTCAAATTTTCTTGGAGTCCCTTGTGAATGTCTATGCCTCCCTTTATACAATTGCAAACAATGCAAAATAAAAGCAGAAAAATGTGATTTGGTTTTAACAAGTACTCAGCTACAATTTCTTGGATGCTTTTCTTGTGGAAAGACTGAAGATGGGATTTCTGTATCCAGAGAGTGGGAATAGATGTTTCAATATGCCTTGCAATACTGAGATTCTATGATTCTGGGATCCTTAGTAACTCTGAAAATTATCTGAATGTGTAAGGACTACAAACTTACATATGATAGTGGCACAGATTATAACAATAAATTGGAAAAGAAAACTAATAATCATGGGTAATATTCAAAATATTGTACAATTAGCCAGCAGAGGCACTGACCAGTCAGAACAGATGCCAGCTGAAAACACAGGTACAGCGTGTGCCTGACTGGATATTAGTTCTGCTTATACTTGAATATGAATCAGACACACTTTAGCAGACATGGTTTGACAAACGTCCCTGTCAGTTTAAGCCAATTCAATTGTGCAAGTCGAATGGACATGGATTTTGTGCTTAGGTTTGCGTCTGACACTTTGAGAAGCATATGAAAGATATATAAAACGTGGTTATGACCTTCTGAGTGCTTTTCATCCATTTTAGAAGACTTTACTTGGCATTCAGAACTATTGAGAATCATGCATCCTGTGATGCAATAACAATTTTATAGATCCTTGGCCTCCCAACACCTTGCCCCTACCTGAATGGCTGGGAGTAGTGTAATGAAAGAAGACAATGAACTGCCTTGAAGGATTTTAGGACATGTCATTGACCTCATGATGCTTGCAGGCATCATGGTGCAGACACACAGTGTCTCTAGCCAGCATTCATCGTACTAACTGAGTGAGATCTGGTAGAGAGTGAGATCCTTTCTACATGTCCATGATCTGCTCCTGATTTAGGTGCTTCCGAGTGCTGTCAGAACCAATAATCATAAGCCAAAGGGTATGCAGACAAGGACAAGGAAATAATGAGAGCAGAAAGAAGCAGTCCTACGAGTGTAGCCTCGTCATGTGCTTCAATCCCAATTCATGATTAGTTTTAAGAAACTTTTTGTTAGGATACAAACAGTGATTCGAAGGGGCACGTGCACCCTAATGTTTATAGCACCAATGTCTGCAACAGCCAAACTATGGAAAGAGTGCAGATGTCCACAGACAGATGAATGGATAAAGTAGATGTGATGCATATATACAAAGGAATATTATTCAACCATCAAAAAGATGAAATCGTCCCACTTGCAACAACATGGATGGAATTAGAAGGTATTATGTTAAGCAAAATAAGGCAGTCAGAGAAAGACAAATACCATATGACTTCACTCATATGTGGAATTTAAGAAACAAAACAGTTGAACACGGGAGAAAGGGAAGGAAAAATAAAATAAGATGAAATCAGAGAGGAAGACAAACCATAAGAGACTCTTCACTATAGGAAACAAACTGAGGGGAGGTGAGTGGGGGATGCAGTAATTGGGTGATGGGGATTAAGGAGGGCACTTGGTGGAATGAGCACTGGCTGTTAAATGCAACTGATGACTCATTACATTCTACCCTTGAAACTAATAATACAATATATGTGAACTAAGTTGAAATTTTTTTAAAAAAATTAAAGAAAAAAAAACCCTCTGTTGTGTGAGATCTGATCAAGTATGCTTGAAAGCCTGGATGAACATCATTCATTCAGCCCTTGAAGCAGACATCTGGATCAAGGTTATGACTCATTTCCACAATCAACACACCAAGCCTATATAACAAATGCAGAGAATTTACAGAATTTTAGTTTATTTGACCTATTTATACCCTAATCATTAACAGGAGCCTAGGGGCAGAAGAGAGGACACAAGCTCTATCCAGAAGGAACAGAGAGTTTCCCAAGTCAACTAACTCCAGATTCTCTCCCTGAAGCTGGAGGCCCATTATAGCTCTGCCAAATGCCTTTTTTAGTATCTTCCTATTTAAGCCTGCCTCGCTAAGCTGGTTACGTGCCAGAATATGTTGGACTGACCATGCCGTAATGGACTCCTTCTGCATTAAATCTTTCAGAGCTGGTAAATTTAGACAACCTAAAGAGCCATGTTATGTCTGTACCACTTATCAAATTGGCATAAGGGTTAGAGACTTAAGACTGGGACCTGGATTTTCCCAGAGGGCTGAATTATTTAATCATCAGCAATTTTGAGGTTCACAGTAGAGTAGAAATAATGGAATTATTTGCTCCTGGATGTAAAAACATCTTCCCAGAAGGTCAGAAAAGGAATCCACAGCCTTTTTCTGTTTGCTAGGTGGTCTGGGCCCTGCTAACATGCACGGTTTATCTGACTGGAAGTGTATGAGGAATCTGTTAGAGGAGAGTAGGTTCTGTACCAATCTGAAAAGCAGGCTCTGCATCCGGCCGACGGTTCCTCATGAGGGGACAAAGCATCAAATTTGGTACATTATTCCTCTCCTTCTGGAAATACTCTTCCACAAAGCTATGGAGCTATGGAGTCATGTCCTGAATCCTGCTTCTACCACCGGCTCACTGTGAGACTTGGGCCAATTACTCCTTCCTCTGTGCCACAGTTTCCTTACCTATGAAATGGGGATGATAATGTCACCTCCTTACAAGGTCACTGGGAGGCGGAATTTAGTCTCTTGAGGATAGCGACTGGTGGAAATAAGTGCTCAGGGAATGTTAACTATTCCTATTTGCTGGTGTTAAAGTGGGGAGGGCTGACCAGAAAACTTCCGCAAATAAAAGGTTTAGGTCTTTTTTTTTTTAATTGTCAAAGTTCTATGGAAATAGATGAAGAGCTTAAATAAAACTAATGAAGCATGGCCTGGAGTAACAAGAGTAATAATCAACATATCTTTAAAACACTGGATTGAAAATGAAGAAAAGCTCTTATCCAACAAAGAGACCAATATATGTGGGGAACATGCTATGTGTCAGGCATGTGTCGCAGCAAGTGTGTCACTTTTAGCCTCCCCTCACCCTGGCATTACTGTCCGCAATTTATAAAGAAACCGAAGCTCTAGTGAGCAAGCAGCAAGATGAAAACTCAAGGCTGACATCTCTAAAACTCTCCTCTTGTAACTAACTCCAATTACCACCTGATCCTTCCTGCTTCCTGTCCTCTTGTTCCAAGCCTCCATTTCCTTTCTGTGATGTTGCACGACACTCTCTTGATGCTCCTATCTCAGCAGCACTGCTCCCCTGACATGGTCTCGAAGGGCCCTAATTGGCTTTCCCAGGATGCAGCTGGATTTCACCCAAACAGTGGTGGCTTGGTATGGGTTTTTTCCCAACCTTAGCCAGATAGCAGGCTTCTTATGTCCAGTAGTCAATGGCTAACTAATGACTCCCTTTGTGTCCCATCATGAAAATGTTTCAAGTGTGGTGGAGAAGCAATCAGAGGTTGGAAGGTAAAAGTATGGCCAATTCTGCATGTGTGTGCGTGTATGTGTGTGTTGTCCTTGTGTTCCTACTATGTTCTGGTAATAAACATTCTCATATTCACATGGTTGACTCCGCTTGCTCCTGTGATTGCTCTAAGAGCACACAGTTTGGGAAAGGAAGACTTAGACTCTGGAGTCAGCGGGAAGACAAGACTGAAGTTTGCTGGAAGCGTGTCGGACAGCCTGGACCTGGGAGTAGCAAAGGCCTGGATTCAAATCTTTGCTCCGGTTTTCAAAAACTATGTGACCTTGGAGAGTTTACATGACTTTTTAAGCTTCATTTCTTCCTGTGCAGAGGAAAGTAATCTTATTTTGTTATAAGTTCCCTCGGATGATCAGTGAGGTAATGAGAGTCTGGTACATGGCACATAGATTAGACAGTGCCAAGCGAGTGGCGGTGACTACTAACATGCAATGATTTAATTAGAAAAGCCAGCTATGTACAAGCAGCCGTGTTTTACCCGGTCACACACATGGTGGTGTCATAGACCTTCTCCTCAGAAGGTGTCTATTGAAATGTTGCCCTTTACAAACTGAGTTGCACACACTATGCCAGCCTTCCCATCAGCCTACTTCAACTGCACTTGACACCTCTGAGAATACGTGTCACCTTCCACATGTCCACAGACACAACACGAGCTGGAAATGTCAGGGGTGAAGTGTGGGATGTCTAGTTGGCTTCTCCTCATCATTCAAGTCTTGTGGAAGTACTGGCTTCTCAGAGGGAACTTCCTGACCACAGTATCTCAAATGCCCCTCACCCCCCACCCCCATCCCTGGCCAGCCACTTTATCTCCTTCTCCACTCTGCTTGATTTATTTATTAAAAAAAATAGGCTTCATTTTTTTAGAGTAGTTTTAAGTCCCCAGGAAAATTAAGCAGGAGGTACAGAGAGGTTCCCATATGCCCTGTGCCCTCCCCCATGCATAACTTACTTCCCCACCATCAACACCCCATATTACAGGGGCACATTTTTTACAATGGTACAATTGACAAACCTGCAGTGACACATCACAATTGCCAAAGTCCGTAATTTACATAAGAGTTCACTGTTGGTGTTGTACATTTTGCGGGTTTTGACAAATATACGACATGTGACCACCATTATAGTGTCACTGCCCTCAAAATCCTCTATGCTCTCGCCTGTTCAAGTTCTTCTCTCTTTTTAACTCCTGGAAACCACTGATCTTTTACTGTCTTCATAGTTTTGCTTTATCCAGAATGTTCTATAGTTGGATGCTTTATCTTAAAAAATCATTAATCACTATTTCTATGTTTGATTATTTATTGTTTTCCCCTCCCAGTAGCATGTCCACGGTGTGGAGGCAGGGTCATTTTCTGACTTTTAAGATGAGGTATCCTCAACTGTTAGACTGTACCTGGCTCAGAATAGCCCTCAACAAATATGTATTAGCTTAATAAATGAGTAAATCTTTCTCCCATCTAAGTAGAGGAGTGCCTGACTGGCTCAGTGGGAAGGGCAAGTGATCTCAGGGTCGTGAGTTCAAGCCCCATGGTGGGTGTAGAGATCACTTAAAAATAAAATATTTATAAGAAAATAAAAAGAAATTGACCCTGGAGGTACTTATACAAATGGTAATAGTACTAATACTCACTGCCAGTTTTATTATTTCTCAGATGCATCATTTAATTTAATCTTCATGATTACCTTCTGAGGTAGGTATAGTTTAACAGGTAACATAGGTAGTATATAGGCAGTCTAGCCATTTTCTAGGCAAGAAAATAGAAGTTTAAAAGAAATAAACTTATCCAAGGTCGCAGAGTTGGTAAATGGAAAAGTTCAGACCCAAACTCAGGTTCACAGGATTTTAAAGTTCATGTTCTTAAACATTATGTGATAATTGAGAGCTAGAGGAAACCTGGCTAGCCCATTCCATCCCTTGAATTTGGAACATGGTTGGTTAGTCTAAAGTGCCTTGACCTTCGCTCTGGTCCATTTAACATTTATAAAGCATCTGCTATTTGCTGTGCAGGGTGCTCTAGGGCATCACCCAGACATTCTTAGCAATGCAGAGTCTCAGATCTACCCCTGACTTGCTGACACAGAATCTGCATTTTTTTTTACAGCATCTCAGGTGATTTGTATGGGTGAGATATGTGTATTTGAGAAACACTATTCTGTAAGGATTTCAAAACCCAAAACTCTCATGTCCCCAGTTTATGAATCAACCAAGGGCTTCAGCTTTCAGAGGAGCTTGTACTTTATTTTTTTTCTTTTTCCTTTTTTTTAATAAATTAATTTTTATTGGTGTTCAATTTACCAACATACAGAATAGCACCCAGTGCTCATCCCGTCAAGTGTCCCCCTCAGTGCCCGTCACCCATTCACCCCCACCCCCCGCCCTCCTCCCCCTCCACCACCCCTAGTTCATTTCCCAGAGTTAGAAGTCTTTTTGGCTAAGATCAAGTGGAGCTTGTACTTTAGAGGGGGAAATAGTCATCCATATAAAATGCTTCTCTCATTCCCTAACACTTAAGCATTTAATAGATATTTGAAATTATTATAAATTACGCAAAGAAACATCAGTTGCACAGTGTAGCTGAATGTGAACAAGCTGGCCTCAAGGTCCCAAGCAATATAAAATATTCCTTTCCAATAATGCACAAGTAATGCAGCTTGTTTTTCTCTTGCCATTATTCCGTGGTGGTGCTGGTATCTGGGGGACGGTGTGAGGTTAGGCTTTTGTAAGTATAGTTGCTTAGATTTCTGTAACACAATTTAGACTGTAGCACACCTGCAATATTGCGGTAATGAGTGTGGTTAGGGAAAGCTGACATTTCAGTCTAAGTCCACAGAAGTGCCACTGCATTTCCCCCAGGGAAGTTGTGGGTGGTCAGTGTCAGCACAACTGGAGGCTGCTATGTTCTTACAATGGGGAACAGAGTGTTGTGTTTTCTAAAGTCTCTGTTCAAATCAAACTCAACCTTGACTGCCCACTTTACAGTTTATGAGCCTATACGCCGGGGAAATGCATGTAGCTACTGCAGGTGAGCCACTAGCCCAGAATTGTTTGCCTGAAAACGCCAGGCTGCTGCCCAGCTGAGACTCCCCCTGTGGTTGTATTGGAGTCCGAGGGTGAGTTCAGCACTGTAATCAGTGCATTTGTTTTCTGCTTTGTCATACACATAACTGGCAAGTCTAGCCAGGGCGCTGTTTGCAGAGGAAATCTCCTTGTGTCTGGAATGCAGAGGGGCCAGATCCTCAGATTTCACTTCTCTTTCTCTCTCCCCACTCTCCCCCTTTCCATTTGTTCCCAGTTGTATGCAGACTGTAATTATGTCTATTTCCTTTCCTGCCACCTCCAATTGTACAACACTTCTGCATCCAGGATGGATGCGATTCATCCGACATTCTCCCTTTTTCTCCTTTGTGACTCAAGTGGTTGCCTTGTTCCTTTTCATTGATTTCCACACAACACAATCAAATGGAAATACAATATGTTGCACCTGACAACCATTTAAGTCACCTGCTGTGGTGCTAATAGGTGCTGCTGATTTGTTAGTGTAGCAGCGATGGTGAATCGTATCAGCTCTGCAATAACATGCCTGCGTTTGCTTTCTCTGGGATGTGCTGTGGTTTGATGCCTGAAAAATTCAACAAAATTGTGAGAATTCAGTGGAAATTAGCAATAGATATTCATCCCACACCTTCGTGAATGTTTAGGTCCTAGCAGTCCTACTGAGTTCTCCTTCCCTTCTGAAGAATTAAAGTGGAGGTAGGAACTAGCCCTCCTTGGGCATCCTTAGCGTTCAAGACCCTGGACTGGGTATGTTATATGTCCATTCCTATTTTTACTTGGATTTTTGCTTAATCTTTACAAGAAATTTAGGTTTTAATACATATATATGATATATTTTATAGGCAAGAAACTAAAATTCATACGAGTGAGATGATTTTTCAATTTTACAGGTGGTCAGAGACAGAGTGGACATTTGTGTGAGTCTAGTATCCATCCCCTTTCCACACACTATCTTTTCTCTTTGCAAAATTTTAAATTCCAGAAAGTTCAGCACATTTCTTTCCTATCTGAAACTGATTGCTTGCTTGGAATCTATTTTTATCTTATTCTAAGTGGTCACTGCCAAACTCCTATATGCTATATATCTATGTCTATGTCTATATATACAGTGTATGCTATAGATATATACACACACATATATTAGTAAAATAGATGTTTTCTACTATTTGTGAGCAAATATATTGCAAATCCAATTATATTTAAGAATCTTTTTGGCTTACTCCAGCCCTCATGGTATTATCAGTCTGGTCATTATTTTGTATCAGTAAATAATCCTGCTGAGGAAGATTAAAGATTAAGGGCTAGCCCTGTGTTGCCACATGCTTGCTGTGTGTCCTAGAGAAAGCCACATGACCCCTCTGAAACTCAACTTATTTATCTTTACTATAGGGTCATCCACCTGCCCTATTTACCTCACAGGGTTATTGTGAGTACCAAATGAGGTAAAGAGTATGAAAGTCTTTGGAGGGCAGCCTGGGTGGCTCAGCGGTTTAGCGCCTGCCTTTGACCCAGGGTGTGATCCTGGAGCCCCGGGATCAAGTCCCACATTGGGCTCCCTGCATGGAGCCTGCTTCTCCCTCTGCCTGTGTCTCTGCCTCGCTCTCTGTCTTTCTTTCTCTCTCATGAATAAATAAATACAAATCTAAAATTAAAAAAAAGAAAGAAAGAAAGTCTTTGGAAACCATAAGAATACAGAGAAACATATCAATCATAGGTCACTAGGTATTTGCCAGGCCCTTACTAGAAGTAAATATTAAACACCATACCAGGGAGGCTGCTAGGACTTTCTTGCCTTCAAATAACTTAAAACTAACACAAACAAAAAATGGAATCACTTTTTGAGCTGGGTCTTGAGTTTATAATAAATTTATAGTAATTACTCTTTTGTTTCTTCAGTACCATCAACAGTTGATTCTCAAGTGGAATAAACATCAAGGGAAAGCTGTCATTTACCTGAGATTTTATAACTCACATTTTACAAGTTTTTAAAAATGAATTTACTTTACTGTGTCTTGCATTCAATTTACCAAACCATTACAGTGTTTTTATATCTTCTCATCCATCAAGACTAAGCTCAATCCCCCCACTGGCTACAGCAATGATTTTCCAAGTGTAGTTAGTCCCTATACAGTAGCTTTAGCATCACCTGTGAACTTGTGAGAAATGCATATTCTTGAGCTCCACCATCCCAGGACTACTGGGTCAGAGACTGTGGGGGTGAGGCTCAGTACTTTGCTTTAATAAGTCATCCAGGAGATTCTGACGTGTGTTCAAGTGTAAAACTCACTGCTCCACTAAAACCTCAAGGTCCAAGTCAGAAGTTATGACTTGCTAGGCTAACAGAAGCCAAGAAGGACACATGAATAAGGGAAGGGGGCTGGGAATAAGACTATAAGGAGTGATAGAGGGGACAGTGGAATTGGAGAGGCACCCTTCATAATGGTAGCAGTTACTGATAATTTTAGCCATTGGCGACCATTTAGGAATGTGAAGCAGGTCCAGATACAATTTTCTAAAAGATATAAACATGATTGTCTGATAAACGTATAACAAACTTAATTCATTACTAAGAAACTAGCAAGATGATAAAGCTGCTTTAACGAGAGGCTGGATAAAGCTGGAGAAAATGAGAGGCTAGCATATTTATATAGTCAGTAGCAGAAAGAATGCTAAAATAAGATTATGTTAGTCTTAAAATTTTTAATGTGCCGGAGAGCAAAAAAACTATTACCTGTGGGGTTGGTTTTTTTCTACTGGACAAAAGTAATTTGCAACCAATCACTCTTCCACAGGTTAAGATCTAATTTTAAAGAATTTTGGCCCTAATCAATAGTAAATCAAGCAATATTGCATTCTTACAATCTAGAGCCTAGATTGTCCCGGGTTGAGACAATTGTGTAAATCAGGAAGATTTATTAAGCAATGCTCTATTAAGACTGAAATAGTATGTAAGAATCTTGGAGAGTTATTTCCAATGTTTGGATAACGTTTCTTAACAAGTAAGGATGGCAGACGTTCCATTTTTTAAAGGAGACTGAGATGTGAACTTACATGTGAAGTTTTTCTGTCAACAATTATGGACTCAATAAAACATGCTTGAGGACAGATAACTGTGTATTGCCAACTTGCAATTCAGGTACAAACCATTATTGAATTTGCAAACTCCAAAAGTATTCTATTCATTGTCTGATGCCACTCATTCTATTCATTTTCTCCATTGTGTCCAGTTAAGCACTCAGTGTTTCATTATTAAAGCCTATTATCCAACTTCTGAAGGCAGAGCTAACAGGGCAGTCTCTTGCTCAAATGTCCTTACCAGATATTTCAGGCATCAGTTCCCCCTGGGTTCTTCAGAAAATTGCAAGGGCTTTGCTTTCTTGCTGTTTGCTTTCTTTCATGACTTCAACCTAAGAGACAAGCTGCTTACCCCATCAATATTTAAGGAATTCAAGGAAAGATTGAGGATGAAATAAGTTTCCAGGCAAAGTAAGAGCAAAACCATTTAAATCCTTATTACAACATTCTTAGGTAGAGAGATGCGATATGAGGATTTTCATAAAGAGAGGATTTTTCTTCCTGCTTTTTCTCTTGTTGTTCTAGAGCATTCTACCCATTGAGTCAGTATCTTTCAAGCCTCAGAGAGAGGGCAGATTCAACCTGGCAAACAAAGAAATCAACGCTCAGCCTAGTATTTCAAATTAGAGTTTTAAAGTGCACAATAAGAAGAAACCGTCTTGAAACCCAATGCAGCCTTTTTATGAGATTTTTTTCCAGTCCCAAAACATTGACTTTGTATAGAAAGAGCCAAAGTTTGGTGGAACCCTCGTTTAGAATTCATCCATTCATTTATTCATTCATTCATCCTACAATTATTTATAGAGCCTCTAAAACATATGGGGCTCTAGATCTACAGGAGTGAACAAAACAAAGAATTCTCTTGGAGTTTACATCCCAATGGGTGGATGTAACCTCCATGAGTTTATATATTAGATCACAAATAAACATATACTGTCAAGTGGTAATAAGTGCATTGGGGAGAAAATGAGCACAGAGGAAGGGACAAGGAGTGTCACAGAGTGGGTATGGTTGCTATTTAACATCTGATTGTGAGAGAAATAAGTCTCCCTGTTGTGTGATTGTTGATCAGTCTTGAGGGCAGTGAGGAAAACCCAGGCAGATATCTGGGTCTGAGCAAAGGGAACAGCCTGTGCAAAAGCCCGAATCAGGAGGTGACTGGAGCAGAGTGTCAGAAAGGAGGAGAGAAGGGCAAATTGTATAGGATTTCACAGGGTAACATGAGAACTTTGGATTTGGTTCTGAGTGATGGGGAAGTCACTGAAGGGTTTTGTAGAGCAGAGGACTGATGTTATGTAACTTGCATTTTTAAAGGACTCCCTGTGGCTGCCGTTCTGAACACAGACTCTATCGAGCCAGGGGAGGAAGGAGGGACCAGAGAGGAAACAATTGCAATAACACAAATGAGGGATGGTGGTGGCTCAGCTCATCATGGTAATGGTGGAGTGGAGAGGGAATATCAGCTTTTGGATATATTTTGAGTGGTGAGTCAGAACCATAAAATACCAAAAGGCAGGAAGGAACTATTGGAAGGCCCATGAGTAAAACTGACATGCACTGAATCTCCAAGAAATACCCTTCCCCCTTTGCCTCAGACCCAGGTCTGGAGATGGAAGGCATATGGGGGCCCTTGGATAATTTTGAAAGGATTCTGGAGCAGAGGGATTTTGTTCCGCATGGCAACTACAATTCCCAAGGAGAAGTGCTGAATCCCACATGATATGTGGATGGCAGAGGAGCATCAGCCGGGTGAGGAGCCTGGCAACTGTGGATAAGGAGCCCCTTCTCAGACTCTTAAGCTCTCCACCCGATGAGCAATCCCTAAATTTCCCACAACCTTGAGAAGGATATAGTGGTATGGAAAGAAAGCCAACTGACCAAAAGGGTCTGTGGCCAGGACTGGAACACAGTGTGTAAATACGTGTTTACCAGGCTCCAATGGCAGGGTCAGAGATGCTGGGAGCAGCAGACTAGATTAGATTCAGTACCCAGGACCAGGTAGTTCAAACTATGCCTCAGAAGAGACCAGCAAAGACAGGGAGAGTTCACAAGGACAGAGTCTCCTCTTCCAGAGAAGAGAGCTTATCCTAACAGAGTTTTGTAAAAAGTGTACGGGCTCCAACAACACTAAGACAATACTGGTAAAACAACAACTCTAGACAAAATTCCCATTTCTCACAGTTGAGTTGAAGGAGGAGCAGATATAATTCTAAAATCCTGAGTCAGGGATGGGTATTCAAGTAACCTGGGCCACTTGCCCTAATAGAGAATTTCCCCCTCTGTCTAATCCATTTTTATTGTCTGCATAGCCTGTAGCAAAATACAGCAAGAAGAGCTAGGTGGCCACCTAGCTGGACTTAACAAAGCTTTCTGGCTAAGCCATTGTGATTTGGTATTGTGGCAAAAAAGTCCTAATAGCTTCCGAGTTTGATCTAGTCTGATCTAGTCTGAGCTTCTTTTCTGCCCACACCCATACACCCATCCCCACCCAAGGTCTTAAAATCTCCATCTGTAAAATGGAGGGCTTGTGCAGAAAATCTTCATGGTTCTTAAGCTATCGGGCTTTCTGACTATTACAGCTCAAACATTTTTAGCCACGCTGTACCTTTTCTACCACTCGCCCCATCGTCTGGCACCGTGCTTTGCTCACACTGGGTTGGAAATCACTTTTACCTTGTGAGTGAATGAGGAAAGAGAAGGGCGTCCACACGCCAGCCCTCTGTGGGCCATTGCACAGGGTGAAGGGTCTAACCTGAACCCCACCAGGTGACAGGATTAGGGGGGATTCAACTGGGAGCCACAGCCGCCTTTCTTTATAACCTCTTCCCCTCAGTGCCAGCACCTCTCTATTTTCTGCTTTAGTCCCTAAGAAAGTACAATGAGAATATTTGAGATATTTGAGAAGAGATAAGAAGCCAACTGACCAAAAGGATCTGTGGCCAGGACTGGAACACAGTGTGTAAATATGTGTTTACCTTATTATCTCTTATCTTCTTATCTCTTCTCCTTTGCTCTCAGCTGTTCTAAGTCATGAAAACTGGGAGCTGAACATGTCCTGAAGCTAAAGATCCCCTGGAGGTGGCAAATTTAGCCCCTAGGTTTTTGTTTGTTGCTGTTGTTTTGTTTTACTGCACATGAAAGGGCCCTAATCTGCCATCCAAAGAGTGGGTGAGGAGCTTTCCATGCTCAGGATCATTCACGTGGAGGGCAGATAGTAACCCATTTAGAGAATGCCGTGTTGATCTGATTGTGACAGCAGAGGACCCACATTCTGCCAGGTCTCTACAGATGCACTTTCTTCATTGATTTGATGTCCCCTCCCCAGATGAAGTGGAATACCTAGGCTCACACGGAGTGTTTTCTAATACTAGGCAGGAAAGGATATGAAGAGACAGACCCTGAAGAGAGGAGATCCCACTGGACTAAGGAGATGGAGAGATGTGCTGGTGTCAAGTTCAGAGATGATATGGAGGGGAGGGGATTTGAGATACAGAGAACCATCAGAGCAAGTGTGTGGGGGAGGAAGGAGGAAGATCAGGCATGCCTACGGAATAGCAAGTAATCAAGTCATTGATTTATCTGGATCTGCGGTCCTTATCAAGATTCATAAATTGATGGTGCCATTTTTAGAGAAGAGTAAGATCTGAGGCCAAGAAGTCTGTATTTCACAAAATCAATAATTCAAGAAAATATGGCAAGGGACACGTGATCATCTGCTAAATGCATAGTATAGAATGTAATGGAACATGAGTAATTGTGACCCAAACCTCCATCTTCAGCCTTCAAGCAAGAAGGAGTGATTTGTTTTAAAGATGGGTATGTAAATGATTTTTGACAAATTTCAAGCAGCACTTGACTCCTGTGGGCTTTTCGATTTGGAATGAATACTTGTCTGTATTATCCAACTTCTTTGTACTTCTGGAAAAAAACTATTTTGTTGCTGAAAAGAAAAACCTTCAAGTTTTAATAAACCCTCCTGAATCCTCTGCAGTTCCTATTGACATGTTAACATGAATTTTGGTTAAGGACAAATAAATTCGAATTGTAAGGATATAATTTCCTGAGAACTGCATGTATGCTCTGAATGAATGAACTCCTCTATAAGGGACTAACAATGTACAAGCCAGTTTAGGCTTTAAACATTTTTTTCCCTAGTTTTAGACTTTTCTCTTTATATTCCCTCTACATTCTCTCACTATATATTCTGATTGTGGTTCTATACATATGCTGGTTTCAGAATAAAGTATCGAGACTTTAACATTCATTCTATGATTTTTACGTGAAGTGGATATTTGTAGCTTGAGTTTCAGATCAAGTGCAGTGGTAAGGTGGAAAGAGATGGAACTACCAGGGTCAGAATCCACCCTGTTAAGGGTCACTCTAACTTAATCGTCAAGTGGCCTTGGGCAATTTTAAAAAAACTCTCCTGGGTGTCTAGGTGGCTCAGTTGTTTAAGTATCTGCCTTCAGCTCATATCATGATCCCAGGGTCCTGGGATCAAGTCCCACCACAGGCTCCCTGCTCGGCTGGGAGTCTACTTCTCTCTCTCCCCCCAACCCCTACTTTGTGCTCTCTCTCAAATAAATAAAATCTTAAAAACTAAAAAAACTTTCCCAAGATCATTTTTCTCTTCTGTGTAGTGATACAAACAATGGCAGCCTCTAGCTCATAGAGAAGAGAAATGTGTCTCTCACAGCGTAGCTGATGTAGGGTAGGTGCTGGACCATGACTCCTTCTCTTCCTTCTCCCTTCCACATCCCCTCTCCTTCCCCATAAGGAGATGTACTGGTTGTTTGCTCAGTCCTTTCCCTAAAAACTTTCCCTAAAAACTTCCCCTTTCACTGAAAACCATCAGCCACTGTGTGACCTTGAGGAAGCAATTTCTGTCCTCTGTGCATCAGTCACGCTTTCATTGATATGAGGGTCTACAGTCGGTGGCTATGGGACCTTACTTCTGTTAGGGACTTTCAGTGTGTTTGGGGATCTCACCTACTTCCTGGCTCAGCTTTTCCTCAGCTGACATTCCCTCCCTCCAGCCCAGGATGCCTTCTGCATCCCGGAGTAACTTACATAATAGGTGCTCAGTATCACACACACCAGCCGCTGAGAAGTCTTGAGCTTAGAAATAGGCTAATAGAATTTGCTGCAAGCTACAGATGGAGCGGTGTTTTCTTCTTATTAGCTAACTTTCTTTTTCATTTCAAAACATTATGGTTTGCACATCTCTGGGAACATTATATCTTCTGAGAATTTAGCACAATCTGCTTATATAAATGGTCTGTTACTGACTCCTGTAGCCATTAGTTTCTGATAGTTAACACCTGATTTGCATGTTCTAGACACAACATTGTACAGCTAGGCTTTGAAAATGAGTGTATAAAATAGGAAATTCTTAACCTTGGTACCAGGTCGACACAGATTTCCAGGGGCCTCTCTCATGTCTTGTTTAATCTCAGAAGTTGGGTATGAATGATTCTGGAGTCACATCTCAAGAAGTGATCACAAATGCACACATCTGCTACTAAGATAACATAATAATATTGTTCATTCAGTCACTCATATTTTAATCTCTAGAATACTATGATTTATGTATTCACTTTCTACATAAAGAAAACCCCCAAGAATTCCAGCATGTTTTAATGTAGTAGAACGTCTGCTCTGAACGCCTGAGCAGAAGACCTATGATGAATAGTGTCTTTTACTTTATAGCTGTGTAGACTGGAGTAAGTTAACTTTCTGAACTTTAAAATTGTCACGTGGAAATAATCATCCCTGCACTGTAGGATGCTGCATGGATTAAAAGACTTGATATATATAAAATAACATGTGAAGTCTAAAGCACAAAAATTGGTATTATTATAAAATAAATTTTTCTTCTGTTCATAATAACACTATTATTTTTATCATACTGTTTTAATTTTTATTATATAATACCATATTCAGAATTCCTTAATATATCGTTCTTTTTAAAAAGTGCTATAAAATCCAAGGAAATCATAAATGCCCAAAGAAAGCTGGTAATAATCACTGGTGAAATAACTAAATGAAACAGCTAAAGGGAGGGCAAAAATAAGTTTATTTCTTGCCTTTTTAGCCATCTACTGTGAAGGTGGCTTCATCTACTATGAACGTTTTACGATTGCAAAATTCTTTCTCTTTCCTCACATTTGCAGGGGTATCTTGAATTGACATTGCACGGAAATTATTTCTTCCTCGTTATACCTATACAACAAGCTGATATTTAGGTGCCTCCCACCAATATTGCTGTCCTGAATATTATAATATTGAAATACAAGGATATCCTGCTGTCCCAAGACTCTCGTATCACCACCACCTTATCCTCTGCCAAGGGTGCTCTTCTCCAACCCTCCAGCATCCAAGAACTAAATGGGTTAACTCCTGGAACAGATGAGGGCCTCCAGTTATTGATTTGAGCACTAAGGGCATCCATTCTGATTCATTGATATCACCAAGGACGGATTGGTAACCATTTTGAATACAACTCCTACCTAAATTCTATACTGAAGGTTAAGTGGCTCCATTTCTACCAGAAGGTAGTATCTTTTCATTGAGAAAAGTGCTTGATCGAGAGAACTATAAGCAGCACTTTTCTTTTTCAATGCCTTGCTGGCATTAATCTGAAAGATTTAGTGTGGTTCTGAAGTTGATTTAAGACCTGTGATTCTTAAATAGCACCTGAATCTCCAGAATTTAGACAACATATAACATGTACATGTGTGTACGCAGGTGTACAATACATGTATACATTATGTATACATTTACTACATATATAATATGTACTCTGTACGATACATAGTTTGTGTACTAATGCATGTATGTACAGTGTTTTTATAATGTGGGTATATATAATGCAATGTATTATATGTATTATACACATTATTCTGAGGAGACCCTCCCCCCGCACAGAGATTAGCCACCCAAAAAGTTAAGAATCATTGTGTTAGCCTCTTTCTGAAATAATGAATTGTTAGATTTATAGAGAAAAGACACAGGGGAAAATGTGTACAAATGGAAACCATACTAACAAGAAGTACGACTGTTAACAGTTTAATAGGAAGACCTTTAACAGGACTTGAGTGATTTAAAAAGAAGTGAAAACAAGTTTGGTCTAGTCTACAGCTGGGCGTATGCACATTTCCAACAGAATCAAATGGATCTCTAGGGAGTTACCTCGACTTGGAAGTTTATCCTCTGAAGTTTCTCTACTAAAGTGAGGAAATAAAATTTACTCTTTGATACCTTCATCTGGAGGAAAATAGAGCCCTACTTGCTGGCTTCCTGTTCTCTATCCAGTTCAGGTGAAGTTACCTTGCAACACAGAATGTGTTAGAGGCAGCCAAACATTTCTGGTGACATTGAAGTCATTTTTTCAAGCAGCAGTTCTGAGGTAAAATAATAATAATAATAATAATTAATAATAATAATAATAATGTCAATAGTAACAGCTAATTGTATAGCTACTATTTATTGAGAACTTACCATGTGCAAGCACTATACTTAAATCCTTTATTTACATTATTTTATTTAATCCTTGTAACAACCAGTGAGATGGGTATTATTGTGTCCCATTTATATACATGAGGAAATTGGGCTTTAGAAAAATTAACTTCTATAAATTTACAAAGCTAGTAAATAGATCCAGGAAACCAATGTAGGTAAGTCTGTCTTATTCCAATTGATTTTGGATAATTCCCTGAATCAAGATTAAGGGATGTTATGTGTTATTTATGTTTGTTACCTATGCCTATGACATCTGAATTATCCACAGTGCCCCTCCACATAAAAAAAAACAGTCATAAGTGCATAGTAAATAGTGGCAGTCTAGCTTTTCTTTGTATGGTGCTTTTCACACATATGTTTGGCTTATTTTTATGTACAGTAATCATGATGATAACTTTTTTGTATAAGTGACTTTCCACTTTCTGGTACTAAGCTCTTGTCTTTTAAGAACTTAGGCTCAGTACAACATCTTACCTTCATATATTATTACATTATTACAACTGCTACTGTATACTCTCTTAACTAGTTGTTAGAAATGTTGCTAGCTTTCAACTAAATATATACAAATATATTCAATGAAATGTAAGTCATTGTGGAATTTCATCTGCGAAGTTGAACTCTTAGACATAGTATTCCATTTGTGTAATGCCATCAATCCCTTTCCAACCTCCTTACAACACAATTGACTCTGTTCTTCTTCCTACAGTTATTATTTGCTGGCTGGTGGTCAGGGAAAGGGTAATATGTGTGTAGGGAATCCATGGAGGGTAGGAAATGGCAGGTGACCCCTCCTCAGGAAGTGGGGAATTGAAGAGTGGGTTCTGGAGTCCCCAGAATTCTGCAGGTCCAGTCTCCTTGGGTCAAGTTGGTAAGATAGGTACCAGAATCGCCGCTGCTATCTGGAAGACCCAACCAGTCACCGGGCCTAGAATTTCTCATAACATTTAAGTGGGGCAGGATGGTTGCCACCAGATGGTGCCAAACCACAACTGAGAGTTGTATTTGATTATATACCTGAAGCTTCCCCAACCCCCTACCCCAAGCCCCAGGTGGAAAGAGACAACTTTTCATTATATATTATAGAAAATACAGAGATTTGGAATTGGGCAGACCTGGGTTATATCCTCTTGCCCCTAAGGTTATTGTGAAGTCTAAAATGACATAGTAAAGCTCATGTAAACAGATGGGAATCACAGTGACCAGCATTTGTTAGGCACTCTGTCTGTATTATTTGATTCTGACCTAGAAAGAACTACTTGGCCTGCAATTTGTTCCTTAGATATTGAATTTTTTTTGCCATTGACCCTTTTACTTTATTGAAAACAGAGTGACCTTTTCTTACTTGTTGCTGAATTCAACGGAATAAGCATGTTTCCAGGATGGCAATTACCTGTACATAACTGAGGCATGTTTTGTCTTTAACTGATCTATGGGCTTTAGCAAAGCACCCAGTTAGGGCTTGATGTAAACAGTTGAAAAGCAGATGCTATATTCCAGAGATGTTTGGAAATGTGAGTGACGTTCTTTGTGAAAGATCTGAATTTTGCCGGCAGCTTTATAAGAATTCATCAACAGAGGAAGAAAAACATTGAGTAGTAGTCCAAGAGAGACTCAGAACCTGAAGAGGTGTCTTAGCCAAGCAGAAAGAACAGAGAAAGGAAAGACTTTTGGACACTGATAAGAAGACAATTGGGGAGAAGTCAGTGCAGGACTGGCTGGCACAAATTATATGGGTAGGGCCTGGGTTATCAGATTTTGTGTACAAATTTTTGTGATAAAGTCAAGCATAAAGGATGAATAAATATAGGAAATTGTGGCTGAAATTCTGGTATGTTACTAAAAGAAGCCTTCCCCATTGAGAGCAATAGTGAGATGATGCATTAGATGTAAAGAACCTGAAGCTTTTGAGGCCACAGACTTTCTGAGCCCAGAGGTACTTCTGACTTGGGCTGAGCTCTAGCTCTCTCTGGACTGCTTTCCTGCAGGGATCTCAAAATGTAACTTCTAGATAAATTCTTACCATTATGTCTTCATGCATAGAAAACAATAAATGCAAATAATATTCTTCATGTAGGGATTGGTGTGGTTCCACATGATGTAGAAGAAAATTGCCATGCAACAAGGAAAAATCTCACTGCTCTTCCCTATATGCAAGTGGGAGAATCTGGAGCTACACCATCAATGACCAGTGATTTGAAGGGTTAGCAAAGGTATCAGAGAAATGACAATTACTCTGGCTAATCTTCCGGTAATTGTTTATTTCTTCTACTCCTTCTAAAAAAGAACATGGGAAATGTCAGAGGAGATTTGGTATGAGATAAAGCTTGTCCCAGAGCCCTTAAATGGTTTTGTATTGAATTCAGAAACACCTTAATCATTCAGCTCCATGATCCCATCATATATCAGTTTGATGTTTATGTGTATCTCTAAAGAAGATTATGAGCTCAAGTTTTGTTTTGTTTTGTTTTAAGTCAGCAGAACCTTATTCTTCAGAGCAGCTCAGCAGGCTTTTTGAAGCTAGTTAGACCAAATTTTCCCCAGAATTTAAATTACCAGAGGAAAAGACAAAATGATGATTTCAGATACAGATTGTTAAGGCCTATACAACGAGCTAAATTTGAAACTCAGAGTTAGGATGTCTGATCTTTGTAGTGATGCCTCCCCTAGATCCCTGTCCAAGTATGGGCACACCCAGGGACACGGTTCAGGCAGTCTATAGAAAAAGCCAGATTTGGCATTTGCAAATTCTAGTGTTTTTTATCTGTTTCTGCTGTTACCTATGACTTAATAGCCAAGTCTCGAATCTTTCAAAATATTCTTACCATTTCAGAAGGTCTGAAAACTACCACTAGAGCAAACCAAACTGACTTCAATGGGAGTCTCCCTCTCATTGCTAAAATTATTGAATTAAAAATAAATAAAATAAAATAAAATAATTGAATTCAGAAATACCTTAATCATCTCCATGGTTCTATGGTATATCAGTTTGATGTTTCTATGTATTTCTAAAGATAATGAGCTAAGATTTTTTTTTAGATCAGTAATAGTTTTTCTAGAAAAGGGAAAAGATTATTTTGTGAAGATGCTTTGGAAAGTATAAATTATTTTAGGCACTAATATCATAAAACAATCATTATGGGTCATCTTATATCTTGTGTGCCTTCTGCATTTCCACACTGTGCTAGGCCCTGTGGAAAATATATCAGAAGTAAAATGACTTCACCAGTGACTTGGAGAGAAATTAAAGTGTCATTTGAGGAAGTGTATAGTCAGATGGCAAACTGAGTCTCATTTAACAATGTGTAAAATAAAAGTGTAGAAATAGGAGAAATTAACGTGAACTGCAGCCGTCATGTATAACGTTTGTGATTTTGTTGAGGCTGGGATGGGAAGAAAGGAAGGAGAGTGAGGGGGAGTTGGGGGGGGATCCTTTGGGAGCTCAGGTAGCAGGCAGTCAAATGAAGCTTAAAAGGCAGGCAGAGGCCTTTGTCTTGACTTCATGCACCTTCACCTTGACTCTGCTCTACTCCCAAACCTCTCTAATCTATGCTCAGGCGCTTTCCTATATTTTCTGGGGAAGCCTCATCTTCTAATCACCAACAGCAGGTTGAGAGTCCACCTTGCTTTAAAGCTGCTCAACCATGCTGGTTCCAGACTTCAGGATTGCCTTCACTTCTAACATGATGTTTCTCTTTGTTCTAGACCAGGTCTTATAGTGCTTAGTAACCAAGAGGCCTCATTCTTGTCAGGGGCCAGCGCATCTTCCTCTTAGCTTGCTAAGCTGTGAGTTAAACTGGGAAATAATAATCCAGAAATAAGAATAAGTGTCCATATTATTGACACAATCCTTAACTTTGAGAATGTAAGTCTTTTTTTCTCCTCTTTTATAGGCTAGTTACTTCCATTCATATTTATGGAATGTGCTTTGAAAAGAGGCATATAAAAAAACAGCATAAAATTGTTTTTATATTAATAGTCTAAGATCTCTTAGGAGCCTAAAAATAACTTTATAGAGGTTCGAAATACATAGCCATAATTATTTTTAAAAGCTTAAAGCTATTTTTAAAGCTGTCATATTTTGAGTAATTCTGAACTAAAATGGCAAAGACTAATGCAAAGCTAAATTATGTTGAACTCAGTTTAGCATCCACATAGCTGTTATATATAACTCCCAAGTAGTCAAAGGTTCAGAAGAACTCTATTTTACTGGACATTATTTTATTTTCCTACAAATTCTGAACAAGTGGTAGAAATATTGTCAATGAGTAAGCATTGAGTCTACAGAATGTTCGAATACCCCAAAGAGACTAAGGTGTTCACAGTTTTAGGCAGTCTTCATATCTGCTCATAATCTTTTCACTAATTCAAAATGATGGTATTTTAGAAGTAACTGTGCTTATTGCATTGATGAATTAGAAATTCACCGTGCCAGAGTGCCTGAATGGCGTATTTGGTTGGGTGTCGGACTCTTGGTTTCAGCCCAGGTGGTGATCTCAGGGTCCTGAGATTGAGCCTCTCGTAGGCTGTCAACAGGGAGTCCGCTGGAAGGGCATTTATTTATTCACAAATAAATAAATCTTTAAAAAGAAGTTCACCGTGCCATTTAGATTCTGAAAGATGCAGGGAAATATTGAATTATAGTTTCTCAGATGAATTAAGAAACCATTGGGCCCTTTGAGCTCTGAAGAAGAGAAAATTTTGAATTCGGGGCACCTGGGTGGCTCATTTGCCTTTGCCTTCAGCTCAGGTCATGATCCCAGCCCTGTAAAGGGCTCTCTACTCAGTGGGGGCCTGCTTCTCCCTCTCCCTCTGCCCCTCCCCCCACTTGTGCTCTCACTCTCAAATAAATACATAAAATCTTAAAAAAAAAAAAGAAATAACATTTTGAATTCTTCTAGAATGTTTTTATTTAAATTGTAACAAAGATTTCCTAAGGCAATAATATTTATAACATTTATCTTTTTTGACTTACAAAAGAAATAGATGTTTATTGAAGAAAATATCTATAATACAGAAAAGTGATATGAAGAAAATAAAGCTATTTACTCTTTTCATAAATTTGTTTTGGATATGAGTCATGTGTGTTAGACCACTTGTGTCAGTATCATGGATTTAAGCACGACCAACATGGTGGAAGTCTTCATGGAGATAATTCTCTCTCGGAGAAAGGGTGTGATAGAGGTAAAGTGCACGGTGCCACCGTGAGATTTAACAGGAGCTCCTCCTGATCAGATGGAGCCAGTAGCGATCATGAGATCTAGGTGGATGCCTGAAGGAGGAGTACAAATTCTTTAAGAGAAAAAGTTGTAAAACTTGAGTGTTTCAATATAGGGGACTGAACACTTGAAGATTTTTTAGAGAGAGCATGACAAAATTGTGGAATTTTAGGATGTCTCATTGATCTGAGCTAACATTCTTGACATTTTTGCATATATCACTCCCATCTCTTTTAAAAGATGTGTTGAAATATATTTTAACATACTCTGGATCATGTAGTTCTCTACCTAATTTATTCAGTCATAAATTGTGTTTATTGGCTCACATCATTGAAATTGTATATAATGTTAAATGGGAGTATCTATGTATGTTATTATCTATGTAATTAGAATCTCATAATTAACCGGTCCCCTCTCCTTGAATGTACTGTGTTCAATGTTTCTCTATGATAGAAAGAGAACATTTTAATAGACAATTCATACGGACCTCTGATTATTTGCTTAGCATCAAATGTACTGTGCATTTTAAATAAACAACCCTGCCCCCGATTAAACCGTCACCAATATAAATTAGCGTCCTTTAAGGCTCTTTACTGGGAAGCATTTATTCAAAAGCCTCACATATGGAATTGCCCTCAGGAGGCATAAACTGACTTAGAGCCATACTCTAAGGCCTCTTATTTGAATATTATGGCACATTCCCTCAGCAAAGCCTACTCCATGGTTTAGTGGTCTCTAGCTATATCCTGTAAAAGAATCCTTCAGTTGGGGGCGCCGGGATGGCTTAGTCAGTCAAGCATCTGCCTTCACCGTAAGTCATGATCTCAGGGTCCTGGGATCCAGCCCCCGAAGGGCTCCCTGCTCAGTGGGGAGTCTGAAGTCTGCTTCTCCCTCTCCCTCTTCCCCTTCTGCCTCCCTCACCCCCACTTGTGCTTGTGCTCTGTCTCTCTTCTCTCAAATAAATAAAATCTTTTTAAAAAAATCCTTCATTTGGACTCCAGGGAAAGCTTGAAGCAGTTTTTAGTTTCTGATCACATTTTTTTAAAAAAACATAAGGATTATGATAACATTTGCAAAATGCAGAAATCTTGACTCCGTGACAAATTTCAATAGTTCGCCCTAATACCATACATTGGCGGTCACCTCTGCAGCCAGGGACATGGCACACTGTTTGGAATTTGAAATGGCTCATTGCATAAGATCTTGCATAAAGTACCTTCACAAAAATGAGTAAGGAAAGCATATAACGATTCAGCCACATTTCAGGTCTCAGATTTTTTTTTTTTTTAAAGAAAAAGTAAAAAGTGAGCACTAATTTGGAATTCAGAAGACCCTGTGCTGGTCTTCCTAGGTTGTAAATTCCTTGAGGTCAGGCTATCATCTCTGTGTCCCTCTATTGCGGGTGAAAATGCTCAGCAAGACAGTACAATCAAATGAATTTACAGTATATTCAATAGAATGAATGAATAAGCGAATGGATGAAAGAAAGAATGGGTGAATAGACATTAAGCTTGAGGCTTTTAGAAGAATAAATGTGGTTGACAGAAATGTGGATACATTGCATGTCCCAAGGCTGCCAACCTGAAGTGATATTTCTATGGGAACAGAGGGGGTTACACACTCTAGCAAAGTACCTCCACCCCCTTTTGCAGAAACACATACACACATTTTAGTTTTCAATCTCTTAAATGTATCTTCAAGAATGAGCTTTAAGTAAAGATAAAAACGGTCTGCATCATTTTGTCTTTTCTTGTTTTGTGTTTTTAAGAGCTGTTTTTCATAGTATTATTACAACCAAAGCTTATACCTTGAAGAGAGAGAGCATCATAACTTTCCTTCCTGTAAACAGACTTAGTAGCACTCTTGCAAAGAATGAAAAAATTTCCTCAAAATGAAGACACATTGATGAAAGTAACGTTGAAACCCTGACTTGAGAGATTACCATCCATTACAGAAAACCTTAATGATGCACATCAGGTATTTGAAAGAAAACTAGTGAAAGCCATTAAAAGGGAAGAGAAAGGAAAAGAAATCATAGACTTAAAGGAGTCTTAGAATAAAGATTTGGTGATAGACATTTTACAAACCAAGGCAAGCGTGGGAGGTCTTCAATTTATATTTTTAAATGTGAGCAGATGGGCTGAGCATTCTTACAGAAAGTGAATGTGTGTGTCTATGTGATGAAAATGTAGTTCATGAAGGCTGTTCCTTTGCAGGTGGGAATAATATGAGCTTACTCACTTTGCAGTGATAGGAGAGCTAAAATCAAATCCCAAAATTGTTTCACATATGGTGACCCAGTTCTTATTTTCTTATTAATTGTCTGGAGAGTTGTTCTTTCTTTACATTTGATAATTTGAGTGGAAAGGGTAGTATTTGCAAAAGAAATTTGAATGTCAAGCATATAAAAATTAGGCATCTCATAGCAGAACTAGATTTATGGTTGTGCCTTTAACCGTACTGGCGTGTCAGGGCAGTTAAGGGGTGTAAAAAGCAAAGGTATACTTCCTGCTTTACTGTGAGAGGCAAAACTACCCTGGCATTAGGAAATAAGAGCAATTAACAAATGAGTTTTTCATGCGTGCATGGATTTACACGTTGTCGTTGTTGTTGTTTTCTCTTGAGAGAGAGTAGAGTTAAGAATGCAGACTCCAGAACCAGAAGGCTTGAGTTCAAATCCTGACTCTGCTACTTCCTAGCTGTGTGACCTTGGGCAAATCATTTAACCTTCCCATGCTTCAGTTCCCTCACTAGTACAATGAAGGGAATGGGAAGGAGAATAATGGTACCCACTGACAGGCCACTGGGGAGGATTAAATGAGTTAATATACATTAACACGTTTAGAGTGGTGCACGGACAGCATAATTGCTATATAAACATAGTGATAGCCTTTATTATTATTTGTTATTATTCTGATATAATGCAGGTAATAGGGCCTGAATTTCTCTTTTCAGTCAAATGAAGCAAAGAGATATTTTTGTTGTCATGGAGAAACCAATCATCCTTCATGAGGTGACTGTGCGATGCTGCTCTTTTCAAATATGCCCCCTCCCCATGCCCTGTCTTGCTATCTGCCTGCACCCTTTTTTGGAACAAGTTATATACTCACAATCACTATTTGTCATGAAAAAAGACCTTTTAAAAAAAATAGAAGCATTCCTTTAGGGCTGATTTATTGGACAAATTCATGTGTATTCAACCTATTATTTATAATGCCATTCAGGCTCCTACTGTTTGCCAGTATTACCCACGTCCCTGTGAATGGAAAGATGAAAAAACAAATTGTTATTAGAGAGATTAAAATCTAGCGGGATTCAGACATTCACATGCATGATAGAGTATTTTATAAACTTCAGTTACTTCACCCAGCCCCCATTAGTCTCGATTTATCTCCATTGAAGCTTCCTGATTTTTAAATGAGTTCCTTTCTGCCATATGGCAAAATTTCCTCTTCCTTTGTTCTCTGTCCCAGCTTTTTCCTAAGTCTCTTCCAGCTTCATCTCTCCAGCATTGCCAAAATGCACATGGTCTTCCAGGTAAATCTGGCAGGATTGGGTTTCCACTTTGTTACCAACACCCTTTGTGCGGATTTTGCTGCTGGAATTGATACAACAGTACCCTGGGCCAAATATTTAAGAAAACATATACTATGACTCTCAGTACTATTTGTTCATTTTTAAAATAATCCTTTTTCTTGTCCTAAGGACAGCAATATATTGTCCATAGTTTAAAAGCACAAAGGCATAAGACTGAGTAAAGAAATTTTAAAAAATCAGCTATAGTCTCCATACTGGGGAGAACATAGCTACTACCATTCATGTTTTGATCGTTCTCTCTCTCTCCACCCCTGTCACCTAACAGATCTGGGACTCAATGGTTTTTTCTTCTTTTCTGAACTTAATAGTCAAATGTGGACATTTTCCCGGTTTAATGAAGTTCTCCTTCATTAAAGGAGTGATCCAGTGATAGATTTAATTATGACTTATTTATGATTTACTTAATCACTCTCTTCTTATAGGTAGAGGCCATAGTATTCAAATAATACCCTTCCTCTAGATTCCCCTCTGCACCTTTATAGGACTTTGCTCTTTACTTGGAGTCACATAGTACTTCCTCACATTCTTTCCTAATCAGTCTTTCATCTTAAACCTTTGGGTGTTACAGAAAATGTACAAGGTATAGAGTCAGCTATTTTAATGCTAGCTTGGGTGGGATTCGGCAAGTCACCTGCTCTGACCTCCCATGGGCTCTCTCATCTGTAAGATGGGGTACCTGTCCCTTCCCTTGTTACGGCACAGCGCTGGTGCTGAGGACATGAGGTGGTGAACGTGAACTTGCTCTACGAATTATAAAAGCAGGAAGTCTTCTCTCCCTGTGCTTGACTTTTCTGACCCAAAGGCAACATCAATTTTTTTTTTTTTAGTGGAGAAAGGCTATATGAAGTTGCCGAAAAAGAACATTATTCAACTCCCTGACCTCCCAAAGGGTTTGTTAACAGTTAACCCCAACTCACTCCTTTCCCACAGTGACCTGATTATCTGGCTATTTAAAATAAGGTTCCTTGGATGGCAAAAGGACAATTCTTAAATGTCTATTAGGAACAGCAAAACTACTGATGAAAGAAAACTTCAGTTACATCTTTCCAGTTACTTCTCTTATCTATCATAGACTATAACTTTACACTTGTAACAACAATATTGGCATAATAATTACGATGTATTAGGTACCTACAAAGTGATAGCTAGGTGGTTCCTATGTCAGCTTAAATCTTCGTAATCCTAAAAGTTATACATTGGAAACATATAACTTGAAAAATGACAAGTCCATCATTAGGCCAAAATCGCTTGAAAAGAGATCTAGAGTAGATCTTCAATATATCATACTTCATTAGAAAGAAACTAGATTTAGGAGATACCGAGGGCAAACCTAATGGCTAAGTGGAACTAACAAAAGAAAGAGGAGAAACAGAGACGACTCCAGTGAGGACACTCTCCAGTGGGAGGCAGAGAGAGGGGACCCCCACCCTCAATGCCCTGTTAACCCCTCTGCCACTGTGCTGTGGTATCTGCTAAGGGACTGTCCTTCATTCCAAACCTGAGTGTGCTTAGATGGGGCCAGTGCCTTGATCACTTTTCTGAAAGTTCATTTTTTAAGCTCTACTAAGGTATGGTTGATATATTGTAAGTGGTGCATGATTAAAGTGTAGAACCTGATAAATTTTGACACAAATCACCACAATAAGTCAATGAGTACAACAATGAAGTCTTTTTCCTCTTTAAACTTCTTGTTCCCCTCTTTGCCTCTTCCCCACCTCTGGGCAATCACTATCTGCGTCATTATTGTTTAGCTCGCCTTTCCTAGAACTGCAAGTGCATGAAATCATATAGCGAGCATTGATGTGTGTGTTCTTTCTTTCCTTCAATGCAACTGTTCAGAGATTTGAAGCATGTTGTATCAGTAGCTCACCCCCCCCTTTTTTTTGTTCAGTCGTATCCATTGTATGGATATACCACAGATTGTTTACCCATTCATCTGTTGATATCTAAGTTATCCATTGTTGCAAAACCAATTATCCCAAAATGCAGTGGCTTGAAACAAACATTCTTTATCTCCAGTTCTGTGAACCAGAAATTTGGGAATAGCTTACCTGGGTGGTTTTGACTTGGGGTCTCTCATAAGATTGCTATCAAAATGTTGGCCAGGTCTGCAGTCATCTGAAAGCTTGACTAGAGCTAGAGGATTCACTTCCAGATGTCTTGGATCTACTATCAAGTACTGTGTCTTGCACTTACTTCTGTGTATTCATTAATGCGGGTCTCTGGCTTAGGTTGAGCTGTGATTATGGACATCCTTAAATCTCAGGCTAAGCTCATTGAACATTCGCTCCTTTCTACTACTCTTCTTCTGTATTAAGATGTGGGGAATCAGTGCAGGTATTTGAAGGGAATACTATGATGGCCTATGTAATAGGAGTCTGGTGGCACATTTTTTAGTATAATAGCCATTCCCCAAATGGGAAGTGCCAGAGAAGTTCAGGATTTTATTTTCTTGGTTTTATGCTTAAAGCATAATCTCTTTGGCAAGGGTCAGAATCTTAGCATCCAACCACACTCTTTTAAAATTCTTGACTCTTAAAGACATGCTAAAAATGCAGGCTCCATTTATATAACAGTCTTTACAGATCTGGTAATGCTTGCTGTGTGGCACAGGCAGGCCGTATTCTTCTCTCTGAGGCTTGGTTTCCCTATGTCCAAAATAAACAGTATTATCTAGGTAACTTCTGCACTCCTCCTGAGTTCTAGAATTAGAAGAAGGAGGTAGAATTACATATTGTAGAGGAATCACCAAAGTATGAGTCTCATATGTCTGATCCCTGTATGTGACCCCTTCCCAAAACACGGTCATGGAACCACTGGCTTTGTGACGCGATGGTAATGTTTAATCTGGACAGACAGACATTTTCCTTGCCCTATGACTCTCCACTAGGATGTGGCAAGGCAGGGGCCCTGTTTCAGGAGCACCTGAGGCTGGAGAGGCTGGGAAAAAGGAGAAGTGGGTTAAACCTGTCATTGCACTTTTGCTCCTAACTCAAATGAGGACTAAGTGACATTTACTGAATAAATGCTGCTGACATACCAATAGTGCTCATCTTTTTAAACTCAGATCCTTTAAAATGTCTTTTTGCCCTGTTTATCTTATATATTTTGTATACTTTGTTGACTTTTATATTATCTAGTAGATATAATAAAAAATAATAGATGTTGTATTAACCAGGGTTCTCACTAGAATACCTGTAACATATATATTTTTTCATATATGATATGCCCAGAATAAACATCTATTAATACAGAAACTTTATATATACATAAAGAGACTTATTAGAAGGAATTGTCTCATACAATTGTAGAGACTGAAGAAATCCAGAATCCTCAGAGCCAATGTCCTGTCTCAAGTACAAAGGCCGGAAGCTGTTGTAGCACAACAAAGAGCTGATGTTTCAGTTTGAGGGCCATCGGACAGAATTATCTCTTACTTAGGGGAAGGTGAACCTTTTGTTCTATTCAGATCTTCAACTGATTAGATGAGGCTCACCCACAATTGGCTTCACTCAGTCTACTGATTTAAATGTCAACCTCATCCAAAAATACCCTTACAGAAACACCCAGGATAATTTCACCAAATATCTAGGCACCCTGTGGCCCAGTCAAGTTGACACATAAAATTAACTATGATAAGTATATTGACTATGCTTTTTTCCCTTTCAAACTATGCAAGAAATCCTCATTTCTCTAAATTCTTTTTAAGGCTGATCCAAGGGTATGTTCCAAAAGCATTGAGAATGGGAAGGAACCTCTATCTGAAAAGAAGGGAGCATCTTCCCAAAATTACCTTCCTTCATCTGACCACTGAATGTAGAATGGAACTCTTTAGTATACCCCTTTATTATTTCAGACCTTGGCCGCTCCAAGTACCAGAAACACCTTTTCTAAATGCAATTTCTTCGTTCCTAGAGCAACGTATTATCATCTGTAATTCTCTCTCTCTCTCTGCCTTCTTCTAATATTTATTATCTACTCTATGTTAACTAATAAAACAGTAAGGATGACATGAAAGCGTTTGTATTTTTTCTCTGTAGGCTTTTAAAATGTTCTCTATAGGGGCAGCAGGGTGGCTCAGTGGTTGAGTATCTTCCTTTGGCTCAGGTCGTGATCCCAGGGTCCTGGGGTTGAGTCCTTCATCCAGCTCCCCACAGGGAGCCTGGTTCTCCCTCTGCCTATGTCTCTGCCTCTCTCTCTGTGTCTCTCATGCATAAATAAAGATAAAATCTTTAAAATTAAAAAAAAATTTCTCTAAAGTGGCCTTGAAGTGTTGGCGAGTCCCCTGTGCTTTAAATTTTACATAAAAAAAAAAAAAAAGCCAGAGAGCAGACGGGGTGGCTCAGCGGTTTAGCACTGCCTTTGGCCCAGGGCGTGATCCTGGGGACCTGGGATTGAGTCCCATGTTGGGCTCCCTGCGTGGAGCCTGCGTCTCCCTCTGCCTGTGTCTCTGCCTCTCTCTCTCTCTCTCTCTCTCTCTCTCTGTCTCTCATGAATAAATAAATAAAATCTTAAAAAGAATAAAAATAAATTTAAAAAAATTTAAAAAACCAGAATGGTTGTTTTGCATACTTGTGATAAATCACAGTGTGTTTCATAGCTCTCATTAAGGTAGTCTTTTTTTTTTTGTGGTTGTTAAACATTTTTTTTAATAAATTAATTTTTATTGGTGTTCAATTTACCAACATACAGAATAACACCCAGTGCTCATCCCGTCAAGTGTCCCCCTCCGTGCCCGTCACCCATTCACCCCCACCCCCCCCTGCCCTCCTCCCCTTCCACCACCCCTAGTTCGTTTCCCAGAGTTAGGAGTCTTTATGTTCTGTCTCCCTTTCTGATATTTCCTACCCATTTCTTCTCCCTTCCCTTCTATTCCCTTTCACTATTATTTATATTCCCCAAATGAATGAGAACATAAAATGTTTGACCTTCTCTGATTGACTTATTTCACTCAGCATAATACCCTCCAGTTCCATCCACGTTGAAGCAAATGGTGGGTATTTGTCATTTCTAATGGCTGAGGAATATTCCATTGTATACATAAACCACATCTTCTTTATCCATTCATCTTTTGACAGACACCGAGGCTCCTTCCACAGTTTGACTATTATGGACATTGCTGCTAGAAACATCGGAGTGAAGGTGTCCCAGCATTTAATTGCATCTGTATCTTTGGGGTAAATCCCCAACAGTGCAATTGCTGGGTCATAGGGCAGGTCTATTTTTAACTCTTTGAGGAACCTCCACACAGTTTTCCAGAGTGGCTGCACCAGTTCACATTCCCACCAACAGTGTAAGAGGGTTCCCTTTTCTCCGCATCCTCTCCAACATTTGTGGTTTCCCGCCTTGTTAATTTTCCCCATTCTCACTGGTGTGAGGTGGTATCTCATTGTGGTTTTGATTTGTATTTCCCTGATGGCAAGTGATGCAGAGCATTTTCTCATGTGCATGTTGGCCATGTCTATGTCTTCCTCTGTGAGATTTCTCGTCATGTCTTTTGCCCATTTCATGATTGGATTGTTTGTTTCTTTGGTGTTGAGTTTAAGAAGTTCTTTATAGATTTTGGAAACTAGCCCTTTATCTGATATGTTATTTGCAAATATCTTCTCCCATTCTGTAGGTTGTCTTTGAGTTTTGTTGACTGTATCCTTTGCTGTGCAAAAGCTTCTTATCTTGATGAAGTCCCAATAGTTCATTTTTGCTTTTGTTTCTTTTGCTTTCGTGGATGTATCTTGCAAGAAGTTACTGTGGCCAAGTTCAAAAAGGGTGTTGCCTGTGTTCTCCTCTAGGATTTTGATGGAGTCTTGTCTCACATTTAAATCTTTCATCCATTTTGAGTTTATCTTTGTGTATGGTGCAAGAGAGTGGTCTAGTTTCATTCTTCTGCATGTGGATGACCAATTTTCCCAGCACCATTATTGAAGAGACTGTCTTTCTTCCAGTGGATCGTCTTTCCTCCTTTGTCGAATATTAGTTGACCATAAAGTTCAGGGTCCATTTCTGGGTTCTCTATTCTGTTCCATTGGTCTATGTGTCTGTTTTTGTGCAATCCCTATCAAAATACCATGGACTTTCTTCAGAGACTTAGAACAAATTATTTTAAGATTTGTGTGGAATCATTAAGGTAGTCTTATAGAGAATTTCTAAAATGATTTTAGAGGCCAGTTTGTAGCATTGTGTAACTGTATTTTGACCCAATGAGTTGTGTTTATCGGTGCATAATTTCAGCAAAGAATCCTCAAGTTTAAATGAAGGGGTTTAATACCAGAAACACCAGCTTTGCATTCCCTTGAGTTCTGTTAGTCATTATAAAAGTTACTGCTCTTATATGGCACATTTTCCTTTATTATGTCCCTCCAATGAGTTTTAGTGGTCATTGTTCTCTCCTACATCCCCTGCAAACTCACCAGCATCATTAACAACAAAAGATAGATGGAGCCTGCATCTGTGTATGATCATAGTGGATTTCCCCCCTGTCGCAAGAGTTTCTCGAAGGGGCCTGCAGAAAATCAACTGGGCACTCAGAAAAAGAGAATCTAATTAAGTGTCCAGAACCAAGAATCATTTAGAGAAGGTTGTCCGTTTTATGATCTGGAGGGATGGGAGAAGGAAAAGTGCTCAGTATCTGCAATTAAAAAACAAAAACAAAACAAAACCACACACACTTTCAAGGAGAAAGGAAAATCTAGGAGGAAGCGAAATCAAGTAGTGTTTATTAACCCCCCCCCCCCAATCTGGATTACTATAGGGCCTTGGAGGGAGGTGGGGGGTGGGTTCCTGATGAATCCTTCCTTTACTTATCCTCACTACTCTGGTAAATTGGTCGTCACATACCAGGCACTGTGGGTAACAGAGATGTCTGAGGATGACTGCCAAGACTAGCCTAGTACAAGGAAATATAAAGAAGGGTGCTGAGGACCCCTGGGTCCCCGGAGGGTTCCGCGGGGGAAGACGAGTCGAGTCTGAGGGCGCTCAGGGAAGACCTCGGGCAAGCGTGGGCATTGGCACATGGGGGCAGATTGAGCATCCAGGGTGCTCCCGGGTCCGCTGTGGAGGAGAGCGGTGGATCCGGGCTGGGTGTAGACCGAGAAGCTTAACGGGTCGTCCGCGTCCAGGAGCCGGTGTAGGCACGTGCGGAAGCTAGATTACCGTGGGGGGGGGGGGCGAGCACCCTCCAAAGGGACGCAGAGCCAGCGGCAGAATCTGAATGCGCCGGATTTCTTTTAGTAAGGCCCCAGGAACCCTTACTCCCAGGAACCAGGGAGGGTGCGGGAAGCTCGCTGCCCCCCCCTCCACGGGCGCAGCTCTGGCCTCGCTACCCCCCCCACCCCCCACCGGGTCCACCGGGCGGCTGCCTGTGGCTGCGCTCCCGCTCCCCCTCCCGCTCCCCCTCCGGCTCCGACTCCCACCACTCCCACTTCCGCTCCTGTCCTGCTCCCGCTCTGGCCTCCCTGCCCTCCCCCAACCCTCGCCGGTCCCCGGAGCACCTGCCTGTTGCTGTGCTCCGGCTCCTGCTCCTGCTCCGGCTCCCACACCTGCTCCCCCTCCCCCTCCTGCTCCCGCTCTGACCTTGCTGCCCCCCCACCCCGCCCAGGTCCCCTGGGCCTCCTGCCTGTTGCTGCACTCCCGCTCCCTCTCCCCCTCCCGCTCCCCCCGCCCCCCCTCCTGCTCCCGCTCCCCCTCCCGCTCCCTCTCCGCCCTCCCGCTCCCTCTCCCCATCCCCCCACTCCCCCTCCTGTTCCGCTCCTGCTCCCGCTCCTCCTCCCCCCTCCCGCTCCCCCTCCCGCTCTGATCTTGCTGCCCCCCCACCCCCCCAGGTCCCCTGGCCCGCCCTGCCTCCTCTCGCCTCCCCCGCCCCCTCCCCTCCCGCTCCCCCTCCCCTCCCCTCCCCTCCCCCCCCCCGCTCCCCCCCCTCCCGCTCCCCCGCTCCCCTCCCCCTCCCCCCCGCTCCCCCCCCCGCTCCCCCCTCCCCCCCCTCCCCCCCCGCTCCCCCCTCCCGCTCCCCCCGCTCCCCCTCCCGCTCCCCCCGCTCCCCCTCCCGCCCCGCTCCCCCCGCTCCCCCCCCTCCCCCTCCCGCTCCCCCTCCCCCCCCCTCCCTCCCCTCCCGCTCCCCCCCCCCCCCCCCCCTCCCGCTCCCCCTCCCGCTCCCCCCCCCCCCCGCTCCCCCCCCCCCCCCCCCCTCCCGCTCCCGCTCCCGCTCCCGCCGGCCCGCCCTGCCCTGGCAGCGATCCCCGAGCTGCATGAGTCAGTTTTGCGCTGAACGTCGGCATAATGGAGGAAGGTGCTATTTTGGGATAACAGGCATATGATCAGCTCTTTTTTGGGCAGATTTCACAGGCCGCGATGTTTGCAGAATGAGTGACTTTCCAGAATGCCTCCGTTGCTGCTGGAGCACAGAAAACAATTTCACGAAGTCATTGTTGCCTCCCAGCAGAAAGAGGTTTCACATCTGACACTGGCAGCGCGTGAACTGCGTTAACAACAGGACTGGCTCGAGGGCAGCTTAATGGAAGATGCTTCTGTGTGGTTCATAAGCTACATTCCGGGGTCTTTTTCAGTGGTCGAAATGGAAGTGGAGACTAATTTGGAAGGTGTGGAGAGAGGCTCTCCAGCATCAGTAGGTTAATGGAATCTTGGAACCCTGAACGAAAAGAACTCCCCGTCTGTTCCCCTCCCCTTTCCCCTTTCCCCTTCCCCTTTCCCTTTCCCCTTTCCCTGGCTACGTCGTTTGCTTCCCTAGCCTCCTCCGGCTGCAAGCCAAAATGTGAGCTCCCAGCAGACAATGGTTACTAAGAGGGGATGTGCTAGGATTACAACCAATTTGACTTTTTCTTACACATATTATTACTATTACTTGCAATAAGCAGATATTCTTTTGGCAATATGCCCCAACCAATAAAATATTTCATAGAAAGATAAAAATGCTGAAAAAAAGAAAGAAAGAAAGATAAAAATGCTACGTACCTGTGTCTTGACTTCTAGGATTGTAAAGTTTGGGGACCAGCTCCTTCCTAAATATAGACAATATGGGGCTATGGGTACAGTGGTTCTTAATCGAATTTCGAGGGAATGTGCACTCCAGTGCATGTTCCGTTTCGTGAGTTGAGCCAACCGTGCTTGGGAAAAGCTTTTGGATTCAGTCTTGAATCGAGTGGAAAGATCAAAGGTGACCGTAATGAAGTCCCTACCTTCAGAGACATTTTAAACCCCTGTATTCCATAGAGGTTGCTCGACCCTTCTTCAGTCTTCTCCCACCCCCGGAAATTTCATCAGTCATATAATTTGGACTATTACTTTTGCAGTTTTTCCCAAATATTTCTCTGTCACTAAAACCTTTTTTTTGATAAATTTAAGATATTTATGTCGAACTGTCTGCTGGAGCTCTCTACTTGAATTCCCACAGGCAATCCAAATGCAACATGTTCACCTTGAACCACCCATGTACCTGTCCCCATTGGAAACAAAAGTGAACACGATCAATTTGATGCTTGTCTTACTGTCTGTGGTAAATGGCACCTGTCCTCTTGTTGCCTAAGCCAGGACCCTCATATCTGCCACCCCCTTTTTTTTTGCGTGCTTTCTATCTATTCTTTCTTAAAATCGATGCACTCTGCTTCCTAGTTGCCTTTAGATCCCTTTGCATCCCTCACCTGGGTGCTGCTCAGTTCAAGGCCTTATCATTTCCCTTCTGAAAACTGTCATAGAAGTTCTGTTGGCCGCACACCTTCAGTCTTGTTCCTCCCCAGTCACTATTTCCACACACATCTTTCTAGAATACAAATATGATTCACAGGTTCCCTTTCATAACCTTCCAATAAGTCCCTGTTACATGACCCGTAGGATCAAGTCCAAACTCATTTGCATGCCATATGCATCTCAGTAATGGAAAGCTTGGGGTCTGGAGTCGGACAGATCTGAGTTCAAATCTTGGCTCTGCCACTTACCAACTGCGTGATATTGAGTATCTTTTCTTGGTCTCAGTAAGCTCTACCTGCTTCTCCTTTATCTCTGGGTATTTCCCTTCCCCCTGCCTTGAAGTGAGGTGTGCCCAAGCCACCTGCTCCACTAAAGAAGTGGAAGTGGAAGTGACATGTTTCACTTCCACACGGAGCATTCGGTTGCTGGCACTGGCCTCTCCAGCCCTCTTCTTCCTCCAATGAATGTGCAAACACATGCTGATACGAAGATGCTCTAAGGACTAAGTACGGAAAGCCAAACCAACACAGGTAGGGACGGCTGCCTGAGGAATGACCCAGATCCCAACAGACTAGGTGTGAATGAGAAATAAACATTCCCAGGGATGAAGCAACTGAGATTTGAGAGTTGTTACCTCAGCACAGCTGAGCCTAAACTGACTGCTTACCTGTGGCGATGAGGATTGTGTAATGTGTGACGGCGTCTGCCCTGGTGCTGGACACGAAGCAAGTGTTCAGGTAATGGGAGCAGTGATCACGGCTATCTTTCCAGCTTTCCCGACAACATCCTTTCTCTTCTTCCTATTTTTTAAAATTGCTGTACTTTATCCCAAAGGCACCTGCCCACTTGGTGTTTCACCCGGGCATCTTTGGACATCCTGATTACTCTGCATGCACTGGCTGCCACGATCCTGCTCCTCTGATGAGATTGATTCAACCCTCAAAAGCAGACTTAACTTGACCCTATGGAGGCTTTCCTCAAGCCTGCTCTACCCACATGGCAGAGGGATCAGTTGGGCTTCTCTGCAGAGGACCTCTCCTCTGCACTTCCACACTACACTGGTCTCATTCTGTCTGTCCCTCCTGCTGGGTGTGGATTTACTGAGAAAAAGACCGTCTGGGTCACCTCTACAGTCCTCAGGACCTAGAACAGTGTCTAGGAATTTAGTAAAAATACTTAATAAAATGTAAAAATAAACGAGTGCACTCCCAAAACTAGTGAGGAAATAAGACAGACAATTCTGCTATAAAATAACAAGTGACTGGAATGGGGTAAAAATGCTCTCGTTTTCCTGAAGCCCCTCTGTTCTCCATATCTTTTCACACTCATCACACTTTTGACTTCGTAACCATTGTCTGGTCTAACGTTCTTACTTTACAGACGAGGAGAACAAATCCAAGGAGAGGGCACGGGTGGCACAGCGTGATAGTGGCCGACTCTGGGGCAGAAATAAGATATTATTGCCCTGTAACAACTAACCATGTGAAAGGGCCAGGGAATCCACAATATGTATATTTGTGAGCTCACTCACAGGTGAGTGGAAAATAAAGTCCTGAGGTTATTGTAGTGGGTTAAGTGATCGCCCCCCAAAATATATGTCTAAGTCTTAACCCCCGCACCAGCAAATGTGACTTTATTTGAAAAAAGAATCTCTGCAACTGTAATTCTTGAGATGCCATCTAATGAGATTATCTGGATGGGCCTTTAATCCAATGACAAGTGTCCTTATAAGAGACACAGAGAGGAGAAGAGGCAAGGGAGTTTCTCCCCTAGAGCTCTGGAAGGAGCACAGCCCTGCAGATACCTTGATTTGGGGCTCTTAGCCTCTGGACTTGAACTGTTGTTTCAAGTTACAGCAGCCCTAGGAAACGAATACAAGTATCATTTGAAGAATAAATATGCACCTGCAACCCCCACCAGCCTATTCCTTTCCAGTTATAATTCTATGGTAGTGTTTGAGAAAAACTTTAGTCTTTCTTATTAAAAAAAAAAAACAAAGTTTTTTTTTCTTTTTCCTTCTTTTTTCCCCTTTCCCTCCAATTACAGTGAGGAATTCTTTTCAGCCCTCAATCCCGTAAGCCAATTCTATAAGAAATCTGATTTTTTTTTCTCCACTGAAGTTGAAGCTACAGTATCCCCATTCGTAGGCCTTTCCCCCTGCAGCACATTTTAATGGGAAACATGACAAAATGTTGCATGTCCTCTCACTTTTGAGCCTCTGAGATACTTGTGGTACTTGGGGTAAAACTCCTTTTTCTCCATAGAAGTCATGGTCCTTGTCTAATGGATTTCACCAAGTGGCAGTCACGGTCAGATGAGAGAAAGAATTTGTAGTAGTTCTGTAAACTGTGAGGTGCTATGTGGGGATGATGTCATTAATGTTATAGCTGTTGATCAATATGTACAAAGTACACAATATATGAAATCTGAAAGTATTTACTACAAGGCCACCTCTGACTGATGCTCAGGCCACTTTTATACTAGACTTTGCTGCCATCTTGTGGTCGTTCAGGTAATTGTCAGTGTTCTTCGTTTTTATGGTCCATCGTTTTAGATAGGAGTTTTCTAAAGTTTCAGAGATTTGCTTAAAAGTGATTTTACCTTCCTTCTTTTCATGTTCTTATCTGACAGATGATAGGAGACTAGGCTTGGAAATATCATTTTAAAAATCATGGCAGATAACTCTAGAGAGGAAAAGACTCAGGCTGGTCAGAGAGACAGTGGATAGTGTTGTGGACTTTAGACAGATGGAAGTACTTTTCCCACCCAGGGGGAGTCCACCAAGAACTGTTGTTGGAACACCAACATTTCTTGCATATAAAGTAAGAGTTCCTATCTTCCTGGCTTCCCCACAGACAGGCAGTTACACCACCTCCTGCTAGCCTCTTTGGCCGGGTATCTCCTCCTTTTCTTTCGTAATCTCTAGCTTCATGGCTTTTGTGCATTTCTGGTCCTTGATAATTCTTGTCTGGTCCATTTCAATACCCAGTGTCTCTATGTCCATAATCTCCCCTCTTGCTTTCGTCCTGCGTGCAGCTCTAGATGAACTTTCCTGAAGCACTCTAGAAGCATACAGAATGGTGAATAGGAGTAAGATTTGGAGCCAGACTGCTGGCTCTATCATCAGCGTGGTTCTAACTAGATACCCTGGGGCAGATGGCTTAAGCACACTGTATTTCAGTTTCCTCATCTGTGTGGTGACAATGCTCCTGGGACCTCCGTCATATGTTTGTGACAAAGGTTAAATGAGCAAATCCACATCAACACGTATTTAGTTAGTGTTCAATTAATATTTGCTATTATTAGTCCTCCCTACTGGAGTGGGAATTCCTCAAATACAACACTGTCTTTCACTTGTGTATGCATCTTCAGATTCATGTATCACTCTTACTTTGTAGTCATTTGAGGATAGTTTTGGTTACATAGGCAAAGAAGCACTAAGCTTTTGATGGTACATTCAGTTCACTTCTTGGAACTCACATTACACTATCCAAAAAAGTGCCTAAGGCTACACTGCAATTTTCAAAAAGTGTACAGGAAAATTTAAAACTTGCTGTATTTACAGCTAAGAAACAGCTATTCACATTTATTGAGCATCTACTATGTGATAAGTTATGTTCCAAATGCTTTAAATGGAAAGCCATACCTAATACAAACCATTGAGGTTGGTACTATTGTCAGCCTTCCTGTTTTATAAGGGGAAACGAAGGTGTGGGGAATCCCACAGCATAGAAGAAGAGACTAGGTTGGAACCAATGCCGTCTGTCTCCAGAGTTCACACTCTTATGTCACCTCTGTGCCATAAATACTTACTTCTTCTTTAATGCCTGGTCTCAATTCTGGGGTATTGTTTCTGAACATCAAAACACAGAAAACATTAAATTCCAAACCCAGCGCCACATGGAGCCCTGAGCTCTGCACTGGATTCACGCAGCACCGGGCCTCGACTTACCGTGGCCTTGTCTGTGAGCAGTGCTCTCCGTCATAATGAACTATGGTCACTGGCTTCTGTTGTATGTAGATTGTTCTAAGTGTGGAGATGATCTGGAGGCCACAGGCACCAAGGAATTCTAAGTTTGTTGCAGTAGGTGCAACGATTCCATTCCAATTGCATTTGTCTGACGTACCACAAACCACCTGCTGCTCCAACTACTGTTAAAAGGTTTCCTCAAAATTTTGGGACCCTGAAGCACAAAGCAGACTCATGCTGAAAAAAAAAAAAAAGCATTCCCTGAGGAAAGAGGAGCAGCCTGTGTTTACCGATGTTCCAATGAGACTGAACAAGGGTGAGTTTCAGACTTGGTCCCATTGTCCTGATTTTTTTTTTTTTTTTACCCATAGGTACCGATTTTGATAGTCTAGCCAAATATCTATCCCATGAATAATCATTAAGCGTCTTCTAAATTCAAGGAATATTAAGCTGTTATAGAGATGGTGTCTTCCCCAAGCATTCCTTAAGGGAAATCCTAGCTGTCTGATACGCCTTACTGCACATAATAGTTCTCTCATTTATTCATGCATTTAGTTTATTCTAAGCTGTGTATGATCAAAGACTATACAGAAGATGGTGCCAGGTGTCACCAGGAATATTAAATATGTGAAATGCATTTTGTTTTATTTTTTTCTTTAGAAAGAGCACACACAAATGGGGGAGAGGGGCAGAGGGAGAGAGAGAGGGAGAATCCTAAACGGGCTTCATGCTGGGCATTAGGCTCGATCTTACAACCCTGAGGCCAAAACCAAGAGTTAGATACTTAACCAACTGAGCCACTGAGGCACCCTCCCTTTTGTGTGTGTGTGTTTTTTTTTTACACATTATTGCTACTCATTGATCACTACCTCATTCCTTCACTTTACCGAAGTATCACTGACATGAGACTATGAATGCAGCCAAATTTTGTTGAGGCTTTGGGGGAACAGGAGAGGTTTATTTTTTTATTTTTAAAATATTTTATTTATTTATTCATGAGACACAGAGAGAGAGAGGCAGAGACATAAGCAGAGAGAGAAGCAGGCTCCCTAGGAGGAGCCTGATACGGGACTTGATCCTGGGACCCTGGGATCATGACCTGAGCCAAAGATAGATGCCCAACCACTGAGCCACCCAGGTGCCCCTTTTTCACACCCATTCTTGCTACTCATTGGTCACTACCTCATTCCTTTACCTTACCCAAGCATCACTGACATGAGACTAAGAATGCAGCCAAATTTTGTTGAGAATTTGGAGGAATGGGAGAGGTTTATATTCACAGATTACTTTCAACAACTCACCACATGGAATTTCTCATTGGCCTCTTTTCTCTTCAAGATTTAATTAAACACTATGTGATGTTGGGACTCTGCAGTAGTCTGAATATCTGTCCTCCTCACCCTACCCGCCCCCCCCCCCCAAACTCATGTTGGAAACCTAGAGTCCAAGGTGATGCTAAAAGGAAATGGGGCCTTTGGGGAGTGATTATGTCCTGAGTGTGGCACCCTCATGAATCAGATCAGTGCTCTTTTTTTTTTAAGATTTTATTTATTTATTTATTTATGAGAGAGAGAGAGAGAGAGAGAGAGAGAGAGAGAGAGAGACAGACAGACACGGAGACACAAGCAGAGGGAGAAGCAGGCTCCATGCAGGGAGCCCGACATGGGACCCCCGGGCCTCCAGGATCACACCCTGGGCTGAAGGCGGCGCTAAACCGCTGAGCCACCTGGGCGGCCCAGATCAGTGCTCTTATAAAAGCGACCCCAGAGAGCTCCCTCCTCCCTTCAGTCATGTGAGAACACAGGGAAAGGCACCAGCTGTGAACCAGAAAGTGGGTCTTCCCCAGAACTCAGCCTTGGTGGCCCCTGATCTTACACTTCCTAATCTCCAGAGAACTCAGAGAAATAATTTCCTGTTTCCTATAAGCTACCCAATCTGTGGTATTTTGTTTATATTGAAACCTGGGCTAAGCCAGTCACTATTCTTTCTTTTTGTGTCTTCTCCTCTTCACTCCTTTAGGACCCCTATCCTCAGTTGCCTTTAGAGGTATAATCCTAATAAAAATGGAAGTTGTCTTCTTAAGAAAACTTTTCTTCTGGTTAAACTAACTGACATTTCCCCCTGCCATATACAGAAAATTTGAACTTTGAAAAATGCAGGCACACTAAATGGTAACCATCTGTTAATAATGGTAACCAAACACATGTATCTTGTTATACACGATTTTTAGGCTTGAGATGAATTAATTCATTTAATCCTTGTAACAACTCTATGAGATACATACCCTTAGCATCCTTCTTTTCTCAGATAACAAAACTGAGGGATGGAGAGGTCAGAATTCCAAACGAGGCGGTCTATTCCAAAGTCCGCTGTTAAGGTATCCTACCTATCACTGTATTTATCTATTGATAATAGCAGAGTTAAGTATTGAACAATTCTGTAGTTTCCTCCCTCTTGTTAAGGTATTTTACTTATTATTATATTTATCATGAATAGCAGAGTTAAGTATTGAACAATTATGTAGTTTCTCTCTTTGTTTCAAGATACTAATGACATATTCATGCTAATAAAACACCATCCACGTCCTCTATCTGGATGTTATTGTATTCACACATTTGAACTTGCCACGTCCTATTCAGGATGCCATTCTTGAACATCATCATTCTTCTTTGGGTTTGTCTTCATTTTTCCTCTTTAGAAAGTAATAAAAATGGAAAATAACCCAACACTTCATAGTCTCTAATATCAAACCACTGACTGCAACCAGAAGCAAGCTAGGGGGAAGATGGGATTGCACGTACAAAGTCATAATTGTACGAGCAAGTACTAAATGTGTACTGTGAGGCTGTGATCTTGGGGGAGTGTGTAAAGAACATGGCAAAGCTTCAAATTCTGGAATCATATAATCTTGAGATGGGAGCGACCTCAAAGTATGGGCTGTTTAATCACTCATCAGATGCTTGAATAATGTCTATTTTATCATTTTCAGTTTATGCCACCTCTTGACATATTTCATGAATTCGAGATAGGTCTAGCTTTGTTATTTTGAACTGAAATCTCTTTACTTTCAATGTCAATCACGGGTCCCAGTTCTAAAACTCCTGGGATCGCATAAACAAGTCCAACCCACATACATACAGCATGCAAAGTCCACTGATATGTCCCGCATGAATCTTCAATTCTCAAGATCCTTGGAGGGTTTCTTTCTTTTTTCTTTTTAAAGATTTTTATTTATTTATTTATTTTTAAGATTTTTATTTATTTATTCATGAGAGACACACAGAGAGAGAGGCAGAGACACAGGCAGAGGGAGAAGCAGGCTCCATGCAGGGAGCCTGACGTAGGACTCAATGCCGGGACTCCAGGATCATGCCGTGGGCTGAAGGCAGACGCTAAACCGCTGAGCCACCCAGGTGTCCCTCTTGGAGTGTTTCTGTGACAGGACTTTTAGTGTCCTTATTACCCTGGTTCTTTACCGTGAACTTCCTTCCTGTGGAGAACACCGTGTCCTCGAGTATGTCAGCTAAACAGCATGGGTTTCAGTGCAGGAGCTCTGTGTGAGTGTTTGATGGAGAGTGTTTAAAATAAGAATTTAGTGAACAAAAGAGACAGTTGTTTGCAAGAAAAGGTTAGTGGATAGAACATAGTAAGCCTCTTACGGGTGGTGTTGCTATCACCCAAAATGTATTTCATTTCCCCAAATTTGTATACTATTTGACATAATGAATGGTACACCTATTTGCTGATGGCAATATGTTTTATTGAAAGTAATATATATTGAAAGCCACTTATTTATCCCATTGTGACAAGATGGCCTATGTAAATTTTGTTTGTCTAGTCCATAAGAGCCATGTCCAGTACAATTCTAGTTCATCGTTTTGGTGGACTTTTATGAAAAAAAAATACATACATTCTTTGTTTATTATTGTTTAATAAAAGTAAAATTCTAAATGGATAAAACACATGAATTTTAAATACATCCATTAATATAATGAAGAATAATCTTTTTTTTGGGGGGGGGAGGCAGAGGGAGAGGGAAAGAGAGAATCCTAAACAGGCTCCATGCTGAGCATGGAACCCAACATGGGGCTTGATCTCACAACCCTGAGATCACAGACCCAAGCTGAAATTAAGAGTTGATCCTCTAACCAAATGAACCACCCAGCCACTCCATAATGAATACTAGTCTTAAATCACTGACATTTGACAAAAGGAACCTATGTAACTAGCGTATTAATCAAGACATAGAACATTTCTAACACTCAGGACAACTTTTTCATGCTCCCTTCCAGTCTGTTACCCACTTTTCCATATACAACCCATCTTCCAATTTTTTAGAATCATAGATTAGATAGATCTTGAATTTCATGTAAATGGAATCATACAGATAAACAATTTTGTATCTGACTTCTTTCATTCAACATAGTATTTTTTAAAAGACTTTATTTTCAAGCAATCTCTACACCCAATATGGTGCTTGAGCGCACAACCTTGATGTCAGCAAGTCACATGCTCTACCAACTGAGCCAGCCAGGTGCCCCTCCATAGTATTTTTGAGATTCATCCATGTTATTGTATCAGTAGTTTATTCTTTTTTAACTTTGGGGTACTGTTCTATTATATATATATATATATCCCATAATTTATTAATCTATTTTTATTTTGTTAGACATTTCAGTTATTCCCAGTTTTTGTTTATTTGGAATAGAGCTGATAGAAATGCTCATGTACAAATATTTCTGTGCTGTGTTTTCACTTGTGTAAAAACCTAGGAGTGGAAGTGTCAGGTCGTAGTGTAAATGTATGCTTAACTTTATAACAAACTGCCAAACAGCTTTCTAAATAATCAAACACTGTTGTGAGTGATTTTTAAAAGTATTATTTTCCAATCATTTGCAAACACACTCGCAATGTATGAGAGTTCCAGTCGGTCCACATCCTCACCAAACACCAATATATAGTGTTTTCAGCCTTTTAAAATTGGAGTAGCTCTCATCATTATTTTAATTTGCATTCTCTGATGATAAATGATGTTGAAAACCTTTTCATGTGCTTATTGGCCATATGTATATTTTTGTTTTTGAAGTGACTTCAAATATTTTGCATATTTTAAAATTTCGATTGTCTTTCTATTATTTTTTTTTAATTTTTATTTATTTATGATAGTCACACAGAATGAGAGAGAGAGAGAGGCAGAGACATAGGCAGAGGGAGAAGCAGGCTCCATGCACTGGGAGCCCGACGTGGGATTCGATCCCGGGTCTCCAGGATCGCGCCCTGGGCCAAAGGCAGGCGCCAAACCGCTGCGCCACCCAGGGATCCCCGTCTTTCTATTATTGATTTGATTTGTAGATCACATTTGTAGAACTGGTAACCATGAATCTTTCAGTCTCTATAGATTTGTCTATTCTGGGCATGTCATATTAAAGGAACCATCAATATCTGTTCTTTCATGAAGTTTCTTTCATTTAGCATAACATTCTCAAGGTTTGCTCATGTTGTAGCATGGATCGATACTTCATTCCTTTTTGTGACTGAATATTCCATCATATGGAGACACTACATTTTGTTTAACCATTTTTTAAAAATTTTGCTATATCTGATTTGCTAGAATTTTATTAATGATTTTTTTGCATCTATGTTTATGAGGATATTGATTTGCATTTTCTTTTCATTCATAGTTTTGTCAGTTTGGGGGAAGTTTTTCTTTTTCAACTCTTCAAACTTATGAAAGATGTTATTCAAGATTAGTAGTCTTCCTTCCTAAATAGTATTCTTCTTTCCTAAGTGTTTGATAGAGTTTAGCACTGAAATCACCTGGCTGTTGGAAGATTTTTATTTACAAATTAAAATTCTTCATCAAAGAATTCCAGCTCAGTGACTGGCCCTAGGAAACTGTTTCATTTCTCTCCCTATATTCTACTCCTCTCCCTCCTAGAAAGCACCCAACGAGAAAAATTATAGAAGAAACATTACAATGCTGTTGAAAATACTTTAAGGTCTAATAATTTTCAAATGATACTGAGATAAGTTCATTAATTTTGGAGATGTGGTTGGACTTTACTACTTGCACACTGGACATCACTGGAAGTGTTAAAAATAGCTCGAGTCAGGGACTTGGAATTATTTGTCAGGACTGCTATTCACAATGTGCTTGCATGGTGATAATTATTATACCAACTTATTTGACCATAAACCCAAGGCTCAGAAAGCTGAAGTGCCAAATAACCTTACTGGTAAATCCTTGTCATCTGCCTCTTAACTTTGGTATCTCAGGTCTTGAAAGAAAAGTACACTGAAATTATCTGCCTTGCAAATGGAAAGAGACAAAAATTTATTGTTCTGGACTCTGCCAATTGGCTAAATAAATGATTACTAAGACTAAAAAAAATAAAAAATAAAATAAAATAAATAAAATAAAATTCTTTATCAGACATAGGCTTATACACATTTTCCTTTATTGGCCAATTTTGAATTCATGCTATTAAAGAAATTAATCTATTTCACCTAATTTGAATATACTAGCATGAGACTGTTTATAATATTCTCTTTATACTCATGTTGTATGCCTATAGGATTTATAGTAGTATACTGTATTTTATTCCTAGATTTGGTAATTACTCAGTTTTATATACTTTTATCTACTTAGCTGTAGTAGGGTTTAACAATTTTATTACTTTTATATAAAAAACTTAATTTTCTATATTATTTGTTCTATATTTCATTGATTTCTGCTACTTAATCTTCTCTTTCCTTGATTTATTTGGGTTTAATTTGCTCTACATTTATGTCCTTTTAAGGTTAACATTTATTTTATTTATTTTTTTAAATTATTTATTTATTTATGATAGTCACACACAGAGAGAGAGAGAGAGGCAGAGACACAGGCAGAGGGAGAAACAGGCTCCATGCACCGGGAGCCCGACGTGGGATTCGATCCCGGGTCTCCAGGATCGCGCCCCGGGCCAAAGGCAGGCGCCAAACCACTGTGCCACCCAGGGATCCCTAAGGTTAAAATTTAGATTATTGGTTTAAAAATTAACTTTTCTAATATGCATATTTAAAGCTTATATTATTTATTCTGAAAACCTAATTAGGGGGATTCCTAATAACATTGTAGTAAGAGAACATACAGTATAAGATTTAAATTTTTAAAAAAGATTTTATTTATTTATTTGAGAGAGAGAGCATGTACAAGTGGGGGAGAGGGAAAGGGGTAGAGAGAGAAGCAGACTCCCCACTGAGCAGGGAGCCAGAGATGGGGCTAATTCCCTGGACCCTGAGGTCATACTCCTGAGCCAAAGGCAGATGCTTAACCAACTGAGCCACCCAGGCACCTCTATAGTAGCTTTATTTATAATCACCAAAATGTGGAAGCAACCCAGTTGTTTTTTAGTAGGTGAGTGGATAAATAAACTGTGGTACATCTAGACAATAAAATATTATTCCCCATTAAAAAGAAATGAGCTACCAAGTCATAAAAAGGGATGGAGAAAAATCTTACATACTATGAAGTGAAATCTGAAAAGCCTGCACATGCTTTATAGTTTCAATTATATGATGTTCTAGAAAAGGCAAAACTATGGAGAGAGTAAAAAAATGAGTGGTTGCCAGGGCTTAGTGGGAAGGAGAGATAAATAGGCAGAGCACAGAGGATTTTTAATCAGTGAAAATTCTCTGTTTGATACTATAATGGTAGATACATGTCATTGTACACTTGTCCAAACCCCATACATACTACTGTGCTGGTCTGTTTCTCCCTCTGCTCTTCCCCCTGCTTGTGCTTTCTCTCTCTCAAATAAATAAATGGAATCTTAAAAACAAAACCTACTATAAACATCTCATTCATTGCTGGTGGGAATGTAAAATAGCACAGCCACTTTGGAAGGCAGTTTGTCAGTTTCTAACAGAGCTAAACATACTACACAATCATACTCCTTGATATTTATCCAAATGAGTTGAAAATTTATGTCTATACAAAAATCTGCACATAGATGTTTACCATTTCTTGTAGTACACTTTCTACTGGTGACAAATTCTCTTACTTGCATTTATCAAAAAAATTCTTTATTTCATACTCATTTCAAAAATATTTCTATGAGATAAAATTCTGGAATGCCTTTTTAAATTTATTTTTTAAAGATTTATTTATTTATTTATTTTAGTGAGAGAGAGAGAGCACACAAGCACAAGAGTGGGGAGGAATTGCGGGGTGGGGGGGTAGAGGGAGAAAGATTCTGAAGCAGACTCCATGCTAAGCACCGAGACCCCTGCAGGGCTTGATCCCTCCACCGTGAGACCACAACCTGAGCAGAAACTAAGAGTCCGACGTACAACCAACGGGGCCACCCAGGTGTCCCTGGAATGATTTTTTCTTTGATTTCAACACTTTAAAGCTATTGTTCTGTGATTTTTCTGAGATTTATGTATTTATTTTTGGTGAGAAATTACTCATCTTTCTTCTTGTCTTCCTGTATATAATATTTATTTATTTATTTTATGACTGCTTTCCGATTTTTTTTTATCATTGCCTTCTATAGTTTGATTATAACGTACCTAGTCAAAATTTTTTCTTTCTTTCTATTTGTATGGCCTAGGGTTGCCTGTGTGGGTATGAATATATGGGATGACTTTTTAAAACAAATTTGGAATTTTTCAGTTTCTCTCTTTCTCTGTCTCTTTCTCTCACACAAACACACACACTTCTTTTCTTTCAGGGACTTAAATGACATTAAATTAGATTATCTGAAATACTAACTACTTCTGTTTTTCTTTCCCCCTCTGTCTTTGAATGAGTTGATTTCTATCATATGTTTTCAAGGATACTGACCCTTTGTTTTGCAGTGTTCAATCTGCTGTACATGTTATCCAGTGAATTTATTCAGGTACAATATTTTTCCATTCTAGAACTCTCATTTGGTTCTTTCCTACAGATTTCACTTGTCTGCTGAGATTTCCCACCTCTGCATTGTGTATATGTTGTATCTTTCCATAAATTCACAATTGTCTGTGCAATAGCTGTTTTAAAGTCCTTGTCTCCTAATTTCAACATTCATATCATCTTGGGATCTATTTATATTGACTTCTTTTACCTTTGAATGCATTTTTCCTACTTTAAGATTTTATTTATTTATCCATGAGAGACAGAGAGAGAGAGAGAGAGAGACTGGCAGAGGCACAGGCAGAGGGAGAAGCAGGCTCCATGCAGGGAGCCTGATGTGGGACTCGATCCTGGGAATCCAGGATCATGCCCTGGGCCAAAGGGGCAGGCACTAAACCACTGAGCCACCCAGGGATCCCCACATGTCTAGTAATACTTGATTGTATACTAGGTATTATGGATGATATATTGTGGGGAACCTAGAGTATATTACTTTTCTTTGAATAGTGTTTAGTTTTGTTCTGGGAAGTGGTTTAAACTCCTAGTAGTTTCTCTAGATTTTGTCAGAATTGATCTTACGTTTTATTTCCATTTTATCTTTACTCTTTGCCATTACTCTTACTATAGGATGTGATCTTTACTCCTAGGCATGATCTTTTTAACATCTCAGTTCAATGTCTGAATAGCTCAGGAAGGCTTTTTCACTCTGGATTTACATCTCTATAAGAATTCAAATGTCTCTGAGCATTGACTAGTGTCTTGTGCCTCCATTCAGATGAATTTAGGATTCAGCATAGCTGTGGCCGCTCTCTAGAGGGCCTTACAGAGTCTTTATGAGTAGTGCATACTTTGGCCAAGGACTTGAGGGGAACCTCTGTAAAGATTTATCACTTCCCCTACTGTGTGTAGCTACCTCACCGCAGTACTCTGCCCATAACTCCAGCCACCTCTGCAGCCCCGAACTCTGATTTATGCTTCCTTACCTCGGTGAGATTGGCATTCTCCATTTGGGGACTGGCTTTCATGCTGCCCCTGGAAAATGGCCCCGGGTGGAAAGCTGGAATTGATGTGGAACTTACTTTATATTTTCTCTTTCTCTCAGGAATCACAGTTCTATGATGTTATTCAATACCTAGAAATAGTTTCCTAATAGGTTTTTTCCAGTTTTATTGTTTATGTTGGGAAGGTAACTCTGATACTACTTACTCTTCCATGCCTACAAGCAGAAGGTCTAGAACTTTATCCATTTTTTAAAAATTTAATATGGTGTACACAATCCATTCTTGGCTGCTAGAGATTCTGTCCGAGGTGATTTTCTAAATCTCACAGTTACACACATTTCAGGGAGAGGAAGCTAAGAGTAAAAAAGAAAAAAAGCTTTTTTATAAAGAAAAAAATGTTTATATTATTTAAAATGCTTGAACTATTTTAATGTACTTTTCCTCATTTAATTAAATCCATCACAAAAGCCTCATTAATTTCTATTTTTTTGTGAATTGACTCTGAACTTCTAAGCTATGTATCATACATCCTCCATTGTGTAGCTCCAACCTACCTTTCTGCTCTTACCTCCTACACTGTCTAACCTGACACTCTAGTTATGTTGGACTATTTGTTCTTTCCAACACAAACCCTAGGAAACATGACATACTACATTCTTTATGATTCATTTTCTTATCTGTTTTCAAATGTTATTTTACCCTCCTTTTAATTTGATCCCATCTATGGTACTTCACACATTGTACTGTGAATAGTTATTATTTTATCACAAATAAAAAAATGTCTTAAAAAGTCTCTTTTTTGACTTTGAGCTCCTTTTCTACTTATCATAAAACCAGGAACTTGGAAGCATTGCTTCTTACATTCTTTTTTTTTTTTAAAGATTTTATTTATTTATTCATGAGAATACACAGAGAGGAGAGAGAGAAGCAGAGACGCAGGCAGAGGGAGAAGCAGGCTCCATGCAGGGAGCCTGATGTGAGACTGGATCCTGGGTCTCCAGGATTGCACCCTGGGCTGCAGGCAGCGCTAAAACGCTGAGCCACCAGGGCTGCCTTGCTTCTTCCATTCTTGTACTTCTCATATGTAATCAGTAACCAGTTCTCTCAGTCAGAAGTACTGAGCATCTGAATCTATTGCCTTATCTTTATCTCCACTGAATTTGCCATAATTCAGGCCTGACAATTTTTTTCTCAGAACAACCTGGTCTTCTCTATCTCTGTACTGGAACAGAGTAATCCTTATGAAACACATATTTAATTACAACAAGTTCTGTATTAAAATCTTTCAAAGGCTTTGACGTGATTAAGAAGTTGAGGCTTCTTAGCCTGTCCAACTCTTAAATAGCTTGCATGGTACAATTTAGGGAAACATAACCTCAAACGCCCAGTTTAATGCCTATAAAGAAGAATACTAGCAGTTTGTAGTAAGGAAGTAACAAAGATTTATGAAAGGCTCTTTGATAGAAACAAACCAAAGTGAACTTTTTTTTCATGTTTCAAGAAAGATAGTTATAATTTAATGAGTTATTGCCATAGGAACGTATTGTAGATCAGTTATGGGAATTAGTTTTCCTTTCTGATTTTTAGGTTAATAGTGCCAGTTTTTCAAAAATACTGTTTGTTGTTATTGATGATTAAGAATACCAGTACATGTGTTTGGAGGGATTTAACAAGACAGCTCCGTAAATACACGCCTGTCTTTCAATCTGTCTGTTTCTGGCACAGAATGCTGACATTATTGGAGAATAGCTACCATCAGAATTAATGCTAATGCTCAGAATCTGGCTAATGCATACTTTGATGAATTAATTGATCTTTATCCTAAGTATGGTGGATGAGTCATGGCAGTACTAAGGAGAATACAGGTGATAGTCACACAGTTGGAAAAACAGGAGGAAATGAAACAAAATCATTTGGAAAAGGATTTAGAAATGAAAGGCCTGAAATCTGCTCCAAGTTGGGTCATGCCATTGCTAGTTGTCAATTATCTTGAGTGATTCATTTTCCTTCTCTGGGCTCCAGTTTTTTCCATTTATATAAAGAAGGCATTGGACTGTGCAATATCTGAAATCTCTATAATTTTTAATATTCTTACTTGAATTTGGAATTTAGAAAATATTCCCACTTCATACTTTATATTTTAAGTGTATATCAGTGCTTTGGGAATTAAGGCCTTTAAATTGCTTAAGGTTATTATTGTCATCGGTCCAAATGACAGGAGCTCTCTCTGCATTAGAGATCAACCTCATCTTCTTTCTCTCAGCATACCCTAACACTTACAAAACAGAGAATGTGTGAGTTTTTGGATATCACTCAAAAATCATTCTCTTGGAAGTATAGCTAAAGAAGTCATGCCCAAATCCTGCAATCATTTGAAAGTTTATTTCAGTTCATTCTTTTGACTTTACTTCTGGTTCTAGTTATCTACCTTCTGAACCTCCAGAGGCCTCCAGTAAATCTTCTAGCTAGTACTTGGAAAGTATTTTCAAAGAAATACAATTTTTGTACTTGGCATATATTGAAGAAAAAATGTGTCAGAGAAGAAAAAGGTGATTGGAAAAGCAGTGACCAAGACATAACTCTGACTAGTGCTGTAGTCAGAATGCTAATTCAATGGAAAAAGTGCTGGTCTTATGTACCTAGATGAACTATATTGAAAAACTAGAGGTTGGAGAATGTTTCCTGTTGGTTTCAAACTTAGTTTTTAGAATCAAATATCATTTCCATATGGCCAATTTTATTGCAGCATAGGCTATAATTTGTATAAAGACCAAGGTCTGTCAGTTACAATATACTTTTGGGTATACTTTAGCCTATTATAAAGTACAATCATGATTAATTAGACATGACTTGCTCCTAAATGGTTGGCACAGTCAAGGAAATGAAAAGGGAGAGCCTGGGGATTTTCTGGGGGAGCAGAGGCATTGTGAAGACAACAGTGAACTTGGATGAGTTGAGAACCCAGTTGGGTTTGATCAGGGAATTGTCCAGTGTGACTGGCCTCAGGAAGACGGATTCATGGTGACAAACACAAGAAACAACGTTTAGTTAGTAAATCAGATGTCAATGGTTACTTTTGGGCTGGGAAAGGCCTCTCTTGCTCTGCTGCCACTGGAAATCACCAATCTGTTTTCTACAAAGGGTTTCATGTATAGTTCATGGAAAACCAAAATAGTAATCATACACTTTTTTTTAGAATATGCATAACTATTACAGAGAGAGTTGAGTATTCCCAAGAAATATTTGAGGAGGCTGAGCGAGAATCTGGGTGCTGCCTTTACCTCACCCTAACAATTGTGTCTAACAATCCTTTTGTTATTAGGGATAGTGCAGAGAACACTACTCATTTAGTTATTCATTGTTGAATAGTATTTATTGAGTATAGACTATGTGAAAAGAAACATAAAAAAAAAACACTTGAAAATTATTAGGAGAAAAATCCATTATTTTGGTATGTTCATTGGCTTTTTTAGAGATAGTTAATACTGAGCTAGTTTACATTTATACTGAAATTCTCAGGAAAATAAAATACTTTACATCAGTGAATTTTCCAGACATCAAAACTTACTTTTTTTTTAATACAAAGCCTCTTCTAAAAAATAAAAGAATAAAAAGCAACACCTTATTTCTTATCATTTTTTAAAATGTATTTTTCAAGTCTATTTCTTAAAAGATTGTGAACATGTTTTACAACTTTGATTTCTCAGCGTTATTAGTATTAACAATTATATTTTAGTGTAAAATGGTCCATTCTGTTCAGAGACTTGTTAAGGTGTCTGACACTATTTATCCACACAATAAATATCTTTTATTATTGTGATATTTATTAGTTTGCTCTTTGTCTACTTTTTCTCCTTAAAATAGACATTTCTCACTTAAAAAAAATATCTTTCAAGTTCTTTTTTTCCTTCTAGACCAGAAGTCAGCAAACTTTCCTGTAGAAAACACTTCTCCTCTGTGGACCATATGGTCTCTGTCACAACCATTCAACCCTGCTGTTGTAGTGTACAACAGTCATAGACAACACACAGATGAGTGGGCATGGCTGTGTTCCAATAAAACTTTATTTTCAAAAATAGATAGTGAGCTCTAACTGCCATGGGCCATAGTTTACCAACCCCTGTTCTTATTGTTGAGTATGCTAAAATAGCTATGTAGAGTAATACATAAAAAAAGCAAATAGAATTTTTATAAGTAAACGTATAATAACTTTTTAAAAAAAATTTATTTATTTATTCATTAGAGACCCAGGGAGAGAGAGGCAGAGACACAGGCAGAGGGAGAAGCAGGCTCCATGCAAGGAGCCCCATATGGGACTCGATCCCGGGTTTCCAGGATCACGCCATGGACTGAAGGCAGTGCTAGACCGCTGAGCCACTGGGGCTGCCAAATGTGTAAGAACTTAATGTGCTCCTACAAACAAAATGTACAAAATTTTGTGCCATAATTATAAGACAGTGTTTTGGGGTACTTAGATGTCTTTCTTTCCCTTTTTCCCTTCTTTGCATCTTTTTCCAGTTTTGTGTCTACGTTGCAGATATTTGAAGCACTGAACAAATGAACTCCTGATATACTTGCTTCATATGAATGTGTACATGTGTATATTTATGTATCTAAGGCACAGGGCTGAAATCACTGTACCAATTAAGACCTAGATAACATTGGTTTGGTCTCTATTCTATGAAATTTGGAAGGTTCAGTATCCTCCACCAACATCACCAAGTTTATGCAAATTTAAGGGTGGGTCATATTTTTTATGATCACTTCTGGCTCTGAATTCTACTTCTGCCAAATTAAGTCAGTGTAGAGATTGTTTGGATATCCCTGTTCTAAAAAATTTCTTGGCCATTTTTACATCTCAGACTCCAGCCTCCTACTATGTTTCTCAGCTTTCCACAGTCCCTTCTGGATGGCCCCAGGATCTCCAAATTTGTCTAACTTTATTATGCAGATTAATTCCATTTTCTCCACCCTTACTCCCAAACTCCTCTGAATCCACTGTTCATTTTCTAATCCACCAAGGTGTTCTGCTGAACAAAAAAGGACCTCTTTTTCTTTAGTTGAATCATCCTTCTAAGAAGGAAATTAAAATTTTGTGTGGAATTTTTTCCCACTGGATTTTTAGATGAATGATTGGATGGATGGATGGATGGATGGCTAGACAGGTATTATTAAGTCCTATAAGTTTCGACTAATATTGCATGAAAGCAAAAGTGGAAAACCTATATTTAGCTTATTAGACTTGATTTTGTGATTTAGGAATTATTTAAGATTGTTCTTCAGGCTTATAGCCAAAGTATACCCAAAATACTATTTCTATTATTCCCACTATAGGAAGGATTTTATTCATTTTTGGTGTGTTTGCTTTTTATTTTTATTTTTTTTAAGATTTTATTTATTTATTCATAAGAGACAGAGAGAGGGAGAGAGAGGCAGAGACACAGGTAGAGGGAGAAGCAGGCTCCATGCAGGGACCCCTACGTGGGACTTGATCCCTGGTCTCCAGGATGGTGCCCTGGGCCGAAAGCGGCGCTAAACTGCTGAGCCACCGGGCCTGCCCGGTGTGTTTGCTTTTTAAATATCCTAATGATTTTCTTACAAAAGGAGTAAAAATATTTCATATGACAGTCAACTAAATTATAGAAATAAAATACAAGACTATAAACAGTATAAGGTAAAAGTTAAGCTTAGACCCAAAGGAACTGTATTGTATCTCCTCAAACTGATAACTAATAGGCTGATGTTTCTATTTGGAGATATGTCCTCTAGTCTCCAGTATCATAGTTCTTCCATTCACCTAAATATTTAATATAAAAATGATTTGCCTTATCCATAATTTTATTAGTCATGTATTAATTCATTTAGCAACTCAATTTTCTGCACAAAGGACTACAAACAATTATAAAATAAGAAGATGCATCTCTAATCCATCAAGGAGCTCAAAACCTGTGCCTGGAAAGAATATAAATAATAGTAATACAAATATGGCTAAATAGTTGGAAAAGAATAAAGAGTACAATATATGAGGCAGTTAATTTTTTTAACTCACATTTCCTAAGCACTGCAATAATCTACAATTGTCTCTTGGAAGTCTGCTCAGAGTGTTGAACTGCAATGAAAGCTAGTAACTATGTAGCTTATAATTTTTCTTAGCATGGCTAGAAAGTATTTGACAGGAAAAGGTAGATCCTGGGTTAAAGTAATTAAAAAACAAAAGAAAACAAAATCTCTTGTCTTGTAAAAATCCCCATTCATAGAGGGTGGAGGTATGACACTAAAGACGTTTACCAGTATTTTGTTTTCCATAGGTTTGCTTCATTGAATTTATTTATTCTTTTAAGGAAAACAAACTGCTAGGAGTCATACCACTCAAAGGCCGAGGGGACACAACGTTGTTCCTCAAGGAGTTCCTAGTCTAGAGGGAGGCATAAATGCAGATAACAGAGGAAGGACCAGTGATTTGGACTTCAGACTGCACGAAGAGTTGACATTTGGACTGCCCGTAATAGAGTTCAATAAACTAGAAGACGTGTAGAAGACATTGTTGGCTGAGGAAAGAAAATGAAGTGCAGGCTCACAATCCATTTTTTATAAGTTTCTGAATCCAAGAAGCTCTAAAAACTGTTGGTTTTGTTTCGGTTTTTAGTCTGCAGCAAACCTATTTGGTGGCACAAGCTAACCTGTATTGATGTGAGGCTGACTGTAATCTTTATTCATTCCACTTATGAGAATATCTGTAGATTTTGTTGCAGAAATATCAGTGTTCTTTATTATAGGTGCTTCCCCAATATACAGAGATTTTGCTCGTACTTTATACGTTAACTCTATTACTTTTTAAAAACACCACCGTGTGCCCCCTCAACCGGAATTATAGTACACATCTAGCCCCAGGGGTTCCGATACAGGATTGTTGACCTGAGGTAATTATAGATAATGAGATATTGTGGAAATTATGCTCAGAAAGCTAGATAAAATAGTGCCAATTCTTGAAGTCCACATTAAAGATCTTGGAAATTCTACTTTAGGCTGTAAAGAAACCATTACGGGGTCTTGAAGAAGTGAGTGAAATATTCAACAGTGTTTTATGAAAATTAGTTTGTGTTCCTCAGCACACACAATTTTAAATTTCTTTCCCCAAACAATGGTAAAACCCAGGATAGTTTTCCTTGAGTGACAGATAATGATGTCATATGAAATACCTGTTGAAAATAGATATTTACATCCATCATTTGTTTTCTTGTGAAGCTGTGTGGGAGAAATAAGGATAGAGAAAGCAATCTCAGGTTTTGCTGGCAGCTTGCTAAGTGTCAGGCCAGATAACATGGTTAGGGTTTGATGTCCCCAGATGACCTTGCTCTGAAAATCCATGATTTGCTTCCTGGAAGAAAAAGAAATAAGCAAAACCCACAAGAAACAGTCATTTATTTCATTTTTGTTCTCGTTCCCTTCAAAATAATTTTATTCTAATTAGATTAGGAAAAGTAGTTGAGAAATTAAAGATGGTGGTGGTGGTATGTGTGTGTATATTGAGAGAAAGAGAGACTTACGATAAGTTCTTAAACTCTGCTGTTACAGGATTTGTGTCCTTTTAGTGCCCAGGTTCTTGGTAGCACCACTTGGAAGAATGAAGAGGTAGACCAGAGGAAGAGTAGTGGCAGCAAAACAAAGTTTCTTGAGTAAGAATATTAAACTTCTGGAGAAGGGCCAGGCCGGAGTGGGTTGCACCTGGAGTTTCTAAGGTTGGGGGTTCTTTTGTGAACTTCCTTAAGCAATCAGGGTATACTGAGTCATGCCAGTCAGGGCTTTGGTCACATATCTGTCTACCTATTAGGGTAATGCCCACATGCCAATGGTCTTTTTTTTTTTTTTTTTTTTTTTGCTGACTTCTGGGGGCTTATGTTTTAACTGCCCCTTGCCCATGATATTGACACATGCTTTTAAAGTTAATTGTCTTATTTTAGGATGTTTTGCAAAAGTCATTTCTGCAAAGGCTGCAAAGCAGAGTGTCAGTATGGTCCTGTCTAAACAGCGAAACAGAATGTCAGTGCTGTTTTATTTTAGCTGTCCTGACTCCATATTCTCTTGTTGGAGACCCTGGCCCTGACTAACTCCGAACACTGCCATTGGAAACAGGTAGCAAGAGTTTGGGAATTAGAAAACTGTCTCTGGAATGTGCCCATCTCAGTTTTCCTTTCCTGGAATACCTGGGTAGTTAATTAGTCTCTCACGTTTCCCAGGCTTGTAATAATTGATTATGGGAACTTAGAAATAAAAATACATTTTATTTTCATCTTAGAAATTACCAGTTGAGGGGCAGCCCCGGTGGCGCAGCGGTTTGGCGCTGCCTGAAGCCTGGGGTGTGATCCTGGGGGCCCAGGATCGAGTCCCACATCGGGCTCCCTGCATGGAGCCTGCTTCTCCTGCTGCCTGTGTCTCTGCCTCTCTCTCTCTGTGTCTATGAATAAATAAATAAAATCTTAAAAAAAAAAAGAAAATACCAGTTGAGGGGTTGGAAACAGAGGTAGATATAGGTAATAAAACTGTGAATTGGTACACTTTTCAAAAAGGGTATTTGGTAGCTACCTTGGGGATATTACTAAATCCATTTCCTAGGTATGGCATTTCAATTTCTAGAAGTCTGTACAGGGAATGAGAGAACTCCATCCAATTCCTAGCTTATGCTTTTCCTGAAAATCTCTTTGTTTGTGTGCATAGTAACAGCTCATTCACAAACATTTTATGGCTCTCATTGGAGTCCAAGGATGAAGCACCAGCATTAGGACCGTGGAACAAGAATTTTTTGACACTGTAACCTTAAGCATCATACGTAGTCTGGAAATTTGACGTTCCTATGTTTTTTTAAAAAAAATCACTTAAAAAATTCTGATATATAAAAAAACAAATAATATTTATTTCTGATTTTGAAAGTATTCAACATTAATTGTAGAAAATGTAAAAATACAAAAATTCAGTAACAGAAATTGACAACAGTATCTGTGGCACGTTTTCGTGTTCCCCTGGCACTGTACCTCATGGTTTATGTACTTTGTCTCAGTAAGACTTTACCCTGAGGTCTTTATTGTCCTCTTCCATGTAAATAGAAGCTGACAGCAGGAGAGTTAAGAGAAGTGCACAAAGCGGTCACACCAGCAAGTGGGAGAACAGAGCTGAAGCCCAGGAGGCCCAGCTTTTGCATTCGTGTTCATGCCCTGAACAGCTGCACACCACTTCCTCCCCTGATAACCACTAATAACCACCAAAAATGGCCAAGGAATAACCAACCATGTTGTGTTTTTGTGTATATGCTTTCAATCTTTTCCCTCCACGTGTATTTATTTTTAGAATCAATTAATTAAATTTATTTTTAAGTTCAAGTAAGTTTAATTGAAATCCTAGTGCAGGCTGGTTTTCTTTTTTCCTCCAATGTTAGTCTTTTTGACAGTGTAACCCATAACTAATAAAATAGCTGAGGCGTGATCTTGGTACTTGCTAATCCAGAATGCAGCCCTAATGGTGAGCATCTAGGTAATTTACTTGGATTAAAAACAAAGTACAAACAAACAAAAAACACCCTCCAAACAAGCAGACATCATGCTAACACCTCCTCCCAAGCAAAAGCTACTTATAATCCTCAGCTCAAGGTGTCAGTGACGGCATCAAGCATGTGGCAGAAAATAAAGGAGACGGATTTTTCAAATTTTATCTCCATATCCTTTCTTTTCCAAATGTAAGAATCCCAAATATTGCTAACAATGTTTAATAATGCCTTAAAGTTTTAAAATCCACCTTTAAGAATGGTATTTCCATTTGCATTTACAGATTATAAATTTTAAGTAAAAGAATATCCAGTAGGTGATTTATACCATGTCCTGATTTTTTTTTTTTAAAGAAAGCTCTCTTTTAAAGTGTCCTAGTCCATTAAGCAGACTGCAGATCTTGGGGAAAAGGAGACAATAAATTCTTGAAGGGGAGTAAGAGGTACAGACTTCCAGTTATACAATAAATAAGTCACAGGGATAAATAATACAGCATGGGGAATATAGTCAATAATATTGTAATAATGTGTGATGTCAGAGGGGGACTACACTTATTGTGAGAATTTCATAGTGTATGTAATTGGGCAATGAGTACGTTGTTTGCCTGAAACTAAAATCATATTGTATGTCAACTATACTCCAATATGGAAAAAAAGAAACTATTATTTGTGGGGAGTCTATAAGTGCTAAACTCGGCACTAAGCATTTCTTTTCCTTATCTTCCCCATATTTTATTGTCACAATAATTCTCCAAGGTAGGTCAGTAGCATCATTTTGTAAATGAAAAAAAAAATGTAACTCAAAAAAGTTAAGAAATTCATCAATGAAACACATACAGCTAGTAATTGGTGACACTGGGATTTGAACTCAGGAATATGTAGTTCTGAAGTTCTAAATATTTCCTATGATGTCATCTGAAAGTTGGGCAATCATAATATCTAAGATCCAGAGAGGACTTCTGTCCAAATAGGTAAGGCAAGTAAAATGGAAAGAGAAAAAGGAAAAGAAATCACTACTTTCATTAATTTTGTGGTTGAACACCATTTTGCTGAGGCCCAATGATTTTTCTCACAGGATTTTTAAAAGTTGAATTGAGATACCAATTCAGGTGTCATAAAATTCACCCTTTTAAAGTATACAATTGAATTATATTTGCATATTCATAAAGCTGTGCAACCATCATCACCAATTCCAGAACATTTTCAGCCCCCTCAAAAAAACTCCATACCCATTAGCAGTCACTTACCCAGTTTTGTGAAGCAAAAATCTTCAAAATCTTTCTTCTAAAAATCCAATTTTCTTAAATTCTTCCCTCAAACAAAAATGGTTCCTAGTTATTTTTATAGATGTAAGAGAGAAGTTACAAAATAATCTAACATAACAGATGATTGATGTTGCTGTTGTTAAATATATCTTTATGTATGAAAAGAATTATTAATGGAAGACTTTCCCGAAAGTTATCAATGAATCTGCCCCTTTCCCACAACTATCATCATTACTACCATTTATTTATTTATTTATTTATTTATTTATTTATTTATTTATTTATTTATTTTTAAAAGATTTTATTTCTTTATTCATGAGAGACACAGAGAGAGGCAGAGACACAGGCAGAGGGAGAAGCAGGCTCTATGCGGAAAGCCCAATGCAGGTTTCGATCCCAGGACCTCGGGATCATGCCCTGAGCCTAAGGCAGATGCTCAATCGCTGAGCCACCCAGGCACCCTACTACCACTTATTTGGTACTAGCTCTCTGGCAAGCACTATATTGAGATATTTCATTTTATTTAATTTTGACAACAATCCTGTTAAGTAGTTATTAATACTCACACCATTGCACAAACAAGACAAATTGAAGTTTGGAGAAGTGAAATCACCTATTCAGTGTCACGGCTGGGGAGTAAACCCAGGTCCAGTTTGATTTGAAGGTACAAATCTTAACCACTGAGCTCTCCACCAAAGGAGAGGAAATGGTCAAAAGACAACATAGATCTAAAATGAAAATAACATTTGAATTTGAATGGAAAATTTACATCAGCTGAGGATGCTGAAGAAGGTTGTCTGGTACTAGCTCCTGGAAGCTTTATTCCAATGACTTACATACCCATGGGATTGGATATTTACTGTGTACACTTGCATAAAGGTCCTTTCTTTGTTTGATAATTAACCTATCAAACCACAAATGGAAACATTTGCAAAGTCAGGAAGTGCAAAACCTTTCATATTGGTACTATGGAAACCTCTTCTCCTAGGTCTTTGTCTGCTGATCTTCCAGGATCATTATGCTAGACAGGTCTGGGGAAGGGTTGTAAACACTGCTTTCTCCTGGCTTGAATTTCTTTCTGCTACTTTCAAGACCTTTATTTATTTTTTTATCATACCTGAAACCATCTGGCAGGTGTTGATTTTCAGGAAAGACAATAGGTGACACCTGTTGCTTTTGTATATGATTGCCACATATGGTTCTAATATATTTGATTAAGGTTTCTCTGCAGGTGAATTCTGTGATTAACTCAATCATGAAAGAAGCAGAATCTTAGAACTGTTCTGCAACTTGGGGTGAAACTTGCAATTTAACTCAGTACCTATTTGTTGACCATCTCCTATGTTTGAGTAACATCTGTATACGGAGGAAGATAGTGGTGGTATTTCATGATGAATAAACCTTAGGATTGCTGTGAAAGGTAATAAAGTGTGTATCTGTGTGTGTGTGTGTGTGTGTGTGAGAGAGAGAGAGAGAGAGAGAGAGAGAGAGATCAGATAAATATAAAGTATATGGCCAACTAAAGATGATACAAGGCATGATGTGATAAGTTCAACTTTTCCTGATTCTTCCAACCAGGTTGACCCTCATCCCTCCTTTAGACACTATAGCTCTGAAGCGGAGAGCTAGGTTCTTGTCTTACAAAGAATGAATCTCATGGATGAAGGAAAGTGAGTAAGGTGACAGAGTTTTACTAAGGGAGGATAGAGACAAAACTCTTAAAAGTGAGGCAGGTCCCAATAGGGTTGCCAGTGTGGACTTCCACTGACAGTCTTTTATTTAGAACTGACCAGGGATCCTGTGGCCTTATCATTCTTGTGATGTCTTGGTTTGAGTAAGGACTGGTGATAACATCTTTAATGGCTTCTTTTTGGTCTGGTTATTCTTTGTTGGTCACTGGTGACTCTCATAAAATCAAACAAAAACACCCTTCCCACCCACACAGAGGGCAGGGTGGTCTGGTTTGTTCCCTTATCTCTGGTTTCCTTACACCTCAGCATTTTTGGGATGTCTGTAAGCCCGATTCTGTGGCCCCCTGCCTATCTCTCCCTACCTATCCCTGCCTGTTCCTTACTTAGCATTATCTCCTTTTTTGCACCTATCACAGTGTAGCTATTTATGTGACTATTTGGTTGAATTTTCAATAGTACTTTGGTTCCCTTGTAACTATGTCAGACATAAAGGTTTTACATAATTCAAATCAGAGGTAAGTATATGAATGTTCCATGCTAAGAAATATACATAGATAAGCCTCAAAGAGGAGTATCTAACCTAGTAAGGGAAAGGTTCTTGGTGGAGGTGACACTGGACCTGATATTTAAAGGATAGATTTGTATTCACTGGGAGAAGTAAGAAGTTTGGATATTCAGGAAGTGGAATGGCGTGTGCAAAGATGTACACACGTGAAACAGCATGCTTTGTAGATGTGCATGGAGTTAAGTTCATGTAGAGAGAGAGATAGAAGATGAGACAAATTGTCAGGCATCTTGGAACTGAGCTTAAATTGTTGACTTTATCTTGAATGCTATGAAGAGTTTCTGGAGAGCAAAATCCTTCAGGGATTTGAGTTTTGTGTGATTATTTTGGCAATGTGGAGGCTGAATTGAAGATAGCTGGACCGTCTTTCATAAATGTGTTATAATAACCAGGCAGGAAGGGATGAGGGCCTAAAAGAAGACAAGAACAAAGGGGATAGATGTGAAAGCTGTTAAGGAAACAATATCTCTAATAGTCTCTGGCTGATTAGAGATGGATTAGCAAGAGGAGTGTAGGCTGGCTCACAGGTGTTTGAATTTGGAAGCTGTATAGATGATGTAGTCTTTTACAAAAATGTGGAGCTGAGCAGGTTGGGGATAAAGAAATATGTCTAGTCATGAATTTGTTGTTTTGGAAGTACTTGTGACACATTTAAGTGGAGCTTCCCAGGAAAGCTTGGAAATACGGAAGAAAACTATGGAGGGATCTTGTTGGAAAACACACATATACACACAGGAATCATCGAGAAATGTAGTTGCTAAGAGGAAAGAGGAAAGTGGTGTCTCTGAATACAAGAAGGAAGAGTTTCATGAAATAGAGAGTGATCAATAATTTTCACACATATAATTACAGTTTTAGGTATAGTTAGGACAAAATATGTCCATTGAATCTGGGATAGCCTAGTTTATGGTGACTTTAGAAGAACGTAAGTGGGGTTATGTGGGCAAAAGGCAGCATTCAGCAGGTTTATGGAGAGATAAAAGGTGATAAAATGGAGATAGTATATGTAGACTCTGCTTTAAGATGTTTGCCAGTTTAAGGAAGGGAAGAATGAAAGGACAGAAAAATAATGCACAGTCATGTGGGATTTGGAAAATTCTGTATGAGACTCTTACCTGGAACATGGGAGTGCCATTCTTGGCCTTAAATTGTTTTGTGCTTAGGCACAAAGACACACATATGTATATTTGTGAATATATTTGTGTGTATAAGGAGGACGTTAAAAGGAGCTAAAATACTCACTCTGAGTTACCACGTGTTAATCCAGTCTTCACTATGACTCTAGTCAATGGCTCCAGTTAGCTTTTGTCTCCTTCCTATACTTGACCATGGATCCCTGTGACCACTTGTATCAGGTGAAAACTTGCTATTATGGGAGTCAGCCTAAGCCTTGAGCTAAGACTCTCTCTCATGCCCTGTTGTGGAGATTGACAATAATAAAAACCTCACAATTTACTACCAACGCAATCCTTATTTTTATTGTTGTCAGGTCTTTAAATGAATGGCTGCCCTTGACTCTGAAAAGCAGACAATCTGCAGAAAGAAAATTTGATTTTCAAAGAAGGGAAAATTGCCCTGAAATCATTTCTATGTATTTCATAAAATGTTTGATTCTTACACTGTCATACCCAGAGTTCATAGCATAGTGTTTTGTAAAGAATATTGAACTGGAAGGCAGAGTCCTAAGTAAGAGTCACAGCTCTGTCCCTGGGGGTCATGTGACTTTAGGCAAAACCACTATCCTGTTTTTGTCCTCTTTTTCTGTTACTGGATGGGGTTAGATATCACCTATTACCCATCACCACTTCCATTGAGATTTTATTTCCTTAAAACCCTAATGAAGTCACTCCACAGATTAATTTCCTTTTCTTCGCTGTGTTTCAGAAGAACTCTGTTCTTGAGAAACGTCACTACATTATCTTTGCCATTTCCACAGGCCTCTATTGTTATCAACATTATCTGTATAGCTATCTGTTCTTCACCATGTCCACTACTGTGGTCACTGAGGACATTAGTTATCTTTCCAATATGAAATATACATTCAATAAATGTATGTTGAGTAGAAATGAATGTTTTCAAAGATTCATTTATTTATTTGAGAGAGAGAGAGAGAGAGTGCGGGTGTTCACAAATTAGCAGGCAGGGGCAGAAGGAGAAGAAGCAGCAGACCCCCAGCTAAGTGGAGGAGCCCAAAGCAGAGCTCCATCTTAGGACCCGGGGATCACGACCTGAGCTGAAGGCAGATGCTTAACTAACTGAGTCACCCAGATGCCCCAGAAATGAATTTTTTAACTCATGTAGCAGGTAGACTTAATATCTACCATAAAATGTAATGAGACTTTTTTTTAAATTTATTTATTTATGATAGTCACACACACACACACACACACAGAGAGAGAGGCAGAGACACAGACAGAGGGAGAAGCAGGCTCCATGCACCGGGAGCCCGACGTGGGACTCGATCCCGGGTCTCCAGGATCGCGCCCTGGGCCAAAGGCAGGCGCCAAACCACTGCACCACCCAGGGATCCCTGTAATGAGACTTTTAATTGGAGAGGATAGTTAATGTGAAAATTAAAAGGGTTTGGTTGCATATTGCTGGAGTTAATGGGGGTCTGTATTATTGTTCTGATGTCCTGAAGACTTAAGGTTGTTGAAATTTCATGAGGGCATGAAGAAATCAAATACAGCTTATATTAGTTATATTGTAATGACGTTTTTTCCCCAATGTCACTTAACTTTAAGACCTCATTTTAAAACATAGGTACATAAATTTAAAATAAGAATAAGAGTAATACCTCAGATTTATGGCACTTTGGCTTTTCTTCTTCTTATTTTTTTATCTCCTGTATGGTTTTTGTTAGAGGATAAGGCTCATTGATACCTAAGCTCTTTTTGGTACCAGCATTGTATTGGTAAAGGCACTGAGAAGGTATGATTCTGATTTAAGTCTTCTGACTCTCTGGGCATTTAGACTTGTTAGCAATTTGGAAATGACATTTCTAGTTTTAGTGTATCTCCCTCAGTTTGTATTTTTATATTTTAATCAGGGTTAGTAATAAATATTTTTTTAATCAAAATGTGTATACTTAACTTTTTAAAAATATATTATTTATTTTGAAGAGGTAATATATACACATAAGACCAAGTTTGGAAGTAGGAAGTAAACTGCAATCTCCTTCTCTCCACTGTTTCCAGCATCTTAATCTTCCTCCCTAAGACTATACCTGATGCCAGTCACTTGTGTCCTTGTTCAGAAAGGGTCCATGAGTTTATAAACATAAATGAATGCAAATTTTTTTCTCTACCATACAGATTGTAGACTATGCTAATGCTCTTTTATATGCTTGTTAAATTTAGTAAAACATTTCAAAGATCTGTCCATTTTAATACATATGGAGTCGCTACATTTTTTTAAATTGCAAAACATTGCTTTTTAGGGTTGTGCCAAAATTGAACTAGCTCCCTATTGATGGATCAGTATCATTAATATCAAATAGCATTATCAACAATATTGTACTGGTACCTTGTGTGGTTGTCACTGGTTGTACAATGGGCAATTATACTTGGAAGTTAATATCTAGAAAAGGCATTTGGGAGAAGTGGCTTTTTTAAATTTCAAAAGATAGAGACAAATTGCCATCCATCAAGGCAATCTATGTGTACTCTTACCAAGAATGTAAGATTTCCATGTCCTTTACATTCTCTCTAGAACATTGGGTTAGCAAACATTTTCATCCATGAAATTTGAACAATTGACAAATGATACTTTACTGTTGATATATTTTGTAGTTGTCTAATTATAAGTGAATTATGTGACTTTTCACATGTTTAAAATTGAATTAAATCTCCTGTATAGTTCATAACCTTACTCTAAATTCTTTGTGGGTTATTGTTTTTAATTTAATGTATATTTTTCCCAGATGGAAAACCCACAGAAACCATCTCCATTTAATTTCACTTCATCAATATTTAATAGGAATTAATATTTAATATTTAACATTTGTTATTAATTTCATTCAACCAATATGTAGTAAATAATTTATTACATGTTCTAAGTAATGAAGATATTAAAAATGAAAGCTATAGATACTTAAATTTATAGATAAAGGGGCTCAGTCTCTTGGAGAAGATATATATATGTAGAGACAGAATAAATAAATTTTATGGTAGAAGAACTATAGTTTTCAGAAAAAATTTCCCTGAGAGAACACTGGCATTTGTGGTAGGTCTGAAAGAATGTGTGGGATTTTTAGGATTAGAGAAATGTTCAGGTGATGGGAGTGAGAATACCCATTTAGAACTGTGTCCCCTGTTTTGATATTGAGTTTTTATTAATAAGCAAATGGCACTTCCTTGAAATATCCCAGTATTAACCATCTTGTACTGAAGGATTCTCACAGTAAACAACTCATACTTGGCTATGATAAGGTAGAAACATTTTTCTTCTCTGTGACTCAGATGGCTCATCTTTAAAGTTTTCTTATAGATAACAAACTCTGCATTTATTCAAAACAACTTGTTAAAGAGCTATTAGAAGGAAATGGAAAATATCTGATAGCAGCAGCAAATCTTGAAGTACTATTTATTTCAAGACGGGGTCTGGGAATGGGAAGGTTGGAAGAAAAGGTTGGAAGTCTTAATCATTAACCTGACCTCAGATGGCTTTATCAGAAAAGTACTGCATAAGTAATATTATTCCTTGCCTGTTAGGTCTGGTAAGACAAGAGGTATATGGTGAGTGCCCTGTAACTGAGAGTGATGTGATGGAACACAGGCCAGGGGTGGAGGTAAATAGAATCTGAATTCTGGGTGCTATTCCTTTCCAAGCAGAGTCTGTTCTGTAGTGAAGGCAGTACCTATTCAGTGTGGCTAGAAAGTAAAGTAGCAGCATTTCTTAAGCATTATATATTGTATATTTCAATGAAAGTTATAGCCCTTGGTTAAGCTCAAGTTTTTAAACCTAAATGAAGCTTTTTCTAACTGCATACTCTTTATCCTCCAAAGACAGAATGAACTATCCCTTCTTTGTAACTTTATTGAAATTTTAGTCCTACCACTACTGCAAAGCTATGTTATACTTATGGTTTATATGTATCTCCATTCCTTTACTAGATTTTTAAGGCAAGGAGTTAAGTTTAGTTTCTAAATCTTTGTGGGGAGGTGATGGATGAGTGAATGGGTTAAAGGTAATCTGGAACTTTATACTGTTTTCCTAATGATGATGACCTTGTTTTGAACCCCTACCTCAACATTTTTAAAAAATTTAATTTAATATCATTAGTTTAGTTTTAATACTCTCCCTGGTGGTAAATATTGGTCTTTTATAAGTGTTTTTTTCCCCCTGTAGAAAAATGGGAAAACAATAGGAACAGGTAATTCCTCACAAAAATATAAGCTCTCAAATGAAAAAACAAAAAAGGTTCAAACATCTTTATAATTAGAAACAACATTGTGAGCAAACTGACACAAATAAAAAAAAATAAAAGAGGCCAATGCATTCTGTTGTCGAGGCTGTGGGAAAACAAGCACTCTCATATATTGCTGGTAGGAATCCAAATCCATGAAAGCCTTTTGAAGGGAAACTTGGCAATACCTAACAAAACTACCTATATACTTATTTTTTGACTGAGCATTCCCATTCCTAAGAATCATATTGTTGCAAACAAATGATCATGGGGGGAGAAAAGAGAGGAAAACCAAGAAACAAACTCTTAACTATAGAGGACAAACTGATGATTACCAGAGGGGAGGTGGGTGGGAAGATGGGTTAAATAGGTGATGGGGATTAAGGAGGACACTTGTGATGAGCACTGAGTATTGAATGGAAGTGCTGAATCACTAAATTGTACATCTGAAACTAATATTACACTGTATGCTAAATAACTGGAATTTAAATTAAAACTAAAAAAATCATATTGTTATAAGAATCTACCCTCCAATAATATAAAAATATGCACATGTTATTTATTGCAGTATTATTTGTAACAGAAAAATATTGGAAATAACCTAAGGTTCACTAAATATGAAAGTATCTGCTCAGTTGTACAAAAACATAAAGAATATAAAACAGAAAATAAAGGGACCAGTTACCTAAAGGAGTGGGTGGGAAAGGAGTGGAAAGAGGGTAAATGAGAACAGGATGGGATGGGGGATCAGGGAGTGACACTTATTGGAGGATAATTTTTAATTTTTAAGTTTTGACTCTTAAAACCATACCAATGTTTTATATACTCAAAAAAGAAAGAAATAATTAAAGCTAATTATTTTTGATTAAATAATTAAAATCAGCCAGCATGGAATTAAGACAATAACAAATGAATCTAACTGTATTATAAATGAATGACTAACCCATACTGAAAAGGGTGGGGAAGAAAACAACTAACCTATATCACTTCAGGAAATATATATTTTTTTAATGTATGAAAGTTGTTTATTTTTTTTTCAAAGTAAACCAACTAAAATACTTTTCTTCCTGAAAGCAAAAACATTCTCCTTGAAGAAAACTGGGAAAATACAATCAGAAAGCAAAAGTAAAAATTACATTTATTTCAAATGTGCAGAGATCTCTCCTATTTGCAGTCTGGCACATTTTCATCAAGTTTTTTTTTTTTAAGTTGAAGTATAGTTGACACACAATATTATATTACTTTCAGGTGTACAACATAGTGATTCAACAATTATATATAAAACAACTATATATATACATTTATATATATACAATTTATATACATATATTTATATATACACATTTATATATATAATTATATATAATAAATATATAATTATATAATTATACACACACACACACACACACACACACACCATGGTAAGTGTAGTCACAATCTGCCCTCCAATGATGTTATTACAACACAATTTTTTGTCATGGGGTTGGATTTAAAAAAATTTTTATTTAAAATAAATTTAACTATCATATATTGTATTATTAGTTTCAGGGGTAGAATTTAGTGATTCATCAGTTGCATACAACACCTGGTGCTCATTACATCAAGTGGCCTTCTTAATGCCCATCACCCAGTTACCCCATCCCCCACCCATCTCCCCTCCAGCAACCCTCAGTTTGTTCCCTATAGTTAAGAATCTTTTATGGTTTGCTTTCCTCTCTGTTTTCAATCTTATTTTATTTTTCCTTCCCTTCCCCTATATTCGCCTGTTTTGTTTCTTAAATTTCACATATGAGTGAAATCATATGGTATTTGTCTTTCCCTGTCTGACTTATATCACTTAGCATAATACTGTCTAGTTCTATCCATATCATCACAAATGGCAAGATTTCATTCTTTTTGAAGACTTAGTAATATTCAATTACTAATATTCCATTACTAATACACCATATTTTCTTTATCCATTCATCTGTCAATGGACATCTGGGCTCTTTCCATAGTTTGGCTATTGTGGACATTGCTGCTAGAAACACTAGAGTGCGTGTGCCCCTTCAAGGGGATACATATTTATCCTTTGGATAAATACCTAGTGGTGCAATTGCTGAGTAGTAGGGTAGCTCTCTTTTTAACTTTTTGAAAACTTCCATACTATTTTCTAGAGTGGCTGTACCAGTTTGCATTTCCAGTAACAGTATAAGAGAGTTCCCCTTTTTCTGCATCCTTCCCAACATCTGTTGTTTCCTGAGTTGTTAATTTTAGCCATTCTGACAGGTGTGAGGTAGATATGTCATTGTGGTTTTGATTTGTACAGAAATAATATTTGATTGGATACTGTAAGGTTAAAGACAAAAACAACTCTTCATACATACTGTACTCTGATGATGATCCACTTCTCACAGGAATATTGGTTAGGAATTCTGTAACTACTTTAAGTGTATTTTAGGATTGAATAAATAAGTGAATATATTATAAATAATAAAATTCAGGTTTTTCATAGTCAGAGAAAGAAATTACAATAAGGAAATGGCAAAGAGTAAAACAAAACTTGTGTTTGATTGGAATCATAGGTATTAGTGTTTGTTATCTCTCTTTGTCCTATCTCTATTTCTATACCTATCTATAGATATCTACCTATTATATATCTACATATAAATATATCCACATATAGATACATGTAGATATCTCTATTCATTTATATATAGAGATAGATATTTCAACAGATATGATGTATGAATACATGTAGGTTTGTATATACATATATTTCCTAGCTCTCTCCACCAAAAGAGCCTAGGAGGGATGATATGCCAGTAACGATGAGCACACTTATCACACAGGATTTGGTTCCTAAATACTATTCTCCAATAAAAAGAACTAGGACTCATTAGAAAATTAGTTGATTCTAGAGCTGGGGCAGGAAAAATAAGAGATAAACCTGAAACGTCTTGTGATACCAGAAAATTAAGGAATTGTTCAATAAAAGGACATAGCAACCAAGCAGGTGGACCTCCCAAAGGCTAAAGCTCGAACAATTGGAGCCACAAAATGATAGTATTGGATTATGACCCATAGAATAAATATCCTTGAGGCCATACTGGAATTCCATAATGGAATAAATATATGGAGAAGAAGGTACAGCTCTTACAGAAGAATTCCCATTACTCTAGAAGGAATGAAGAACACACAAAGTCTCTTTTAGGAAAACTGCATAATGATAATTGCTAGAAGCAAGATCTACCAAATGATGCTAAAATCAGTGGATAAAAGTTTGAGGAGAAAAAAGATACTAATGTAGCCTCAAAGTTTTTCTCAAGAGATTTACCACCTAGTGGCGGTTGTATGGCTCAGTCAGTTAAGTGTCCCATTCTTGATTTCAGCTCAGGTCATCATCTCAGGATTGTGAGACTGAGCTCCACGTCGGGCTTCGTGCTGGGTGCGGAAACTGCTCACGATTCTCTCTCTCCCTCTCTTTTTGCCCCTCCCTCGCAAAAAAGAGATTAATCAAATATAAATAAAAAATAACTTTATAGTATAGAAACTTAGCAGACACTACCTTAACCAAGTGATAGGTACTGTATCACTAGTTGACATCATGTAATGACACACTAAGGAGGAAAGAACATGGACAATGTGACTTTCTTGCCAAAATTAATAGCCTTATATGGATCATGAGGAAGCATCAGACAAACCCAAATTGAACAAAATTCCACAAAATATTTGACTAGGGCAGCCCCAGTGGCGCAGCGGTTTAGCGCCGCCTGCAGCCTAGGGCATGATCCTGGAGATCCTGGATCATATCAGGCTCTCTGCATGGAGCCTGCTTCTCCCTCTGCTTGTGTCTCTGCCTCTCTCTCTCTCTCTCTCTCTCTCTCTCTGTGTCTTTCTATGAATAAATAAATAAATAAATAAATCTTTAAAAAATAATAAAAAAATATTTGACTAATATTAATTGGAAGTGTCAAAGTTCTGAAAGGCAAGAAGAAGCTGAGAGACTGTAATAAATGGAAAGAGACTAAGAAGACACATTAAATGCAAAGTGGATCCAAGTTGGATCCTGGAACAGAAAAAGGGTATGAGGCAAAACCAAACCAAACCAAAACAAACAAACCTGGTGAAATTCTAAATTTTGCAGTTTATTTAATAGCATAGTATCAGTGTGAGTTTACTAGCTGTGATAACTATACACCGGCTACGTGGTGAGTTACTAACATCAAAAGAAGTTGAGTGAAGAGTATACATGAACTCTACTATTTTGCAACTTTCCTAGAAGTCTAAATTTATTTCAAAATAAAAGTTTGGAGATAAATAATAGAAAAAGAACACGAGGAAGTAGATAATACAAATAAAAACCCCATGCATGTGATCTTTTAAAAATAGTTAAAAGTTATTTGGACGATATATGTCATTAATTAGGTAATGACTGGTTACTGGTTTTGCTACATTATCTAATGAGGTTGGCTCTAACAAGGAAATACCACATACTAGATGGCTTATGTGACAAACATTTATTTCTCACAGTTCTGGAGTCTGGGAAGTCCAAGATCAAGGTCACCAGGATATCTGGTGTCTGGTGAGTACCTACATCCTAGCTCACAAACAGCTGTCTTCTCAATGTCTTCTCACTGTGTCTTCACAAGGTGAAAGGGGAGAGGGAGCTGTCCAAGGCCTTCTTTTTTATAAGGGCACTAATCCCATGCATGAGGGTAAAACCTCCCACAGGCTCCATTTCCCAAATACCTTGAGGGTTAGGATTTCAACATATGAATTTGAGGGGTGGGGATGAAAACATTTAGTCTATGGTAGTTGTCTATCAAAACTGGATTTGAAAAAAAAAACTGGATTTGAAGGTATTTCTAAGACATGAGATACAGGCCTGGTTTTTACTCTGGCAGTTGGAGGACTGTACATAACATAAAACAAAGATACTGTGTATCCAATTATTCTGGTGTTTGTCTTTTACTTTCTGTGTTGGTTTCTCTATAAAAATAAAGTTGCTTTCTATTCAATAGATATTTTGCCGTTAGTATACTCATTAAAATTTTGGGGGCCTGGCAAAATTCTGAATGTGTTATTACTTATTCAATGTAGACTTCCAAGCAGATAAATATACAGATAAATTCACAGCTGATGGCCAAGAGTCAATAGATTCCTATTTAATATGAACAGAAAATATCTCAGATAAATCACCACTTAAAAATATCAGAACTACCTCACATAATTATGAACTTCTACAAACTGTGAGTAAATAACTATAGGGTCACCTGGGTGGCTCAGTAGTTGAGTATCTGCCTTCTGCTCAGGGCGTGATCCCAGGGTCCTGGGATTGAGTCCCACGCCAGACTCCCTATGGGGAGCCTGTTTCTCCTTCTGCCTATGTCTCTCTCTCTCTCTCTCTCTTTTTATTTATGATAGTCACAGAGAGAGAGAGAGAGAGAGAGAGAGAGAGGAGAGAGAGAGAGGCAGAGACACAGGTAGAGGGAGAAGCAGGCTCCATGCACCGGGAGCCTGATGTGGGATTCGATCCCGGGTCTCCAGGATCGCGCCCTGGGCCAAAGGCAGGCGCCAAACCGCTGCGCCACCCAGGGATCCCTCTCTCTCTCTTTTTTAAAGATTTTATTTATTTATTCATGAAAGACACAGAGAGAGAGGCAGACACATAGGCAGAGGGAGAAGCAGGCTCCATGCAGGAAGCCCAATGTGGGACTGGATCCCAGGACCCTGGGATCATGCCCTGAGCTGAAGGCAAGACACTCAATTGCTGAGCCACCTAGGCATCCCTCTCTGTGTCTCTCAAATAAATAAATAAATAAATAAATAAATAAATAAATAAATAAATAAAATCTTAACTATAAACTATAAAAAGGAAAAAAAAATAGATACTAAGAATTTAAAGAAGTTCACCTATCATTATGTATCAGATTTTCCAATCCTTCTCAGAAAGTGAAAAATTGTTTCCTTTGGAAACCACACTGGTGAGTCACTTGCCAGAGTTGGCCCAAAGTCAATAAGAAAATAGAGAGAATGCTTAACTTTAAAAATCTTAATTAGAAGCAGATAATATGATTTAAAATTTGGTAATTATGTAATAATATATCTTGAATTTAAAATAAAAAAATATAATTGCAAGTAAAAAATTTGATCTTGGGTGTGTAATAATACAATACATAGCAGAAAATTTGAAGTTTTGCTTAAGCTAAAATGCGCCACTTTCCTACCATCCATTGTGCTCCTGGCTATTATTCTTTGTTTTGTTTTGTCCTTTTGGGGATGTTATGGTACTTGTAGAAATGAGTTCTCCTTAAGTACTGCCCAAGATATTTTAAGAAAACTGTATCTATGTTCCTAATTGGATTTTGATGTCCTTAGGAGTTGCTTTAACAAGAATACATCAAATCCTGACAAGGGGAAGAAACATTATTTTTTAAAACTAAGTCTCAATAATAAAACTCCAGTGATCCATTCCCTTTTATACCTACTTTGATAAAATATCCACAATATGGGCAGCCTGGGTCCCTCAGCGGTTTAGCGCCACCTTCAGCCCAGGGTGTGTGTGATCCTGGAGACCTGGGATCAAGTCCCACTCAGGCTCCCTGCATGTAGCCTGCTTCTCCCTCTGCCTGCTCTCTCTTTCTCTCTCTCTCATGAATAAATAAATAAAATCTTTATATATATATATATATATATATATATATATATATATCCACAATATATAATAGGAAAATATTTTGTAATAAAATGTCAGATGCTCTCATTGGTTTCCTCTGAACTCATCTGAGAGTTCATTAATGACAAGAAATCTATAAATGTGATCTCCAGTTGTTTTTTTTTTTCAAGTACTATGGTGACCCATTTTCTTTGTGATGAATAAACTTGACCATAATTACTGTGACAGCCATTTAAACAAGACCACAGCAGGCCATTTGAATATTAATTGTGACATTGTTGGTTTTCCTGTCTTGCCTACTAACAGTTTGTAATTCTACTGAGAAGAGGGAAGATTCACATGTAAACCCTCCCCGTAATCAAATACAACAGCCACTCTGTTAGGTCATTAACTAGCCCCTAGAACCCAGGGCATTTGGTGATAGAACCTGGTCTTGCAAAGATAATAGATTATCCAAAGCACTTTCACATGTTTTATCTCACTAAATCCTTGCAACAGCCTTGCCAGGAACGTAGAGAGGCTCATTATGAATATGAAAATTGATGCTCCGGAGGTCATGTGCATTTTACAATCACACATGAAGCTGCTCATTCGGCTCATCTTCCTTGGGGGAACCAAGGCCCTATCCTATTCCTTTGCTACATTTCAAGGAATAACATTTCTGTCAAAGTAAAGAAACAGCTCTAGACGTTGGGTTCCAGAGCAGGAGAGCTCTACCGGAAAACTCTCTGCCTCTGCTTGCAGCATGAAGGGCTATTTTTAGATGTTTTCCTTTTGCTAATTGCCTCTCCCTCCATGGGGAATTTCTATGGGCTGAATCCCCAGATGAGCCAAGTTTCTCACTAATTCCCGAAGAAACCGGAAAGACCAAGGCCACAGCCCAGGTTGCCTGGGGCCTCAGAACCTCCCCAGTGATAACAGTGTGGTGGCTTCAGCAAGATCATCAAGGACCTGGGATCCCACTGAACGATGGGGCTAAGAGGTCACTAGAAGGAAGGCTTGGATGTGTCTTCTAGAGTCTTGGAACCACCGTGAATGACCTTGCCTGGAGCTCAGTTCTGAAAGGAGTTTAGAGAATGTGGAGCCAGCAGTGACTGTGGGCTCAAAAGGCCCTCCAGATTATCTGGATTTCTTCTACCATCTTTGAGAAGAAAAAGGAGGACACTTCTGAATGAGATGTCTCCAGGTAACTTTAACCTGAAGCTTTGGCCTTCAGGGAACATCACAGGAACTGTGAAGGTTTAGCCTAGAGAAGGGAAAGAAGAAAGAGGTGATGAAAACCATTTTCACTCCATTGCAGGGAAGAGGTAACTAGCTAGTGGCCTTGAGACAATGAAGTAAGTTTTTGGTTCAATGTCGGGGTAAAACTTCTAGCAGGGTTTGTTCAATGAACTATCTGGGGAGCTGGTTGTTCTCTATTACCTGAACCATTCCAGGAGAAATGCCCACATTGGTATGCACTCCCGCGTTTGCCGAAAAGCGAAAGTTATCAAAACCCTACAGGTGGGGGGGCTAAGTAATAATAATTGCTAATACTATTATAGCACTTACCTTATTCCAAGTTTAAAAAAAAATCTTCAACAAGGTACATGCTATTAACTCTTACTGATGAGGAAACTGAGGCACAAAGAAGTTAAGTAATTTGTTCAAGGTCACACAGCGAGTAGGATTTTGAGCATAGACTGCTTGTCTCCAGCATCTGTGCTTTTAACCACTTGCTGTATTGCTGTCCTCTAAGGTCTCTTCCTGCTCAGAGATTCCAGATAGGGTGGGGTCTGCTCCCATAGTCAGCATTCTTTGTAAGCTTCAAAATCTAAGGCTTCCAAAAGGGTATTGATGGCCTCTGAGAACGAATAGACAAACAAACAAACCCAAAGAGGTTGCTGACAAGAAAAAAAAAAAAAAACAGCAAAAAAATCGAGGCCGGTAGACCCACAGGGAAGTTCACTCACGGGTCATCTTTGGGGCCCTTTGGCAGAAACAACCTACTAGAGCATCGCATCAAAGAGAAGTGCTCTTGTTTTCGGATTTCCCGCCTCATCTGCCTCTCCATCCCCACCTGTGGCCTTCCTGTCCCTTTGGCCTCCCTCTCTATACCGCCCCCGTCAGCCCCCCGCCCCCCCCTCCAACCCCTGCCTCCCCAGTGCACCTGTGCCAAGCTTTTCGAGGAGACTAGAAGCCAAGGAGACAATGGTGAACCAGCTGCCAGTTCTGTATCTCTTCCCCGCTCCGCGCCGAGGGGTGTGTGACTTGCCCAAGGTCACAGAGCCCCGCTCACGGAATCCAGGTGTCCAGGCTCCCACCTCCGCGCTGCGCCCAGACACACCTTCGCTCCCCTGGCGCGCACCCAAGAGCGCTCTTTATTCCACATCCGCGCCTCCCCAGCCCCCACCCCTCGGTTCCCCGGAGTCGCTTCTGACGCTCCGCAGCCTCCAGGGTCCAGCCCTTCCTGCGGGTGCTTCCCTTCCGCCGGATTCCCACGCCGGAGTCGCCCTCGGCAGGCGCGCAGCCCGCGGGAGCGCAGCCTTCCGGGCTAGCTCGGCCGGGCCCCGAGGAGCCCCCGCGCCCCCCGCGCCCCCCCTGCGCCCCCCGCGCCCCGGGCGCGGGCACTGAGGCGGGAGGGCGCCGCCGGCTCACCGCCTCACCTGGAGGGCCCGGGCCGGCTCGGGACCCCGTCCTCGCCCCTCCGGAAAGAGGCACCGACCCACGGCGACGTCCCCGCGTGGCCGGTCCACTCTCCCTCCGCCCGCAGCCCAGCCGCTTCCTTCGGGAAGTCCCCAAGAGTCACGGTCGAGCCTGCTGGGGTGTGGCCGCGCCGCCGGCTCCCCCCGGGGCTGCCCCCAGCCGCCAGCACCTGCTCCTCCTCCCTCTTCCCCCCTCCCTCCCCCGGCCCGGCCCGGCCCGGCCCGGCCCCGCGCCCCGGCTCCCCGTCCACCTGGGACGCGCGCACCATGGACTCGGGACCCGGCAGCCGAAGCCAGGCCGCCTTTTGGTTGGACAATTAGCAGAGGTGGGCGGGGAGTCGACGAACCCCACACACGCGCCTCTCCATGAAGATTCTTGAGCTTTCTTTGAAGAAAGGAGTGCATATGCTGCAGTGTCTCTGTGGAAGGAGCCTGAGGTCCAGCAACAGCCTAAGTGGTGAGAAAAATGTTCTTTCCCAGCCCTAGAGCGCCGCAGATGCCCCCACGTCCCCACCCCTTCCTCCCCCTGGCTCCCCGCGCCTCCCCCCCCTCCTTTTATTCCGCGCTGGCAGTGGTAGAAGGAAGGCGTTTCCCTCCTGGGGCGGGAGAATGGCCCCGCCGCCGGTTCTGTCTTTGCGGGTGCTTTCCCCTGATCCCTGAAGTCCTCCGCGCTTCGTGGAACGCCCCAGCCCTCGCCGGGCGCCGGAGCTGGCCGCGCGGGGCTCTGCGAGGGGTGCTTGCAAAGTGATCTGCCTGCGCACCGCCTCGCGGCTCCCTCCTGGGGACTTGGGAGGGCGGCGTGCGGCTGGCACTTGCTTAGTGTCTCCTCTTGAGAAGTTGCTGGTGCGTTCGACAGGAGAGGGGACTTTTGAACAGGTGGCCGACGGGCCAGGTATCCTTTATTTTTCTTGCTTTGTCGGAGAAGTGGACTTCGGGCCCCGCGTCCGAGAGTAGCTTGGCCCTGGAGAGCCAGCGGTTTCTGTCCTTGGTGCTGAAACAGGAGAGGCCCCAGTAGCCCTGGGTTCCACCATCCGCGTCCCTCAGGAAAGGCCCAGCGCGGGAAAGAAAGAGAATCAATCAGACCCTTTTAATGACCTGCGAAATTAAAATTTTTAAATGAAAAAAAAATACGAGACTAAAATCAAGTAAGTGGAATTCTTTTCTGATGAAGCGGTACATATGCGGTGCTGTTTCACCACACTTTGTGTTGTGCGTTTCTCTCTCTCTTTTTTAAGGTGTAAGTGTTCTTTAAAGTGATTATGTCTATTAACCTTGCAAGTGCTAATCCAGTTTTTGTGTCTTTTGGTTTTCTCTTCACAAAATGGGGGTGGGGTGTGAGGAGAGAGGTTAGGTGCCCCTATTATGTCTGAGCAAGTGTGTCTTTGTGAAATGATTTTTGTGTGTGTGCATAAAATTGCACGTAACGTTAATAGTCAACATTTTAACAATATTGTAATAGATTTCATGTATAAGACTTCGTATGCTATTCTGGGGGATCTGATTCATTTGGTTACATACCTATTTTCACCCTGTTCTGGAGCTATGAAGACTATATTTGGAAAGATTAGAATATATATAGATTTCATTCATTTTTTTTAAATAAAACTTTGACTTTCTGATTACTCACCACTTTAAATGAAAAGTGAAATTATTTTAAAAGAACTAATTAGATAACTATATGTGAAATATGAGAATACCCTTTGAAATAAAATCAGCAGTGAGATCTTATATTTTTACTTTTATTCAGTTCTTAAGGTTATTTACACAGTCTTTTTTTTTTGCCACCGTATTTATAAGTGCTAAGATATCCAACTCCTGCGTTCTAAATTAATATGCTTGAAGTTTTGTGTTTTGAGAATACATATCTCAGGAAGCCAGTAGACATATATGTTGATATTATTTCAGTTTTCCTTGCTTATGTTAAATAAAACCTGAATAAATTGCAACTTGGATATATGTTTCCTAGATGTGAAAAAAAGTTTACGTATGTATGGTGTGTAAGAATGACAGGACTCCACCTTGTATAAAAATAGATAACACATTAATTTACATGCAGAGTCAGTCTCTTATATAGTAACAAATCCAAATAGAAGTGATAAGATATGTGAAAGGGCAACATAGGTTGTTGCAAAATCATGGGGCTTAGAGTCAGAAGACCCAGTTATAAAGCAGTCTCAATAAAATTACTAAGAATCTTTTAAATTCAGTATTTTTTTCTGGAAAAAAGTGGAAATAATAGCTCTATCCTGGTTCTTATATCTTATTTAATACTATAGTTAACATGCAATACCTTGAAAAAGGTCGTATTTTTTATATACTGTTTTACTTAGAGGTGTGGTTGATTATTTTGGAAGATGATCACTCTAGGGGAATTCTTGTTAAATGGTATGGTCACAAGGAGTAAAGGTGAAGTTTCCTTCATACCCTTTCCACAGCCAGATATAATATACAGGGTTGCTAAAAGATTATTTCTGGGAACTATATTGCTTTTGTTTGACCGTGGCCTTTCTTAGCTTATGATCTTGGATAACACATATGACCTTGCTGTTCCTCAATTTATTCATATGTGTTAATTACTATGGTAATAATACTTACCTCAGAGGTTTGTGGTGAAGATTAAATGAATTGACAATAGCCAAAGAAATGTTGAACTCTGACCATATGCCAACATGATTCTAAGAACTTTGAGTCTACCATATATAATGTGCTTAGTATGTTTCAGATATTATTGTGTTCCATTTAACATGATTTCATTCATGTGACTTGTACCATTAGCATGACACCACAGCAGTTCTGTGTGAAATCTTGTTATTCCCCTGTATGAATACAAATTGAGGTAAAGACATCAGATACATTGTCATGGAGCAAATTTATAGGAATAAAGCTGAATGGCCAATTTTAATTTTTTTCAACTTACCTAAAGAGAAATATAATAATATTTTGAACTGTGTCTCAATGAAGACTTTTAAGCCAGCTACTTCTTCCCCATTATTTTATAGTTGAGGGACAGGGGAGAAGTGACATAATTTGTTTTGAGAAGTTAAGACATTCTTCTAATGGATTGATGAGTTTTTGCAATTGGTAAACATTTCAATATTCTATTTAGGTTTTGTTAAATAAATTCAAAATAATCATTATTAACTTTTGAGCTTCTTAGGGTAATTAAAACATTTTATTGTTCCCATCGTTCCTCCATAATATCAAATACTAATATCTTAACTAATTTATCTATTATATTAGTTTATAAATCCCTTTTACTTCAGGTGGCTGGAGATAGCATGAGCTGTCGAATAGAAAACAATCTTAGAGGCACTTGGGTGGCTCACTTGGTTAAAGCGGCCCCCCTGACTCTTGATTTCAGCTCAGCTCATGATCTTAGAGTACTGGGATCAAGCTCCACATCAGCTCCCTGCTCAGTGCAGAGCTTGCTTGAGAGTCTCTCTTGCCCTCTCTCTCTGTCCCTCCCCCTGTTTGCACATGTGCTCTCTCTCTCTCTCAAATAAATAAATCTTAAAAAAAATCTTAGACAAGGTTAAGTGGGTTGTTTATGGATGCTTCCAAGTATCTTATGATCCTTTTTTTTTCCGTTTCTCAAAATGAATGATTTTTTTAATGCATGTGGAGCCTATCTATTGAAAGAAAGTTAAGAAGTTTAAAATTCTAAACAATTCTCAGAGTATATAGCCCTTCTATTAACCTGGAAAGTGCTGTTATTAGTTCAAAGGGAGAGTGAAGTGAATTCATTTTTTTTCTAGATTTGGGACTTTTACAAAGAAACATAAACTTGCAGAAGAGTAGAAATTAAAACAATATCTTTAATATCTGTTCCTTTCCTTCTCAAGATCTAGTTGAGAGGAAAGCAGAAGCATTCTCTTAAAGAATGGTGTGAAGGTTACAGGTTTCTCATCACTTTGGTGGGAAAGACCTGTAAAGGAGGGATTCCTGTCCTAACAACCTGGCTCCAGAAAAAGCTGCCTTAGGTATTAACCTGACAGTGGATGGTAGCACTTTTGGCAGTGGATCCCAATAATGGTAGTAACATAAGTGTCTGTGCCTGTGTATGTGCATACATGTACAAGGAGAGAGAGGAAGCACTGTGGTTGTCTTATCACCCTAAGCTATTCCAGAAAACCAACCACTGGGCTCTCCCCATTCTGTATACAGTCATAACTCCCTGGATATTCAGTCAATTAGGGGTTGCTCAGCCTGGTAGCATGGAGGATTATCAAATGTCTAGAGATTGAGCTGTATAATTACATCAAGTAGCCTTGATATAGGATTGAAACAGTCCAGATCAAAATAATTTATTGATCCCAGTGAGCAGATATTATTAAAACCCAGTTATACCCTTAATTTCAAGCACAACACTACCATCTAAATTAAAACTGCCAACTTACAGTCAGTTTGCATCAGTTAGTGTGCACCTAAGGGATTTAGGCTTTAACTACTTTACAAGATAGTCAAGTGATCCAAGAAAGAATTTGGTTGCAAAGTGGTTATTGCTTTGAGCCCATTTCCCAGGAAAGGATCCTTTAGAAAGATAGCATTACACAGTTCTTTTCAACTCTTCTCTGCCTTAGTTCTCAGTGTAGAGTCCTTTGTTTTCCTTTCTTTTTTCCATAAGGATGTGAGTAACATCCAAAATTGGGACAATTAAAAATAATGTATGAAGATATTTTAAATTCAAAATTGATCTTCAGAAATCCACCTCATCAAAAACAAATGACAAAATCTACCTTTTGAGGCCAGATACTCAGTTGTTCACATCATTTTAATTTTGAAACATGGGTGATTTCAGTGTGTAACTGCCTTCATTTATCTAATTTTGAAAAACATCACTAAAGATTAATTGATCATTTATCCATGGCAATTTTCTTTGTTGTAGAATCATTCTTTGAGCTGGTTTTTACATCATAATCTTAAAATTCCTCATTATTTCAGTGTTGCTCCGTTGGCTACAATGAATAAGAATTATGCAATGTACAAAATGTCCATTCCTTTCTTTTTTCTTTTCTTTTTTTTAAGATTTTACTTATTTTTGCAAGAGAAAGAGAGAGGGAGAGAGAATGAGCACAAGCAGGGGGAGGGGCTACACAGGGAGTCTGATGCGGGACTGGACCCCAGGATCCTGAGATCATGAGCTGAGCTGAAGACAGATGCTTAACCAACTGAACCACCCAGATGCCCTGTCCATCACTTTCTTATGGCTTTCATTTTCAAAGGGATTTTTGTTTTTTTAACCTGAGATTTTCAGTATCAATGTCAGAAAAATTCAAGAAATTTAGTTCTTGTTTTTAGTTCATTTTTTACTTATGGTACTTTTAAAAAGCAATTTGCTAAGCCCCTACTATGTGCAAATGTGGTAGGCATTACCACTTTTCACCCAATATGTTGTGTTGTCCACTTGGGCACATTGCAGGATGGCATCACCTCATTCCCTTGAAGTTCGATGTGGCCGTGTGACTTGCATGAGCAAATGAAATGTGGGCAGAAATGACACACTCCACTTCCAGGTGGAAGCTCTAACAGCCAGAGCACAACTCACCTCAGGCTCTGACCTTCTGATGATGTTCAAGGTAGTGGTTGCTCTGTCCCTGAATGTCTGTAACAAATAGAGCCCACTGTGTGACTCATGGTGAACATTTAGCACAAATGAGAGGTTGTCTTTTTGTAGTTTAGATTTTTAAGACTCTTATCTGGCCTATCCTGATTAGGCAGGGCAGTTTAAAGTAATACAATTGATGGTAGATTATTGGGCTCTGTTTTAAGATTATTTCCAGTCCAATCCTCCAGTTTCTCTAACATCTCATCTGTAGGATGTAGCCAATAGATGTATTGATTTTCTTTCAAAATCTCTGAGCAATTAAGTTAGCATCCAAACGTATGTGGCTTTGCCATTCTTGTAAATTAGCATGTGTCTGGAGCCTAGCAGGTACCTTGTTTCTTAGATGATACTTATCTCCCCCTTCACCACCAAATAAGAATGAAGTAATGAAGTTCCACTGATGTTTGAGAATATTCTTTCAAAGCTGTAATTTAATTTCAAGACTCCTAAGAATTCTAGTGTTCCTTTCTGTATACCCTGATGCCCTCAAGCATATCCTGAAAAGGGAGACCTAGCTACGATACCTGGAAAATAGAGACAGTGTTGCAGCTCACATTTCTACTGCAGTTTTGCCAGAAGAGGAGAAATGCAAATAAAATAGTTTTTCTTCTCACAGAAGAAAACTGAGAGCTGTGTGCATGTGGAAAAAAAACAGGGCAGTACTATATGGTTAAGGGATTGGTCTGAATGCTCTTATCTGGGGCAGGGACCAGCAATCCATTTGCCTGGCTCCAGGTTAAGTACAGCAAAAGAGAGGAGGGAAGGAAACCAGACTTTTTCTGAAGTCCAGGATACTTAAGTTATGCCAACGAGCCCGTTACAGTTGTTCCCTCTCCTTTCCTTCACCTGAGGATAAACATGTCTCTGACTTCAGGGTTTACCCTTTTTCAACTTAGCAAATATCCCTTGAGGTCTGATTACATGCAAGTTTCTGTGTTAGGCACTGGAGATCCTATAGGGAGAAATATATAAATATACACACAAGCAAGAAGTATGCTAGTAGGCAGGATATTATACGTCCCCAAAGTGGGGTATCAGGGAGCCTCAGTTTGTTTCTGTTTAACAGCCTTATATTTGAGTTAATGTTCTCTGATAAAATCACTGTAAGTAAGGAATAATTAATTCTGCTCAGGATTCATGTTAATCTCTCTGAACTTGAAGAGCATTTAGAAGTGCAAAAGTTGGTACTGGCATGGGGCAGGTGGGGCTTCTAATGGAAAGGAATAGTGTCTCTGGATATTTTGCCAGAAGAATGTGTTTACATAAAAATAAAATACAGGTATAATAAAAGCATTTTTTTCCAAGTAATTACCCTTCAACTCAATTCAAACCTCTGTAGCCTCGCTCATATTCAGATATCCTGCCGAGTTACCTATATTATATGTCTTCTCTGCTTTCACTTCACCATGAATCCATTTATTCACAGCCTGGTACAATGAGAAGGCAAGTTCTATTCTCTGGTATCAGAGGTAGAAAGGACATCCAGGGAGTACTTATAGATCTATTTTTTCAATTTCCACGGAATATCTTAGAATGCTGAAGCTTTCCTTTGTACTACTTAGTGTATGAAATTGCTATCTTTAGGTCATGTTATTCTCATTGCACAATGTTAGAAATGCCATGTCCGAATATTTCTTCTAAGCCATTACATGTTGTGGGGCCTTTGCATTTCCTAGGGTGCCAATCAGAAAGAAACTGTGAATCTGCCAAGACAATCTCTCTTGCTGAAATGATCTTTCTTGTTGATACATAAGTTTCTAGTACTGTCCTACCCCCTCCACTCATTACTGTTTATAGAAACGATAGCATTGCAGTTGGTGTCACTGATTGCTTGCGTTGCTGCTTCAATGAAGCCAGCTGGGATTCGATTGCATGGTCTTTAAATAAAACTTAGTGGCACAAAATGAATCTCTTTTTTGAGGGGAGGGGTGTTGTTGCTAGCTGGATGGTTCTCTAAAGCACTAATTATTTGCTTGACTTGGAGGAATTGAGAATCAGTGAATCGCTATGTTGGCTCAGTGTCTGACCTTGGCACTAAGGAACTTGTGAGTAGATAGCATAGTTCAAATCTTTATGAAGTCATTCTCAAAATGATAGTGATGAACTCCTTACCCACAACCCATGGTAACACTCTGTATGTAACTCACTGATGAGATAGTTCATGTGTCAATGGTTCCAGTTACCCAAAGGCTGAAGTCAGAAGATTGAGATCATGAATTCCAGGCAGCAGTGTTCTGTGACAGTCTGGTGACAGTCCTATATTCACAGACAGGATTGGGATGACCTGCAGATGGTGAGAAACAAAGAGAAAAGTTTGTATTGCATTTTCTAAAACTGCCATCGTAAGAAAATGGAGGATATCAATAATAACTTTTGGCCTTTTGGCTGCCAAACATCCCTGTGTGTTAGGCAGGATTCCTCTTTATATAGTACAAATTAGGAAACTAAGGCTGATCTAGGTGAAGATTCACGTGTCTATGTACATTTATTTATTTTCTCTCTTATGTGACTATGTATGTGTCCATTTATGTGACTATGTATGTGTATCCTTGATTAAGTGCCTTTAAAATTGTTAATGCCAGTTACTTTTAGGGAGTGTGATGGCAGACACTTGCTTTATGTATTACATATTTCTATATTATTTTAATTATGAAAATGGGTTCCTCTTATAATAAAAGCTAGTGATACATATTTCAGATTATACAGTTTTCTGCTCATAGCAGTAAAGTTTAAAAATGTAGGATCTCTATGAGGATAGAGACTACAACCCTAATATAATCCCTTCCAAAAAAAAACCCCTTCCATTTTTTGCGTGTGAATTTTTATTTATTTATTTATTTATTTATTTATTTATTTATTTATTTATTTTATTTTTTTAAATTTTTATTTATGATAGTCACACACACACAGAGAGAGAGAGAGAGAGAGAGGCAGAGACACAGGCAGAGGGAGGAGCAGGCTCCATGCACCGGGAGCCCGACGTGGGATTCGATCCCGGGTCTCCAGGATCGTGCCCTGGGCCAAAGGCAGGCGCTAAACCGCTGCGCCACCCAGGGATCCCTGTGTGTGAATTTTTAAAGCAAAAGTTACCACACAAGAGGTATATGCTTTGTTTCTTTTCCTGTGATCTTAAATAATCTAAATATAGAAATAGATACTCATGTTGAAATGTTTGGAAAATACTTTTTTTCCAGAAAAGATTATAATAAGCTATTAATAGTGGTTAGTTGGGGAGAGATTTTTGAGGCAGTAAAAAAGGAGGCTTCCTCTCTTTAGCTTTGTGTGTTTCTATGTTGTTTCTAATGATTTGTACATATTGAATATATATATATACATATATATATATCAGATACAGCTGCATGGCAAATTGTGGGCCATTTGGTTTTTATTTTTATTTTTTACTTGTCTGTATTAAAAATACTAATATGTATGTCATTTTACAAAAGATCTTTCTAAATATGATTTTATTTTTTATTATTTTTTAAATATTTGATTTATTTATTCATGAGAGACGCAGAGAGAGAGAGAGAGAGAGAGAGAGAGAGAGAGAGAGGCAGAGACACAGGCAGAGAGAGAAGCAGGCTCCATGCAGGGAGCCTGAGGTGGGACTCGATCCCGGGTCTCCAGGATCACGCCCTGGGCCAAAGGCAGGTGCTGAACCACTGAGCCACTTGGGCTGCCCCTAAATATGATTTTAAATTGCTTCATCAAATGACATCACATGTCTATGTTACAGTTATCATCTATCTAGATGTTGATGTTGGGTATTTAGATTACATGCATTTTTCTATGCCCTTAAATTTTAAAAATTTTGAAAATACCCTTGCTTAGAGATCTTTGTGTGTGGTGGGCTTAGGAGATGGTTTTTGTTATAACTTTCATTTCTCCTTCTTTTGGTTATCTCCTTTCTTAACCTTGAGTTCAAAACAATTGAGAAAATAGACAAAGTCATCCAATAGATAGCTATTAAACATGTCTGCTTTCTTACTGGATTGATGAAATACTTCCTGGCTTAGAGAATGGTCAAAATTTGATTTCATACCTTTCTTCTAAAACTAAATCTTGACATATGCAATTTATCAGAGGGAAGCTTTGGGTTTGTAGAGTAGGCCCACCTCCTGAGAAATCTAACCTTTCCTCTGTTGAGCCTCACAGTGGAATTGAAGAGATTTGGGCTCTGTATCTATCTCTAAAGACACGTCTGGGTCCTGACTTACTTACCCCTATCCAGCGACTCGAGTGTGTCCAGGCTGTGGGCAGGCAGATCCATGGAGAGAGAGAGAGAGAGAGAGAGAGAGAGAGAGAGAGAGAGAGAAAGGGAGAAAGTCACAACAAGCTAAATTCCACCTGCCCCAGTTTTTTCTTCCCAATCTCACCAATCAGGTAAGTTTTTCCTTTCTTGGAAAGGAGTAAGAAGGGTAGATGGAAGAGCAGAGACTCTTCCCATATGTTGGAAAAAGCAGAAGTGGCTCTTTTGCAGACCAAGACATGAACATGAGAAATGAGAGCAAAACTTTACTCCTATAGTGTGTAACTTTCAAAGGCACTACCATCTTTAAAGCATTGATATGTCATGCTCCATAACTTTAACTTCTAACAATATATTTTTTAAAAAATAAATTCTATTTATTTATTCGAGGGGGAGAGAGAGAGAGAGAGAGAGAGAGAGAGAGAGAGAGAGAGAGAGAGAGAAGACTCTCTGTTGAACAGAGAGCCCAACATAGGGCTTGATCCCAGAACCCTGATATCATGACCTGAGCCAAAAGCAGATGCTTAACTGACTGAGTCACCCAGGCACCCCTAACAATATAATATTCTCCTGGCTAGTTTCTTGGTCTCCCTGTGCCTAGTAGTAAAGTGGGGCTTAAGGATAGTACTTAGTTTATGGGGTTTTCTGAAGATTAAATGGGTTCATGTCTGTAAAATTCTTTAGCCTGAGCACATAGTCAGCATGTAGGGTTTTCCACTCTTCTTTTTCTTGACTTTCATCCATCCTGGTGGGATAAAATACCAAATGCATGCTGTTAGTGTGTGATTTATCCCATGTCATTCTTTCTCTTAAGGTAGAAAAAAATATGTGCAGCATACTAAATTTTACAATATACTTAAAATTTTGATCTGTATGTTTAGCTTCTCTTTGTTGTCTAAGATGGACCTTTTTTTTCCTGGTAAAAATCAATTTTTTATCTAGCCAATTTAATTTGTGAAGATCCTTATTTGTTTGCTTAAAAATGATCACCATAATATCCACGGCATTGAGAATAACTCTGAATTTTATTTTATTCATAGAAACAAATGTAGAATGGTGTTGATGGAGTAGTTTGGTTGTAGCAGGTAATTTGGATGATTCTCTTCTAATTGACTGTTAATAACCACATTTCTGGAATTAATCATAGTAGCACTAACTTTTTACTTAATAGTTCATAATACTCAAGTTTCAATTCTCTCTTGTGTGAGTAGATTATTTAGACCATCAAGACAGGAGGTAACCAAAAATTATATTAAATTTTTACACTGTGGAAGCACTGTAACTGAAAGAATGCCTGAGTTGCTCAGGACTAAAACATAAATTAACTTTGATTTTCAAGTCCTGACAGCAAGTGTCATTCAATCGATTGCTGATTTTCCATTCCTTGGTTTCTCTTGTCAAGTAATTTCTAGGAAATACTAAAGAGTATTTATACATTCCACAAGTCTGTCTTGGGATGCAGGAGTTTTGTCACTCTTCTCTTTCAGTCTGAAGGAAAGCCGAGACTGTGGGTCTTCAGAATAATTTACTGAATACCTGAGGAAAGCAGAGGTGTGGAACAGTGCAGAAAATGGAAATGTAAAGACAGATATGAGCTCTTACTGCTCCTAGGGTTCACAGGCCATATCCTTCTCTAAGAGAGCCTCTGGTCATCTCTCTTTAACTCCAGCCTATTCCTGCATGAGGGATGTTCCCCCCAGAATTAAGAAGTACTACTTCAAGTTCCAGAGAGACAGGGAGGTTATTCCCATTCCCATTCCAAGGTTCATTGCTTTTCCCATTGCAGGATGACTGGAAGTAGAGCATCCATGTCCTTTAGGAGAAACACTCACTCCCAGCAGAAGAATATGGTCTGGTCATTTCTGGTTTAGTAAAAGCAATAGGGATAGTTTTTAGTACATTTCTAAATGTTTGAATTAATTCATTTTAAATACTACCAGGTGAGGAATGCGAAGTGTATGACCTAGGTAGCATTGCACGTTTCCTCCATCTTTCTTTCAGAGTAGATTTTAAAAGAGCTTAGTCTGGCAAGCTCTTCTTGGCATGATATCTTCCACAAAGTTTTGGGACAAATAAGATACGCTTTCTAAGGTTAAACAAGGATTTTCCAATAGGGAAGCCTAAATGTAGGGAAAAATTCTATATGAACTTGCTTTTGCTCAAAATATATCAAATTTAAATTACTAAACAAAATACTTAACATCTTAAGTATTTAGATGGAAAAATCTGCTTCAATGGCAAGAGAAACTAGGAAACTGACTTATATTAGTATATGAAAAAGGCACAAAAGGTAGTCCTCCTGAAAATAAAGGAGTTTTTATGATAAAGGGAGATTTTAATTTTTATCCTATGGGGCAAATATTATTAACACTTCCCCAAAATGTTTGCTGTCTAGTCATAAGAATTTTAATATTCAGCCTCATTGCCTACCTTATTGCTTGAAGAGTTGAATATTTTAGGTTTGTCAGAGTAAAGACGTTATGGAACATCACTTCCATATATTGGAATATATTAATTGTATATTATATTAATATATATATTAACATATTAATTCAGCCAGCATTTACAGAGACCCACACTATGAGTCAAGCAGTGGGCCTGCATGAATCTTTTTCTAAGATAACTCATACTTTGATAAAGTATACAATACATGAACATAAATAATCCCAATTGTTAACAGTGTCTATAATGTGTCATCCTTAGTTACCATTCTATTATTCTAGAAGGAACTGCTATGGTTGTAGCAGAGATAAATTCTCCCCAGTGTTTTTGTTTTTAGGTTATCTTCTCTGATAATTACTATTTGCTAATGACTTTTTTTGCACATGCTCAGTTCAAGTTCTAGTTGAATAAAGTGGTTGTTAATTTGTTTTTATCACTCTAACTTGGAAATACATATCTGTAGTCAACATTAAGCAAATAGCCCTGGATAAATCAAAATTATGATTTTGTTTTCCAAAATGCAATACACTATGGATTCCATTACCTCAACTGGAAATGATGTTCATGGCTTTGGAGTTGGGAGGGCACAAGAAGGAATAGGGGAGAAAATATACGTAATTTGTTTTTAAAGTTAGAATACAGAAATGACCAGAGATTAACATAACACACACTAATATACCTAAGATCAGAATGAACAAATTTTTCACATTATGCCTTATGTATTTCAGAGTTTGTAAAAATAGTCAATTATTGGTGAAATTAAAATTTCTTAGAATTGTCCCTAGATCCATTCCAGAGTCTTCCTCACTCAGTTGTAAAAGTAAAATGACTTCAGTATGTGTCCTTACGGTCTATATATTTATATTCTTTTTTTAAAAGGTTTTATTTATTTATTCATGAGAGAGACAGAGAGAGAGAGAGAGGCAGAGACACAGGCAGAAGGAGAAGCAGGCTCCATGCAGGGAGCCCAACGTGGGACTCATCCCAGGACTCCAGGATCATGCCCTGAGCCAAAGGCAGATGCTCAACTGCTGAGCCACCCAGGCGTCCCTATATATTTATATTCTTAATATATATCCTGTATGATATTATTTTGGGAGTGTCTAAAATTTATGTAAATGGTCTTGAACCATACTTACCCCTCTGCGTCTTATTTTTTCACTCAATTTTGTGATTTTGAAATTCATGTCTCTTTTTTTTAAGACTTTATTCATTTATTCATGAGAGTAACAGAGAGAGAGGCAGAGACATAGGCAGAGGGAGAAGTGGGCTCCTCGCAGGGAGCCCCATGTGGGACCCCAGGATCGTGCCCTTAGTGGAAGGCAGACGGTCAACCGCTGAGACACCCAGATGCCCCTGAAATTCACCTCTCTTAATACAAATTTATCAAATTCAGAAACATGTAGCCTGGTGTGGAGGAGTCTACTGGAGTAGCTGAGAGCACAGACTGCAACCTGGGTTTGACCGGACTCTGAGACTTGCCAGTCAGGTGACCTTGGGCAAGTTTCTTAAATGCCCTGACCCCAGGGCCTCAGTGTCCTCATTTGTAAAATGGTACACAATAGCATCTACCTTATAGAGATGTGGTGAGGAGTAAAATGAATTAATATCGTGAAACTTTCAGAATACTATCAGACATTGAGTGCAGCATACGTGTTTTATTATCTATATGTTTATTTAGGAATGTGTATTGACTCGTAGTAGGACAGCCTTGCTTGACTAGTATTCCCTGATTTTTTACATCCAGCACCATGCTAACTAGAAAGAAAGCTGTGTCCAGGGCTGGCTTCCTGTCAAGGCGATTGGGCACTGACTGGGGCTTAATGGGAAGGCTCCTATGCTGGAGAAGTGAGTGAGTCAATAAGAGATAAGCGTCATTTGACTGTGGCTGCTACACAGTGGACTGCCATCAAGGGAATTTGCAGCATTTGCTGAAAAATTGCCTTATCACTTGGGGGTTAGTTTTATGGTATCAGTGGGGCTGTAGGGACAACTGAGAATGGTGTGAGGTCCAATTCCACTTCCCTTTGGTTGTAAACCACACCCTCCCCTGCCTTTTCTCCAGAATGTAAATAGGGGCACTTTGTCATCTCAGCTTTTGAATTGAGAGGGTGTGGCTCCTGGTTGAGCTGAATGTGGAATGAGTGTTTGACACTGAAGCAAATCCCTCTAGAGGTTTCAGAGGAAAAATAAGTGAGAGACTGTCCAGTGACCTCAGATTGGTGGCATCTCTACTTTCTCAGCCACCTGGGCCTCCTTGGCACAGTCCTCATAGCTGAAACGAAGCAGCTTTCTTAAGAACATGGAAGGACATTTCCAAGGCAGACATTAAAACTGAAATAAACCTTTGTTTTGATTGCCTTCCCAACCTCACAGAGGTTTTTGGCATGACCCAACTTCAGTGACTCTAATGAACCTTGCTGCCATTCTCACAACACAGATATTAGGAAACAAATATAATTCCTGAGTTGTAATCTTCTAACGAGGAGGGACCAATTATTATATTGTGCATGGAGCATAAGTGATTCAAAATGTAGAATCATGATATTCGGGTCCTAGCAACAACTATAGGAACTGGATACACACTTTTATTTGGCCAATGAGGAAACAGGCCTAGCAAACTTGAGACAGTTGTTCTGAGCCCCACGTCTGTATAAAGTGGCTGGATCTTTGGATGCTATACTATTTGTAAACTTGGGATTGAGACACTAATTTTTAGTCTGTTTCTTTCATTCACTCATTTCTTGACCTTAGGCAAGTTTTTAAAACATAAGTGAGCCTCAAAATCCTCATCTGTAGGGTGGGTATGATCACCTTGCCTCCATCAAAACAGCAGTTGAAAGTGAGATGAAACAGTATCCATGCAAAACAGCAAAATCTGAAAGGCATAAAACAGATATAACTTATTTATTATTATTATGGTTATTCTTTTTTTAAGATTTTATTTATTTATTCATGAGAGACACACACAGAGAGGCAGAGACATAGGCAGAGGGGGAAGCAGGCTCCCTGTGGGGAGCCCGATGCTGGACTTGATCCTGGGACCCTGGGATCACACCCTGAACTGAAGGCAGATGCCCAACTGCTGAGCCACCCAGGTGCCCCTACTATGGTTATTCTGTTTGATGCGTTTGTGACATGACGCTATATTGGAGATAAAATAAAGCTCCATTTTATATTGTCTTGGAGAGACAGAAGAAACTTGGGAGAAGCCAGTTTTATCAACATGCAATTTATAGCTTCTTTGGAATAAGAATTATATCTTCTGATAACTATCACATCTTGTTGCACATAAAGTTTTGTGGTGTGTCCTATTATAATGCTGCTCAAAGAGGATGCTCTTCCCAACAGCAGTACTGAACCTTTTCCTTCTGCATTGTGAAGTGGGACAGCATGATAGAGGTTAGGGCATTTTGTTGATTTAAGCTTACTTTAAATTCTTTTCGCTGATGATGAATAACTAGAGTCTTGCAAAGGGTGTGGAAATGTTCTCCGATATCCAGACAAAGTTCTATTATTGAAGGCTTGCGTCACTTAGTTCTCAGTCAATGGTGAGCAAATCTAAACTATATTAGAGTTTAATTCCTGGGATCTACAGGCTCTTTTGTCTCTGAGGCAGAGAACAAATGAGCTACTTTTAGGTGTATTAATCACATTAATGAACAGCAGCTTCTAGTAAAAATAACTTAGCACAGGCAGAAGGAAAGAGTAAAAACTCATGTGAGCACTAGCAACCAGACATATTTTAGACACAATTGGGTTCCTAGTATGTGACTGGCGAGGGCATATAGAGATATAGCAACTCCTGCCCCAAGGAATTCACAGTATGGCAAAAGAAAAAAGATGTAAGGTAGAAAAGATATAAAAAAGACATTTTTAAGGGTAGATGCTAGATTAAAATTAGGAACAATTTATCTTGGATGCAGAGAGAGATAAGAGCAGCTCCCTCTGCTCAGTGATGTGTGTATGTATGTATGTATATATGTATCTGCACATGTGCATGTGTGTGTGTGTGTGTATGCCTGTGTCTGTATGTGTGTATATAGTCAGGGAGGCTTATCTGGGAAGGCTTCAGGGGAATATGTTACCCAAGTTGCATTTTAATGAATAAATAGGCATCCACATTGCATAGGAAATGACAAAGAAGGGCATTTTGGGTAAAGGGGAAAATATGCACTAAGGCATGAGGCCAAGAAAGAGCATGTGTTTCATGCTAAATTTGCTCATTCTTTCCTCCATTCTTTCAGGCATTTATTGATGGTCTACTCTTTACCAGGTATAGTTCTAATTTCTGGGGATTCAGTGGTGAGCAAAACAATGTCTATTTTAAGAGCTTACTTTCTAGTGCGGAAGTAAACTAATAAATAAATAAACAACTAGCATGCATATAATATAATGTGAGACGGTGGTAAGTGCTATAAAGAGAAATAAATGTATTAAGGGGATAGAGAGCAAAAGGAAGATCTATTTAGATACAGCAGCCTTCTCTGAGGGAATGGCTTTTCGAGGGAACAAGCCTGCAACTACTGAGGGAAAACTTGCTCTAGCTGAAGGAATGGCAAGTGCAAAGGTCCTAGAGCAGGAATTGGCTTGACATATTCAAAAGAAGTACGAAGGCCAGTGTGGCCAGAGCAAAGTGAGGAAAAATGGCAGGAAAGGAGATTGTTTCTGGCCTTGTGGCTGTGACAAATATTTTGGAATTTATTTTGAGGATTATGGGAAGTCGTGAAAGAGTTTTGCACAGGGGTGCGATAAGCCATTTACATTTTAAATAGATCACTCTGGCTGCAGTATGAAAATAGACTGTATCGGGGAGACTATTTAGGAGGCTATTACAGTATTTTTGGTGAGAGGCTTGGAATAGAGTCATAATGTGTTAGGTGGTAAGACTTGGTCTGATTTGGGATATATTTTGAGGTAGAGCTGACAAGATTTGCTAATTGATTGAGAGAAAAAAAAGAGAAGTCCATGGTGGCTCAATAATTATATCTGAGCACCTAGGCAAAGAGAGACATGTTTGATTGAGCTGGGAAACAAGGGCAGAACTGCTTCGGAGGATAAACTCAAGTGTTCTGTTTTGAATACCTTAAATATGACCTAGAATTAGAGTAGAGACATTGAGTAGAAAGGATGAGAGTCGGGAATTTAGGGGAGTCCATGGCCAGAGATATGGAGTGTGATTCATCAGCATGTAGGTGGTATTTAGAGCCACAGAACTGTATTCAGTCACATAAGGAGTTAGTGTTTATATTAAAAAAAGAGAGAGATTTAAGAACTAAGCCTGAGGTTCTCCTGTATTTAGCCATTAGGAGTAAATGTTACCTAAGAGACTCCAAAGGAGAAGCTTGAGGAGTGGAGGCAATTCAGGGAGTGTGACAACAGGAGTTCAGTGAAGAAGGTGCAAGAAGGAAGGACCAGCTGGGTCACTTGCTGATGAGACATCCCGACCTAGCAGACTGAGAATGATCTTCAGAATGGGAAATGTGGGAGGTCATCGCTCACTGGGCAAGCACTTTCAACGGAGACAAGGATGTGAAAGTCTGATTGGAATGGGCTCAAGAGACTAAAAGGAGAGATAATAGAGACAATGATTATCAAAAAATCTTTGCAGGAGTTTTGCAGGAAAGTTGTATAGGAAAATGAGGGAATGTGAGATCAGGGGAACACCATTTTTATGAGAAATATTATGGCCCATTTATATGCTAATGAGAAGGATTGACTAGAAAAAGGAAAGCTGTTGCTGTAGGAGAGAGGGATAATGCAAGAGGAAGTGGTTTCCCCTTGATAACAAATTCCAGGCTTGGGCCCACTATATCCTAGCCATACCAGACCCTTGTTTAATAACAATAACAAAAACAGCAGCAACAACAAAAACATTTTTTCTTCCTTTCTTTTTTTTTTAATTTTATTTATTCATGAGACACACACAGAGAGAGGCAGAGACATAGGCAGAGAGAGAAGCTTCCCCTTCCTCACAGGGGAAGCCTGATGTGAGGCTCCATCCCAGGACCCCAGAATCATGCCCTGAGCCAAAAGCAGATGTGCAACCACTGAGCCACTGAGGTGCCCCCAAACAGATTTTTCTGTGCTAGACTACCTAGGTGTCAGAAAGGTCCCATGTGCTTATATTTTTAAAAAGCTCCCCCAGTGATTGTCATGTAAAGCTACATTTGGGAACTTTTGTTTTAGACAACACCATGTATTTACAATGGTGTCAAGAGTCCATTGACTTGGATCAGCAGAAGATGGGGCTGTAAATTTTGAATTTTTTTAAAAAAAGATTTTATTTATTTATTCATGATAGACACACACAGAGAGAGGCAGAGACACAGGCAGAGAGAGAAGCAGGCCCCACACTGGGAGCACGATGTGGGAATCCATCCTGGGACCCCAGGATCGTGTCCCGGGCCAAAGGCAGGCACCAAACCTCTGAGCCACCCAGGGATCCCCAATTTTGATTTTTTTTAAAAAGATATATTTATTTGAGGGAGAGAGAGAGAGAGTGCATGAGCAGGGAGGGGGGCAGAGGAAGAGGGAGAGAGACTTCTCAAGCAGACTCTGCACTGAGCATGGAGCCTGATGCAGGGCTCAACCCCAGGACATTGAGATCAGGACCTGTGCCAAAATCAAGAGTCAACTGCTTAACCGACTGAGCCATCGCTTAACCAACTGAGCCATCCAGGAGTGCCTAAGTTTTGACTTTTATAAATCTTTAATCTCTTAGCTTTGGCTTTTCTTGTTTTGGGATTCTCTTCCTAAGAATGCTATTAGCATTAGTTACTAGAGGCTGCTAATGGTTTATGGAGTCTATATGGTTTTTCTACAGGGCTATGAATGGAAGTGTCTGGTTCTCATAGTTTGTGATTAGAAACACTTTCGTTAAGATTTTAAGCAAATAGTTACTTTTTGAAAAAGTGTTGGCCATTTGCTTTCCTTTCTTGTAGGAATACACAGCAATAGCCATGAAATTGCTGAATATAGCACAAGCATGTCCAAGAAACTGGGTCAAAGTGGACCATTAAAATTTACACCTGATATATTGAGCTTTGGCACCTAGTTAGGTGCTCAGACACTTGATTTAAAGTGAATAATACTGTGAAGGGAGATTGGATCTGAAATCCAAAGGCTCTGTAATTTACAAACTATATGAATTTTGCCAAGTTTTATATATGAATATGAGAAAAAGCGTGGTAATCTTTCCCTGCCTTTGTCTTAGAGTCATGAAGATCAAATGCGTGGAAAATATTTCATGACTGTTGAAAACTTACAGGTGTGTGTGTGTGTGTATACGCACATATATATGTATATATAGTTTTCATGTGAATTGTGAAAAACAGCTTTTATAAGGATAGTTTTATTCTGTAGGACACAAATACCTTGGAAAAGTGACAATTCACACCTCACAACCATTTGTGACACAAAGTGAGGCTGATTAAAATGTGTACGTATGTGTCTAGCTTTGTTTAGTATTGTTCTTATTAGATTTCCTCAGAGATTAGGATAATTTTTGGATTATGATTATGAGAGAGGAAATAGAATGATACAGCAGGTTCTACCATTGGTACCCCATGCTGGTCACAAAACACGTGGAGGTGGGAAGGGTGAGATCCTATGTGGTTGTGGAAAGCATGCTTCCCAAGGGATATTATTATGTTAGAATACATCTAGGAGATGATGACGAAGATATTAATAGGATTTGACATCATGACTTGGAGTAAATGAAGGCTATAAAGATGTTCAGCCTAGAGAAAAGATCAGAAGGTTGAGGTAGAATTTAGTATTTTGGGAAGTAGAAGCAGGTTTGATGGATTGAGTTTGAAAAACTGTTCTGGGCTGAACAGGAAGTACAGTTACCTCAACTGTGGAGAACATACAATGAATGCTTTGGTAGCTTATGACTTTCCAGTTGCTGTTACTGTACAAGCAGATGCCGTGTGACCACTGAAGTATTGCAGAGGGATTTAAACATCCAGTATGAAGCAGAAAGGGATGACCTATGGAGTCTTTGCTAGCTCTGACACTCTGTCAAATCTGAGACTTTATGTGAGGAAGAGCTAGTGAATTTTCTAAGCTCTAATGGAGGTTGGGGAAGGTTACAGAGGAAAGCAGAGATGCAAAATGGTAGGTTTTGCTAAGCAATAAAAAGATTTTGGGTTGAGTTCAGAAAGCACCTAGGAATATAAAACTTGTCACCTCAATTCTCAAGTCTTTAGGTAAATCCCTGGGTACATGTTGTCCGGTCATTCTGTTCTAATCCAGGAGGTCAGAGCAGTGTCATTGGTGTGCAGCTCGATCTCTTCTAAATAACAAGAGAAAGTGTCAGCCTCTGAAGCCTTTTCGTATCCTTTTTCCGGGGTAAAATTCACTATAAAATAATAAGGCCTTTTAACACATAGATCTGAATAAATGGATATGCTGAGTGGAAGCAGCAACAATTTAATTTATGGGTCACTTAGGTAATAAGAAGTCCATTTGACATATTTAACAGCTCACTGTGCTCTTAATGCAGAATTAATGTTTTCCACTTGATTCATAGGTTGATGTGGCTGGTAGGAACCTTAGAGACCATTTAGTCCTTCTACAGAGAGCAAGCCAGGGTTCAAGGAGGGCATGTGTTAACAGGCACATAATCTCAGAACGGACAGTATGGCTCTGGACCCATAGTCCAAGGCATGCTTATACTGTTCACACTTCCATGATAATTCCCATCATCACATGTTGAGATGATTATTTTTAAATTTTACTAGAAATAATTTCATCTTAGAGCAGCACTTCTTGTCTCTACCATTTTGTATGTGAATTAGAGTAATCTTTTGGAATTGATTCAGAGGAAAATCTCCTTAAGGAGATAATGATATGTAAGGAGCAAATATCAACTAACCTGGTAGCCTGAACTCTGGACATTCATGTACCTCCTGTGTAATTTTGCTACATCTGTGTGCTCCTGTTATTAATTCTTCTTTGAATCAACATACTTTCAAAAAGTCAATTAAAAATTTTTAAAAATCAGTTTAGTCTTATTGTAGCAGTTGTATCTGTAGAATCACAAGTTTAATATGCTGGTTTTTTCCTAATATTTAGTTATTTTAGAATAGTTATTTTAAAAATAGTTATTTTAAAATAACCATGATTTAAAAAATATTTTATTTATTTATTTGAGAGAATGAGCATAAGCAGGGGGGGAGGAGCAGAGAGACAAGCAGACTCCCTACTGAGTGAGGAGCTCAATGCAGGGCTCAGTCCTAGGACCCTGAGATCATGACATGAGTGAAAATCAGACCCTCAACTGACCGAGCCCTGCTCAGGCACCCCAACCATAATTTTTTTAAAGGTTTTATCTGTTTGTCACTTAAAATCATTTTGCATACCAAGCTTTGGGAGATAGTGATAAAGTGAGACTATTTCAACAAACTTTCTGTTTATGTAATAGAAGATGGTCGATCTTCTTTTCTACTCTCCCCATCAGACTATGGATATTTCAGTAATTAAGAGAAGGAACACCAAATCCTACACTTGTTCATACATACACATAGACATACACATACACTTGCACATACTTTTTTTCCCCCTCGCCATCAGAGTGGAGGAAGTAGGAAGGAAAGAAGTAAATAATTTGTTAGACAATGAATGAATCCGGTTACATTCATAAATGAACTAATGGTGAAGATCTCCCTCCTGACTAGAAAGAGTGATTAAGAAAGTGATTAAGAAAATAAATATTTCTTTCCTGTTAAAATTTTGATCATCATTTACAGATTCTCATTAGATGTAGAAGGTCTAGGTAAAGGCTGCTTGCAGTTTTTCTCTCGACCAAAAGGTCCACATAATCATAAACACAACATTGCAAATTCAGTTTTGAGAATTTGTGTTTATGATAAGATAGTATGTATGTATGTATGTATTTATTTATTTATTTATTTATTTTAAGATTTATTTATTCACAAGAGACACAGAGAGAGGGAGGCAGAGTCATAGAGGGAGAAGCAAGCTCCATGCATGCAGAAAGCCCAATCTGAGACTCGGTCCTGGGACTCCAGGATCACACCCTGAGCCAAAGGCAGACGCTCAACCTCTGAGCCACCCAGGTGTCCCATAAGAATGCTTTTCTATGATGGATGACACTCCCACTGGTTTCAGATGATGCTTGGAACCATCTGTTTCATAGATCTATTTTCTGTGACTGAGCTCAGTTTACCAATGGAGACATGCATTGAAGAAAACAGAAAGACTTGATTCCATCTGAGCCAGAATTTTTAATTCTAATGCACTGATGGTTTTCTGGAATAGAGCTTTTTAAAGAATGTTTATGGTTAGTGTTTTTTGCCCTATGGAGACTTTCATTTCACTCTAACATGGTATAATAATGGTAATTTTCTAGGCATGCATTGTTTATGATGTGAAAAAGAGCAGCAAATCCTAGACAATGAAGAACAAAACCTGTAATATGTATGGTGCTTTGGAGTTTAGAAAACACTCATGTGTATCAACTATCTTGAGACACATAGAATTTCCATAAAGTAAATGTTATTTTCCCGTATTTCAGGGGAGGAAAGTAAAGATCTGAAGGATGTAGTTATCCGTGTAAATTGCCATGTTTTAAATGAGTAGCAAGTGAAGACTTAAAAGTTGTTATATTTTCAATCCAATGAATCTTCTATTATGCTACAGTTACCTTCAGGATTTTAAATATTCATATTATTAGATTATGAAAACTCTAAAACACAAACAACTGATCTTTGGTACATATATTTCATAGGAAGCTGTTTTGAATTAAAATTATCTTCAGGGGCACTAGCATAGTTGGTTAAGCATCCAACTCTAGATTTCAGCTCAGGACATGATCTCAGGGTCTGGGAATCAAGCCCTGCATTGAGCTCTATGTTCAGTGTGGAGTCTGCTAAAGACTCTCCTTCTCCTTCTGCCTTTCCCCCTCCCCACTCTTTCTCCCTCCCTCTCTCCCATACATAAATAAATACACAAATAAATAAATATTTTAAACAATTCTCTTCAAATATGTTTTTTGCCTTAATTTGTACATTGCAGTATGAAATGAGTCAGATGTTGTGAACCTTGCCTTCAGGAAGATCATAGTTTTATGGGGGTGGGGGAAGTTACATACGTAAACACCTGGATACAGAACAGCCTGGGATATGTGTTATAAGGTGGGTATAGGCGAAATTCTATGGAGAAATAAGAAAAAAGATTACATTGAAATGAAGAGGAAATCAGAGAAAGCATTACGGAAGAAATGTGATTATGCTATTGAGTCTCTTTGACATAGGTAAACTTTGATTTAAATATTATACATACAGAAGTACACAAATCATACATTTACAACTTGGTATAGTTTCACAAAGTGAACATATCTAAGTAACCATCACATAGATTAGAAACAGAACATTGCCAGCATCCTGGTAACTGTCCTTCCAGTTACTACCTTCCTGAAGGGCAGCATTACCTTGCTCTGACACTATAGTTTGCCCATTTTAAAACTATGTTAAAACTTGTAAGATCTATCCATATTGTTGCCTGTAGCTGTAGGTATAGTTTGCTCATTTTTGTCACTGTAAATATGCTACACATTTATTATCCATTCAACTGTTGATGGTCATTCAGGTTATTCCCAGTGTGTAGTCATTGTGGATAGTGCTGCTATGAGCAATCTTGTACCTGTCTTTTTGTGAAGGTATCTATGCATTTGAGACTAGTCCTAGGAGTAGATTTTCTGAGTTTTGGGATATGCCTGTACTAACATAGCTTTTGATGATGAGAAATAAGGATGACAGAGGACTTCACTGGTAGAGAAGGAATCATTTACAAAGACCCATGATAGGCAGAGGAGAGAATTCAGAGACGAATGAGCAATTTAGGTGGCAGGACTATACTGTTTGAGAGCTATAGTGGAATGTAGATTTGGAGAGAGAGACAAGGAAGAAGGGAAGATTTTTGAGAATGCCTGAGCTATTTCACAGAAAGGTAATTGTATTAGAAAGGCAGTCAGCTGTAAGTCACAGAAGACTTCAGAAAGTGTCTTAATCAGATGGATTGATTTTTCTCAAATACTAAGAAGTCTGGAAGTAAGTATTTTGCTGGCCTTCACTCAAAGCTCAACAAAGCCATCCAGGATCTAGAATTTAAGATCCAGAGTCTTTTTTACTGTAGCATTCTTAGCATGTTGCCATTCATATTCTTACTTCCTGCTTTACAGTCTCAATATAGCTGCTGTAGCTCTAGATACCAAGTCTAAATTCAAAGCAGAGTGACAATGATGCCAGCCACATCAGTCTTTCATCAAGAGTCAAAGTTTCCCAAAGATCTCCTCCAAAGATTTCCTCCCAAGTCTCATTAGCAAATGTGGGTGATCCTTAGCTGAAAGTGAGACTGGAAAATTGGGGCATAATATTATTTAGACTGGTTTATTTATTTATTTATTTTTATTTTTTTTAGACTGGTTTATATCAATTACCATCTATTGCCTGCCTCTAAGCATATTGTTTTCCCCAGGTACACTGGAACCCTCTTTGCAGAGTAGAAAGAAAATAGATATGAGGTAGGCAGTTAAATAGGTCTTCGATGGCATAGCATCGATGGCCTCAGAGTAAAGAACAGGTCAAGGGAAAGGATTTTACATAATGTGCAAATTTATATTCACGTAAGAAAATTAGGAATTTTTATAGAGAAAATTAATGTATCATTCTGTTAGATAATTTACAATTCACTAGGGCTTTTTGTCATTATAATTATTTTTTATTGTTGTTAGTAAGATAATGTGGTAAAAAATAATCAGATAATATATCTTAAAGTGAGCTTGCCCTAGCGAATTATCAGTCACATGAAGTGACTTTTTACCAGATTTTTAAGAATAAAGTGAAACCAACAAGCATACAAGCATTGTGAGCTGCTGCAATTGCAAGTGGAGTGGTGTAAAGAGATTTCCATGATGCATAAATTAAAACATCCTATCATAAGGCTAACAGATCCAAAATAGCCTCAATTTGGTCCTTCATGTGACTATTTCTATCTCAAACCTGCAGTTGTTGATTTCTGACAAATTAATTTGTCATGAAATCAGTTGAGTTAGTGCATAGAAGGACAGAGCATTGATTCAGATCTTTCAAAAACTCATATGTATTGCCTTAAAGGGAGAAAAATAATCATAGGAATTTCATTTTGTTTTAAGTAAGTCTTGGAAATCAGGTCAGTCAATAAATTCCATTTCCTGACAATTTATTCCTATCAGCAGCAAAATAAGGTGCTTATTCAATTAAAGTTCACAAAACATATTTCTCTCTCTAGCGATTGTTTGTTTATTATCTTGTTTGATGTTATGGCAGCATTACTAACTTAGCAAGGGCTAAGGGCTTCTGTATTGGGTAGAACTAAAGAAAAAGAACAGGCTCACAACTGTGTCATCTCCAGTGTGATATTGACAAAGTCAGAGCTAATGAATTGAGAGACTTACATGTCACACTGTGATGAGTGTTCTGTCCTGGAGGTTTTATTCAGGCAGAAGAAGAGGGAAGGAATGTGAGTGTGGTTGGAAGACATGGTCCAGACTTGAGCTCAGCAGCATTTGGGTAGTTCTGTTTTCATATGTGATTGAGGGTTGTCTGGGTGGCTTAGCAGTTGAGAGTCTGCCTTTGACTCAGGGCTTGATCCCGAAGTCCTGGGATCGAGTCCCACATCGGGCCTCCTGCATGGAGTCTGCTTCTGCCTCTGCCATTCTGTGTGCCTCGCATGAATAAATAAATAAAATCTTTTTAAAAAATAAAATTCATATGTGATTGATTAGTAGTGATGAGCAGAAAGTTTCCATATTAGGAAATATTCCCCAGATTGTTTCAGAATTTCATAATTATAGTGTCTATTGGTTTGTTTCAAAACTATATGTAGAACCAGTACAAGTGTTGTTTTTGTCAGAAGGTAATTGATGGGCAAATTTCATTATTTGAAGGATGTTAAAGACCCAGAGTGTAAAAACTTGGAAAATTGTAGGTGAGCTAAAGCTTTAGCTTTTTAAAAAAATAATCATAGTTAAATAATTGGGGGTATTTGGGGAAGTAAGTGATAGAGTCTACAGTTTTATTATTTTGGATAGTTTATCCCAAAATACACCATGTTTTTTTTTTTTTCCATTTTGTAGCCTTATGTCTGACGCACAGTATTGGGCTGAGCATGCAGTAGTCTGACATTCATGCACTAATGCAACAGAATATTAACTGAGAAGCTGACCATGTGCCACAGTTCTAGGTCCTAAAGGTAGAGCAATGGGCAGATTAAAATGTCTGACCAATTGTTCCTACATCTTTATGGAAACATGTATTTTTCATGGCATTTTCACAACTTAACCAAATTGCCATACTTTCTAAGCAGATGAAAGAATGGGAGAAGACTAGAAACAGGCTTCAGTGAATCTCAACCCAAGAGGTTGCACTGGATATACAATATGAATTGTACATTCCTTGTTTTTAAATTTACAATGAAATTATAAACAAAGCACTTGGAGCAGCATAAATTTTATCCTACAACACTTGATTGTACATACAGTTCAACACCACTCTACAGGCTCAACAGTGACTTGAACAGTAGATACATGTAGTGCAGAGTCCAAGTGTGAAGATCTCTGGAATAGATCATGGTCAAATAGGTGAGCTTCAGCCGGAGGGTAATTGCCCACAGAACTGAAGCTAAGAACTAGGCTATGGATGAGCACGAACACAGGATAAGTCAGTGTATCCTTGTAGGTATGGTCTTGGAGAGACAAACGGACAAAGAACTGAGGTCGATCAATGAACAAAGGTGAGGTCAAGGAAAAAGATCATTAGGCATAATCTATACCAAGGTTTTGAGTCAGCATTAGGGACAGTTCCCAAGGGCTGTGACTATGGTCTCTGTAGTTCCTAACAGGAGACAAAATACATGCATCTAGATATATCCAACAGGTGACAAAAGTGAAGCAGGCAGAGAGAGAACTCTGACAAAAAAGAAAATTATACCACTTTCCAAATGGGGAAATGGAACAGCTGCTACTCAGCTCCAGCCAATTGGTACCAGGCAGGAATGCAGGCTTATTGTTCCTGGATTTTCTGGAAATTAAAAAAAAAATCTAGGGATAGAGAAAAACCAGATATTTGAGGTGAAATCTCATAATTTTAATAATGTTAACATCTCAAATTAAAGCATAAAACACACTTATAAACCCTGCCTTAGTTCAGGTTCCTTTTGGAGTAGTTTTGGTCCTGAGCAAGGGAGGCTACATCCTTGCCCATCTATGAGCCTTTGGTGTTTTGTTAATAGACTATCTAGCTATTTTACCCTCTTCAGCTTGATTTTTTAAAAAATATAAGCTAGATCATGTTTTCTACTGCTTGTACTCCTCAATGGCTTCCTATTACATTCAGAATAAAATAAATCTAATATTTCTTTTAAGGCCCTGAACAATGCCCCTTGCATACCTTTGCAGCTTCATCTCATTCTTCCCTAGGCTCACTATTTCACAGACACATTACTTTAATACTTCTTAGAACATGAAAACTTTTCTTACTTTAGAGGTTTATTGTTTTTTTTATTCTCTCTTCTGGAGTAATTCCCTTTGCTGCCAATGTCTACTTTTGTTTGGATGGCTCATTCTTTATCTGGGAATCTTCAACAATATGTTTAAGATATGTGTGAGATCACTGATCATCTGGTCTTAACTGGTCCTCCACATTATTCCATTTGTTATGGGACACTCATTATTTCCCTCATACCAAACACTGACAGCTTGAATTTTTTCAACAGAATTATTTGTTTACATGTTAATTCTCTTTCTCATGCATTTGATTGTAGGCTCCTGAGGATAGAGAACCTGTCCATCTTGATCGCTGATGTAACTTTAGTGTATAACGTACAGTAGGAGTTCAATACATATAAATGAATGGATCACTGCATGAGAGGATTTGAAAGATTTGTTTCTTCTGTTGATTTGGTGCTGAATTGTTTGGAACTAGATATTTTAACACTATTTCTCAAATTTAGGTAAGGTGCTTATCTCTTTTAATAGAAACTATATTAATAGCCATCCAGTGCAATTAAATTATTTTTGTTATGTATAATGTGTATACATAAATCCAGGCACAAACTTCTCTTATTTATAGCTGTTATAAAATTATAAAGCTAGGTAATTTACAAATTAATTTGTAAGCAAGTCTTACAAAAGCAGTTTAATTCAAATTAACAATATTCATTTAATGTTATAGGTGATGTTTTAATGACATAAAATTGCCTCAGCTCAAATGCAGTTCCATATTTAATGTTTCTGTGCTTTAATATCAATATAATTATTCAGAGAATACCTATTCACATAATACTATTGAACAGAATGAATAGTTTCTTGGCTTTGTTTGTTAATTTGAAGATCTTTGCCTCACACTTAACCAAATCTTTGCCTTCTAGAAATCCTAAAATGTTAAATTTAATTACATGTCATTCTAAAATGATTTTCTTTCACTTGAAGATAAAGTTAATAAGTCAACATTACTGAAAACTACATTAAAATGTGATGTGAACTAGTTGCTAGAATTGGGAAGAGAGATATTTCTAACTGCACATTTACTATTCAATCTCACCATGAATGTGTTGTTGTAGCAATGGTGTGCTCAGATCTGGGCTTTCTGTCATACATCCACTGCATTAATTTGTCTTCTTAGCACTGAGATACAAGCACTTTTGAGTTTTCAAAAGTTAGATGATTACTCCATCTTCCTCTGCTTCTTACCACAAACAATTGTTTGATGAATGGTGGTTTCATCTAATCTCTACTTTGTTTTTCTTTTTTTAATATTTTATTTATTTATTCATGGGAGACCACACACACACACACAGAGAGAGAGAGAGAGAGAGAGAGAGAGAGAGAGGCAGAGACACAGGCAGAGGGAGAAGCAGGGTCCATGCAAGGAGCCCGACATGAGACTCGATCCCAGGTCTCCAGGATCACACCCTGGGCTGAAGGTGGCGCTAAAACCCTGGGCCACCGGGGCTGCCCTGACCTCTACTTTGAAAGATATAATCAAAAATAGAAATACTGGTTTCAAAATTTTGTGTCAATAATCAGTAATAAAGTCATCATCCAGATGCCCCAGAATATGTCTACCTGCAAATATCTAAGTAAGCATATACACATACACAAACACATGTTTTTATTTATATGTATGGGTGTATAGATGTTTATGTGTGTATACATATAAAATTTAAAATTTAAATTCCCACAGACACTTTCTACCCTGCCCTTTATCTAATTTGAGAAACCATATTAAAAGATCCAACTATGTTTTGACTCTCAAAAGCCTAGGCATTGACTATGGAAAGTGAGACTCTAGACCAGGCTTGAAATATGTAGGCTTAAAATGAAAATACAAAGAGGAAGATGAATCTTTCTCTAGTAATGTATTGTTGTCTTTGAACTCAGCTCTGGTTTGGAGAAGGGTCACCCATTCTGGGTATCCAATTCATGGGGTTTTCTGGAATTGTGCTTCTCCTGAAGATGTCATTCGCATAAATGCAATATGAATAGTATCCCCTGGAGTTGTGAGTGTGGGCATCCCCTGGAGTTGTGAGTGTGGGCCTGTCCACTCAGCAATGGGAGCGTGCATAACCTTCCATCCATCTCTGCAGCAACTGTCCTCTGCTTCCACCTGGAGAAACCTGTATTTTCCTCATTCTAGTTTTCACAGCCAACCATCACTTTGGTATTAGTTTATATGAGAATTCCCTGTCATAGAGGTACTCACATTCTAAAAGTTGACTTTTGCTTATAATGAATATTTTGCATAATGGAATAATGAAAGTAGAACAACAAGCTGTGTTTTGCTTTTCATGGGGAGATGTGAGAGGTGGTCAGCATCATATATATTTTATCATATGCAAACCTGGATTGAAGGGTTTGTGTGGTGTTTCAGTTTCTATATTTACGCTAGGTTTTAGGGCAAAGTTCTAGATCAATAAAACAACGTCTCTTCTTTTAGGGGAATGGAACAATATTCTTTGGATTAAAAGAACATCGGATGGTTGGGTGTTCCTTTGCATGGAGATCAAAATCTTTGTACCTTAGTGTAATGATGGACAGTGCTCTCTCAGGGACACACTTGCTCTTGTCCCAGGGTCAGTTCTCCTCAAGATGCCCTTCCTTTCCTATTCAACAAGACCAGAATAGAATTTGCCATCTTATCTACTTAACTGAGCCATGTATAGGTATCCTTCATTTTTCTTTGGGATATAATCAAGTGTTTAATCTCCTAGTCTCAAGCTCTTGGATTACTTTAAAACTTCATTTTATTTTCTTTGCTATTGATAAATCAAATATGATGACCATTTTTTCCCTTACAGTGCATATTATGCTGCAAGTGCTTCACAAGAATATAATGGCTCCCTTATATCTACAGTAAAAAAGGCCAATGACTTAAGCTTGGCATTTATTCATAGTTTGGCCTTACAACAATTCTCATTACCTACTGCTACGCAGCATAGCCCAGGTGATTGTTACATGGATTACTTCTTTGTCTTTGGCACATACAAAACTCATTTTTTTTCCTCTTGACTACTATTTATATATCTTTTTTCTTACTTCTTTGATTCCATTTTTAAATTTTTCTCAATCCAAATACTTAAGCTCTGCTTCAACCACACTTCTATATGTTGGCAATTGACATTGGAATGATGATTCCGTGGTGTGACTTCTCATCATTTATACGCATAGCTTATCACACTAATTCATCCCTGTATATTGAGTCATTTTCTTCCATTATTTGTTAATTTCAGTTGAACTGATATTTACTAAACTCTTACTTGTGACTTATCTCATTTTAGCATCTTAAGGATGAAACTTATGCCTGATAGAACCATATCAGATATAACTCTGCCCACAAGAGGTATTCATGATCCCTTAAGAAAAATAAGGTATTTTCACATGCAACCATTATATAAAGTTCTGGTTTGCTTTTAAGGATGGGCAGGTTACATATAAAGGGTTATAGTTTACATATAAAGCGCTAGAAAAGGAGAGGTTGCGATGAGTGGGAGTATGTGAATCTCCAAGAAGGAAGTGACATTTGAATGGGACTTTGAGACATGGGTAGATTTTAGGTAGGTGGAAATGGAGCATTCTTAGAGGATGAATAATAAGAGGAAAACCTTGCGAGTGGCTACAATGGAGGGATGCAGAGATATTTAGGAAGGTAGGGCTGCAGGTTCCTTGGCAAGTGGAGCTTGTAAAGATAAGTAGTTGGAGATGAGACCAGAAACAAATTGAAGCCAAGTTGTAGGTTGCGCATGACCATAAATTCTATCCTTAAGTCTTTAGACTTTATTCTTTAGACAATGGAAAGTTGAATGCTTTGAGCACAGAAATGAATGAATCAGTATTTGACCATGCACATTTTGTCTTTGCAACTGGGTTAGATGCTGTTCATTTTGAAGAAAATATGTAAATTATAAAGAATTGTTAAGTTCTTTCACATTGTTGAACGCCATCCTCTCAATATCATTGAAAATTACAGCATTAGCCTTTTGTTTTACTGCTAAGGGGAGTAAGTCCCAGAAAGTTTAAGTAATCTGCACAAGGTCACTTAGCTAAAAGGCACAGAGTCAGGAATTTAACCGTGTGTTAAGATTCATCCTCCATGCTTTCCTTCTTTACCATGTAACTTTTTCTTAGTTGAATGTTTAGTTTTCCAAGAAAAGCTTTGATCCTCATTTAACATAAAATTAAACAATATATAAAATATTTATATGTGGCATTTTTCTCACATGCATTTTTGCTTAGTTCTTTTCAGATACTGAAACACTAAGGGTACAATCTCTTGTATGGCTGAGGTTTAAGACCCAAATTTGGAAACACATAATGATCCTTATAATGAGATGTAGCATCCTTACCATTCTCAGCAGTGATGAGGTTGGTATGTAATAATGATGTGATATTAAACTCTTGGGCCCAGGGGACCTGATTAGTTGCAACTTCTAAAAATCCTCCTACCTTCTTCAGATGACTTCTTTGATTCCTCATATTTGGAGAAATAAATACATTCTCAGCAGGCTTTAGGATTCATTTTCTTGGTCTCTAAGTATTGGCTTTGAGAAGAATTGGGCAACATACATTGTATGGTGATAAGAATGCTTTTGACTAGAGTTTACAGAAAATATGACTGAATATGGCATAATTGCTAAGAAGATTATGGGGCTCATTTTACTGGGAAATCCAGAGGTATTCCAGACTTCAAGGTTGATTGTCAAGTGGTACAACTCTCTTATCAAGAATTTGATTTCTCTTCATCTTCTGTTCAGCATCTACTGTGTTGCTGGTTTCCTTCTTAGACTGGTTTCACTTGTGGCCATAAATAGGATGCTGTCTGAAGCAAACTGGGACTACCCCCAGTGGGATAGATAGGGTACCACTGAATACAAATTTTAAAAATCTTTGTGCCAGAGAACTATCATTCATACATTGCTAAAGACATAATTTACAAAGGTTAACCTTAGTTAAACTGTTTGTTGGTAAGATTACTTTGACTGATATAGAGTAATTAGGACCCACCTCTAGAGTTGGTATCCTGGTCATTCTTATCAAAACAAAGTGGCTGCTGTCCAGTGGAGACTGAAAAGAAGAAAAGAGTATCTACTATACATCAGGATAAATGATATTTTTAAAGCCATTTATGCTTTTTCCAATTTCAAAGAGTTTTCTTTTTAATTTGTGTCAATATACCTTTGTATGAAATTTATTTTGGGGACTGCTGATGAAGCCATTACTCAGCAAACCCTTGAGGCCTTTGAAGTGAAATTTCTGTTATATATAGTATTCTGAGCAAGACATGCAGTGAATGAAAAATTTCATCTGTCAGCATTATAGTTACTTCATTTTTGGGGGGAGGTTAAATGCAGCATGTTCTTTTAGAAAAAATAAATTAAGCATATGGAGCATTAACCAGTGCTACTCTCTTCCTTGCTTCTGTGATTAGATCTAACCATTTATAATTCAGTCTCCTTTGATTTAATCTTTAAGTGAATATTGGAATAATTAATCTGTGTTAGCTCAACATGGAGACTAAGAAAACACTTTGGTAGATCAATAGCAATCAGCAAATATCAAAAGATAATGCAGTTAAGCTGATTTGGATTCCCTTTTAAGTTTCAAAATGTACTGACCTATTGTTTTTTTGTTTTTTAGCATAGTGTACATCATACACGACACAAGACTCCAGGTGACTTTTGCTGTGCCCCATATTGCTAGTGATTGGAACTTTGGGCAAGAACTTTTTATTTTGGTTCAATTTAGAAAGAGTTGAAAGAGATCTCTTAATGTTTCCCCATTGTGAGATATTTGCTTTCTGCATTTAGCAATTACTCCACTCAGTTGGCAACTTTATTTGTAAAATACCTTGTACTTTTATTATTTCTATCTATAGCAGCACTATTTGCTTCAGAATCCTCTTGGAAGAGAGGATGATCTCTGTTAATCAGCAAACCTTTTTCCCACTGGTGAGCACAGCAATCATAAAGCTTTTCTGCACTGAGTAACTCCCTGGAATTAGTCATGGGCTCTCATACTGACATTCAATATTATAATTATATCTAGAGCAGAATAGAAAGGAATTTAATGTTGAGATTTAAAGTGATCATCCCAAATGGAAAGTTAGGATCCCAAATGGAATGTTAGGGAAAGAATGCGTTTTATGGGCAAGACTGGGAAGAATGGCAAGTTTCCTTTGAACCTTGAAGTCTTGTGATTATTTCTCTCCTTTTCATTCTCTTTATTGCCATCAATATTTAGCACTGAGATTGTTTCACTGGGGCCATCATTAGATTCCATGACTTCTTTTCCTTATCCCCACTGCACAGAAAATAATTCTACATCTCATGACAGCTGAATATTCTCAAGGTACTGATGTTCACTATGCTATTATCTTTCCACCATCTGCATGACAGCCCAGAAAGTCCTTCTCCCTTCTTGATCCCAATCCAGATCCTATCTGTCTCTTAAACCCAGTCTAGTCTGGCTCACACTTACTCTATAAACCCTTCCCCAGTACTCTGGGCCATGATAAATCTCTAAATATATTTGCTATAGTCTTTAGCATCTTCATCATGCATAATTTTTATTCTTTAGCCTAACCCATCTTGCTCTTAAAAATAAACATTAAGCACCGTAATATTCTAGGGAATGGGAAGGGTAATTTAAATTTTGCAGTCCCCAGAATGGATACATAGGAGGCACTGAATTAAGAGGAACTGAATGAAACAGGCAGTATTATTATGAAAATAAAATATGATTTTGTTGAACCAGACTAGATTAATAATTTATCCTATTTTTCTCCCATCTTACTCACACACCCCCCATTCAGAAACAAGGAGTATGTCTTTATTTGTTTTGATTTTTCAGTGGAAGACAGGGACATTTGTAGACTTTTTTGTTTGTTTGTTTGAGTTGGACAACTGAAATAAAGAAGTTGACTAAGGCTGTGGGGTCTTTATGGGGCCACATGTGACTTTATGGGGTCACATATTGCAATAACATTTGACACAGATGGAGATGGACTTCAGGCGGGTGGCATCTGCTCTGTTTGGGGACCTATGCCATCGCTCTATCTTCTGACGTAGCTGCTGCTGTCTGCCAGGATGAGAGCGTGGGACTCTCCGCAGACTGCACTGGTATAGTCTCTGATGGGCCGGAAAGAGGCTTGGAAATAGAATAATTCCCTTTGATGAGAGGAGAAAAAGGGAGGCCCAGGAACATTGCCTGTTCAAAAGGAAATGCATTTCCTGTACCCAGCAAAAACAGAACTAGAGGGAAAGCAGAATTGAGCGTTATGTGAGAACATGTATCTGCATGGTATTTGACAGTGCTTTTCAAACAGTGTGCTCCTTTAGGCTTCCATATTCTATCCATGTGTATAACTAGGGTTCTATTCTGTTTCACAATGTTCTACAGAAAAGTGGGCTGAGCAGGTTCTGGGCAGAGAAAATTTGTAATAAGAATTCAGACACAAAACATACTGTGGAGATAATGCCATTGCAATGTTGCATGCTACCTGAATGAGACAACGTTTGAGTCTATGGAAGTCAACAATTATATTGAAACAGTGACATAATTTGGAAGAGCAACTAAATAAATCCTATGATATTAGTGGAAAGGGAATATTTTTTGTTTGTTTTCTAAATTTCCTTTTACTTTCAGCCAGGTATGCCTTTTAATTACTTCAAATATGCTGTCACACAATCTAGTCTTTGAAAAATTCAATCACGGGAAGGCTGAAAATCATTCATATATGAAAGATATTTATGTGAAGAGTGAATAGAATAATCTCTTTGAAAAGTTATACTTAGGTAGTGGTGATAAACATCAGAATTTATAAAACAAAAATCTTATTTGTATAATTATCACATTTATATAATATTTTACGAAGTACTTTAACATATGCTCTTTCAATGGAACCCAGAACGACTTTTTTTTTGTGCTTTTTTTTAATATATAAATTAATTTTTATTGGTGTTCAATTTACCAACATACAGAATAACACCCAGTGCTCATCCCGTCAAGTGTCCCCCTCAGTGCCCGTCACCCATTCACCCCCACCCCCCGCCCTCCTCCCCCTCCACCACCCCTAGTTCATTTCCCAGAGTTAGAAGTCTTTATGTTTTGTCTCCCTTTCTGATATTTCTCACACATTTCTTCTCCCTTCCCTTATATTCCCTTTCACTATTATTCATATTTCCCAAATGAATGAGAACATACACTGTTTGTCCTTCTCCGGTTACTGTGGCCAAGTTCAAAAAGGGTGTTGCCTGAGTTCTCCTCTGGGATTTTGATGGGATCTTGTCTCACATTTAGATCTTTCATCTATTTTGAGTTTATCTTTGTGTATGGTGCAAGAGAGTGGTCCAGTTTCATTCTTCTGCATGTGGATGTCCAATTTTCCCAGCACCATTTATTGAAGAGACTGTCTTTTTAAAGGGTAGGGGGACCCAGTGTTATAACATGTAGTTTGGAATTAGGCAAGGGTCTGGGTTCGCATCCTCACTTTATCACTCACTAGCTACAATACTACCTGTACATTACTTAAACTAAGTTAGTAAGACTTAGCTTTCTCATTGGTAAAATGGCAATAACAGGAGTATGTACTTCTTGGATTGTGGTAAGTAAGGGAGATAAACATGGTACTTGGAAATAGCGAGTGCTTCATATGTATTTTCTCTGAGCAGTTAGATAGGGCAAAGATATTAGCTGAAAAAAGTCAAAAGAATTGCTCAAGATCAGAGAGCTGAAATGGGACTACCTACCAAGAATATTTTACTACCTACCAAGAATATTTTAATTTTATAAATTCTTGGCAGAGGTGAATATGGAACTTTGGTTTGCATTTTTTACAAAGCCAGTGTCTTTAGCCGTGGCATGATGTATAACCTATGGTTGCCCGTGTCCAAAAGCAGTGTCTTGGGAATTGAATCAAGTGTTTAATTAAAGGCTAATCACTTAGTCTCTGATTAGGAAACACCAAAATTTCTGTCTATGGAAGTTTTCTTTACTGTCATGAAGTTGAAAGATATATAATTGATCAAACAGCATATTAAACTATATCAATATGTAGCCTCAAGTGAAGTTAATTCTTATTCATGCTCAGTTATCTACTGTGAATAATTTTTAATTTTATGCACTAGATCAAATTATATTGTATATGCTTCTGAACCAGTCTTGACTCATCCCCATTCTCACCAGTACCTTCCAACTGCATAGCTGATACACTTATAAACATTTGAAATACAATATAAAAGAGTCTAGTATTTAAAATAAATATAGTGATGCTATATAACCACTGAGAGTAAAGTATCTTATGTACTGGTAAAAATCTCAGCTGTTCTTTTCATTGTTTCTTCTTCCTTTTCATCTCTGCTAATGCACATAACTAAAAATTGTCTATAAGCCATACTGTATTAGAATTTTCTTCATAATTTGGAGGAATTTGAACCAGATATCTTCTCCTTGTGCTTCCAGATACCCTGTCCACTCTCCTACCTCTGCTTTCTACCTGGGAGATTGATGTGTGTGAATTCTTCCCTGGGTTCTTATACAGTCTGGCTCTTTTTTGGATTTGTCCAATGGGAAGCTTTGGCAGGCAATGAAGGGATAAGAGAGTGAGATCACAGCATTTATTCTTCTAGTTCCTTTTCTGTGAAGCCACCTTTAGCTAGGCATGAAAGAGTGTCACCACTTGTTTCTGAGTAGCGTGAGTGGCACAATTTCCTCTTGGTTTCAGTCACCCTGCCTTCTTGTCCTATTAAGCTAGCAGAGCTCTGCTAGCACTAGCCCTGGGGTTCCCACACTCTCCTTGTGATTTCCCTCCATCTTGCTCTCATATTTTTTAATTAGTCCTTTTGTAAGTGAACACTCCTCAAGTTATCCTGATTTCAGAAAACCATGAGTTTTCTTTTGGGATCCAATCTGATACCAGCCTCAATAATTCAAAAGCATTTCTTGAACATGTGCTTGAATATGGCTCCAATGTGTTACTCCATTCAGGAGCCAGGAGCCATTCAATGTCTATCTATTGCTTTCAGAATAAAAAGCATCCAAACCCATTCACAATTTGGCGATAATCAGTCTTTTCTTCTTTACTCTCACTAACTTCCTCCAGATACCCTCTACTCTAACGAAACTGGACAGCCAGTACTTCACTCCTCAGGAAGAACATTTGGGAGTCACTTTACTCCTCTGTCCTCAGATCCTAAACTTTAAGCTTCTTCCTGGCATTTCCACATGATGGCCGTACTTGTGGTAGTTCCATGAAAAGATGCCATTGGAATTTAATAGCACAAAAATAGGGAGCATATTGCAGGTGGCTTTGAGGACTGTAGACTTAATGCCATTGATTCATTCATTCATCAAATATTTATCAAGTACTTCCTGTATGTTGTGATAAAATGATGAGTAATTCATTAGGGGTCATGAGGAGTGGGGGTAAGAGTCAGGCTCACCTGGTTGAGGTGATATCTGGATTCTTCTACTTATTAGCGGAGGTCCTCTGAGCTCTATTTTCTCATCTTTAAACAAAGAGAATATTTTCCTCACAAATTGCTATGAAGCATAGATGAAATAGTCACTGTATTGAGCCTTTTAGATAAATGGATATAGAAAAGAAAGCATCAAAATTGTAGCTTTCATTTTTTTTAAGATTTTATTTATTTATTGGAGAGAGAGACAGAGAGCAAGCACAGGCAGGGGATTGGGGTGGCAGAGGAAGAGGGAGAAGCAGGGACTCCATCCCAGGACCCCAGGACCATGACCTGAGCTGAAGGCAGATGCTTAACTGACTGAGCCACCTAAGCACTTCAAAAATTGTAGCTATCATTATTATTTTTTTACATTTGTCTGCCTTTTGAAATATAGAGCCTCCCACATGAGCCTCAGAGCCAATGTTTAGGTCATGTTTGGAAGGTTTTTAGTCCATTTGAGTGACCTTGAGTCAGTCTCAAAGCTCAGTATCAGGTATCACCTCACCTTGAGCTTTACACTTTCACAGTGATCAAAGAATTTGATTTTTCTTCTGTTTGATGAAAGCTCGGGGAGTTCATAAATTGTAATATTACCTGATGAATTGCCCAGACCATTTTTCAGCATGATTTTCTCTATATCTATCTGTTTAGATAGCCAGCTATTTAGTTTAATAATTTTAGGCTTGCATGTATAGCTGTTCAGTCAGGGTTTCAGATACATAGGAGTTGTGCTCTGTCTCTCTAATCTTCCTTGTCCTAAAACAGCTCCTGCAATGATTTGAAATCCTTAACATTTTTGGTCATTAAAAAATCATAAAATGAGAATATTGGGTTTAGAAAAACTGGGTCTGTCCTAATGATACCGTAATCCATAATCATTTTAGGAATTCTGGCCTTTTCTATTATTTTAGCTTTACGATCTCCCATCAATGAGTAAAAAAGTCTTTGAATTTGTGCTTTCTTCATGTTTTCTGCATTTCCTTCAGTCTGGAAACAGAATCTGGGAATAAGCTAATATTGATGGTCCTCTAGAGTTTGCAATTATGTTCCTTGCACTCCCTTCATCAACTTTATTTACATCTAAATAAGTTGTACGTTTATAAGTGCATCATTTAACTTACCAGCCTTCTGTGTCCTGATCATTCAACTTACAGGTTAACAGGAAAAAAAGTCATCTTCTATGGGTATCGGTGGAAGCTCTGAAAACGCTCTGGTACAACCCACTAACTTCAGGGAACAGACCATTGATTTAAGGTTCTCTAGCATGCTCACGAGAGCATCATATTTTACAACTCCAGTTCTTAGACTCAGTCAGTTTAATAATTTGCCCAGTTTTTGTGTATAAAACCAATTATTGAAAGCTACTTTAATTCGAGTTGTATTCAGTAGCATTACTTTAGTTACGGAGGCAGAAGCTCCATTTGGATTTACTCAAAGAGGGAATTTTTGTTAGAATACTAGTATTGCTCACAGTAAGTTGAATGAATGAGAGTAGACACAAGGTTTTAGGGACTGGGAAAGGGACTCGAGAGCCCTGAGAACATTCTGTCACTTCTGTTCCTTCTCTCTGCTGGCTTTGTCCTCTTCCTTTTCTCATGCTGTTTGGACATGGCTGCAGGTACCTATAGCTGTGAACCTAGAACACAGATTAAAGGTTTTATTTATTTATTTGAGAGAGAGAGAGAGAGAGAGAAAGAGAGAGAGAGAGAGAGAGAGAGAGAGAGAGAGAGAGAGAGAAAGAATTGGTTGGAGAAATGATGAGAGTTTTCCATCTCACAATTCAGGTTCTCCAACCTGAACTGGTTGGAGAAACGATGAGAGTTTTCTCCAACCAATTCAGTATGTGAAAATGCAAGAAAGGGCTATCATCTTGGCCCACATTCTTGTCTATGTACCAATCACCGTAACAGAGAAAATGGGGTGCTTTGATTGGCCAAATCTGTGTCATATGCAGCCTGGGAGCCTAATGCCTATGATTGGAAACTTTATGAGAATCACTTGCCCCAAAAAGGGGTAAATGTTGCTACTGGAAATAGGGAACAATATTCTGAACTGACAATAACAACAGATGTCCAATGCACAAAGGGGAATTAATATTTAAGTTTTAGTTTCTACATAATTAAACAAAGCCGGTTTTACTTATTGCAGAGTTATATTCATTCAAAAATATTTATTTAGTACTTTTTATATGATAAATGTGATGTTTTCTACCCTTAAAGTTAAAAAAATATGTTTTTAATAATTTACCCTATGTATTAGCAAGGCTTTCTTCCATATGCTGTGTAACAAATAACCATACACCTCAATGGCTTATAATGACAGATATTTAATTCATGCTTGCGTTCCATGAGTACTAAAGGTACTAGAGTATAGCACTGTTCCATATATCTTTCCATTGTGGAACTCATGCTGAAAGAGTAACCTCTGCCTAAGACATATATTCATGTTGGAGGGCTCAAGAAAACTTGACCCAAACCACAATTTATGTTGACAGCTTCTGCTTAATCATTGCAAACATCTGCTCGCAGTTCTTTTGGCCAATGCATGTCACACGATCAAGCTCAAAGTCCATGAGATAGGAATGTTGCCTTTTCCCACAGAACATACGACAACCACATGACAACAAGTAGAGATGCAGTATCTTATTACAGAGAAGAAACAAATGATTGAGGACAGTAACCCAAACTACTATACTTTACAAAGCAATATTGGGTTTTCACTCCTATTCATTTGATTTGTGTTTGAAAAAATGCAATATTGGTTGGTAATTAATAATTGCCATTACTTTTCTTTATAGCAGATGGAAATTAAATGCGTGTAGTTGGCCTACCTATGTCACTTTCGTATTTATTTTCCTTGATTTGTCACCCATGATAACTACTATGTCTTTGTTTTTTCTGTTGTAATCTATTCATGAATCAGGATTCAAATGATGTTAGCTGATCTAGAAAACTTGTTGGCAGTAGGCATGGGAATAAATCAGTAAAAGCATACACAAATCAGTCTTAGCCATTCCTATGATTAGGTCAAGCCTCTGTGGTTTGAAGATGATATGGTTGAGAATTTGCTCTCTAATGCTATGTTTCAGTTGGCCCTACATCAAATCCTTTGTCTTTAATTTCCTTTGTTCAGTTAAACACTTATTCATTTATTAAACCTGTGGTAAGAGTTAGGATTACAAAGATGAGTACACTCACAGGTTTTGCATTCAAAGAAATCACAGGAGGGAAAAGTATATAAATTGTAGAAAAATTTTCAAGTATGGAAATTAAAGGGAAAAATAACTACCTCTCTCTGGAACCTGGCATGGAGGGCAGGTATGGACACAGAGTGACACTTCCTGGAACAGGTGAGGCTTGAGCAGAATTGTGAGTAATGAATGGAAAATATTTAGGTAGAAATTGAATTTATGCTTAAGAAGTACCAAGTAATGGAATAGCAAGCATGAACTTGAAATCATAGAGACACAGACTTCTTTGTCCATTTTTAATAGCCTTGGGAGGCATGCGGAGATCAAACTGAGGAGTCAAACAGATGAGAGCAAGAGAGTTAGAGAAAATGAGATCATTTTCCTTCTTGGAGCAGAGAGAGTAATTATTCTCCCTCTCCTCCTCCCTGCCTTAGGAACAGCTGGACGTTCTTTAGAAGTTTTAGGTTATTGTCCTTGGAGTGTCTGAAAGATTTTAAATTGTCAAGCTTTTATTTTGGAAGCCCTGGGACTGTGGGCTTTTGGGGACTTGTAGACTGTAGGAACTAGTAGGAATCGTTGGTAGAAGAAGCCAGGCAACAATACAGGATGGCGTTGAATTTCACACAAAAGGGAAAGTGTTATCACAGGAGACATGAACTTTCATTTTAAATATTTGAGCCTACACAAGAGTATAGCAAGAGAGGGGTGCAGGAGGTTCTTCCCATAGCCAACAAGGGGGTGCAATGCCTATAGAAGATTAAAACTGTAATGAAGCCAAATAAAATCTATGTGCATTTTATTATCAGCATGTGCAGGTAACTCCAAACTGTAAGTGATAACATACTTCTCCCTAAAAGATCTTCTGCTGCAGTTACTGTCGAATTTGAAGAATATATATAAGATTGAAATGAACACATTTAAAATTACTTATATTTTAAAAAACATGGTATTCAACATGGATATTAATCTGGAAACCTCTCAGACATACTTTAAATAATAATTAATAATATAATAAAATAGTTTAAGTATAACAATTAAAATGTAAATTAATAATGTAAAATAATTTAAGTAAAATTTCAAACAGTGAAATAAAATACAAACCATGGTCTATATTTTTCCCCTTTTTAAAGTAGTACCTTAATGTAATTATTTTGTTTTTTATCATTGTATTATTTTTATATTGTTACTGGCTTGATTATACATAAGCGGCAATAAAATAGATTTTTTTGCTATTTGCAATTTTTTCTATTGTTATTACTGAACATAATTTTGTGGCATACAGGAGGGAAGTATTTATTTATTTATTTATTTATTTATTTATTTATACTTTTTAAAAAATATTTTATTTATTTATTCACAAGAGACACAGAGAGAGAGGCAGACACCAGCAGAGGGAGACGCAGGATCCCTGCAGGGATCCCGATGTGGGACTCGATCCCAGAACCCTGGGATCAAGACCTGAGCCCAAGGCAGACACTTACCTGCTGAGCTGCCCAGGCATCCCCAGGAGGGAAATTTATAAAAAATAACCTGCTTTGGGTGTCATATGTGCTAATTATATCACTACATGGCTCCTGACACTAGGAAGAGAGGCAGGGGGTACTCAGGCAAGGTCTGGCCCAGGGAGGGAGACCATGCATCTGAGTGAGAGCTTCCCCATGGAGTCCATCTCTGGCAACTTGAGCAAAGCATTTTTGGAGCATCCAGTCCTTAATGGGCACTGTCCCTACAATTAGCATTATGATTGTGAACAAGCCTGAAGAGCCATACATTCTATTAGGGAGAGCGAGAGTGAAAGTAATCATGTAAAACAAAATACTTTAAATTAGAGCACAAGCAAATAAAACAGCATGAGGGTAATAAGTGATGAGGGAGAGTCATAGTTTAGATAGGGGGTCAGGCGAGGTTTTGGGAGAGATGCCATTGGTAAGAAGCCAGCTATGTGAACATACGGAGGAAGGGCAGTCCAGACAGAAGGGTTGGCTGCAGCAAAAGTGCACAGCAAATAGGTTGTGTTTGTCCAAAAGAGAGAGAAGGCCCCGGTGGCTGGAGTACTCTGCACAGTGGGAAAAGTCTTGTTTTGTCTTGCAGAAGGAAACTGGCCTTTTATTTGTATTTTTTTTCAAATATATATCTTTTTTTTTAAGATTTTATTTATTTATTCATGAGAGACACATAGAAAGAGAGGCAGAGAGACAGGCAGAGGGAGAAGCAGGCTCCATGCAGGGAGCCTGACGTGGGACTTAATCTGTTGACTCCAGAATCACGCCCTGGGCTGAAGGAAACTGGCCTTTTAGAGCCTAGAGGAATAATAGGATTCAGAGGATCATCCTCTGATGATGAGGAATGTTTATGATAGTTATAAAACTGCACATACTAGTGGTGTATTTAATAGACACCATGTTGGCTTTTCAAAGCACTGTAATGCATTTAGAATATTCTCTTGCCATTTTGGGTAAAAATGTCCTTAGTGCTGAATTTTTAAAAAAATCTTTCTTAACCTTTAGCTTCTTGAGGCTCTGAATGACAATAAATTTAACATGACTTAGTTTCAAAATAGATTCTTTTACTGGCCCTTTGATTATATCCCCTGACTTCTTATACATGGCCTGTTTTTATTTTTACCTCAGGTGCGGAAATTAGAAGTAATTATACTCTTCATTTCAACACACATTATCATCTTGGTTCAATGAAAATGCCTCTCCCATTTTGTTTTAATCCTCAAATACCTTTCCCATTTATATTCAATTCTCACTCCCATACCTCTTACCATCATGATATGCAGGATCAGATAAATGCCAAATACATAAGTGCATCTTTGTAAGATGTATGTTTTATGTAGGTATCCATTTTTAATTTACAAAATTGGTACTGTCATTTATTTCCTTTTGGTTTTTCATGCAGCACTGTGTTCAAGGTCTATCTGTGTGGTTGTGTGCATGCCTACTTTATTGTACAGTAGCCTGGTTTTTGTATTTATTATTTTCCTTTTCCATTCTCGCAGTGATGGAGCTGCCTTCGGTTCTGGCAAAGACCAAGAACACTGTGATGACTGTCATTACATGCATTCCTTTGTAGACCTGGCCATTCAAGCACAGGGGATTTGCTTTGGAGTTAAAAGACATTTAACGACTTAATTTTGCTAAGCCTCATTTCCATCTTACACCATCCACACAGTTTGCTAAATACACATGACTTTTTCTTGGCTGACCAGGTGAGGGTTGAGGCCAGGCTCTGCTGTTGATCATCCTCTGAGAGCCAGCTCTCTCATCACTGGAGAAGAAAGATCTATCTAGAGAAGGAAAACTAAAGTGCACCCTATGGTGTTCCATCAGTAGAGACTTGCACAATTTAATATACACACAGATTCAAAGATAAAGAAATCGAGATGTGCAAATGCACATGTGTTAGCAAATGTACACATACTTCCTAGATCTATTGGCTGAGAGGTTCTAGAAACAATGGCGTTCTAGGTGCAGTGAGCACACTTAGCACCCAGATCTTAGTTTCTTAACATTTTTCAGGGAAAGGAGCCCAGACACCTCGGAAAAGTATTTGATTCCAGGGCTGGGCAGGCAAAATACAAGATGAGCCTGGAAATCTTGTGATGCCAAAAATTGTGGAAGTGCTCAGAGAGGGATGAGAGGTTGTCAAAAGAACACAGGAGCTGACCTGAAGGGGCCCATAATGGCCAACACTGGCACAATTTGAACAAGAAAATAAATAATGCTGGTATTATAGTCCATAGGATAAAATAAATATCCATAGATCCATACTGATGTAAATAAAAGATCAAATAAATAAATGGGGGCAGGGGAGAGGATGACTTTTCCTTACAGAAGAATTCCAACCAATAAGTATGGAAGGAAAAAAAATAAGTATGGAAGGAAAAGAAGCAAACCCCACAGTTACAATGACCACAGCTACAGTGCATTATGGCTGCTAAAATCAGTGGGTGAATATTCAAGGAGAAACAATTTTTTGTTTCTTGGTTTCAAAGTGTCTTCCCCAAGATATTTATTCTTTCCAGGAGAGAAACCCGGAAGCTGTTACCTTAACCAAGTGAGTAAAATTAATATCACTGGTGATAAGACACACTGCCATCATTAACTCCTTGATATGATGCACTGAGGTGGACACACCATTATTCTGTGGCTTTCTTTTAAAAAAACATAACCTCAATTTAATCATGTAAAAATAGCACATGAGTCCAAATTGTGGAACGATGTATACAATTACTGATCAATAATCCTTCGGTGTTAAGATCCTGAAAGACTAGGGAAGATTGAGGGACTCTTGCAAGCTGGAGGAGATTAAGGAGAAATAACAACTAAATGCAATATGGGATCCTAAATAGGATTCTGGAATAGAAAAAAAAAAGACATTAGTGGGAAATCTTGTCTGTAAATTGCAAAAAAGGTCTGTGGTTCAGTGAATAATGTGATACCACTGTTAATTTGCTGGTTTTGGTGATTATACTGTTACGTATGTTAACATTAGGAGAAGGTCGATGAAGTGTATAGGAGTGTCTTGACTAATTTTTCAATTTTTGTATAAATCGAAAATGAGCTCAAAATTAAAAAAAAAAAAAAAGAAAGAAAAAGAAGAGAGGATTGTCTCTGAACTCACCAGGCAGGAATCCTTGACCTCTCTGTCCACAGGACTTTATGTCTCCTGTGTACTACCAAAGGGCCTTTTGAATCTCTGTGTCAGGGTTTGCCCATTCTCAGGAGTGAGACCAGCAGTTGTGTTTGGTGTCATCAATGAACCCAAAACTCCAGGGGGCCGAAGGAAACAGAACTTCTCTATGACCCCCAAATTTTCAGTTCAAATGCATTGTCTGAGAAACTTTTGCTGTATTTAGTCCAGGATATTGGCCTGGGAGTCAGAAGAGCTCTGTCGTACTTGAGCTTGCCATTATCTAACAGTGAGGCAGGCGGTAGTTCTTTGTACGCCTAGTACGTCTCTCTTCTAGAAAAGTATATCGTCATTAATCAGCTTCTATTTCTATGAATTTACAATCATCTTTCTACTTCTATGACTGTACAGTCATGCAGTTCACTTTTAAATGAAAAAGCAGAGATCTTCTTCTCTGTGATGTAGGTGTGTTTCCTGACCCAGCGTGTGGGAGGCAGCTAGCGTGCCAACGCTTCCTGGCTTCCTGAAGGTAACTGCCACACGCTCTTGCAGGGTTTTCCCCTTGGGGCTGTGCATGTCCTACTCACTCACTATGCTCACCGTGTGGCTAAAGTGAGACTGTCCTGCCACCCTGTGGCTCATTCTAGGTACTGTAGGGCTAGGACACGAAGAGAACAAGATTCAGGGATGAACAGAATCATAGGCCATCTCTCAGAATTCACCTAAGTAAACCCTTTTGTTAATAAGAAGAGTGATTCCAGAGAAGTGCAGTGACCAGCCCTGTGCTACCTGGTGACCAGTGGTAGAATTAGGAACCCAACCCAAGCGTGCGAGGCTGAATTTGATTTGTCAGACATCTGTGACAGGCAGGGGAGAACGATTCCAAGACTTTGGAATTCGAATCACGAGAAAATTCCAAGGCATTTTTGGAGCTGATCTGTGCAGAATTGGTTTCCTTTTATTTTGCTCCATGAAGATGTTACAAATAATTATGCAAAAAAAATTTAAAAATGATAACTAGAAACAGCCACTGTTTCCAACAGAGTAGATATTTTAACCCTAAAAAGACAGAGCATAACTAAGAATATATGGCAATTCTTTTATGTTATCTCTTATTTTTTTTTTCTCATTTGACTATGACTTCTTTGGTGGCGTAAACACCCATAGGAGGATATACTGGTGAAAGGGAGAAGTCAGGGCCCAGAGATTTGAAGAGCTGGGTGTGATTTCAACCCCTTTGTAACTTTGATCAATCAAAGCACTGATTTCCTTCCTCTGGTCTGCCACTTTCTCTTCTATAGTAGTGACTACCTTTCTTGGAGTTTTGTGAAGATTAAGATTAGGTAAAATTGGGTGTAACCTGTAAAGCACAATATGTATGCGTATTATTTTATTGAAATCATGGGCTTGAGATGAGACAAAGAAAATCATCAATGACATGAAAGCCCTCAGGGACTGCTGTTCCTCTCCTGCCAAGGAAGGAACCTTTGGTAAACGTAGGTACATTTGGTCTCATGTCATATGGAGGTGACGGCATATTGTGCTCCACTGCCAAGCAGCTAATATGTGAATATGTGAATGCATCACATGCTTAATTTTGTCCCTGAGTGCGCATATGTGTGTTTAAGTTCCTGTCCCAAGGATGCTCGGTGCCCTGTATGCGCTCTGTGATTCCCTAGGAAGACTCGCAGGACTCAGCATTTAGCTGATAGGATCAAAGGGGGAGAGATAGGCGCCGTCTATCAAAATCCAGGCAGGCTTCTGATGCACTCTCTCTTCTGTGAGGGAACATACCAAAGGTGCTCCTGTCTCCAGCAGAGAAAAATGCAGAAAAATGTTGCCATGGTTCTGCCCAGCAAGTCCTTTAGAAATTTAGCACCTGAGGATTTAATGTGGGACTGGTCATGTGGGTGTTCTCTGCCTAGCAACTACCCAAATCCTGGACTCCTAGAAGGAAGTAAGTTTTCAGCATAAATTATATGTTTTGTAGACACAGTCTATGCACAGCGAAGCACCTGTATCAGCTCGAGGTAGGAGGCAACACTCCAAAGCCAAGTTCTCAGATGTAAGCCAGCCTTTCTAGAGACAGCAGCCTGAAGCCTGCTTTATTAATTTTTTTTTCTGTATAGTCCACAAAACAAAAAGAGCCTCCTTAAGATTGTTTCTACACATTCTGAGTGCAGAGCAAATCTTGGGTTTATTTTATCAATACTGTCATAGAACTTCATGAGTTTGCATGATGTGTATGTGTTAATTCTCAGCTTTTACATGGATTATTGGTGTACTTATATGGCATACTTATACTTATAAGTATACAATAATACACAATATTTTAAATTTGCGTATTCTTGCAGTTGCCATGCTGAGAACTTCTTTGAGAAGTTAACTTTTTTTCAGTGGGCTCATGCATCAGAGAACCTTTGTACTGCCTTCTTAACCAGCTAATTTACATCTACCTTAACAGGGAGTTCTGCAGCGTTAAAATTCTCTCATTGGGACTTTTTTTCCTAGCTTTATTGAGATACAATTGACATAATGTGTAAATTTAAAGTATTGATTTGATACACTTATATATTGCAGATTAGCACGGTAGAGTTAGCTAACACCTACACCTCATGTCACCTAATTACCATTTCTTTTTTGTGGTGAGAACATTTAAGATCTTCTCTCTTAGCAACTTTCAAGTATATAATATAGTATTATTAATGATAATCACCATGCTATGCATTAGTTCCCCAGAACTTATACATGTTATAACTGGAAATTTGTACTATTTAATGGGGACTTAATCTGTTTGAATTTAGGTGTCATAAGGGAATTTACATTAATATACACTCACATAAATGTCATTATATTATGTCAAATAGAAGTAGTCATAGGCTGCATTAATTATATGGTATATGATCTCTAGCAAGGAAGCCCATGATTAAAAATCACTGGAGACTTGGCCTTTTCTCATTAACTTCAGAACTATAAAAATGAGTGAGAAAAACAATATTTTTCCCATTTTATGCTGAAGCTTTACCCTTTCAAGTCCAGGACTTTTCTCTTCTTCACAGCTAGACCTCTCTGAAGCATTTCTAGTACCACCTTCTGCACTTCTCGCTCTTTCCTTACTTTGAAATGGGCTTGCACCCCCTTCTTCCCAGAGTTCCCTATGTAAAGCAGGGACCCTTGCTGCCATAGGAAACCAAAGAATAAAAGGATCAATAGTAGTTGCTCTGACTGAAGTAAGTAAGGAGTTAAAGCTCTCTCTGGAGACTCTTCTCCCTCTTCCATCATCCTTTCAAGTACCTGTTTATCATGCCTAGGGCTTGTAGAAACAGGCTAGCACAAGCACCCATCCCGGTCAGAGCTTCCCATGACGGTGGCCTAAGAGGATGTCCAATGTTCCTCAGAAGTCAGATGTACAACTGTGAGTGCAACTCCTGGGATCTGGGATGTTCAACTTCCTGAAGTACTGGGTAAACTCGAAGGGTTCATTCCTGAAACAAAAAACAGTAGCCAGTCTTTTTTTTTTTAAGATTTAATTTATTTATTCATGAGAGACACAGAGAAAGAGACAGGCAGAGACACAGGGAGAGGGAGAAGCAGGCCCCATGCAGGGAGCCCAACGTGAGACTCGAGACTCGATCCCTGGACTCGGATCACATCCTGGGCTGAAGGCAGGCACTCAACCGCTGAGCCACCCAGGGGTCCTGTAGCTAGTCTTTTCAGCAAATGGAAATAAGGTTTTCCAGAATAGAGAATATCGATCTTTCCAAAAGGAAGACAATAACAACAAGAAAATCCTCATCTTCCAGAGGTAACAGCTTGGAACCCTTTGGTATATTCCTTCCAAGTGTTTTTGGTCCTACTTCCACCCAATATACCTGGGACTCGATGACGGTTGCTGTTTTGCAGCTTGCACCTTTTCATTTCACAGAATAGCATGAGCAGGAGTTCATGTCTTTGCAAACTCTCCATGGGCCTTGTGTGTCAGCCTCTGCAGACTTCATAAGCCAGTATAATGGTATGGGTTCTTTGGTTGGGCATTTAAATTGTTTACGTTTTCAAAAAATCAATTATATGTATAATTAATACATACCATCATCATGTGCAACTTTATACATAAAGTTCTTCTTTTTTAAATTTTTTTAAAAGATTTTATTTATTCATGAGAAACACAGAGAGAGGGAGAGAGGCAGAGACACAGGCAAAGCAAGAAGCAGGCTCCACGCAAGGAGTCCAAGATGGGACTCAATCCCAGATCTCCAGGATCACACCCTGGACTGAAGGTGGCACTAAACTGCTGAGCCACCTGGGCTGCCCTTCTTCTTCTTCTTCTTTTTAATCTTTTTTTTTCTTCTTTTTAATCTTAAGGCTATTTTTCCCAGACTCCTCCATCAAAAATTTAGGGATCTTTACGAATAAGGTGCTGTCAGGGAATCCTTACATTAAAGAGCCTTAGTAATGCCTTCTTGACTTGCAGATCCCTGTTAAGAGCCATTTATATTCCCTTAATTTTATTGAAATTAGGAATTCTTATTAATTTCAATATTTATTAATTATATCTTTAATGTGCAATTATTTCATTATTTATTGAGTTCTAAAAATATACCTTTTCAATTTCAAAATGGATCAAAACCACATTTATTTAATTCATTCCTGTGACATCTGATAGCCTTTAAATAATACTTATTTCTTTTAAACATTTCCCCCATACACACTTCCATTTAGGGTCGGGTAGCTGGAAAGCGAATTCAGTTATGATCCCGGTTGTATATCTCCTAGGGATGAAACATACATTTCTTTAAATTAAGAAATGAGAAAACACAGGGAAAGAAATGGAATTTAGGTATGTAGTATAGTGCTGATCATTTTTTATATCACAGTGCCGATATTTTCAATAGTCATTGCAAATTTGGCAAATGTGTTCTAGGAATATTCTGTTTGTTTATTTATTCTTTTGATCTTCAGTTTGTGTTTTGTGAATTGGGAAGATGCATGTAGAACATGCTTTTGACATGTTTCCTACTTTTTTTTAAAGATTTTATTTATTTATTCATGAGAGACACAGAGAGAAAGGCAGAGACACAGGCAGAGAGAGGAGAAGCAGGCTCCATGCAGGGAGCCCGATGTGGGACTCGATCCTGGGACTCCAGGATCATGCTCTGAGCCAAAGGCAGATGCTCAATCACTGAGCCACCCAGGTGTCCCGACATGTTTCCTATATTTTAAAAATGTCCGTGTCAATATAATCTGAGCTGCATTTGCTATTTAAAACTATAACAAATGTTTTACAACGTCCATTTAAAAACTCTACCCTTTATATGATTGCGTTTTACAGGTAAGCTTCTGTCTGTGAAAAACGTGTGTCTTCAATGGTGTAGATTTTATCATATTGAGTAAACATTTAGCTCCTTGAGGCAGAGATCATGGATTTTTCATTTTTAAACTTCCTTCCCCACCATGTCATTTAGCACAAATTCTGAAACATACCAAGTGTTGAGTAAGTGTAGGTACTTTGGTTGAAAAGGGAAGGTTAGTAATGGCACTGTATGGTGGGAAGGACATGGAAATTAAAATACTTGGCTTCTTCCAATCCAGTTCAGATGACTCTGGGAGATTCATTTTATCTTTCTGAGCCTTAGAGGTCTTTGCCCTCACTACCTCAAGGTGCTTTTATAAGAAGCCAGTCAAATAACAGATGGGAAAGAAGTTGCCAACTGTAAGGCACTATCTAAATGCAAGGTGGAGATTTTTTAGGGTAATAAAAACGTGCTGTTCAAATGTTCAGGAGAGACAAAAAGAAATTCCTTCTCTGTTCTCTCTGCCTTTTAATATATTCAACAAACATTTACTGAGCATTGGGCTAGCGATTGATAGTGGGAGAAAGGTAGGGTATACCTCTGAAGGCGCAATCCCTGAATTCAAAGAGCCAGGAATCTGGGAGAGAGGTTCATTTCACTTCAGAGAATGGGATTAGTGCTCTTCCTAAAAACACTGGGCTCAAGGAGCAGCGTACAGGGATGGCCTGGGGATTCACGGAGCAGATTCCAAAGCTCTGAGATCCGCTGCTTGCTGTGTTCTCTACTCTGGGGTCAAAGAACAGTTGACTGATGTGATATTTGTTTAGGAATGGGTCCCTGAGAACCTAATACATAAATCTTCTCTCACTGTATTTTATTTCTTTTCACATTGTATTTTAAATGGTCAAATAGGCCATGGTGTATATTTGCATGTCATGTGTTATTGAGCAAAAATGGTGAAGCAGTTTTCATCTGGAAGGCTTCAGTTTGTTCAAGTTATTATCATATCATCGGCTTATATACACCTCTTCCTCTCCATTGCACTTTTAGAGATACTGCTCTGATGACTTGGGGCTCTTACATCATTGGCTCTTTTTAAAAGGTTTAAAATTCTTGGGCAGCCCGGGTGGCTCAGCAGTTTAGCGCCGCCTTCAGCCCAGGGCATGTTCCTGGGGATCCAGGATCCAGTCCCACATCAGGCTCCCTGCATGGAGCCTGCTTTTCCCTCTGCCTGTGCCTCTGCCTTTCTCTCTCTCTCTCTGTGTGTCTCTCATGAATAAATAAATAAAAATCTTAAAAAAAATTTCTTTCTTCCTGCTTTTGTTTCTTATGCCAAAACAAAACTGTAGAAAAATGGATACTCAAAGGATCTGTCATGAATTCACTGGGGAATCTTCAATTTCCTGCTGAAGCTTGTTGTCCCAGTCAGCTTTGCTAAAAACTTCGCGTCCCAGGATGGGATATAGAAAATGTTGTAAGCAGAGTAAAGTGGTTGCAAGGGAAAAGAACATGTTCTCTCTGCTGAGAGTGGTTCCATTCAGCCAAGACTTTCTTGGTAGCCATGCCAAACTTGCCTCTTGGGAAAGGGGGGATCCTGATTGTGATGCAAAAACAGCAGGAGGTAGGGGCTTGATGAACCTGGGGACAGGTGAGGTTGGCTAGCTAACAGGAAATGTGAGGTTTATTATAATCAAGGCCCGACTGCCTGCACATACTTATTCCTGAAGTAGCTTTCCTCCAAGCACTCTGCGTTTTTAGAACTGCCCATCACTGGGTTGTGCTTTCTCAGGAAATTGTATTTCCATTCACTGTTAGCCTAAGCTAAGGTAGATGTAAACCTGAAGTAAAGGTCGAGTCTGGCTTAGGTAGCTTTGTGCCACTGTCCCTTCGTTGGTAATTGAAAGTGGTTGAGAACAAAGACTAAATTCTCCTAGGAACTTGGAGAAACTACATTCCTGGAAGAGTCATCTGTGGTCAAGCATGCTTGATTCTGGAGTTTTAGCTTATGATATAAGTAAATGTCTCCTAGAAGACCTCGGGTATAACTCAAGTCAACTCCTCTGTTCTGGAGGTGTCCTTTCCACATACAGATTTTTTTTTTTTTTATACTTCTGTGACAGGAAGTGAAATCCTTCTCTGCTCTGAAGAAGGCACTGGATTATGTGGCCAGCTGGTGGCTCAGCAGGACTGCCTGTTTTCCGGTGGACATTTTGAGCCTTGTTGCCATTTGTCCAGCTCAGTTTCGAGGCTTCAAGCAAAACTCAGCCAGAGAATCCAGGCAGGCTTCTGAATTTAGAAAGAACTCTCTCTTCCTGTCCAACGTGAAGATGAATAGGAATAAAACTGTATGATGTGAGTGGTTAGGGCAGCTAGTTTTTTGGGGTAAAGAAAGAAATACAAGCAAGGAAGAAAAAATTAGAGCATGCTTTATATTTTGTTTGCCTAAGAAAGACAAAGATCTAATGTGTTCCTTTCTCATTAAGTCCCTACTAGTCATCAAAGTGTTCCCCTAACTCTTTGACACATACGGATGGATTTCACCTTCTCTCTTACGCACCTGACTGCTCGTGTTTCCTTCATCACCATATCGTAAATCCACCTGTGTCTCCTTAGCCTACAGGACTAGAAGGTGGGATTCGATCTAGTTCATCTTCATAGCTTGATTGTTTATCACAGGCCTCCTTACATGGGAAGTGCTAAATGAAGGTTTTCTAACTGTTGAAACCTACACACACAAAGAGGATTATCTTTAATATCCATAAGACTTTTTTAAAGAATATATACAGTACACATGTAAGCATCACCATATTTTCACTAGATAAAGCACATGCTTTATTTTCAAAATTAATTCATCTTTCCTTTTGGAAACCATACAACTATTCTAAAATGAGTTTTTTATTAATCCATTTAACGTTTCCATGAACGCACATGGTGTGCCGAAGTGCAAGCCTTATGCAGAATGGTGCTTTTTTTTTTCTTTTAAAAAACAAACAGGTTTAAAATATGTCTGGTTCCCATGGGAACCAAGCCATGGACATAATGGAAGAAATGAGATTTGTAGTTTTGCGATTGTTGCTACTGCACAGCATTTTTCAAATCCTTTTATTTTGAAGGTGGCATTCACAGTCAGCAGGCATGAAACAACTTTATTTAACCAACTTTTGCCTCCTAAGTGCTCAGCAATTCTTTTGAAATGGAAGTGGATCAGAAACAAAATGCCAGATTTTCTGGCCTTGCGTTTAGCATTTGCAGTGAGAATTGAGGCTTAACTTTTAGATCTGATGGAAGTTCATTACCTTAACTGAGCAAGTGAAACCAAGCAGACATGGTATTTGAGAATTTAATTCTGGATGCCTATCGGATGCCAGGAATTATGCTATAAAAATAAATAGATGGAGTCCCGGCATGCATGGATTTTATAGCCTGTAAAAAGATATATATCTTGAAGAAAGTGACTACAGTTTGCATGTGTAGGGATCACGTATTTCCACAGTGATAATCGGTTTCCCCAGAGAATCATTTAACTGAGTCCCCAAGATATGTACCAAGCATTTATAGTGGCCCGGACTCCGAGCTAAGCACTGCAGGATGCAGTACTTGCCTTGCAAAGTTCACAGACTAGTGTGGGAGAGAGGAACGTAAACTCACTTCTACTACAAACCAGACTCCAGTTAGTGAACATGGTTTTAGGAAGGGCACACAACGAGGTGATAAGGAGGGACGGATCCTGATGGGGCTGATGAGATTGGTGCCTGTTATAGAGTAAGTGCTCCGTGATTACGTGCTCTGTGAATTATTTAACAATTATGTTTTATTAATCCAAGATACAGAAAAACAAAAGTGAGATAACACTTCTACTTTGTATAATTAGTCAATTAAGAAAAAAAATAAAAGAAAACCCTTAGTGATGATGAAAATACCTAGTGTTTATCTGCTAGCTCTGCTTGGAACCAGGCTTCTCGTTAAGATACCCCTAAGTCTCAGCCAACCTTCTGCGTCCTAATTTTAAGTTTGTTCAGTGGTGTAACAAATCTGGTTTTCCAGATGGTTTTATACATAGCCCTGGAAAGCAGAAATTAATTTTTGATAACTGGATTGATCTATATGATGATAATGGATCTCTAACTTTAAAGCACAATTAAATTTCAAATGTCCTATCTTATATACTCCATAAATAATGAAGATATCATATATATTGCCATGTTTTTGGCATCTTCTGGATTTTATCATATACTGAGAAGTAACTGAAAATTTTAGGCAGACCACACATGCCATATTTTGTCCCAGTGTGTGAGAAGACGTTGCCATCTTATGTATCAATACATCTTTGTCAGAATTTAGGTAAAGTGAGTCATTGTGAATTGATAACATATTATTGACCCAAAAGACTAAGCAATTCTTGGTTTTTGGTGACTACTCTACAAGACCCCACCTTGTTAGTCATTTGGCTTCTGTCTTGAGTATCCCATAAGTTGTGTGAAGTATATTTTCGTCTTTGTAGTTTTTAACGCTTATGTGTTCACTTGGATTTGGAGAGCCAAAATGCAACTGTTAACATTTAGTATTATGGAGTCACGTGGTTTTTCAGATGTATTCCCAATTCTCCCTATTCATTCAAAAGAGAAAACCCCGGAGTTATTTGTGATAGTGGAAAGTGAAAATCTAAAATGCAACAGTAGGGTAAAGACGAGGAATGTTTTTCTGGAATAGTATTCAGTTATCAGTAATGTTATAAAGACTCTGTAACAGCATAACATAAGCTTATATAATGTTGAAAAAAGCTGTAAAATGTTATCAATGTTATAAATACAATATATTGTGCATCCTTCTTAAATAGAAATCATGCGAGGGAAGCGGTCTAACCCTAACCTTCTCTCTGTCTAAATACATGTATTATTATTTCTGTTTTGCTGGAGGTACACCATATTGATGCAGAGGTTCCCTGCAAGCAGCTGTATTGCCAGAGCTATAAACAAGAATCCCTGTATACTTTCAACTTCCTCCTCAGCAAGAGTGTCAATCTTCTTGCCTTTACCCCACTCTTAGCTGAGAACCAGAGTAATGGAAGCACTGGAAACCTAGGAGTCCCAGAGAGCTTTTTAAAACTTCTCTCCTCTAATAAACTCAGTAATTCTTCCTCAAAAAAGGTTTCCATATCTGCTTTCCATCTGTAGAAACTTTCTGTATATCAAATCCTCTTTTTCTACTCTATAGACTTTTAATCTAGGAAGTACTTGCCCACTCCTTCCCAAGAAGTAAGTCTCAGGGCTTAACCTTATTATTAAAAGTTCAGTGAGGAAGGGGAGGAGGGCGGGGGGTGGGGGTGAATGGGTGACGGGCACGGAGGGGGACACTTGACGGGATGAGCACTGGGTGTTATTCTGTATGTTGGTAAATTGAACACCAATAAAAATTAATTTATAAAAAAAAATAATAAAAAAAAAATAAAAGTTCAGTGAAAGGGCCGCACCTGGGTAGCGCAGTAGGTTAAGCATCTGCCTGCAGCTGGCTCAGGTCATAAAGCCCTGTGTCAGGCTCCCTGTTCAGCGAGGAGTCTGCTTCTCCCTCTCCCTCTCCCTCTGCTCGTCCTTCTGATTTTGTATTCTCTTTCTCTCTGTCAAATAAATAAAATCTTTTTTTTAAAAGTTCAATAAAAAATACATTTCTTTTTTTTTAAATTTTATTTCTTTATTCATGAGAGACAGAGAGGCAGAGACACAGGCAGATGGAGAAGCAGGCTCCATGCAGGGAGCCTGACCCCCCCGGTTCACACCCAGGGCCGAGGGCAGGCGCTAAACCACTGAGCCACCCAAAGATCCCCCAAAAATACATTTCTTGCTGGTAAGAGGAAAGAAAAAAAAACATTTGATGATGGGATTACTTCAAAAATATTTTCCTTATCTCAAATTAATAACAATGAAAATGAAAACCAGTATTAATATATGTTGTAGGGAAATCAATACTAGAAAAACTATCTGAACTGAGGTGTCCAAGCCCACAGATAATAGCTATAATTTGGATGTGAATTTTCAGTGCTGCTTTTGTCTTTGTATTCACAATTATCTGATTAGGTACTAGACACCTTCTCAGTGTTGCCTTACCCTTTCTTTATGATTACATCTTCCCCTTCTCAGATCTGCAGGTATCAACAGCTAGCACCATTTCTTATGGTGAAGTCGTGGCTAATGGCTTGATACCATTCATTGCTTTCTGGAAACTTCCTTTATGTGAAAAGGGGTTGAACCATGTAGTGTGGTGAATGTGCTTTGCATGCTTTGTTGCTTCTGCCCTAACTGCCTGTCAAGGGAATTGTTTCACTTTTTCATGCTGCATTTCTGAAATGCAACATCCCTCCATATCTTCTCCTTACTGGTAAGCTTCATTTCTTTTTAAGCATCTGAAGTAGATCTTTTATTCATGTATTTTTGCTTTTTTCCTTCTACCAAGCATTCAATTATTTTTACTTCCTTTATGCATGTCACTCTTTTTGACTGCATAACGTTCCTAGATTACATTTGTACCAAACATTCCACATGTTTAGTTTATTCTGCTGATAAAACAGAAAAATAACTATTTTTTTCATGAGAACTGTGGAATTAGAACATTCAAATCTTTCTTGTTAAGAAAAATGTGGATATGTGCATGTTGACCTTTTTGCCAAAACTTGATCAAAAGGGAATCATAGACCAGAAACTATTGCATAAGGAGAATAAAATCTCCATGGACTTAAAGATGTATTATTAATACAGATGTATTATTTATATTGTTTTTTAAGAAAAATACTCTGAGATCATAAAGAAATGGAATTTAAATTCAGAGTGGTTAAATTCACTGGGGAGCCTGACACAGGGTTCAATGTCACAACCCTGAGATCATGACCTGAGCCCAAATCAAGGATCAGAAGCTTAACTGACTGAGTCCCCCAATGTGCCCTCACAATAATCATTTTTGGATAATATTTGAAAGGATTAGAGTGCTTTTACTTCCATTATTGGATCAAGGCCCTAAAAGAAAGACAAGTCCTCACAAATTATAGAGATGGATTTAATGAAATTTGAGCTTACAAATATCAAACTCTTTTTAAAAAGCCATTCTTAGAATTACCAGGTACAACAGGCAATAAATTTAGATCCTTAAGAACCAAGAACTTCATTATTAAAATTACCAATTTCAGACTATTAAAGAGCTCTGTATAAAATAGTTAAGAAATAAGATTTAAAAACTTTACATAAAGAAGAAACAAGAGGTTTTCAAATGTGACCAAATTAGTTTTGGAAAGAAATGAAATACAACTTTTAAAGATGAAAAACTTAGTTAAAATTTAAAAATCAGTGGATGATTTATTAGCACATCAGACAGAGCTAACGAGAATTTGTGAAATGGAAGCTCATATATGAAGTGATTACTCTGATTATAATAATACAGAGACAAGAATATGGAAAATATGAAGAGTTAAATGATAATGAAGAACACAGTAAATATCTAGATCAGAATCCTAGGAGGAAAGAGTAGAGGTAATTGAGAAAAAAAATTGACTGAAAACTGTCTGAAAGTGATGAAAGACTTGTAGATACACAAAGGATATATACTAGTATATATATAGATATAGTATCCCAGTGTCCGTTTGGGCTGTCATAAAAAAGTACCATAGACTGCATAGCTTATTAAACACAGAAATTCATTTCTCATAGATTATGTGGCTGAGAAATCCCAGCTCAAGGCACAGGCAGATTTGGCATCTGATGGGGACCCATTTCCTAATTTATAGATGGCCATCTTCTTGATGTATTTCACATGATGGGGGGGGGGCAAGCGAACTCTCTAGGGTCACTTTTATAAAGGCACTAATCCCACTCCTGAGGCCTCCACTCTCATGACCTAATCATCTTCCAAAGGCCCCGTCTCCCAACACTCAACACATTAGGGATTAGTTTTCAACATATGAAGTTTGGAAGGACATTCTATGCATAGCAACTAGGTAGATAATAAAAAGAAATACACACTTCTGTATATAAAATAATATATCACCTAAGAATTTATAGTGAAATTAAAGAACATAAAAGAAAAAGATCTCAGGAATAGCAGGAGAGAAAGACTGATCAGATGTGAAGGGCCAATAATTAGTAAAGGGATCCCTCAAAAATGGAAGCAAGGAGACAATGGAATAATACTATCAAAGTTTTGAGAAAATCACAGCAAGTTTAGTGTGCAGTCACAAAAGCTGTGCCCTGAACATCTCCAGGTGGGTGCCATCCATACAGACTTCAGTTTGTATAGTGCCTGCTAGAGTTAGCCAATGTGCAGAAGATAGAATTTAGGCTCCAATGAAACCAACTTTCAAGAATGACACCAAATCTTTCGGAAAGTAGAGGAAGAAGCATTTTAAACTTGATCTATGAGGTCAACATGGTCCCATTACTAAAATCTGACAAAAATATTACAAGAAAATTAGTAGAGAACATAACACGTAGCCACAAAAAATTCCTTAGCCGAATAATGACAAATCAAGTCCAGAAATATATAAAAAAGGACAATAAACCATGATTTAGTGGAGCTTATCTTGGATACAGGGTTGGTTTATTATTTGAAACTCATCAGAGCAGTTCATCATATTAATAAAGCATGTTACAGATACAGAGAAAACATTTGACAAAGTTGAGTAGTCATTCATGACAAACAAAACAAAAAAATTTCTCTTCAAACTAGAAATAGAAAGAACTTTCTCAAGGTGATAAAGAATATCTACCAAATACCTCTTTAGTTTACCTCAAAATGAGTGGTTAAATATTGAATACTATCCTACTAAAACTGGAAATAAGGCAAAAATATCCAATTCTTGGATCCCCATGTACTGGAGATCTTTGCCAAAATAAAAAGTCAAGGGAATGAAATATATGATTTACAATGTTGACAATATGAAGACTATAATTATCTATTCTACCTTGAGGCAAATGCTGTAGATAAAACTCTTGCACATCACCAAGAGTTACATAAAGAATGTTTAGAACACATTGCTTAGAGGAACAGTGGTCTATAAACAACCCAATGTAATAGATAAATACATTTTAGTAATTAGCACAGTAGAATACTATATCATGGAATGAATAAGCTAAGGCTGTATGGATAAATCTTAGAAATGGATTTTTGAGTAAAAAAGCAAGCTGCAGAAAATTAAATGTAATATGCTAAATATAAGTAATACTATCTCATATCTTGACACATTCTCTGTAGGGGGGGACTTTTTAGTAACTCCTAACTTCGGTAATCTACTAAATCCCAACATTATTTCTCTCTAGTACATAGGTACCTAAGGGCCTAATAATAATCCTGAATGTAGCTTTTTATATGATAGTCCCATTGCTCAATAGTCATAATAACACCAGATAAATTCCAAATACTGTAGGCTGGTTTCAGTTCTCATGGTTGGGCCATGAGGTGTTTAAATGTTCTTATTGCCAACCACCATGCATACTGTGTTGTCAAACTGGTGATTATCATGATGCTTCCATTCTCTAAACTCTTCCCCCTAAACTTGATGTTATTATCTTTAATTCTCATTTCTTGACACAATGACATAAGTCAAGAGATCTGGATTCTATGCCTGGTTATTCTTTACAACTACTGTGTGACCAAGGGAAATTACCTAAATATTTATCACTGAGCATGGTCAGTGTGGAAATAATCATGTTTGCAATTTGGGCAATAAAACATAACAATAAAAGGTTTCCTGTCTCTGAATAATATACAGCTCCCAAAGGGATGAAGGGTGATACTCATGTGATGACCACACAGTGCAGAGCATAGTATTCCTTATGAGAGAAGCACAGATAATGCTATGGGGCTGCCAGTGATGAAGCAATCAATCACATTTCATATTGTTAGTGGAGGCTAGGAAATACTTCATGATTGAAGTGGCATTTGAGGCGGGAGTAGGAGATAGAGGTTGAACATTGTTGGAAATGTATTCTAGGTAGAGGAAAGATCAAGCACCAGGGTACAAAGGCGTGTTGAACATACATGACAAGCTGTAACCAAAAGCAATGCTTTGGATAAGGGTTCTGGAGACTAAAGGAAATACAGGATTAACATAGAGTTTGTTATTTTTACTCTGAAACACTTTAAATGAAGACCATTGATATAGCAGCAAAATGATCTGTTCACTGTCAGAAATTGAGATGGGACCATGGCCAGCTTGATTATTGAATGCTTAATTCACTGAACTGTATTATGGAGGTTTTTTTTTAGATTCTAATTTTAGGAGCCAATTTTTCTTCATATGCCAAGTAAATGAACCTTGACTACTACGAAGAGTCAAGCATCTTTTCTATTCAGTTTGATTTATTCGGGTGAGCCATGAAATGAATACCTGATTACATTTGTGTTCATTACAGTTGTACACTCATTTCATCAAAAGTTAAGATGTTAATCTACCTGGTATCTTGTTTTGAGTTTTACCTGTGATCTGTGTTGAGTTTTGCTTGGTGTCCTGTGTTGAGTTTTGTCTGTGTTGAATATTGCCTATAGCTTCCAGAATTCGCTTTGTGATTAAAATTAGATATAATATCAGTCTTTTGATCCTTATTAGGTTCCTGCAGGGTTATCTCTGTGTAGTGGTTAGTCCCAGTGTAGCATATACTTTGGTGTGATGCTTTTTCTTTTGAGTGTCTAAGAGAATGAAAGGGGCTGCTATAAAGTGACACAAAGCTTTACCATTTTCTAGAATTAAGTTACTTCTTCATTTCTCACCTAATAAGCATTTATTCATGGAATAAGTATTTCAGTGTGATGGAAAAATCATTGGATTTTGGGGTTAAGAGATCTGGGTTTTCAGGTTGTTTTTTTCTGGGCTGCACTTGAATTTCTTTATCTTTTAAGATAGTGTATCAGTTAGGGTCCAGTGAAGTGACAAACCACAAAGGAATTTGAAAAGGCTAAGTTTAAGATAAGAATTATTGAGTATAACATGGGTTGAAGTAAGAGGGAATTGGTTACTAAGAAGTAAGGAGAGTTCTGTAGTACGTAGAAATAGCATATGTGAGGAACAGCTACTAACCTTTGGGCCAAGGAAGAATTCTAAGGAAGAGCCCTCCACCTCTACCCCAGGCTGAGATCCAGACCCTTTTGGAGGAGGCATGGCCATAGCTCACTGGATGATGAAAATGTCACTGAAGCACCTCACCATCAGGACTTGTTAGAAGCCCACCTCCTGGCATACTGAGAGAGCAGTCCACAGGGAATTGCTGCAGAATTACTGGAGTCAGTGCTCTGGGAAGCTGCTTGCTCCTGGGCATTGTTAAGTCCCAGATGCTGTAAGAAACTAGGAGCTAGAGAAGACTTTTTCTGTGGGAATGGGGCATTGGAGTGACTGCACTCCGAGAAGTGTAATGTAGGGAATAATAGGTTTGGCAGGAGCTGAACACTGGCAGGTGTGCAGAGAGTTGGGCTGTTCAGATCTTGCTCACCTTCAGGGTGGTGTGAGGCCTAGGATGCCTGATATCCACATTGGCAGATCCATGGCAAGGTGGTTACTGGGATGGGGATGGTATACCACAAGCTCACTAAGGATTGCACATTCTGGGCATATGAGTCAGGCTGGGCACCACTGGATTCCCCTCACGTGCTAGCTGCTGGCTTCTATGCAGTGAGAATAAGAAGAAAAATCATTCTAGAATAGTAGCACATTAGAAAACGGGAGGAAAAACCTATTTATCCAGCGACCTCTACTGATAAAGCTTAATATTGTGCTTGCTGTAAAGGGAAGAAACTGAAAGGGTTCAAGTCCATTGTGACAGAGCAGATAATGAAGAATGGATTTGAGCTGAGATACAATAAACTTATAACTTTCACAGAGGAGGATATATCCTCAAAGATGTTAAGATTATTGAACTAGATTTGAATTTAAAAGCACGTTGTGAAGTCTCATAGAATACAAAAATTCACTGTGGGCTACAGCTGTAATTTGCTGTGATTAAACATGATATCGACATAAATTTACAGTGTCAGAGTTGGGTGGATAGATTGAATTGCAGCAAATCTGTCCTCCTGATTTTTAATGGATTTATTTCAGGATTATATTTGAGAATTGTTGTACCTGAAATTAAACTTATTTGAGCCTCTAAGCTAAAATGCACTGCATGTTGGTGGCCATTAGTCGGGATATATATATTTTTAAAAACCCTATTAAAATCTAGTTATATGGCAGGTATTAAAATGCACTTGATCTTGCTAATATTAACATTCTTGGCCCCAGTTTTAAAATGAGGATCTGAGGTAAATAACTTACCAAGACCACACAGAAAGTCGGAATTGAACCAGGATTCAAATCAAGATTTTTCTCATTCCAGAACATGTGCAACTAACTTAGAACCAAAGCATAGTATCTCCCAAGACTATGACCTTATCAAAGTGGAGTCAAATGCATATTTATTTTCGACTTTTAATGTCTATATGTGGTCAGCCATTCTAGTGTGGTGTCCCTACTCCAACACCACCACCACTGCTGTTTTTCTTAGGTGAATATTTCCTTTTGTATTTGGTTGTTCCCCAGTAACTCATGAAATTGGCACCAGAAGTAAAAAACAGATAAGTGGAAATTGATGTAGAGTCCTTTGTCCAGCCCTAACATCAGAAAACACTTTATTTACATAAATCAAGAAAACTGGATGAGGTACATTCAGGAGAAAACAGTTTGCCTTACACAACATTGATAAATTTCTGCAACTGTTTCACTAAAATAGGTTTTAGGCTACAAATATGACTGATTAAAGTATAGATAATCATAGAAACTCATTTGTAATAATCTCAACGTGAAGACAAACGATGTGTCCATCACTGTGGAATGGATATAGTGTGATATACTTATACTTTAAAGAAAACATTCTTTAAAGAAGTTAAAATAAATGAAGCCGTGCTCTACACAACAGCATGGATGAAGCTTGCAGACATAATATTAAGCCAAAGAAGTCAAGCACAAAGTCTATGAAGTTGAAAAACAGGCAAAACTCATTTATGGTGCTCTAAGTCAGAAAAATACCATTAGAGGATATTGCCTGGAAAAGGACTTATTAGAGGCTTTTGGGTGCTGTTAACATTAAGTACTTGATCTGAGTAGTAATTATGTGTGGATAGATATTTGTAAATTTCATAGAGCAGAACAGGTAAGATTTATGTACCTGACTATATAAGATTTCAACCAAAATATAAAAATGTTGAAAGACATGTTTTTAAAAATAGAACTGTAAGTAAAAAAATATTAATAAGATTGAATATTAAATAGCCATTGATGAAGCTTACTAACGGTGTTTAAATGATAAGAAAAATGTGTTTAGTTTAAAATGTTGAGAGGAAAGAAAATAGAGTCCAAGCTTGACTGCATTACGTTATCCCCACCATGTAAAACAAATGCCTAGAAAATTACGAGAGGGAAAAAGAGCATCAAATAGCAGTACTGTAGAGGTAGGTTATTTTTCTTCTTCCTACCTCACTAAATTTTTCAAATGTCCTGCAATAAAAGTATGAATGCTTTTAGTAATCAATTATACTAGTTATTGGGAAAAATGAATGTTTGGGGAGCCTCTTAATCTTTAAAGATCCCTTTGCTTTCTCATTACCTAGATAATAAATAAGACAAATTATCTGAATGCTCAGGAACTCTGGAAAATGGCTCCAACTTGACTTTCTAGCCTGAATTTTCCCTGCTGCCACAAACCTCTGTGCTTTGGCCACATTAGACTTCATCGTTTTGTTTACTGATTCAGTGAATGATTTTTAAGCATCAGTTATTTGCCAGGCACTCTAGATATATAGCAACGGATAAGAATGGCAACGGTTTCTGTTCTCTTGGTTTCTATCACTCTCCCGGAGAAGGCAAAACATAAGTCATCACCCTGAAGGTCGGTTACGTTGAAGATGAGAGAAACCCAGAGTGTTACAAGAACATAGATAGCAGGAAGATCACCTCTGGTCTAAAGGGACAGAGTTATTGCTCGAGAAACAGTTTTGCTTAAGCAAAGATGGCAAAGATAAGTGAAAGTCTGCCAGTTGTGAAAAGGTATGACATGTTGGTGGAGAGTGGGGAGAGTAATGGATTGAGGATCTCAGGAAGACTGAGGAATTGTTGAGGAGTGGTCAAAGGATGTACTCGAAGGATGAGAGGAAAGAAGTCAGAGTTGGGTGCTTGAAGTGAGGATTTCAGAGGTGGTAGTGGGCTGCTGGGGTGGGGTGGAGGAAAAGATCATTCAAAGCCAGGATGCTGGTCATTTGAGAACCAGTGTTGGATGGGTTATGCATGTGGATGCTGACCTCTCTAGGAAGGAAATGGGGGTGAGCAGAGAGGGACCAATGGCTCTACCTGTTACCTGCTATTGGTGCTCGGTAACTGCCTCAACTCCCCAGACTCTGCGTCCTTCCAGGCCTGCTTAAAACTTGACTTATTCTATCAGACCAGCCCTGAATTACCCAATATGATACATGCCACCTTCCCTTGATTCCATAGCATATAATGGCTCATTACATGAGTTGATGCTCAATAAACATTTGCCAAATTTAATATTTCTGTGAGACATCACTATTAGAAACGGTGTTTAACCTGGAACTATCGTTATGTGTCAGTAGTTGGGGCCAGTTGATATGCCTGTTCTGAAAGCAGTTTTGTCTAGACAATAATAAGTCATGGTTTTCATTTTGTATAAAGCAACAGAGTTTAGAAAAACTTTCCACACGTTTGTGTCAAAAAAGGCAAACTTACAGCTTTTTAAGTAGTCACTTAATGGTTTATCCTTGTGTTCACTGTCTGGCTATAGTCTCACTTTTCTGTAGATAAACCTGCAACATCAAATGAGATGCACGGGTTCCAGACAGATGCCTCCAATGTCTGGAATCAAGACAAATTATATCACTTGGCTGTCACAAAGAATGCCTCTTCTGACGTTATGGAGCAATTTGTTTAATGACACAATTGCTAGGCTGTGGAACAGATGACTGTCTCCTTTGTCGCTCAGAATTCCCGGGGCACTGCAGAGAGCCAAGCAGTTGCAACATGATTGGTGTGTCTGGGTACCTGCAGGCTCAGTGCCTGAGTGGGCATGAGGGGACCAGCTCTATCCTACTGAGGGCAGTCTGGTGCTTCTAAGGTTGGGGTGGGGGGCTATTTTCTAGTGGCTGTGCTACACGTGTTTTTGCTTGGCTGATTATTTTTAGTGGAAACATTCCAAGCTTGGGATGAACTCTTTAAACCTGTCATCTGCAATATGCTGATGCGTGTTGTGTTTTGGGGTCCCCTAAAGAGATGAGTGAGAGCCTCCCCACCTCCTAAGATGTCTCAGCAAAAACCCAGATCTCAGATGAGCTAAATTATAAAGGTGGAATAAAATGACTACTTCCTAACATGTATAAGGATGTAATTAGGCTGAGGGACTCAAAGGCATCTGTTTGAATTTTCTGGAATAAATTGGGAAAGCTTCCTGAACAAAGTGTTCCAAGAAGCTGGGTTATGAAAAACTAATATGCAGTCTAACATGCAAGAAAAAGGTGGAGCACTGCCTAAATTATTATTCTGGATCAAATTAAGGGAATATTGGAGATCTTTATTTTTTTAATTTTATTTTTTATCTGAATATAGTCAACATACAGTGTTATATTAGTTTCAGGTGTGCAACGTAATGATTCAACAGTTCTATTCAGTGCTCATCAAGATACGTGTACTCTTAATCCCCTTCATCTACTTTCCCAGTCTTCCCACTCACTTTCCCACTGGCACCCACCAGTGTATCCTGTATATTTAAGAGTCTGGTTTTTGTTTGTCTCTTTTTTTCCTCTTTGTTCATTTGTTTTGTTTCTTAAATTTCACATATGAATGAAATCATATGGTATTTGTCTTTCTCTGACTAATTTATTTCACTTAGCATCATTCTCTAGGTCCACTCATGTTGTTATAAATGGCAAGATCTCGTTTTTTATGGCTGAGTAATATTCTATAGATCAATGGAACAGAATAGAGAGTCCAGAAATACATTCATGCTTTTATAGTCAATTAATCTACAATAAAAGAGAAAAAATACACAATGGGGAAAACAACAATCTCTTCAACAAATGGTGCTAGGAACACCTGACAGGCACATGGAAAAGATTGTAACTGGCCTACTTTCTAATATCATACACAAAACTAAACATTAAGCAGATTAAAAACCTAAATGTGACACTTGAAACCATAAAATTCATAGAAGAAAAGATAGTAATTTCTTTGACATCAGCTGTAGCAACATTTTTCTAGATGTGTCTCTGTCAAGGGAAGCAAAAGCAAAATTAAACTATTGGAGTCTTTCACTGGAGTACAAGGTATGCAAGAGGATCAGCTGCAGCGCTGAGTTTAAATGCCCATTCCTAGGTTCCAGCCTTAAAAATTCTGATTTAATTGATGTAAGGTAGGGCCAAGAAACATGCACTTTAAGAAAACATTATAGGTGATTTCGATGTAAATCGTCCATTAGCCATTCCTTTGACAATCTCGGGTGTTAAATAGGAAAAGGTAACTGGTTTTTCTAAAATAGATGGTGGTTCCAAGAAAAGGAGCGATTTCCTGAGGGAAGATTTAATGGAAGAGCAGTAATTAGTTTCTACTTTAAAGCATGGGTGGAATTTACTGCTCTGATACTATGTAAATTTTAGTGTGAATGTGATCTGCATAATTAATACTCCCTTGTCTTTGAATTTCTAACTGCTCCAAATCTTTTATTTAAAGAAGGGAAGCTAGGGTTGTCCTTCACCTTAAATTTTACCCGGGGATAGATTCATTGTACAGATATTTTTGCTTCTACTCAGAGAATACCTAGGACAGAGAATTCATAAATTCAGGATTTGCTTCAGCGACTGGAAGGTGTTCACAGCATTTTAAAATACAGTTCTCTTAAACGTGTTTTGAGAGCTAAACTGTAACTCGGGCCCATCCACAGAGTGAGGCATTTTCCACTGAGCCCACGAGGTGGCATTCTCCTACCATCCTTGGCCTTCAGCTCCGGTGAAAGTGCGCTTTCTAAAGCGAATCTGGGGAGATCCTGTCAGCATTATGGAACAGCCTTTTTAAAAATTGTTCTGAGAACATGAGGAATGACAGTATACTCTGCCTTTTTTTCACTTGTTCCAGTCTTGTCTAAATGCTGAAGGTCACATTATCCTGTCCCAGACACAATGTTAGGATCAATTTTGAACACAAAAACAGGTGTATATGAAGGCAAGTGGAAAAAGACAAAAGAAAAAAAAAAGATTAAAAAAGGAATGACATCTGAGAGTGAAAAAAATAGAATCCTAATAAACACATAAATGAGAAACATTGAGAAAGAAGAGGAGAGAAGGAAGGGTGGCAGGTGGTGAATTCAGGGTCAAAGACATTGAATCAAATATCTCTTGCCCCTTTTCAAGGTCAGCTCTCAAGGTCGGATTGAACAGCACTTAAAGGGAATGTAGGCTGTGGTGTGCTGGTCCAAGTTCTAGGGTTTGGCTAAAGAACTCAAAGCAGCCAGATTAATGGTCAGTTTTCTATTTTTCCCTCACAATCAACTCATTTAAATTCATGCACATGTCTGTGATCCAGTAAAATCTTATTGCTTTATAAGACACCACAGACACTGGACTTCTTGGAACTCTTGGAATCTATGGTCTCTGAATTTGGGGATAGATCTGTGAGTCCCTGGATGACCCCAATGCCTGGCATCATGCCAGTACTGGATCCTGAGGGATACCGGTGCTTCTCAGTGACTATGTTTGAACCTTCTCAATACCCTCTGCTCCACTTGGTGCTTTCCTAATTTCCAGAAGCTACAGAGCCTTGCAGATACATCATATAGCAACACTTACTGTGAGGTGGCAGTTTTCATCCAGACTAATTTTGTGTGAAGCAAATGCCTTACATATGCACATGAAGGGTAGAGCAAATCCACTCCAAAATGCAAATTATTTGAACTAGAAATGATGTTTGTTAATTATTATTATTTTTATATTTTTTTGAAATGATGTTTAAAACGATTTTTGTTTTCTAAGCTTACAAAGAATATGGGGATAAATTTTGAACTCAGGTCCTAAACAAAGCGTTATTTGAAGCATTAAAGCCAAAATGAAATTAACAGTTCCACTTCCTAAAGCAGAATGCTGATTATGTTGCAGCCTGCTTTTGAAAATCTTCAGTAGCCAGCAAGATAAAGTTGAGCACTAAGCTCAGTATTGAAAACAATCAATCTTTCCAGCCCTACTCCTTACTACTCTAATAGGACTAGTTATTTATCTTTTTATAAAACATGTATCTTACATAGCATCATCTACATTTTTTGGAAAATTTTTATATAAGAGAAACAAAGAATATTCCATCCCGATTGTCACTGTGGATTCAGGAGCTACTGTGATAGGACTGCACAGAGCAAATGAAGGCCACACTTAAGGTTAGTTGCGAGTACCTATAAAGCTGACACATGTTACAAAGAGGATGGAAGCCACTCAGATGTCTGAATTTCGCTGTAATAGGTCTAAGCTAAAATCCAATCTTCCCAAATAAAAGTCACCCTTTCAGCTTAATGATAGACCATGTGGCTTCCGTCTCTCTGCTATGAGTTCTGGGTTCTTTACATAGGACTTATCTCAATTATCTGGCAGCATTATCTTGGCTCCATTCGATGACACCCTGATTTTGATCTAGGTAATATACAGTAGGTTCAAATTAGGCTTCTAAAGGGTACATACACTCAGTGCATTAAGGAGAATCAGCAGCAAAGGCTGTGTTTTATTCTTTCTGGGGGAGGGGGAAGTTGTCTTGAGTTAATGGGATCCAGGGAATGTAATTCTGGTACAACTGCGGACCTTTGAACTATGAACAGGGAAATCGTGTAATGGTTGGAGTTGTTTCTGGAATCCCAGGGCAATCTTTGTGCGGTAATTGGTACCTCCGGGTCTTGGTTCTGCTTTAGAATCACTGAGGACTCACTCGTTAAATGACTGCATCTCCTAAAGTAGAATTTCTCTTGCTATCCCTTGCACAAAGAGAAGAAGAAAGTAGCACAGGGGATCAAAGAGAAGAATCTGAGTGCTGTCATTTGAAGAGGTCTTTTCACACTGTAAATGAACAATGCTTTCGCACTAATGTCCCTCTCTTCATTCTCTAAGGGATATAGTTGAGTAAAGAGCTTCTCCCTGTGGCTCCCTGGCCCTGGGGCTGTGACAATAGGGTGTCAAAAAAAAAAAAAACAATGTGTGACATCACTGGGAGAGGTTTCATAGGGGAGAAAACCAAGGAAGGCACAGAAGAAGAGACTCATGCAGGATCGGACAGTGAGTTAGTGGCTGAACTGGGGTTAGGATCCCAGTTCCCCAACTACATGATTAATACCCTTTCTCCTCACTACATCCTCCCTCAGTCACGTATTTAAATAGCCACTCATTTATGCCCTTATTTATTCAATATTTACTGAAGAAAAATAAAGAAAGCTGTTATGGTTTCTCTGACAAGTTGTTATGGATTAAGGTACAAGATCCAATCGAATTGAATCTTCAAAAGTTAATAATTGAGGCAACTGAAGCTCAGCGAGCTAATTTGCTTAGTTTTGCTCAGCTAGTTAAGTAGCAATACTGGCGCTGGAATTCAACTCCTCAAACACAATTTTCTTTTTATTTTGCTTTATACCTTTATACCCTTACCAATGCCCAACAGAGTGTCAGGGATTAGAAAGTGTGTGTGGTATTTACTGTACCTGGATTGAGGAGCAGTTTCTACAATATGTTAGAAATGTAAGATGTGGTTTCTACCATCAGTGAACTTGTGCTTAACTTGGAGAGAGATGCTATATACATTAAAATTTAAGTAAAACTGTAAGTCAAATGCATTATCAAATTAGTATATATTATTTTATGGAATGGAGAAATGTTGTCAGCCTCACAATGGATGCTTATAGGGACCGATGAGTTAGATGGTATGGCTGGTGAGTAAGGCATCATTTGTTTTATTTTCAACTTGTTGACTGATTAACATGTATTAGAAGGGTAAATAGAGTTGGATTTTCAAATGTAGCAGATGTTTGAAGTCCTCTTACCATCTGCAAAACAAGATTTAAAGAGATGCTGCTCTATATCTTTGTGCCCCCTTCCTTTTAATTTATAGTTGATTCCAGAAGAATTGTGAAAGATGCTTAAGACTAGGAAAAAGAAGAGGGTTAATGAAGGAAAATCTTGATGTTCATTACATAAAAATTCAAACTTGTCATCTTATTCCTCACAGTGTCTGTTGGCAGTATTGCCTTGTTCAGTGAATGGTATTCAGACTATCCCATTATTCCAGAAACCTAAAGATCATTGACTCATTCTGTAGCTCCCACCCCAAACTGTTCTGCCTACTTAGTAATTACTACACTGCCACCACTTTAATCTTACTTCTTTCACCTAGACTAGTATTGCAAAATACTCCCAAACAGTCCACCCTGGGACCGCATACCCCCTTCCTTGATATTTTTCAAGACTGCAGTCAGAGTGACTTTTCAAAATGTGATTTTTTTCCACTTTATCTCATCAACTTTTAAAACCTTTCAATAGATTCCCTATTGGTCTTATGACAAAGACAATTTTTTTTTTCAGTTTTAAAAAGTTTCCTCTTACTCTTTACATTCTCACACCACAAAGTCTTCTTACATACTGTCTCCCTTACCCATAAAAGTGTTTACTTAGTTACCTTCATTCTCAGACCTTGGATTTCAGCTCAATATTTACTTCTTCAGCAAAGAATTCCCTGACTGCTCTCTGCTTATATTACACTCACACGCAACCATATACTTTTCCTTCTTTGCAGATGCAATTTCACATTTAACTTGTGTGATTATTTGATTCCCATCTGGCTCTCCGACCACTAGAATCTGAGCTCAGTTATGGCAAGAACCAGATCTGGTTTTGATCACCATTGTATCCATGCATAACACAATGTCCAAAACATACTAGGAAATCACTATATATTTGTTGAGTGAATGATCTAAGAAAATGGGAATATTCTGATTCCACAAATAAGAGATTAAAGAATGGCTTAACAAGGGTTTTCATGGGACACTGCTTTATACTGACAAGAGTTCAACATCCCTTTCAGCAGCACTGGGGATGGGTAAAAGCTCTTCATTGTACAGAATATAAAGAAATATTGGGAATAATTACCAGTGGAGGCTCTAAAATCTATATAAAGAATATTGACAGTAGTAGAATGTGTGTTAGCAGGAGAGAATAAAGACTGGGTCAATGGACTGATAATGCCAGTGTGATAACGTACTGGTCAAGCATGAGCTTCTTTTGCTGGAATTCTGATCAATTGTCTATCTTTGTCATGAATGTTTTCCTCTTTAGTAATATCTGCCTGATCATGGCAGCTCTGGGTACTCTGCTCTGGCTTCTACCCTTCTGAGTTCAGAGCAGGAGACTTGTTAATGAGTGATCTGATTGCCCTGGTGTCAGGAAAAAAAAGGACCAGGGATCTCTGGTTCTACCTCTTGACTGATAAGGAGAGCTAAATCTATTCTATTTTCCTGGGAATGGCTCCTTCTAGATTAGCTGTAAATTTTCGAGAAAGCTTAAAATAAGCCCTTTGTAGCAATGTTTACCTTCCCAAATCACTTAACAAATGGTAAGTTGCAAGCCTTCAGTGGCAGACATGCAAATGAACAAGGCATGCTCACTGTCCTCAATCATTTTAACATCTGGAAGAGACCTGCAATTAGAAGGTTATGGGCCACAATTAAAATGTCAGAGAAATGAAGAAAGTACAAAGTTGAGAATAAATATCCAGTTAGAACCAGAGGTTCGTTCATCGTACATTTGAGATTTTTAAAAAAGAATGGCAGGATCTCATCAATAGGTGAAAATGAATAAAATAGCATCCTGCTGTTTGACGTGCCTAAGATACAGCTTGAAAGATATGTCCAGAGGCAACTCTAAATGAGGGACCCAAACTCAGGATCGTTATAGGTGCTTGAGAAAAAAGTTGGATTCATCACTACAGAAAATATTATTTTGGAAAAAAATATTGTTTTGGTTAATAGAGGTGATATGGCTGCCAAAGAAGAATAGGATTCAGAGAATACATTTATTTAGGGATGAAGAAAAGAAGAGACAGCCAATGGAACTGAATGAGGGAGTGGCAGAGAGCAGGAGGATGTTCCTGAAGTTCAAGGATGCTGGTGATTTAAAGTAGAAGGGTTTTATTAAGCACTGTTTCCAGATTAATGGGAGGCTGAAGAAATAAACAAATTTGGAATGGAGGCTACCAGCAAATATTCTCCTACTCTTTATAAATTCCACTGGCTTTTCCTTAAAGCTTCTGGCTAAAGGGCAAATGCTGCTACCCAACTTGTTCTTTATACAGGAAGCAATTTTCTCTTTAATCACCTTATATTTCACAGATGCCTTTTAATACCAACAATATTTTCTGCTCTCCTAATGATCTTTAGAATGGGATTGTCAGGATTTCGTTGTCATTTTTGCAGCTCTGTTGGCCTCTTTCTCTAGGCACTGGCTTCCTTAACAATTTCTCATTCCTCCTCTCCCAGCGCATTGTTTCTCTTCCCTCTGCTTATCTATGACCCTTTCTCCAGCATCTCTTGCTCCAAGGTCTTTTTAATGAACCTAAGATACACACTGCAAAGATTCAATTCAGATTATATTACTCTCACCCTTAAAAAACCTCGATTGCCTCCCATTTTAAAGAGAAAAGCCTGAGGTCCTTGGTACCATGCTCTGAACTCACTCAGGGATATTATTTTTAATTAATTAATTAATTAATTAATTAATTTTTTATTGGAGTTCAATTTGCCAACATATAGCATAACACCCAGTGCTCATTCCATCAAGTGCCCCCCATGTTTTTTGAATGAATATCTTAATCTCTGTGTCCTTCCACACCAATCTGGTTTGTGGTGGGTCCTCACCTTTGTGTTCTCCATCACCCAATACAGCGTTGGAAGACACAGCTCCGTGTATGTAGTCAGCAATCAGAAAACATGGGCTGCATTCTAGTTCTTTCTGGAAAATGTCATCGTAAGCATAATTTTACCTAGAAGTTTGAACCTACAAGCAAAGAAATTGTTATTCAGGCAAGCTACAGAGAAACAGACATAGCTTTAAAAGCTTATCTTGTGAGTGCAATTATTTGGGGAAGGTAACATCATCTGATCTAAACCAGTGGCTCTCCTAGCCTAACTGCACAGTGGTACCCATGAGGAGCGTTTCACACCTACCAGTGTTAGATCCTCATCCCAGACCAGTTCATTATCATTCCTTTCAATAGAGGTTCTCCAAATATGGGCTCCACATCAGCAACATCAGCATCACCTGGGGACTTGTTAGAAACACAAGCTCTTGGCCCCACCTAGTACCTTCTGAATCAGAAATCTGAGTGAGGCACTGTAATCTGGTCCAACAAGCCTCTCCAGGTGATTCTGATGTGTATGGATATTTAAGGTCCACCAATTTTCAGTACTTAACTTTGACTTTCTCCCACCGTATCAAAGGGGGCACAGTGAGACATAACAGAAGGTGAGCATATCTCTCTGGCACCACACTACAACAAAATATATCATTCGAACCCAGAGGGTTTCTGTCCTTCACCAGTTTATATTGGATCACCGTCCAGAATGAGAGTGATCCTCTTGATGGGGCTATAACCACATCATCCTGGGTTATGATATCTTTCCCTTGGAACCCCAGCACTCAGCGCAGTGCCCGGCATGACGTAGGTATTCAGTAGCGGCAAGAAGAAATCTCTGAGGATTACTCAGGTTAACTGAAAGAATTAGATATATCAGTTGTGGTGTATTGTTTCCTTAAGCATTCTTTTAAAAAATGCCAGGGGATTATAAAACTCAGTTAAACAAATATTATTTATCATTTAACATGATTAGGGGGTTTCACATGGCAACCCATGGAAAATCGATCTGTGCTGGAAAAACCACAGAAACAGATCATAGCAGCAGAGATCAAACAGAACAAGGAGAAAGAATGCTTATATCGACTAAGGTGTGGTATGCTTCAGCGGTAACAGCAATACCTTATTTTGTTGTTCAGAATAACTTGCCTTAAAAAAAAAAACAACAGAATTTCTGATGTGGAAAGATTTAAGGAAGTAACTAGGTGAGGTTCCTTCCATGATGGATAAGAAAAATAAGGCTCAGGAGAATCCTCCATGGTGCCCTGGCTGAGCAATGCTGTCCTGGGAACAGAAATTGATTTCCTGAAACTTGAGATGCAGGAGGCCATGAGCCTGGGGATGATTACATGAGAAGCCCAGGAGTAGCGAACCAGAAGGCCAGGGCTCTTTCAGAGACCTTTTCTAATATTTCCTTTCTCTTGTAAGTGGCTTTCAATCTTTGAATTGAAATTCTGCTTTTTTTAAAAAAAATAATTAAAAATTTATTCCTTATTCAGTATTCAAAGAAATCGAATTACAGTTTTTTGGCTTGGTTTTTGTTTTTAGCTAGTATTGTAGAAATAGATCTGAGTTAAATACAGGATATTCCCCCTACCTCCCAGCCATCCATGTTTTCTCTTCTTGAGCCTTCAATTTGTGGTTTAAAGATAAGAACATAGATCATAGAACAGGAGAGCAGCTATATAACCACTTATCCCACTGAGGAAAGTGAGAGCAAGAGGAATAGGATGTATCCAAAGTTTCATAGATGGAGTAATAGTGAGAATAAGACAGAGCCATTTCTCCTTATTCTTTCATCAGTGTCCTTTGAACCCTTCAGTGGCTAAGACGTCTCCACTGGGAGGCTTGCTCATGCAGTAAGACACAGCTGAATGAAAGAGTACTGCTGCCCCACTATATGCAGAGAGACTACACCATGAGTGAGTTTATCCTCTCAGTTTTTTTTAAAGAAATTATTTTTTAAGTAACTTTGACACCCAGCATAGTGCTTGAACTCACAACCCAGATCAAGGGTCTCATGCTCCTCTGACTGAACCAGCCAGGTGCCCATCCTCTTACTTTTGATATCCTGATCATGGGGTTTTAACTAGCCTATTGTGATCTGGAGATAAAACCCTTGAGATGGGCTTTCCAATCACTGCTGAGTCAAATTAGTTTTTGACAATCAGTGACTGCTGCTTATGATTCCTCAAGTCAACTCCACAACCCATCTTCTATTCCTATAGGCTATAACTGAAATCAAGTGGAGCAAATAAGAACTCAACAAAAGTTCACTCTACATTAATTTTGAATCACAGAACACTTGCTTCCTTTCCTGTCTGCCAAACACACACACAGGCATGCACACATACATGCACACATGAACACACACAAGCACCATCACAAGCCTGCCCCTATGGAAGTATGTGGTATGTGCAGCAAATGGTAAAGAATGTGAAAGCTGGATACAGGCTGCCTGGGTTCAGTTCCACCTCCACACTTGACTTGTGATAAGACTTTGGGAAATTATTTAATTTTTCTAAACCTTGTTTTCCTCATTCCACAAAAAGCTTAGTTTGTCTCACAGTTTTGTATGTGTTTCTGTGTTTAAAGATTGGTTGATTGATTTTAGAGAGAGAGAGAGAGAGAGAGAGAGCATGTGCATGCAAGCAAGGGGATGGGCAAAGGGAGAGAATCTTTAAGCACACTCCGTGATGAGCATGGAGCCCAACTTGGGGCTTGATCTTAGGACCCATAAGATCATGACCTGAGCTGAAATCAAGAATTGGGCTCACAATGGACTGAACCACCTGGACATCCCTATCTCATGGGTTTTAGGGTAAAATGATGTCCTTTACCTGCATCGATTAAAAGCTAATGAAGCTTCAGCTTCATGGGTTCCTCACTTGTACAGACACTTCCATAGCCCTAGGAGGGCCCTAGAAATGTGTTCACATGTTCATAGATGTTTGTAAATTTACAAAAGTAAGATATTTTGACCACAGTTGGGTAAGGTTGCTGACTTTTTCCTCTGTACTCTCCTTTGTCACTTGTTCCATGTGGAAAGACAGAAGAGCTGTTTCTGCCATTTTTGGAATCTGGTTAAAAGGAAGTTGAGTTGGGGATACATTTAAATTGGATTTAGTAGGATTATCAACATGTATGCTTACAGTCACTTCCAAGTAAATCCTTGTTTGCAATACTCCAGCTGCCCAGTGCTGACTTGCTGGGAACATGACGTCATGACGTGGAGGTCAGGGCCAGAGATTATATCATGATTTGAAATTATTCCAGTGAAGGATCAATGGACAGAAATTAGTTTGGGGGATTCTTTCAAGTTTTACACCTCATATGGAATAGGAATTGAGTTTGTCTTTAAATCAAATTTGACAATATACCCAAATATTTACATGACAATAATAATGATTAGTAAAGCTGAATTAAACACCTTTTAACTATTAATAAACACAAACCAAGTTAGAAGCAAGATTGAATAATTTATTTTCTCTTTAGAAAATATTGCAAAATTGTTACATGAAGAAACAATGAGAGCACATATAGACAAAATTTATAAGGCATACATATTAAAGCTATATCTGGATGTTGTGATGACTAGGTTATATGTAATTCTTTTTTACAAATGTATAATTTGGCCTGATTTCTTATTTTATTTTATTGTTTTTTATTTATTTTAAATACTGGCTTGAGAAGTAATTTTATATATTCTTGAATCAAGGGTCCCTCAAACTGTATAAGTTTTACACCTCACAAAACTTGATTGTGTTCCTACAATTGACTACTTGTGAGAGGTTGAGGAAGATACTTTCTGGGCTTCACTCTTTCCATCTATAAAGTGAACATAGGATGAGATTACTCCTAGTATCTCTAGGATAGTATTAGCTCTAAAGTTTTGTGATTCTGCCTTCTTGTCACGATGACTGGTGTGCTAGGGTCCTCAGATTGCCCTGGAAAAGAACTAGTATAAGAATGATGAATCAATGTCCTTTCTAGGAATTCCTGGAGTGGAACATATGGGGGGTTTGATGACAGCTGGATTCTCCAGTATTCGGTGATCTGAAGGGTACCATTTCTGGGAATTGCGTGGGTGATTAGAGTATTGCTAAAATGACTTGGCATCCTCAGGAAGCTTACAAATTCTACAGACCACTGTGGTTCGTTTCATTTAGGAAAGATATATGAGTTCTCTCTTGCCGTATAACAAATTACAAAACATTTATTGGCTTAAAACAACATCTGTGGGCAGCCGCAGTGGCCCAGTGGTTTAGCGCTGCCTTCGGCCTAGGGTGTGATCCTGGAGACCCGGGATCGAGTCCCATGTCGGGATCCCTGCAAGGAGCCTGCTTCTCCCTCTGCCTGTGTCTCTGCTTCTCTCTCTCTGTGTCTCTCAAGAATAAATAAATTTTAAAAATCATAAAAAAACAAACAAACCAAACATCTGCTTATGATGTTACAGTAGGTTGGGAAATTTGACCCAGCTTGATTGGGGTTTCTGCTCAGGATCTTACAAGACTGCAGTCACTGTCTCTCTGCTCCCCTTTGGAGCTTGAAGCTCTCTTCCAGAGGTCATTCAGGTTGTTGGGAGAATTCAGTTCCTTAAGGTTGGAGGACTGAGGCCCCATCTTTGTGGATCGCTATCAGCCATGACCCTCTCAGGTCTAATAGGCTGCCTTCGGAACAATACCACATGGCCATCTCTATAGGCACAGTATGACAGTCTGCTTCTTCAAGACCAACAAGAGAACCTTCCTGCTAAGGAGGACTCTTATGTAATATAACATAATTCAGGGAATGACTGTCCATCCTATTCACAGTCCCAATCATGCTTAAGAGGAGTGGATTATATATTAGGGGATAGGAAAAGCCACCCTAGAATTCTGCCTACCACAGAAGGAAAAAGGCAATATTTTTTGAGTTTCAACCATGTACTCCTTTATTTTTGTTCTTTTATGGCTCAGAATAATTATGTGAGAGGCGCCTGAGTGGCTCAGTTGGTTTAGCATGTACCTTTGGCTCAGGTCATGATCTCAGCATCCTGGGATTGAGCCCCTCATTGAATTCTCTGTCCAGCAAGGGAGTCTGCTTTGCCCACTGTCTGCTCATGGTTTCTCTCTGTCTCTCTTAAAATAAATAAATAAAATCTTTAAAAAGAAAAAAAGAGTAAGTATGTGAGGCAGGCATGATTATCCCATTTTTCAGGATCAAGATACCAAGACTTTAGAAATCAAGTAGTTTGCCCAAATATAAGAAGCAAACTCTGAATTTGAATCCAGGTCTATCTCTCTTGAAAGCCTGAGGTCTTTGCAATATATCATGACCTCAGGAATTGATTCCTTGTCTCACAGAAGAACATTTCATGACCTTTCTGAGACTAGCAGCTCACAGGGAACATACAACCATCTCAGGACGTGTCCTGTCTCTCCTAGGGACCAGGTTTATATATATATAGTATATTAATGCATAAGACACAGCTGAAATGATCAGCACTGCCCCTACCAAATTTTTAAGTTGTCCAACTTTCAATTTTCAATTTAATTTAGCAAATGTTTCTTGAACTTTCCATGTGAAAAGCAGTGGGGGAGATAAAAATAAATCAGAAACATATTCTAAACCTGGTTTTACAAAGAATATCCCAGCAGACCATATGGAACACTGAATGCAGTTGGGAGACCTGGGCTCAAGTGCCTTCATTTACCAGTCACATCAGCTTTTTAATTTTTTTTTAAGATTTTATTTATTTATTTTAGAGTGAGAGAGCATGGGCAAGCACACAAGTTGGGGGAGGAGTGGAAGGAGAGATGGAGAGAGAGAGAATCTCAAGCAGACTGTGCTGAACGTGGAGCCCAATGTGGAGCTCAATCCCAGGACCCTGAGATCATGATCTGAACTGAAATCAAGAGTTGAACACTTACCTGACTGAGCCACCCAGGCATTCCTTACTTCAGCTTTTTAATCTTCAGTTTTTCCTGCTGTTTAATTATCTTATAAGGGGATTTATGAGGATCCAATGCAATCATTTATGGGACAATATATTGTTAACTGCAAAGTATTGCCATTTGGGTTTTATAGAGTAATACACACAGGCTATTCAAGGGAAGCACGAGGGAAGTGATGATTCTCTTCAGCTGGGTGGATTTGGGAGTTTCCTTGGATGAGGTTGAATTTTTGACTGGGCTCTGTGTCTCAAGACCCTTTGAAAAAAGTTGGGCATATGTAGAATGGGGGGAATGCTTACAATTTGATTTGTCCATATTTATGGAAATAACTTTAGGTATTGAGTCATTTCCATTGTATTGCAGACATGTAGTTTAGGTGCAACTCTGATCCATTTAATTACTTAAAATTCACTGGAGTGTCTTGCTGTAACTTAAGTGATTTTTAACTTGAAGAGTTAAATGACTTAAGTGATTTTTAACTTGAAGAGCCCCTCCCCCACAACATTTCTAAGCACATTTTAAAAATAATTTCCAAGCTCAAATTAGTTTTCAAAGAGGGTTTAAACATTATTTCCTTCTTAATATCTTGCCTAGTAAAACAAACAAAACTTCTTTCCCTTTGAATAATTAGGGTAGAGGTGGTATCTATGCAAGTTAGACAAATTTTTAAAGATTTTATTTATTTATTCATGAGAGACACACACACAGAGAGAGGTAGGGACACAGGCAGAGGGAGAAGAAGGCTCTCTACAGGGAGTCTAATGAGGGACTCAATCCCAGAACCCTGGGATCACGACCTGAGCCAAAGGCAGATGCTCAACCACTGAGCCACCCAGGTGCCCCTAGACAACTCATTAATGTAGAAGCAAAATAAAAGAAATGAGTAAACAAACAAAACCAATTCTGTGTTTTGTTTTGTTTAAGCGTGACAAATAGAGGTTTTCTCTCTCTATTTTTCTCCCTGGAAGTACTAGGAAGGGCTTCTTGGAGGGAGTGGTTTGGAAGAAGTGGGTACTGGGATCTGAATGGGCAGAGAGGAAGGAGAGGCTGCCCAGGTCAGGGGACTAAGAAGATAAGCAAGGTTGTGCATTGGGGAGAGGATGCTCTCTGGCAAAGAGAAAGGGATAATGGGTCTTATCTGCATAGGGTATTGTGGGCAAAAATACCTCAGTGACTTATAGGTTAAAGCACTTTATCCATCATTCTGTAACAACCTGAGCAGGAAAGCAGGGAGCATGTGCGTATCCCCCTCTTCCAGGGAAGGCAAAGGACGCTCAAGAGATGCTTAATTTGACACATGAAAAAGTGTTTAGATGTTTTGCAGACTTTCTGGTTCCTTGCTCTTTCCCTCTGCCACTTCTCTGATTATGGAAGGCTGGAAATTATCCTGGGGAAGTAATAGTTCTTTGAGTACAAAGTGGCATGACAAAAACAGGATTTTAGGAATATTATATGATAGAGAAAGAAGGCCTAAAAGAAGAATGTGAACACCAGGGGAGCAGGGCTATTTGTCTTGTTCATGGCTTTACCCCTGGTGCCTCGTGGGGTGCTTGTCCCCAGGTGGTCAGAAAATGGGAATGAATGAGTGATAAAATATTGCGGTACTGAAAATCCATTTTCTGATGGTCACATTGATTGTGGGATCCTATGGTGAACTGCTAAGGACTAAACTTTTTTTGGCAATTTTTTTCCCCTAACAACATGCTTTCTCTTTGTGATCTCCCATAAAAATGGGAATCCTGACTCTTTGTTCCTTGATGCTGTTGTTTGTCATCTTTTGATTAGAATGGCTATTCTTAAAGTTCCAGTAAAAAAATCCGTGAAAGAGAACCAGTGCTCTAAGTGAAATATAAACAATTGAGGTTGAGTAATTTACTCAGCGCTTCCACCACTGTGGACCACAGGGCCTCCCCTCATATACCATGTACTCCCATGCTGGCTGGTCCATAAGGTTCTCTTTCTGTAGTAACCTCTCCTCTAGGTTCACACCATCACCTGTTCATCCACATCCTGGGTCTTCTTTAAAAATAACATGTAGTGGGGAAAGGAGTTTCTGGTTACACTTAAAACTTGTTCATTATAGAATATGTGGAAAATATAGAAAAATATGAACAAAACTTAAATCTTTCATAGAGTAACCAAATAGAGATGAAGACTATTGATATTTGCTGTTTGCACATCTATTTATATAAGCTTATAATTCTCATATGTACATCTATATGATAATGGAGGCACATATTCCTACATGTAAACTCACATATAGATTCTCATACGTAGATATGCATGTGCAGTATGCAGTTTGAAATAAAATTGAGACCTATGAATGGTAAAGTTCAGCATTTCACATTTTCTCTGAATACTGTAATTCCATTTCCTTTTTCATTTGATTTGGTGATATGATTTTTTAAAGATTGTTTCATGTTTGTGCATGTAGCATACTTTTAAACTCTCTTTGTTTTAATGTTTAGGTTGTTACCTTTCCACAAGATCTCTTACATGGTCCAAGTTGTCTTGTGAAGTGATCGAACCCATCTTACCTCCTACCTACTATGCATGCCTCACTATTCTTAGCCAGTTCTAATCTTACCTTTTGAAAGCTCATTTTAAATTGTATTAAGAAGGTGTCTTATTTTTTTAAGGCCTGGCTTTACTGTTACCCCTTCTTCCATCTGAATCAAGATTCCCACAGCACTTTGAACGTGATTGTAATTGTTTATTCTGTAGTATGATTCTTTAATTAAGTTTTGTTATCTTCATTAGACGCTCAACTACTTGCAGGCAAACATCCTAATTCATTTGTCTATCTTTCTTTCACACATGGGGCAGGATCTGGAGCATACTGGTGTCAATAAGCATTGAAAGTTGGTTGCTGAAATAAGTCCTTTGAGGAATGGGAATGAAGGGTGAGAGATCATAGGCAGGCAGACTGTGCTGCCAGGTGGGTGTTGGGGGAAGCCTGTGTAAGGAGGGAGCAGTGGGAACAGAAAGGAGGCAACAAAGAGACGACCTGGGGATGACATTGAGTGAAGTGTACCCATGTGCAGACGTGTGGGCACTGTGCTTCAGGTTATGTGAAGGAGAGGTTATAGTCAAAGAGAATGCTCAATGCTCCTGTTTGACAACCCAGTAGAGGTGAAGGCTGTTACCTGATAGCTGGTGGGACAAGTTAGGCCAGAGGCCAGTTTGACCTATTGAGTCTAATGTTTCATCAACATTTCTAGATAGTAAAAAGACTAATCAAAGTCATACTTTTCAACAATAATATATTGAGATTCACATATGTAAATAATCTATGGCCTTTATGAAATCCAAAAATTTTATAGTCCTTTTAAAGTGAGTTAAATTGTAATTGGCTAGGACTCAGGCTAACGTATTTAGAGGTGACAGAGATGTTAACATTAAGGGAAGGAGGTATTAAAGCCAGAGCTCATTCTGGTGGCAGAGGAGAGGCCTCAGGAGGTTGTGACAGTCCATCAGTGGAGATTTTCAAGAAACACTTGTCATTTGATGAAGAGTTGGGCAGTTTGGACTTCCAACTCTAGGATTCTGTGATTCTATCAGAATTATTTTCTGTTCAGCAGGTTTTATATTTTGAACTGATATGTCACATTTCCCTTGTCATTTTTTATCATAAAAAGTAGGATAATGGGGTAAAGGCAGCATCTTGATTTTTATCAGTTTTCTAGGCATAATTTACATTAGAAATACAGGAATACAGTGGTATATACTTTTAAAATTCCCTTTCCACCTTTTCTTTTAATATAGTCTTACCATCAGGGAATAAAGCTATTTTGCTTCTCCCCTTTAGCTAAGATCTAATCAGCTCCTTTCTTTTGTGACTTGTAAGAAAATCAACCTGATACAAAGCTTAAATTGAAACTTTTCACCTTACTGTTTACAAGTGCCACCAGTTTCTCTATTCAGGCTCCAGCTCCTATGAAAGTCTGACATTCATTGTGGGTGGTACAGGCAGTGTTTGCCTTTGTTAAAGTGATCCAAGTCATTTCTCCATCTGGGTCTCCTTTGTGTTGGAGTTCTCAAGATAACTCACATCATCATCTTTTCCTGTGCTCCTCTGGCTTTCAAGGTTTCTTCAAACTAATGTCTGGTGCTAGGGGAAAGCAGTTTGACTCCATTGTAGCTTGGTGCTGGCAGGCAACCTCAACTATCTCTTGAAATAAAGAAGTGTTTAGTGGAATTTAGAAATTATTAATCCTGAGTGCAGACTTAACCATTCAGAAAACTCAGAAATTCGGGTAACAAATATGCCCCAGAATACTGGTTATGGTGTAGAAGCAGGTTTTTAGATTCTGTATCGATATGCATCTTGTCTTCCCTTACCTGTACTCACGAAGACTCATCTAGCACTGCCCTCCTGATAGTGTTTTCTATTAAAAGATAACAGTTTTCAAAATGCTTTCCTTCTTTCCCCCTTTCATTCAGAGCCAAATGCATTACCTTAGACCTAACAATCTAAGTGAATGAATCGAATACCTTCTAGCCAACTTGTGTATTGCTCTGAGAAATAGTTATGTATTGTACAGTAACCATTTAGAGAGTGGCAATCAAAAATTAAGTGGAAAGATAGAGTTTAAAGTGTTTCAGGGAATCTCGTTTCAAGGAAGGTTCCAGTCCCTTTAAAAAAAGATTAATTGTGGTAAAAAACACATAACATTAAATTTATCATCTTTACCATCTTTAAATGTTCCACTCAGTAGTGTTAAGTACTTTCACATCGTTGTGCAATGGGACTCTGGAACTTTTTCAACTTGCAGAACTAAAACTCTGTACCCACTGAACAGCTGTTCATCCCCCCTTCACCCAGCCCCTGGAAACCACCATTCTACTTTCTGTTTCTCTGAAGTTGACTGCTCTTGGTGCCTCACATGAGAAGAATAATTCATAATTCAGTTTTTGCCATTTTGTGCCTGGCTTATTTCACTTGGCACAATATCCTTAAGCTTCATCCATGGTGTAGCGTGTTACAGAATTTCCTTCCATTTTAAGGCTGAATAATATTTCAATGTATGCATATATCATACTTTATCTATTCATTCATTCTTTGATGGACATTTAGGTTGCTTCCACCTTTTGGCCATTGTAAATAATGCTTTTATGAGTGTGGATGTGCAAAAGGAGGGCTGATTCTCAAAGTAATTATAATACCTCCCCAAATGGGCTCATCTTAAAATTGCTATGACTGTTTGATAAAAATGGCATAGTGGCAGCTGAGATAACTTTATTATTATTGAAAATCTGTGTGTGGCTTTGAAGAGGGCATCTGGAATATCTGTGCCTATGTATATGTGTTTGTTTACTTACTTGTTGCAAAGAATATCTTAAATGCCTTCATCTCACTTTTTCTCTTTGATGGTATTTTCTGGTGCAACACACAAACAGTATTTTTTTCAGAAAGTATTAACAGATATCCTCTCAAATCTATAAATATTATCTACATTAACTCATTTATTAAGATCCACAATCTGGGATCCCTGGGTGGCTCAGCGGTTTAGCGCCTGCCTTTGGCCCAGGGTGTGATCCTGGAGTCCCGAGATTGAGTCCCACATCAGGCTCCTGCATGGAACCTGCTTCTCCCTCTGCCTGTGTCTCCGCCTCTCTCTCTCTCTCTCTCTCTCTCTCTCTGTCTCTGTCTCTAATGAATAAATAAATAAAATCTTAAAAAAAAATCCCAAATCTATCCTTCTTTCCAAGCAGGTGTACTACAGAGGACCAGCTCCTTCCCACACATCACGACTAGTCTGTTCTTTTAAGTAGCCCTCACAAGTCTGCATTTAAGAAAGTGTTACTGTCTTTTATGATTTAAAATGATTAGTCTGTAGGGGCTGCTGTAGCTAAGAGATGTTTTAGGTTTCACCAACAGGTGAGCCTGTTGCCAGCGTCTTTTCCCATCTCTTTCGATGATCTTGGATATTTCAAACCAATTTTAATTCATGAAGTCTTTTTTTAAAGATAGATTTATTTATTTATTTATTTATTTATTTATTTATTTATTTATTTATTTTAGAAAGAGAGAGCATAAGCAGTGGGAGGGGCAGAAGGAGAGGAAGAGAGGAGGGTGGAGAGAAGCAGACTCTGTGCTGAGAGCAGATCCCCATGCAGGGCTCCATCCTAGCACCCTGGGAACATGACCTGCATGGAAATCAAGAGTCAGATGCTCAGCAGACTCAGACAGCCAGGCACCCCTCAATTCGTGGAGTCTAAAAAAAATTTAAAAAGCATTTTGCTAGATGTTTGGGATTAGGTAAGATAAGAATGCTTCCTGCCCTACAGGAATTCATGGTCTAATTGGGAAAACCACTTTATATCAGTATATAAATTAAAGTGTATAAAAAATGATCCAGGCAGCTTGAAGGAGAGCTAATAAACAGAGAGTAGGAATCCAGAAAGGTGTCAAGGAGGAGGTGACATATGAATTAGGACAGACACAGGAGAGGTAATTTCTGGCAGAACTACCACATGCAGAGACGTGGAGGTTTTTAAGGCATATGAAGTGTTCGAGGGAACAACCTCAGTTTCTGTCTCTAAAGTTAAGGTGCTGGAATAATTTATTCCTAAAATCTTTTCTTTTTTAAAAAAATTTATTTGAGGGAAAAAAAGAGAGAACAAGTAGTGGGAGAGGGAGAAGCAAGCTCCCTGCTGGGCAGGGTGCCCGATGTGGGGCTTGATCCCGGGACTCTGGGATCATGACCTTAACAGACTGAGCCACCCAGGTGCCCCTGAAATCCTTTCTTATTCTTCCTATGAGTCTGTAAAGAATAAAAAGTATTGGCTACCAGTTTTCCCCTCACATTTTACTGTTTCAGACTTTGACAGTTTCACCAGGTTGAGGAAGTGTGGGATGATGCCCAGATTTGGAGTTCTCTCTACCATCTCCTGAAACACTGTTCAATTATGAGAATAAAAGAGAAGATTCACTGACAGAGTTTAGGTCCTTTCTATGGTGCTAATATTCCAAGTAGTGTGTTTTTTTTCTTTTTCTTTTAAATTTGATGCTCTGAATATTTTGTAATTTTAAAAGGGAACTCTCTCTGAATTATTTGTTTGGAAACTCAGAAGTGTAGAAATCAAACATCGTTATCAGAGAGGTTGTTTCCATCATAATTTGTTCCTCTTATTTCATACACATGAACTCTTATTCTCCCTTATTTCATTCCCCCACTGCTTCCTTCCAACACACATTTAATTAGAACGCCTACTTCTAAATGAGGAAATTAGATTCCCTGCTTTCTAGGAAATCATAATCTAGTAGAGGAGATAAGACATGACTAAGACACATATCAACATAATGCAAGGCAGAAGGCTGTCTTTGCTGTGAGAACGCCAGAAAGCATCCTCGACATACTGCAATGAGTGTGTGTTGTGTGCAATGATATGTGTGTGTGTGTGTGTGTGTGTGTGTGTGTGTGTGTGGTGTAGGGAGGAGTCCTGTTGGGGGTTCACAAGAGAAATCATAATTGGGAAGAATCTTAAGGGACTTGAGAGTAAGGAAAGCATTTTCCACCTGACCTAACTTTCTATAATAGCAGCATCCATTTGGGTTGGAAAAATGCAGATAAAGTTCTAAGACTTTCTTTGTGGCTAGTTACCTGAGTATCTTGGGTCTGTTCTCTGGACTAAACAAATATAAAATTAGCGGGCACATTTTTCAGATGGCATCAGGCAAGAGAGAAAGCTGTGTTCCCCATGCCTCTACTCTGCAGGTGGCTGTAATAAGCAGGCTTTCATTCTGCTTCTTGGAAATAACATGGAAGGATTCTGCTCCCTTCTGGCTGAGTCTTAGTTACACTGATGCTCTGTCAAGACTGTACCAGCAAGTGCAGTTTAAAAGCTGCTCAGTATCTCCTTTTCCATTTTTTTTCCCTCAATGTGGTACTTATTCCTCCTTTTACAAGCACATACTATTGGGACACTAAATGGAACGATGTGAAAACCACTATACTATTATTCATATTCTTTCCCAAATGAAGGAAATGTCCACCATATTGATTAGAATTAACTTTGGATTGTGTTCCTTTTTCCATCCAGATAACCCAAATTATAGATTGAAATTCCCATGCTGATTTAAAATATTAGTTGTGCTTTTATGTTTATTGAACACTGAGACTGTTAGACACTGCCACATTTGTTGTGCAAAAATATTACACTTACTTTCACCTACCCTTCTAGCTCTCTACAATGCTATTGAGAAGTTCAGGGTGATCACATTATAATAAAAACAGCTACCATTTACTTGATACATACTATGTGGCATGGACCATGCCAAGTAATTAACGTGTTTTCTCACTTAATATTCAAAATAATATTCGTATTTTTATTCTCATTTCTAAGGTGACTATCAAACAAAAAATAATTAACCTTAGGTTCTATAACTATTTTAAAAATTTAAATTTAAAATTGGGATTCTGATTACAAGTCACACGCTCCCCTACTCCCAAGGCATTTGGTTCTTTTGAATCCTAATACTTCTTATGTAAGTGTCTCTCTTTCAAATAAAGCTAAAGATAAAAGTAAGTGTGTACACTGTCTCTCCAGTTCTTAATATAGTTACTGGGGTGTTACCATCTTTCCTTTGTATTACACATTTTTATCTCCTACAATTCTGAACTCATTTAGGAAGTTAACAAGGCCTATTACTATACCACCCTCTGAAATGGGGTCATTTCTGGGGTAAAATGAAATATCTGTTTGAGTAGCTATAAAGATTTCTAAATTTGAAGCCTAATATATTTTCAGTTGCTTTAGTCCACTTGTGTTGCTATAATAGAGTACCATAGAGTATAACTGGGTAGCTTATAAACAAGAACGATTTACTTCTCACAGTTCTGGAGGCGGGGAAGTTGAAGCTCAGAGTGCCAGCACGTTGGATGTCTGGGGAGAACCTGGTTTCCTTTTCATAGTGCTACCTTCTAGCTATAACCTCACAGAGCAGAAGGGAGGGACTAGAGGCCCTCTGGGATGTCTTTTATTTATTTTATTTTTTAGAATCAACATCCAAGGTCCCCACCCCAAACACCATCACATTGGTCATTAGATTTCAAAATAGGAATTCTGAGACGACACACACATTTGGACCATAGCCTCTTTCCAACTTCCTGCCTCACCTTTTAACTTACACTTCCATTTGTTCAATTTTAGAAAAACAGAGAAGGAGATATATTTCCTTTTCCTCAGAAGAAAATATTTTCCAAGCAGACTATGGAGGTTCCCAGTCTACTCCTTCCTTTTATAGCTGAGATGACTAGGACCCACAAAGGGGAGGAAAGGCCTGGGGTCTTAGGGCAGGCTCATGATAGAAGCCGTACCAAATCCAGATCTTACACTACTCGTCCTGTGCTCTTTTTCATATGTGACTTTGGGAAAGCCTGTGCATATTTATATCTGTTTTTCTAGTTATGTGGCCACCCGGAACTTTTCAGTAACATTTGTTGAGGAACTATATAAGAGTTGGTGAGAATATGTGTAACACCTTAGAACTTGCTCTGTTAGAGATTCGTCTCATATGTTCTTTATGCTAATTTATATATATCCATGTAAGAAAGTAGTAAGGCATTTCCATCCGCATATAATTTCTGCATACTGAATTTTAGTTTAGTGTAATTTAATTTTAATGTAATGATTGAATCTGATTGCTACTAACTCCGTTGTACCATACTTATCCCAATTGCTTTTATTAAAAGATGCAATAGTACACGACTTTATTGGTTAAATTATATCGTTGCCACTTTTAAAGACTTTTAATAGCTTTCTGCTACTTTCAAGATAAGGTACAAATTCCATAGCAATACGTGGTGTTCTCGGAAACTGATTCTAAGGTATGTCTCCATATATCTGATTCTCTGAATCCAACGAACTATCAACGCTCTTCAAATACTGTTCATTCAGCTATTGTTTTGTTTGATCAGTTTAGTTTTATTAATCATGAGCTTGATATGTGAGATATAACAAGACACACCAGTTCCCTGTGCTAGCAGATTTCACAGCCTGACCTCACCGCTTTGTGCTTTTCTCTTTTTTTTTTCTGCTTGGAAGGCTTTCCTTAGCCCATTTCCTGGGAGGCCACATCCCAGTTATTCTTGAGTGGGACATTCTCCCATCATTCTCCCTGATGAAACCTTGCAGGGTTGCTTCCTGTTGGGAGTGGGGTTCATCTCAGCACAGAGCCTGCCTCTCAGTGGCACGTGTATCATTATGTCATCATGTAGAATGACAGGTTTATCCACTAGACAGTAAGTTCTCCAAGGGAATAAACAGTGTTTGATTTTCTCTATGACCCTCATGTGCTAAGCAGTTTGGCTTTTAGTAAGTGCCCAGTGGCTGAGGGATGGAGGGATAGATAAAATGTGTAGCTAGATAAAAATAGAGGTATAGATAGACACAGAAAGGAAAATCAATACTTTAGTAGGAGACTTGGCAACAGATCATATTTCATTCCTTCACCAATCTTCTTACCTTAGCATTAAAAGTTACATATAAGTACACATATATAATTATGTATACACAGAATTGTATACACACACACATACACAGACAAATACACTGGGGGTGACTTGTTGCAGAGAACAAATACATCCATTTGTGGATGATCCTGATATGTGAGTCAAATTACATATGTTTAAGACGTAGGCAAATTCACGTCTTCGCCAAATTTTCCCCAAGATATAGTTGTTTTTAAAGATGACTTGTAGGCTAATGAATACTCCAACAATGATTTGCAAATTTTGCATTTAATTTAATCTCTGAATCCAAAGAGCACGAGGGTGAACTAATTAAGGAAGTTATTCATGTGGCTATCAGATGCTACAGTATGCAATACGTGTATTAAAGGCCGAGTCTGCCGTGAAATTTCCTGGCAGAGAAGATCCTGAGGCAAGGTTAGTGTCCCGCCTTTCAGCTCGCGTGTATTCTTGGCATGTTGCACCAGATGTTTTGCAAGCAATACTACCTGGTGAGGAAAATTCTCATTAGCATCACAAAGAATTCTTTATTTTGATGATACTTGTACGGTTACAAAGAGAATTATGAGTCTTTTATCCTATGCAATAAACCAGTAAGAGAAATTCCTGTGGTACTAAAGAATCCTGTTTTGTTTGGAAATAGATGTTGAATGAAGAGGATGAGGGGACGTGGGCAGTGAGACAGAGAGAAGAAAATGCCTACCTTATATGCTAGTTGGGGGCATTTGGGGGATACTGCTAGCATTCTTTAATGAGGATTGTAGAAATCATTTGATATTGCCTAACAGGTAAGCTTAAATGGGGGAGGGTGAGGAAAGGTCCAAAGATGGCAATAAAGAATTTCAAATCAAGATGAGAGGTGGTGTGCAAATGCCATCATTAATCATGAATTTAACCTTGGCCCATACCCTCAGCAGCCTGAGCTTGTTTATGCCTATTTTAATCAGGCGTATGATAACATTAATAATAAATAACTTGCTAAGTGATTGTGAGGATTGAGTGGTAAGCACGCTATACATCTCCCTTTTTATTTGTTTGTCTTCTTTTCTTTATTTTTTTAAGATTTTATTTATTTACTTGAGAGACTGTGTGAGTGGGTAGGGGAGAGGTGGTGAGCAGAGAGGGGAGGGAGGGGAAGGAAAAGAACAGAGAAAGAATCTCAAACAGACTCCATGCTGAGTGTGGAGCCTGGTGTGGGGCTCAGTCTCATGACATGACCCTCCCCAGACCACCACCTGAGCTGAAACCAAGAGTCAAATGCCCAAGTGACTGAGCCACGCAGGTGCCCCTGTTGGTCTTCTTTTATTTTTTTATTATTTTTTTTATTGAAAATTTATTTTTTATTGGTGTTCAATTTTGTTTGTCTTCTTTTAAAAGAAAGCCTGAAATAATATCTTCAGGTGAAAAATCATATTTGATACCAGAGAGACGACTGAGCTTAGAATCCAAGAGCCTGAACTGTATTTTGGTTTAAGCTCCCAGTAGCTATGTAACCTAGGGTATGCTACATCTTTCTCAGTCTTCAATTTCATAAGCTTTTAAATGAGAGTATTGACCTGGATGATTCTTAGGGTTCCTTCCATCCCAGTTCTTATGTTCAGTGATTCTATATAAATCTTTATAATGGAAGTCTACTATTTTCATTTTCCAAATGGTCCTAAGGAACAAAAAGGTTAAGCTGTTTGCCCAGGCTCTCTCAATAAGCTAACAGCAGCTATGCATTAAAATGCAAACCTCCAGAATTTAGTGACTTAATGCTGCGTTAAGTTGCTTTTTTAGATACATACTTATACAGTGGCTCCCTAAGACTGAATACCCTGAAAAGAGAATCAGAGGTCGGCATTTTATGGATACTGCCAGTATAATTCTTTTTAAGTCTTACACAATTTGACCGGCTCTAGGAGAACTGGTTAGCAAAGCCATACACGTTTTAATTACACAGATTATGCAACAGGGGGCTCTCTAACAAAGAAGAAAATTAGAGAGCCACACATTTAGGCCTGATTCAGCTTCAAAAGCAGAGTAAGTCTTGCTCACAATTTTTAAGGAAATAGAAGTGAGATGCTGTGCTATTACAGGGCTCAGCTAGGATTATAAACGGAGGGAGATGTCAGTACTGAGGATTATTTTCTGATTGCAGGACAGCAGTGTGATATTGGGTGGTTAGCATTCTGTCCACAAAGGCAGCCATATGACAAATCAAGGTAAGACATTCTGAGTGAGCTCAGACCCGCCAGCATCCTCTCCGGTGAATTTCTAGATTGAGCAATCAAGGAAAAATAGAGAGAGGAAGATTTGCACCATGGATCAGAGTTCCGTGGGAGAGCTGGAAAGGGTTAATAGAACCAACATGATAGAGTGGAGAGGACATCCCTTTGGAAGGTAACAGATTGAAGTCCTGATTTCTTCACTAATTAGCTATCAACTTGACTAATTGAATTTTCTCCTCTTTCAATGTCTTGTTCTGTAATAGTAGAATAATAATAATATCTATCATGCTAATCCCACAGGATAACTGTGAGGATTAAATGCTTGAAAAACACTTAAATCGTAAAATGTGATGTGGCTTGTTCTCAATCTAATCTCTCAGTTCATACATATCTTTAGCTATTTAGGAGAAAGTATGGGCCTATTTCCAACCTTTCCTAGTTGAGAGCATTTTTCATATCAGGCTTTCCCACCCTGCCAAGTACCTCTTTTCTTTTCATATAGAGCAATAGAGAAAAGCTGCAACGACTAGCACCATCACCAGCACACCACCTTCCTTCTCCTTGCTACCATCAGCAACACAACTGGGAGGTGACTGATCTATTAGTAAAGGGCTGGATCCCAAAGTCCTGTGTTCAAATCCTGGCCATTCTCGTTCCTAGAAGTATAACTTAGCTAACTTGCTTAAGTTCTTTGTTCCTCTGTTTCCTTGTTGATAATAGCAGTGCCTACTTAGTAGGGTTGTTATGAAAATTAAATAATTGACACATGTACTTAGACCAGTTTCTGGTAAATAATTAGTACTCTAGAAGTATTTACTTTAATTATTATTGCCTTTATCCAGAGTTATGGAGAAGTGCTTTGTGGTAAAAGATAACCTGTCAGGTTTCGTTCTTCTGGGGACTAAGGACATCTTAGTCATGGGCCTGAGGGATGAAGGATAACCAACCCCTCTTTTTATTTTAGTTAACCACCACAAAGTTACTTTGGAAGATCAAAGGGAGAATCTTAGTCTGCTTTTTGTGAGTTTTTTGTGATGTGCTGAGCATTATAATTAGAACCGTAGAATTTTAGAGAGAGAAGGGATCTTAGTGATCATTTGGTTTATCTCATTCTCAGAATGGGAAAATAGATAGAGAAGAGGAATAATCTGTCCAAGATTCCATATTGAGCAAATAGCATGAGAATGAGATTTCAAGTCCAGCTAAGAGTAAGCCTATTAAAACATATTGCTTCTGTTGACTCTCCTCATTGTAGAATTATATCTTTCTTTGATATGAATTATTACAAAACTGCTTATTAATAGTCATCTAAAATTTCCTGATCTATTTAGATATGGTACAAAGGAAGAAGAAAACACAACCTCCAAAGTCCAACTAGATGGGGATAGCTTTATTTTGTTTTGTGCCATCCTCACGAGTAACAGAGCACTTCATCATTTCTCATTCCTCCTCCATCTCCACCCACTCAGCGATAGAGGGATCAAGTCTAAACGAAAATTGGGAGAATTTAGCTGCTTTAGAGAGTATCGTTGAAATTGGGGTCATTTATTCTCATGACAGTCTTTGCTACAGTTACTAGTGTCCTTTCTTTTTCAAGTAAGTGGTCACGTTGAAAATATTTGGGCAGTTTAGATTATATTTTTGTTGTTGTTGTTGTTGTTTAGAATCCCTAAAATTTAATGTCACTCCTGGTTCCAGGACCCTTCCAAAAGTAACCTTCCATTGGAGGATTCAAAATGTAAAGATCATCTGTTGCTCTTTTTAAAATTTCTCATTTTATAGAGGAGTAAACTGATACATAGAGGTTATGGTCACGCAATTTTCTTCTCAAAAATGTCACTCTGTGGGACACGTGCTTATACTTTCCAATTACCGTGTGTATAATAAGTCAAAAATTGCACATCAGGCAACAAGATGATTGGCTTTTCAAATCTCTGACATCACAAATATGACAACTGTCGATCCACCATCTACTGTCATTCCATCTTCCTTGCCCTGTTTTGGAACATTGAGTTGAGAAATCATTTTGTAAGAATTTTTCTCAGTTTATACTAAGTTTTCTCAAATTGGTTTTGAGTTTTCCGGAGTTGTGATTCTCCTTTTTCTTTCTAAAAAATGAAATCAAAGATACTATATTAAAAGCTGTGAATGTGTACATAGATTTAAATATGTCCTTCTTTCTACCATAAATTGAATCTCCAGATTTCTCTATGATTACTGATAGTAGAAATGGTAGGTCTTGTAGTAGACAATTGCAACTGGAGGCCGATAACTATTTGCTTTTCACATTTCCATTATGACCCTAACAGTTTACCTACACAAGACCTTCTATGCAGGGAACCTTCATAGAGTTCCTAATAATATCTTTTGCCCTGCAAATCATTTCCCTTTGGTTCTCTGTTCACCTTTAAGCTGTTAGCTTTTGATTACTTTAAAATCTCTTATCTCAAGTGTGATCTTTCCTACACAGGAATCCAGAAGGAATTCTGTGACTGTCCTCCACAGAATCCACTATACTTTTAACTAACACCTTGGAGGCTTTTGACACTGGCCTTTCCTGGGGAGATTTTCTCACTTATATTTTAATAGGTTCAGGTCTCCTTTTCCTTGCTCTAGAACACTGTACCTCATAGGAACATGATCGTTTAACTGCTCAACTGTTCATTGAGGAGCAACGCCTTTAATCAGCTATGCCATCTTAATACACCATATAAGGTAACTGTTAGCCGTGTGCTTTCATCACATGGTTATCTTGATATGTCTTCCTTGATGGTCTCCTTGAATCTCACATCTTGTTCCATTTTACCATCATGTTTTCACTAGGAATCAGTTTGACCATTCATTCACCCTTGTCTTTTAAAGTTCTTAAAAAAAATTTTTTTTTCAAGCATTGCCTTGGATGCAGCCTATAGTGATTCTGTTTTATTTTCCACCCCAGCAGTGCTAACTGTAACCATTTTATAGAATATGCATCTCAGCTCGTGGAACCCTCCTCCAATACTTCCTCTGGTATTGCTCTTACTTGAATGTCTCTGATGATGGGGAGCTCACTTCCCCTTTTTGTGAAACCGTCCATTTCACTGTTGAGCTGCACTTTCTTGTATAAAACAGCTTAACTGAACCCAGGTTTGCCTCTGGGTACACAGGATACCTCTTTATTTTTCCAAGAAAAGCATCTTTAGACACTTGGAGATAGACATCACTTCTTTCAATTTTTCTTTCCTTGGCTCTAGTTATTAAACTAGTACTTCAAATGAGGCCATGATCATCAGGAAACAACTAGTCTGGATGCCTCTGACTGAGATTCTGAATGGCCTTAGTCCATGGCGATCCTAACTTTTTTTTAACACTTCAAGAATATAAAGGGTCTCCTTATTAATTCATATTAATTCATCATCTAAAGACAGGCATGAAGAGAGCCTTGGATTTGGAGTCTGCTAAACTAGATTTGAATTCTTGACTGGACCGATGCTTCAGACAATTGACTAACCTTTCTCACCTTCAGTTTTCTCATTGTACAGGTGGAAAATGATGTTGGCCCTGTAGGACTGTCATGACGATTAAGTAAAATAATTTGTAGAGCGCCCAGCACTGTCCCTGGTCGATTGCGGTTGCCCGATAAATTTTAGTTTCCTTTGTCTTTCCTACCCTCTTCTTCCTTTTCTTCAGATACTTTTAACCTGTACTTTGAACATGGTTTTCAGTTGATGTTTTTGCATGGTTATAACTAATTAATATGGACTCTGTAAGGAAAACCCAATGATTGCTTGATTAAAATGAAAATGGGGTTAATATAAGACTATATTGAAGGCCACAATGATTGCTTGATTAAAATGAAAATGGGGTTAATATAAGACTATATTGAAGGCCACAATGATTGCTTGATTAAAATGAAAATGGGGTTAATATAAGACTATATTGAAGGCCAGTGTGTAACAGAGGAAATCACAACATGGAGAGAATTTGCAACGAACATCTAGATAACTTGATACGATTCACTCCCCAGAGTCTATAGCTCCAGACCAGTGTCTTAGGAGTGCCTTTGAGATTGTTTTTCTGTACAGTTACTGGCATGATTTTACTTGCTAGAGCGTCTCTTCCCCTGACAGTCAGAACAACTGTAGGTCTGAATGGATTGCTCAAAATTCAGGGACAAGAAAGAAAGGCATGCCTCCTTTTTGGAACTTTAAATGTAACTTTTCAGGTCTAGGTCTCCTTTATCTGATGCCTGAAACTATGACTTTCTACTCACTTTAGAGAATAATCTTTCCCCCAGGAGAATGGTGTTGGTTTACCCTAGGAGTTTATCAAGGTAGCATTATCAGAGAATAGTAGTTCAATGTCTGTGCTAGATGTAAAAAGGGGATAAGGGGAACACATTCCCAGATTAAGACCGGGTGTTTTCTACTATAGTTATCAGACATTTGTTTCTTTTTTTTTTTTATTATAGCTACTACTTAAATGATGCTATCAGAGACTCAGGGTGATACCTCTATTAATAAAAGTTTGCCTAAGGTTTTCTTTAAGGTAAAATTTGAGACTATTCTTGCTCATCCTGAACATTTATTATTTTCAAGTTAAAACCAAATCTATATACACAGTTACAGAGTATCTGCTCTAGTCAAAGTACTAGATCCTTATAGGAATTGAAAATTTAAGTCATGATTCTCTCCTCCAAATTCTATTTCTAATTTCATAAATTGATTTTACTTAGAATATTTTTAAAATAATGATGTCCAGTTATTTTAGCATGAAGTCAACATTCTTTCCCTGATTTTTTGTCCTCAGCAAATAGTAAATGCTTCTAGTTACTTATCTTTTAAAGGCCAGCTATGGCTATTTCCTTGTCTTATCCTCTTTTAGAGATGAGAAGAAGAGCTGTCAAAATGTGGAGAAAGGAATGGAATCTCTTCTCCCTTGCTGTGTTCTTGTGAAAAATATTTTTAAGTGAATGAGAATTTTACTAAATACTTTCATTTACTACTCCAGAATTTTCAAACATTTTCTTGTTTGCTTCCCTACTATTCTGAAAGGAAGCTTGCTAGATATTTTTTACTTTGGTTTTGAGCAATTTTGCTTCTCATAAAATGTGAATTTAGATATTTTTAGATGAAAGGTACTATATTTCATTCATCTATCCACTCATCAACTCATCCATTTCCTCACTCATTTATTCATTGACTCATTCATATTTTTCTGTTTTAAAAATTTGTGCTTTTTTCAATATATTATTTTCATTAATCTACATCCTGTATAGCAGTCATTTTACAGGCAAACAAACTTAAGCTCAGGTAGGCTAGGTAACTTTATGCAAGAACAAATTATTTACTCTAAATTACATATTCTTTCTGCTTTCCATTCATTTTTAGAGAATTCCTGGAACTTAGGACTAGAAATGACCTCACTGGTCACCTTGTCCAAAATCCCATTTGATCCCTTGATAGTTTTCCCTAACCAGTTTGTGTATTTCAGTGATTTCCAAAAGAGCCATACTCAATACCAAATACCTATGAGCACAGGACCAGTGTGATCTTTCAGTGTTATTTTAACAGCACCCAGTGGACAAATATATGAATTTGCTACAATTTTAATAGTACAGTTTGAGTGTCAGTCATGTGCTGGGTGCTGTAAGAGACTGCTATTTCAACAAAATCTAGTCCCTGAAAATTTGGGATCTAAATTTAGAAATTAGAGCAACTAGGAATGGTCCATAGAGAAAGATGCTCAGTAAAGATGGCTGACAGCATGGGTGTTAGGACTGTCAAGACCTTTTAAGGTCATTTTGATCATATCCTGAGATTTTAAAAATTGACTACTTATTTTATCTGATGTCTGTGGTGTTTCTTTTCCTTATTGTTATATTCCTTCTCTTATGTGAGAGTGATTGTGTGTGTGTATGTGAGTGAGAGACACACAGTGAGAGAGAGAGACAGAGACAGAGACACAGTGAGAGAGACAGAGAGACAGATAGGTTGAAAGAGAGATTGAGAGAAAGAGATCAGAACTAAGACTATAGACCTAAATATTGGGGATTGGTGTTGCTAAGGGCAGAAATCTAGGTAATGTTCCCTCTCAGGCAATCAGATTTTAACAGATGGATTGAATTTAGGCAGACAACTTTAAAGGGTTTTGCTAAAGCAAAATGATCAACTTGGAGATAATAAGACTACCCCTGAGTTAGCTGAGTTTGTTTTTTGATGTAAGAATAAATGCTTCATTTTTTACTTTAAAATGGATAGATAAGTGGGTTAATTAATTAATTTCATTGATTAATTTACTCAAGAATTTATTGAGCACATGCTACATACTTAATGCTATTTTAGGTACTGGAGTTAGAAAATAAACAAAATCAGTAATCTCCCTGTCCTTATGGGTTTATAATCTCATGAGGATCTTCCAGCTACATTTCCCTTCTAGAAGGAAGAGGTATCTCTGGATCAGTGACAGTGGAAATTAGAAAGGGGCTAAAATGATAGTGAGTCAGTGAAGAAAGACTTTCTAACGTCCTCAATCCAGCTGGGAAGGAAAATAACCAAGTGCCAACCATGAGGTTCAAGCCAAACTAATGTCTACTTTTTTAGGAACAAAAATGGAAGAAATGGAAATTTGTCGTCTTATAAATTTCTCTAATTCCTTTTTTTTTAGGATTTTATTTATTTGACAGAGAATGAGAGAGAGAGCACACGCAGGTGGAGAGGTGGGCGGAGGGAGAGAGAGAAGCAGACTCCCCACTGAGCTGGGAGCCCAATGTGGAGCTCTATACCAGGACCCTGGGATTATGACCTGAGCAGAAGGCAGATGCTTAACCTACTGAGCTGCCCAGGCACCCATTTAATCCCTATTTTGACTTAGTTTCCCTATAGTATTCTTATGAAGCTCAACTTGAATTACTGATCAAAAGAGGAGGACACAGTCTCAGAATCAGAGGGCATCCTCTCATGGCCAAGGGTGGGAAAGTTGCCCCCTTACCTTAGCTCTGTGGCCCAGAGAGAAGTACAAGCTGCAGAAGATTTGGGACACTTGGGTCCCTTCCCTTCCAATATTGAGTGATCTCTTCAAGCTCAGTTTACCAAATGTGAAGCCCTGTTAGTGAGTACTAGAGGTTAGTGAATGAAAAGACATTCAACATTCCCTTTTTTTTTTTTCTGTGATTTTAGGGCTTGAGAGACCTTGAGATCAAAAGGCCTGGATTAAACTCCTAGATAGATCCTCACTCATCTGTTGTGTGACATTGGGGGATGTCATCGCTTATTGGAGTCTTAGTTTGTCAGTAAAATTGGGTTACTATTGTTCCTTTAACTTTCTTCTCAAGGTTGTTGGGAGTCTCACTGAGCTAATACACGGACGATGATTTCTTTCCTTTTTTTGGGGGGGGGGGAGATGATTTCTAAGCATTAGAAAGCTATATAAATGCAAGTGACATTTGCTTTCTTATTTTATTAGTTTTATTGCATGATTATAATTGTGTATGATAGCATGTTTTTATTGACATACAGTGTTACACAGAATAAAAGGGACGCTCTGGAAATGAATTTTGTGGGTTACACCTGAACTCTACTAATTCTTAAGTGGGTGACCTTGATTAAGCAACTGAACCTCTTTGTGACCCACTTTCTTCATTTATAAAATGAGGATAATGACAGAACCTACCTCATAGGGTTGTTATAAGGATTCAATGTGTCCATAATTACAGTGCAGTTAGAGCTGCAGGGTGCTTAGCATTGGCTCCCATCAGTTGTACCTTATATTTCTTATCAAAACAGAAATTTTTTGAAACATTGATAATTTCTCTACTTGGGCAATAAGGACACCACCCCTGATGTATGTCAGAGAGAATTAAATCTATTGTCTTTCCTATTTTGAGAAATGATCAAAACCAAACACATAACATGTAAAAATGCAGTTATTGAACTATTGGATAAAGGTCCACAAAGAAATGTGTTGTGTAAAGGAATTCACAGATTATTAGAAAGTTAATTGTTTATATTGCTTTTGCCAACCTATTTTCACTGACAATCTGGCAGAGAAAAGCAAAAATAAAAGGAAGTGCCACTCCTGCATGAGATAAAATTCATGGAGTAAAGGTCTTCTTCTGCCTGTCAAGCTTGCTGTGTCAGAGCCCAATGAGCTCATGTTCGCCAAGCTTTGAGTCAGGGTCCTAATCTCAGAGAAGGATGATATATGAGCAGAACTGCACTCCTTTGTGTTCCTAACAGGCAAGGACATTGACAATATTCCACTAATGAAAATTTTGTTTGCCATTACAATGTCAAGGTTAATCATTCATTTCAAGTAGATCCATCCTTCATTAAATACATCACGTCCAGGAGTGAATGATGATGTGTATGAATCACAAGGTATGTTTTCCTGTTTTGGGAAGTCTGGGTTTTACGACAGGACTTGATTTAAATATATATATATATATATATATTTTTTTTTAATTTTCTTTCTTTATTCATGAGAGACGCAGAGAGAGAGAGAGGCAGAGACACAGGCAGAGGGAGAAGCAGGCTCCACGCAGGGAGCCCCAAGCGGGACTCGATCCGGGGACCCCAGGACCACACCCTGGGCCGAAGGCAGGTGCTAAACCGCTGAGCCACCCAGGGATCCCCTTAAATGGATATTTTAATGACAGCATGCTCATTCTAATACTTAATGTTATTATCACATCTTCTTTGAGGCTTGCAACAGCTCAGTTAGATAGGTACTGCTGGTGTCGTGATCGCTGACCTGTTTTGCAAATGTGGTTTAGACAGACTGGATAACTTGTCCAGTAGCATACAGCTAGTGGGTGATTAAGAGTTAAGTAAGTTCCTGATGACATGTACTGTAAGTTCATTGAGGGCAGGAAGATTTTAGTGGGTGTATAGAGTTCTCCTTGATAACCAAAGTAGAGCCTTGTATGTACCCTGTGCTTGATTCAAGGTTTCAAGTGACAGTGACCCTAAGAGTTTGATGGTGAAAGTTAGAAGGCTTGGCATGTGTGTAAGGGAAAGACTATTTAACGTTCTGTGTTTTTCGCTTTTAAAATATGGACATGATTAAGACTGTCCATGCTTTATTTGCTTGAGTCGAGGTCAGAAATAGAAACACAACTCCGTAAGTATCCTTTCAGTGTGTATCTGACAACTTTCTCCAAAGTAATTAAAACTGCTTCCAACCATGATGCCTTCAAAATTGTGAAGGTAAGAGTTTCAAGTTGGTCAAAGAAAGACATCATAAACATCAAGGTATTGTTATCTCTGAGATATTGCCCTTTAAAAATTGTTTTACCTAAGTCATCAGTAGGCTGATTTAATCTCATTCCTGATGCCCAAACGCGGAGATGCTGAAATGCCCGTGTAACTGTGGAGGAAGATTCCTGACATTTGGTGGCCCAGGTTATGAATTTCTGGATAACAAAAAGCTGACTTAACGTTTAGAAGCTACTTTGCTTCTAAACTAAACAGTTGTGTGCAGAGATCCTAGATAACTTCTCAGAGGTCCTGAGACTTACCTCTTCTTCTCGTTGAGGAAATGGAGTAAATAAAGTAAAGGATGCTGAGGAGGACTGCCAGGGCTCAGCAGCCAAAGGAGCACTCTGACAACAGCTTCAGAGGTGCAAGAAGAAGATAGTCTTTGTTGTCTAATCGAATGGAAAACACCACATTCTTGTAATAGAGATCTAAAGACAGGAATAGTGTCACTCTCAGAAAGCTCCCATTTGTTGTTTTTATTTTGTTCCTTAAACGCCTGACTTGATGCTGGCATGTCAAGACCAAGAGGAGAACTTCAAACAAGTGTTGTCTGATTTTTCATCTCCTGCCCCATCACCCTCTTCTATCTTGTGCCACCACATTGGTTTCCTTCTGCATCAAACTATGTTCATTTTGCATAAACCTGCAGAAAAAAAAAAAGACCCAACACATGCAAAGATTAGATAACACACATTCTCTTCCCAGGCTTTTCTTTTTGGGGGAGTGGGAACCACAGGATTACAATTCTGTGGAAGTGCTAGATTTGGAGAGGCTGAGTTAATTTCTTCCTCCTAGTATTATCTACATTGTGTGTGTTTGTGTGTGTGTGTGTGTGTGTGTATGAGTGTGAATAAAACTCTCAAGCTTTGACACATGAAAAACTTGTTAAAAACTCAAATTCCTGGCCTCCACTACTCAGAGACTTATGCTTCATGTTCTGAGAAACCATTGGGAATCTGCATTTAAAAAAAGCATCTCAGAAGAGTATCATGCATTTTCTTAAAAAAAAATAAAAACAAACAGTCATCATCTCTTGCACTCATTTGGCATTTTCCAGTTTTCAAAATGCTTGCACATACATATTCAGTTCTGTGAGGTAGATGGGAATGATTATGCCCATTTTGAGGATAAGATACTCCAAGTTTAGCATTGATTTCCTCAGGGCCTCACCACACACCCCTCGCTTGCCCATTTCCCTGTATTCCTCACCTTAGCTGACCTTTTCCTTTTGGGGTGTTGAGCTGCAAGAGGCCAGGGGCCCCCAAAGCCAGCCAGTACTGTCTGTGCCTGCCTTCCTCGACAATGAGGCAAGTTTCTTCTGGTAGCCAAGGAAGGAAAATGATTTTATCTGTGAAATGTGAACACTTCCCTAATTGACAATGTTATCAATTGATTCCTTGCCCTATTGGGATGCATTTTTGAAAATGTATTCAGCTTTACTTTGGGAGGAGTGTGTATGTGCGTGTGTTTGTCTTTTTTACCTGTCTTGTTCTATATAGTTAGAATCCCAAGTTCACCGTCCTTACTGAGTCACATTGCACTGCCGAAGGGGATTGTGTCGTGTGGACAATTGGGATTCACTCCTCTCCGGAGCCTTGCTTATTCCATGCTCCTCCTAGCTGTCCACCCCATAAACCCTCCATCTGCTTCTGTTATGTCCAGCATCAGCACCAAATATCCAGGCCCCCAGACACCCTAGGCTTGTTTGACACAGCGCTCCCTGTAATCAGCCTCAGAGGCCTCAATCCTTCTCATTGCCTAAGTGAATTTCTGCTAGATTTGTGCCCACATCCAGAGAGTTCTGGGACCTCTCCTCCGGGTCCCCTATCCAGTAGCTTCCTGGGCCTGCACGGTCCATGCCCTCTATTCGGATGTCTCGAACATATGCTCGTTTCTGTTGGAAATCATCCACTTAATCTTCTAGCACTACCCTTTATGCTTAGTGGAGAGACGAGGCGCAGGATTAGGGATATCTGAAGACAAGTTGAAGAGAGATTTTTAAATACAACGAAGAGCCAGGTCCAGACCTTAGCAGGAATGGAAGGTGATTATCCCTTTCCCTTTCCAAGATCTTTCATGCTGCATTTCAACTTGGGTGACAGAATCTTCTCTGCTGAGTTTTCTGTAACACCTGCCCTCACAAGCATCCTGGAGACCTGGACTGCACTCCAAGGCCGGTTGTTGACTGCCCTTGCCCACAGTCACCCCGTCACCCCTCCTGCATTCTCCTCTCTGTGCGGGGTGCTCACTCAGATCCCTCATTTTAAGGAGAGAGGACCTGCTTTGCAGCTTTCTGGACAGAACCAAGAAAACTGGGTTTCAGGGATGCGGAAGCACTTTATCCTGTTACAAAATGAGCTGGAGGTGGGGCTCGACGTTAGGGCCCGAAAGGCCATTGTTACTTTCTCCAGGGTCCACTGCCTTCCTTCCTAAACCGAGAATTCTGCGTGCGCCAGCTTCAGGGAGAGAGGGTGGACGCTGTCCCTCAGCTCCTCCCCCCTCCTAGCCCCCCTCTTTGTGCACTCGGGGGCCTTTAACCGGCCGGTGCTTGTGTTTTCTCTTGGGGGAGGGACGGGACGCCACAGACCCGAGCTGCAGTTCCTTCACTCTGCCTCTGAGAATTTCTCATCCAAACCTCAATCACGTAGGATTGCGTAGAGAGGAGAGAAGGGGAGAGACACAAGACGGAGAAGGGGGAGAGGGGTGACGGCAGGGAGGGAGGAGAAGAGAGTCTGGGAGCCGAGGGCGCCTGGGAGGGAGGAGGACCCGAGCGCCCGCGCCTCCCTGCGCGCCGGGAGCCCGACCCCCGGCCGGCCCGGCCCCCCGGGCGCTGCCCAGCCCTCGGGCGGAGGGGAGCCGCGCCAGCGCTGCTCGGGCGGCCGCCGGCTGCCGTCCCCCGTGCGTGTCCGCGGCCGCCGTCCCCGCCTGGAGTTCCCAGCGGAGCGAGCCGGCTGCGCGGCGGCGGGGGCGCCCCAGCCTCTGCCCATGAATGGGACTCCGCCCTGAGCGCCCCCTCCGGGGCCTGGGGAGGCGGCGGCGCTGAGCGGCCACCCGCGCGCCAAGTTGGGCGAGTTGGCGGCGGCCCCGGGGGGCGCGCGGCGCAGCCCCCCGCCGTCGCCCGGGACGGCCTCGGGGGCCCCGCCTGCGCTCCCGGCGCCGGACCGCGGTGGGCAGCCCCGGCCCGGAGCCGGAGCCGGAGCCGGAGCCGCAGCCGCAGCCGCCTGGAGCCGCCGTCGCCCGCAGCCAGCCCCCGCCCCTCCCGAGCCGCCGCGCCGGGGGTTCGCCGCGCGCCGCTGCCTTCCGTCCTCGGCCGGGATGGGCTGCGCGGGGGCCGGGGGTCGGCCTCGCGGGCGGCGGCTGAGCCGCAGCTGACCTGCCGCCTGCCAGCTGCGCACCCGCGGGCCGCGCGCGCGCCTGGGGGGCCCGGGCAGCGCGGCGATGACCTGATCCCGAGCCCGCCAGGGCGCCCCCTCCTTCCCCGTTCCCTCGCTTCCCTCGGAGCCTGTGCGGAGACCGGCTCGGTGCGGCGGCCCCGGGCGGACCACGGCGGGGAGCTCCAGTTAAGGCGTGTGGGCGCCGAGCTGGAGAGGACACCTTCGGCATCGCTGCCTTTTGAGGGGGCTTATTTAAACTACTGAGTCATTCCAGATTTAGGATTCCCTAAATAATCACCAACTGTGCCCGTCTTGTGCCAGAAAGCGAGCCGAAAGAGCAAGAGCGCCCGCTCTTGGGACCCCGCGCATCCCCGGCGCTCGCCTCCCGCGGGCTTCTCCCCGAGGGGTGCTTCGGCCCTCGAGGATCTCCCTCCCTCGGTCCGTCCGTCCCTCGCTCCCTCCACCCCTCCCTCCCTCCCTCCCTCCCTCCCTCCCTCCCTCCCTCCACCCCTCCCTCCCTCCCTCCTTCCCCGGCCCTCCTTCCCTCCCCCTCCCCTCGCCTCCCGCTCTCTTCGCTGCGCGGCCGGCGGGGAGGCGCGCGCACCGCAGCTGGAAACAGCTGCCCGCGCCCCGCGCCCCGCGCCCGCTCCCCGCGCCCCGCGCCCGCGCCCCTACCCGGACTCCGGCTCGCCGCTCCCACTTCGCGCCTCTCGGAATTGCAGAACTCCGGCGGCCGGGCCCTGGAGAACCGCAGCCGGCGCGATGCGTTCCGTAGACCTCACCCAGCCGGGACGGACCTCCTAACCTCCAGAACTGCGGGCCGCAGGGAGTTAGATTGCTGCCTTCCTCTCCTTCCCTCTGGCTGGCGGTTGGTGGCTTGTTTTCCAAAGGAACGTTTTGTTCACTTTTTAGCATTTTCTACCGGGGGGCACGCTACCCGCCTCGGCCCGGACTCTGCTTTGCAAACGGGTTTTATATGTCTGTATGTGTGGATGCACTTCGGACACCTTGCCACGCTTGCGCCTCCCCAGCGGGGGCACGGCTCGTTGTTTCTGGACATCCTTCCGACCCTTCCACTCGGGACTCTGAACGCAGTGTGACCAAAGTCCCCCCCCCGCCCGCCCCTTGGACGCGGATCGCCGGGGGAGGGTGCAAGTTTGGGGCGCAGGAGTCTAGTTAACTGGAAGGCCTGGGAGCGCCCCGCCCCGCTGCCAGCGGTCGGGGAAGTTTACATCTGGATTTTCACACGTTTTGTCGCCACTGCCCAGACTCTGACTAACCTTGTGGGCGTCGGGTTTTCGGCACCGCAGGCTCCTCAAACCTTAGCACTGCCTCCCCGCGCCTGCCCCGGCCCTCCAGGCCGCCGAGGTCCGGCCCTCGCCCCGGCGGAGCGCGGACCCGAGGGCGCAGGGGAGCCGGGCCTGGGGCCCGCGCTGAGCAGCTATGGCTGCGGCGATAGCCAGCTCCTTGATCCGCCAGAAGCGGCAGGCGAGGGAGTCCAACAGCGACCGGGTGTCGGCCTCCAAGCGCCGCTCCAGCCCCAGCAAAGACGGGCGCTCCCTGTGCGAGAGGCACGTCCTCGGGGTGTTCAGCAAAGTGCGCTTCTGCAGCGGCCGCAAGAGGCCGGTGAGGCGGAGACCAGGTCAGTAGCAGCCCGGGCGGTGGGCTCCCCGGAGCGCACGCCCCTCTCCCCTTTTGCAGAGCGCCCGGGGCACCCGCCCGAGGGAACCGGGGTCCCCCCTGGGGCCCCCCTTCTCCCCTCATTTCCGGACGTCTCTCTTTCAATCACCCTCGGGCAGTTGGTAGCTTCTAGTCCCACATTCAGGAAAACACTTCATTATCTTGATGAACCCTGGGCTTGACTAGGATGAGGGCTACCTGGCTAGATGCTCCTGGTCCCATAAAGCCTGTAGGATCCTTGAGGGCGGCGGCCGGCTCCTTCCTAACCCCTTTCTCTGTTTCCCGTCCGTCAGTCCGTCCATCCATCCATCCATCCATCCATCCATCCATCCATCCAGTGCGCATACTGCCTGCTGAAGACCCAAATATGAACAAACGTTATCTCCCCTGACGTTTAGCATAGTTCTGGACAATGACACTGAGTAGACACCAGATGAGCCTAATTTTTTTTTTTTTCGTTTTCTAACTCTTCCTCCAGCAACACCTGATATTGCATCTTTCAGAGGTTCCAGGGGGTTCTCACCTCCCCACTTTCCCACATGCCCCTTTACTTCCTTGTCCACAGACCTCTTTTTCCTGTTCTTTTCCTCCAGCACTCTCTTGGTTTCCCAGGGTTCTGGTCATGAACTTTTCTGCCCTATTGCTCCCATCCTTTCCACACTCGCACTTTCTTTTGGGACATTAAGGAAAAGACATGGTATCTGCAGTTGGGCCTAAGGGAGTGTGAAAAAAAAAAAACAACTTTAGATTTCACAGAGATTTTCTTGTTCGAGCCTTTCTGAAGTTCTCTTCTTTGTCCCTCAACTCACATGGTTGGTCCTCAGTGTGATCTTTATTTACAAAGTGGAAAGTGGATACCTTTCCAAGTACTTATTCCCAGCTCAAACCAGGCCAGCTTGAGAGGATGAAAGCAGACTTGCCCAGATTTGTGCTTCCACCAGGCTTCATTGATCCTCAGGGTGTGGCCTGCCGGATCACTTGCAATTTGCAGATACCTTCCCCTTGGTGTGGTCAACCGAAAGGAAATATGGCCCGGATAGAAAGCTTGCTCTGTGATCAGTTGACTGGTTTCGGTTAGCATCTTTGCAACTCTGACTGTAATGTTCTCCTGGGTTCCAGAAATGAAACATGGGCTAGGGTCATTGGGGTGAGGAAAGCATTAGGAAAGTGTGGCCGGGTGAGGCTCAGAATTAGTTTAGAAATTTAGTGTTAAGTCTTAAGAAGAAGACATCTCATTTTCATTTTTCCCGTGGGTTTTCATGACATGATTCCCTCCAAAGTGGACCCTTTCTCTTATTCTGTGATGTCGATCAAAATAGTACATTTCAGGAGTAAACAGTGAGATGGTGATCCCAAGGCGAGAGCTACTAAAATCTCTGTTGATTTACATACAATTAATATGGCCTATTAATTTCATAAGGTGAAACTTTCTATGAAAACTGGAGTTCTGTATTTATAGAGTATAATAATTCATGTGGGGGCAAATAAAATCCCTTGTACTGTTGTGCAGGGACCATTTGGGAGTCATCTTCTCTGAGGGCTCGTGTGGCCTACAAGGAATTTCAAGGCTCTGAATTCAGTGTAACTTTTCTCATATTTCAGTCTTTGAAGTACGTTCTTGTACTCTAGTTGGGATGATTAAGTGATGTTTTTGAATAGAGCCTGCCCAGCCTCCTCACTTCTAAACCAGGCAATAAAAATGATTGGGTGACTTACCTGATCCTTGTGGAAGATGATTCGGAGATGAACAATTTGCATGGCTTAATTTTACATGGGGACATTGCTTCCTGTGGCTCTTTCCTTAGCATCTCATTAGAAAATAGAATTTGAGGGAATTGCTGAGTTTATTGTTTTCTAAAGTGTTTATTTAATCCGCTCCCCTTTTCCATTTCCGTAGTGTACGTCTTGGCAGAGAGGATCCTGGCTGGTGACTTATTTTATTTAGCTAACGTCTCACAATAATAATCTGGCTGAGCGATCACAGGCCCTGTTAAGACATGCCCAGCACAAGGCCAACATGTACACCATGGCCTGCAGTTTGGACTGAAGCTTAGCTTAGAAGAATCGGAGTGTGGGGTGCGGAAAAAGATTTGGAAAGATGTTAGCGTGCTATTATCGCTACTAACAAAGCCAAATAATTAGTCTGTTGATTTGCTGTCAGCAACCATGATTCACATAGCATGGGATGAACCTATTTATAGAGAGGTAGCACCTTCCACATCTCAATTCCAGAGAGAATTCTTTAGCTGGATTGGGAGGAAGTTGCTAAACACCAAAAAGAAAAGCTATTTGAGGGAATTTGTTTTGTAAGCATTTGATGTTACCTTCACTTAACATTTGAGTTATTCTTGAAATCACTTCTCCTCCTAAGCCATTCCCTTATGAACTGAGTCACAAGTCGTAATAAAGTGGGGAAATGGAATACGTGGTCCTAATAAAGAATTTCCACTCTGAAATTCCGTCATTGAGACACATGTTCCATTGACCAGACTTTCTAAGGGAATGGAGCTGAGGCAGTGAAACTAAGTCAGATGTTGGATGGGAGAGGACACAGTTGTTTTTCTGATTTCACGGGTAACATCTTAAGTGTCGCTCTGCTTCTTATCTTAGTTCACTAAGTTCTGATGCGTATAAGGTTGAAACTTTGTCAACACAGTGGGAGTATGGAAATTACACGGTAAAGGGTTCAGACTTTTAAAATCATGATATTGTACGATTGAAACCTGAGAGGTGACAGTGCAGGATCTCATAGCATGCAATTCCAGTGCCGTGGTGCACACCAGAAGCTTTAATAATGCCGTCCCAGGAGCACAGTGTGACGGCTTATCCTGGGATGGTGCAGCGGACTCCTTACTTATGATGAGGAATCCTAGAATCAGAGCAAGTTGGTAATTTATAGAAGATTATGTAGCTAGATTGGGGCAAAATTAGGACTAGAACTAGATCCATTTGACTTGTCTTGCTGGTGCTCTTCATAACACAACACTGGAAAAAGTAGTATAAAAAAGCTGGGTGTCTCGTATTAACGGATAGAAATAATTTTTGTAGATTTTGCATTTATTTTTACCATTAGGGATTGCTGCTGCTGCCATCGCCACTCTTGTTGTGGTTATTATTATTTTGTAATTAGAACAGGGATAGTGCACAGTACAGGAGGTAACTGGTAGGAGGTGGTATAGGCTAAGTCAGGCAGCTAGGGTGCTAAGATGACCATCCCATAGCTAGCATGCATTATAGCAATAACTCGAATAGTGAAGACATACAGATAGCATAGCAATAGTTAGTCCCTTAGGCACTGTATGGATTGCAGCTCTTTGGAAATGAGATTTTGGAGACCTTGAACTGGCAAGTTGGCTGAAGTCATCAAACCAAAAAAAGTCTGTAGAACATTTCTGTTTGTACCTTGTGATAAAGAAGAGAGCATGCTTGTATTATTATTTGGGTTATTATTTATGTGTGGAATACCTGTATGGGCCAGGTCTGCTAAAAATTTTGCTAAAATGTTGACGCCACTTAATTTGCTGCATCTGGGCTCTTAGCATGTCCACGCGAATTACATAGCTCATTCATTTCCAACATTGGTTCCACTTTTGTATAGAAACACCTGTACAAACAGTTGACTCCAAAAGCATTTCTGTTTTGACTCAAAAGTTACTGCACGTAATGGATAACATTCATAATCAAGAAAGGGGAAACTGTTTGTCAACTCTCTGAATGTTGGAGAGACTAGGGACCTTGGAGGTCATCCAGTATCACTCATTCATTTTTCAAATGAGAGTGCTCTGGAAGGCATAGAGTGACAAGATAAGCCTAAATCTATGTAGTTTAAGTGATTTTTAAATTTTTATTACTTTTCTATATCATTTTAATTCCTTCCCTTAAACCAGATCATTAAAAAAATCAGCAATCAGGAAAAATTCCTAGTCAAAAAAACATTAGATATTTTTCATGACTTAAGTATTAGGTTTTCTAGGCCCTTCTCTTTTAAAAATGATGCAGTACATTTACGCTGAGTGGGTAAAATAAATCAAATAAGTAAGTATAAATGTTACTAAATTTCATTGCTTTTCATTTGTCTTTTTTTTCTGAGTCCTTATTTCTGCTGTTATAAAAATTGTGTTGTTAAAAATATTTCAGTATCCTTCCAACTTGTTTTGGTAGATGTATAGAATTTAACAGCACAATCATTCAACATTTTACTGTCAAAGACATTCTTTTATATAGATGAAGAAAACATTACAGAATATAGAAACTTCAACAAGAAAATTGATGAAAAAGGGAAATAATGCTTAATCATGGGATTTATGGAACATAAATTAGATTTTTATAGATTAAAATACTTTCTGGTCAATATATAGATCAAGATATGACAGATGATACTTTACATTTATAGGAAGGACTCTTACTGTATTTTCTTTTTTAAAAGTCTGACTCATGTCTCAACTACAAAATCGGCCTAATTAAATGATATTTGGCTTGATGTGTGTTAAAAAAATAAAAAAAAAAACAAGCTTTTCTCTTCAGAAACCCACCCTACAGTTTAAACTGATATTTTGAGTGTGCGTGTGTGTATTTGTTTTAATCTTATTTTCTCTACAGCAGTGCATTCTCATCAACAAATTAAGTTTCCACTGTAAGAACATTATAAAATAGCAGGTACTGTGATCTCTTGATTTCTTTCATCCCACAGAGATCTCATCAAGCCATAACTCAGGATTAAGTCTTTAAAGTTTTAATGAAGTCGATATTCTTGAACAGAATTAGAAAAACAATTTGTAGGAAATGAGGCAGTCTCTGTATTTGAGGAAGCAATAGAAATATTTTGGAAGATCTTTAAAAACTAAAGCTTTGGCTCATAAGTTATATGTAGAAAAAAAGTGCTGGCCTTACTAGCATATTGCCACATTGCTTCTGTTCTTGGTGAAAGCATCTTTATGCATGGACACTACAGTGTGGATTTGGTTTGGGGAATTTGTTAATAGTGATTACTTCTTTCTCTTCTCTTCTTTGAGTGCTCCATCAAAATGTGTTTGCTATTGACTTTTCCTCCCAGAATTACTATAGCTTTTATGAAGACTCTCAAAGGCAGCCTCATTAGACAGAGGGGACCCAGCTAATTTACTACATTTTGGATTCTATCTAATGGCCTACCCATCAAATTATAGAGTTTTAGTTGTCTAAAGAAAGACGCACCATATCCAAAGGGCTCTCATTCCACGGCTACCTTCTAAGCGTCTGTGAAAAGGAGGAGCCTTAGATACAAAATGTCTATAAATTAATCACATATATATAATGATAACTTTTAATAATAACAATTAACTTGACTATATATGACTTTAGGATTTACAGAGTTTCTTCAGAGCTTTTATCCCTTTTGTTCTTTATAGAAATCCACTTTATAACCAACCACTCTATGGTTAGTCCCATCTTTGTAATAAGAAAACTGTGCTTCAAAGTGGCAGAGAGACTTGTCGGGGTTCCTGTAGTCAGAAAGTGGCTACATGACCACCCCCCCCCAGATCCTCACACTGCAGGTCTCTGTCTTTATCTTTACTACCTTGAGCTAAGAAGGCTGAATGTGAATAACTCAGTTTGATCGAGGATGGGAAACTCTTGGGTGAATCAGATGAAGAGTTCAAGGAAATGTGGAGTGTGACGACAAGATTTGCTTTGCTCTTTGCTCTGTGTGTGATCTAGTGCCCCCAGGGAGGATCTCTAGTGAAGGGGGGCCTGAAGTAGAAAGACTGGTGGCTGGGCTATTATGTACTGGTCCCAGGCTCCTGGTTGGGCTGTCCCTCCCTGCATGCCAGGAGCCTCAGAGATGTCAAGAGGTGTCTCTTGGGGCACCTAAGGCCTCGCTGCCAGGAGACTTGGGTCCAGAGGAGCAGGCTTTCTTGACTGTAAGCATAAACAATTGCTTCAGATGTTTATAAATGTAAAGAGGTTAATACCAAGGTCAGGAGAACTCGGTAGGATTTAGTCTGCCTGTTTTGTCTTTACTTGTCTTTTTAGTCACTGTTTAAGTGATGATGTAACAGAGTGATTAAGTACATGGACTTTGGTGTGGGATCTGAACTCAAATTCTGGCTATTCTGGATACGTTATTTGTAAGAACTTTAGGCAGCTTTCTTAATATCTAACCTTGGTTTCCTGATTTGAAAAATGAAGGTATTGTCTCTAGCATTCGGTTAGGAAACATTTCTCTGAGTCATTTGAGCTGAATTCTAAAGAATAGGGCAGACAGAGAGGGATGGAAGGATGTTCAAGGCAGAATAGAACAACTTTGGTGAAGATCGAGGTGAGAGGGAATTGAAGTGTAGATTGAATAATAAGAACAAGGGGTACAGGTAATATTGGAAAACATAGCAAAGGCAGAGTTGTGAGGGATTTTATATTTTAATCTAGGATCCATAAGAGTCAGAAATAGGGGCTGATATAATGTGATCTGCATAGTTAAATGAGTAGTCTGGCTTTGGAGAGGAGAACGGATTGCAGGAGAGCCAGAGAGGAAGCTAAAGAATCATAAGGAGGCTAAGGCATAAGTCGGGGCCAGCAGATCTCAATGTGTGGTGCAAAGGCCCTGGGAGCTCCTTGAAAACCTTTTAGTGGGTCCGCATGGTCGAAACTATTTTCATAATAACATTTCCTAATACTGATTATTTACTTTTGTCATTCATCTTGTCATAAGTGTCCAGTGGAGTTTTCCAGAGATTACATAATATATCCATCATCATCTGGAATGGCTATTAAAATTTTCCTCCCTTTTCAACCACGTGTCTGTGTGAGGCCAGGTTATCTTTATATATTTCAACCACAATTACATATTGCAAGAGACTAAATGCAGAAACACATTTAGGAATCCAGGTGATTTCTATTAATCCAGGCATTAACAAGATTTGCAAGCATATAAACTACTTCTTCAAATTTTTTTCTTTTGGAAATTGTAGTTACATTTTATTTAAACATACTATATTATTAATATTTAATGAGCTTATTGTTATTTTTAATAAATAAATATTTGAACATTCTTGTAGGTTCTAAACATTGTAAACATAAAGAAAGAACATAAAGGGACATAAGCCACATAAAAAGAAGCTTTTGGGGGGGTACTCAGTAATTTTTAGGAGTGTAAAAGGGTCCTGAGACCAACAAGATTGAGAACCACTAGTCTAGGCTATAGATTATGTTGACCTGAAACCTTCTAGCAGTCGCGCTGACCTGACAAGGGGAGTGGGAGATAGAACCAGCAGAGCCTGATAATAGGTAGATCTGAATCAAGAGCAAATGAGGTGTCTGGATGATTCCTAGCTAAACAATTCAGTAGTGAGTGGTAGCTTTGCTGAGATGGAGGGGAGCTAGGAGAGAAGCAGGATTGATATGCATTGAATAATGCCATTCCCAAACTACAAAGCACTATAGAATGCTAAGGTGAAAATCTGAGTCATGTTATCATTTATTGTTTAATAATTTTACACTATGGTGAAGATCACGGTTACCCATCTGTAAAAGCCTATCTACTTTATTCTTTAATTGTCAAGGAAATGTTTTAGAATACTCACCCACCACCATTGATCTAGAGCTACTACCTTGCAAGGGTAATCCTATAAGCAAAATGCATTTTAGGCAGAGAAAAATATTGAAGAGATTAGAAAGCCTTAGTAATCTTTCTAGTCTTTAGCAATTAAAACAAAATGTTTGGTATCTAATGGGCTTTCAAAGGCCTTTAACCTGGTTCAGTCCTGAATATGTCCTCAATGTGGCTTTCATAAGTGTGGCACCTAGGTGGATTTCACATGTGAATTTAAGCTAAGTTCTTTAGTCTTTGCATCATCAAGTGAGCCTGAAAGTAGTCTTTGTAGTCTTCCTTATTTTATCTGCCCCAATGTTAGTCATTTGATTAGTTTGTGGTATTTATACATTCCCTGGCTCCCTGCTTCTAATCATACTGTTGTTAATGTCTCTTAATTGGAGTTTAAGTGTTTACAGTCTTTTTAAATGACTTCTCAGGGGTCAGTAGAGAGAGCCCTATGCCCTAAGACCAAACTCAGTTTTCTAGAGAAGAATGATATGAGACAAATAGGATCTGTCTGTAGTCTACTCAAAAGGTGTGAGAGCTCAGAGCTTAAATGGGCCAGCATTTCTCAACATCACTGCAAAATGAAATGACCTGTGAGATTTTTAAAATGTACTAATACTGTACACCCAGAAAATCTGACTTACTGTGTCTTCTCTGGGGCCCAGACATCACTCATCAGTTTTGTTTGCTTGTTTTTAACCTCCTAGGTGATTCTGAAGTGCAGCCAGGGATGAGAACCACCAACTGTTCCAGTCCTATTGTTTCATATCTCATGGCCCTAAAACAAAAAGGGCCATAAGATATTTTATTCATTAATACCTTTAGGAACATATTTATAATCTCTAGAAACTGTGTACACTAAATCATAATGATGATCCTTTCTTTTTGCTTGTCATTGAATCTGTCAAGTATTAAATAGCATCCAAAGTCTGAGCCACAGAATGTGGTCTGTTTGTGATGAGCATATGAGTTCCTAAAGATGGGAGCTGGGCCCTGGTCCTCACTGGTTCTCAGTGCCTAGCATCCTGTTTTTGTCACTGGAATTTCTTAGTTGCTGGTAAAGAAGTAATTGACATACCGACTCATCGAATCTTACCTTTATAGCAAACCCCAGAGGAAGAGGGGTTCTCCTTAGTATCTCCTGTTGTCACAAAATATTGCTGAGGTCTAGCCAGCCTGGCTGGGACTCCTCAGGTTTACAAGTCTGGGAAGTATGTTTCAACTCAGGTTTGTTTCAACTCAGGTTTGTTTTTCCTAGTCTATTTTTCCCCCCACTCTGCCAGCACTGGAAATGGACCCATTTCTTCCCTTCTCTTCTTTTTTTTTAATTTTTATTTTTAAGTAATCTGTACACCCAATGTGGGGCTCAAACTCCCAACCCTGAGATCAAGAGTTGCATGTTCCACCTACTGAGCCAGCCAGGCACCCCTGGACCTGTTTCTTTCTTTGAAAAAAACAAGGAAACTCTATGAAAGGACATCTAAGGGCCTTTTTAGCTTGCAAGGTCATTGCATAGCTCCCCTCCCTGCAGGAGAAACAGTCATGACTGGGGACATGACACTCCTCTGTTCTCTGCTTTTTACTTACACAGGAATTATACAAACTTTTCCTAATGTCGCTGTTTAGGATGTTCCTAACTGCATCCCATGGTTTAATAACCTGTAATGTGCTATTAAACGTATCTGATTCTAAGGTATTGGTCTTGATTTCTTTTGACCCCAGTTTGGGCCCATTCTGTTATTTCAGGGATTAGGAATTAAATCCGGTGTGCTGCAGTGTTGAAGATTTTTTTTAAACCTTAGGCCAAAACAGAAATTGAAATGAAGTATGAAAGATTCAAGAGAGAAAAAACTGTGAGCTTGTATAAGTTATTATGAAAAGAAAAAAAATAAAAATTTCTGGAAGATTCTTTTGTTACTACTGGTGACTTAAATGTTTTATTTTAATTTTGAGCATTCAAAAGATGACCCAGATTACCTTCATAGTGCCCTAGAATCAGATAATACTCCTCAAATAATTAAGAACCAGGGGCAAAATTTAAGTAAGTACCAAAAGTAGAGATCCATATTCAAATTACCTGGTTAGAATAAGTGTTAGATTCTGTTTTTAGACAAATAACTCTAGCCGAGCTGTCTATATAATATCCATCCCGTATGTGATATCCTGTTAAGGAGGAGAGTTTAAGAAAGGACAGCCATCCAGAGTCACATAAAGAAGTCGGAACAGAAAACGTTAGTTGGTGTCTGAGTAATTAATAAAAAATGGTGGAAAATAAGGAGGATCTCAAATTTCAAGTTTCCTGCTATGGAGAGAGTTAAAGCTAGGTTGTCATGTTTTACTGTTTCAAGGAGGACTGCAATGGAATTTTGCAATGAGAGTGTAGATACAAGGTGAAGGGTGAGTGGCATATGAGATGATGATAGCCCAGAATTCTGGGAAAGGAAGTCAAGTTGATAGGAACCCAGGCTTCCTCTGTAGTTCTTTCCTCATGGAGTATCCCTTAGGGAGACTGAAGATTTGTTTTCTCTTCAGAACAGTGGACAGGGTACCTGTTTGCCTCCTTGCGGACCCTGTCTCCCTATTAGGCCCCAGGGCCATTATCCTTTGTAGCTTTTGCTCAGGAAAGTAGTTAGCAGCATGTTGGCTGGGGTATCTTCACGTTTTGCAGCTCCGGTATCTTGAGAGGTCTGACTCCTCCTCTCTCTCCACCAGTAGACCATGAGGAAAGCAGCGCCAAGAAGGAAACTTACTTCAAAATCATGCTTTTCCCAGTTTTCCCACATAGTGTCCTTCTTTGAGATTCCTGAACTGCATTTTCCGGTTTACAACATGGATTCTTGAGTTCGAGTTTCATTTGGTTATGGTTCTGCTAATTGGACTACCATATTGGTTGGGAACCTGAAGATAGAGATTCCTTGGCCCACTTCTTATTTTCACCTAAACCATAGTACTGCCCACTCTCTTTCTTATGCTGAGCAGACACATTCATCTTCTTTCCATGGAGCTGACAGATATACCTGCAAGGGCTGGAGAGCAGCAAAGTGCATGTACCTTGGTTCATTATTTGAATCCAAGAAATGCCTCAAATTCTGATAAAAATTCTTGTTAGAATTCGTACTTTGTTAGGTACTTTGTCTCATGCCATTAAACAAATGCATTTGAGAATGAGTATCTGTGACGTCTGCCTTGGGAGGGAAGTGTCTACCTAATGGAGTATACAACTGATACAACAGTAATCAGGCTCTTGATAGGTTTGATTTGGAAAACATCAGAGCTAATTATAATCACCCACCTTACAGAGGAGTGAACTAAAACTCCAAAGGGGTAAGTCAGGTCATACAACTACGAAGGGCAGTGAGGACTGAAACTCAGCATACGCCTATGTCTTACTGTCTCCAGGGGTACATTGTCAATACTGGTAGAAAGATCTATCCACCTGTTTTTTTTTTTTTTTGTCTTGAGCAATTTAAACGTGGGTGGTTGGTTTTAAATATTGAGTTATATTGCCAGATACCTTCCCGCTATCTGTTTGTCATGGCCTTGGGCCCAGGATTCAGCAATATGAGGAAGACCCTGTTCTTTTCCTTTAGGGCAATATATAATTAAGATTTGTTAACTCTGGCTAGATTTGTATTACTGTGTTCCAAGTGGTTTTGTTGTGTTCTTTTGGATGGTTTTTCCTTTAATGTCTATATTTCAAGAAAAATGACAATAATTCCTTACTTAAAAAAATTAGCCACAATCTGTCTTTTAAAAATGCTGTGTGGGTTCAAAGCCTGGCTGAAGGCATGCTGTTTTACTTATATAATGCCAACATGAATAAGCTGGACAATCAGGGCTATTTCTTCATCTCCCCTCACACGGTGTTCTGGTCAACTCCACAGTGTTGTTGACATTCATGGGATAGTTGCCACATCTATCCATTTAAGTTCCTTTTGTTTATAGTTGTCGTTTTCTCTTTTTTTCCACAAGGGATGACATTAACTTCTACGCGTATCTTTGACTTACCCCCACATGGCCCCTCATTTATCTACTTTGCTACACTGTCTGCTATTTGAAACCCAGCTCAACTCTCATCTCTTCTGCTAGATCTTCTGAGATCCTCTTGGGTGGAATGAATCACTGCCTGCCCCAGGCTTCATTTCACTTTGTACCTGTATTGTTGTCTATAGTTCAGTCTGTCTTGTCTTGTAATTACTGTATAAGTACCTGTCTCTCCCTTTGGAATCGGAGTTGCTGTAGGAAAAAGGCAATGCTCTCTCCATAGTAGGTGGTCAGAAATAACTCATCAAAACAGACTGAATTCCATTGGTGACTAATGTGCTCATGGCATCAATAGTAATCAGGCTTCAGCAGAATTTCTGCACAAATGTGAAAATGCTGAGCAAGAAAATGAATTCGTATTTTAGGGTACTATCACTTTCCTTTGATTTGATATTAAAATGAAAAAAATATCATCAATCCATTTTTATTTGATATAAAGCATTAGATAAATATGAAGAATCTCATGTCTTCCCTTTCTCTACAACCCAAATCCCAGTTGCCTCTCCTGTTTCACTAAGTATATACTTTTCTCCATTTTCTTCACCAGCAGGGTAACCACGTATAAAGGGTGAAGTTTCAATGGGAATGCTAACAGAGGGAGCATCTTTATATTACTTTATATCTCTGACCCAGACACTGAGGGGAAGTGGATGTGTAGCCTGGTTTTGGTTTTTTAATGTTAGGTTAATGAAGAATAACCTTTGTCATTGATTTCAAATTCAGTCATGTCTGGTCCTTACATTTACAGTTGAGAACAACAAATCATTTTAGTGTTAAATACCCTTGAGGAAACCTATTCACTCTGGTTTCACTTTCCTTGGTGAAACCCTAAGTGATGGGGGAATACAGTATTGACTGAGTCTAATGGAAAAGCTTTTTTCTGTCAACTCTTTATTACTTCATTGGCTTTTATTTCCTCTCCTCTTTCTTTTAAAGCTATTGATAGCAGCATTAAGTAAGTCTTCTGTGTATGCTACAATTCTTGCTATTTATTCTTTTGCTTGGTTTGAAACACAGGCTCTTACTTAAGAAGATAAGAGAAAAACAGATATTCAATCCAGTCTAAGGTAACATAGAGTTATAGAAATAACATTGGCCTTGGAGTCAGAGTCTTTTGGACCTGGGGGAATCTTTTTTCTTCCCTTCAGCTTAATTTCCTCATTTTTGGAAAAAGAAGACTTACCCTAGATGGTTTCTGAGATCCCTTTAAGTTTTATTGTTCTCGATGTATGTTTCTGATGTTAATACTTACAGGGACAGTTGGTTAGGTTCTAAGATTCTAAGATATCTGTGTATCAGATATAAGAAAATAGCTTAATGATACATTGGATATGAAATTGTGGAAGATTTGGCATTCTATTAAATGGAATAGCAAAAAAATGAACAAACATATTTTGTTTAACTGTCCTCTTATTTGTTCTTAGACCCATTAATTTAATTGAATACAAATTGACTGTATTTTTAAATTTTCCTTTATTATTTTAGTTTTTAGTAATTCATTAGACATTCAAGATAGACTATTACATAAGCTTGGACTTCAGCATTGAAGGAATCTAATAAGATGGTGGAAACATAATTTGTTCCAATGGAAAATACATTTACTTATTTACTAGTGCAGCTTTAAAGAGAAGATAACAATACAAAATAGTCAGGAAAAGGAACTATGATATTGAGTGAAAATTGAAGACTTATTTCTGAATAAGCTAATGTGAAACATCATATTTCACAACGATTGTAAATTAAGCAGTGGAAATATGGTAAAGTGTAGGATGCCATAAGAATTAGAATGTCAGTAGAGAAGGAAGTTATGCCTTAATTATCAAGTTTTTGTATTTCCCAGACTTTGGAGTACGTCTTTTTGATACATTTTATACTGAGACTTCATCAATTAAGGAAGGAAGAAACCAACATTTAGTAACTATCAGGTTTGACATACTCTTAGCAATCATCACATTTGTATTATGGACAGTTGGTGAAATTTAATTGTGCTCATTAGTGGTAAAACTGTAAGATGTAGAAACAAAGGGTATGATTAAAATATTGCCTAAAATGAGAGTTTAGAGTTTCTGTGAGTTTCATTTAGGTATATCACCCATCATATGTTCTCATAGGTATTATTGGTATTTGACCTTTTTCTTCTTTAGTTTTTTTCCATTTCTTTATCTGTGCAGTATGGTTGCAATAAGAGTAAATTCAGTTTTATCTTTTGAACCATTGATCATGTTACTTAACCAAAAATAAGTTGGCCTGTTCCTTCATTTAATGTCTAACAGAAAGTCAACTTTAACCCTTCCGTGAGAAGTGATCTTTTTGTTTCTAAAGAGAATGTTGTAACAATCAGTACAGTCTACCTGACAGTGTTTACCAAATGTGAAGAGTCTTTAGAGAAACAATTTGGAGGCCTCTTATGGGACTATTTCTCTCTATATAAATATGAATTGAGATCGAAAGTAAGTTCTATTGAATTACTGGCTGGTTTATTATTTGATTATAACACAGGGCTAATAAAGTCATTTCTTGAGTTTATTCTTATATGGAACATGGTTATTAACCTATTTTACACTAAAAGACAAAACCTAGCATAGTGCTTGACAACAAATAAAATATATTTGTTGAATGAATAATCTTATGAATGACATAGACCTAACAAAACCAGTGAAGGCAGTTAATTTACTGGTAATGACAAGGGTAAATGCAAATTATTTCTCATGGTGGAGAAGGAGAGGAGGGAGTACTCAGTGATGCTTGATGAACATCCATTAGGTAAAGTCATCTTCATAGATATATGAATATTGTATATAGAATATATAATTTTGATCCTTTGGGAGATCTGAGTTTGTCAGGGGAAATTTTCCTGATTCAGCTCTATACCATGTCTTAGATGAAAAAGGATATAGGTAGAATTAAAAGCATAATTTTACCCATTAATTTTGTAATCAGAGAGTCTCAGGATTATGGGTGATTTTAAAGGTCATGTAACTTACGTGATATTTGAATATTCTGAACCTATCTCCTGGTTTATTTATTTACATTTTTGTACATTTATTTGATACACACCCATTGTCCAATTATAATTTATCTAGCACTATGGTGTGGGGCAACAGAAAAAAAGAAAAAGGTCTTTAGCTTGAGGTTGTGTGTTAGTGGAAGGTACAAACATCAAAAATTTCACACGTACACCAGCTTTTTTCTTCAACACTTTAAGGGTTCTCGAGTTCTCTTTTTTTTTCCATTAAAAAATCGGTGTAGTATGGTTACAATTTACATGAGAAATTGAGTTTTCTCTTTTAACCATTGACCATGTTATTTCACCAAAAATAAGCATGGCCTGTTTCCTAAATTTGAAGTCTAATGCAAAGTCACTTTTAGTTTTTTTGTTTGTTTTGTTTTGTTTTAACATTCTTCAAAGAATTTACAGCACTATATGTCATGCAACTGAGTTTCTGCCTCTGGACGAACTTCCAATTTATTAATATCATAAAGGGTAGAGGGTGTTGCTTAGAATCACACATAATAATCCAGCTTTGGTCTGATAAACCTGGAGTAAAATACTCTCAGTTTAGATTAGAATTTCTGTGAGGTTTCTAGGAGGTCACTTTATCCTTCTGCACAGTAATATTTGGTTAAGTGTTCTTGCAACTGCTGTTTTATAATGTGCTTTGAGAAAAGAACTTTATAATTTCACAGTAGGGAATTTATTATTTTTTAATGTTAACCAAACTCTTAGGATTTTCATAAGAGGTTTTTGTCTACATTCTAAATTAAGTCTCCAGTTTGTCTAGACCTCATCGGGATTGATTCAGACCCTTTCACAGGTAGATTTCACAGCACGTAAGCTATACGCTCCAAGGCCTTATTGTGTTTAATTTTGAGAGTTCTGAGCATATCTTTGTTTGCAATTTTGCTGTTACAGTCTGTGCACTAATGTAATGAAGAAACATACATTTTACTGGTCCCAAGACAGTAGTTCCTTTTGCCCTCCTGTGTTCGCACAAGCCCCGTTCGACTCTAAACTTGACAGCTAAATCCATGAAAGCATGGTCATCTTTGTGAATAGTAATGTTTGCTGAATGAGATCTTCTATAGAGGTATTCCTGTTTTTTTTTTTTTTTGGTTATTGTTTGTTTGTTTCTCCTTTCTCTTCTATGGTTTTCCTTGAATGGGCTCATATTTATTGACTTCATGTGTCTTTTCTATAGTTCTTACTCGCAGATTAACATTTGAGCTCCTCATCCAAATATCTAACAGTGTGCTAGCTATCTCCATGTGGTTCTAGTGGTAACTGAAACGCATCCTCCTTCATCTTGAATTTATTATTATCATCCTTCAGATCTCAGTTTGCTTTGCATCTTGAGTTTTCCATCTCGGTGAATGGTACTGCCTGTGACTCCAAGTAGGAACTTAACAAATACAATATTTAGTAGTTCATTAATACCAACCTTCTTGTTTGCCAGGCTGACCCCACTTACCTTCAACTCATATCCTCTTTAATGTCACATCTGATCATGTATTTCATGAGTTTGATCTCTGCAAGGTCTTAGTCCCTCATTTATTCATCAGACACTAACTGGAGACAGTTAGTAAGGGATAGTAAGGGATAGTAAGATGAATCAGGTACAGTCACTAACCCTCAGATGAACTGACAATCTTCGTTCCATGTTATGTATATCCCATCCCTTCTGTCACTGCCGAGATTTTCTTCTAGCCTGGAATATTGTAAAGTCTCCTACCTGATGTCTCAACTTCTCTTTTCTTGGCTCCTTGATCATAGTTTACACAGAATTAAAAAAAAAAAACATGCTAAATAGTATGCAGCTTCCCCATAAAAACTTCATAGTTTCCCAATTGCTTTCAAAAGCATCTTTAAGTGGCCTGAAAAGGACTATGGCTTCCTGAGGTCTTGTTCCATCTGTTCTTTTCCTCTCTGAGTGCGTTTATCCGCAGCCTCCGCACTCTGAGTGTGGCATTTGAGCCAGGGCAGGGAAGATGAGAAGGATTTCAATGGAAGTCATTGTGAGCAGTAAGCACATGAAGAAATGAATAGAGATAGGAAACCATAGGACTGCATGTCCCAGCAGTTGCTGATACTCAAAAATACATGGTACAAAAAGGCTTTTCCCCATCCCTCCATTTTGATATTTCTCATGTAGTTTGCAGTCTAAGCAGCCATTTGGGATGTGTTCTATGGAAGGGAAAATCATGGACATTGGAATGTTTTGCATAAACTAAGGAAACTGTGTCAGTGATTGACTCAGCCTAGGAGACAGCTCTTCTTTATATGCCTGACTTATCATAGCACCTTTCTTAGTTTAGGTTAACTCTTTTGAAATTGAAATGAGAACCTTAGAATATGATGTTTAAATATAGGTAATTCTTTGTTCTTTTTGTTGCTCAGATAATATGGGTGACGATTTTAATCGACATATAATGTTCATTTCATCATTTGTTCCTTAGGTTGAATATTCTCTCTTCTAGTCTAATTGTAACTTGTACTTGGCACCTGTGGTTTATAACCGCTCACAGAAATAATACATTTTGAAATGTGGGTCTTAAACTTAACACACGTATAAGAGAATTCCTGTTTATTAATCTGTTAGATGAAGTGAAGACTTAAAATTGATTTTAAGTATAGAACCAAAATAAGAAAAAAAAAGAACCAAGATAAGATGGAATTGATCTAAAGTTTTGTCTTTTGCTTCTTTTAACTTTATGAAATCAATTAAACATTAAGCACTAGGAATGCTTCATTTCCTTTTTAAAATCTAGGATTAAAAAAAGAGGAAGTGCTTAAGCTGAAGGAATAGCATTAAAATATATGTAAGCAGTTCCCAGACATCCCCTTGAGGAAATGTGCAGTACAGATGGTCCCAGACCTCAGGGGAAAAGTGTAGAATAGATATTGTCAAATTAAGTCTTTTCACATTTCTCAGCCATTCAGTTCTGTTTCTTTTTAAGATTTTCTTCTTTTTTTGTTCCTGTCTTTCTCTCCTTCTTAATTTTTAACTTTTTTTTCAATAATTGGGTGTCACAGACATCAGTCTCTAATAAATGACAAAATTTTGACACTACTTTTATATTTCCTGAGATATAAGTAAAAGCTTTCACTCATTTTGTTTTTTTTTTCTATTTCATGTGTTTTATTTTTTGAAAACCTGAATTTGCAAAATATATTTTGCAAACTTGAGTACTTACTTATAGAGTGTTTCACATTCTGACAACATATAGCAAGATGCTTTAAAAATATGAACTATCTATTGGCAAATCGAAATTCAATAAAAATATGAACTATCTAAAAATAGGAATAAATTTATGATGGTTTTAATTAAAAACAAATGGCATTAATTTTTAAATTTTTGTTTTTCCTTCTGTACTCCATGTATTTCCAATTCTTATCCTAGTTATCAGTATGTGGAAAATTTGTCTTTATAAGTCACATACATCCTTTAATAGATTGGAAGATTGGGTTCTTTTTAATGCATACTTTCTAGTTGTAGCCTCCATGACATCTAGTACAATATTTGGCATATCATTACATTTCACTAGACAAAAAAAGCATCATTTATGTCCGTTTCTATACTGTTACATATTTTAAATAAAATGCAGTATAAATCCTGATGTCTTCCAGTAAAACAATTTATTTTCTGTAGTTGAGATTCTACTGCACTGTTTTAAATTGTCTTTGTCTTTGCTTATTTTCATAAGCACTTATGTTTTATGTACTTTCAACTATATAAAATAATTGAGAGTAGCAACAAAGTCATGCCATTTTTATTTTGTTACTCTAATTATTGAAAATAGCTATTCTGATTCATTGAAAAGATGAAGTAAGGTCTAAAATCTATTAAAAATGTATCAAAGATTATTTAAGTAGAACTTGGCGTTTTGAATTAGTTTTCTTATCATTTTCCTTCTCCAAACATTAAAAAAAAAGTTACTATTGGATGTTTTCTCATCTAACAAAATGGTAAGATATACTTTTAATTCACTTGAACCCTAGAATTCTACGCTTCTGAGTAACTCTTCACTGGTCTTACACTTGTTATATCTATTCTGTGAAATCACAAAAAGGCCAATTCTGAGATGTCATCTGACTTCTTCCTCTGAGGTATCATCATAAAATATTAACCAGCTTCTCTGTGGGGCTTTCCCACAGGCAGGCATGCCAGAGCACGTTCTGATTCACAGATAATAATGGGATCTGATTACGATCCTTGGATTTGCAGTGCAGTCATCCCACGTCTGAGACAGGAGCACTGTGGATATTTCTCTGTATTCTTTCTCAAACACAGTGCAGATCCCTGCTAACAATTGCCCTTTGTCATATTCATATCGTTGTTATTCATATTATTGTTACAGAATTCTATGATGCCATGTAAGGAGCTACTATAACCATCTGCAGTGTTTAGAGATTAGGGAGCACCAGACTGGTTAGTATCCACCTTGTGGAAAACAATAAAATATATAAAGGCACTAGAACATTATAAGTAGTCAATATCTTCTCCCCTCCCCACACCACTCCCGCAACCACTTTTGACTCTAATCCAGTATTCTTTGCCTTATATAGGATTGTCTCTCTTAGTAGCCTCTTTATTGAGTAGATCGGAAATAGTTTCATTTCTGCCCTTACCCAGTTGGTTATTTTCAGTTTGTATTCTTTATACAGTTGTTTCTGTTCATGCATTGCTTTGTATGTAAAAGGAAAAATAGAAAAAAATAAAAATTACATAAATCACTCTAATAATGATTGCATCAGAGCCTTCCTTTAACTTTCACATTCTCTTTTATTCTGAATTTCAGTGAGTTATAGGACTCTATATTTACATTAAATTTAAGTAAATGAGAGAAATAATATTTGATGTGATTTGAATGTTGTTTTGGAGGGTGACATATATACTCATTGCATCCCTGGGTCATAAATCAGTCAGAAGTTAGAACAGATGAGATTTGTGCAGGGAAAAATTAAATAATGAAATAGAACTGAAACAGCCATTGCCACACATCATATTTAAGACATGTTCCCAAGATACACTGCAGCTAGCATATAGTGTGTGTGTATGCGCATATGTACATGTACACTTACACACTAACAGACATAATTCAGACATAAATGTGTAAATAAATGAACTATCAAAAAGAGTATCTAGAGCCATGTAAAACTCACATAGCAATATGTATTTCAGGCAGCTGAGAACTGTAGAATTAGTTCAAGGAAAACCATGTTCATGTTCAGACTATGTCATTATGCAGATGGATGTCATTGTCATTTATTCATTGTTGATTCAGCCAATACTGCAAGCTTACCACATACTAGAAATTGGACTGAGTAACAGGGAGTTACTTCAGTAAGTCCCAGTTACCTTAATGTTAAAATATTCAAATAAGACTACAAATGAGTCTTCTAATTCTTAGAAGCAGGGTCTTTGTCCTAGACTCCACTCTCGCTTCCCTCAAGGCTATTCTTTCTCCATGGAGCAAAGAGTCCAAGGCACAAAGGGTTCATATCCACCTGGAGCCCATGCTGCTTCTTCATTCTATACCACATTCTGGATATTGAGAATCCTAGAGTTCCCTACCTAATAGCACTGAGCCCCTAACTGGTGTCTCTGGGGGCCTTGCCCCAGAGTCTGTGCTCTGCCAAGGGCAAATTGCACTGAAGGGCGTATACCTGTAGGTTTGAAGGGTCATCAAAGCAGTTTGCAAGAGATGTGGATGGCACACCTCTGGAGCTGGGGGGTGGGAAGAGCAGAGGACTGAGATATAAGCTTGGAGGCAAGTTCTCCCAGTATTGTCCTGTTTGAAAAAAAGATTCTGAGAAGCCCAAGAAATTTAAGTTTGATTCTGGGACTTTGGTTCATTAAGAAGGTATAATTTTCAGAAAACAAAACTAAACGTTTTATTGAACAGTTTCCTTGATTTATAAATTTAAACATTACACATATGGTAGAAGAGTCTCTATTTATTCTCTTGCCCTGAGCCCTACGAATATTAGAAGTGAGTTTGAATAAAACCTACCTTAGAAATGGATTTCATGGAACAAATAGGATGGATACACACACACACACACACACATATATATATATGAATGATTTATATCAGAATAAAATTTACCCAGATTTAGGATATATTATTACCATGTAATAATATCAAAAAAAATTGGAAAAGAAGGATCCCAGCACTTGATACTTCACATACAATTCCAGTGCATAGTGCTTAGGACATTGTAGGAACACATTGTCACAGTCACAATGAAATGCATTAAAGATGACAAGCCTTTTCATATTTGTGTCTTTGTACATGCTTCCTAAAAAGCTGTTTCTTCTTTCCTCTTCCTCAAATCATTATAAAACAGAGAAGGCAAGTGACTTACCCAAAAGTTACAGAATTGGGAATCAAGTCAATTTTTTTTTCCTGACACTTAAGGCAGTCCCTTTTTGTTCTTCTAGTCTGCCTTAGAAATACACAAGTAGCTGGCCTTCCAGTCTGTGCAGATGGTGCTCTGAATGGCACCCCTGGAGCTTGGCAATGGGAAACCTGTGGTGACTCAGTGATAAAGCCATTACTCAGTAGATATTCAGTATAGTTTAAAAGAATATATATATATATATATATATATATATATATATATATCCCCCCACCCCAGAATTCTCACATATGTACTAGAAATCTTTGGGGAGAATTACCTGCTATGAAGAGGAGCCGCCATATTTGGGAACTCCTCAACACTTTTGCATCTGAATAAGCAAAATGACATCTGTTCTATCCTTCTTTCCTTCTGTTACAATGAAGTTGTTTTTTCTTCTAGCCAAAACCAATCTCCTGTGTTCTAAATTTCATACCCTTCCACCTTCATAGGAAACATGCTTTAGCTCCTCTCTCTTGGATTCTTGCTGTTTTTGATTCACAGGCCTAATCCTTCTAAAACAATCAGACTACCTCATCACAATTCCCAGTCCTTTGTCAGGTGCTTACTTTTCTTCATGTTCAAACTTAGAATTCTCTATTGTCATCTCTTCTTCACCCCTCGCTTACACTTCATATTATTCTATTCCTGCTTCTACTGTCATCACCAACAAAACTGCTCTTTCCATGGCCACTAATGACTTGCAGTTTACTAAATGAAGTGAATATTTTCCAATCCTCATTTACACAACCTTTTGGTCGCACTTGGGACTTTGTACAGGCCTCTCTTCTAAGCTGTAAACCTGTACACCAAATTTCCACTTGGTGCCTCAAATTGAAAATATCCCCAACTAAATTTGAAGACATACTCCCAAATTTGTTCCTCTTTTATATTCTTCTTCTCAGATAATGGCACCAATATCCATCTGGTTTAAATTGGAAACCTTGGACTCATCCTTGACATGTTAAGGTAGCTCTGACAACAAATGTTTATTTGCATTCCAAGACTGGGAAGAATGATCACTTTTATTTTTTTTTTAATTTATTTTTTAAATTTTTTTTAATTTTTATTTATTTCTGATAGTCACAGAAAGAGAGAGAGAGAGAGAGGCGCAGAGACATAGGCAGAGGGAGAAGCAGGCTCCATGCCCCAGGAGCCCGATGTGGGATTCGATCCTGGGTCTCCAGGATCGCGCCGTGGGCCAAAGGCAGGCGCCAAACCGCTGCGCCACCCAGGGATCCCCAGAATGATCACTTTTAAAAATTGTCTTTTTACCTGATGCTTTACTTTCACAGCAGCATACGATCGTGCAAAGAGTATACAGAAGAGTGAGGATACAGGTTAACATATGCAGTTCCCCATTCCTCTCTAATATCTCACAGAGACACCTTACGCTCAGTGGTCAATGTAGCTCCTAAGAAGAGTCTATATTAGGTCAGAGAAGTATGAACTCTGAGTTACAGCTTTCATGCCATGTTGGGAAGTATATGTCATGTTGCAGGGAGGCAAACATCAATTAAGTATGTACTTTATTTTCTGGTAAGAAAATTCAGGCTGTGCCATGGTTCCATACTTCCACTTTCTATTTTTACTGCCCTCCCACACATATCCTTCTCTGCCCACATGCAATTAATAACAAAGTCAAGACAATTTTACATCTTAAACCATTTTCTGTCTGTAGAACTCTCTCATGTGCATCTGATATCTCTTGATTGGGCTACTATTGTTACAGTTGTTGTTTTCTCACTTCTATCCCTGCCTCTGCTTCTCCCCGTCATTTCTCTTGCAGTGTCTACTGAGTTTGCAAATTATGGCCTAGATTGTATCATCTTTGAACTTAAAACTTTTACATGTCCTTCTGTTATTCTGTACAAAAGTTAAAAGTTCAAAATACGGGCATTCCTCCTACAGGGAGATTTTCATAATCCAAATTTTATAATTATATGTGTTGGAATAATATACTTGGGAAATAATCCATATAAATTATATAATTATGAATTATAAATGTCACATAATTATAATTTATTCGGGTTGATTACTTGTTCTAGGTTAGAAATAGCAAAGGAGTAAAAATAATTCTATTGCTTGCTTTGAATAACTTTGTGCTTTGTTTTTAATAGCAATGCATTTTGTTATTGCTCCAGGAATAGAGAAGACCACACTAATAATTGGTAAGGAAAGAAAGTCTATTATCTTGGACAAAGGTACATAAAATTAAAGGCTAGATTTGTATAGTGATGGTTAGGCTTTTAAAATTGCACATTTAAAATTCCATAGTGTTGGCATAAATGGGGAAGGGCTGGCCGGTCTCAGTAGAGATAAACCACTGCATCAGTGGTTAATTGATGGGGAAGTGACCATCAGTTAGACCAATGTCTTCTGGTCTTTCCATCTGGAGTTTCTCACATGACTCCTGCTTTTACACTGATTCTTCCAACATGATCTGTTACAGTTTGAATGATCTGGAGTCATCTTACTGTTAGTCTTTAAATTCCAGCCACACTTTCAATTGTTTAAACTCCTCACAATCTTTCCTGTCCTTGAAGTTTTTCTTTTATACTGCTGCCCTTGTGTGGAATGTTATCACTTCCTACATTTTCTCTCACCTACCTGCTCTATTAAGTTAATTCTGTCCTTTTCTCTGGAACTCATCTTCAGCATTATGTCCTGACTTTTGATCCTCTTTCATTCCATTCTGATTGTTTAACAAAAATGAACTGGTTGGCTTACAAGCAACAAACATTTATTACTCATAGTTCTGGGGGCTAGGAAGTCCAAGATCATGGCCCATGGAGTTACTGTCTGATGAGAGCCGTCTTCTCTCTGTATTCTCACATGGTTGAAAAGGTAAGGCGACCCTCTGGGACCTCTTTTATAAGGGCACTAGTCCCATTCACAAGGGCTCCCCCTTCATGACCTAATCACCTCCCAAAGGCTGCACCCCCCCTAATGCCATCACCTTGGAAATTAGGATTTCAGTAAATGAATTAGAGGACATGAATATTCAGTCACAGAAACTCCCTTATCACTAAATAAAGTCCATCTTACATAGCAGCCAGAACTCCTTCGGAGGACTTCTTATATTTGTAATAAACTAATTGTAGAATTATTTAAGTTCTTTCTTTCCCACTATAGGGTCAACTTCATGAAGGCACCAGCCCTAATTGTCTTGTTCACACTTGTATTTATAGCTTAGTACCAAGGTCAGAGCATTGGTGGAAGGAAGGGCTAGTCTAAATAGATGGAAGGCAGGCAGGCAGGCAGGCAACAGGCTTAGGATATAATTATTGTCTTGCATCTGCTTTGATATGTATTTTTCAGAACACATGTCTTTGGCTACCTCTACCTTGTTCTAAGAATTTTCATTATTGGTCACTGAGATAATTATTGCTTTATGTAGTAGGCACTTAGTTGCTATTTGGAGAAATATGTCTGTCAATATGTGCAAGCAACTAGACTTGTGCTTTTCAGTATGGTAGTCACTAGTTAATGTGGCTTGTGAACACTTGAAAGTGGCCAATTTGAATTGAGATGGACTGTAATTGTAAAATACACATGGATTTTGAAGACTTAGCATGAAGAAAAAGAATATAAATTTCATAAATGATTTTTATGTTGATTACACATTTTAGCTATATTAGGGTAAATAAAATGTTATTAAAATAATTTTAGCCATTTATCTCCCTCTTAATTATGATTACTAGAAAATGTAAAATTACCTATGTATGTGGCTTGCATTATATTGTCTTTGGATAGCATTGGCTCTGGTCTAGAACATTGCTATTAGCCTAGGAGGGAGAGGGGATGCTGTTCTGGGGAAGTGGGGTAGCTGCCTACAACAGTGTTGCTCAAAGAAGTCTAAGAAGTTCTACTGTAGGGAAGCCTGGGTAGCTCAGCAGTTTAGCGCCTGCCTTCTACCCAGGGCCTGATCCTGGAAACTCGGGATCGAGTCCCATGTCGGGCTCCCTGCATGGAGCCTGCTTCTCCCTCTGCTTGTGTCTCTGCCTCTCTCTCTCTCTCCCTCTCTCTGTCTCTCATGAATAAATAAATAAAATCTTAAAAAAAAGAAGTTCTACTGTATTCCTTACTATACAATTAGGGGGCTGGTTTTACCAGGTTATTTTTTACTGTCAAACTATCATAAATAGAATTTCTGGACATAAACACCATTTTAGAAATAGCATTGTTACCTTCTCGTAATGTTTTATTGTTTAGGTTATTTTGTCTGTGGATTTCTACTCCAAAAGACATCACCTCTATTTCCTTGGTGGATTCTAGAATGTAGTTTGTTATGTTTCATGTAAGTCAATGAAAGCTAATGAAGTTTTAGACTTTGAATTAGCCTGAGAGTTTTCCCGATGTGAAAGAGGATGTTGAAGTCAACCATAAATTATCTTGCAACCAATATTAAGTTCTAGAACTCTGAATTCCAAGTAGATACCAGTCCATTAAGCAAACAGATGAAATATGCTTTACCTAAAGGTTTATCTGCAGCACCGGCAGTTGTAATTCTTAATAATGAGACAAGAAAGGGAAGCTGGGGCACCTGGAATGGAAACTACACATCGCCCACTTAATTATTAGTGGATATTAATTATTTTTGTTTAACATTGGAACTGATTTAGTGTTCTCACATATTTCTGGTACAGCCTTTATTTTAAATCTTGTTATTAATATCTGGCAATTTTTCCCCCATGTGCTGAGCTACAAAAGGTGTCTGCTATACACTACTGTCGTGTTTGAATCTGTTCAAATCTGGGTATTTCATGGTACCCAATGACAAAAACATAATAAAATCATAAGTCAAAAGCCTTATAATCACCACTATTATTGTTTTAAAACCATAGAATAAAATATCTCAAAAGGATCTTGACAATCCAATTCCTTTAATATTTTAAAAAAATGTTTTTTTTTTATGTTGAGAGACACAGAGAGAAAGAGAGAGTGCAAGCAGAAGGACGGAGAGGGAGCGAGAAGAGAACCTAATGTGGGGCTTGATTTTAAGACCCTGAGATCATGACCTGAGCCAAAATCAAGAGTTGGGTGCTTAACCAACTGAGCCACTCAGGCATCTAGGCAACTTCTTTAATCTTACGTGAGAAAACTGAAGAATGAAATGAATTGCCCAAATAGCAGAGCTAGGACTAGAATCTAAACCTTCTGACTCCTGGTACTCTGTTCATCCTGTTAACTTCTGTTGAGAGCATATTGGTGCCAAAGTGTAGTGGCTGGAAATTAATATTACTAAACTGGGTAAATAAAGCAGTATCCTTAGGTATGTGAAATTTAAGAAAATTCACAATAATTTGTGTGTGAGAAATGTAACATCCTGAGAAGTAAACAGTTTATAAGTTTCATTGTTGTGCTGAATATTTCTGAAAGAATTAAAACATTTTTAGTTTTCTTCATAGTTCTTTCTTTTATTGTTGTAGATATCAGAGTATCAAGGGACATTTTTGACATTTTGCCTAGCTTATTCCCAGAATATATGCTATACTTTGTATTTATTTATATATTTAATAAATAGCCATACACATATGTGTTTATTACATAATTATATGAGAAAGGTAGGTATGAATTATTGGAGCTGGTGAGAGGTATTTCTGGTTCAGTAGAGTTAGGGGAAATATTACAAATAAAACGAGAAAGAACAAATAAATGTTACCTCTTAAAAATCAGAATGTAGACTTATGCCATTCGGAGAATGTTCTTAGAGGGCTATTTTGCTAAAATGAAAGAAAAAAAGAATCCCTGCTGTATTGCTTCTGGAAATTTTGAATTTAAATCTACTAAACTTATGCTTATCAGTAATCTGGGATTTACCTACTTTCTAACTGTAAAAGTAGTTATGTCCATATCTTTCCATTTTTAGAAAAGCTATTTTAAGGAAAGAGAATTTTGTTGAATTTTGATGAATGCGCAGCCCCAGAAAAGTCATTTTTCTTGCACTGGGGCCCCATTCCTTCACCTGTAAAATGGAGACGGGGAAGAAGAATAGCTTCCCCCGGTGGGGGATTGCAGTCTTCTAGGGAAAATGATACCTGTTTATATGTATTATTTTCCTTGAAGTAATTGAATGAATTATTCCAAAAATACGTTTCTTTGAGGATTTGTTTGGGGATATATAACTAATGAGCTACCTATTATATGTCAGTCTCCTTACATAGTGTCTGGTCCTGGTAGCTCTCAGTTCCTGAATGAATGGCTACTTGACACTTAGAAGGGAACAGATAGTGTGGTCGTGGCTTCATCCATCAAAAAACACCCTGTTCTATGTGATTGCATGGTTTTAACCATGATGATGGTTTTGCATATGAGACAGCTTTAATGTCACCCCTATAATGTACCATGTGTTAAAGATAGGAGACATAAAAAACACCGATGTTGAAATAAGACTTTGACTCTTGTAATCTGAGCTGTTAGAGGACTCTGTCTCCTCCTTAAAAATTGCTGGATCTGCTGGAGAGAATAAAACAACAACAGAAAAAAATTAAAATGTATAGTTGACCTCAAAACCAAAGATGAGAACTCCTCAGGTGCCAGAAATGAAGACAAAATTTATATTCTTAGAGAGGAGCAGGAACTGATTTCATGTGTTTTGATTACAGCCAGGCATGGGCTTTTGTAGTTGGGTGTTGAGATTCAGTCTCCTGTAGGCAGGAGATGAGCCCTACGCCTGCATTAGGTGGACAGGGACCTTTAATAGAGACTGTTCCTTCTGAGATATGGTGAGTTAGAAATACTTCCACTTGGCAAGGATAACTGACAAGAGCCCATCTAAGGAAAATAATAATAGGGGGAAAGTGTTGCCGGTAAGAAATGAGAAACCTAAACCTGGACCATTTCCTAGGTGAGGTCCAGTATCAAGTGCTAAAACATTACAATATTTCCTTGTTAAACAGGAATTCCAATCTGAGAAGTTAACAAAAATGCACAAAATGTCCTGAATGGCCAGGCTCCATGTCCAGTGTAGAGCCCGATGTGGGACTCACTCTCACAACCCTGAGATCATGACCTGAACCGAAATCAAGAGTTGGATGCTTAATTGATTGAGCCACCCAGGTGCCCCCAAAACGCAGAGATTTTACAATTAAACTATTTTTTAATAAAACAATGGGCAAGGCTTGAAATAAATAAAAAAATGAATCTTTTCTATTTTTGGTTCTGTAACACATAGATACAATGTAAAATATATTTTAATCCTTAGTTGTTTTCCCAAACTTACATATGGCAATTTAAAATTTTATTTGTTGACAAATCATGTCTCTTGTTACTTGGATGTGTCAGATATAAATGGGAAACTTGATTTTTTAAAATAGGTTATGGGTGGTAAAGTAAAACTGGCCTCTTCTGCAACATTTGGGAGAGTCATTAGCTATGGTTAGATCAATCAATCCCTGTGCATTGAACCCTGACATATACTTCTTGGAATTGGCTATGAGAGAAGCAGGGTGTGTGTGTTTGTGTGTGTGTGTGTGTGTGTGTGTGTACGTGTGTACACTAGTGTCTGGAATTGGAGTAGTCACCCTTGAGAGTATCGCCTGAGCGCTCTTGTCTGAAAACACTGGTTCATGTATTTGTCCATGGAATTTTTCATCGATGTGCCTGTGATGGTCTCCCATTATTGGTCACAGTGGCAGTTCCTTGCACTTCTGTTTCAGTTTCTTTCTTGACCCTGAGAACATCCCAAAATGAATTTGGGGTATAGCATACAATCCATATTTACATCACAAGTGTACCGTCCCCATTTAATCAGTATTTCTACTTCTCTTTTGTGTATTGTAATATCAGGTAATAAGTTAATTGCATTATTATAGTTTGTGTAGATTATATTTTTAAATGGAATTTTAACAATCTTTATTAGTATACAGTGGTAATATGTATAATCTATTAAAAAATACTTTCCCCATTTTCAATTGAAATAATTGGAGATAGCTTGTAAGTGTCTATTTCTATTTATGAGTCCCTTAGGTTTCTGAGATTCTGGACTTGCAACCACTGAACTATTCTAGTAAAGTCATTTTAGAGATTAAACCTGAAATCCAGAGATAGGAAACCAGTTCATTGAACAAATATGCGTTTTCTTCCTATGTTGTGTTAGTAGGCCCTGTGCTATGTATAGGTATATTGTGATGTATAAAACCCACATGGTCTTACCCTCATGGATGCCATAGTCTTCTGCAGTTTTCCAGAGGGGGAAATAGATATTAAGCAAATAAAGAAAACATTCTGATTACACATTGAGATATGTGTTATGAAGGCGGAAAACAGTGTGTGCTGACAAAGAATATGAATATGGAAATGAACATGAATATGAATATGAAAGCAGATTTAGATTGGGGTCCTAGGCAAGACCTCTGTGAAGTGATACTTAGGCTGAGACTTGAAGAAATCAACCTAGGCAGAGGGAATTGCATGTGCAAAGATCCTTAGGTCTGAATAAAACAAGATGTGTGTGCCTGGAGCTTAGTGAGCCAGGGAGAGAGTAAATTGAGATGATGATAGAATGGTAGGCAGGAGCCAGATGGTGCAAAGCTCTCCAGGCCATGCTGAGGGTTTGGCGTTTTATTGTAAATGAAATGGGAAGCTATTAAAGGGTTTAAGTAGGAGAGTGACAAGATCCAATTTATATTGTAAAATATAACCTCCACTGTAGAGTGGTTTGGAAGGGAAAATGGGTAAGAGTGTCAGTGAGGAATCTAGCCAGGAGCTGCTGATGGCCTGGACAAGGTGGTGGCTTTGGGGATGGAGAGGAGCAAACAGTTGGGATCAGACCCCTGATGTCTGGATCTCCCTGGCCGATGCTTCCCACTGCACTGCCTTGCCTGGCCTGAACTTGCCACTGGGTTGAAGCTGATTAATGTGCTCTTGGAGTACTATACTGCTCTTTTGCAGAAAGTATTATTACCCCTTCAATTCACTCTGGTTGACTCTGCAGATTTTTCTTGGTGGATATTGTAAAAAAAAAAAAAAAGATGATAGACAATGATCACGTTTTACAACAATAGCATTTTACCTGCAGGTAATTTAGATTTGAGGTGTATGAGGGAATTCCTCAGGCTTGCCAACCTGGATGAACAGATCTCCCTTGCGATGCAGGACAGTTTTAGGACAAGTCCAACATTGTGCAGTTCCTCTGATGTCAGGAAACTGTCATGCCTGTGCTCTTCCAAATAATGTGTCCTGTTCATTTATTTCTGGTGCCAAGAGATGTGTCTGTGAAAAAGAGGCCTTAAGACTGTAACTGAGAATATTTTTCTATGCCAAGTGAGGATGCTTTCTTTACACAAGACTTTTGTATGCGTAGAAGTGTTTACACTCCCCCACCCCCCTTTTATACCAAGAGACAAAAAGTTGTGTTTTCTACTCCAGTTGAGTGCTGTTTATTCCTGGTCTCTTGCTCCATAGATTTCTACTGTTTTCATGGGCTGATTTCAGTTAAGGAAGAAAAGAGAAGTATCAATGTGTTAGACTTTTTTTTTTTAAAGAGTTTATTTACTTATTCACAAGAGACACACAGAGGGAGACAGAGACATAGGCAGAGGGAGAAGCAGGCTCCCTGTGGGGAGCCTGATTAAGGACTCGATCCCAGGACTCTGGGATCATGACCTGACCCAAAGGTAGACACTCAACTGCTAACCCAGTGTGTTAGACTTCTTAAAGAGACAACTGATAATTAGTAATGGAAGGTATAATGAGGTCAGGAACCTGGCTTCAACACCTGGTTCTGGCATTTATTCCTATTGGATTTAGAGCCAGTGACTTAACTTCTGCAAGCCTCAATTTCCTGACCTATAAAAAATGCCCAATTATAATGCCTGCCATAAATTATTTCTATGAGAATTTAGAGAGATAATCCACACACAGTGCCTGATATGTGGTAAATGCTCAGCAACTGTTATCTGTGAATAAAACTTAGGAGAATTTTACTTATTGCTACTACTCCTAACCATGGGTCTTCCTATCAACTTTAATTCTATCTGAAAATTAAGCCTCCCAGACAAGCATGGCTACTTCCTGGTCCTATAGCACACTGTAATGTATATTCTTAATTCCTTAAGACAATCTTCAGAAAGAATTCCTCATCATTCAAATAATTTCAAGAAGCAAAATATGCCTCTGTGCAAAGAAATTAAATAGCTTTCTCGATGCCATACAACTAGTGGGGGACAAGGCTAGGATACCTCTGGGAGGTGTGAAAAATGGTTTTCATTTTAAGGGGCTCAGTGCAGAGGACCATGGCACATTAAAGAACCCTGACTTCAGGGATTAGAAGTTGTGCTGCCATGTTTTTCTCTCTTTCTGTTGTTCTACCTCTTTATCTGTTCAGTGAACTTTAACTTAGATCATCCTGAAATGTCTGTTCTAGTTCTAAAATCTTAAGATTCCAGGAAGGTCTTCGTGTTTGAAATATCTTGCATCCTCTAGAGCTCATTGGTGAGCTGCCTGGAAAGCAGGGTTCATTCTAGGTCATCTTCCCTGGGTGATAGTCTATAAGAAAGACCATAGAGTTATGACTCTGAGCTTAACCAGAATCAAACTTACTTTCATGAATAGAAGTCCTTAGAATGGCATATAAATAATTTGGCTTCATGGGAATGATGGCATTAAGCTTTCCTTACCCTCACATTCCATGATATTTTACAATCAAACAGGGCTTTCTTAGAAGACTGTTATAGATTTAGATTTGGGGATGGAGAGGTCATGCATTTTTCTAGAACTTAGATGCTGTCATCCATCAAGCACCACCAAGTACAGTCATTCCTCAGGTGGATGCCTTCTCTCTACCCTTACTGCTACTGCCTGCCGAACACCATTATTATATGTGATGGCTCCCAGAGTGGCTTCCATGACCACTCTGCACCCATTCTAATTCATCCTTCTTTATTGTTCCTCACTTTGGCTTTCTGAAAGACTGCCCTCATATGTCTCCTCAGACTAACAATCTTTTAATGTTTTCCCATTGCTTAATACACTGTTGCCTAAGGCTTCTCCTGTCTGAAGTGGGTGGAGCAAGACAAGCTCCTGCCATGTGGAAAGAAGCTATTTTAATTTCTGCTTCTGTTTAGTATTGGTCTCTTTAAACATTTCAACTTTTATTTATAATGTACACATTATTTGCAGAGTAGTACATAGCTGTAATTTTTAAATTATATATATATATATATATATATATATATATATATATATATATATATAGAGAGAGAGAGAGAGAGAGAGAGGTTGTAGATTAGAATGTTTTTACAGATAGGGACGCATAATCAAAAGAGTTTGGAGATCATTGGTTTATTACTTTTTTATTTTTTAAATTTTATTTATTTATTTATGATAGTCATACAGAGAGAGAGAGAGAGAGAGAGGCAGAGACACAGGCAGAGGGAGAAGCAGGCTCCATGCACCGGGAGCCCGACGTGGGATTCAATCCCGGGTCTCCAGGATCGCGCCCTGGGCCAAAGGCAGGCGCCAAACCGCTGCGCCACCCAGGGATCCCAGATCATTGGTTTCAAGGGTAAAGTAAAACTTACTAACTTTGCTTAAGGAACTTCAAGTATCTTGGACCCATATTTTTCTTCTGCTGTCACTGTGTGCACTCCTTTATTTCTCTATACTCTGTATGTGTCTGCTTGCCTAATCCTTGAGCATGCTCAGCTGGGCCATTGTTCCTGCTGATATTGCTTAAAGCCAAGTCCCCCTGCCTATTCAAGTATAAGTCTAAAATGTTGCTTCATCCTCCAAGCCTTCCTTACCTATCTCTTGCCGGAACCCACTCTCCTGGGTAGAATTAGCATCCCCTCTCTATGATTCTGTGGCATTTTCCCTGTTCCTCTGTGACAGCACTTTTCATGTTCTTTGCTGCAATGATTAGTTGTGTATGTGTCTCCCTGATGAGGCTGTGGGAACCTTCAAGGCAGGAAGTGCACCCTCCACGTCTTTGTCTCCAGCACCTAGTGCATGTTCGAAGTCCATAAACGGTGTTTGAGTTATTTTAAATTTTCATGAACATCTTATAGAGAAGAATCTGGGAGGGAGAGGCTGATAGTATGAGGAATAAAATTGGCTTGGTACCAAATTCCCATTCCCATTGGCATTTCAATCCTATTTCAGTTTCCCTGCCCTGCTTCTTTGGCCTTCCCTAGTTCAGATTGCTTCAGTGAAAAGCTTCCTCTGGACAAGCATGCCCTTTCTTTCCATTTAGCTTTAAGGAGGCATGAAGGTTAGGGATTACCCATCTCAAGGTCACTTGATTCCCGTGGAAGTGCAAGGCAACTCTTTAGAGACCATGCAGTTTATGGAGGACGCCGCTGTGCTTGCCAGACTGTGCTCAGTGTGGAGGGGCTGAGAATGAGAAAGGGAAGAAATGGTCTGAAGGCTGCAGGCATTACAGGACACGACAGTAAACGGCTTCCTTATAAATCAGGAGCTCCCCTGAAAGTCACAGGTGATAATGAAAAAATCTCAGCTGTCACTTACCTCCTTTCGACATGTGAACACTCCTCACCTACTCTGTGCCTGGCACTGTGTTAGGCGCTGTGACAGTGATGGATAATGAAAGGTCCCTGCCCTCGAGGACCTCAGGGTTGAGCAGCAGAGATAGAAGACAGTAAGCCAGCAGCTCTAACAGTGTGGGGAGCCCTCTCCTAACCTGTGCACAGGGTAGCTCTGCAGAGGGAGTGATTAGATTTGCTTCAGGGTGTCAGGCCCTCAGAGAAAGACTGAGCCCAGAAAACTCAGGAGGAGTTCTGGGCAGAGGAGGAAGGCAGGGGTTGTGCCTTTCAGGGAGAGGGAACGGAAGCAGCAAGGGTCTATCTAGATCAAGGGTTGGTGAGCTTTCTCTGTAAGGGGCCTGCGAGGAAATATTTTAGGCTTTGCAGGCTTGTGGCGTCTCTGTTTCAACTGCTTATCTCTGTCGTCAGAGCAGGAAAGTAGCCCTAGGCAAATGTGTGAATGAATGGGCATGGCTCTGTTCCAATAAAACTTTATTTACAAAATTGGCAGCAGTGGGGCTGTAGTTTGCCAACTCCGGGTCTAGAGGAAGGATCTTTAGAGAACCTTTAATCTGATGGTTCTTCATCTTTTCAAGAATTAGGATTACTTGGCACTTGCTGTCTCCTATGCCTAGAAGGCTCCTCTTAGTGCTCTTGTAGACAACCCCGATGGCTTGCTGCTCCTCTTCATTCAGGTCTCTGGGTCACCGCCGTCTTTTAGCTACTTGCCCACAGTAGCACACGCACCTTTGGTATGTTCCATCACTTTTCATTGCTTTTATTTTCAGTACAGCACCTGTACTAAAACTCTTTTTTTATATTAATTGTTAATCTGTTTATTTTCTGTCTTCCTACTGGAATGTAAGCTTCATGTCTTATTCTCTGTTAAATTCAGTGGTGTGCTGGGGCGCATCGTGCTCATCTCTTCCCAGCTCCAGCTCTGTGTTCAGTGTTGTTACATGGTAGTGTCAAATCAGCTGTGATGGAAATATTCACATGGTGGAAGTCAGCCCCGTGGAAATCAGGTTTGGGGTAGTTTTTTGTTTTTGTGTGGTTTTTGTTTTGTTGTTGTTGTTGTCGTTGCAAGCTGGCTTACTAGCAAATCACTAGTTATCCCCTGTACCTAGAATAATAACCTCCACAAAGCCCAGTGCTCAGTGAATACTTGTTTTTTGAGTATCTGTTGATTGAGGAAATAGATATGCACATACAGATACAAAGTCCTTTGCAATTATTGTTGCTACACAGGGAGCTCATGGCTGTCAGGTCGGTAACTGCTCATGTCATCTGTCACCTGCATGTGACCAATGGCCAGGACGTCACTCCCTTTACCCCTCAGGGCAGATTCTGGGGGCCGTGATGACAATCTCCAGTCTTAAGCCCTCTGTTCTGCAAGGTACTCTTTTTCCTGGATCCACTGCAGTCTGCTGAGTGAAGGCAAGGCCTCAGTCCTACATCTCTTTTACTAAACAAAATGCGTTTTAAATGAATTCCTCTAACTCAGTGTGGTTGTTAATTTTTGCAATGTGTTCCAAATCGCAGATAAGTTCAGTCTTCTTTCAAATGTCTTACTGCACCCCGTTTCTGATTTGTCTGGGTCTTTGATGTGATGTAAATATGCCCTGGTCTATACCTTTTAGCTGTGATCTGGTCAGAGATATATCTGTTTATGAACAGTCTTCAACCCTAATAGTCTCATTTTGAAATCCGCAGCAGTATGAGGCCCCAGAAGCACTTGACAAGAATCACATTTAACAGCCTCTTCTATCTTCATTCCTTTAAGTGGCAACATTATACCTTCATACTGAGGCCCCCTTTCTAGGCCCACAGAGACTGATTAGAAACCCCATCAAATTACTCTCACAATTCGTGTTGCACATGTACAAAGAGCTGCATTTTCAAGATGACTGGTAAACAGTCTTTAGATTCCCTGTCCTAAGTACACACTAAGACACAGCGGAGTGAACATGAATTGAGAGGGCCATCTGGCTGCTCCCAGAGCTTTCCAGGACATGAAGGCTGGAGAGGACCTTGCATTGTCCTGCAGGCTGCCTTAGCTTTGGTAGAGGCTCCTAAGCTCCACAGCGGTTCTGATGTGGAGTTATTCTCCTTCTCCCTGTTTGCTTCTGTCCACGATAGAAAACTCGCACCTTTCTTCAGGCAGCCTGTTCTCTCTTTGAATCCAGTTCACAGAAGATTCTTTTTTACCTGCCTCCCTGTAACTTCCACCCACTGGCCCTAGTTCTATCCCCGTGGAGTCACTCGGAACACATTGGCTTCTTACTTCTGTTTGCTGTTAAGAAAGTGAGGGCAACTCTCACATCCCTGGAGTCCTCCCTTCTCCAGGCTGCATATTTGACTGTTCATTCAGCTGTTCCTCACATGGCAGTCCTTTGTGCCATTCTATTTGGCTCCCTTTTCTTCCGGATGTGTGCAAGTTTTGCCATTGTCTTTCTTAAAGTGACCAAATGGTGCAGAGAATAGCTAAGACCACAGGCTCTTCAGCTAGAAGTACCTCTTACTTTACTAGTTCTCTGACTTTGGGTTAGTGAGGTAGCTTCTCTGACTTTCCATAATCCCATTGGAAAAATGAGAGAAAAGTACCTTACACATTCAGTTATTGTGCGTATTAAATAAAAATATCATCAGGGGAGAGTGCCTGGTACAAAGGAGATGGTACAAATATAGCCATCGTTATTGTAATAAGTACTATTAATTCTCTAGATATGGCTTCCATCACAACCTTTGGATCACTGTTGTATTTTTCATTTTTATTAATGACCTTAGACAAGACATCTTCCCTCTGAGCCTCAGGTATTTTTGTTTTTGTTTTTATCTTTGACATAGATGAAGAAGGATATTTTGATGAAGGGAAGTGTTAGATTCCAAGGTTTTTTCCAATCCTAAAATTCATTTTATTTTCTGCCATCCAGTGGTCATCCTGAGATGTATGATCAGGTCCCCATAGTTCCACCTTTCTCCCGGTCTCCAGTACATACCTAGGTAACTATTCCACTACAGTACATGTTCCCCAGGCAGAAAAGTCTATATAGCTCTTACAGATCACAGCTCTCCTGAGTGGGTTTGAATTCAGACCTCTGTTGAAATTGCCATGTCATCCTGAAGGGAAGCCGTGTTGAGCATAAGTTCTTATCCTTTACCTACTTTCTTGCCCAACCTCTTTGAGAGTTAAATTTCTAATTTGCTTTGTGGCTGTATTTATCACTAAGTTTTTTTTATTGTAGAATGGTTTTAAATGTACAGAAAAGTTAAGCTAGTACAAAGAGCTCCCTTATAAACTATACCCAGTTTCCCATGTTAACATCTTACATTAGTTTGGTATATTTATGAAAATTTACAAATCACTATTGATACATCATGAATAACTAAAGTCTATAATATTCAGATTTCCTTAGTTTTTACCTACTGTTCTTTTTTAGTTCCAGGATCCCATTTAGAATACCACATTACATTTAGTTGTCATATCTCTTTAGACTCTCTTGGCTGTGCCATTTTTTTAGATTTTGCTTGTTTTTGATGACCTTGACAATTTAAGTGTTCCTAGTCAGCTGTTTTGTAGAATGTCCTTTAGTTGGTATTTGTCTGGTGCTTTTCTCATGATCAGACTGGGGTTATGAATTTTGGGAATGATCAGAGGTAAAGTGCCATTCTCATCGCATCATATCGAAGGTATCTGTTGTATTAGCATGATTTATGACTGTTGATAGTAACCTCGATCACCTTGCTGAGGTAGTGTTCTGTTTATCAGGTTTCTCTGCTATAAAATTACTCCATCCCTTTCCTCTTTTCCTATTGCACTTTTTGGAAGAAAGTCACTATACACAACCAACGGAAGTTTATTTTTTGTTTTACCTAACTATCCAAAGTGAGTATGTCTCATGGCTATTGTCTTTTTTCTGTCAGTTATTCAGAGGCCCACATTCTTCTTTTTTGTTGACATCCCCTAGGGCTTTGTCATCTAAATCTAGCCAGCATTAAGAGAATGTTTGCTTTTAAAAGCCTCGGCCTGAAAATGGCACACATCACTTCCACTTACATTCCATATGACACTCATTCATCTGCCAAACCTAACTGCAAGGGAGGCTAGGACATATGGTCTAGCTGGGTGCCCAGGAAAAAGAGGAAATGGATTTGGGAGAAAAGCTAGCAGCATTTGCCACACCATTTTAGAGTACAAAAGATAACTAACCAAATCCCTGCCACCTCACCATCTAATAATATAGCCATCACTTCATAGAAAAAGAAAAATAATAGAACATTATCTTAGAATCAAGAAGAGTCATATAAATTGGAAAATATCCATTGTTTGTCTGGAATGCCCTTTCTCTCTTTTTTTTCCCTCCCCCCTTTTGTATATTAAAATGCCACTTACTCTTCAAGTGATGGATGAGGTGCTTTCACCCAATCTTAATACAGAATTAGTCCCTTATTTCTTGGTTCCATCATGCCACTCTGCATCTATCCCTTATTTGACACCTACCCTACACTAGGCTTATATATAAATATGTTTCATGCATTAGACTTAGTGGTCCCTGAGAACAGCACAGGATTTATTCATCTCTTAGATCCCGAAGCATTGTCTGACAAATAAAAAGCATATTTGCTGAGTGCCTCCAGGATTTTAGATATACCAAAAAGGGTTCTCATTTTTTTTTATAAGCATTTCCTTTAAAATACAACAAAACATGTCCTCTCCCCATCACCATTATAAAAATGATCCACTCTTATGATAGCCAAACCTCCATGAAGGAGATGCTCTTGATCTGAGCCCAGAAAGGTTGGTAGGGTTTGATTGGTGGTAATCAGGGTACAGGCAGGCCTGGCTTTCTATGACACGTCCTAGGTTCATGGCATTTGTTCAATAGATGGTCAAGTCTCCTTTGAAACATCTTGAGTGCAAGGCATTTGCTTTCATAGATCATCACATAATTAAAACTCAGACTCTCAGCTTGTTCTGGCAGTGCTTTTGGGCAGTCAGGGATGGTATAAAAGCTGATGCTCATTATCTTGAACAGGAGTTACCAACCTGAATTCCCTGGGCCCCAACAGGGGGATAGCTTCACCATAGCAAAAGAAGTGTTTAATTACAGCTACAGAAAGAAGAGCCTGAAAAAAAACAAACAATCTTTTGTGGGCATTAGTGACTCAGTTGCCATGCATCTCATTACCAACCAAAACATAACTTCTTAAAGTGATCTTATCAAGCTTATTAGATTAAAATATCATTATAAGATAGTTGTCCTTTCATTCTATCCTTTTCTATCATCTATCCTAGCCCATTGTTTATTTTAATGATTTACAAGCTTAATTAATATTTCACTAAAACAGAAATCAGAAGGCATCTGGTATTCATCATTGAAAACAGACCTTAATTAGGATTTATATTCTTACAGATTTCAGTTCATACTTATCACCTATATTTATTCATCGAAATTCTCAGTGGTGATAGTTAGAATGTGAATTATTTTTCCCTTTATACAGGTATGACCACTGAGCTTCAAATGTAAAATGACTTCCTCAGGACCACATGACAGTTCTGGTTCAAAGCTGGGTCCTTTGGCTGCCTATATAGAATGAAGTGTGCCATATTAGCACCTACCTGCCAATTAGTTAGTCTCATGGCAGAGCCACGTATGTTCTTTTTATTTCCCCTGATTATAAAAGTGATCCACAGTTATGGTGGCCACACTTCCTTGGAGAAGGTGATCATGAGCTGAGCCTTGAAAAGTTGGTAGGGAGGGTTTGATAGATGGTAATAGCGGTACAGGATATTATTTTACAGTGATCTTAGCTAGCTGTGTGTCCTCTAGTACATCAGATGGGGTGGCCCCATGGAGACAGCACACTGAACAAGAATCCATTCTTTGATTTCTGCCACTGCTCAGGGCAGAGGATTCTAATGTGCTCCAAGTCGATAGATGCTTATGGAAGGGACCTAAAGATATTTTCGTTTAACTTCTAGATAGTATTGATAAAGAAATTAAGGCCCACAAAGTAAATAAATTGAACTTATTTAACATGCATGTATAACATATAGTTATCAGTCAGAATGCTTAATATACAGTTCAGTTCTTTTTGTTCAGAACCCTGCTTTCTTATTCTCAGTTTCCTTGGCATCTTTTCTGCTTCTTTGAGTTGCTTTGAAGAAGACATGTTTATATAGAGATTGCCTCATATTCCTGAATATATGTGATCAAGTCATGTGAAAAAGTTTAACCACAGACATAGGTTGTAGAGAGCAGGTCCATTTCCAGATAGTTAAATGCATTGAATCCTTAACTAGAATTCTTATTTAGAATTAATAGCCATCAATAAATGTGTTTGGTTTAACACACTGTATCTAGTATGTTGCCTGACCAAAAGAAAAAAAAAAGGTTAAGAGTAAATATTGGTTGAATAAATGGGTGAAGGAATGAAATTGACTATCAGGTAAAATTTGGTGATTGTCCTTTTGAGGGTAGTGTGTTGTTATTTCAGTGATGCATTAGAATAGTGTAATTTTTTTTAAAGATTTTATTTATTTATTCATGAGAGACACAGAGAGAGGCAGAGACACAGGCAGAGGGAGAAGCAGGCTTCTCACAGGGAGCCTGATGTGGGACTCAATGCCCGGACTCGGGATCATGCCCTGAGCCAAAGGCAGATGCTCAACTACTGAGCCACCCAGGCGTCCCAGAATAGTGTAATTTTTGCCCAGTACTGAGGTAGAGATAAAAATGGTAGTGATGTTATAGAAACTGAATTGTTGCTGGCAGTCAGCACCACAATGAAAGCTTTAAATGTTTATGTTAGCTGATGTATAAAAATCCAAATGTGGTATACAAAGTTCGGTTTGATGGTGCTAGTGTGAAGAGAGTTTTTAAAAGGTAAGGACCACTCCTACTTTGAAATTCTTAGAGAAATATGCATGAATTTCTTTCTTTCTTTATTTTTGTACTGGAAAAATGACTTTTGTAGTGCTGGGGCTCCTCTCTGGTATTTATTGAAAGTGAAATCTGTTTCACATACTTTTTAGTCACATCTCATGGCCGTGGGGGTTTTGCTTTTTCCTGTAGTTCTCATACAAGCCATTCCTTTCTTTATAGCTGAAGTGGAGCAGAATTTTGAAACCCAGGAGTTTATAATGAATAGTTAGCACTGAGCAGAAATACAGGTCTTTCAGGGCCGATTTTGACTGCTGGAAGCTTAGGAATTATAGTGGCAGTTTGGTCTAAATAGTGATTCTGGAATGGGACCATAAACTTGGCGGCATCTTGCAGTCAGGCACTAGACGCATGAGGGATGGAAATAATTTACTTTTTAAGAATGCCTCTGTATTTTCCTGATGATAATTAGTTTTATCTAGTTATATTTGGTTTATTGCTGCATAGTATTATGACTCCGCCCCTGGAAGGAAAAAAGAAGAATAAAGATATGTTATTGAAATATCCCCTTTCCAAATATTTATTTCAATATTTAAGCCATTGGCATTTGTGAGTTTATTTAGAGAATTTTTGGACAATTCGCATGTGTTTTTTAATAAACAAAATAAGAATTTGAATAATCATTTCATTTTGTTTTGCAGAACCCCAGCTGAAAGGAATTGTGACAAGGTTATTCAGCCAGCAGGGATATTTCCTGCAGATGCACCCAGATGGTACCATTGACGGGACCAAGGACGAAAATAGTGACTACAGTAAGGAACATTAGCTTCCTGCAATACCATTATGATCAAATATATTGCCCAATGTATCTTAGACTTAAGACATGGGCAGGCTGCCTTTTGAACTATTTAACTGCTAGTAAGCTTGTGTCTTGTCATTTATCCTTTTTGCTATAATTCCCTATAGTTAAAGAGGCAATTGGGGAAGGTAACCTACTAAATGAGAAGGTAGGAGGCTTGAAGGAGTTACAAATAGTCAATGGATAAAAAAATCCTCCCATCCCAGGGTTTGTAGTCAATATGTATTCATAGGAACAAGGCAGACTTTCCAGCGCAAGATGTTGTTTTAATCCTAGAACCAAATAAGAAACATGTTATAATAATTTTCAGAACATTGTTTCTGGCACATCAAAATTACTTCTTAAGGTAAACATTGAATACATACATATGTATATTACCTGTGATTTCATTTTGATTGAGGACAAAATTATTGATTTTAAAATAAAAATATATTTTTTATTTTATATTGATTTAGAAAGAAAAATAGTATGATGATATTTTGGTAATAACAGAATAATAAACACTAGTAGACCTGAAATTTTATTTGTTTTTTTAAACAAAATGCCAAATATTCAAAGTTTATTAATAATGTCCCTGGAATTAGTTTTTAACTAATTTAAGTATGGAGGTAACAAGTTTAATAACTAACTAAACTCAAATCAAGATGTAACAAAGTATATTTGCAGTTCAGAAGAATTTTGAATACAAGTTTCAGAGCCACTACCTCCCTGAGGGTATATATATATATGTCCCACTGAGTTGTCTTCTGACTGGATATGATTTTGAGGTCGGTGTGACAATCTACTAAACTGCATGAGATAATCTAAGAAGCCTTATATTTTAGGTGAAATAGAAGTAAGATTAAAATGAAAGATTCGAGGGAAGATCTGCAATTCTTAAAGTGTGAAAATTTGCTTGTCCACCCCTTTTAAGTCATTCTTTGTTCACTTAATATTACACTTCACAAAATATGAATTACAATACAGAAAAGATCTTATCATGAAAATTTGCAGCTATTTCCCACATAGCTGATTAGCCTATTGTGGTTTGCATTGTTGTTTTGTGTTTATAAGAATGCATTCTCTTAAAAAAAAAAAGAATGCTTTCTTTTTTCTTTCTTTCTTTCTTTCTTTCTTTCTTTCTTTCTTTCTTTCTTTCTTTCTTCTTTCTTTCTTTTTTCTTTCTTTCTTTCTTTCTTTCTTTCTTTCTTTCTTCTTTCTTTCTTTCTTTCTTCTTTCTTTCTTCTTTCTTTCTCTCTTTCTCTTTCTTTTCTTTCTTCTTTCTTTCTTCTTCTTCTTTCTTTCTTTTCCTTTTGAATGCATTCTTTAAATGATTCATATTTATAACAGATTACAGAAGAATGAGCATGTCTTAATTTCTATGTAAGATTTTCAAGTATTGCCATTGCCATCTGTGCTTGCATGTAGATTTAGAGAGGCTGCAAGTATTGATGGAAAGAATCAGGGAGATTGCTTAGTTGTGTCACCTGCACTGTCTGGAGGTATCCTTTGATCTCAGTTTCTTTTTCTATAAAATGAGGTGGCTTGAGATAATGATATATTTTTTTAGAATTCAATTAGCCAACATATAGTACATCATTAGTCTCAGATGTAGTATTCGACAATGTATGCGTACTTGGGTGACATACTTGGGTGGCGATAATAATATTAATGTCTTCTGTCAGCACCATCCATCCAACATTTTAAAAAGGTGAAATATTACAAATTGAGGAAGATAGATTCAATTCCCAAATAAGTGGAATAGTCATACTCAGTTCCACATTATGCAGCCATAACCCAGACAGCTATCTTGCAGATGTATGACATTTATCATGGGTTTGTGCTCAAAGGGCAGGGGCAAAGTGGGTTCAACGGACAAAAATCTTTCCTTCACCATTTCATAGAAAGATAACTGAAAAATACTCTCTCTGCAGATGCTAGATCAATGTCTGGCGTAAATTCATACCTGTTACATGTATATACACATACACTTATACACATGTATATGTATAAATATATATGCCTATGCATATATAGGCATAATGGCATTATGCATGACACACATATTGAGGGTGGTGCATTTTGTCAAATACTTTTAGAAACTGAATTCATACAAAGTATCTTATTTTTTATTATTTATTATTTTTTAAAAATATTTTATTTATTTATTCATGAGAGACAAAGAGAGAAAGGCAGAGACATAGGCAGAGGAAGAAGTAGGCTCCCTGCAGGGAGCCCTATGTGGGACTCGATCCCAGAACCCTGGGATTATGACCTGAGCCAAAGGCGTGACACTCAACTGCTGAGCCACCCAGGCATCCCTAAAATATCTCATTTTTAAAAGATAACTGCACACACTTTTTGATATATTGGTTTTAAAAGTAGTTTAGATATACAAACATACGACTAGGATAAATCTATCTGGATGCTCAACCCCTGGCTTAAAATTTAGTTAAAAAATATCAGTATATTTCCCACTGTGTGCTTTCCCAGATGGAGATCCACTATCAGACGTAACAGCTATCCTGAATTTAGCATTGTTTATTTCCATGCAGTTTTAAAAATACATTTTTCATATATGTATACTTAAACCATTTGTAATACCATTTTGCATGTTTTTAAACTTTTTACAAATGAGAGCATTTCTGTATATAACTTCTGTGTACTTTTCCTCCCTAATATTATGGTTTTGATGTGCATATGTGGTCGTATGATTGCTTTCTATCATTCATTTTCATTTCTGTAAACTATCTCTTTGCATGAAAATACCCAAATATATTTACCCATTCTCTTTTTGGTGGATAATTATCATCTCTATTTTAAGGCAACACAACTATATTTCTTATAGATGTTGAAAAGACCTTCCCTAACCATCCTTTATAAAATGATACATCTTACGTTGATACTCTCTCTTCTGATATCCCCCACTTTTCTTGTACTCATAGCTCTTTTAAGCACTACACACACACAAACACACACACAGTTGTTACTTGTTTGTTTTTGATCTTCCCCTTCCTCCCAGGAGAAGTTCCATGAGGGGAGAGATTTTGTTTTGCTCTTTAGTGTATCTTTAGAATGATCCCTAGTACATAGTAAGTACTCAACAATGGAATAAATGGAATGAATGGAAAAAGTAAATGAATATCCTCCTGTGCATTTGTAAAAAGTTTCTCTGAGTCATTGGCTAAATACTCTACCCACCCAAATATTATTTTAACTTTTTCTTCTGAAATAATTTTAGACTCAGAAAATTTACAAAGTAATACAGGATATTTCTATATACTTTCCATCTAGTTTCTCTCATGGTATCATTTTATGTACAACAGTAAAATTATCAATGCCAGGAAATTAACAATGGTATAGTACTATTGACTGAGCTGTAGACTTAATTCAGATTTTACCAGTTTTTCAATTAATGTACTTTCTTCTGATTCCCCCCTCACCACATATTTTCATTGAACATTTTCCAATGCAAGCAATTTTTATTTATACTTTTTCTTAGTGGGGATAAAGGGTAAAAATATCAGAAGGATTTGAATTCTACTCATTTTTTTAATAGGAAATTATAAACCTCTAAGATGTGAAAATGACTTTTCTTTCTCTACTTTGTGTGGGCAGGAGTAAAAGCATTTGATTGTTTGAAAAAAAAATCTTGTTACTATGAGCATCTGTCAGAATTGTGCTGTTCGGTTCACTAGACATCATTAGGTCCAACCAACCTTACCATGGTATCTTGCATTGAATTGATAAAGACACCTGTTCTTTTGTTCATGAAGAAAATACTAATTACATGTAATTGAGTACAAAAACAAATGGGTTTGTCAGCAGCAACAGATAAGAATCTCTGCAAATGTAATGATAACAAAAGATACAAAACTGTGTTGGAACACTGGCACAAAAAAGACAATTGCAGTTTGGAGAGTATTAATAGGAATATTTTACATAAAATTAGAAAGGTAATTATTCTGCTCTACTAGTTGCCATAGGAGAAGATGCATTTGAAGAGGTCAAACATGCTGGGGTGGAAACAATTAAGATTTTATAACCAAATGCATTGTTCTCTTTCCCTCTGAATAAAATATATGAACAATGATTTGAACATGAAATGAACTGCCTGATAAATTAGTACAATGGTGAAACTGGAGATATTCAAGCAGATGCTGTACCGGCCTTTGTAGGGAGTTTTACAAGAAAACCCTGTTGGTGTGGGAAGGGAGAAGAAGGTGGTTGGGGTATTTTCAGAGCTCAGTGACTTTTAAAGTCTCCTTCAGTCCTGAGATTATTTTTTTTTTAATTTTAATCAAGATTTTTCATTTTAATCCCCATTTAATTAATATCCAGGGTTATATTAGTTTCAGTGTACAATATAGTGATTCAACAATTCTATACATTATTCAGTGCTCATCATGATAAGTGTGCTCTTTAATCCTCATCACGTATATCACCTACCCCACCACCCCATAACTATCAGTTTGTTCTCTATAGTTGAGTCAATTTCTTGGTTTGTCTGTCTCTCTCTCTTTTTCCATTTGTTATTTTATTTCTTAAATTCCACATATGAATGAAATCACATGGTATTTGCCTTTCTCTGACTAACTTATTTTGAAGCATTATACTTTCTAGCTTCATCCCTGTTGTTGTAAATGGCAAGATTTCATTCTATTTTTTGTGACTGAATAATATCCCATTGTATGTATATACCACATCTTTTTATCCATTCATCTATTGGTGCACATTTAATTGTGCCAGTTTTTGGGTTGTTTTCTGGGTTACTTACACTAAAGGGAGTGTTAACTAGTTGTATCCATGGGATGAGGTGAGCCCCGGTCCTCCTACTCCGCCATCCTCCCTGGGAGTCCCAGTCCTGAGATTCCTTCAAAAATTATTTTGAATATAATACAAAACCACAAATGTGCAAAAGGTATACAGTTGAGAAAGAGCAAAACAATCCCTGCCAGCCAGGAACTGGCATGGCACTCCAGCAGGCCTTGGTGTACTTCTGTTGAATATATACCATTTCACAGAACACCAAATCAGACAAGGCCACTGTGATCGTGGTGGATCATGACAAAAACAAGACCACTTAATCATGTCTGAACACAGACAAAAAGAAGAATGTTGTCCAAATTACAAAATGATCAAATATTTCTCTATCCTGGCTTATATGAGTGGCTGCTTATTAATTCACCAAACACTGCTTTAACTTTGTTCTTCTTGTCTTATAGATAATGTTTATTAACACCAATCATAGAATGACAGTCACTTCTTTAGAGCATCCAATTGAAGGTAAATCTACATTTCTTTGAGCCCTCCCTAAAATTCTCTAACTCAAGACCAAATCCTCTAACCCCTTCTACTGAGATCCCGGCTCTGCCATCGAGTGCATTTTTCCACCTTGCCATGAGTCATTAAACCCAACTTTGTTCAATCATAGGTATGTTTCTTTCCCTGGGAGACACTGACATAGTCAAAAGCAATTTTTTTGTTCTCCTCTCTGCCCCCTGGCCACATTTTTTGGTGTTCTTCTGGATGTAGTCTGTGCATTTATCACATATACCATGCAGTATATCTATATCATCTCCCTCTCCGTTATCTAACGCTTGTTCAGTACCTTTTTAAACTTAAATTGTTATATCTATGAGATTTTTCCATATTAGTACATATTTACATGGAATAATTTATTTAACCTAATTCTCTCTTAAAGGCTTTTTCAGTTCTTTCTTATATTTTCTAATGCGAACATTATAAAGAATATCCTGATTCATAAATATTTTGCATGTGTACAAGTGTACTTATGGGACAGATACTTAGAAGTAGAATTCTGGTTAAGGGTATATGCTTTTTTAATTTTGAAAGATATCTCTGCTCTCTGTCATATAAATTTACATTGAGGTTGTCTATTTCCTTATGTTCTAGTCAGCACAGTGTGTTATCAAACTTCTGGTTCTTTGTTACCTAGAGACATAAGTATTATTTGTCTTATTATGACATCGATTGAGCACTTGTTCATGTATTTTAAGAACCATCTTCACTTCTTTTTCTATAAAATGTCTATATCTGTTTCTATGAAATGTCTTTTAATTTGTAGGAAATCTATTTATATTTTTTTTTTTTTTTAAACTACTTTTTTTTAATTTTTATTTATTTATGATAGTCACAGAGAGAGAGAGAGAGAGGCGCAGAGACACAGGCAGAGGGAGAAGCAGGCTCCATGCACCGGGAGCCCGATGTGGGACTCGATCCTGGGTCTCCAGGATCGCGCCCCGGGCCAAAGGCAGGCGCCAAACCGCTGCGCCACCCAGGGATCCCTCTATTTATATTTTTAAAAATTAGTTCTTTATTATATGTGTTGTAGATTTTTACTCATTTTGTTTCTTGTCTCTGAATTTTTTTGGCCACGCTTTATTTATTTTATTTTATTATGAATATACTTTTACGCCCTCAGCTTTTCTTTGCCATTTAAAAAGGCTTTATTCATTACAAGATTATGTTTTAGACAATCTTCCATGCTTTGTCTTAATAAATTAGTTTGACTTTTGTGCTTAATATTTAATTAATATGGAATCTGTTTCTTGAGATCTTTTGATTCTAGACCTCTAATATTTTATATTCCTAACTACTGATTACAAGTACACACACAATGTATTCTGAGTTTCAGAAATTCAACTGGAAACTTAAAAATGTAGTCATCCAATTATGTTTTCTATACAATACCAAACATATGATGTTTTGATACCACCAGCCACAAGTATATAGACACAGCCAAAGCCAACAGAAGCTCTGTATTGCTAAACTATCAACAAAAACCTGATCCACATCGTTAGGAAAAATTATCAAGGACATAGGGATGCTGGGAAGAATTATAAAGAGGTTACTCCCTGACCAGGAGCCTTCCTGGACAAGGAGTTCATCTCTTACATCTACTCAAGCATACACATTATAATTCGCATGGGAATGTAAGGGCTATATTATATCCAATGATAGGGATATTATTTTCTTCTACTATCATCTATCCTTTAAGAATATGTCATCAATTTGTATGTGTGAAATCACACCTATAAGCTGGATGAAAAGAAAAAGAAATGTATGTGTTATCCTGCTGATTTTCTTTAAACAAGATTATTTACATAATCTTAAGCAATTCTGTGGTACATATAATGTTGTTACTCTTATAGTGGCATATTTTTTCTATATAAAAATTAATATTTATCCTCAGCTTATAAATGTAGTTACTTCACTTGATTTTTTAATAAAGAAAAATACCTTTTGATTTTAATAGCTAGAAGAAGAGTAATGAACATTTGTTAGAAATTTGTTTTTGTTGACTGTGTTTTAGTGTTAAGGAGTATGCCTCCAGATAATATTTGTGGAAAGCATGAACAAGAACAAATTATTTCCTTGAATAGTTTACCCACTCACATTAAATAATAAGGGAATGACTTTCTAAACTTTTTGTAACTTTGGCCTCTTTCCTTCTTATTAGTCTTGTATTTCTTTTTGATCCTAAGACTTCTGTCCTCATGTGTCCCTCTAGTCAGTGAAGGAAAACATGAACCGTTTGAAATTATCCTTCTTCCTTTTTGCTTCGTGACTGTTTATGGGCATTTTTATAGGCAGTACGCATAGTGGTTAAGAATCTTATGGGAGCTACCTAACCAAGTGTATTCCTAGAAAAAGCTGAGGGCTGAGATCATCTTTAATCTCTTTGTGGCTCTGAAAGGTGACCAGTATGTTGACCTTGAGCAAATCACATAACATTTCTCAGATTTACACAATCTCTGATTATACAAAATGAGACAAACAGAGATTTTAGAAGCCTTTCCATTCTCATATGGAAGGGAATGTGTGCTCAGAAAAACTGACTGGCAGCTTCCATTTCCCTAAATACCATTTGTTCTGAAAGGTATGTTACCAGCAGGAAATCCTCTTCAATTTACAAATCCCTATGTGGTATCTTCAAGGTGTGTATAAAGATCTGGAGAGTCATGCATGTAAATGATAGAGTCAGAATTTGCATCTGGGCTATCTGACTTAAAATTCTGTATCTTTGGGTTAGTTTTCTAACCTCTTTACATCTTAATTCCCTCATTTGTTTAGTGGGAATGATGATAGAACTTATATCATAGGATTTTTGTGCAGATGAAATGGGTTGATTCATGAAAAGTACTTAAAATCGTGCCTAAAACACAGTAGTTCCCAATAAATGTCAGTTGTTGCTATTATCATTATCATCATCTTCATCTCCATGGATGAGAGAGTACTTGTTTGCAAGGAGTTCACAGACAGCAGCCATTTCAATAAGTATAACCCCTAATTGTGCCAGCTAATGTTACCTGAAAGTGTGGAAGTGCTGAGCTAGGAGGTACTGAAGAGTACTCTAAGTCAGTGGTTTAGACAGTGTGTACTCCCTAGACCAGCATCAGCATCATCTGGATACATTCTTGAGCCTCACACTAGACATACTGAATTAGAACTCTGGGCTGTGGCTCAGCAGTCTCTGTTTTGACAAGCCCTCTAGGTGATTCTGATGCACTGCAGTAGCAATGACTGGTAGCTCTCCTCTGCCCCCAGGATTTGGATTCACATTTGCTGATTAAGGCAATCTCTGTCTTGGAACTGCTACACCTAGCTCTTCTGGTACCTGATTCCTAACGTAATAGGGAAAGCATGATGAAATTCAGACTTTGTAGTATCTCAAACATGTGTGGAGTTGGTTACATTTTTTTAAGCTTTCTAGTAGCCCCATTTAAAAATCTTTATTTTAATTCCAGTATATTTAATGTACAATGGATGAATGGATAAAGAAGATTTAGCATGTGTGTGCGCACACGTGCACTTTGTGTGTGTGTGTACACACAGTGAAATGTTATATTTGATTTATACATGGAGAGAGAGCTCAATTCTAGACAGATGTATGATCAAACATAGGTTTGAGGGAATTATACGAATGATATACGTAAGCCTATGTCTTGGACATTTTACATATGCTAATACATTTGCTTGGAATTACCAATCTTTTTTTTTAATTTTTATTTATTTATGATAGTCACACAGAGAGAGAGAGAGAGAGAGAGAGAGGCAGAGACACAGGCAGAGGGAGAAGCAGGCTCCATGCACCGGGAGCCCGACGTGGGATTCGATCCCGGGTTTCCAGGATCGCGCCCTGGGCCAAAGGCAGGCGCCAAACCGCTGCGCCACCCAGGGATCCCCGGAATTACCAATCTTATTCAGTGGCTTCTCTGGTAAACCACTCTTATCCTTTAGAACCCTTTAGAACTCTTATCTCCTTTATGTGAAGCCTTCTCCAGCTTTCCACAAACAGTTGCCACCTTTACACAGCACCCCCCACTAACTCACTTCACCTGACTGTGTTTGAACCTTGTGTGTACATTTATAGCAGCACAAGTCACATTAAACTGCAATTCCTTATCTGCATTTGTGTTTCCCCTCTGAGTGTGATGTCCTTATTTGCCCTTCTCTGGAGCACAGTAATGGACATTTTCCAAGATCTCATGGCAGATATGTTTCATTTAGCTGGCACACCTCACAGGGGAAAAGGAAAAAAATGAATGTATTCAAACAATGGATGTACCTGCTTTCCCTTACATTTTCCTCCTACCTGCCTAAGCCTTGAAGAGTTTTGAGTTTAGGATTCCTCTTATTCAATGCTGTGAAATCAGAATGACTTCAATACAGCTTCAATGGAAGAGTATAAACCACTTATATATCACTAATTGTAAGTCAAAGTGGCTTGGACTGGGAGTCAGATAACCTGGTTTGCAGTCCAGGTCCTGTCCTCATTTAGCTGCACGTTCTTGTTTAAGCTTCTATACTCTGTAAAATGAGGTGTTTGGAAAAGAGTAACTCCCATATCCCTAAAAGATCTAAAACTTGAAAGCCTGTAAATTGGAAATGATTTTTGGTTTTATGTTTAAAAAACTTAAAAATTTCCCTTTAAACACATCATTAAAAAGGGCAAAATTTTAAGAGTGGAGAGTATAATAATTTGTGCAATGAATTGGAAAACTATAGTAAATTCACTCTGCCTTCAAAATATAACAGAATCTGGCCACTTTGCAATACCCCTGTTTACCACAATGTAGACCAAGTTGCTCTCATCTTTCGACTTTTACGATAGTCTTCTGACTGATCCTGTCACTTAATGCTTTCCCTCTTCAGTTTGTTTTCCACACAACAGTTAGAGTGACCCAGTGACCATGGGTCTTCTCTGTTCAGTCTCTTTCACTACACATCATTAAGGGTAAAAGCCAAATTTACTTTATGACCAATCTTGTTTTACATAATCCTGCCCATTACCTCTTGACTGCTTGCCTTCCTTTCTTTTGACTAGTCTTCTTGCTGTTCGTCAAACACAGCAACCATGCTCTTTCCAGAAGCCCTTGGTACCAGCATTCCATGTCTTCATAGCATGTTCTTCCTCCAAATATCTAAATAGCCCCTTTGCTCCTCATCTTCATTCCTTTACTCAAAAGTCAAGCCTTTTCACATGAAGGCCTTTTCTGGTTAATCTATACTTTTCAAATCCTGTCTTCAATACTTCATTCTCCCTTGGCAACTTGATTTTCTTCTTCCTTGAGAACACTTGCCACTGTCTTATATACTTATTTATCTTATTATGTCGCTTCTCCACTAAAATTCCCATTCCCCATATATGCTACAGTACTTCGTCATTCATACTTGCTTATGTTATTTTTTTCACTAATTATAACATCCTCTAAAAATAAGATCAACTGCTTCTTGTCTCTGAAAACTTTTTCTGATTTCTTTAACTAGAAGTCCTGCTTTTTCCTCTGCATACGCTCTACATCTCTTAAGAAATTTATACAGTTTCATTTGTATGTATTTATTATGTATGTAACTTACTTCCTTTAGGTTATAAGTGCCTTGAGGTCATTGACTGCATCTGATTTATCTCTGTGTTGGCATGTAATAAGGCCTTAATAATGAGTAATGGCTTAATAATGGATATGGATAGGTTAATTTATAGTAATAATAGTATAATCACACTACCATTTAAATTGAAAAGCTTAATTAGAATAAAAGCTCCACAGAGGCAGGGAGCTTTGTCTGCATTTTGGACTGCTGTATCTTCAGCATCCAGAATCGTGCGTGGCACATATTAGGTTGTCAGCATTCGTTGAATAAATGCATGCAAGTGAATTCTCAGAACAACCCCATCAAATATGAATATGACTTCGTTGAACAACACCCAGCTTGAAGGATTAATGCAAATTAAATCACGTTGGCATTTTGTTTTGAGAATGACAGACAATTTAAGAGACTTCAAAGGATGGATAAGGAAGTCATTTTCCATTATGAAAATAAGAAGAAAATTGAGTATGCTTAGTCTGGAAAAGTGAACTCTAGAGCAATAATAGTAAAAGGAGACACTCTTGCATAGTTTTAAATATATCTTCAAAGCATTATGTGAATATATATTCATGGTGATAATTACAGAGGCATCGTTTTCTGAAAGTATGTAAATGATACATTTACCCATGAGAGAAGGAGCCATTGCTTTTATTATTCAAATAGGACCAGAAACTAAATTTAAGCTTATTTTGTAGGGAACAGAAACCATACACTCAGGTGCTTAAAAAGTAAGAAGAAAGGGGGGGTAATTTCCTTGAAGTAGTAGAATAGGGTATTATAGTTGTGATAAACTAGAGATGATTAAAATCTCCCTGAAATTACCTGATCCTGAGGTTCTGAGATGTGAGATTGAATTTGGTCAAGGTAGAGTAAGGAAAATTCAGTTCCATTATATCTACATCTGGTGTTCAGTCCTCAATACAAATTATTGCTTCAGAGATTTTTCAGATTTGCTTACATTCTTAAACTTAATAGAGATAGTAATTAATGGCAGTGGGATTTCTCATATGTCTCTGGTTTGATTAGGTATCAGGTTATACCTACCAGTTTATTAAGGAATAAATCATAACTTCATTCTCATGCGGATGGACATTTTCCAGGGCATACTACACTGAACTGTAAAAGAAGAATTATATATTTTCCCTGAGGGATTTGGAAAAATAAAATGGTCACCTATGTGCCAAGTATTATTTTTTAATATGAGTTTGGGGTATATCAGAGAATAATAGTGAATGTTCACTGAGTAATTTTATAAATTTCATTCATTTAAGTATTATAACAATTCTATAAAACAGGTACTTTAGTCATGTCCACTTTGAAGATGAGTAAACTGAGGCAGAGGAAGTTTAAATAATTAGCTCATGGTCACATGAGATATTAGATGGTAGTCCCATCTAATTTGAACACAGCGAGTTTAGTTCCAGAATTAATGGTTTTACCCACTCTACACTGAGTTTCTCTTTCCTGGTTAATATTTCTCTTTCCTGGTTAATAATAAACGTTCCCTTAAATCATACCACTACATTTTCTCACAACACTTTTCTAAAGTATTAAAAAGGAAGTACAATTTACTTATAAATTATTATGGTGGTTTACTTTAGGATGGTATAAACACTGAACTTAAGAGGATTTTTCTTCAATATGTTTGGTGTATTTACATTGTAAATTAAAATATTTTTTAGTGATAATTTTTTTTTAGAAATAGTAAACCATTATATAATAATTTTAACATTCTTAATCCCGTGGCCAGTTTCATGTATCTGACTTGGGAAGTTTGAGGTGTGTAGGATGTGTGTGTTTGTGTGTGTGTATATATTTCCATGTATTATTCAGTAGCCTAGATAGAGTGGTACTGAACAGGCACCCCGCCAAGATCTAGTGAGGTTGCACTTAGTACATCTGCTTTTCCTGACACTGAGACAGAGTGTGGAGCACATTCCCATGTCAAAATATGTCTGTTCAGCATTACTAAGCCCACTCTGTCGTATTCTAATTAAATTTTTAAAAATACCCTAAAGAGAGCTTCTCTTTGCTTCCTCTTACTTTGGTATTGGCAAAAGACATCATTTTACTCTTACTTCAGTATGTAGTAGGATCAGTTATGATCCTTGAGGAAGCAATGTGGTGTTGTGAGTATCTCATACAATTTCAGAGACAAAGACATCTCTGTGTTTATGGAAATTAACACGCATTTCTCCATTTACCAGCTGAATACACCTGGTCAATTTGTTTAGCACTTCGAAACCTTAGTTTCTCATCTACAAAATGGGAATTATATGTGAAGACTTAAAGTATATAATATCAAACTTGCCCTCGTGGAAGAGAGTGTGTTGGAAAGTCCGAAGAGGAGAAATCTCTGCTGCCTGAAGCGTGAAAAAAGAGTAATTTCTGGGAGAGTGTAAGGCTGAGCAGAGCCATGAAGAATTGTATGATTGGTTTTCTTGGTGCCTATATACAGTTTCAACATTCCGCTGAGCCCTAGACTCAGACTTCTTGTTTTTAAGGGAATTTGACTGAAGTTGAATCTGGATAGGATTCAACCCCACTGCACTTGGAATTTCCCTCGGAGTGGGTAGGAATGAATACAGTTACACGTGGTCTCTTAGTCCTTTGAGCCTGCTGGTGATCTAAGCTGGGAAAGCCTTATCAAGATGCAAAGGAAGACAGTCTACTTCCCCCTGATGTCAAAGTCCTCTGGAACACTGGCTCCGAAATTTTTGAATGTTAGAATCACCCGGGTGACTTAAAAAAAAAAATCTTATGCCCAGGTCAATAAAATCAGAATCTCAGAGAATGGAATCAAGGCATCAATATTTTAAAATAACACAGTTGGTTCTGAAGTGTAGTCAAGTATAAGAACAGTGACTTCTTCTGGAACATTGCTTCTTATACTGTAGTGAGCATCAGAATCACTTGGAGGTCTTGTTAAACTACTGAGTTTGGGCCCTTACTCCCAGAGTGTCTGATTCAGTAGGATCTGGAAGAAGGGCTGAATGTTGGTATTTCTTTCTTTTTTTTTTAAGATTTTATTTATTCATGAGAGACACAGAGAGAGAGGCAGAGACACAGGCAGAGGGAGAAGCAGGCACCCTGTGAGGAGTCTGATGTAGGACTCGATCCCAGGACCCCAAGATCATGATCTGAGCTGAAGGCAGATGCTCAACTGCTGAGCCACCCAGGTGCCCCATGTTTGAATTTCTAACAAGTTCACAGGACCACACTTTCAGAACCACTGTTTTAGAACAGTGCTTCTTGAATCTGAAGTGTATGGTATTCATTTGGGAATCTTGTGAAAATGCAAATTGTGATTCTGTAGGTCTTGGATGGGGCCAAAGATTTTGCCTTTTCTGTAAACCATGGGAGATGCCAATACTGGCCACAACAAACTTTGGTCTACTTACTGGTAAGGTTTGATAAGCAACGGCATCATCTGGGAGCTGGTTAGAACTACCTCAGACCTATTGAATATGAAATTGCTTTTTAGCAATGCTGAACATTGGAATCATATGAGGAGTTAAAAAAAATATATTGATGCCTGGATTCAATCCTGAAGATTTTTATTTAGTGGGTATGGGTGTGGCCAGGATATTAGAATTTAAAAACAAATAAACAAAACTCCCAGAAGGTTGTAGTATGAAGCAAAAAACTTTGAGGCAGAGTTATACAATCAGTTATTATTTTAAATAATAATATCATTGCTATACTTTTATGGAATATTCCTTAGTATTGTAAAAAAAAAAGTTGGAGATGACAGGTAAATGGCCCCTTCGGGGTCCATAGCAGACATCACTAAATTGTTTTTCTTTTGTTTTTGGTTTGTTTTGTTTGGATATCACTAAAATTTTACAACAGTCATTGTGGCCTAGCCTCACATGTCTTCTGAAGACATAGTTTTTGGGCAGCTATGACAAAGTGATGGGAGTTTCACATATGCCTGTCATATGCATGCTTCATCTTTATGAACACCAACATATTAAGGGAGAAGTGTGTTCTAGTTACTAGAACACAAAGATGATTCCCGTACAACTCCGGCTTTCTAGCTGCTCCTAGAATAGTAGACAAAGGTTGAACCTTTATGTAAGGCAAAACTTAATAATGCCAGATAGCACTGATACTGCCAAGTCATTAGAAAAAAAAATCACTAGATTTCAGAGATGGAAGAGATCCCCAAAAGCCATGGTTCTCAGACAAAGTAGACTTTAAACTGAGCCTTGAAGAATAGGAACAAAATGTGTAAGCTAAGATCAGGAGAACTGCATTTCAGATAAAGAGGCACAGAATTACTAAGTGGAGAAAGCTCCTTCCATGTTGAGGACAAATTAACTGACTAATAGGTTTAGCAAAGAAATTATGTTGTGGTATCACAGGATCATAGATTAGGGTGCTTACCTGATGCCAAGGGAAGTTTGCACTTTGTATTTTAGGATTTGGAAAACCAATGAATGTTACTAAGCAGTTGCAAATGAGTGATAGGTGAAATAAATGTACTTTGGAAAAATGTTGTACATAGGTACAATAGGAGAAATGAGCTGAAGGAGATTTTAAGGTAGAGAATACTGAACCTCTTATTTTTCAAGTTCTTTTTCCCACCCTCCATTAATAATAATAATAATAATAATAATAATAATAAAAAACTCTTACCACATTTATTTCTATAGATACACTTAATATTTTTGGAATGAAGCAGAAATATAATTTATATTTACATATTATACCGTATTATAGATATTATAAGGCATACACACACATAACCTCAGTCATGAGCAGTAAGTAGAACATTTGAGTGTCAATGTCAGTATAACTTGAGTGGAATGGTGAATGTTTTCTTGTGGGTTTTTCACTGACTTTCTACTATTTAAATATAATTGCTCATCAGTATTGTATGCATGAATTTTCAAAAGTGCTTTCTTGTTTTGGTAATTAATGATAATGAAGTGCGAAGCTTTGGTTGTGTATATCTGAAACATCTCAAGCAAGTAAGCTTTTGTTGTCTTTGTGTAATTTTAACTAAGAGGAACTAAAGGTTTTGTGCTTTCTAAATGGGGAATTTCTGCTTGGCTGACAAATTTCTTTTAAAGCTTCCAATTTTATTTATTATAGTTCCATTTTTTTCTCACTTTCTTTATAAATATTTAGATTGTGGTTACTAGAAATTCTCTTTTATTTCTTAAGAGCAACAATATTTTGTAGCCTTACAACCACCAGAGTCTAGGTTCACATCCTACTCCTTTCTTGATGAAATGATGGTTGCAAAATTCACATGGGAAGTTGTTGGGTTTTTTTTTTTCTGTTTTATAGACTTTCACCACTATGATTACAGGTAGTAAGTCTGTCTTTTACATCAATGTATTATAAGTGCCTAGCACAGTGCCTGGAATGCGTGTGATGAATTAATGAATAAAACTGAGAGGCCATAGTACCAGTTTTGGAAATGTACTGTTTGATGGAAGATTTGTGGAAGATGTAAATTTAAAAGCTTTGATACATAAAAGATATCTTGGAGGATGTTTCTACCCTTTGATCTGGACTGACACCTGTGCTGTTCAGAGTTCTTCATGTGGATGATAAAACAAGTCTGATGTATAAGACAAATTGGCTGCGGAGAATGAATGATGATAGGCATTTGCTTTCATTATCAATAGTGACATGCTTCATTTTTCATCTTAAGACAAAAAAAGAGAATCACATTGAATTGACTTGTTAATTATGCAAGTTTCTGAACGTCTCTGAAGTAACGCAGGAAAGGTTATATGATAATATCAGGTTTAAAAGCCAATGGCAGGATTTCTGCCAGGCTTAAGGCAACATTTCTACTAGCTTTTGTCCAAGAAGGGGATCATCATGTTGCTCATTTTCACTGTGTTTGAAAATTCACAAGGTTTGCTCTCAGCCAATGCTTAGAAGAAAAATTTTAAGTCTCTAAGCTCCAACCCACTCATCAGTTCTATACGTTAGTAAATTCAGTGGAGAAAATAAATCAGACAGTTGTATTATTTGACCAATTGTTTATAAAGTAAGGCATCAGACTGAAAGCATTGAATCACTATAGCCTAAAGTATGTTGATTTTTACATTGTTTTCATTGTCTTATTTTAAATATAAAGTTGTTTTTGCTCATTGAATCTTAAAAATATAAGATGAAATATGTTTGCCTTTTTTTTCTGCCATGACACCTTAAGAAACTTAAGTTAAAATATGAGATGATGACCCAAGCATCCCTTGCCACCCCCATCATGAAAGCTCTAGCCACATCAATGATAACTTTGTACTTTTATAGTTTGACAAATATTTTTTAAAAGTATTATTTTATCATCATAACAGGTCAGGGAAGCATTCAGTGTAGACACTAAGGCTCAGTGAGGTTACATTACATCAAGTCACCAAGGTCACACAGCTGTCAGATGTTAGGACTAAGGGTCATGACTGGGAACTCTGTGCACCAAGTTCAATTCTCCTCCTAGTCTTGTTTCCTTAAAATCTCAAATAGGGACTATCATATAGTTCCCTTAAATTCCAGAAGGAAAGCTATTTTAGAGTTAAATTCAGTGACCACAGTTAATTAGGCTTCTACTGTGCAATGTACCTTGGATGGAAAAAAGTGTATTTAACACTCTCGTACTCTTGAAAAATTCCTTATTTGCTGGGAGATTCAGGCAAACATATAAATATGAAAAAGTAGCGTGGTAAGTGTTATGAAATGCTGTGGAATTAGGATGAAGCAGCAATTAATTTGCCTGAATGAATACTCCATTGTACCATAATTTATATGGCCACTTTTATGTTGGAGGAGTTAAGAGCCCAGACTATCTATCTCTTACTTTGTCGACTATTCTAAAAGATCATTTTCCTATAGAAAATGAAGAGGGGGGAAATTGACCTTAGTAAAAGATAAATAAAGGCCAGAAATAAATATTATTTTCATGATGAATGAAAAAGCCAATTGAGTGACTTATAAATGTTACCATGAATACTATAATTACAAATATTACAGGAGACTATAAGATTGTAAGGAAAAATAACCTGGTACCAACTTAATTTTAGGTTCAGATTTTTGTAGATATGATGATATTTGCACTCTTTTTTAAAGATTTTATTTATTTATTCATGAGAGACACACAGAGGGAGAGAGAGAGAGAGAGAGAGAGAGAGAGGCAGAGACACAGGCAGAGCGAGAAACAGGCTTCATGCAGGGAGCCTGATGCAGGACCCACTCCCGGGACTCCAGGATCATGCCCTTGGTCGAAGGCAGGCACTAAACTCCTGAGCCATCCAGGGATCCTCCATATTATTCACACTCTAATAAGTATCTTTACTGAGAACATTTTGATGTGTGGGAAATGATCATTCTCAAGACAATTTGATATTGAAGTATACAGATTATAAACTCAAATATCTCTATTCTCCCTCAGTATCTTCCACTATAAATTTAACTTAAGTTTTATTGGATCACAAAATACATTTTTTTCCATTCCCATTCTTCAGGTTTAACTCAGAACTTGAAAACATGACTACTCTTTTATAACTTCACTATTATAAGCAATAAGGAACCCATCTTTAGAGTTGCTTGGGAAGATATTGGAAGGAAGAATTCATTATGAGTTTTTCTCTCCTTCTTTTCTCTTTCTTTTCCTTTCTTCCTCTCCTCTTTTGCATCTTTGCTGGTTGTCACAGTAAATGCTTTCTGTTGTGTTTTGGATTGATTGCTACCCTTTTTTTTTTGGTCACAAGAATTTTTTTTTTTTTTTTTGGTCACAAGAATTATTTGTGTAGATAACAGTCAGGTAGAAATTAGGTTAGAAGAGAACACAGCACTTTTACAAGGTACTTTTTTCAGGTCTGGTATAATTTTACAAAAGGTCTAATATCTTGATTATAACAGATTTCCCCAAATTCTTCCTTTCTTTTGCATTCCTTCTAAAACCTGTATCACCAATCACAAACACACACACCAGCCCCATGCATCCTATGCTTTTGTCCTCTCAAACTTTGCATCATGTAAATTTTCTGGCTTTCCCTATAGATTCCATTTTAAATATATTCTATGTCTGGTAAATATTTTAAGTTTTTTTTTGCATGCTTAATTTCTTGCATGCTTAATTTTCTTACATGCTGGAAATATGACCAAGAAAAGCTATTCATAAGCAACCTTAAAGAGAAACCACTGCTGATTCATTTATTTATTTGGCGAGTATTGAATAGTGGATTGTGAGACCAGGATGTGAGGCAAAAAAGATAATAATACAGTTTCCAGGGCCTTTGAGTTGCCCACAAAATAATAGGGACCTCAGGAAGGATTACGGTGAAGGTTTATCCCCCAGGGACCACATCTGTTGGCTACATCACTATTTCCCCATCCTAAGCACGACATGTGGCATATACTAAGTGCTCGATAAATATTTATGGAAAGAATACTTATTTTTTGAATCAGAAACATTATAGAGATACTTAAAAGGTACCATATGAGAGTTCAACTGGATAAGGCTATGGAATCATACCCTAAAGTTTATGATGACAATTTTTTATTCCCTTCTTTATTCACTTGGTATCCAAAAAAGAAGTTAGGACTTTTTATACTCTGAAATAAAGCCAAGTAGTGAGATACTTATTTTAAAAGTGACATTTTGCATGTCAGAATGCCTAGCATGATGCCTGAAAAGAAGTAGGCATTGCATGAATATAATCTCTTTAGTTTTTCCTATCTCGTGAATTACTTTTCTTTCACTCTCTCCTGCCACTTAAATTTCAACCTGAGACTGACTGAAATTTTTTAGGTCCTAAAACATATACAATTTCAGACATTCCCTCAGAAAAAAAAATATAGCATGATGAAATGAAAATCAGATACAAAAATGAGTAGAGTGAGAAAATTAGTCACAAAAGATTAAATTTTAAAAAGATGAAAGCTAAGAAAACAAAAAGCTGAAAGCTATCACAAAGATGATATGGTCTAGGGAAATCAAATATTTTAATTAATTACTTGATGGATACAAATATATACACTTCTTTTCCATTATTTGTGTGTATACTCTTTGAACATCTTTTCATGATGCATGTTTCATGTTTCATATTGCAGGTATCACATATTTCAAATCCATCATCTACTTGCCTCAGTAAATAACTTTTGCTAGTCATTTATATGTTATTATAATAATACTATGTATCCAACAATCACATAGCCTTTATCACATGCAACATCAGTGTTTATATTTCAAGTGTCTGGGGTGGCTGGCCAGGCAGCTCTGTTGATCTTATCTCAGTTACATATCTAGGGGTCAGCAGTTATCTGTCAGTTAACCTAGAATTGCTTTGGCTGGATTATTGAGGCCTTTTTATTATGCTTTAAGTATCTTATATCTTCTTCCTGGGACCGGTGGTTAGTCTGTGCATGTTCTTTTTAATGCAGTGGCAGAGGAGAAATGAACAAATGGGAATAATGAGCTCTTTCTTTCAGACTCTGCTTGCATTTGCTAACATCCTATTGGCTAGAGCAAGTCACATGGCTGAGCAAAGTGTCAATGGATAGGACAGTATATCCTTCTAGAGCAATGCAAATTTGTATGGCAAAGCATATAAATACAAGGAAAAGTGGAGAACTGAGTGTATCAATGTGATTCATCTGTATATTTTCTTTTTACCATTTTCCTTCATTACTTAAAAAAATAGCTCTATTGAGGTATGTTTGACACACACACACACACACACAAAACCCTATACATATCTTGTGTACATATATAATGTATACAATTTGTTGAGTATTCGTATAGGCTCACCCTCGTGAAACCATCACTACAATCAAGAAGAATAAACATACCAATCAATTCCAAAATTTTCTTGTGCCCCTTTGCTTTTCCTTTTTTTTTTTTTTTTGTAAGAACACTTAACATGAGATCTACTCTCCTGAGGTCTACTCTTAACATGTGATCTATAGGCACCATGTTGTATAGGAGATTGCTAGAGCTTATTCATCTTGCATAACTGAGACTTCATATCCTTTAATAACAGCTGTCCTTTGCCCTTCCCTCTAGCTCCTAGCAACCACCGTTTTACTCTCTGCTCTCATGAGTTTAATTATTTTAGATACATCATGTAAGTGGAATAACTCAGTGGAATAATGCTAGGACTGGCATTCAGATTCATCCAGGTTATCCTATATGACAAGATTTTCTTTTTTGAAAATGCTGAATAAAATTCCATTATTATATATCACATTTTCTTTACCCACTTATCCATCCATGGACATTTAAGTTGTTGGCATATCTTGACTATTGTAAATAATGCTGCAATGAACATGGAAGGGCATATATGTTCTTGGGATCCTGCTACCAACTTTTCCATATATTCCAGGAGTGGACTGCTTGATCGTATGATGGCTCCATATTTAATTTTTTTAGAATCTCCATACTATTTTCCATATTGGCTGCACCATTGTACACATTCCCAGTAGTGCAGAAAGGTCCCAATTTCTTTACATCTTTGTCAACAGTAGTTTTTTAATTAATAGTGGCCATTTGAATAGGTATGAGGTGGTATCTCATCATAGTTTTGATTTGCATTCCCTGGTGATTAGTGATGTGAAACATTGTTCCTGTACCTATTGGGTATTTGTATATCATCTTTGGAGATATGTCTATGTGAGTCTTTTGACCATTTTTTAACTGGATATTTGGGCTTTTGGCTATTGAGTTATAGAAGCTATATATGTGAGATATTAACATTTTATTGCTTATACAGTTTTTAAATTATTTTTTCCCATTTTGTAGATTACCTTTTAATTCAGTTGATCATTTCCTTTGCTTTACAGAAGCTTTTTAGTTTAATGTAGTCCCACTTGTCTATTTTTGTTTTTGTTGCCTACACTTCTGGAGTTATATGTAGGAAATCACTGCCAAGACCAATGTCAGCAAATTCTTCCCCTATATTTTCTTCTAGGAGTTTTATAGTTTCAGGTTTTATGTTTGGATTTTTAATCCATTTTGACTTATTTTTGTCTAATTTCATTCTTTTGAATGTTGATGTCCAGTTTTTCTAGCACCATTTGTTGAAGAAACTATGCTTTCCCCTCATTACCTTTTTCAGATCATTTATCCATGTGGTTTGGTGATTGAGTTTCATATGGATCCCAAGAATACCAATTCCATTATTTCAGTTTTCAAAATATAAGAGTCAGATTTACATAAAGGTTTAGAATGAAATAACTCCTTTTGGAAAGGAAAAAAAATGAGAAAATACTTGAATGTCAGATTCGATGCTTGAACTCTCTTTGGCTTATAATGGTAGTCTTTAACAAAAGTTTACTGGGATCCTGAATATATATATTATAAATACTACCCTGTTTATTCTTTCATTCTCTCTCTTTCTCTCTGTTTCTGTCTCTCTTTTTCTTTCTCTCCCACTCTCTCCTTTTCTCCTTATTATACAAGTGTGGTTTTGGTGTGATATTTGTTTGGAGAGCTTACAATCTAGCTGTGGTTAGAAGAGAAACATATTTTTTAAAGGAAAAATTATAAATAGTGGTGAATAGTCTAGATACAAGGGCAGTTAGGAGTGAGAGAAACCATGTGGTATTTGGTATGTCATTTCAAGCATGGTAGGGTTTTCAGTATGAAGATGTGGGGAGAACAGCAATCTAAGCAGAGAGAATGAAGTAAGTAAGACTATGGGATTAAGAAGTAGAAAGAGGGAGATCAAATTACTAGAAGCAATAAATAAATATATTAAAAGGAATAGTACCATGAAGCCGAAATGTAGGCTGTGAGTATATATAACTTTTACTGTAAGGCTGAGATGTTTTAAGTTTTTAATTTCTTTTTTACCTTAAAAAAAAGCACTTTTATTTCAATAAGAAAACCACAAACGCTGGAAATGTGTCCTTTCATGACTCTTATAATCAATAATATTTATTGAATGTAAGTTATGTACATATAACTAGCTTGGCAATTGCAGAGTCCTACCCTCAGAAGTCTTTCATTTTAGGGGTGGAAACAGATGTGTAAACAAATGACTATGATACCATATTCCAAATGCTATTATAGAGATATGCCTATGAAATAAACAATCACAGAAAAGGAAACAGCTATCTCAGAAGGGTTTGGGTAAGACTCATGATGCAGTTGAATAGTGAAGACAGCTTTTTCAAAAAGAGAGAACAGAAGAAAACAAAATTTAGCCTCATTAAAGATTAAGGGGGAATGTAAGAAATGGAAATTCTATAAAGCTGGTTATGGTGAATGGAATGAGTAGCAGATGATAGACTTCCAAATGCCATTTGAAGCCACATTCTGAAGGGTGCTGAGGGTCAGAGTAGACTTTGTGTAGTCCCTAGAGGTGTAAGCAGGGGAATGGCATGATTAGATACAAGGGACTTCAACAATGATGTGGCCCACTTACTACAAGTTATGGCTGAGGCTTAGAGGGTGGACAGGAAGACTAGAGACATGGGAGGAATTCTCGTAAGTAGGAAAGGGCTTCTGTGAGCTAGAGTCTATGTGCCACAGGAAGATGGATGATAGAGAAAGGTACATCATTTGCCACTTTTTAAGATTTTAGGGGGTAGATGCAGACCCTCCCAGGGAGAGTAGTTTTTAGCTCTTACCACTAAAAAATTTCATTCCAAAATGTTTGCTGATTTTTTTTTTTTTTTTTTTACAGACTTTCTAAATCTTCCAAAGCATACCATCTAAAAGCCATTATCACTTTCTGGTTCATGTATGACTTTCACAGTCTTGCTTTTGTCCCTGCCTGACTTTAGTAATTTTCACACTCTCAAGTATGAACAGCTTTGAATTTGCTTTGTTATGACTGTGTCAGTTAAATGGACCCATGTTCTTAGCATTTGTCCTGGGAAATCTTTTTTTTTTTTTTTGTCCTGGGAAATCTTTAGGTTAGAAAGATGTTCTGCACAATTTTGGATTTTATTGTTCTTTCTCATAAGAATTGTCATTGAACTTTATACTTTCCAGTAATTGCATTTATTTACCATGTAGTACCTTCCATTTTGTTTGGTACCTTACTATTAACTCTGCTTTCTTTACCAATCTCTATCAGTTAGGAATAGGGTTGGCTCTGCTTGACACAGACTAAAATAACAAGACCTTATTTTTCTTACATAAAAGCCAGACCTTGGTAATTGAATGCTGGCTTAGTGCCATTGCCCCACAAAACCCTCAGAGACCCAACTCCTTTCAGCTTGCTTGCCACCACTCCCTTGGGAGTAGCCCTTGTTTTCATGGTCTCAACTGATCCACACACATATCCCCATCCCAGGCCACACAGCAATAAGGCAGAGGGCTGAGAAGGGGTAAAGGAAACCTAGAAGCTGTTTTAAGGACAGAGTCTTCATGTATACAGAGACCTTTCTGCAAACATCTCACTGACCATTACTGAGTCCATAACCACAGCCAGCTGCATGATATGTAGGGAAGTATAGATAAGTAGTCTTATTTTATGAAAAGACAATAAAGGATATTAGGAGAAATTAAACTTAAAAAAGAAGGAGGGAACATAATATTTTAGGCAGATAACCACATGAGAGACCCAGAAAACCTTTGTTCAGGGCCAGTTTCACTTGGGTTACCTCTCTGAACCTGTTTGTCCTAAAATTAGGATAATCATTCTGTCCTAAATGTTCCCATAGTGTTGGCGGTTGAGGGTCAAATACAATGATGAATTGAGAATTCAGTGCTGCATAAAAATAAAGTATTATTTTTAAAGTATTAAGCAATCTTCTGAATATAAACTCTATAGATATTAATGAGACGGTGTCAGTTTTTACATCAGACCCTATGATAACCTTATTTGACAAGCAAAAGATTAACAGATTAATGACAAAGAACTCTTTAAAAAAAGAAAACACCTTTCAAGCATATGATAATGCATTTGATTCTTCTATGAATGCTGTGTAATAAGGATTATTATGTTCATTTTACAGAGAGGAAAATTAAAGCAGAGGTTAAATAAATGGCTCTGGGCTAGGTAGCTTCTGAGTGGTGAGTTTAGAAACTATGTTGTCTGCAAATCTCACACTTTCTTTGTGATCTGTTGCTGCTCAAATCCTTATGCGTCACGTTTCTCGTTTTCTGTTTGGCAAAGTTTAGAGCTCCAAGATTAGAGTGACAGACAGTCAGATATTTATCCCTACTTTATCTACATAGTGTTCATTCTCATTTCTCCCTAGTATGAATCAAATCCAATTTACCAGTTCCTTTCTGTGCACATACATTATTCTCCAGAACCACCTAAAATCTTGTCCCACTAAAATGTTTTTCCATATTTGACTTACCCAAATTCTGCCCTTTCTTTGAGTGTCAACCAGGGTCCCATCTTCTGTGTGAGACATTTCCTGAATATTTCAGGCCACACAGATCTTCCATTTTCCTGAACTTCTGTAACATAGAGAATATAAATAGAATGCATATATTACATTTAATTATAGAAATAAATTATACACTGTATCAGAATATTCCATATGTCTTAGGTTTCTCTCCCCATCTAGACTTTAAGGTCTTATACTTCTTAAGTTATTTCAGTAGCACAAGGACAGTGGTAAGAACATAGGAAGAACAAAACCAGTTCATATTCAAATTGAGCCAACTAGTAATTCTTGAGCATCTCATAAGATATAGTCTTAACTTTCATCTCAAATGAGGAAACAGGTTCAAAGAGGCAAAAAGACTGATCCAGTGTCAAGCATCTAGGAATTAAAACCTGCTGTAATAAAGCTGTGGTCCTAGGCTTGATCCTCTACAAATATCAACTGAACATTTGTCTGGAAGCCAAATACTCTGTGTGTGTTTAGCTTACCATCCCAAGTTGAGAGAAGCCAAGGATAATTAGGCATTCCTGGTAATCATTGGGTGGATTTTCATATATCTTATATTCAAAACCAAGAAGATGACCAGAACCGATGGATGTTTTATCAGTAGAAAAGAGGGATAAGAACTTCCAACTAAACCAAGATGTTAAAAATGAACTATAGGTATATGCCCTTATGTATGCCACCATGAGATATTTAGTCCATAGCCATGTTGCCATCTGTAGAGCCTATATGATTACTTTCTTCTGTTATGTAATATGAATTTTTTCAGGGAAGGGGCAATGTTTTATGCTTATGTTCATTTTATAATCGCAATGACAACTAGAGTAGTGCTAAGGAGATTCATAAAAAATACATTGTTGGAAGAAAAACATTATCTTCTTGTTTTCTTCTTTCTGGTATTTAAATACCTTCTTCATGTAGACTGTTGAATATTTTCACTGATGGACAACCCAAATATTTAAAGACTACAAGCATGTTCCCATTTCATCTTAGGATATTGAATTGAATTGAACAATTTTTAATGGTTTTAGTGGTTTTATAATGTATATATACATATGTGTATATATCTGTGTATATACATATATATATATATATGTTCTGAGATATAAAATATGTCCATCAGAGCTTAAGCTATCAATTATTGATCCATTTATATATATCTACATTTACTTGTAAAATAATTGAGCTATAAAAAGAAATGCTTTCATTCCACCAATATAGCTAAGAATGATTTAGTGATTTTTATGTTTACTCCTGTATTCAAGGCAATGTTTAGGACCACAGGGAAAGATCTTAAAATAAAAAGCTCTGGCATAGGTTATAAAGATCATATTTTAGGGCATCCCCGGTGGCGCAGTGGTTTAGCGCTGCCTGCAGCCCAGGGCGCGATCCTGGAGACCCTGGATCAAGTCCCGCGTCCGGCTCTCTGCATGGAGCCTGCTTCTCCCTCTGCCTGTGTCTCTGCTACTTCTCTCTCTCTCTCTCTGCATCTCTATGAATAAATAAATAAAATCTTTTTTAAAAAAGATCATATTTTATTATTACTTATGACTGCAATGACATTTTCTGCTGTTGAAAATATTTTGGTTCAAATTATTTTTGTTTGAAAAAATCATATTACACTATTTGAGTATGTTTTCATTTCGTGAAACAAAAATGTGGGGCCCATAGAGGCCTTGTAATGTAATATAACCCCTTTACTTTACTACAGATGAGTTTATGTGATTTACCTGAGGTCACAGAGTTAATTAAAGGTAGTTCAGAGACAAGAAGCCAGTTCTCCTTATCCCCTCGGTCTCCCTCTCTCTCCCTACTAATTTCAGTTTATACTTTTTAATTCTCAAAAGAGTCATCTTGAGAAGCAGGATGATTTATTCCAAAGGTCACTGATTCTTTCCTCTCTGTCTTTTTCCTCTCCAGCCCTCTTCAATCTAATTCCTGTGGGCCTGCGTGTGGTGGCTATCCAAGGAGTGAAGGCCAGCCTCTATGTGGCCATGAATGGTGAAGGCTATCTGTACAGCTCAGTAAGTACCTTGTAAAATGTGTGTGTATGTGTGTGAGTGTGCTTGTGTGCACACATAAGCTGGCATTGAGAGGTAGGTAAGTAACCGTTATTTTAGGGAAGAAAACTAGAAGTTGAAGTCATTTTATATTTTCTGACCCAAAATGTCAGGCTTTTATTAAGATTTTATAATTTACAATGTGAAGGATTGTGCCCTGTTGAGAAAGAGCGAGTTACTCTCAATACAGTGCAAACTCTCTTCATCTGGCTTCTACTTCTAGAGGATAATCAGTCTTTCAAGTTTTACCTTTCTGTTTAAATAAAGGGGTGAGTCAGTTTTCCTTTTTCCTGTTACTTCTTGAAGCACAGAGGATGGTTTAAGAAGTTAAATTCTTCAGTTTGTCTGGGAGTCTTCTCTGTCTTCTTGTTGGGAAAAAAACTTTTGGAATAGGTTGTGTTTTGCTTGTATTTAAGTACATTTTTTCAGTACTTAATCCATCAGATTCCTGGCATAACTGGTCACTTCAAAACCATGTGAATTTATGGAATGAGCTCTTGATTATGACTGGAAATTTGAGTTTTATACACATTTCAGTTACTATTTCTTTTTGGTCAAGTTCCCTTCCCTCTTTGGCTTAATTTCTGGACTTTTAAAATGAGAGTGTTGGACACCATATCATTTAGCATCTCTTTTAAATCTTAAACTGATATATTTAGGTAGCATCAGTGGCTAGATTATAAGCACTGACATATTTTAAAGTACTTAACTCTTGTCTGATGTCTGTCTGATTCTCAAGATAATAATTTATGTACTGGGAGAGTGTGGCTGCATTGAATCTCATGTATATAGATAATTTCTGTTCTCTCATAAGGGAATTGCCTTTTTGTAGTTCATGAAGAGAGATTCTTGAAAATCATGGGTAAAGATTTCCACACTTTCTATGATCTCAGTAAACAGCATAGTTATTAGGGAAGTTCGCTTATGCCTACTAGATTCTAAATTAAATATTAAATAGCTTTTATTAAACTTCCTCCATATTCAGTTAAATGAACCTCTGCTATACTATGCTTGCTTTTTAGTAATACGTTTGTCATTCATATTAGGATTTTTGTTACTGTCTTATTCCTGAGCATATTCAGATATGAATTTGTATTCATATGCTAGATGTACACATGCACATTTTTTTCAACAGTTCCATTCAATATAATACAGATCAATATATTTTTTGGCTAAAACAAAAATGAGCTTTTATTCTTGATGTGTCATAATTCTAACAGTTTTTAATGTCCAGCTATTGTGAGTCTATATTTTAAATGCAAGAAATAAAATAAACAAAAGGAAGATAAAAGGTTGTTTTGAATGATTCCAATTAGTTAAACTTTAAAAAAAGTTTTGACAGTATTACAAAGTAAAATATGGAGATGATTTTAGGATTAAGGATTTAATCAGTCATCAAGTAAAGAGCTAAAACTAGCAATTATACAAAAAAGATGAGTTTAGTTCTTTGGACCAAAGTTCATTTCCAAAGGTTTGGGAAGAAGATAAATGCAAAAAAAAAAAAAAAGTCTGACAACAGTATTGTAGGCAGAGGACAGTTGTATAGGAGAGAGAGAGGGAGGGAGAGAGTGTGTCTGTGTGTGTGTGTGTGTGTGTATAGGGGGTAGTGGTGGGGAGGGCTCACTCTTGCTGAATGCAATCCCAAAGTTCCTGAGAAGAGTCTAGGTACTCAGTATGAGATAACTGAACTTCATACTTTGAAGGACATTCAGAGACGCATACTTTTTATTCTTGCTCAGAACTAATAGGAGTAAGTGCTGGTGTTTAATTTTGAATGGTGGGCACAGGCCTGAAGATTTTATTATAAGACTAGGGAAGGCTAAAACTAGGGTAGGTGAACCTGAAAGATTATAGAGCACCAAGACTCCATCACTCATGCATTACTGGTCCATGTGGCATGCCTCAGCAAGATAGCATCAGCATAGCCAGGGCCTTGTGGTGAGTTAAAAGGCTGTTAACATAGGCTTTCTTGAGGTGTTTTTGGTGTGTATTAAGGCTTGAAGTTTCTTTTAAAAAGCAGTTTCCTACTTCATGTTAAAAAGCTTGGATAGGCCCACCAATGGAGGCCAAAGCTAGTATATTGCAGGGACTCGTGGTTGACGTGTGGCTGGGGACAAACCCAGGTCCTAAAGAAGCCAGTTAGAGTACAAATGGTATCATTTATCTGGTGTCATTCATCTGGATTGTGTTCATTTTTTTTTGTGTGTGTGTGTGTTCATTTTTAAACTAGGAATGAAATCCCTTGTGACTTCTGATTTCTCCCCCTCACCAGGAGAAAGAAAGGGTGCAAAAGATGGAATGACTGTTGGAGAGCATAGAGCTAAAATTTAAGATTCATTCTGAAAAATCCATTTTAATAGCTGAGTTTAATTAATGCGCATTTAATAAGATCACTGATGCATCTGGATTTGTTTTTACCATTGTAGTTTGTATATTTTTTGCTTCCATCTTCTTTTTTCATTTCCTTGTGTTGACACTTTTTTTTTCTATTCTGTTCTTATTCTTCCACTAGTTTGTAAATGTAGGTTATAATTCTGCATCTTTAGTATTTACCCGCTTTTTTTAAACATGCATATATAAGTATACAGTCTGCTAAATATTTTTTTGTGTGTGTTTCTGTCCTCCTTCCCAAAAGCTGGTGGACCTTAGGCTGTTGCCTTGCCTTCTAAGTACCATCATGCTTCTCACCAATTTGGTCAGAAGGAAGAAAACTTAAAAAGAAAATCATTTGCATACTTAGTTATTATTCTTTAGATAATAATTAAATTTACCAATCTTTAAAATAATTTACATGCATATAGTTTTCGGTTTTGTGTGCATATCAAATTTGAACTCTCCGAAGTTTATTTTTCTTCTAAAAGAAATCTTTGTGTTGGATGTGAAGGTCCATAGGTGAGGAATTCATTTCGTCTTGGTATCCATGAAAAGCCTTCTTTTCACTTTCATTCTTGCATTGTAGTTCAGATAATATTACGATTCCAGTAGACCTATATTTTTCCCAGCAGTTTGAAAATTATATTCCATTGGTTTCTGTCATCTGTTGTTGACTTTGAGAAATTTGCTGTCAGTTTAATATTCTTTCCTTTGTAGGTAACTACAAAAACTACAAAACAAAAGTTTCCTCTTTATGTTGCATGCTTTACACATTCAACTATAATATCTTGTGAATCTATCTTAATTTATCTTGTTCAAAATTCTGAATGCACTTTTAATCCCCAGATTCATATTTCTTCAGTTCTGGGAAATTTTAATTCAACCCATGTACATTTTATTTCTCTATCTTGATGCTGATAATGTTCAAAATGACTTATGTTAGAAACTCAAATTCATCTACTCTAGGGTTAATGTCAGCTATTTTGTGATTTCAATCACTGTTTTTCGTTTTTGGATGTCGAATGGTTTCTGAGTACTATCCATCTGATCTTGACTGATTTCTTCCTGTTTTTACTATCTGGCTCTTTTTTTTTTAATCTGGCTCTTTTTATAGGAAGTTATTTACTCATTTATCTCTCTGAGCATTCTTATAATACTTTGTCAGAATTTCCTATGAGTTTAATTTCTTTGGTAATGAATTCATGTGTTAATCATTGATTTTGTCGGCTATCATTTTAAGAATTGGATTGAAATTATATTAGGATTTAGAATTAGTTCTCTATGTGTTTGGGATTTTGGTCTGCAGGAACATTTGTTTTCCCTCCCCTCCCCTGCCTCATGATCTTCCTCTGAGGTCTATCCTCACTTTCTAGTTTGTTGTTGTTGTTGCTGCTATCCAGCCTCCAGTGGCAGTAGTTTAGAATAAGATGTTAGAGTCATTCAAAGCTCCTATCCTAGGGTAACAGTGGGGTTAAGGAAGGGGGCCTGGGCTAATTCTAGTTCCTCTCATTGTGAGGCTGTGTCTCTCACTAGATCTTGCCTAAAGTTGTATCAGCATTTTTATTTTAGCATTTTTACAGTTGGAGCAGGAAAACTATACCAACCAATAGTGTGAGCAAGTAGACTGGCTCCGGTCCCCATCCTGCATAGGGGACTTTTATTCCCATTGACTTGCCCAGAGTGGAACCCTAGGGCACACCACCAAGGTCAGGATAGGGAGCTTGCAGCTACAGCCTGCTCAATCCTTTGTTTCCATTCCATAGGGATGCTTAGCTTGCTTTGAACCTATGTCATTTAGATCTTAGATTTTTATATTTTATTCATTATTGCTACCTGTTTGGAGCACAGTGGGTGCAACATGGTCTGAACTCATGCCTTTTTCAATTATAGTAAAAACACATGAAATTATAGTAAAAAACACATAAAATTTACCATCCTAACCATTTTTAAGTGTTACATTACAGTAGTGTTAACTTTATGCACATTATTGCGCAACAGCTCTCTAGAAATTTTTCATCTTGCAAAACTGAACTTCTGTACCTATAAACAAAAATTCCCTTCCCCCCTCCCTCTCAGCTTCTGGCAAACACCATTTTCCTTTCAGTTTCTGAGTTTGACTACTTTAGATACCTCATAATTGTGGAATCATGTAGTATTTAATCTGTTTGTGATTGGCTCATTTCACTTAGTATAATGTCTCCAAGGTTCATCCATATTGTGGCATCTGAACAATTTCCTTCTTTTTAATTTTTTGAGAAACTTCCATACTGTTTCCCAAAGCAGCTGCATCATTTTATATTCCCAACAGCAATGTTCAAGGGTTTCAATTTTTCCATATTGTTGCCAACATTTATTTTCCTTCCTCTCCCATTTTCTCTCTTTCACAGTCTGTTTCTTCCTTCCTTCCTTCCTTCCTTCCTTCCTTCCTTCCTTCCTTCCTTCCTTCCTTCCTTCCTTTCCTTCTTCCTTCTTCCTTCTTCCTTCTTCTTTCTTTCTTTCTTTCTTTCTTTCTTTCTTTCTTTCTTTCTCTTTCTTCTCCTTCTTTCTTTCTTCGTTCTTCTCTTTTTTTGTTAGTGGTCCTAAAACATACAAGATGATATCTCATTATAGTTTTGCATTTCCCTTGGATTAGTAATGTCAAGCACTTTTCATATACATGTTGGCCATTTGTAGGTCTTTGGAGAAATGTCTGTTTAAGTCCTTTGCCTCCTTGCACTGCCAGTCTTCTCCCTCTCCCCCATATCCTTTCTCCCCCTGATCCCCACCACACCTTACAAAATTGAGATAAAATAAATCTCATTCTGTGATTGTTAATCTAAACACTAATTTTAATACTGTTTCACTAGTTTTGACCTTTGAAATAGGTAGACTTATGGGTTTTATTCTGCAAATTGCTGGTGGTCATGAAACCATTCACGTAATATTTGTAGTATGTTATCAACCAAATAACATTTGGATAAAACACCTAATTTCTTTTAATAAGTCCTCAGATCTGTTACTGCATCTCTCATCTGTGATGCAATAGGACACTTTGCCTGTATTAAAAGGGCCAAGAGTAAATGCCTTTTTTGTTGAACATGTCTATAGAGTTGGCAGTTAATGCTGAAATTTGTCAAATAGCCCTTCCAAAATTATACTTGTGAAATACACAAGAAAATACATTGAAAAAAAAAAGTCCTTTGCCTCTTTTAAATGTGTTTTTGGCTGTTGAATTGTGAGAGTTCTTTACATATGAATATGAACTCCTTATCAGAAATATGATTGGCGGGCAGCCCAGGTGGCTCAGCAGTTTAGTGCCACGTTCAGCCCAGGGCCTGATCCTGGAGACCCGGGATCCAGTCCCACGTCGGGCTCCCTGCATGGAGCCTGCTTCTCCCTCTGCCTGTGTCTATGCCTCTCTCTCTCTCTGTGTGTCTATCATGACTAAATAAATAAAATCTTAAAAAATATATATATGATTGGCAAATATTTTCTCCTATTCCATAGGTTACTTTTTTACTTTTCTTTGCTCTGCAGAAAATTTGATGTAATCTCACTTGTCTATTTTTACATTTATTGCCTGTGAATTTGGTTTCATATCCAATAAATCATTGCCAAATTCAATGTCATGAAGATTTTCTCCTGTGCTTTCTTCTAGGAATTTTACAGTTTTATGTATCACATTAGGTTTTTAATACATTTTGAGTTAATTTTTGTATATAGTGTAAAGTAAGGGTCCAATTTAATATATGTTTGCATACAGATAACCAGTTTTTCCAACACTTTATGTTAAAGAGACATCCTTTCCTTATTGTGTAGTCTTGGCACCCTCATCAAAGAACACTGGGCCATATTTTTGAGAGATAATTTCTGAGTTCTCTATTTTGCTTCATTCATATTTGTAGGTCTGTCTTTATGCTAGTAACTACACTTTTTGATTACTGTAGGTTTGTAAGATGTTTTAAAATCAGGAAGTGTGAGTCCACCTTTTTTTTTTTTAATCAAGATTGTTTTGACTATTCAGAATCCTGTGAGATTTTGTAGATTTTAGAATTTTGTTTCCCCACTTCTGAAAAAAAATGCCATTGAGATTTACAGGGATTAGATTGAACCTGAAGGTTGTTTTGGGTGGTATGGATACTTTGGCAATATTAAATTTTTCAATCCATAAACACAGATGTCTTTCCATTTATTTTTTTCCTTAATTCCTTTCAGCAATATTTTGTAGTTTTCAGTACATAATTCTTTTGCCTCCTTGATTAAGTTTATATTTATTGTGCCTTTTGGAAAGGAAGCCTAAAATAATTTTAATGGCATTAAATGATACTTTTTTAAATAAAATAGAGTAAATAAAAGTTTTAGAAGGCATCACTTTCCCACACAAAAGAAGCTCACAAATGCTAGAAACTTCTGTTCCTGAAACACCTTCTTCAGTAGTTCAGGAAACACTGCTGTGTCACAATCTGTTGAGACAGATTTTCCTATAAATTTTACCTTATTCAGACAGTGCCCTTAATTTTAAAATTTTTGCTATTTAACCAGTTTTAACTGACTTGAATTTTAACATTGTTTAATGTTTCATTTCCTTTGAGGTTTACAAGATTTTGAAAAGTCTTGTAAAACAACCTAAATTTTGTAAAATTATCACAATGCTTAAAGATATTGGTGTGGGAATGGGGAGGGTTGCATCTTTTCATCAAATATAGGGAAGATGTAGTCTGAATCTTCTCTTTCTACTATCCTCTGTAAGTTTACTGTAAGATTGATATCTTTTTATACTTTTCTTAATTTGACCTGAACCTTGTATATTTAAAACAATTACAGAGAAGAATTATTTGACATAAAAATTTAAGTCAGATTATTTCCAAACTGGTCATTAAAAATTGGTGACAGATTTCAGGTTGTACTACAAAGCTGTGGTCATCAAGACAGTGTGGTACTGGCACAAAAACAGACATATAGATCAATGGAACAGAATAGAGAACCCAGAAGTGGACCCTGAACTTTATGGTCAACTAATATACGATAAAGGAGGAAAGACGATCCACTGGAAGAAAGACAGTCTCTTCAATAAATGGTGCTGGGAAAATTGGACATCCACATGCAGAAGAATGAAACTGGACCACTCTCTTGCACCATACACAAAGATAAATTCAAAATAGATGAAAGATCTAAATGTGAGACAAGATTCCATCAAAATCCCAGAGGAGAACTCAGGCAACACCCTTTTTGAACTTGGCCACAGTAACCGGAGAAGGACAAACAGTGTATGTTCTCATTCATTTGGGATGAATAATATGAATAATAGTGAAAGGGAATATAAGGGAAGGGAGAAGAAATGTGTGAGAAATATCAGAAAGGGAGACAGAACATAAAGACTTCTAACTCTGGGAAATGAACTAGGGGTGGTGGAGGGGGAGGAGGGGGGGGTGGGGGTGAATGGGTGACGGGCACTGAGGGGGACACCTGACGGGATGAGCACTGGGTGTTATTCTGTATGTTGGTAAATTGAACACCAATAAAAATTAATTTATAAAAAAAAAATTGGTGACAAAATATTTTAGATAATTATTATAGTTCTATGTGTAATAAAATATATAAAGGATAAAAGTAATACTACTATAGTTACATTGATGATGCTGTTATACTTAACATTTTTTTTGTTGTTCTGTATGTATGTAATTATTAACCTTCCTTGTAGCTCAATTCAAATTTAACGGTTATGTGAATTCTTTCTATTACCCATATCAATGAGAATTATATACTACTTCTGCTTTAATATTACAGTACAGTAAAAAACAGTCTCTGTTTTTCTGGTGGAAAGGAATTATATCACACTCATCTTTGCTACCTGGGCCATACATTTCCTCCAATCATAACGTTAAGTACATTCTCTGATAAAGGAAGGCTGTCAATGAACTTGTTGAATTTTAAAGAATTGCCTATTGCAAGTGTAGATGGAGTAAATTTTATGCAACAGGTGAACAATTAGCTATGACTACACTGGTGGTCTTACAATCCATAGCACAAATGCTCCTTTGTCCTCAAAGTCAACTTTAGTAAACCTAAAATTCATTCAATACATATTTATTGGAACTCTCCCACATACTAGACATTATTCTATATAGTGAGCATATGAAAATAGGTAAAATAGGCAAGATCCTAATCTTCCTAGAATTTTCACTTATCATCATAATTACTTGTTAGAAGCTTGGGCCAGTACAAAATTAGAGAGCACAGTCTCCCAGACCACCTTCACTTCTAACACCAACTGTAAGTTCGGGTCAAGGCTGGTTCCCAAAACCACTCCTTTTGGTTTGATAATTTATTAGAAGGACTTACAGAACTCACTGAAAGCTAATAAAGTATATACTTGTGGTTATTGTTTATTACAAGGAAAGGTTACAGGGAAGCCAAGGGAAGAAGTATATGGGCAGAATTTAGGAGACCCCCAAAGTACCAAATGCAATTTCTGTTATCTTCCTCCTATAGAATCAGAATATGTTGGTATTAAGAGTTTTTAATGAGACTCCATTATGTAGAATTGATTGAATGATTGCCCTTGTGGTTGACCTCAGACTGATATGTTGCCTGACCCAAAGTGCTAACCCTAAACTGCAATGTTTCTCTCTGGCTAGTCTAAGGTCCTTAGGTAAACAAATATCAATTTCCAGAAGTCAAGAGCAAATGTCACATATCTTTTGGGACAAGATTTAGTTCTTTACAGGTATACATACTGTCTAATTGAAGTGAATGCCATATTTTATTAACATATTACTCTGACTCAGCCTCCAGTCTCCCCCTGTTATGACCCAAACATGTTCTCTCAAAAATGCATATGTCGAAGCTCTAATCCTCAATATGATAGTATTAGGAGATGAGGCCTTTGGGAGGTAATTAGGTTTAGATGATATCATAAGGATGGAACCCTCATAATGGGATTAACATCCTTATGGAAAGAGGAAGAGAAAGAACTTTTTTCTGTCTGTGAGCACACAAAAAAGATGTCATGCAAACATACAGTGATATGGTAGCTATCTGTAAACCAGGAAGAGAGTCCACACCATGAACCAAGTCTAACAACACCTTAATCTTGAACTTCCCAGCTTCTAGAATTATGCAAAATAAATGTCTGTGGTTTAAGCCACCCAGTCTATGGTATTTTGCTATAGCAGACAAGATACCTCCCTTCTGCCTACCATCTATTTTCTTTCCCCAGCTTGGAAGAAGGAAATGGTGAAAGAAATGAAAGTCATGAGGGTAACATCTGGTACATCATCATTTGGGAAGTAAAAACATAACTCAGTGCTTTGGACAACTTGGGAGCCTTGACATTTGAATTTAGGAAATTACAGTTAAAAAGAATGCAATTTGAATGGCTTGAAACATGTCTAAGACTTGTGAACTAGACCTCAAGTATTGGGTCCTTTCAAAGAAAAAAAAAGATTTATTTATTTTGAGAGAGAGAGAGAGAGAGTGAGCAGGGGTCAGGAGCAGAGGGAAAGGGAGAGAGAATCTCAAGGGGACTCCATACTGAGTGTGGAGCCTGAGGCAAAGCTCAGTCTCAGGACTCTGAGATCATGACCTGAGCCAAAACCAAGAGTCGATTGCTTTACTGACTGTGCCACCCAGGCACTCCAGTATTGTTTTCTTTTTTTTTTTTAATGATTAGTTTGATACATTTAGTACACACATCCATGGCATTTCAGTAATTGATAATGATTAAGATGTTTTAAAAAGGTTTGATTTTCTGACTACAATCAGCATTTACTTTATAAACTCAAAACAATTATATTGATAATGTTGTGGCTTTTATCAGTTATCTCTTATTTAATTTATGAACTATTGAGAATTTTTTTCAATTGCGGAATTAACCAAGGTCAAATTATAGGAGTACAGATTCTTATTGTTTAACACTACCTTAATCTATGCCAATTATATTAAAATTAAATCAATGATAAAGCGACTCCTTTAAGTCAGTCTCTGTTCTAATACATAAATAATATAAGCTGTCACAAGAGTAGCTCTAACAGTGATAGCCATAGCAGCAATATTAACGGCTGTGTTGGTATAAATAATGTAGTTTATTTAGTTTTTGTTGTTTCTAAGATGCTCTTAGATTTATATGTAATTTGCACAGTGACTCTGTGAGGAAGGACAAGAATGAATCATTAAATATAGATAAATACTACGGCTTAGAAAGCTTATTGACATAAGACCATCCTAGTGAGTAATAGAACCCAAACTATTATACAAGTCTTAACTCCATAAATTATGAGATTTTTGATCATACCACACTGCCCCTGCCTTATATGTAATAGATCTTCCCACTCTAGAACATATTCTCAATTTTTAACTGAGCTTTCATATAAACAGTCTCAACTGAGCCTTGCAATAACTGTGATATTGCTACGGAAGGACAAAAGATAGACCTGGGAAGCAGAGCTTATGTGACTAAAATGAGGGCACTCAGCACAGGTTAGGTAGATTAAGAAAAGGAAATCCTAGTTCAATGTTCATTTTTAAAACCAACATTGTTTATCCTATTTGCTGTTGCAGTTAAGGATGTGTCACTCTATACTGCTACAACTTAATGTCAAAAGCATAATTATATTAAAGTCAAGGCAGCCTATCACCTTGTTTATTTATAGGAATCAACAGCAATAAGAGCAAGAATGAGAGAGAGATTTTTTAATTGACTCATGTCCTTTTGCACTGTTCAGAATTACATGCCTAAATCTGGTGCTGCAGTGAGAGCAGACAATGTCAAGATTGTGATAAGACACTGACTTTATATTGAAAAATTAAGTCAAGAGTTATTGAGAAACATGGGAGGGGTCTTTGAGGAAGAAGAAAGAGGACCAACACTGAAAGCTATAAGGGCGGGGTAAATTTATGCCTATGAGGTGACAATAGGAGAAAGTACCTTTTAATTTTACTTCTCTAATTTCTTTTGCTTCTCACTATCATCGATGTCCAAAATTTCTCATTGCTGATGACCCAATAAAACTGTTCTCAATTTCTGCAAAAATAACTTACATATATTGCACCTTGATAGGATATTTATCTGTATATTCCCTTTCTTCCTTTTGTTATAATTACTGGGTTTTGTGTCCTATTTATCTAATCAGATACAAGGAACTTGAAGTTAGTGATCAGATCTAATATAGATTAGGGGATCCCTGGGTGGCGCAGCGGTTTAGCGCCTGCCTTTGGCCCAGGGCGTGATCCTGGAGACCCGGGATCGAGTCCCATGTCAGGCTCCTGGTGCATGGAGCCTGCTTCTCCCTCTGCCTGTGTCTCTGCCTCTCTCTCTCTCTCACTGTGTGCCTATCATAAATAAATAAAATAAAAATTTAAAAAAATACATCCTATGGCACTAAAGACTGTAATTACCATATAACGGTATCCGTTAAAATCCTATTGAGTGAAAAAAAAATATCCTGTTGAATGAGTTGATGGATGTGTTTCATGTAGTTTAATTCTGAAAATAATTCATTGGGCCTCTGGTTTTAATGGTTTTTGTAATAATTGTGCTGATTGTGTTTCTACACATTTTCTAGTTCAGTTATTTGGTTCAACTTTGAATAGGCTATGACTGTACTATTGAAACATGGCAAGCTTACTATAGAAGTCATTGTTCGTGCTTCTCTGCATTGAGGTCGATATTGTGTTGTAGTTTTAAGAGCTAATGTCGTGTTTTCCTCTCCATACCAAGCACTGCTTATAAGAGAGAGGGAGCTAAGACTGGCCGAGGCATCTTCCTAGGAAGCAGCCTAATCATTGCGGTTCATCTTTCAGTGGAAGATTTCCATTTTATGTTGAAAAGAAATGGCAGATTTTTAAAAAATAAACATATGTAGGATAGTGGTACAAAATGATTATCCTCTCTAGAATTGGAGTTTCCTCAACTGACTTCCTCATGGAATGTTCTGAAATCTGACACATATGCAGAACTATTTCTTAGGGCAGGTAGTGAGGTAGTGTCTCTGAAAAGTCCTGAATATTTAAGGAGAAAAAGAAAGAGAGACAGAAAGAAGGAATACCTTAGCATTAATGCCAAATGAATTACAGAGTTTTGAAGTCAATGGTATTTGGATAGAGAGAAGTCAAAGGCCAAATCACAAAGGTTTGTTTAGCAGTTAGTTTGTTAAATATTCAGTTTAGGTCATTTACATTTTTTCTTCCATATATATGTGATTTCCTTGAGTTTCATATCATTTCTTTTATATCATAGGTTAATTTTTGGCTATAGTACCTAGAAAAAATTTACTTATTTTGTCTATTTTTTTACCCTCATATATATTAATTAAGTGAACTGAGGTATTCTTAACAATGGAAGAGGAAGAGGAAGAGGAAGAAGAAAGAAGAAGAAAAGAAGAAAGAAGAAGAAAGAAGAAGAAGAAGAAGAAGAAGAAGAAGAAGAAGAAGAAGAAGAAGAAGAAAGAAGAAGAAGAAGAAGAAGAAGAAGAAGAAGAAAGAAAGAAGAAGAAGAAGAAGAAGAAGAAGAAGAAGAAGAAGAAGAAGAAGAAGAAGAAAAGAGGGGAGAAAAGAAATATGCAATCCTGTCAGACCAAGAAATTGGCAGTTGTTGCTTGCAAACATGTGACATTATTGGTTTTTGTTGGAATTAGGTTGTCTTTCTTTAGAAAGAATCAATAAGTCATTAGGTTTATTTTCAATAAGGATTAAATAATGGTAAGCATTCATTTTTAACATTATGTTTTTAGTATTAAGTGGTGTTGAATTTATTCTAAGAGTTTATAACTTCTGGAAGATATTAATACTTTAGCTCCAGGGCTAGCCTTAATTGTAAAAATTAGCATATGTGTTTCTGATAACATTTTTCATTGAAAAATAAAAATAGGATTAAGCTTCTAAGAGCAGCACTAATGAAGACCTCTGGTTAAATCATTTAGAAATGATACTAAATTTTATAGTTTTCCTTTCTGCCTTGCCATTAGGCCAATGTGCAGTCATATATCTAAAATATCTAGATTGCATTTCTTTAGTCATTAGTGAATCAGGCAGTTTTAAGTAGTATTTAAGAATGCAAGCTTTAGAAATAAAACTGGGTTTGAATCATAGTTCTGTAACTTGCTTTCTTTGTATCATTGGAGAAATTTATTAACCTTATAGACTCAGTTTCCTTATATGTAAACTGGGGATAATAACAAAAATGCATGCTATATAGAATTATAGTGAGGATGAAATGAAAGGAAAGGATCCATGTAAAAGCCTAACACTGTGCACAGTGTTAACTGGTAGTTATAGCAGTAGTAGTAGTAGTAGTAGTAGTAGTAGTAGTAGTAGTAGTTGTAGTTAGTATATGCTCAGTGTATCCTCAGTCAGTTCCTTAGTATCAGTCCATGATGTTCATGTAGTATTAATTCTACCCTTAGTTTCAGTGGTGATTCCTGATGTGCTTATTCTACTTTCTTTAGCTACTCTGGCCATGCAAGAGTGGTTGTAGAGTATTTGTCCTGTAATTAGAGCCAATTAGCTTTAGGCCCAAGACTTGAAGGAGTTGTTGAAGGAGAGTTGCCTTTTTTTTTTTTCCAACTGAATTTAGAACCGAGGGGATAAGAGGACTGCAACCATCTTTAAAGCACAAGAGAAATCCTGGATTAGAATGATTCCAATAGTCAAAGGACTGGATACCTAGGTGAAAAGATGGAGAAACCAGGTCTTTCATATCATTTGAAGTTGCACATGAAGACACATCTGAAGCCAGCCCTACCTGTGACATTTGCAATTTTACGACTTAATAATTGACCTTCTTGTGTTAACTAGTTTGGGTTATATTTTTAATTTTTAACTGGATAAATTGATAGAGACATGAACCAATTTTCAGAGTAGTCAGACTTCCTGTGAAAGCTAAAGCTCTATTTGCTCCATGTTCTCCATGTTGTTCTTGCTGAGAAATTACCCAGTGCCCTCGTTCTGAAGATTTATGGTTTTCTGGGCCAGCCTGATTCCCAAAAGAGATTTCCTGTCATTATTAGTTCTGTCTTCCCTTGCTTTTCCCTCTCTAAAACCAACGTGAGAATGACTAATTTCATAAATAAATGTTTATTGGTTTGTAACAGAAAACAAATCATCAAAAGATATAGATCATTTTTTTTTCCATTCTCTACCCTCTCGCCCCCAGCTTGAGCCAGTTTTTCAATTTGGGGCTTTCCTTCTTTGAAATATCTCCATATTTAACTCCCTGGGAGGGAAATATATACATAAAATCAGTAGATAGGCCATGACTTTCATATACTTTAAGGAGGGGAAAAGCAAAAAAAAAAAAAAAAAAAAAAAGATGAGTGCTAAATGCAAATGGAAAAATCAGTTGGTTTTAAATTGAGATTTGAATGGGAGAGAGATGGGGTAAAGCAGGAAACAGAAGAAAAATCATCCCTATGACCCAGTCTGCAGAGAAGTTGGCTCCTTGAATAGACTGCTCTGAGAAAAAGAACACACACACAAAAAAATAAAGAAAAATCAACAACACAAAATGCTGTGCTATGTGGCCAAATGAGAACGATGGCAGACAGGGACAAACTAAAGTGCTACATTTTGAGGATACTTCAAGCGTACAGCCTACTGCATTTATTGTACACCAAAAGTTTGTTTCTGTACCACAAAAATTTAAAATCTAGTAGTAGTTAAAATGGAGAAGTGGTTTAGCAACATGGAAATGCATATATCAAAAGTGATATGTTTCAGTCACTTCCAACTGGAAGGAATTAACTTTATTTTGAGGTCATTGAGAAACTAAATCTCTTACAAGGTAACCATATGCCCCGGTTCATCTAGGAGAGTTCTAGTTTATGCAGGATGTCTTAGTGTAGTTATTGAGAGTAACTGCTTGACCCTCAGAAGTGTCCTGAATTAGGATTTGGGCAATAATGATTCAATCACCTTCCACATGATCCTACACATGACGCAGTGGGTCATCTGAGTTATCAGTGTATGCACAAAACCTCACTGAAAATTTTGAAGTTTCCCTCTTCTGATTTTACTCCCAAAGCCAACTCTTAATGAAAGATTTCTTAAGTTCACTTGCCTATATCACTCAGGTTTTGAGTTTGGCTGTGGGTAAAAGAGATACTCATAACAGAAGTTTAAGTTTTCTCACATAACCACAAATCTGGAGATTAACAGTTAGTTACAGGTGTTGGTTAATGGATTGGTTCAAGAAGCAAATTATAGCCAGGGTCTGTAAGTGTATTTGGCCTTTTCCTCATGGTACAAGATGTTTCTGTATTCCCCAGCTTACACATGTACATCCTTGGCAGTGAAAAAGGGGAACAGGGAAAGATTGCACATTTATCAGGAAAGCATACTTTCTCAGAAATTTCAGCAATGTCCATAAACGATGTCCAGTGATGAGTATAGAACTGTGTCACATGTGCACCCCTAGGTGCAATGAGTGTAGGAAAATGTCTGGATTGTTTTTTAAATTTTGAGCTATATACATTGTAATGTCTATCAATGCAAGGTTCTGATAATATGAAGGGGCAAATGGATGTTAGGTAGGCACCCGACAACTGCTACATCTGTCCATACTGAAAATCAAATTTATATATATTAGAGACAGAGAGTAGTAAAATATATTAGAGAGAATAAGACTTTAGAACAAGAGAAGATAGAGAACAAGTAAACAGATTAAAGAGTAGATATGCATGTGTCATCTCTTCATTAGGTTACCTAAGATGTTTTGCATCACTATAAATATTATTTAAACATTTTATGAACTTCTAATGCGAGATAAATATTGAACTCTAGAGACTAGAGGGAAAAGAGATTTCCTGTAATTTTATTCAGGTCCAAATAGATCAGAACTCACCTTGGAGACAGAAGCTTTCTGCTTACTGAGTTTTCATGGCAGATTGCTGGATATTTCCTCTGATATTTCTTTCTATAACAAGGGCAATGAAGAATAAGCATTACCATTTCAACTTCCATTCTTCTATTTCATTGAATGGGAAAAGTTCTCTCTCTATGGAACTGTGAAAAGGCACAAGGGAACTGAAAGCCACCACTGAGGACATAGCATTACTTTGCAAAGATGTGTTTGTCTACAGTTTTTTTTCTTTCTTTTTTAGAGAGGGAGTGGGGATTAGGGCAGAGACAGAGAGATTGAATCTTAAACAGGCTGCATGCCCAGCATGGAGCCCAAAGCCAGACTTAATCTCACACCCTTGAGATCATGACTTGAGCTGAAATCAGGAGTTGGACGCTCAACTGATTAAGCTACCCAGGCACTTCGCCTATGGTTTCAATGTAGCTGTTCCTAAAAACCCACAGATCAGCAGTTTTTTCCATGCTCCCATTTATCCAGTGGTTTATTACCTATTTATTTAGGAATGATAATGTGGCACACATTGTCCTAGGCACTAGAGATAGAATGTAAAAACACTTCCACTGTAGTCGGGGAACAGGATAGCATGTAAACACACAAATATGAAAATATTCCATTCAGAATTAGTTCTATGAAAGAGAAATATATTTCTGTAATACAGAACAAAAGAGGAAACTAATTTAGACAGGATTTCCGTAAAAATGTTTTTAAGGAGATGATATTCAGTCTAAAATATAAAGGAGGAAAAGAAAGAGAATAATCACTAAACCAGGGGAAGACTGATGCTTGCAGAGGGAAAAATAAACTCAAATTATTCATAGGAACAAAATATTTGTAAACCTCACTGTTTCTATATTACCCTTCTATCATAATTCTTGCGTTAGAAGTGCTGGTTCTTATATGTATTCATTTTCATTTGCTTATCTATTTGATTTAAAATATTTTTACTTGTTATGTGCAGAGTACTATTTTGGGTGCTCTAGTTATGAAAGAGGAAAAAGACAAACTCTGTGCTTTCACACCATAATAAAAGAATGAAATTGTTAAAGATCATAACAGAAGGAAGCTAGTTTATAAAAACACAATACATGTTACTTCTTAGCATATTTTCTGATTTTTATATTTCAGATTAATTCTCATTGTGAATTTCTTTCTGTTATTTGTGTATTATCCTTGTGTTTTGATTCTTTTTACATAAAATTGAGGTATACATTATATTTTTAAAAAATCTGTATGGTATTTAATGAATGCTTTCTTTATTAATATTCCCAGGGGATTTTTAGGAACTTTCTTAGTTATTGAAAAAAAGAAAAACAAAAAGATTTCGTTGACATTACCTTAAGACCTTAAAGTCTGATTAACAGCATGTTGCCAAATATGTGTATATTTTAAAAACTCCATACCACATATAAAAAAGTAACTCAAAATAGAGCATAGACTTAAGTGTAAGAGCTAAAGCCATAAGCCTTTAGAAAACAGCACAGAACTAAATCTTCATGACCTTAGATTAAATAGTAGTTTCATAAATATGACAGCAAAACATAAGAACAAGTGAAAAATAGATGTTTGCTTTCATCGTGATTAAAAACATTTGTGCTCCAAGCACATAAATAAATAAATAAATCTTTTAAAAAATTAAAAAGACAGATAATAACAAGTGTAGATAAGGATATGGAAAAGTTGGGACCCTTATTTATTGCTAAAGGGAGTGTAATAAGATGCAGCATCTTGGGAAATAGTCTAACAAGTCCTAAAATGGTTAAACATAGAATTACTATATGACCTAGAAATTCCACTACTAGGTATATATACCCAAGAGAAAACATATGTCTACACAAAACCTCTTATTAACTAATATTTATAGCAACATTCTTCATAATAGCCCCAAAGTGGAAACAATCCAAATGTTTATTGAATGAAGAATGGGTATCTAAATGAATAATGGGTAATCTAGAGTTGATTGTGGTGGTGACGGTTGTTCAACTCTGTGAATATACTAAAATCCATTGAATTATACATTTGGAATGGGTGAATGGTATATGAATTTTATCTCAATAATGTTATTATTTAAAAAGCTAATTCTATTTAAAATATCAATTTAATAGCGATTTAATAGAGATTAAAAAGTAAATAAGATCATCTCCTAATGGATTCAATATACATTAATTGAATTGAATTTTTTATTTACTTAAAGTAACACAAATGTGTGAATTTCCTCACTATTGGAGAGGTGTGACACAATTCTAACATTCTGGTGTTGGATCACAACATGAAAAAAGGAGGGAAAATAGAGGAGAATCTATGTTTTCATTGTCAAGCAGTGTCCTACAATTGTAAACACCACTGATTTTGACCACAAAATACTAGCTATGAGAGAGAGTTTTTAGAATAAGATTAATAATTGCTGGGACTGGTAGTACTTGAATTTACTTACTGAGCTTGGACATTTATATTATTGCCAGGGCTTTCAAATTTATGTATATCTGTTAATAAGGTGGTACTTTTTGATACGTATATGTTTATATCACAGAACATAATTTTTTTCCTTTCTTTGGCTAAAATTAAATATGTTTTGTGAGGTATTCTTGAATATTCTGTATCTTAAACTTGTGTCTTGGGGTTATTTAATGGGAAAAGGTATAGGAATATATGTATCTATTTAGCAATGCACATTTTAATTCCTTGCAGCAGATCATATTACTTCCTAGTACACATTTGGAGATTTCAAATTATGGTGCAGTTTTAAATATGAAAATTTTAAATAGGCTTTAACTGAAGTTTGAAGCTCGTTAGAATATTTAAAGAAATATACATAAAGATATACTTTTTAGAATTAAATATTTATTTTATTTTATGCAAATTATTATAGAATCACTCAAAAATCATTTTTAAGGAACTAAAATAGCAGAAAGTTGAGGGGCAGCATGTATCTTCTCAGTGTAGCTTATGTTACCCTCTTCATTTTTAGGTATAATAAGCACATCTCAAGTCATAATAGAAGCCTGGTTTTGTGAAGCATGGCTGTTAATCCAGCTATTATCTCATGGAATTGTCACAATTATGTTACTATCATTCTTTTGCGTTCATTACAGCATTTGTTATGTCTGTTTTCAAGGCCAGTGGCTGGGTCAATCAATATTACTTTCACCCAGTGAATTGGATAAGGTTTCATTCTCAAAAGATTTACCATTTTAAATATGCTATATCTAGTTAGCCTTGTATAGTTTAATTCAGGCCATCTAAAGAGAGAAAGAAAGAAAAAATAGAAATGCTCTAAAACAAATACCAAGATGCATTAGAGTTTTAAGAGAGTTGAAAACTTTCAATATAATTTAGACTAAAATAACATTTGGTAATTGATTCCCTGTATAGCCATCCAGGCTCTGCTTGAACCACCCCTAAAGACTTCTCATGCTGTGCTAGAGCATTCTGGTGTAGTGTGAACAGTGTTTGGAATCAGTCACACGTTCCAATTTCTGTAATTTCTTTCTTGCCGCTGGTTGACTTGAGGTGATTTACTTAATGAGTTTCTCTTTATTATTCTTAAAAAAAATCTAGTACACTATATCCACCATGTAAGTTCATTAGAAGAACTTAGAAAGATAAAATAATAGGCAGTACATTCAGATCACCCAATAAATGTATTTTTCTTCCTAACCCTTATAAATGTCAAGACACTTGGCAAGATAATGAGATATTTCAGAGCAGTATGTATATTTTTCATCCGAAAGATGTATTATTTCTCTCTTTTGATTTTTGTGGAAATATAGTGATACTTTTACTTGGGTTCATCTTCCCTCTTCATTACTTGTCTTCTCTGTCCTCTCATTTCCTCCAGATCACCCTTGCAAAGGCTGGAAGGGGCCTTATGTTGCCCCACTATTTTTTATTTCATCACCTTAAAAGTAAACTTGCCACTTGCTGCCTTTAAAACCTTCAGTGAATTCTAGTAACCCACACTATCAAATCGAGAATTCTTTGCCCGGTCTTCAAAGACCTTTAACAGTTTGACTCCAACATAACTCTCTGGTTTCACCTATATTTTCATTTCTCTCTATAACACATTTTCCTTTCCTTTCTTTCTTTCTTTTTTTTTTTTCTTTTCTTCCGGAGTCATTTCATATATCTCACCTTTTCATGCACTCAATCCTAAAGCCTTTTTCTGCTATTTTTGCTTACTAATCTCCCATGCCTTTATTTTTTATTTTTATGTTTTTATTTATTTTATTTTATTTATTTTATTTTATTTTTTAAAGATTTTACTTATTTATTCATGAGAGACACAGAGAGAAAGAAAGGCAGAGACACAGGCAGAGAGAGAAGCAGGCTCCATGCAGGGAGCCTGACACAGGACTCGATCCCAGGTCTCCAGGATCACGCCCTGGGCTGAAGGCAGGCACTAAACCGCTGAGCCACCCAGGGATCCCTATTTTTATGTTTTTAAAGATTTTGTTTATTTATTCATGAGAGCCCCAGAGAGAGAGGCAGAGACATAGGCAGAGGGAGAAGCAGGCTCCATGCAGAGTGCCTGATGTGGGACTCAATCCCGGGACTCCAGGATCACGACCGAGCTGAAGGCAGGTGCTTAACCACTGAGCCACCCAGGGATCCCCCATTCCTTCTTTAAGATCTAGTATACCTCCACCATGTTGAAACTGAAGAAATAAATTCTACCTTTCTTTATCCTTCCATAGCATTTGGTTTGCACTTTTTACAGCTCTTTATTCTGCCTTAGGTTTCGTTTATAGTTTTATCTCCAGAACTATAATACCAGCATCTTGAAGGCAAAGCCTGTGTCTGATTTATCCTTGGATTTCCAACTACCAGTTTCCTGCAAACTCTCCTACCCACCACCCACCCGGCAACACTTCCATAGAGGTGATGGATTTGTCTATTACCACAGTTGCTTTAGCTTCCAATGTTCTTCATACACATGGAGAAGCTTTGTGGCCTGATAGAAGCCATTCTGGAAACCCTATCAGCCTGAATATTTGGGATTTAATCTTAACAAAAGTGGTTTGTTTTTCCCCTTGTGGCTTAAATCACAGAGGCAGGCTTTCTTTCCATTAGTAGCTTCCTTTTATTCTCTTCTTTTGCCCTTTGTATATTTTTTATGATCTATTTTATATATTTATGGCTTGCACTTTTGCTTTAATATGATGTGATACCCAGAAATAGAGTTACTTGCTGCATGATAAATTGAAGGTGATTCTTCAATTTACAAAAAGCAAGCAGTATTTCTATGACTTAAATATAACATTTACATTATATTTTATGGATTACAAAGCATGTTTGCATCCATTATTTTATTTGATTCTTACCCTGTGAAGTAGGCAAAAGCAAGGAAAATTGTACTTATTTTATGGATGAGAAAGTGAAGATGTGGGGGTTTAAGAGATTTAACTAATGTCACAAGCTGGTGCCAGACCTTGAACTAGTTTTTCCATGTCCATTCTAAGACATTTTCCATTGTATCATGCTGAGATATTTAAAATTCACATAATCTCATTTCTCAAAGTGATTTACCTGTGGTTTTCTCCCACTGTTTTATCAAGGCAAATGGGTTGCTCTAGGTTTAATATTTTAAAGGGCCTTGTTTGGTTTGAACTTTTCTTTGATATTTTCAATTGTCTGTTTTGTCATCAGATCTGCCAAGGTTCCTTACCCTCCAACTCGGTTTACCATCATATTAGTTTTGAGTGCTTAATATGATATTGGGGCAGTCACAAATTGGTTTCTTTATTTTTTTCGAGTTTACCTGTATGCCGTTTTAGTGCTTGATTTTTAATGTGGGTGTTGTTAGGGTATGGTTTGTACTCTTGAAAGTTTTTAATGGTATCTGCTAATTCATCATCCCAGTAGTAATTTAGCATTCTTATCTGAAATATAAGTATGGAGTTTAGAGTAGTAGATTATTATAATAAGGATATCTTTCTTAAGATTTCTTAACTGTACTTCTTGGTCCTCATTCTCAAATCTATGTTTATAAATAGGCTGTGTTTTTGATATCTTAATTTTTATTTATTTTATTTTATTTTTATTTGTTTTACAAAATAAAGAAATAGACCAAGTCCCCACTATCTATCTAAGATGTATTGACTTAGAATGGAAAATGGAGTTGTACAGCCCTTCAGTCTCAGATGAAAAACGCCGAGGGAAGTAATTGGCCACTTTCCAAACTCTTTTCAGAGACTGATCCAGTAGTCCAAAATGGAAAATGAAGTTAAAAAAAAAATCCCCAAAGAGGCATGATTCATCTTGTGTGGCAGTAAATATAACTTTTTGAACACTGTTATTTATTTGACTACTTCACTGGAATCCAAGTGTACCTATCTCTGCAAATCAGATTCTCAAAAACTCTTAAAGCCCAGTGCCAATGCAGCCCCTGACAACCAGCTATTTGTTGTTGTTGTCATTTTAATACTCATTATATTGAGAGATGTTCCAATTCTATGGGTTTTCCCTCTGCTATCCAGCACTGTGCCCACTCTGGCTTTACTTTTGTGGACTCCTAATTAATAAAAGTGATCAGAGAGGATAATTAGACTAAATTAGTGGCTTTTTAAAAAAAATATTCACCAAAATTAAAATCTAGTCTTTGCTGAAACATCTCTAAGATTGAGGTCTTTTTTACCTGAATTGTATACTGGTAATTATTGTTAGGTTCATCTTCTTTTTATTGTGCCTTTTTTGGTCCTGGTTCTGCCACCCGGAGTCACAGGGAATATATGTTAATTTGCTTAGCAGTGCTTGGCACATAGTTTACGCTCCAGCATGTTGACTGCCATGAAGATCGACTGAGTTTTTCTGCCTCAGTGTGCCTTCCATCTCTATCTCAGTCATTAGCTATATCCACATCTGTATATACTTACCTTCTATCACAGAGAATGGTGTTTGAAACATACTAAGAGCCTTAAGAGTGTTTAAAAAAATATTATTTATCTCCAACATGACCCATTTTCAGCCATTTTTTGAACACATATAACTACTATAGGAAGCAAAAAAATTAATATTATAGAAAGTCATCATGGTTTCTATGAGAACATTCACCAGTTTCTGTTCTTTCACATGGTAATAAATATTACTTAATAAATAAATTAACAAACAAGCAATGGAATCATTAAAATCTGTAAATTGAAAGAAACCTAAAAGTCATTTGGTTCAATCTCTTTCTCCCTCTCTTTCTTTCTTTTTTTTTTTTCTCCTTCAGATTCGAAAATAGAACTCTAGACCTGGACTGTTTTCATCCCTTCATTATGCATAGCTCACTCTTTCATTTATACATATGTCTCCTAAAATGTGGTATTGTAATCTGTGCAAGTAATGTTATACTAATTTCTGCTTTGCTATATAGCGCTGACTGTATACCAATTGACTCCCTGAAGCTATCAAGAAACTGTTTATAGTCAGTATGTACTGTCAACAATGCAGGGTTGGGGAACTGGAATCCATGCACTTGCCACTTAGAAATGTATGTGTAAGAAATTCTCTGATATTACTTTTGTTTAAAACATTGATTAATTCCCCCAAAGTTTTTGTCTTTATTCTGGTGTTCTCCCTCAACACTAGCTTATCTGATTTTCTGATACAAAATAAACCTACAGAAATATGCTTTTTCATTGTTTTTATACTTACACAGTAACAGCCTGTGCCTTTGTTATGTTTCACTGGGTAGCCTAAACTAGATTCGTAATAAGCTGAATCCATGCTAAGCAGAGCCATAGTGGAGGGGAACCAAGATGGTGTTTCTGACAGAGTTCTCAATATATGTAATATAGAGAACTTTTACTTCTATTTGGTAGTCATTTCTGTAAGTCCCAAAGGAAATTCATGCTATTAAGAAAGGTTTTTCCTCACTGACATTGGCTATTTAGGCTAATTCTTTTCCACCCTTTGGGCTCCAAACCTTCTTTCAGTTGAGATTGCTTTGTTTCCCATGACATTACATTCCACACAAATCTCTACTTTGTATTCTCACTTGCTCCACTTATAAAATCTTCTGGTAGCCCAATCTATATCTAATTATTTTCCCATATATCTACCAAAGACCATTTTCTAAAATGTCTCATCCTTTGCTTCATTAGTCATATTTTTTTTATGGTCAGTGTGACGGCTCTCAGAAAAAAACGATGCCCTCTTCCATCATTGGAGAATCAGAATTTCCAACTCTTTTCAGTCAGAGATTGAGGTACATTATGTGTATCTGATGAGATGGTGCCAGTCCGTAGATTAAGGCTTCTATAATGGATGGATTTGTGCAGGAGTTCCCAACTTATTTTTCTCTTAACATCTGATAGAAGTTATATAAACAAAAGGCAATCCAGAAAATATTTTTGACTGTGCATTTTTGTGCACTTTTATGTTCAAGGAATTTTCATATTTGTGATATCATGGGATCTACATAAAAACCTGAGAGGTTAAAAAAATGACAGGTTGATCAGACTACTGTAATTTTCACTAATTAGAAATATAGTAAATTGCTCAAAGGTAAATTGATCACTAATACTACTGCCCAAGTTAAGATTTTCATTTCATACCTAAGTTTCCTTTCTCTCCCTCATTTGAAAAATGAATGATCCATTGCTTATAGTCTTTAGGATTTCTATTTTAAAATTTTGTGTATTTGTTTATTTTTGAGAGCAGAATATTGGTTGTCATGTATGTCTGGAAGGGTGATGAGTACTGTGCTGTGAAGAGGTAAGAGCTGGGAATAGTTGCTAGGAGGTGGAGTGGGAAGTAACAGAGAAAGGGCAATTAGACCTGTATTTCTGGGAAATAAAGGAAAAAACAAACAAAAAAGAGTCCTATCACTGCATAAATTTATTTTTTGTATTAAGCTTTTTAAGTCTGTTTGAGAAGACTGTTAACATTACATTTTTCTTTGGTACTCTTCAACGATGCCTATCATCTTAAGCACAAAGAAATGGTGTACCAGAGTGGCAATAGGAAAGAGTGTGTTGCACTTTGTGTGAAAAGTGATACAAGGATTTTATTTAAAGTATTTGGACATCTTTGAGATCTGTGACCATCCATCTATACTCTTCTTGTTTTCTTCCATTTCCATCCTTCTTTTCTCCTTCCTCCTCCCTCCATCCTTCTCTTCCTTTCTTTTTTTCTCTCTCTTTTAATATCCCCAACCCTTTCTTCCTCCTTTTTTAGGCATCTATTAATCAATACTTTTTCATTGAACATGTGCTATATACAAAGTGAGCTAGATAGATGCTTTGGATATGTGTAATACAAGGGATATAAAACGTGCTTTTCACAGGAGCTTATAGTCTAGCAGGGTAGGTGAACAGTACAAAAATGAAAGCATTCAAGGTGAACTCTTCCAAAGTCCCAAGTATAGAAAAACAGTATCTCTATTATTCAAATTGGAATACTAGGGTTACTTCTTGTCCTGAAAGTGTAGTTCCAATCACTAAGTCCTACTCATTTGCATCCAGGAAAATAACTGGCCATTGTAATTTGTTCTCATTGGTGTAAAATATTCTATTATATCACATAAAATATGGCATATGTGATTATATACATATATGATATATATATATATAAATCATACTTTCAGTATTAAACATTATCATGTACAAATGAAGTTGAGTGTGAAATGAGAAACAGACTATTCCAGGTCCCTTAATAAAAGTCTTCTGTACCCTCTCTCCTATGCAGGAGAACAAATTGGTAGTGAGATTTGAAAAATGATACTCTGTTTAGAAAGAGCTATGAGCTTAACAGGGCTGCTTTATTAAACATACAAGGACTATCCTATATTTGTATTTATGAATGGAAAGAGAGGAAGGGTAGTAATTTTGGGGAATAATGGGGAGGTTACATGGGGAGGAAACAAGTGAAAGAAAAGTCAGTATTTAATGCCCAACAGGGAATGTAGGCACCTTAAAGATAAACCTCACATATACACATATGTGTCCAAAAGCTGTGGAAGGTTAAGAGATTACTGTGCAGGATCCCTTCCATATGTGTGTTCTGGTTTTATGGCCCATGGCTTTGGGGTCATTTAGTAGCAATAATAGCTTTATCCAATTTAAAACCCCTCAAGTTCTCATGATATTAAATGATGAATGAAAACCATGATAATGACTGTGTTAGTTAACATTTTTGAATGCTGACTACAGTTTTGGAATTTATGGATTTATTCACTCAGTCTTCACAGCAATTGCCTAAATTATGTCCTAGCATTTTTTTTTCCCCCTTGGACAGGTGAGGAAAGAAAGATGAAATGATTGACCCAAGATTACTCACATGGGAGATGAAGCTCTGAACTGTATTAAATACTGATTCTCTAATAATAAGAAAATGTCAGTTAATATTTATTTACATGGTGCTTGGGAGTATCAAAGGGCTTTGACATCCACCATTATTTACAATTCACACAGCACTCCCATGAGGTATATTGAGTCAGGTTATTTATCCCTTTTTAAGAGATGAAAACATTAAGGTTCAGGGAAACTACCATGCCTAAGAACACGTGGGTAGTAAGTGATAAAACTGACATTCCGCTTCAGGTCTATTTATTCTAATAGCTAAGTGGAATCTACTGACCTCTGATAACTGTTCATAATTTAAACCTACAGACATGTCTAATTTTAGGCAAACTTCCAATCCAGTTGAGTAAAATCTAATAGTTTCTGGTGCTTGGGAATGTAAATTTCCATCTCTTAGTAATTATCTTCTGCATTATACAATCTTCACTGGAGTTGCCAGATAAATGAGATGTCACTGCACTTAGCAAGGATCACTGCTGCTGGCTCTCGATTGGTTTTATCTGTTGCTAGGAGGAGTTGCTGTCTTTCAGCAGCTGCCAGCAAGGCAGGCCTTTCTGAGTGGAACTGAGCCCAGGTTGACAGTAGCTGAAAAAGGAACGTGTCCTAGCCTGGCAAGGACATCCTTCAAGTCGATGTTTTTGTCAACTTGGCTGAGAGAATCTCCAATTTTGATGCATTTCATTGCTTTTCACAAAGCCCATTTTTGTCCTTTTTCCTTCTTTTCTCTGCCTAAATTTGTTTAGTTGCTGACAGACCATATTCATGCACCTTACAAAAGAATGAGTAAATTCCAATTAACATCTGAAATGCAGGATTTTGGCTCCAGCCTAGTGGGAGAGTGATATATTGTTTGATTAAAAGAAGTAGGAGCTATTTCTTCCAAATAAGGGTACACATAATTTTCCTGGCAATTACAAAAAAGGGAGTTTAGAATGTTTCCTTTAGGATTTTGATGAAAGAATGAGAATCGCTCAATTTGGATGGTTTCCCATATTTAAAATCCTGTTTATCAGCAACATGACTGAAGTAGATGCTGAGGAAGGAAGGGCATTGTGTTCATTTTTCCTCTACTTGCCTTTATGTATCATGATCTGTCTGCCTGGAATGTTTTTCACCCTACTTAATTAACTCTTCTTCACACCTTGAGATGAGGCCCCAAAGCAAAACTTGTGGCAGAACTTTCCACATGTACCTCTATCGCCTGTATATGTTCACTCCCTTTTTTGTGTCCTTAGAGTGCTTTAGGTATATTCCTATCTTGGGACTTCTGATAGTAAACTATCTTTAGTAAAGTAAAATAAAGATTTTCCGCATGAGTTTTTTGTTGTTGTTGTTGTTTGTTTTTGTTTTGTTGTTGTTGTTGTTGTTGTTGTTGTTTTGCTTTTTGAATTCTTAGCACCCAGTGCTGTGGCTGATCCTAGAAGACAACCCTCTGGCTACCCCATCTGGGATCTAGTGATTTGCTATGTACGTTGTAATCCGTTATTCACTTCAATATTCAGACAGCTCAATTTGAGTTCAGGAGCCTCAAAAGCCAGGCTTCCGAGAATATATGTGCCATCTACCTTTCTGTTCCTTGACTCCTGAAATATATTAACTGCCTCCAATCACATCCACACTAGAGGAATTTGAGCATTGCCTAATTACAGACTCTGGAGCACAGATTGTTGAAATGAGAAGAAACAACAGAGCATCAGTTGGCCCACATTCTCTTGGACAGATGTGGAAAAGAGCCTACAGAAGAGCTGTGACTCACCCAAAGCCACCACCCAGAGGGGCTGTAGTGGCTGAGCTGGGCTTCAGCCCCTCCTGAACATTCTATTAGTTGTTTCTCCCTTCCCCCCACTCCCACAATTGTTCTACAAACAATGTTTGTTGTGCTTACTTAATTTTGTATTTTCCATTATAGTTTTGGAGTTGTCCATTTTGGATTCTCGGTAAATATTTAAATGAACTAAGGTTTCTCTTACTTTTTTTTCACCACCTTCTCATATTCCCTTCAATTCAAAGGATATGAGAGAGAAAACTTAGCTCTGCTTTGGAGACTAAATGATAGAAGAGTTTGCCCAGTTTCCAATAAAAGATTGGGAAGCCAACTTCTACCTCTCCATCCATTTCTCTCCCTGTCTCCTTCCTTAGTGTGTTGTAATTTCTTACTCCCTTTTCCTCTTCTCAAGATGCAGGATCTACCCATATTTTCCAGTAGGCTGAAAAGTGTAATAATTTAAAATAGTAAGCAGCATGAGCCTTTTTCTTCCATGTGCTCTTCCCCTTCTCTGGAACACTCCTCCCTCTCCTCTGCCGTACCAAATTTTGCTCATCTTCCAGGTCACAGCTTCAGTTTCACTGAGGCCTTGTTTGCCACAGTGTTTTTTCCCTCCATAGTACTTATGATTTTTAAGGTTTGTGTGTGTGTGTGTGTGTGTGTGTGTGCTTATTTTGTTTAATGTCTGCCTCTTCAATGGGACTGCAAATTCCACAAAGTTGGAGACCATCTGTAGTGCTTACACCGTGGGATATCTGTCCCTGACACATGGTACCTGATACATGGAAGTTGCTCAAAATATTTTTATTTAATAAATGAATGAATGAAGTCATCATTCTTAGTTCTTGCCTGTGTTTGGCTAGTGATTTTTTAGTGGAGCACTGTACCTTTAATACTCAACTGCAAAATAAGGAAAGCACTCACTTCCCTGAGACTTGCCCTAGAGCAATCCCACTCCATTCCCAAGGATTGCTTTATTGTTGTCTAGTCCTAATCTGCTTCCTTCATGATGTCACATATTCCTTTCTATGGCTCTTACAGTTTTTGTTTTTATTTTTTTCCAATTAAATTTAAGATCTCGGTTTCTTTAGACTTTTAATATCTCACCTAATTTTCCTTATGGATGGCAATTTCTCTCCTCATTTTAGTTTAATGCATTTGGAATGCTCTCACATTAACTGATTTCTAGATTCTTAACCTTTTCATGCTGTGGATTATCTTGGCAGTCTGGTGATTGGATTTGTAATGCATAAAATAGAAAATACAGAAGATTTTAAAAACCAATTATGTTGAAATATAGTTACCTACAACTCTCATTTCTCATGATTGACCTTAGGAAAGACCTGGTTTGGTCAAAATTGACTGGCCCCAGGCACAGTTGGAAGGTGAGTAGGTTAGTTTCCCAAGATTTTGATATTGAATAAACCTGCTTGGGCATCTGTTTATGCTGAAAATCAAGGTAAACTGTAAGACACCTTTCAAACAACTTGAATGTTAAACTTTAACCTTTAATAATTAGTTTCAATGAGAAACATGTCATAGCAAATATACAAATTGGGTTTGAAGTCAGTTTCACATGGGTATTTGTTGACATTTAAAGTGGATCATTAGAGCAGCCCCGGTGGCTCAGCGGTTTAGCGCCGCCTTCAGCCCAGGGCCTGATCCTGGAGGCCCAGGATCGAGTCCAACGTCAGGCTCCCTGCATGGAGCCTGCTTCTCCCTATGCCTGTGTCTCTGCCTCTCTCATGAATAAATAAATAAAATTATAAATAAAGTGGATCATTATAACCCCATAAGTACCACTAGCAGCAAGTGGTGGGAGGAGAGGTGCCATGCCATAGAGTACACAAGATTTTCCAACCCAGGACATTCAGTCTGCAGGTGCTGATAACAATTGAATTCAAATATGACTCAATGTTTTGTGCCTTGCACATTGAGCAAAGGGCTCTATTTAAAACTTCATGGGCCTTTCCAGTCATTCTCATTGTCCGGTTTCTTTCCTCAGATTATATACTCATCAGGGAATGCTTAATTTAATAAGACTTTGTTGAACATTTATAGTGTGTTGACAATGTTAAGACTTTGTTTTATAAGCTACACCTTATTCTGCATAATGCCTAGAGCAAAATTAAGCATAGAATGTGTACTTGAGAAATTCTTGTAGACTTATTACATGTTTTCATATAAGTAATGACAGTGTCCTACATCTATCCTTTTAGCCTTATATTCAAAGGAAGATTAAATTTTCCCATTTTTTAATATAATATACATTAGAAGCAGAAACAATCTTAGGAATATTTAAAATATATGAAAAGAGTAGGGTGTATCCTCAAGCACTGTAGGAGCACACATTTACATACAACCAATCTGTATGATAATCAGAAGCCATTCTTATCCGGAGTTTCTCAGCAACACAACTCTGGTTTGACTTTACAGGATGTAGTCAAAAGTGGTATTATTTTAGCTACAAATTTCCTCGTATTTATGGGAGCAGGGAAGCTGCTGCTAGATCTCAGCCTGCTAATCTCCCCCAATTTCTTCTGCCTGTTGAAACCATGCTCATCCAAAGTGCAGGTAAAAACTATCTCTTTTGTGAAGTGTTTTGAATCCTCATCAAGTATAAATATTTATTCCTTCTTTTGTGCTCCCATCCCCCTGTTGTGATCCTTAATCATCTTCATTGTTCATTTACCTGTCTGTCTCTGATTAGTTCTAAATTCCATGAGATCCAATGGCAGATTTATTTTTTTTCTCCTTTTTGCTAAATCATCTAATTTAGTACCTTACAAGTAACCATGTTCAATATTTAATAATTAAGGCATGGATGTACGAATAAAGGAGTGAACAAAGTTGAAAAAATATGAGATTTTTATTCGATAAAGATTTTTAAAAAAAGTACTAGGCTGTCATGCATTCTGTTCAGTCTTGGGTATACATAAGTGGTGGACTTTTATCTGCTGCCACAGCACTGAGAGTCTAAGTTATTGTAATGTTTATAAATGAACTCTTAGTGTTAAAGAACAGATATGAAGAAATGGAGGGTTGCTACCATTTTGGAGAATGTATGGGGAAAATCCATGGCTCTTAAATATTTAGCACTCCTTGAAGTACAGAAGAGAAGAACTTTTGAGAAATACAGTAGACATAAAGAATACAGTGTGATTCTGCTATCAGTGCCTAAAAAATATTAGACACATATGAATCATATCAAAACAGCACTGCTGATTTGAAGGATGCTGGAGATTCTATTTCAGTCTCAAACTGACTCCTTTATGGTCTCATCCAAACCATTTCTGGCTTGAAATTCTCTGTTTTATAATCTACTTTTTCCTTTTTTCCCCACAAATGAGAATTCTGAGGATTAATTATTGCAAAGCGCTTTGCAAATGAAAGGCCTATATAAATTCTAAGTGGTGGTGTTGTACTGTAGGTGATGTGCCAGTGAAATATTGACAAAAGCCCCTGTTTGCTAAAGCCTGTGTTGATGTATTAAACTCCTGCTGTAGAACAGTACCTCTGGGGAGGCTTATACATTCTTTTCTTTAAATATGTGAATCGACAATTACAAATAATTATATTGCAGGACTCCATGTGATGCCAGTTAAGAAATCTTTATTGAACAACATGGGATGTGGTCTTTGAGTTTCAATTACCAAAGAATACACCTTTCTCTTCCCTCCTCAAACAAGGTATTGAGTCTGGAGCAGACTAGCAGTCCAAAACACTGCCTTTTTTTTTTTCCTTTTAAAAGTTCTTGCTTTAAAGCATAATTTCAGAAAAGTGAATGAACCTTGCCTATTTGTGGACTATGACTCAGATTGTAGGAGAATTCTAGCCCATAGGTTTCCTTATTATCATCATTATTATTATAATTATCATTATTTAAAGCAGACCTACCTGTATGTTGAATTTAGTAATGTAATTGTGCTTGATAACATGCACTGGAAGAAGGAGATAGTAAAAGATAAGCAATATTCTTAAAAAAAAAAGTTTAGCAATATTCTCGCTGTTCCAAAAAAGAGGCCTAGATAATTAAACTTGAACAAAGCAATTTGAAAGAAGTTAGGCGATCTCATTTTGAGGCATTCTGCTGACTACCTGGATTTTTTTTTTATTCTATTCATTAACTTATATGTAAGCCTGTGTTCTCTGGGTTTGGACTGAAAGGAGGTTTAGGAATAACGATATCCATGCAAGTGAGATAAGAGGATTAAATTGTACCATTTCAATACTCCATCATATTCTCTTTTGAAATGTAAGGTTAGGACTTTAAAAATCTTTTATTTGCAAGTTTGAAAGTATCAATTTTGCATAATTTTTTAAGGGATTGTAAAAGCTTCACACAAAACTATAAATGACTTGTGTGCACTAGATTTATAAAGAGCAATTATTTCATTCATTATGAAGGTGCAGTAATGGTCTTTATAAATGTATCTGTATATCTATGTCTAAAAAAGATAAATAGTAATCTTGTATGTTTTGAAATCCTTATGAAATCATGAAAATTTTTGAAAAAATGGGTTTGAAAGAAGAAAGAAATATCTGTAATGCAGTGTTTTTATAGACCAGACTTGGAATGGCTGTCAACTTAGAATGTTTGTGATAAAAATAGTCTCTGTATAAACTTTTAATTTTGACAAACATTCCAGGGAAGAAATAATTTGATTTGATATGAGATGGGCTATTATTTGAAGAGCAAGTCTAGGTTTGCATTTTAAAATATTCCATCGCAATAACCATTCCAGGTTGTTATATTTTGCTGTACTTTCCTGTTAAAACACTTGAAGAGCATCTAATCGATAGTGTTCCTATTGTGATTATATTCAGCTCCTCTTAGTTGGACAGAAAGTCAGGGGAGAAATGTGGATCTTAATCGAATCCATCCACATTTGGAAATTCTGTCTTTGAATTCTTCTTACATTTTAAGTTCTTATATCTGTTCATAGGTTCTATAGGAGAGATCACATCTAAAGTCTCAGTAGTACTAAGGTAGTGATGATAATAGGGTGAGGCCTGGGGGAATGCCTGGCATACAGTTGGCACCAATGGTTATTCACAGATCATGATGATCTAACAGTGTAAATGTTGATAACATTTTCTCGTCGTTTCATGGTGGATAGATAAGTGAACAAGGAGTAAGGAAATCTGATTTCTAGTTCCAGCCCTGCCCACTGATCCAGGTCAAAGAGTGCCATGCATTGCCAGGAGGCTCCACTCAGGATTCTTTTGGATAGGCCTGCCCTTGTAAGCCGGAGAGAGTGAACGAGCTGGCAAGATAGCAAGGGAGCAACATGGGGTTCGTGCCATCCTTCTCTGAATAATTCTGAGCCTCAAAGCCCCATAATTTTGTGTCAGATGTATTTATGGAGAGATAGTGTATTTGATATGGCAGTAGTTACCCAATCTGATTAAAGTGTTTTTGCCCTTATTATTTGGAAGGTCACTATTGCTTATCTTTTGTTTAGTAGTTGCAAACTTTTACCCGTCCAGCTATCTCTCACTCTAAACTATGTTGGAAAAATAGGAAGGAAGACAGAAAAACAACAACAACAACAAAAAACAATGTTTAAAAGAGAAATTACAATATCTTTGTGTGAAATCTTTTGTATCTTATTTATAAGTGAAGAAATTATTCTGCTGTCATATGATTTGATGTCTCTAGTTCTACTGACCTAGATTGTTTTGTTTCTTTGTGTAAAAATATAGGAAGCTACATAGAACAGGAGGAAGGGGAAAGAATGACAACAGTCAACAGTGAGTGAGAGCTCTAAAAAGCAACTCAGTGAAAAGACAAGACAATGGGATGTTAAATGTTTATTAGAAAAATTTCCACAGAAAAAGGAGGAAAGTTTGAATAGTATAAAAATCTCCAGATTTTTAATTGATCATACAAAGTTACATAACATGTTATCCTCAGTAAAGTTGACTTTACTAAAGTTTTACTCAACCAAATTATTCTTTTCAAAATCTCGTACATTTGGCACTTTATTTTTTGATACTGAAGATCTCCAGTCGGTAGCAAGCCAAAAAAGTAGAATAACCCCTAAAGCAAAGTGGCATGGAGAATGTGGAGATGCATTGATGGGAAGACATATTGTTTTATTTTAGAAAACCCTTCTAAATTAGGTTACAATTTAGCAGTGGAGAGAGGACTAGAAATCTCCAGGCACTTTAACTTCATTTTCTCTTCTGTTGAAAAATTATAACAAGTAATTTTTCATATAATTTTCTTTTATTTCCCAAGAGAAAGGAGTTTTCCTCTTCTACATCCTGCCTTTATTCTTTCTTCAGAAAACATCACAAGGGTACAAAGTTAAATTAATCAGAGAAAACTTTGACTTAAATGAAATCTCCCTCTCTTACATTCATCTCTCCTTCTTATCTGTTTTTGGATAAATGTAAATAAAATTCTGGGAGAATACCTAATCAAAATTACCGCTGAAGAGGTCACTTGTTCAGCTAGCATAAGTGTGTGTATGTGTGTGTGTGCACATGTATATATACACATATATACGCATAAGTACACATATATATGTTTTTAAAGAGATGGAAAAAAAGATTGACTTTACAAACCAGAAAACTATGTAGACCTTTAAGATATTTTTGACATATTTACCTCAATCCTATAGAGATTCAGTCCATTGTATACATATTTGTTAATGATTTTTTCCTTTAATAGTCTGATTATTAATATTATTTACAAAAATTGGAATAGAAGGATGCTGATGTTGTGGCACATATTGTTACATGTCCGTGACTGTATGATGCCAAAAGGGTCTATGAACACTGAAAAAAATGGATTGGTATTCTAGATACTGTGCCCAATACAAAGCTACCACACATTTGAGAAAAAAAAAACATGGGGTGACAATAGCTAGCTGGGTCAAATATGAATAAAGTCAGCCCTTAGAAAGTCATTTATATCATGCTGGATACACTCTGATGCTAAGCAATGATAACAAGTAGTTTTATTTTTTTTTTCCTTGTGAGACACACACAGAGAGAGAAAGAGAGAGAGAGAGAGAGAGAGAGAGAGAGAGAGAGAGAGGCAGAGACACAGGCAGAGGGAGAAGCAGGCTCCATGCAGGGAACCCGACGTGGGACTCAATCCTGAGTCTCCAGGATCACGCCCTGGGCCCAAGGCAGGCACTCAACCGCTGAGCCTCTCAGGGATCCCGGTAACAAGTAGTTTTAAAATTATCATGTATATAACTAAAATTCGGTTTGAATTTTAGCCATTTCATAGTTTGGTTAGATATAGCTGCACATATTTAGAGCAGGATTTGACTGTGAAATCCTTATCCATTGCCTTCCTGTTTCCTTAATAGAGTTTTGATTTGGGTTAGACACATGGTTCCAATGCTAATTTGATACAAATATTGTCAACTATAGCATACTTTGCTTTTATAAGGACTTTGGGAAAATACTTTCTTTTTTCTTTTTAATTAAGATTCACAATCTGTTCCTCCAGGAGTTTATTGTCAAAGGTTACATAATTTTGCTATTTTGTCTTCAAACTTGGAAAGAATGCATTTCTACGACTAATTTATTTCTTTATGTTTATTTTTTCTTATTTCCAAAAGTTTCTCACATTTATACCTATTACCTATTACTTATACCTTTTGATGTGTGTTAGTAAGCCAGTATTTCCCAGAGTATTTATTTGGAGAAAAAGTCAGATTTGTAGGGAAATGTTTTGAAACACTCCTCTGACTATAGTGCTTATTAGGAAAAAAGAGTAACACCCACAAGATTTTCAAATTCTTATGTTCATAGAATAATTAATAAATTGTTTCACATGTTTAAATATTTTCTGATTTTTTTAACATCTGAAAGCCCTCCTAGTCAATGATACTAAATCACCAGACGACCGTGTAGAAAGCCACTTATTCATATATAAATAATGTAGTACATGAACTAGGAAAATGATTAAAATGTTAAATAAATGTAGCTATAGTTCCACTAGCAAGTGGAAGCTTCCAGCTTATCACATGAATAAATATGTATCATAAGGTGGAGATTCAAGAGGTCAAGTTCTGACCCTGATACTTGCTAGCTTTGCAACATGGGCAAATCAATTCTCCTCTGTGAATCTCTGCTTCTATTCTATGAAACAGGGATTCTGATCTTTGCCACCTCATTGGGATGTTATGAAGCTCAAATGAAGTAATGACTGTGGAAGTCCTAAAATGCTCCCCATCAGTAAATGATGATATACTTATTGAATGTTCTAGTGCTCAATAAGTTATAGGGTACATTACAAAAAAAAGGGTCCTTATAATTTTTGCAAGCTCTCCAGAACTTAGATCAGAACTCTTAGCCAGAAAATGCCTATTCTGCCCCAAGTCTTGCACATAATCAAGAAATATCCTGTTATAAGAAGATTTGTAATTCTTTTAAAGGATCCCAGGATCAATGTAGTATGATTTACCTTGTGATACAGGATGCGGGGCATCATCAGTAGATGCAGTGATAAATTTTTCAGTTATCTACTTCTACATACTAAGTCATAGATTTCTTTCCTATATCCAAACCATCATTTACAAACCTATATGGCTTCTGACTCCTTCTATGTATCATAAGTCTAGAAATCTGAAAGCATTTAAAAAAACAGCAGGGTACATAACTTAGTTTGAACATGTATACTTCCTTCATGAAGGTAGTATTACTGTGTAAAAATGAGAAATCACAATTTTGTGATATTCTGAAAAGACATTCTTTTTTAAATCACCAGTTATAAATTGGTGAAAGATTTTAGCAAATGTAAGTGACATTCTAATAACTATAGCTACCAATTATTTAACATTTGATATACATCATGTACATGTGTTAGATGTTTGCATGTATTATATATGTGTTATCTTATTTGGTCTAGCACATTTAGGTGCTGAAAATGCTGATAATGACTTTTAATAGATGAGAGGCTGGATTTTTGAAGAGAAAATAAATCTATGTAGGGTTGTGTGGCTAATAAATGCTAGGCTCCAGAGCTGGGCTTATCTGGCTTCAAGAGACTTGCTCCTAATCCGGTTAAACCTAAGAGTTGTCCTCTATAGACACATGTGCCTAGCACAACTTTCTTTTCACTCACTATTTTATGAAAAGCTCTTAGCCCCTTTCACTAAAGCCATATTAATGTTAATTGAACATAGAGATATGATGGATGGGCATTGCAGTGTGGGCAAAGGCTTTGGAATGAGACATTAGAAGAGACCTCGGTCCAAGCCCAAGCTCACACACAAAAAGTCAGCTTGCAAATGTCAGCTGACATCTTTGAGCTTCAATTTTTTGTTCCCAATGAGAAGATGATAAAACTATTCTATGGGATTATTGAAGCCTGAATGAGGCACTGTCAGCTGTGTTATAAAATAAGTAACTATAATTGGACATAGGATCTCTTTTTAAAAATCTCTACTGGGTAAATTCTACTTAATTCCCTAGTGAAGAGGAAACTGATATTTACTGAACATCTAATATGTGCCAGGTGCTTTATTTACACTAATTCATATTAATTACAAGCCTAGAAATTAGATGTTATTACCCTGGTTTTGTAGTGAGAAAACAGAGGCTATCCTTCTCACATAATTCTGGTAATAAGGCATAGAGACAATTTCATTCTAGACTTCTCTTTTCTTCTGTAGGCTGCAGCCAGTTCTCTGCAGTACCCAGTGAGGTCCCAGTCTATTCCTCACACATATCGACTTTGAATGGTCTTTGTATTTGTCTGTTTGAATTCTCTACCTATTTTTCATTTGTTTGTTTTCCTGCCTGTCTTTCAATGGCTGTTCCTTCTTATTATTCTTCTTAACTTCCATTTGGCACAAAAGTTGAAAGATACTGTTCTGCCTCTCCCAATCACCAGTCATATTGCGTATTTTGTTTCTTTATGGCACTTGTCACTGTCTGAAATCTTTTATCTGTTTATCTAGGTATTGGCTAACTCGTCTAGTAGATTATAAGCTCCATGAGAACAGGCACCTTGTCTATCTCATTTGCTCCTGTGCAGCGCTCAGAGTGGTCTTGGCACATTAGGTATACAATCAATAATTGTGAAATGAATGAATGATGTTCAGTTGTTTCTTAAAAATCTATTTTCTATGTCTGAGGGTCATGAAATCATGTGATTTATTTTTTAAAGATTTTATTTATTTATTCATGAGAGATCCAGAGAGAGAGAGAGGCAGAGACACAGGCAGAGGGAGAAGCAGGATGCCCAAGGGGAGTCCAATGAGAGAGTTGATCACGGGAGTCCAGGATCATGACCTGAGCCAGAGGCAGATTCTCAACCACTGAGCCACCCAGGGGGCCCTCATCAAATCATTTAAAATGTAACCTTTAGTTGTTTGAATGTTTAATCATGTTTTCCCTGAATGTGACCTAATTTCCTGCAAAGATTTATTGGTGCTAATAGGCTTGAGTATTTGGCAAATAATTTGAGCTGGTGCTGATACAGCAAGGGCACTCTGACATGGGATCTTTTTGGAACCATGACTGATGATTATTAACTATGAAAGAAAGGAAAGCATATAAGATATGGTGCACATGAAAACTCATGAGGGAGTTTTGAAAACCTTTAAAATGCAAAGAGAATGCTTATATTTTGAGTATACAATTTGGAGGCAATCTTTAAAGTACAGTTTCAAGCAGAAAAATTGAGTAATAAAATTGGTCCAGGTGCCTGGGTACCAAACATAAACTAGTTTTGGGATAGATTCCCTAACTAGAGATTTTGTCTACTTTGTTATTGAAAACTCATTAATAAAAAAAGTTGTTTACTAAATAGATGCTTGAGGTCATCTATAATAGCCAGGATCCTAATTATGAAAATTTGATAGTTGATTAATCAAAGAATAGGATGGCTATGGATGGACTTTCAGGCTTTCAGCTAAAAATGATGAATCATCAAGTAAGATAAATATCATTTGGGTTTTGAATGTAAATTTAATCTGGATATTGCAAAAAATCACATTATAATTTAATGAAGGTATTTTTTAAAAAAAACTAATCAAAGACATAAATCAGTTTTTAAAGGGAGATTTATGAATCCCTTAGAGAGTCTCTGTTTTATATTCCTCTTAAATGACACACAGATGGTTTATGTAATTGTGCCACAGCTTTGATAATAATATTTCTGGATAACTAGGTGTAATCTGCATTAATTGCTATAAATTGCTCTGATTCCTTGCTGTGAAATATTTTTCTTCTGTTAGGTAATTGTTTGTATTTTGTAAATGATGGATCATTGTTACATAGAATAGTATTGCAATTCATAAAGTTATTTTTCAGTACCCACATTTTTCTTGAAAACTTGTCACTTCTGCCTAAAGTTATTCCTATAATAAACACCCAAATCCTGAAGCAGTTTTGGCAAAATTTTCATTCTACGGCCTGTTCTTTAACTTATTTCTAGAGATGATGATGCCTTATTAAACAGTGACTGTCAGCTTTACTTTTCCCTGATAACTGGAGTCATTAAAGAAAGTTACTTCACTTGGAAGTTCTTTTGGCTCAGGCTGAGTAAAGATCTGTCCTCTGATAGGGTATTTATATCTATCTTAACATTTACCATTTAGGTTTTTCTTTACAATTTTATTTATCTATTTGACAGAGAGAGAGAGAGAGAGAGAGCACAAGCAGGGAGAGTGGTAGGCAGAGGGAGAGGGATAAATAGGCTCTCTGCTGAGCAGGGGGCCTGATGCAGGGCTCTATTCCAAGACCCTGGGATCATGACCTCAGCTGAAAGCAGATGCTTAACCAACTGAGCTATCCAGGTGCCCTTACCATTTAGTTTTGAAAATAATTTATTTTCTACTGATAGTGAGTTTCTCAAAAGCAAGTGATCCAGATGCCATGTCAACTTTTGTAAACTCGGGTTCTATCACGGTTTTTGGCATATATTAAGTATTAAATAAGTAGCTGATGAACTTGAAATCTGGGTGAATGTTTGTTCTTTTCAGGTACATTCTCAGAAGCACTTAAAGTTTCTCATTTATTTGCTCCTCTACTCAATAGCCCCAGTCTATTTTGGGGTTAGTGATTTTACTGCTTTGGCTAGCTTTTCTCATGTAATCTATTCTCACTTGTGTTAGCTTTCAGATCCTTTCTGGTGGTTGCTGCTTCTAATCTTCTTTGATGCAACAGACCAGATAACTAAGCACATTAAAACAATGAGCTAAATTTTACAGACTGTTAACTTCTGAATAACTTCTGAACAAAGCTATATGCTTAGCATTGTGTTACACATCATGGTTGTACAAAGAATATATAAGACACAGTTCTTCCCCAGTTTATTTGGAGAGGCAATATGTAAAAAAGAGAATACAACTGGAGAATGAGATAATATATATTCAGTACTGAATTGTGCTGTACAGATAAGAGTAAAGGAAGTGAAATTAAGGGAATTAGGAAATCGAGGAAGTTTTAAATTTTCATGGTAGACTATATGATTAGATCTAAACCTTGAAAGTTTAAGCAAGGAGAAATAGATGAGGTGATTGACAGAATTGGAGTTATTTGGAGGAAAAAGTCTAGAATAGCCAATATTTGGTTTTTCTTATTTTAGACCTATGAGTCTCTAATTTCTTCTAGATTATTCAGAAAATTCCATTTATATTTGACCATTAATTTTCTATGTTAGTATTATTTTTGTTTGTAGATTGCCTCATCATTTAGAATGGGATAGAATGTAAATTCTTTTTTAAAAATATTTTATATATTTATTTTAGAAAGGAGGGAGACCAGAGAGGAGGGGCAGAGGGAGAGAGAGAGAGAATCTCTAGCAGATTCCCCCACTGAGCTTGGATCCCAATTCTGTGCTCAGTCCCAGGACCCTGAAACCACAACCTGAGCCAAAACCAAGAGTCTGATGCTTAATCAACTGAGCTTCCCAGGCACCCTGGATAGAATGTAAATTCTAAAGATATTTGGAAGTACAGAATGGATGATAATGTTTTACACAACAAAAATGACTCACAGATCATAAGATTTTAAGTCTTTGCAAAAGCAGTTAACATGTCTATACATTACCAGTGTGTGTGTCATGGCTCAGCAACACATGTATAATGCCTTCAAGTTCCCCATAAGTAGGCCAAGCCCCCCTTTATTTTCATGACATGATTGTATTATTTGATCATTTGATGATAAAATGAAGATAATTTAATTTAAAAAATCAATGTCAGGGGCACGCTCAAACAATAATAAAAAATACTCCTAAGTGTTTTTCAAATATAAATGATTACAATTAATAAAATGAATTCTTTCTTCATTTGGCTTTATAAATATGTTCATCCCATCCCCTCAACATGTGCCTGTTTGAAAACTATTTAAAAATTCTGTGATGGAAACCTCTGTATCCTCCATTAGTATGCATGCCTAAAACAACCAAAACTCTGGTCATGAGTCCAGAAATCAATGAATTCAGCCAGCCTATAGATCACTCTGAGTACCTTGACGGGGTGGGGTAGGGGAAAACAGATTTCTGGGTGTTTTAAATTCTCCATAACTCAGTAACACCACAGTACTCAGCACTAGTAACTGTGAATGGAAACTTTTCCAACCAGAGCCTGCCTTTGATGCATATGTGACTTGGAGGGTTTTATGATTTGGCAAGAATTTTAAGGAGGCTAACATATTAGGGAGAGAAAAATTCCATCATAAAATTCACTTCTCTCTGATGGGTGCCAACATTACGCATGTGATGGAAGATATAGCCAGATATCTGATGGCATACCATTTGGAGCACAGGGATTAATCCTTTTCTTCCTCAGCTTGTTTAAATTCATCTTGTAACAAAAGCATCTCTTACTTCAAGATTTGGTTAAATTATCACCTCCTTTTTGAAATCTTCATTTACATTAGCTAAATGAATAGCTTTTCCTCTTTAAGTCAGATGTTCTATGCTTCTGTTGGTCAAAGTGGTACACTTTTGTTTAATTGAACATATATCCAGCCCTCCTAAGTTCTGATCTTTCCAGGGACAGACACCAAGTTGTGCTCATTTTTAGATCTCCAAGACATAGTAGATACTCAGATACTTAAGTCATCATAGTGAATGAGCACACTTAGTTTTTAGTTGGCTTAATTGTCCCTGGTCATTTCCACTAAAAACTATAACCTTGAAATAGTCTAGAATCTTACTTTAATACTCTCACAACAGGATGTATTTGCAAAGAGGCAGTATTTCATTTATTTCATGCAAAAACGTTTTAATTACTAAGGGTATCCAGGAAAAGAATTATTCAGATCTGACCCAAAAGGTGGTTCACAGCATGAATACCAAATATAAAAGTATAATTAGATTCTAGTACATTCAAGTTTTATTAGAATAGGGTAGGAAATGAAGCCAGAGCTTTAAAATTTAAAAGAATTTTGGATTATAATGTGAAAAAACAGTAACAAAACTATACTCACATGCTGGATCCTTAGAGAGATGTTTATTTACATAGGCTGTTTTTTTTTTAACGAGCAAATATCATCTAATAATATTTTATTTACTCATCTTCCTTATTCCACATCATAAATTGATATTCTTCATAGCTCATTGATTTAGAAGGTAAATTCTTGATATAAAGAGTTTGTTTGGGATTATAGTGTAAAGAGCACTAGAGCTAGAATTAGGAAGCTTGAATTTTAGGACTGTCTTGATCTATTATGAAATATGTGGTTATGGCCAATCCCTCTATTCCATTGAGGCTCATACTTGATCAGTAAAATGGATATAATTCCAGTCTCATGGGAATTAATTGCTTACCTACCCCTAAGGGCTGTGGAGATTATGAGGAATAAATCAAGCTTCATGCCATAGAGGACCAGTGTGTAATTCAGGGCCTGAACAGTTCCTTGATTTGCTGGGTCATATTAAATCTCACCTAGTAAGTAGTGTATGGGAATAACTTGTTACATATTTAGATTGTAATGTATCTTTGAATACAGGTTATTTTCTCCACTCACACATTGATAGATCCTAACTGGGGCAGCTTCCAGGTAGTCCATTCAGCTTGTTGAGCATAGTTCCCAGTAATGTATATAATTTCAGTGTCACCACCAATTTCATGGCAGTTTGGGACTCTCTGCTGTAACACCATTGTCTATGAGTCAAAGTCCAACCTCCCCAGTAGTTTTCTAAGTGGCTTCAGGAACTCATTTTAAGGCTACCACCTCAATGATTCTGTGACTCTGTGAAAGCTGATATATTACAGTAGAGTGTCCAGAGTTGAATGTTTTCTGAGTTATTGGGAACTTAAGATTTGGAATTTTGTTCTTTTTACTCCCTAACTGTATTGATCTGCCAAAAGAGTCACGGTAAGCATTACTCTCTTTCCCTGTGGAATAGAAGATAAAAAGCAGTTCTGCAGTGTGACCTTATTCTTAAAAATCCAAATAGATCAATACACTTTGTTCTTCCTTCACCCCACCTCTTTTTGCCCTCTATTCCTATCCCCTGCCCATAGCTAGAGACTTTTGATTGGGAAGGTAAGTGGAAAGCCAATATTATATTTTTATAATTATGTTGTTACCTTGTATAAAGATTATTTGAAGGACAGGGTAGGGAATAACTGTAATGAGAAAATATTTCTGCAAAGATCTCAAAGTGTTTGAATAACCAGATATCCACTGAGCAATATTAATTGGTCATCCATGATGGGCAGAGTACCCTGTGATCATCATATCATCAAGGGTACAAAGTAAATACTCTATCCTTCTTGCCATTTACAGCTTTCCGGTCTAGAAAGGATGTTAAAATTTGGAGTATTGTTTACTGATGGCTCTTTTCCAGATTCTGATTAGTAAAAAAAAAAAAAAAAAATAGGGTCAAGAGTGCAAATAGGAACCAGATTATCTGTTTTATTATTACTAGCAAGTGCCTGGTAGTTGGAAAAGCTGCAATTCAGAACTTATTGTTGACCCGAGATCAAGTGTGAGGTTATTTGTGGGTCTTTGGATGTAGGACTTAGAACTATAACCTCCCTGTGAGTAGAGCTATGTCAAGAAAGTGATCCCAGGAACTGCCATCCACTTTGCTATGCAATAGTTCTCTGAAGAAGCAGGAATGAAGGAAAGAATGGCAGACCTCTACTTATGCCTCAGATAAGAGAACCTGGACTCTGTTTCAAAAATGCTGACCACATGAGGATAGGAGAGGAAGGAGGATCCTTAGTCTCCATGAAGCAGGCAGTAAAATAGTTGGAATTGTGCTTTTTCTCCACCTTTGAACCTAAATAGCCATATATACTTTTTATATGGTCCAAGAAACATGAAATTTTGACCAATAAGATTGTCCACTCCTCCTGTGGAATAAAGCAGTAGAAACAGCAACTGAAGTTCCACTTCTCTGTTGTGGTAAAAAAGAGTGGTGGTAAAAATTTACTCTTCTTAGAGAAAATGGGATTCCCTCTTAACAAGGAGTTATGATAATAAAATGTATATACAGATAGTTACTATAACTAAAGTCTCCTAAAATTTTAAACATAATAACTAATTATATGTGTCTGTGGAAATTATATCTTCTTTTGAACAAGTTATATGTAAATAACCAAATAAATACTTTTACTCATCTTTTAATGAAAAGCTCAGTTGCCTCTCCAAGATTAAAGAAATATGAAAAATAGTGTCTTGTTTTTGAAGAAAACAAAGTGATTCATGTGGTTCTATTCAGAGAGAATCACAATTAAAAGAGCTTTCATTCTTTTATTAATATTACAAATAATATAAATGACAGTTATGTACTGAGGCCTCATCTGTGCCAGTTTATACTAGATCTTTCATGGTGAATACATTTGTCTACATTTAAAAAGTAATACTCAAAGATATGTTTTGTGCCATTTGCCCATGAAAAATTCTCTTATACATGTGTTGTACCTTTATTTTTCAAGAGACAGTTTAGGAACCATGTCTTCTGAGAAAGTCTTCCATAATTTTCTCTCACCTACATTACTTCTTAGTTCCTGGACAGACTGTAGTACTCCCTGCAAAACATAGCACTTATCCAATAGCACAAGGCATTCATTTGATCTGTTTATGTGTACATTTCTTACACCTCACCTCATGGGGAGAAATCAAGCTCTGAAAGCTTCTGTACTTCTCCCCAATAATCCTATCTCACTTAGTACCTTATTACAACAAATTTTTAATAATCATTAACTTTTAATTAAAAACTTCTGTGATTTAGAAATTAAGAGGATTTGATCCTTTCAATTTGAATTTTTGTTTACATGTATCAGTAATTCATAATTATATGAAAGGTAAATGTATTTCATCTTCATGCATAGCAAAATAACTTACTTCTGACAATATTTTAACATTTTAGACTATTCATACTGGATATTGTACAATTCATGATAAATAGACATTTCTATCTGGCCTAATTCTAAGTTGAGAAACCGTTCCTACTTTGGCAGCTTTGTTCCCTAATATCTCCTTCCAAGATATTTAGAATAATTATAAAAAGATAGAATTTTTTGGGAAAAAAGCATCAAGTGATTGAGAGGTTACTTATTTGGGAATCAGAAACCTTACTCTATTCCTACTTCAGTTTTTAATTCATACTGGAACCTTAGAAAGTCCTTTTATTCTTATTCTGCCAATACTTATGGAATATTCATTGTGTATCAGTCTCTGTTCTAGAGTCTGGAGGTATCGTAATGGGCAAAATGTACAAATATTTATGCTTTTGTGGGGCATAAATTCTAGTTTTCCTTTTGGGGCTTTGGCGTATTTTTCTGTAGAAAAGAAACTCCCCACTTGATAAAATGAGAGGATAGGATGTGAAACTCTCAGGATCGATCCATGCTTAACCCATCAGAATACCATATTTGGATATGTAATTGATTGTGGCAGTTAAGGACTAGAAATTATTATTGCAAAACAGGTAACATTGTTCTCTTCTGAGATATTAACAGTGTAGTCACATGTATACCTTAGTAACTGTAAGGACAAGTATCTTCTGTTACCATGGGCAAGGAAGCAATTCTCAAGGTAGGGGACTTCTGCTTCATATCTAAGCTAGGCAAGCTTTGTTCAGAGCTCTCAGTATGGTTTCTTACAGATTTGCTAAAATAGAACATGATTCCAACCTTCTAAGGGAGGAACCACTAAAAATGGCAAGATGAGTGATGTTAACCTATGCTAAAGTGGCAGCAGAGTTTGGGATCATCTGCAAACCCTGCTTAACCTTATTGGGGAATTTAATGAACACTGGGCAGCAATAATCAATCTTCAGAGTCTCATGAGATAACGGTACTAATTTGCATTATTCTCCAGAACCATCTTACTAACTTTCTATGCCCTTTACATAAGAAATAAGACTGAAACACAGAGTTTTTTTTGTAAGCTCAAAAAAATATTGTCTCAGAGACTGTCTGGCCTAGCTCATTCAGAAACTTGGATATACAAAAATAAAGGAGAAGGAGTAGAGAAGAACTAGATGAAGGCAAAAGAAAATATTTTTTCTTTAATTTATACAAGTTTCTTCAAATGAATAATAGCAACAATGTATTTGGTGATTATAGCTTATTGATAAATGTAATAACAGAAATTTTATAAGGGAAAGAAGGGAAGAATTGGGCATACTCTGTTATAGTACTTCCACTAACTGCCAAGTGGTATAATCTGTTTGAAAGTGACTTGGGAGGCACCTGGGTGGCTCAATCGATTGAGTGTCTGACTGCTGATTTTGACTTGGGTCATGATCTTAGGGTTCTGGAATTAAGCCCTGCATCTAGGCTCCCCACTCAGTGGAGTCTGCTCAGAGATTCTCTCTCTCTCTCTCTCTTTCTCTCTTTCTCCCCACTTGCATGTGTTCATTCTCTCTCTCTCTCAAATAAATAAATAAATAAATAAATAAATAAATAAATAAAATAATAAAATAATAAATCTTTTTTTAAAAGAAAGTGACTTGGATTATCATAAATATATATTGCAAACTCTATTAGGACAATATCTTTTAAAAATTAAAGAAATATGGTTGATATGCTAAGAAAGGAGAGAAAATGCAATCATATAAAATAATCAGTTTAAACCAGAGCAGAGAGTTGAAACAAAAAAATAATAAAATAAAATAAAACATTAAGAAATATGTTTTCAAACTGTGTCCAAAAATCACCTTCAATGTGAATGGTCTAAAAGCAGTAATTAAAATAAAGAGATTATTAGTGGATAAAATTTAAAAGACCCCAGCAAATGCCATCCACAAGAAACCCACTTGAAATATAAAAATACGTATAGATTAAAAGTAAAGGGATGGGTAAGGATCCTATGCTAACACTAAGGAAAAGAAAGTTGGATAATCTATTTTCATTTTTTAAAAAAGATTTTATTTATCTATTCATGAGAGAGAGAGAGAGAGAGAGAGAGAGCAGAGACACAGGCAGAGGGAGAAGCAGGCTCCATGCAGGGAGCCTGGTGTGGGACTCTATCCCCGAGTCATGCCCGGATGAAGGCAGTGCTAAGCCGCTGAGCCACCTGGGCTGCCCTCTATTTTCATTTTAGACAAAATAGACTTCAGAGCAAGGAAAATTATCAGGCATAAAGAACAGCATTACATGGTAATAAAAGAGAGTTCTTGAAGAAGACATAGCAATATTCAATATGTATGTGCCTAAAACAACAGAACATTGCAATATGTGAGGCAAAAACTTATAGAACTTCAAGGACGTATAGGTGACTCCATTATTATAAGAATACTTTAACACTCTATCAGTAATGGATACATTCAGCAGGCAGAAAATCAGTAAGAATGCATTTGAACTAAACAGCATCATGAATCAACTAAATCTAATTGTTATTTATGGACTACTTTATCCAACAGCAACCTATACATTCTTGTCATATTTACATGAAATAGTTGCCAAGGTAAACCACATTTGGGACCATAAAACACACCTTAACAAATGTAAAAGAATAGAAATCATACAAAGTATGCTCTCAGAATACAATAGAATTAAGCTAGAAATAAAAAACAGAAAGGTAACTGGAAAAATCCCAACATTCTTGGAGATTAATCAACACACTGGCCAAAAAAGTCTCCAGAGAAATTGAAAGATATTTTGATTTAAATGAGGTAAAAATACAACTTACACAAAACTTCATGAGATGCATTGAAAGCATTGTTTAGAAGGAAATTTATAGCATTGAATACATGTATTAGAAAGGGATAATGATCCAAAATCAATAATCTAAACTTCCACTTTAGGACATTAAGGAAATAAGAGCAAATTAAATCCAAAGTAAGAAGAGGAAATGAAATAATAAAAATTAGAACCGAAATCAATGAAATTGAAAACGGAATCAGTACAGAAAATCAACAAAATCAAAACCTTGTTCTTTGAAAAAAAAAATCAGTAAAATTGATGAAACTCTAGCCAGGCTAGCCAAGTAAAAAAAGAGACAGGACACAAATTACACAAAAAATGAAAGTGCAGCCATCACTACTAATTGCATGGATATTTAAAAGGATATGAAAGGAATGTTTTGTGCTTTTTAAAAAAGATTTTATCTATTTGACAGAGAGAGGGAGAGCACAAGCTGGGGAAGTAGCAGGCAGAGGGAGAGGGAGAAGCAGGCTCCCTGCCAAGCAGGGAACATGAGGTAAGGCTCAATCCCAGGACCCAGGGATCAAGACCTGAGCCAAAGGCAGATGCTTAATGGACTGAGCCACCCAGGTGCCCCTGAAAGGAATATTATGAACAACTCTATGCCAACAAATTTGATAACTCAGATGAAACAGATGCATTCCTTAAAAGCACAAATTACCAAACTCACACAAGGAAGTACGGGTAATTTGCGTAGGTCTGTGCCTATTAAAGAAATGAAATTTATAGCCTTCTGAAACAGAAAATACCAGGCCCATTTCACTGGTACACTCTATCAAACATTTAAGGAAGAAATTTTACCAAATCTCTACAATCTCTTCCAGAAAATAAAAGCAGAGGAATATTCCCTAACTCATTCAATGAGGCTAGCATTACCTTAAAATAGCAGGAACAGACAAAGATGTTATAAGAAAGGAAAATCCCAGACCAGTATCTCTCATGAATATACATACAAAAACTCCTCAACAAAATATTGGCACATTGAATCCAACAATTTATAAAAAGAATTATGTACCATGACCAAATGAGATTTATTCCAGATATAAAAATGAGGTTTAACATTTGAAAATCCATTAATGTAATCCATCATGTCAACAGTCTAATGAAAAAAAATCATTAGTTTTTAATGAATAAAAGAATCCAACAAAATCCAACACTCATTCATGATAAAAATGCATAGCAATCCAAAAATAGATGGGAAGTTTCTTGATAAAGAATATCTACAAAAATACTTGAGTTAACATCATACTCAATGGTGGGAAACCAGATGCTCTCCCCCTAAGATTGAGACAAAGCAAGGACATCCCATTCCTATTCAACATTCTTCTTCAACACCATACTTAAGTCCTAACTAATTCAATAAGACAAGAAGAAGAAGTACGTTATGCAGATTGGAAAGACAGAAATAAAACTGTCTTTGTTCACAGATGACATGATTATATAGAAAATCTAAAGTGACCAGAAAAAAACTAGAGCTTATAAGCAATTATAGCGAGCTTGCACATGAAAAACTAATGTACAAGAGTCAATTGCTTTCCTTTATACCACAGTGAATAAAAGGAAGTTAAAATTAAAACTATTACAACATTTAAGTTACCATGAAAACAAAATGAAATACTTAGATATAAACTTAAAAATATAATGTCAATATAAGGAAAATTGCAAAGCTATGATGAAATCAAAGAAGTTCTAAGTAAATGGAGAGATAGAATATGTTTATGGATAGAAGGATTCAGTATTATTAAAATGTTACTTCTTCCCAACTCCTCTACAGATGCAATGCAATCTAAACCAAAATTTCAGCAGATCATTTTGTGGTTATCAATAAACTGAAAAGCAAAAGACCCAGAGTATCCAATATAATACAGAAGAAGAAGAAAAAAAACAACAAAGGTCTGATACTCCACAACTTCAAAACCTATTAAAAAGCTACAATAATCAAGACAGTATGGTATTGGTAAAAGAATAGATAAATAATTCAATGGAACAGAATAGAGAGCCCAGAAATACACCCATACCAACAGAGTCAACTGATCTTTGACAAAGGAGCAAAGACAATTCAATGGAACAAAGTCTTTTCAACAAAGGGTGCTGGAAGTTCTAGGCATCCATATGCAAAAGAAAAGAAAAGAAAAGAAAAGAAAAGAAAAGAAAAGAAAAGAAAAAGAAAAAAGAAAAAAGGAATCCAGACACAGACTGTATCCCATTTACAAAAATGAACTTAAAATGGATAATAAGCCTAAATAGTGTGCTCACTTCGGCAGCACATATATTAAAATAATAAGCCTAAATAGGATATATAAAACTATCAAACTCTTAGAAGATCTAGATGACTTTGAGTTTGCTGTGGCTTTTTACATACAACACCAAAAGCTAGATCATGAAAAAGGAAATTGCAAAGTTAGACATTATAAAAATTAAAGCTTGTGCTTTGTGAAAGACACTATTGAGAGAATGAAAAAAGACAAGCTATAGACTTAGAGAAAATATTTGCAAATCACGTATCTGATAAAGGATTTGTGTCCAAAACATAGAAAGAGCTCTTAAAAGTCAACAGTAAGAAAACAAACAATCCAATTAAAAAATGGGCAAAAGTTCTAAGCATGCAGTTCACCAAAGATTGTATGTTGGTGGAAAATAAGCGTATGTAGTGATACTCAACATCATATGACAACACGCGACTTGCAAATTAAAGCAATGAGACACTACTATATGCCTATTAGAATGGTTAAAATTCAAAACACTGACAACCTCTAATGTTGGTGAGTGTATTGAGCAACAGGAACTCTTTTTCAGTGCTAGTGGGAATTCAAAATGGTACAGCCACTTTGGAAGACAGTTTATTACAAGGCTAAACATAGGCTTGCTTTATAATCCAGTAATCACATTTATAGCTATTTATCCAAATGAGTTGAAACTTATGTCCACACAAAACCTGCACATGAATATTTATAGCAGATTTATTCATACTTGCCAAAATTTGGAAGCCATAAAGATATCCTGCCACGGATGAATGGATAAACAATCTGTGGTACACTAGCCAATGCAATAGAAGAATATCAAATGGTAAGAAGAAATGAGTCCCAGGAAAAATATGGAGGAATTTTAAATGCCTATTGCTGAGCAAAAGAAACCAGTCCGAAAAGACTGCATACTGTATGATTCCAGCTATATGAATTGCTAGAAAAGGCAAACCTATAGACATTGAAACAGTCACTGGTTTCCAAGGTTTTAGGGGAAAGGAAGAAGGGAGGAATGAAGTATTTGTGCAGAGGATTTGTAGGGCAATGAAACTATTATATATGAAATTGTAGTGGTGGATACATCAAACTATGCTTTTTTCAAACATATAGAACTCTACAATACAAAGAATAAACCTATGGACTTTATTTAATGTTAATGTATCGATTTGACTTCATCAATTATAACATGTATATCATGCTAATGCAGGATATTAATGACAGAGGAAACTGTGCGGGGACAGTTACATGGGAATCCCATGTACTTTCTCTGAAATTTTTCCATAAATCTAAAACTTTCTAAAGAGCGAACTGGACTAGTTAGTGTGGGAGGTAAGAGTGAGAAGTTGATTTGAGGTCACTTTGTGACAGGCTTTGTGAAAATTTGGTCTTTTAAAAAATGCTTTGCCTTGGTCCAGAATAGATTTGAGATGGCTCCGAGAAATCAACAGTAAAAAAGTAGCATGTCAATCATAAATGAAAAAAATCAAACCATAAAAAGAGATTAAAATAGAGGAGGTTAATAAGTATATGTAAAACCAGTCAGAGCTCCTGGGTGGCTCTGGTCATGATCCCAGGGGTGCTGGGATCCAGTCCCACATCGGGCTCCTTATTCAGTGGGGAGTCTGCTTCTCCCTCTGCCTGCTGCTTCCCCTGCTTGTGCTTGTTCTCCCTCTGTCAATTAAATAAATAAAGTCTTTAAAAAAAACCCAAAAATATAGAGCAGCCCGTTTGGCTCAGTGGTTTAGCGCTGTCTTCAGCCCACGGTGTGATCCTGGAGACCCGGGATCGAGTCCCACGTCGGGCACCCTGCATGGAGCCTGTTTCTCCCTCTGTCTGTGTCTCTGCCTCTCTCTCTCTTTGTGTGTCTCTCATGAATAAATAAATAAAATATTTTTAAAAAATAAAACCAATCACATATGTAGAGCCCGTAGGCATAAAGCCTTTGGAGTTTTTGTATTTAACACAATGGATTGATCCAGCACTATTTGGAAGCCACAGTAAAAACAGAGTCCTTTACACAGTTCCTATTGTTTAATTTCAGGCCATGGCAAATGTAGCTACTCCCTAAAGAAAATTTTCAAATAGCATCTCATAGGGGAACTACTGAGGGATAGCACAAAAGAGAAAAGAATCCACAACCAAAAGATAACTCTACTAATAGAAATTATTTTTGGTTCTTTATAACAATGAGTGGAGGCATGTTTTATATTTAAGTGTCTAATAATTTTGTACCTTTTTTCCCCTCTAGATTCAGTTCATTAATTCATTTATTCACAAAATGTGTCAAGCACTATGTCCCAGGCATTTATCTAGTTATTGGAGATGTGCTGAGGACAAATGGAACTTAAATGCTGATGAATTAATCAGACAATTATTCAGAAATATTTAGCAGTAAACTTTTCTTCATGGAATCAAAAGATACCCAAGTATATGATCACAAGTGGAAAATAGGAGATAGAAATCAGCTGTTGACTGTTTTTCCATTTTTATTTGTGTGTGAATTTTTCAAATGAATGTAAGGACATAGTGTGAGTCAAAATATTTTAGACATGAAATAACATGTTTCAGGGGTTCAACTTTATAACAATAATAAATAAACCTGTTAAATATCTCTGGACAATGCCAGTGTTTGTCAACTAAATGTTGTTTGTAGGATTTTTATCATATAACAGATTTCATTCATTCACTATACTTTTCTGAGTTGTCCTATGTGCCAGTATATATTTCTAATGTGGTCTGTTTTCTGTTATGGTCTTATAAATTTGCTATTAAAATACATTAAACTATTTTTTAAAAAGTATACGTGTTGAATACATAACATAGTAATTTAAAAATATACATTTTATTCATTTATCTTTTATTAAAAGCACTGTATATCCCTTGATGTTCTTTTTTTAAGATTTTCATTTATTATTTGAGAGAGAGAGAGAGCATGAGAGCAGGTGCAGAGGGAGAGGGAGAAGCACACTCCCCACTGAGCAGGGAGCCTGATGCAAGGCTGGATCCCAGGACCCTGAGATCATGACCTGAGCCAAAGGCTGACACTTAACTCACTCAGCCACCCAGGCACAACCTCACTTGATATTCTTAAATCACATGAGAAAGAGACTTTCATTTGCAAATGAATAAGTAGAAGTTTCCTGTGTGACATGTCATTCAGATGAGTTTAGGTTGCTTTTGTTCATATATTATTATTAGAGATTTCTGGAAACAGCTCTGTATGAAATCTCTCCAAGTAGACAGCTATTCCCATTTCAGCATCCTCAGTGTGGTCTGGAGGACTTTACAGAATACAAGTGCCCTGGAGCCCTTCCACCCCAGGATTGCATAAGGACTGTAGGGAATGGATTTAGAAGGGCTGAAGTTGTATCTTTGTTATGGTTTAGGTGAGTCCTGGGTGTATTTCACCCAGAGGACTACCCCAATCCCTCCACTCTAGTCTCGTGAGATCTTTGACACCTGTTTTCCCCATCTGTTGCTAATTGCCCCTGCTGAGGTCACAGTGAGCTAACAGTGCTACTGTTAGCAGGCACGGGGACCTCTGTGAAGTCATTGCGTGGTGCTGTGATGGGTCTAGGGAATTGCAGAGGTGTTACAGAATGAAAACTATGGCCAGGCCACAATATCCCCATAACCCTTATAATGGATTGAATAGGGTTCCCCCAAATTCATGTCCACCTGGATTCTTAGAATGTGACATTATTTGGAAATGGGGTCTTTGCAGACTTAGTTAAGAATCTCAGGATGTCATTGTACGTGATTTTGGTGAGCCCTACATCCAATGGTGTATCTTTGTGAGAAGAGGAGAGGGTGGAGAGACACAGGGAATTAGGCCACATGAAGATACAGGCAGGGACTTTGTGCAGCTACGAGCTCCGGGTTGTTAGGTATCTTCCCACTAAACTAGGAAAAAGCAAGAAAGAATTCAGAATTCTTCCTTAGAGCCTTTGGAAGGAGCCCAGTCCTTCTCATATACCAGTTTCAGACTTCCGGCCTACAGAACTGTGAGGGAATAAATATCTTTTTAAGTCCCCCAGCTTGTGGTAATTTGTTACGGCAGCACTGGGAAACAAATACACCCACACGTACTGAATGTGAGAAACTAGAAAATACAAGGAAAACATGCAACCAAATTCTAGGCCTCATCATTCAGCATGGTAAATATAGAAGCAAAAACAAAGCTTTTTGTATAGACAGGATCTTTCGCTCCAAATCCTATTTGCAATAAAACAGAATCCTCAAATTAATGAAACTCACAAAGGCACACATTTTACACATTTAAAACAGGCCTTGACTGAAATTCATTGGATGTTATCACTACTAAGCATAAACATTTTGACCAAAACTAGAATATTTCAACATATGTTATTGCTATTTTTATTCTTTTTGTCAGTTTTATTTAGCTCTTATCAATACTCTGGATCAGATCCTAGCTCTCCTGCTCACTAACCAGTTAACTTTGAGCAAGTTAGTCTTTCTGCCTGTGTTTCCTCATCTGTTAAATGGGTTAATAAGAGTCCTAATTATGCAATTAATGTGAGGATTCAATAAATCAATAACTGCAAAACATTCAGCCCAGTTATTTAGCATATAGGAAATTCCTAAAACACATTAGATATTGAAAGTTTCCACTCAGCTACTTAAGATTGGTTTCGGAGAGGCAGTAGCATCATAACTATTGACTTTAAAATAAGGAAAGACATAAATGACAAGAAATAAGTTTCTGAACAACAATATTATCTAATCGTGGATACTATCATTAACATATATGGAGAAAAATTAAAATACTGAATTATTTTCTAATCTTATAACTAGTCAGTAAAATGGCCAAATACCATGTTTCAAATTTTAAACTCTGAATTCTTGCTGCATTTCTTATTTAATGCTAAGCTATGACAAGGAAATAAATGTGTTATCTGCTCCATTAACTAAAATTTGTTCAGAAAAAAAAAAAAACCTCATTACATTTGCAAAGTAGGATTCACAAAACGAGCTGCTAAACCAGCTGTGTGGTTCTAAAAATAATAATAATGAATCTAAGTATAAACCCATCACACTCTCTTTAAAAAATTACATTTATGCTTCTCTGATCTTTGAAATTGTTTATATTCATCCAGTTGACATATTATAAAAGATATTTTTTGATTACATGTTAGGATAACATTTTTCCAAAGAGGATCTCCTAGGTAAATGTAATTGTTCAAAGTGTCTCATCAGCCATATCAGTCAAATGCTAAGCTAAATAGTGTGCATAATTTAATAATTTGCATAATTACCTGCCCACCACATACGTATTCTTTCTGAGCTGGAAATTAAATCTCAAACTGGGAGAGACTCTAGGAGATTCTCCAGTCCATTTTTCTAACTTAATAGATGTGGAAACTCAAGCCCAGAGAAGAGAGGTTATTTACTCCATACCACACAGCAAGGTAGTGACAGATCTGTTATGTTCCTTTCTTTTTTTTTTTTTTTGCTTTAATCTTTGTATTACAGCTGACTCTTTACAATTGATATAGAAGAAAGCCCATTCAGGATCACTGGTTCAGATTACAACTCAACTGCTTTTTCTCTGTGTCATATACACCTTGTGTTTAGGATTGTGGGAGCTCTGAAGCCAGGCTAGAAGGGTTTGATTTGGGGCATATCCCTTGCTGGCTGTGGATGTGAATGTTTTCAGACCTTAGTTATCTCCTCTATAAAGTGGGAATATAATAGTGACTATCTTATAATATGCTATGAGAAGTAAATGAAGTAAATATATAAAAAACTTAGAAGAGTGTTCGACATACAATCATTCAAATAAAGTGAACGATTAATAGTTTATAGGATCTGTCTCTTTTTAAATTTGTTTTATTTATTTATTTATTTTTAAAGATTTTATTTATTTATTCATGAGACACACACACACACAGAGGCAGAGACACAGGCAGAGGCAAAAGCAGGCCCCACGCAGGGAGCCCAATGTGGGACTCAATCCTGGGACCCAGGATCAGAACCCGAGCAGAAGGCAGATGCTCAACCGCTGAGTCACCCAGGCATCCCTCTCTCTCTCTTTTAAAAAAATATTTTATTTATTGATTTGGCAAAGAGAGAGCACGGGCAGGGGGAAAGGTGGAGGGAGAAGAAAAAGCAGCCTTCCCACTGAGCAGGGACCCAGATGTGGGACTCCATCCTAGGACCCTGAGATCATGACCTGAGCCAAGGACAGACACTTAACTGATTAAGCCACCCAGGTGCCCTACAGGATCTCTCAAATTCAGTTTTCTCAGCTATTAAATGGCAAGCACATTTATCTCACAGAGCTGCTGCCAAGAGTAAGTAAAGTTCTCTATGGGAATGCACATAAAATGTATATAGCAATGTATGTGAACTCATACATTAAACAAGCATGATTTATAAGACAAAATCAAACTACAACTAGATTTTTGTTTCAATGTCCTTTAAAACCGTATGCACTGGGGAACATCTTTCCCATGTGCCCAGATCAAACCCTTCACATTTCTTAAAAACTTGTATAACACTTATTCCTTTAATAAATTGAAGTTGCATAGTCCAGTAAAATGTAAGTTCTTCTATATTCAAAGGTTATGCATTTCCAACTTCTCCTCCGAGTCAAGTCCTAGCTTGGCATGAGTCAAGTCCTAGCTTGGCATGATCGCAGGAGGCTCCCTCAGGGAGCACTTACTGCCACTGCCCACGTTCCGACCACCATGACTGACAGCTTTAAGACAAGCTAGACAATGGGAAGGGAGGAGCAGGAAGGGAGGCAGAGAGTTCTGACTGACTGGTGATGCCATCAAAAGCTATTTGCCATCCACCTGTACTCTCCTGTGCTTTTCTGTGTGTTCTTCAGAGATTTCCCCTACCCGGCTCTCCAACTGCAGTACTTGCAGGCCGATGATGATTTCTCATCTTCAAACCACCACCCCGTTGTCGGCCCCTGGTGTTCCATTTTTCACTCTTTAAGACTTTCCATGGTGGAGACCCATTGCCCTCCCATCCTGCCCTCTAAGGTTGGAATTAAAGTGACTCTAGGCTGGGTCTTTCTACTATGTGGCCCACACCCGCTCTGTAAAGAATACTCAGGTTCTTGTGCCTTGACCAATTTCAGGAATGCAGGCCAGTCAAAACTTAGCCCCTCATCAGCACATCTCCCTTGTTCTCTAACTTTCCCATGTGAGGATATATTTTGTCATCTGTCTACAATGCTCTTCAGTACGGTGAGAAGAAGATCAAAGCTTCTGAATGGTCCTACTGGAAACCTTTCTCTGAGTTTGAGATTAAAAAAAAAATGATGAAGCCCTCTATCCCATCCTTCAACTTTCTTTATCTTCCTTGTGAAATTTAGAGCAGTATAACCAATTTTCATGTTACTTACTTTTCCATTTTTCATATGTTTTGGCATCATACTTTGTAGTTTGTATCTATTTGCAGTTAAAAAAAATCCTGTAATGTGCATGTCTATTCAGTCACTATTTGTTAACCAATTGATGATTTCCAGTTTTCCAAGAACTGGTTAAAGTAAGTGTCTGGAATATAGTTCACAGAGAAGCTGAATGTTTATCACACTAAGAAGGAAATATGTGTATGGGAGGCAGGGTGGGGGAGAGCTGTGACAGCCAGATCCCCACACAAAGGCTGGAAAGCAGGCTCTACTGCTTTGAACACATACAAGGAGGGAAGAATATTTAAAGATCCATAGAAACAGTAGTGAGTACTGCAGCATGGTCATAGCATTACAAGCAACATTCTTAGTTACCCAGTTACAACCAGTAAAAGGTTTTCCTTTCCTGAACAAAAAAGAATGTGGGTTTCAGGTGCTCTCATCACAGACACACACAGACACATGGACACACACAAATGGTAACTATGTGAAGAGATGACAGGTAAAATAGCTTGACTAGTAATTATTTTACTAGTATTTGTATATCACATCATCATGTTGTACAACCTAATATACACAAGTTTTCTTTCTTTTTTTTTTCAAGTTTTCTTTTTTAAAAAAGCTTCAACTGAAGACCCCAAGATGGACTGGCCAAATAGGTTCCTTGCTACAGACTCATTGTCATTCTTTGTTCACTCTGAGAAACTCTATCTTCTGTTGGTCTTGCAGGCACAGTTGTGCATATGGATCGGGAAATACTCAATACAGCACTTTCTTGTTGAGCTAAAGAAAAGTAATAGGTGGTTTATGACTACCCCCTCAAATTTGGCTTTTCCCGCCAGCTTTTGCCTTTGGCCCAGGTTTGTCTGTTAGGTCTAAATAAATTTGAGGCAGCATTTTCTTTTAGAAGCAGTCTATTCTGATAGGAACAGCTATGAACTATTTTATTGATGGACCTAGAACATTTAAATAAGAATAATTTTCCCATAAGGTACTTTGGCTTTGTGTAACTTTATGAGAAAACATAAATTTAAAAATAAACCAGAACAAAAAAAATTAGTGGATCCATACCCCAAAAGCTTGGCAGACTACTTTCAGAATACTGTGACTTGCTTTGGATGACAGTTCAAACAGGCTTGTTCATTTTACTCAGTGTAGTGTATCTAGAATTCATCTATGCTGTTGTATAGTTGGGGGGGGTCTGTTCATTTTCCACACATTTTTTCTGAGATATGTGCTACTGTAAAGGAGAAGGAGACATTATCTGCTACATACAGACTATAGGCTCTAGAATGAATATAGCACAACTGATGAATCTGTTCTGTCAGAGGGCTTCTGGGAGGTTGGTTCTTTTCCTGAACACTATACATGAGCCTCATTCAGCTCTAAGGTTTAATGATTCTTAATGAATTGCTGAGTTTTAACATTTATAATCTACAAAAGTAAGTAATGGTTGTTGCATCTCTTGTTAGTAGGTGCTAGGTTTATATAGAGTTCTTGTATACTAGATGCTCTTGGTAAAATAATTTCTGTTAGTTTCAGTTTATAGGGATTCCAGTCCAGCCCAATCATATGACAGTGTGGAAACATCTTTAGCTAGGAGGGTGGGAAGTGTGATTATTTGGAAAATATGATCAAGCCAATCTCATGATCTATGACTTTTAGTGATTTTCCCAGAGAGCAAGAAATGAAGTTAGAATTCCTTAGCCTGATATTTATATCTCTTCAGATTTCTCCCCAGAGTGCATTCTTAGTTGTTCCTACCCTAAGCTTTATTTAAACTTTATTTAACTAGAAAAGATATCTTACCATATCTGATCATAGAACAAATGCTCCATTCTTTTCCTATTATATTTTCCTGTATTGTTTTTGTCAATCTTTCAAGGTACCACTCAGAAAACGCTACCTTTAGAAACCCTTTCTGGTTCCCACCAGCAGATATATTTCAACTTTCTCTTATGTATATCTATATATCAGCCTGCATGAAAGCTGTGGTGCCAGGTGCTGAACAGAGGAAATAATAGATACTAATCATCTTTCACCTGAAACATTAATACCCTGATTTATCACCTATGTGAACAACAGATCTGATTTCAATTTTAAGGATGTCTTTTTCTATTAAGAACAATGAAAGCATATTCTCTAGGCCATTGAGGCATCTCATAAGCAAACATCTCAACTGTACTGATGGCATCATTGGAAAAAAGAATGGAAAACCCTCTATGGTGACTAATATCAAGGAACAGAGGTTATTTGGAAATGACCATGTTTTAAGCAACTTCACTGCTTTAGGAGCAATGTCCTTTGTCCTGATATGTCCCTAATCAGAGATCAATCATGCCAATTTGAGTAAATACTTTTATGTATTTAAGGTATTCACATACGGTTGGCCTTGACTTCAGAAGAGCCAATTAGATACCATCTGTAAGTGAAAACCAGCTCTTTGTTATTTTTGTTTTTCTATTCTCATTCCCTTCTCTCTCTCTCTTTGTCTCCCTCTCTACCTCTGTCTCTCTCTCTCTCTCATCAGAGCCAAGTTCTTGAACCCTGACTATCTTTGCTACCACCTAATGTTCCATATGGTTTGCCAGCAGTATAAGCACTTTCCAATTTTTATTACTAAATAGCTTCTCTCAAGTGAGTTAATGGGAACACTTTGAAAAATCGTGAAGTATATTAACAGTTGGCAAATATGAAGTATTTATGCATTTTACTATATTATTTATTTCCTGGTATGGTTTACTGCATGCATTTTATGCACATATATACTTGTCACTGAATTCCTCAGTATAATATTTCAATACATGCTTACTGAATTAATGGGTTATTTTGCAGAGGTTATTGGGCAATTTTTACCCTGTTCTCTCTAGCTAGGTAAGAATGTATGGGGAAGATTATCCTATACTTTCAGCATCTCTCTCTGGATGTAGAAAATAATCCATATTAACCCCACTTTCTCCTGTTTTCCCAAACTTATCTTCAAAAATAGAGTATAGAAATGTTTATAGGACATCATGAAAGGTAATTGGGATATGTTAACCTTGAGGCATCTATTTTAAGTTTTATGTTTGTAACAGTTCTCCTCAGCCTATATAATTATCTGGCTAATGGTGATCAATCATTATGATGCCAATGACAGGCATTTTTCACTGTTTCTAGTTCTATTTTTTAATCACTAACTTGACATCCTGAAGACTCAAATCCTTGAATCAATCCACTGAGCAGGAAGGACACAGGCAGCAGGCAGACAAGCCAATCTTGCTGTCTCAAGGTTGTACTCAGATTGAATTCCTTCATCTATTTTTTTTTGCCAGCGTTTTTTTAAAGAAAAAGTTTCATAGAAGTGAAAGTAAATTTTTCAGGTTTGATGCCCTCAGCGTCAGAAATATATTCATTCATTTAGCATACTGTGGGTCTGCCATGGACAAAACCCTGGAAAAAATAATTACCTTTTGGAGATGGTTTGCTGTCCAGCCACAGACATGGATGCACAAACAACTAATAATATAAAGAGGTGCTATTTAACTCCCAGAGCTTAAATCTGAGTACAACATGAGCTGTTGGTGAGAAATGACTACATGGAACCCAGCATACTGGACTCTTCTGAGGGTCTCCATAATCTGTGTTGAGAACTCACCTTCAGCCCAAGGCAAGCCTTTCCTTTCTGTTTTCTTTTCCTTTTTTAACTAGTTGGCATTTTGTGAAGTTTTCTTTTCTTTCTTTCTTTCTTCTTCTTCTCTTCTCTTCTTCTTCTCTTTCTTTCTTCTTCTTCTTCTTCTTCTTCTTCTTCTTCTTCTTCTTCTTCTTCTTCTTCTTCTTTTTTTTTTGCCTTGAATCATAATATATTGCACATATTTGCTCTCTGACCCAGGAAGCTCTTTAATGTCCTGTGGGGCATCAAGAACCTTACCTATGTTTGTAATTTCAGAATGCCTAGGGCAGGTGTTTGAATGGATTCCCCCATTAGTTCATTTATGTAATAGTGTGGGTGGTTAAGTAGCTTGTTGAAAGGTTGATATCCTTATGAAGAGAGAAAATCCCTTTATAGAGAATCCTCCTTTACTCTGCACGAAGTGATTAACTTGTCCTTCAATCTATGAGAAGCATGGCTCTGTATACTTCATTCACTCTTTACCTGCCTGGAAGCCAATTTAGCAAAAATAGTTCTTAAAATTTATTCATCATTGCTTTCTGCTCATGAATGAGTGTTCTGAAAAAGTGATAGAGATTCAGATAGATGATATTTTTCTTCTAGAACTGGACAGGAGTTTGTCTTTAAAACAGGATAGGGAAATGGTGGCTTGTCAAGTTTAGCAAAGTACAAGTCAGAGGACATCAGACTAGGAATGGACCTTCTAGCTTCACCCATGATTTGTTTTCAGTGGCTGTGCTCAGTGGGGCTGTTCTTGCGCACTCCAAGTGATGGAGAGCTCTCTCTCTTTCACTGTGCTGCTTCTTTGGCACACAGGAGAAAGTCAAAGAGATTGGAGCTTTGCAACAAATAAGCCATAAGTATCTAGCCTCGTCTATACATAAGTTCTTATTTTACTCAAATATGGAAAGATTATTTAAACGAGTAGAAAGCATATCATGTATATATACAGCCCGCTTCTCCATTGTTGAGGAATTATATCCATTTAGTGAACTGGTTTGTAGCTTTCTGATACTTAGCCCCAAGTTCCTATGTTTATAATCATGCAGAAATATTTCATAGATTACATTTTAACATAGCAATGTCACAGAATCAGATTATGGATACACATACCTCCTCCCTACCCTTTCCCTGTGTTCAAGGGCACAAAGGTAAACATGAAAGAAAAAGGAATCCTCTGTGAAGCTTCGCTACAACAAAAAGCAATAACAGTTACTGAAAATTCCTGGAGTAAATTGTGCTTGTATGAAATGTTTTGTTTCATTTCATTTTGTTTTATTTTGGATTTGTCCTGAGTGATTATTTCATTTTCAGATGGCTCCAAGGAACTTGGGCTATTAATTTTTTTATGCAGCACTCTGAATTTTCCAGGACTTGCCATCATTTTCATTAGTCATTTCTAATAAAATCACTGGAAGGAAAGTCAATATTCTTCCCTCTCTTGCCCAACTGGAAACCCTAGACTTAAAGAAGAGAAACAAGTAGGGGTAGGTCAGATTTCAGACCAGAATTATTCTCAGAAGTGCATTTTTTAAATCCATTTTAAAGAGTCTGAGTAGGGATCCCTGGGTGGCGCAGCGGTTTGGCGCCTGCCTTTGGTCCGGGGCGCGATCCTGGAGACCCGGGATCGAATCCCACGTCGGGCTCTCTGCATGGAGCCCGCTTCTCCCTCTGTCTGTGTCTCTGCCTCTCTGTCTCTCTCTCTCTGTGACTATCATGAATAAATAAATAAAAAATCTTTAAAAAAATAAAGAGTCTGAGTAGACCAACTAGTTTATTAACAGCCTTGGAAACAAGTGTATTAAGATAGTTCTTTTCATAGTCCCTCAACACTGATACCCCTGGCACCTGTATCTCTTCTTTGAGACATACTGAAAGTCTTTCAGACTCTTGTATTAAATTGCTTTCCTGGTTATTTTTTCTTAAAAATATTCAAAACCTGATACATGAGAGTACATTGGTCTAATTTGGGGTGGGGTTTGGGAAAGACTCCCTTCAGAGTCACAGCTTTTGAGTGGATACCAGCTTCTGTAAAAGCGGTAAACAAAGTGAAGGTTGGAAGGTGCCATTATCAGAGAGAGGAAAGAGAGGAGAAGTTGGTGGGGAAAGCTAAGGCCAAGGAGGGAGATGGGACATGGAGGTTATGCTTTGTAGGTTGAATTTTGAGTGTTGTTGGAAGGCCTTGATGGAAATTGTAACTCAGGAACTTGGGACCCAATCTGGCTTTTTCAACTATGCTATTTAACTTCCACCAAATGATTTGAGAATCAGTCACAATACATCTGGTTGCTAAAACAGATATCGATGTAGTCTCGAGATGTTTAATGAATGAATGATACAGAATATAGAATAAAAGAATGGAAGAATTTGAATCTCTAAATTCATGTAAAGCCAGCAGATATTTTGGATGTCAGCAAGTACATTGACACAAAGAAGTCTTGCAGTTTTGAACGTGAGGCCCATTCTTCCTTGGTATTCCAGAATGATGCATGGATCTCTTACCTAGAAAATGGCCATCACGTTTTGTGCCCAAAGTTAATAACTTTTGGATGACATTTGGAGGGAGATTTGTGACAATGTCTAATTGATTGATCATGGTCCAGTTTTCTAAGGAACCATCTTCAGAGCATGTAATGAGGTAGCTTGCCAATAATCCAGTTGAGAAACTCAGAATAGTAAGAAGAGTTTATTCATCAATTCAATTTGAATTGAATTTGAGGTATGTTTGGTGGAATTCTACTGTCCAGTCAACACCAAGTATATCTACCTGTTATTCTTACCTCTGAATTAGTGGGTACTTTTCTTGGTTTCTGGTTTTCAGGCTAGCACAGTCTTGTCCATAATATGGAAGAGTATACAGGTCATAGAAGCATTGGATACAGATTTGTCATTTTTGTTTATCTTTGTTGAAAGCATAAAGGAGACATAAAATGTAAGGTATATTTATTCTTGTGAGCTTCTTTGGACTTGGCTCATCCAGAACTCATTCCTCAGCTCCTGTAACACATACCGCCCCCCTCCCCCCATTTTTTTGTGTCCCAGTACCTTTCATGAATCCTCTTGTGGTTCATGCTAATTTAGATTGAGGTACCCCAGACCTCCTTTTTTTTTGCTTAGTTCATTCTGCCAAATGATAGAAGAGCAAAAAAGGAAATTTATGGAATGTTCATATAATTGGAGAGCAGGAGCAGAGAGTTTCAAGAAAGTCCAGTTCTTTGCTCATGAATTGATTTAACAGTTGCCAACTAAGGTGCAGGAAATTAAGTGCCATATTATATGCAGCCTCAGGCTCCTTGGAGACAAGAAAAATGCTTTTACTTTTCAATGAGGTGTGGGAAATTGTTCCAAGACCATCAGGAAAAGCTTTATTTCTGTGAAAAAGAACTCTGTGGTCATTAGAGCAGAAGGCACTTGAATTTTACATTGTGATAGGTTTCTACTGAAGAAACCACTGGGTCTTGATTCCATTGACCTTGAGAGATAGGAGGGTATGGAGCACAGAATTAGAATTATAACCCCATGAAAATTATTTCCTTTCCTAATACTACAGTGTTACAAATACTTTATATTCTCAGGAACTCGGTAAATGTAAATGAAACACTCTGCCACTAACCTAAATGAATACTGCTCTCTTTATCACATGGGACTCAATAACAATGCTCAAACTCTTTGAACTAGTTACTGAACTCATAGAAATTTATCTTAATAAAATAATTCCAAACAAGAAAATAAAACCATATACCTGAAGATATTTTCCACAGTATTAGCTCTCATAGTAAAAGATGGAAACGATTTAAATAGCCAGTGGTACAGGGATGCCTGGGTGGATCAGCAGTTGAGTGGCTCAGGGTGTGATCCCAGAGTCCTGGGATTGAGTCCCACAATGGGCTCCCTGCATGGAGCCTGCTTCTCCCTCTGCCTGTGTCTCTCATGAATAAATAAATGAAATCTTTAAAATTAAATAAATAAATAAATAAATATCCAGTGGTATAGAAATTATCAAATAAATTCAGATGTACAGAAGTAAGGAGATATTCAATAGCCAAGAAAAGTTAGGTAGACTATGTAACTGTAGAAAATTAGCTCCAGTTTATGTGAGATGGGAGAAACTAATCACTAGTATAATAAGTACAGCTAACATTTATTAGGCCCTTTTATATGTCAAGTGCTATTTAAACATTTTACATTTATTCACCCTCAAAATAAGCCTATAAGGTAGGTATTATTATATCCCCTAAATAAAATCAGTGAACACTATTAATTAGTTGTTTTTACTATTTAAAAAGATGACTTAGTAATGTATAACACTTGAGGACAAAGTTCAGACTTTATTAAAATAGGCCATTCACATATTACAAAAGAGAGGAAATCTTCGTCCCACATAGCTACTTCTCCCATTTGAACACCCACTCCTAGAGGCCTGGTGTTAGATCTAACGTTAGGTAACAGCCACCAAAGAGCCCCAGATAGTGGGAGAGTAGATGTTTGAAGAAGGAAGTATTTGTGGAAAACTGAAAGCAGAAGGATTTGCTAGAATGTAGGTGAGGGAATTGTAGCCTGGGTAATCTGTTCATAATTTCTAGCTCATAGTGCAAAAATAACAAGGATGATGGGTATAACTGACATAGGAAAATTTAATTTAAAATTAGGAAGAACTTCTGAACTTTAATAGTATTGTATTGGACTGTGTATTCATGATGTAAGATAAAAACTGTACTATAAAACCTACAACTACCAATCCCTCAGAGGAGTGGAAATACTTGACATAAAAAAAGGAAAGAACATTCACAGGTTGAAGTGGGAGGTGAAATACCTTGTGGAGTATAGAATGCATGATTAAAGGGTGCCTGGGTGGCTTAGTCGTTGAGCATCAGACTCCTGATTTTGGCTCAGGTCATGATCTCAGGGTCCTGGAATAGAGCCCCAAGTTGGGCTCTGGCTCTAAGCTAAGCCCTGTAGTCTGTTTGTCCCTCTCCCTCTCTCTCCCTCTGCCTCTCCCCTTGCTCAGACTCTCATGCTCTCTCTCTTAAACAAATAAACAAACAAATAAATCTTTTTTAAAAAAAGAATATATGATTGAGAAGGAGAAGCATACTTTCTGTTAAACTTACTGAAGATGCACTGTGGGAAATTTGTGATTTTGGATGCAAAATCATCTGTAATGTTTTTTAATGAGTTTGACTATCATAGACTTGTACTTTATTTAAAAAATAGTCTTGGGACACCTGGGTAGCTCAGACAGTTAGACTTCTGCCTTTGGTTCAGGTCATGATCCCAAGGTCCTGGGATAGAGCCCCAAGGCAGGCTCTCTAATCAGTGGAGAATCTGCTTCTCCCTCTCCCTCTGCCCTTCCTGTCCCCTCCCCCTTATGCTCTCTCATTCTCTCTCATTAATAAATAAAATCTTTAAAAAAATAGTCTTGTAAAACTTTTTTTTTTAACTTGGAGTTCATGATTGGGTTCAGATTGGTAAATTACCCCCTGAAATTTTACAGCAAATTTACATGTAAGCATTTTTAGAGAGGGAAACATCTGTTTTTTTTGGAAATATTCTTAAATATATGTGATTCCAAATTTACAACTATAGCAACTCTGCTGATATAGGAAAAGAAGGCTGAGTGATGATTATAGTAGATGATAGATGATAGATAGATAGATAGATAGATAGATAGATGATAGATAGATAAGCTATTACTTATAGTTGGAGAGTCTTGTCGATTCCTCCTAACGTGCATCTTCCCAATACAAGGCTGGGAACTCTTTGTCAAAATGAAAATAGATATAACATAAGTACATAGACATTAAAAAGTATAGTACTTAGGAATTTGACACTGTGGCCACACCTCTACGTTGTACCTTGTGTATGGCATAAGAATGGCTCAGGGCTTTGGGTGTCCCTAGGGTTCTTCCTAGGGATACTGTGCGGCCTCTCAGATGAAGTCATCTCTCCAAGAACGAAGGCTTAATTCAACCTGTCTTGCATACTTTGTGGTGACATCAGTACTTTTCATTGTTGGAAATCTGCTGTCACTGTTTAGAAAGCTATCTTTTAGATTTTATGTGTCAAAACTTGCAGTTACAAAAAATTTAAATTAGCATGAAACGTCTGATTCCTCAAGGCATCAGTCTCTTGAAGCAAATAACTAATGAAAAGAGAGTTGGTCCTCTTTTACAACCCAAGTTTTATTGCTTTTTACTTTAGTGACTTTATTGAGATATAATTCACATTCATTGCTTTTTTTCCTGAGTTTCTTTTCCCTTTTTATTCATGGTAACAAAGTATCCATGTATGTGCATGTGTGTGGTGGTGTGGGGGTGTGACTGCATGCGGTATATAAAGATAGAGCGAATTGACTTTTGAGAAGAACCTAGTTCATAGAGCCACTTGGGTTTGTAATACAGGCTGGAGTAAGATTGATTGTATGCAGCAGAAAATAAAATGAAATGTATTTAGTTTCTAATTAACATATTAATTTTATTAGTTACCTTTCCTTCCCCTTAATGCCTCCACTGACTGACAATTGCTATTGCCCTGGCATTTTATAATTTAGACAATAAAGCCAAGAGTAAAATATATGCCTTTTAAGGAACATACAGCAAGATTATATCCTTGATGGATCTAGTATTTCAGGCTGGTTGGCGACAGCTCTTCCCTGAGGTTCCTTTGACTAAAACTCCCAGCTTGTATGTTGTCTATTTGGGAGGGCAGTAAGCCTCTCTGAATACCTCCACATGCTTTTCCATTTGTACATTCATTCCATTTTTTACTTGTTCAGCTTACACTAATCAACTGCCTCCTCTACATAAGGATCTATCTATGCTTGATACTATGGGGTTACAGGATTAATAAAAATGATCCTTGCTTTTGAGGAGGGTTTTACAAATAACTGAAGTACAGGGCAGATGAGAATCATATAATAACAGACTGGTAAACAAAATGCTATTGGAACACAGAACAATTTAAATTGAGAGATTGTATAAAGTTGCATGCAAAGGTAGCATTTCATCAAGACTCTGAAGGATATAGGTAGGATTTGGGTAGGTAGAGAAAGGAAAAGGTGCTAGAACTTTTAGCATGAGGAAAATATTGATTTATTGAGTGTTTTCCATGTACAAGACATTGTGCAGAGACAGTAACCCTATCCTATGAGCCAAATTACTTTTCTATCCCCACAATACAGAGAAAGAAATGGAAGCTTATTCGGTTCACTTTGATTTCAAGCCAAAGGGGAGTGCAAGAAACTGAACCATTGCAGTATTTCCTGAGCTGAATGACCATATATATATTTTGTTCACCATTATGTCTAGCACACTGGTAAACTTTTCTTCAAGGAGCGGATAATAAATATTCTAGGCTTTTCACACTTAAACTCTTGTCACAATTACTCACCTCTGCTGTTGTAGCTAAAAGCGACCATAGACCATGTGTAAATGAATAGGCATGGCTGTGTTCCAGTAAAACCATTTTTCAACTGAAAATTGAATTTTACATAATTTCCACATTTTATGAAGTATTCTTCTTTTGTTCAACCATTTAAAAATGTTAAAATGATTTTTCGCTCATGACTTTACAGAACCAAGTGGCTGGTTGGATTTGTCCGGATGGCACATAGTTTGCTGACTCCAGATAACATATAACAGGTGCTTAATAAATATTTATCATGGAAAAATAATTAGTGGAAGATGAAATGCCCTACTCTTTGCCCAAGACCCCTGAATTACACAGCTCCTGGGTCCTCCATTAGACTCTTTATTTATGAATGTGGATTCTGTAGCTTGAATGGCCAGTGGTCCTGTAATTCAACACTGAGGAATAGAATATTAGGTACTACTACATTTCATATAGATGCATCTGCTGAAAAATAATACATCAGGAAATGAGATAAGGTTTCGTTTCTGTTATTGAACCAAGAAATATCTCCAGGCCTCTTCTTGAGATGAACAAAGATCTGCCGTACTTTAAGACATCTTGTTTGTCCATCTTTAAAGAGCAAGAGTTTTTTTCATTATTTCCTTTAAGAATTGCTGAGTTGTCTTCAGTGGTCTCCTTTTCATTAAAAAGATGAAAATGGCCCTGAAAGTTGACTTATTTATAAAGTGTCCATGATGCACATCTTTTTTTTAAAGATTTTATTTATTTATTAATGAGAGACACAGAGATATAGGCAGAGGGAGAAGCAGCTCCATGCAGGGAGCCCGATGTGGGATTCGATCCCAGTACTCCAGGATCATGCCCTGGGCGGAAGGCAGGCACTAAACCTCTGAGCCACCCAGGTGTCCCAAATGATGCACATCTGATGAAAGCACAGATGAAAATCAACAAACTCGACTATCACCAGCAAGAGCCAGTACTGAGTATCCTTGAAGCAGACCAGTACTGTTACAGAGACTAAGGCAAAGCTGTGACATCAGGAAATGGATCCTGGGAATGCCCTTCTTGTGATGAGCACCAGCTGATGTCTGGAAGTATTGAACCACTATATTGTACACCTGAAACTAATATTACACTGTTTGTTCACTATACTGGAGTTTGAATAAAAACTTGCAGAAAGGGGGCACCTGGGTGGCTCAGTTGTTGAGCGTCTGTCTTTGGTTCAGGTCGTGATTCTGGGGTCCTGGGATCAAGTCCTGCATCAGGTTCCCTGCATGGAGCCTGCTTCTCTCTCTGCTTATGTCCCTGCCTCTCTGTCTGTTTCTTGCATAAATACATAAAGTCTGAAAAAAAAACCTGAAAAAAGTGGATCCCAGGGACATTTTAAGGTTCATTAGACATATTGCTATAAGTTCCTGAGTAAAGAATCCTGGAATTCCATCCTTGTTTGTCTGAAAGTAGAGTTTTGATAACCCCTAGCAGATCAGAGCTTTTAATATAGTTCTTTCTGACTTTAAAAACTCTAAACTCTAGTAATTATTAGGTTTCAGGTAAAGCATAAAGGGACCATGGCAACTTATCTGCCCTCTCTGTCTCATTTTGCTCCTCTAGAAAGTGGAGTAATAGTAGCTACTTCTTTGGGTTAATGCAAGGATTAAATGAAATAATGGATCCTTTTAATTATTTCAATTACTTTCTTTTTAGAATTTTTGTTTTTCTTTTGTTTTTCTTTTATATATATATGAAGTTTTATTTATTTGAGAGACAGAGAGAGCAAGTATGCAGGGGTAGAGGGAGAGAATCTCAAGCAGACTTTGTAGAGTATGGAGCCCCAGGTGTAGCTCAATCCCAGATCCCTGAGATCATGACCTGAGCTAAAATTAAGAGTCAGACACTTCACCAACTGAGCCACCCAAGATTTTCATTTCCTTGCTATGTCTTTTATGAACCTAAGATTTTCTTCTTGGACCCTTTTGGATTCCACATTGAACATGAACAAATCATTTCCTATGTTTGTAGTGCCAACATTTGTCAAAAAAGTAAGATGTACCTAGCCAATTTACTCTTTGGCTTTTTAGAAAAGACATTCTTTTTACTTGAAAATCTTTTTTTTTGATGGGGTGGATTAACACAAAATATATATATTTTTAAAGATTATTTATTTATTTATTCATAGACACACAGAGAGAGAGGCAGAGACACAGGCAGAGGGAGAAGCAGGCTCCATGCAGGGAGCCTGACGTGGGACTTGATGCGGGTCTCCAGGATCACACCTCAGGCTGCAGGCAGCGCCACACCACTGCGCCACCAGGGCTGCCCCAACACAAAATATTAAGTCAGTTAGTTACTATGTGTTAGGAGAACATTTATTCATTCTCCAGATTCCTGAGTATGTTATATAGTTATAGTGATTTATGAAAACAAATCTGAATATCTTATGTCAAATTCTCAGCAAGAGCCTAACTCAAAATGAGGTATTAGTTTACATGATGGGAGGATTGATTTATTTGATTTTTCCCAAGGACAAACAGTGTTTCAGTCTTTAAAGATGAAATATTACATGCTAGTTCCTCTTTAGCCTTCATAGGAATACTTGCTATAATTCTACAGAATGTTGCTCTAAGGCTCATTTCCACTGTGCAGGCTGATGCTCATTGCTTGAGATGATTTTGCATCAAGGAAGAATAGGAATAGGATGTTTTGTTGGACCGCGTCAGACCATCAGAAGATAACTTTGGACTAACATGTTTCTCTGCTTGACCCTAAAATCAGTAGACTCCTAAGTCTTACTTGAGTCTTTAATATATAAGAAGTTTATTTCCTCTTCTGAATTTAAAAATGCAATTTCTTTTAATTCATTTCAGAGAATTCTGTGGCATAGCCAGCTTATATCTTATTGTTTTGTTTAAATCAATGTTTTTCAACTTGGTTGTACCTGAGACTGCATGGAGTCAAAGGACAAAAGGAACTTCATTTGTAAACTCATAGGCATGTTTAACTGGAATGTGGCCCAGACAGAGGTTTTTCCTTTTTTCTCTCATTTTTTCTTATTTTTTTGAAGCAACATCAATTGAGTTTTACATGTGGTTTTGGTTAAAAACCAGTAATATATATATTAGCACTTCTTAAATTTTAACATGCATATAGGCCACTTGGGGATTTTGTTGAAATGCAGACTGGGTCTTTTTTAGGTTGGGAAGGAGACATTGGTGGGACCAGTGTAGCTGATCTAAGGATCATGTTTTCAGTATGAAAAATTTAAATGAAGACCCAGTTTTGTTAGGAGACTTTATCTATGGATGTCCTGGCTAAATTACTGCCTATGAAGTAATTAACTTTCGCTTAATGAGTTACTCAAAATGATTTCATACTGTACATACAAAAAGGTGCTCATTTTTTACTGCCACATTCTTTAATTCAATCTGACATTTATTGAGCACCTATTACAGGCTCCCTACTTCACCAAGCTTGCAGAGAACATATAGTGTAAAAAACCACAAACCCTATGATTATGTAGAGCAAAGAGGAGTACGGGCTAGGGCTAATGACCATAATTCAAAGTGAAAAGCATTATAGGAGAAAATTTTTTTGTTTTATTTTTGTTTTTTGCTTAATTTTGAGATGCTATGCATTTTTGTTAGAGATACCTTTTAGGTTTTGGAAATTCCTCAAGTCTGAAGTTGTTTTATTTTGTTTTGTTTCCTTGTCTCTGAAAGATGTGGGGGGTGGGATGGTTCTCAGGGATTTCCATCTATTCTTTTGATGTGTGTGGCCAAAGTATACGGAACAGCACTTGACCTAAAAGCCTTGAAAAATATGGGTAGAATGAATGATTGGTAACAGATATCTGCCATCTAATATTTAGGGACAGTGACTTTTGAAACAGGTAGTGTGACAGGAAGCCAATAGTAAAGGTAAAGAAACCTAACATATCATGTCACACCTAGGACAATTTCATTATGAGGAAATGGAGAAGGAATGGAAGAGGGTATTGGCAGAGCAGCAGCTGTAGATCAGATATTTAAAAACCATGCAGAGGAATATATCACTCTGCCCATCCTGTTAGGTGATTAAATCCCCCAAATTCACCAGCAGCGATGGTTGATTTTTTTAAGCAGTTTCAGGCTGTGTGTAGGTGACAGTTGGTCTTCTCTTGGAAATTCTGAGCCTATAGGTGAAAAAAGGATCATGGGGGTTTTGTGAAGAATTTAGTAAATTCACTTGGTGGTTGATGAGAAAATTCGCCCAATGCAAGATCTTTTCTTCCAATCTATGACCCTAGGGTACTTTTTTTTTCAATTTCATTTATTTAAAAGAGTGTGAACCTAAGCAGGAGGAGGGGCAGAGGGACAAGCAGACTCCCCCATGAGCTGGGAGCCTGTCTGTGGGCTCTGTCCCAGGACTTTGAGATCATAACCTGAGCCGAAGTCAGATACTTCATCAACCGAACCACCTAGGCTCCCTTATGACCTTAGTTTTAAATAAGGTAGCTATTTCTGTTTTATTTTTTTTTTAATGATCAAAAGCAAAAAGTGAAATACTGTAATGTACCTTCAGGATTCAGTGAGGATAATGAATTATAATATACTAGATTTTGATTACTTCATGGGAAAAATAACTATATTTATGTCATTTTATAATATACAATTACATATTAAATTAGATTATAATCATCTAAGTGTCTCCAGCCAAATCTAAAAACTGTGTGAATAGTATAATTTTTAGTGCTTAAGACTTGTTCAGTTGAAAGCATTTTGTTAATACCTCCTTGTCCTCAAAAAATAGTTTTTGAATATCTTTCAAGAAATTAACAAAGTGATCAGCAGCCTCAGTTGCCAAGGGAGTTAAGAGCAAAGTTTATGCCTCCCCACTGCCAGCTTACTTGTATAAAACAAATGTCAGAGGCAGCACGTGGGGGAACTTGTAATGGTTTAATTTACATGTATGGAGTCAGCACAAAATTAATAGCAGTCTGTCACCAAGGTTTGTTAGCTAATTGCTGGGTTTTAATGTTAAGCGAATGAGTGTGAATTTTAACAACACTGTTTAAGAGCCTCTTTGGATGCCTTCTCTTTCCATTTCTCTTGGCGTGCCTCAGGTTTCAAGCTATTTTTTGAAGATATTTCTTAATTCTTCAAGTATTAAGGTAGCTTTTGTTGGCTTTGGTATCCAACCCCCTCCCTAATGAAATCAGAGAGTTACCTTCTCAGGAAAACAGGCCATAAGGCAGGATTTCTATGGGTCATGGCCACTGTTTTCTTCTTTACACACCCCTTCCCCTGTAAAGGACAAACAGTTCAGATTATCCCACAGGCCACTGGAGAAATGACTTAGTGAATTTTCTGTAGCCCGAGTCTACATAAAATTACTGTAGGTAGGGAGATTTCATTTTACTAATTTAAAGCCATATATATATATATATATATATATATATATATATATATATTTGTTCCATATATTTTTAACCAGTGTTTTAAAAACATTTTATATTGTAAACAGTTTTGTTTTTTTTTTCTCCCACAACCTCCCTAATACGTTATTCAGTGGAGAATCATGTTCCTCTGTGCCCAGATGTAACTTCATCTTTTCTTTTTATTTTTTAAGATTTTAATTTATTTATTTATGAGAGACACACAGAGAGAGGCAGAGACATAGGCAGAGGAAGAAGCAGGCTCCTCACAGGGAGCCCGATGTGGGACTCGATTCCAGGACCCCAGGATCACGACCTGAGCCAAAAGCAGATGCTCAACCACTGAGCCACGGAGGGGCCCCCAGATGTAACTTCTGACAGACTTGTGGCATCTCTATGGCCCTCAGGCACTTTAAGTCACAAACACAGTGTCAGTTCAGTAATGAGAATAGAATTCAAGGTATTTTATTTATTCAAACTTCTGAACTTTGATTTATCACAGTTAAGTCTTTCCTTCTTAGGGTCTGTTATATACTAGCCTTTACTGTCTAGCTGTTATGTTAGGTATTTTGTGGAAGGAGGGAAGGTGTAAACCACCTAGCCCAGGTCTTGTTTATCTAGGTGGCTTCATAACCCCTGGGCTTGGTGTATTTTATAGCTGAGATTTTTGGGTGGATGAGGTCAATATAATAAAACCTGTCTTTTTATTTCATGAATGCTTTCATGGAGATTAAGGATTGATTTCTTGTTGGTTTCTGTCACCTGCAGTTCTCGTGACTTGTATCTCCATGTGTGTGGTTCCTTGGTAGGCCCTTCCTCAGCTCTTGGATCTGCTGTGGTGCATGGGCGACCTCTTTGTGGTGAGGAGCTCCTACCCTGGCACTGTAATTTAGCCTATCCAAGGTGACCCCTCTTCCCCCCACACCTTTCTCTCTTTCTCCGACACATCTTATATCTTAATAAAATTAACTCTTAGATATAAGTCAGGCCACAGTTCTGTGTCCTTCTACTGAAGAGAGGTATTACCCCTCAATCCTTTCTCCATAATTGTGGGGGAAAGGATAATTCTAGCACAGCAACAGCTTTCTCTGGAGAAACCCGATAACCAGAATTCTACAAAATCCTATTTCTGACCCTTGCACCTTTCTTTGTATCTTATTGTAGCTAAGAGATGCAAGAGTAATGGGATATGTTCCTTTTCATTATCTATGTCAGTTCTGCTCTGCAGATGTATTTGATACAATAGGATGAATTCTGATAGCCACTATATCGGTTCCTCAGTTAAAGCTGAGGCAGAAAGAATCCCAGTTAAATATGTTACATCTTTAAACAATTTTAGGATAGAGAACATTCTATTCAATGTGGTTTCTTAACCATTGATTAGACCCTACTACTTAGATATGATAAGAATTTTGTTAGAGATCAAAGATGTCTAAAGTAAAATGGTTGTCTTCATAGACACACAAGCTAATTGGGAAAACCAAGTCTACTGTAAATAGCTCTATATAGATGAATATCCCTAATATATAATTGCTCAAACTACACTAATGTAGCATTTTGAGATTGGCAATGCAGATGGTTTGTTACTTGACAAAGTGAAAAGCTAGATAGTTGCTAGGCAAGGGCACGTTTGACATGATGAACCTGTTTGGGAATTAGTTCCTCATCATTATTATAGAGATGCTTCAAGACATGGAACATCGTGGGAGGAGCCTGGATGGCTCAGTTAGTTCAGCATCTGACTCTTGGATTTGGCTCAGGTGAGGATCTCATGGCCCCTGAGATCAAGCCCTGCAATGGGCTCTTTGCTCAGTGGGAGTATCCTTAAAATATTCTCTTCCTCTACCCCTTCCCCCACTTGCGGTCTCTGTCTCTCTCTCTCTCAAATAGATAAATAAATCTTAAAAACAAACGAAAAAAGAAGAAATGGAACATTGGGATGGCGAAGGAAAAAAATCTTATGTAAATTAATTTACATAAGTATGCTATTGATCATATAATAAATTTATGCTAAGGCCACACATTTTACTGCAATTTCTGTCTTCAGGAAGCATCCACAGTGAAAGCAATTAAGCCTTGGAATATCACATAAATCGCTTATACAAGATAGGCTAATGATCAAGAATTCTGGGATGAAGACTTAAAATTCTAGGTTTAAATCCCTGGCTTCATGATGAAATTCAATACGTGGTTTATTTTCATTGCCCTGTCTTATGCTTAGGCAAACATTTCCTCTAACTGTGACAAAGAGACTCATGTAATTCTTATATCTTATATGTAATAAAAGGAATATTTGATTATGTTTTTCTCTTGAGGATATATATTTTTAAACCACTCTCAATTTACTGGTTTTCTTAGAAAAGAAAGTAGAACCTATCCCCCACTCCACTTACAAACCTTCCCTTGATTTTTTTTTTCTGTCATTTGTACAAAGCCTATGAGGGACCTACTGCATTTTACTCATGACTTAAAATTTCTTTTTTTCTAATGTAATGCTTTGGGGGTTTTGTAGTAACTTGATTGTGTCCACCTTACTCAACTCTGCCCCCACTCCCCGCCCAGTATTGTATACATATTTTGGCAGCAGTGTTTTACAAATATAAAGTTGGTTTAAAACCATTCAACCATAGCCTCAACATCTATTTTTATTATAGTTCTTATTCAATACCCCAAAATAATAAAAAATAAAATCACAATGGAATTGTTATCTTATTATGCACCATTTTCATTTTAAAGATTTCCCTTTTCAATTTCTTAACAAAACATTCTCTGATACTCGACCAATAGTTTTCACATCTGATTCTGTTTTACAGCCATTTAATCAAGCTCAACTCTATGACCTTGAAAAAGGAACTAAATAGAGGAATTGCCCTTGGGTATAATAAATTGACATAAGAAAAGCCACTCTGGTTAGATCGTAAACGCAACAAAGTAATTTGCTTGGAATCTCAAGAGAATGATTTTTTGTATCCTCTATTAGAATGTATTCAGCTGAATAACTGCACTTACATAAGTAATAGTGAGAGTATTGCAGATGAGGGGGATAAATATACATGCAAACCCACACACACCCATCACACATACATATGACAAAATCTGATTCATTAGTGATACATTTCTTGAGCATGAATGACAACATACAGTATTCAATTAATTTAAGGACACAAGAGAGTTTTGTTTTGCTTTGCTTTATTTAAGTTTTCTTGTTCACTCCTTTCTTTCTTTTTATGTGAAACAAGGATTTCTTCCATATATCATTGGTAGAGTAACTTTCAGCCAAGAATCTGTTAATTTTTGGTGTTCTGCTCTTGAACCACACTAATACTTTTGTGTCTTTTCAAGGTACACAACTAAAATACTTCAAATTAATTTGAATCTTCATATGGATTACAAGAATCAAAGCAAAAACTTAATTAGAGCAAAAGGCTAAGATAGTAAATATTTATGTTTGCAGACCTTTTTTAAAAAAATCAACTCCAAACGAAGTATGGCTTAAAATTTTTTTTAAAGATCTTATTTATTTATTCATGAGACACACACACAGAGAGAGAGGCAGAGACACAGGCAGAGAGAGAAGCAGGTTCCATGCAGGGAGCCCAATGTGGGACTCAATCCCCGGTCTCCAGGATCATGCCCTGGGCCGAGGATGGCGCTAAACTGCTGAGCACTGCCACCTGGGCTGCCCAAAAACAACAACATCATCATCATCATCATCATCATCATCATTATTATCATTATTTAAAAATAGTGTTGATTAAATCAGTGATGCTAACTGCTATTTGCTTTTTCATTATATTTATGATCATATATTGTATTTTTCCTAAAATAAAGTTTTCTTGGTTCCAAAAATACCTTTCCACACAATTAATTTGTAGTTCATTTTGCTGTATTTTACTACTGTCTTAAAAATATGAAAGCTTCAGTGGTCCTGAAATCACAGGTTAGGTTAAGTATTAGAATTCTGAGTTTGGTTCCTAAACATTTGCTACAGTGTCAAGCCCTCTCAGAAGTTAGGCCAAAGTTTAAAAATAGTTAAGTTACTACTGTCTAGAATTAATTTACCTTATCTTGTGGTGTAATGTGTAGCTTCGTATTTCTTGTTACAAAATGAGGGGAAAGCTAATATTTACATTTACTGCTGGGATACTGTTCTAAGGGAAGCTGTTGGTAAGGTAGTATTTTCTTGCTTAATCATGAAAACAATTCCCTGGTCAAGTGACTAGAACATTTGGCTAATCCAACCAACTGACAAAATCAGCACCAAAAATTCCTTCATGATATAGATGAACACACATAATCATTTTACCAGACTTAAAAAAACAAAATGGTGCTGCTGCAGGGGATATGGGGAAAGCCATTCACTGAGAAAGAACATTTTAAAAGTTAAAACCCTAGGATAATGTTGGATTAAGGAATTATGAGAAATTGCTCAAAAGTCCTGATGTCCATGATGACAGGAAATATGTGTGCAACTGATATAGGGATTAGGACATTATCTATCCCTCTGATACTGATGTGGAGATCATTTAGGTGATGGACAGGCTATATTTTGGTTGCTGTTGAACAGGAAGTTGAGTCTGTCTAAGACAGCTGCAAAACTGAGACATAAATTGAAAATTCTGGTGCCATAGCCAAATGCCAAGGCTGAGACTGATACAGCTTTAAATACCAGTAAGATTTCCTCATAAGGAGATGAGATAGTGTATTTAGTGAATCTAATAAAATTCTGGAAAACTAGAAAAGGCATATAGCAATAATGATGCTGATTTCATATTTGGAAGGGTAACTGAGTTACATTATATTACTTTTGCATAGTGGCTTATGGTTCAACAAGAACCAAGCACTAACAAGATCTTCTATTTTAATCTATCAGAGCATAATTGCAGCTTATGAGTTTATGTCTAAGAGCTATACAAGTATGAGATTTTCTAAGAGGCAATAATGCTTGAAATCTACACTTGATAATTAGATTTGATGAAAACTAATATTAACTTCCATGTAGCCACTAACCAGATCGAAGCTAAAAAAAAAAAATGAGAGCCCAAAAGCTCAAGTTATCTCAGTTCAAATTGCCTGAGTTCAGAAATGCTCATTATCCACATATACTACCATCTTTCCATCTGTGCATTTATCCATAAATAAATATATCAAATAAAACCATAAAGGAAATTATTCTCAAATAAGAGTTTTAGAACCTACTTGACTATTTTTATGCTGTTACACAAGGACTCTATTTCATTTTGGTCCAATTAAAATGGTTTAGAGATAGAGCATATTGAAAGGAGAAAAAAAGTTTTTTTTAAAAAAAGTCCTTACATTAAATGCATTAAATATATAACATATGCTATATTAAATGGCATACAAATTAGTATGCATCATTTTTAAAGTAAAGGGACATGGATATGTATGTATTTCCTACTTACTTTACAGAATATGTATCAATGGGTAAAATATTTGTAAATGAATTTATATTTATAAGTGAATAAAAAACATAAAAAATATTCATCTATTAACAAGTCTGTCAGCTATAGGGGAGTATGTGTGTGCTTATGGGTATATAAATACAGCACTGGCTTTGAATAGAGGGTATAAATCAATAAGAGGATAAATCATCGCAAAACATCAAGGGATTTCTCCTTACATATAATCTCCTTTTAAAAAGAATGGTGTATACTTGGCCAGATTATTAAGAATTTCAATGATTTAACTATTATAAAATTATGTAAATTTATAAAGCAAAAGCTGGAAATGAAAGGAATGTTTCAGTTACATGGGAAGTAAGACCCTCCCACATTGTAGCTAGTTGGATACAATTATGATAGAGGACCATGACAAGTACCAACAAAATGGGTTCTGTATTCTCAGGCCTGAGCCTAAGTATTTATGACAATGAATTCATCATTTGGAATAGCACAACCAGACAAGCCATAACAGAAATGACGTGCAATTTCCCTCCCTACCAGAACTCATGTCAGAAAACTCCATAAATCTCATTTAATGGGCCATTTTACTTCCTTGTAGAATACCAACCAGGGTCTCTCCAGGTAGATGTACTCATTAGATGCTGTATAACCCCAGGAAGGGCATTAATGGCCACTGGAGGGTTTCCATAGGCTTAATAGACATCTCTCTAGGAAAAATGTGTGTGCTTGGCTATGTTTAGATTAAATATAACAGATTTCTCTCTTCTATGTTGAAAACTATCTGGGATCAGACATGAGAAACATGTAAATTTAATCCTTGGCAAATAGAGTTTTTAATGATGACTTTTAAACAATGAAATTAAGTTTACCTTTGATGACTCATCAGAGGTTGCAAATTAAAAAGTAGAAATAATAGTAAGAGATCAAGTAGCACTTATAATTGACATGTAAGAGAGAATCTGACTTGAATCCAAATTTTATCACATTGAATGTGAATTAAACTCACTGTAGAAACTTATGCTATGATACGCACATCAATATTATGCTTACAGTGCTTTGATAATGCAAACATTTTTGGGTACCATAACTATTTTTCCCCCTAAATCAACCCACTCACGGTGCACCTAATATAGTAAACCTCAGAAATGTTTTCTCTCTGCAGACTCTAATTTGATATGTATCCTCAACGCAAAACCTATTTATGGGCCTTTGCTATTGTTTGTGAGAAAAGTTCACAGTGTACATAATATTAAAGATCTTAATTATTCTGTTACTTTAATAACAATAGCAACCTTTTACGGAGGTCTTACAAACAATGTAGTCAGAACTTTGAAGTATGTTCTATCTACAGCATTTCTTTTAATGCTTATAACTTTTTATGGTTATGAGAGTGATGTGTTTTTAACTTTCACTTGCAGATGAGGAAATTGAAGTTTTGGCAGATAAAGTATTTTTTCCAAGGTCTCACAGATTATAAATAGTGGAATCACTCTGATCAGTGTGCCTCCTGAGTTGAAACTCCTCTTAACCACTTCACATCAATGCCTTTCATCTATCCTGGACTCTCGCATGATGATACACACTTTACAGCAATAGAACCTTAGCCAAAATTGTGTGATGTTACCTAACATTCCAAGCCATAGGGAGAGGTATTATATGTGTTCAGTGTAAACCAAATTATGAGAAAGTATGTATTCATTTATTTATTACATCGTTTGATTAAATTGTTAAAAACGTTTTAGAATGGAAACTATTAGAGAAGTTTAACTCATTATTCTAATGTAAACATTTAATATCTTCCAACTTGATTTTCTAAGGTTTACATATTAGTTTGAGAGTTTGACTCCTGCCCTTTTGTATAATCAGGTATTTTGAGTTTAAAGGTATATTATAGGCTATTACTAGTCCAGTATCAGGTCTGATATATTATCCTCTGTACATGCTTCCTTATGACTTCTGTGATTTTTTTTGCCTCTGTGATTATCTTAAATGATAGATTTATCAAATACCCTATACTGTCTGTTGCTATGCTGAAAATATCTATGACACATGAAATCAAATACCTATTATTACTTTTACAGAAATGCATAATACTCCTAAGGTGACATTACATATCACTGTTTCAAAAAATCATAAATGAAAAATAAATGTTATGCTAATGATAATACATGATTAATTCCCTTTCTAAAGTGAGTAACTTTCTTTTTTTTTCTTTTTTTAAGATTGTATTTATTCATGAGAGACACAGAGAGAGGCAGAGACACAGGCAGAGAGAGAAGCAGGCTCCATGCAGGGAGCCTGATGCGGGACTCGATTCTGGGACTCCAGGATCATGCCCTGAGCCAAAGGCAGACGCTCAACCGCTGAGCCACCCAGGCGTCCTGAAAGTGAATAATTTTCATAGCTGAAGTCATTCTTTGTGGACAAGCTTTTGCATTTTTTTACACTGGGAGTCCCAGGAAAACTTCAAACTTTCCCTGAATTAACATGAGGGGTCTGGGTTCAATACATAATTGAAACAACACCTATCTCCTCTTCCAAACCTCAGGCTTCAGCCAAACCCAACCACTTTTTTCAGTCCTTTTTATTAAACCCTATATTGACTTTAATTTGTGTGTCTGAACACATTTTACAGAAAATCAATAGAACGTCCTAATTTCCTCAAAGTGTTGGCTTTTTCCTGTTGGCTAAAGCAAAATTCACCAATTCTTTTCCTGTGTCCATCTTTCTGTTCTTCCTTCTTTTCCCCTCCCCATTTCCTCTCTCACTTCCTGTTGCCATCTTTTTTAACGTTAAGCTTATGGAATATACATTGCTCTTGCCAGGATTCCTAATTTGTCAATATTATCTTATTTTCTCTTTACCTTTCCCACTTTTTCAATAGGATTCATTCCATGTCTGGGAGGAGAGTTCAAGATCAATAAAATGGTCTATCTGCTCTCAGAAATACTACCTTTTGGAGGTTAAGAGTAGAGGACTGAGCACTTCTGTAAAGTATTCAATTGAAAGGGAGATTTCAGGTTTCAGGAGCTCTAGGAAATCAGACCAAATCTCTTCATCCAGAGTCAGGTTATTTCTCTAACAGTGCCAAAATAGGAGATGAGATGATTTTTTGATATATTGTTAATGACATTGGTCAGAAATGATCTCTGAATTCACTGATCAATTCGTAAATACATTTTCAATGTCAGTAGGATTTAGTTCCTTTTTGTTGCTCTTCTTGGTATTAAGACCAAACTATTTCCTTCAGGGTAAAATGAAAGCAATGTTAGAAAGGCAATAGCATGAAAATCATACTTGATATAATGCTTTTTATTATGATTAATCTTTTTGGGGTTCTTTTTTTTTTTTCAATTTCATGGAGGTATGTGTCTCATGTGAATTAAGTAGTGGTTTTCAGAATATTTTTCTTGATTATCTGGTCACAATTTTTTGCCAAGGCTGACATTGATTAAAATAAAGATGATCCTTGTATTACTTGAAGTGATTATTTCTGAAGTAGTTGGCAGTAAAAAGCACCTTGACAGAGTCATTGATTATAGTTAGAAGCAACCAACCTAAGTACACAATTTTTATCCCCTTTGTCACTATAGGATTGGAAATACTATATCCTTTTGTAAGAGCCTCGGTGTTTTATCATTCTGTCTTCTTGGGTTCCATTTAAAACATCTCAGGTGCTTATTTTTGAAGAAAGAAAATACCGGGTCATAATTTCCATTATAAAATAATTTCATGATTTTGAAGATTAGACATCTTTTTAACTATTTCCTGTACAGATTCAACTTTATTTCTTTTAAGCATCACTTCATGGGAACAACATGTTGCTGTTGAAACGTCTTTATTTTCTGTATTTAGAAGGCAATATAAATGTGAGAAGTTATTATTTGTGGAGTGAACAAAACCAGGTAGTTGTGTTTCAGAAAAATCTACCAAGGGGAGATAATTCTAAGTCATACTTACTGACTCTAACAGTAAATAATTCTTTTTTTTTAACTCATGAAGGCATTAATCCAAAACACTTAGTGATTACCTAATGTGTGCCTGTTATTACTCCAGATATCAAGAATACAAAAAATGAATCACAGGATACTCTAACTTCACATAACTTCCAACCTATATTTAAAAAAATCACAGAAAAATAACTAAATGTGTGTTATCTGTTCGTTAGTCTATCACTAGTTCTCATATAAATACCTAGCACAGACCAGGTCCTCAGTAATTATATATGCTTTATTTTTTAAATATAATTTATAGACAAAGTGCTTAAATCTTAAGCATAAAGCTTCTGTGTATGCAGATATATGGAACCACTCCATCACCCCCAGAAATTTTCCTAGTGCTCCTTCATAGAAAAACCCCTTCCAAAAATTAGCATTCTGATTTTTACCACATAAATCACTTTTGTCTACTCTTGAACTACCTATCATTCTGAAATGGTACCATACAACATATTTTCATTTGTTCCTGTCTTTTTAAAAAAATATTGATTTCATGGGGGCACCTGGGTGGCTCAGTGGTTGAGTGTCTGCCTTTGGCTCAGGTCGTAATCCTGGGGTCCTGGGATCCAGTCCCACATCAGGCTCCTCATGGGGCCTGCTTCTCCCTCTGCCTGTGTCTCTGCCTCTTGCTCTGTGTCATGAATAAATAAATAAAATCTTTTAAAAAAATGATTTAATGTTTCTAAGATTCATCGTTTCTTTTTTTTTATTTAGTTTTATTTAGTGAATGTTTTAAGACTTTTTAGAGCAGTTTTAGGTTTATAGCAAAAACGAGGGGACCGTGTAGAGCTTTTTCATAGAATTGATTTGTTTTGTGTACCTGTAGTTTACTTTTATTGTTATGTAGCAGTACTCCCTTATAGGAATACATCACACTTTGCCTAGCTATTCTTCTGATGATGGATATTGGGTTACTTCCAGCTTGGGGATATTATGAACAAAGCTGATAGGCACATTTTAGTCTTTTTTTTGGCCATGTATAGTCATTTGTCTTTGGAATTTGCATAGGAATAGAATTTCTGAGTCATATGGTTGGCATATATTTAGCTTTAGTAGATTGTGTCAAATATATTTCCAAAGTTGTTGAATCAATTAATACTCCTGTGTTACAGTCAAATTTAGAAATGTAGCAGTATAATAGATTTAAGAGCAATACACAGCATGACTATGGCACCAAAACACAACTTCCACTCTAGCAAAGTGAGGGTAAAGTTCTCATCAATGTCAGTTCTTGCATGGAGCACTCATTACTCTAGGAAAAGGAAAGAAAAAGGGTGAGAGAATAGATTTCAGGTGCTATCATCACACAAAAAACTATGTGAGAGGATATGTTAATTTGTTTGATGGTAGTAATTGGTTCACTGTATATATTTACATCAAATCATCATGTAGTATACCTTAAATATGTACATTTTTTTAATGGGTGAGTAGCTCTCTCTAGGAGAATCTTGTTCAGTTGTATGAGTCGGATGGCCTGGAATATTTGATCGGCAGCAAATGTGTGGTGTGGTGAGACCAAAGAGACTCCTGAGAAAGGGACAAAATATGTTAATTTTTGTCTCATTCATTTTCCATTATTGACTCATTTTTAGCTTAAGATCTTTGATCTCCTTTATTGAAAGTCCACTACCTTAAGCAATGACATGTTTTCTCCCAGAAGAAATAGCATCCCTTGCATTTGCTTTTTCTGGATATCAGATCTAGACACCAATAATTAAATATCATACACCTGATTTCTGCATCTACTAGAATTCTTTCTCTCCAGAAGAAAAAAAGGCCTTTGGCTCTTGCGTGTTTAATTTTCTATGTTTGATTTTAAATAACAAGCATGCAAGTTGTATCCTTCCTTTGTAGCTCAGCATAAATTTAAAAACCTCCATAGTAGCATTATTTGCCCCATAATCTATTCAATTTTTAAAGCACGAAGAAAACATTCATTTTGCATGGTGTTCAGATACTCCAGAAAAAGAAATTGGTAGATACAGTCTCCTACTACTTTTGATAATGAGCATATCTGGTATTTTCTAAAAAGCAATTTTCTAAATATTTATAATTATCATTGAATTACTATTAGCAGGAAATAAAACTTTTTCTCATTAAGTATGTAATACATGATCAGAATTTAAGGCAGTCATAGACTTTATAGTTTGACTTTTATAATACTTTAAAAATATTTATTAAAAATCACTTATGTTTTTAATTGTGGCATTATTTTCTCCTGAGGTGTATAAAATTAGATGGATGCCGTCTGGTGCCAATTATGAAGGTGCCACTTTCTTGTCTTGACTATAACTTATATTAAGCCCATCAAAATCATGACTATAATTTTTTTCTGTGTGCTTACTTAAAAAACTAATATTTAATGCCAGAATATATCCCAAGATTAAAAGCATGTTTTTGGTTTTTTTCTTGACCAAGTGTGGCATATTCAGGGCTTGAGAACTAAATTTAAAAGCTTATCAGAATAAAAGAAATGGAAAATCTCACTTTGGAATCTCTTAAAACAATAGGTTATGTGTCAGATTTAATATAAGCCCAGATTCCATATTAATGTTATTTGAACTCTCAGTCTTTCAGATTATCCATGTGAGTGGATAATCAAGTGCCTTCATCGAGTGCTGAGAAGAATGGATATGAATCAATAATAATATTGGTTTTTAAGAAGTTTTTTAAAGTGTCAGAGCAATGACATCCATGTCTAGAACATTTTCATAGTTCTGCTTAGACACCAGTCCCTCTCATTGGTCGAATCTTTTTTTGTAGTATAGCAAAAAAGATGAAGCCATTCAATATTTTTTGATACGAAATACTTAAAAGCCCGAAACTGCCTTTGGTCAGTGTCAAGTAAAAATGGATATTATGTGAGTTATAATGATTGCCTCATTGTTCCCACAGCATTGAGAAGGCCATCTCACATACCTCTTCCTTTTTTGTAGTCACAGTGCCATCAGAGGAAGCGAGGGGTTTGTTCTTTCCATTCTGAAGATACTATGTGAACAGTCTCAACTCATGAAAAGAATCAGAACAAATAATGTCTTTTCAAGCATCACACAAAATAATCTATGTTCCCTAGCAACTAAACCTGGAGTTTTCATAGTCATTCATGAGAACCAGATTCTATGTATCGAAAAAAAAATATCTTCTTATTCCAAAGGTCTTGGTATTGCGCATGTAAAGATAGTATTTCAGACCCTACCCACTGTTCACAAACTATAGAGAATTCCTTTTACTATATTTTAAATACTCTGGGAGAGCTGAATCAAGATGTTGTACCACAAATTTGACTTGCAGGTATTGTTTGATCAAGCTCAATCTTTGACTCACATGTGTATTGAATACCTGCTGCATACAGCGTTGTATATAATTACAGCCAAGTTTTTAAAACAATTCTTGATTTTCACTTGATTTTTCCATAATAGTATTTTTTAAATTCAGCTTGCATTTAATGAACATCTGCTTTGTGAAAGATGCTCTGCTAAAGGCCATGAGGGTCATTTCACATACACTCTCTAAAGATCTTAGGATTATAATTACAGTAGTACAGTGTATTGATTTATATAAACTTTACAATACAACGGTATGTCCACATTCATTATTGACTAAATAGAACAGTTCCATTTTAGTCAGGGTTGGCCGATTTATCATGACCTATGCATTCAATAACCAAGTCTTAAGTTGAAAACAGCTGCAAAAACTAAGCTATTGGAAGTTCTTGGCTAACCAATAAATGATCACTGATTATAATGGTAAATAAAAAATGGCAATAGTAAATATGGTTCATCAACTAAGTAGGATTTGATGATAGACCAATTTAATTAGATTAAGCAATAATACAGTGCCGTCTGAAAAATTGCCTTCAGATAAATATATATATGAATATTTATATATGATATATAGTAATATAATTAACATTAGTCCAGAAGACCATTAAAGGGAAACTTTCGTATTATTTAAAAAACAAAAACAAAAACAAAAAATCCACACCTTAACTATCTGAGAAACTCAGGATAGCTTAAAGCCACATTCCAGAGAATGTGATAAGTATATTCAGTGTTAATCCTTGTACAACATGAGTAGTGATACTTCCTATATTCAGATAACTTGAAGATGTCAGAATAGATGAAAGCAGTTGCATCGAGAACACGAAAAATGTCATGTTGGGCCACATCTATACATCTTGAAATAGCTTCAAAAAACATTTTTGAGATCTGTCAAAGATTGTCCTCCACGATAATGTTTCAAGTTTATTTTAAACATGCACAAATTCTTTAATGGCTGTTCATTAATTTCCCATTTGTGATTTTTATTTCAATCTCCTTTGAACCTATATATCGTAACTAATGGATGAAATTTGTCCTCTGGGAAGTAGAGGCTGATAATTTGGCTTCACTGATACCAAATAGTAGTGAACAACAGAAAAATAAAATTATCCCTCCCTAAGAATTCTTATAACTGATCATATAATATGAAAGGAGAAAGAAGAGAGTCCCGAAGGGTCAGATTGTTTAATTTATTAAGCAGTATATGGGTCCTAATAAAGAATGTCTTCAAGTATTCATGGCAGAGACCCTACTTTCAGAAGCTAAAAAACATTTTTCGTTTCCAACATCCTTCTTTATTGGTAAGGTGCATTGAAAGCCATAATCTACCTCACTCATTTGGTCTTGATCTCTCTATGAAGCCACACAGAAATTGTTGACTGGCTCTTCTTTTAAATGCTTTCCACATTTATTGTCTTCAGCTTTTCATACATTCCACATTATATGTGATAGAATCCATAATCATATAACAGAAACATTCATCAACTTCTTGACCCTAACTTGTCATGTTCCTACCTCAGATCTCTAGGTGCGTTTTTCAGAAAGCTGTCAGCAAAATGTGTGCCATCTTGCAGACCCACATTACTGGTATTCTCTCCTTATACTGTTTTGACAGTGAAAGTTGGCTGACCTTTAAATAGTATTGTATGCATGCTCATGAGGACAGCAGCGTCTATGGAGCCAAATCTGATTGCACGCATGGGTTACTGCAAAATACAATGACCTTTAAGCTAATAGACTGAATGTTTTTGTAGCCAGGTAGAAAGACAAAATTACCTATATACTTTATAACGAAGAAACAATTCTTCAGTGCTGAAGTCTTTTTGGGATGCCACATTAGTAAATCTGCTTGTTGAGTATTTGGGATTAGTCTGGAAATGTGCCTACAGGATTGGGCAAGCAGCATCCGTCAGCCTGTCTCCGCGCCCTCCCACATCACTGAGCTTCTGTGCTCCACATTTGTTCTGTTGCTTTAGGTTTCCTTATCACTTTAACATTTATATCAACTAGAGCCATGCACTGCATGGGAAAGCCTGTCATAATATCTGAAAAATGAGTTCTTAAAATCTTTAGTTGAGGAGAGTATGTCTCCATCTACAAAATATTAAGACTTTCAGAACTCCATAGGTGGCAGTAGAGGATTCGGTGCAATTTGGATTTACGATGGTTATGCTTGGTGCCAGGTCCCTGAAAATCCCCATGACAAAAGGATTTGTTTCACTTCTATATTCCCCCATATTATATATTAATGTTTGCTCCCTTTGTTAAAGATCATTTTTTCCCCTGTACTGCCTTTTGTGGTCATTAAGCCACCTGCAGGTTCAGTGAGTCTTTTGTCTTTTAATGTTTGTACTCATGCTAAGTAATTATTATTCTAAGAAGAAAAATGATGGTATTCATATTTTTTGATATTCATATATTTTTTAAAGATTTTATTTATTTATTCACAATAGACATAGAAAGAGAGAGAGAGAGAGAGAGAGAGAGAGAGAGAGAGAGAGAGAGAGGCAGAGACACAGGCAGGGGAGAAGCAGGATCCATGACTCCAGGATTGTGCCCTGGGCCAAAAGCAGGCGCCAAACTGCTGAGCCACCCAGGGATCCCTGATATTCATATTTTTAAATTCATGACTATTTGCCTTAGATTGGAGCATGCTTTTGAATAACCATTTTCAAACTAAAGCTATAATTTTCAGTGGATGTTTTGAAATTATGTTTACGTTCTGAAGATAATAAGTACACTGGCATTTTCTAATGAGATGGGATTCCAAGGAACTGAGAATTCTAGACACTTGGTTATAAATTCTCACAAAGCACCCAGTGGCTTAGATGACTATAGACACAATCCCAATACCATCCCAAGCAAACTTCTTGGAGGTTGATGAGCAAAGTGGATATGAAACAGAAATCTCCAACTGTGAAGTCAAAACTTCATTCATCCCACTAAACCACATTTTTTTACTATCATTTATATTCAGTCTTTTAGTATTCAAGTACCATGAACCAATGACTCGATTCTTACTCAACTGTAGGAGGTCTGGCAGAAGTAGAATGTTCTCTGGCTTGTGAAGTCCTCTCTGAATCTTCAGAATTGCTACTGCTCTCCCTCTCCTAAACTCCTCTTACATTTATTACTATGACTATTATTCTAACACAGAGAAAACTGCATTAAATTCTACTTCTTGGTCTCTGCATATGATTACCATGCAAATTCCTTAAGAACAGGGACCATGACTTTGCATTTCTCTGTTCTCTGTGCCCTCCCTCCTATCTGGCATGTGATTGATAGATACCCAATAAATGTCTGTTGAGTAAATAGTAAGTTATGCTTAAGCAAATGCATAATCACTGCCTGCTTAAATATTTCTGAGGTTCACAGAAAGGGGCATCAGTCATGGTCACAATAGGAGTCTTGGAATTGCAGTTGGTTGGTTTGGGGAGAGGAGAGATGTTGGTTGGTTTGGGAGATAGCATTCTGTCTGTGGGGAGAAAATAAATATTTGGTCAGAGGACGTTCAGACATGTAGTGCTGTGATCCATAGGGTAAAGCTATACTGGTAGCTCTGTCTGTCGGCTTTCTCTGGCAACATGAATCTTAATTTTTTTTTAAAATCATGTAAGCTTAGATTCTGGATCTCAAAATCAGCATTTGTTTTGGCTTCATTTGATCTTGGCATGAGTGCCTTCTTTCATGTTTATCAAATTGAACTTTGGCCAACTTCTTAAAAATGATGCATTACCTTTTGGGGTGCCTGGGTGGCTCAGTCAGTTGTGTCCCACTCTCGATTTCCACCCAGGTTATGATCTCGGGGATGTGAGATGGAACCCCACATTGGGCTCCTGGCTGATCGGGGATTCGGCTTGAGATTCTTTCCCCCTCCTTCTCCTCCTGCTCTGCTCCACACCCCTCCCAATTCACTCTCACTCTCTAAATAAGTAATTAAGTAAATAAATAAATAAATAAAATATTTAAAAAAATAAAGTAAAATAAGAAAGTGATAAATTACCTTTGAAGAAGTATATATGCACTTAACTCAAAACCATAAGATACAAAACAGTATTCACTAAAAGAAATCTCCATTCTACCTGTCTTTGATCATTCTTTCTTATAGGCTACCAATGTAATCATTTTCTTAAGTGTAGGTGAAAGTTTTTGATTCCATATATAAGCAGATATGTCTATTTAGCACACTTTATTACAAAAGGAAATCACAGTATCATTCCACCTTGGTCTTTCTACATTTCTACATTTCTGGGAGATACATTTCTACATTTCTGGGAGATTATTCCATGTCAGTACATGCGAAGTTTCTGTACTATATATATATATATATATATATATATATATATATATGATTTTATTTATTTATTTATTTATTTATTTATTTATTTATTTATTTATGAGAGAGAGAGGTTGCGAACAGGGCAGGGAACAGAGAGGGAGAGAAGTGAAATAATCTCAAGCAAACTCCTGCTCAGTATGAGACTCCATCTCATGACCCTGAGATCATGACCTGAGCTAAAACGAAGAGTCGAATGCTTAGGACTGAGCCTCCCAGGTGTTCAAAGTTTCTGTACTTTTTAAGTCATGTGGTATTGCATTATAGATTTTGCCATGCATGTTCCTTTTCAATCCCATTTTGGTGAAGTTTTGCTGCTGCTTCTTCTTCTTCTTCTTCTTCTTCTTCTTCTTCTTCTTCTTCTTCTTTCTTCTTCTTCTTCTCCCTTTTTTTTTTGATGTTACAAACAAGAATAGTCTCATTGAACATACATATTTGTGCACATTTTAAAGTATATCTGTAAATTACTAAAAGTGAAATGGAAAGTGGAACATTTGTACTTTCAGTAGTTATTGGCAAATTTCCATCAGTTTAGTACAGAACTACCTTCCATAAAACAATATATGACACTGCCGGGTTTTTGGCAGCTTCACTAACATATGAGCTATGTAACTTCTGAATTTGATGGGTGAAAAATTTTATTCATTGTAGCATTGACTTTTACTTCTCTTAGGATATATATGACTTTTAGTATATTGCAAAAGAAATGGCTAAGAACGCTTTATTTTGATTTTTTATCACTAGTTTTTGCCTTTGTTTTTATTAAGATCATTGCCTTTTACTTATTTATTGAAAAGAGCTCGTTATATATTATGAAAATTGGTCCTTGGAAATGCTTCTGACTTTTCTTAGTTTTGACTTAGTTAATGTTGCTTTTTATAGTACAGAAGTGTTTGTATTTTCTTTCTTTCTTTTTTTAAGATTTTATTTATTTATTCATGAGAGACACAGAGAGAGAGAGGCTGAGTCACAGGCAGAGGGAGAAGCAGGCTCCATGCAGGGAGCCCAATGTGGGACTCGATCCCGGGACTCCAGAATGATACCCTGGGCTGAAGCAGGTGCTAAACTGCAGAGCCACCCAGGGATCCCTTGTATTTTCACAAGTACTGCATATTTGACAAACTCAATAACATAAAGATGTCAATTTTTTAAAATCTTTCTTTCATAGCTTCTGAAATATTTAAAAATCACACTGAAAATACCTTTCTTACTCCAATGTCATCTAAAAGATATGTAAATTATGATCTTTAAATGTTATAATTGAATTTTATCTCTTTGGAACTTATCCTGAGGTAATTTTTTTCCATAGAGCTATCCAAGTGTTTCAACACAAATTCTTAAATAATTCATCTTTTTTCCCATTAATGTGAAATGCCACCTTAAGTATACATATATTGTTTACTATTTTGGATTCTATACTTTTAATCCACTTTACTGTACAAATCCCAGTACCAAACTGATTTAGTTATTGTCACTTTATATTGTTTTTTTTATATCAATAACTCTACCTCTCTTTTCTCCTCCTCCCCAAATTACTCTTCATTTTCATGATTGTTCTAGCTATTATTTATGATTTATTTTTCCGATGTTCTAGTTTCCTGTTGGTATTTTATTTAGTTTGAGTTTGTTGATATTGTTATGTGGTCACATCTGCCTATTTAAGCACATGGTATTCTTTTGTATCCCGCAGAATCTTTTGATGTTTCTTAAATTTACTGTCAAAATTATTCCTATGTTGTGTTTTTCTGACAAATTCTCTTATTAAAGAGATTATTTGTATATATATAAAATAATATCTTGGTATTAATTTTATACTGAGCCAACTTACTCTATTTTCTCATTATTTTTAATACCTGCTCAGTAAAATTCACTTTTTTTAAAGATGAATGGTTTTATCATTTGCAAAATAGTATCTGTATAATAATATTAATTTTACCTCCTTAATCTTTTTTTTTCTAAGTTTTCTTTCCTCTTAATTATATGGCCAACTATATCCAAGAGAATGAAGCAGTGTTTAAATAGTAGGGGGTCAATTTTTTTTATACTTAGATTTTGATAACTTCTCTCTTCTTTGATAATCCATGTGTTAGATTTTCTTTTTTTTTCCATGTGTTAGATTATCTATTTTTGTTAATTTTATTTTGTTATAGTATTGTTGATTTTATCTAGGTTTTATATTAATTTGCAGCATTTATTAAAATCATCTCTCTTGATTCTTTTATTTTCCCTGACATTATTTTTTCCTTATTATTTCTCATATTGGATATTTGTACCTTTTTTGTTTACTTTTGATTGAGTTGTCCAGTGGTTTCAATTGGGGCAGTTTTGACACCGTTCCCCAAGGAATAATTGACAATGTCCATAGACATTTTTGGTTGTTACAGTGGAGTAAGGGAAGTGGCACTGGCATCCAAGTAGATAGAGGCCAGGGTTGATGCTCCACATAATGTGCAGTGCAGCATTTACAGTAAAGAAAGATCTTCCCTGAGTACCAAGGTCAAGAAATCTTGGTAGCTAAAAAGATTTCTTGTGCTAATACTATTTTATTTTTCAAAGAATCTGCTTTTGTATTTATTGACTAATTCTATGATTTCCTTTCTAATTCATTAATTTGTTTTAATCCTTTTAATAGTCTGACTTCTGCTCTCCTTGGGCTTCATTAATCTTTTAACTAATTTCTAAACATGGATGCTTAGCATTTATTTTTGTACTTGTGTCCTTATATATTTAATACAATGACATGCTCTTGAGCAATGTCTCAGTTATGTCCCATAAACTCTGATGCAGTATAATAAGTTCATTACTGGTACTTAGATGTAATATAATTTTGGTATTAATCGCTTTTTTGACTGAAGATACACTTATAAATGTTTTAAAATATTAGATTTTATTTTCTAGTTTTACTATTAGTTCTGTCACTGTATGGTCAGAAAATGTTGTCTTTACTCTTTTTCCAGTTTTATTTATGTTTTGTGTATAACCATGAATAAGTCAGTTTTAATGAGTGTTCTGTGGCCACTAGTAATGAAGATCCATTTTCACTTTTTATTGCAGTCTGTCTCATTTGTGTTTAAATTTATGAAGGTTGCTGCTATATTATTTGGTACCTATCTGGTTATAAATTTTTAATTTACATAGTTTCATTAAATATTTATTTTATCACTTTAAATGATGATTTTTGCCTTTTTAAAAACTATTTTTTGCCTTGAATTCACACTCATGAGTGAGTGTGAGCAGGGGGTAGGGGGCAGAGGGAGAGAATTTCAAGCAGACTCCTATCTGAGCAGGGCTCCAACTCAGGACCCTGGGGTCATGTCTTGAGCTCAAATCAAAAGTCTGAAACACAGCCAACTGAGCCTCCCAGGCACCCCAAGACAATGAATTTTGTTCTCCTTTTGTTTATATTTGCCTGATATATTTTTTGCCATTATTTTATTTCAAATTTTCTTAAGCACTTTATTTTAGGTGTGTTTCCTCTATGTAGTAGTACATAGTGGGTTTTGCTACTTAATCCAACTTGAGAGCCTTTTTTCTGTAGTATGTTGGTTTAACCTGTACGCATTTCATTCTTTAAAGAATATTTTTTCATACTAATCATGAGTCAGACACTGTCCCAGAGTCTTGGAACATAGCAGTGGACAAAACAAACAAATCATCCTGCCCTTTTGGAGCTATTAATAGGGAATATATACTATATTTAATTTTAATTTTATCATATTTTTTATGTATGCCTCTCTGTCTTTAAAGCTCTTTGAACTCTGTTTTTACTTGCTGAAATGTGTGTGTATGCATATGTGTGTGTGTCTGTGTGTTGCTTCTGATAATTGGGAGATTGGTATTCTTGATGTAGTGTAACTTTTATGCTCTAAATAGTCTCAATCCTCTATTTCCTTAGATAGTAGTTGATTCTCCACTACAACCAATGATGAAATTAATTTCTTTCCTCTTCTACTTCTCCTGATTTTAGTTACACAATATTTCTTAGTGTTTTATTTTGAGCTATTAAATAGACTTATACTCCATTATTTATTTTGAGGTATTAAAACTATGCTTTAGCCCTGGTATTAGAAATATGGAAATAACCATACTTACTCAGTTTACCACAGATGATGAGGGTATATATTATTTACGTTCTTTTCTGTCACCTCAATCTTTGCATATGTTTAAATCTTTTTTCCACAAATAAGTAGATTCAACTTTCAGTACTAATCTTTTTGCATAGTCTTTCCAAAAATATCTCTCTGCTGTGTGAAATTCTTCAAGAAGCACTCATGAGAACAATATTCCCTGAATTCTTGCATGTTAAAATTTTTTGTTGTTGTTGTTAGTGTTTGTACTCAAAGAACACTGTGGCTGGATATTAAATACTTAGGTTATTCCTTTTTCCCCTAAAGATTTTGTGGGCACTACTCCACTGCCTTCTAGAATTGAACATTGCTGCAGAGATATCTAAGGTCAGCTTTATTTTTTCCCTCCTGGTAATTGAGTTGTTCTTATTTCTTGACAGCTCCAAAGGATCCTTTCTTTATCCTTGAGGTTAGTAGCTTTAAAAAGGATACATCTTAAAAAATAAAAGACTTGGCTTTTTCATGACCAAGAACATAATGATAACATCATAAAATGAGAAATTATAAGTAATATAAAAAAGGATAGATAAGGAGCTCTGGGAAATTGAAGAGTTTTTTTAACTGAAAAAATAGCAGGTTAAGTTTTTTTCATGGGATTTAAGCTGAGCCTTGAAGAATTAGAACATGGGAAACCGGGAAGGAGCAGGACTCAGGTGGATTGGAAGGGGAAACTGTGTGTTATCATCATTGTGCATGAAGTCATCTACATTACTAGAGTCTGAGCACCACGAATTCAGTAAATACTTCTGCTCTGTGTTTTCATCCCTTGAAACTCCTAGCACAATCTTTTGCATACGATAGGAGCTATGTCAATATTTATTGCATTGTTGCATGCTATTTTTCTTATTTATAGAGGGTAAACATATTTAAGATGTTTATCAGAGTAAGAAAAGATTTTACCATCAGAAAAGAATCTTAATTCAGTGAAAAGTCAGTATACCTAAATAGATGTAGGATATCAGGGAAAATCAGAAAAGTCATCTTAGTCTCATTGTAGCATTGATTTCATTTATCTTTTCTCAATGACAAATATTTTCACTTCTGGACTACAAAAATCCAGAAACTTCTTTCATATATGGTAATTGGATATAGGATTCATCACTCATTGTGCTTCTTTTGAATAACAAACATATGGAAAAATCAAGCATGAGTGCACCAGTTTTTCCCTATTTTCCTCTGAGCCTTCAGCACACTAATGGATTTCCATAAGGGTAGGGACTTAATTTGCACAAGGTCTATGAAAAATTTATAAGACAAGTTTCCTTGTTGAGTTCCTTTCTCCCAGCAAGGCCAGATCTTGAACTTCCATGAAAAGACTTTATTATTTCTGAGAGCTCCACCCCCACACACTTACTGTCAAATACAACTCCCTCGCCTTTCATTTTGCTCACTCCTACTAAACTCTTAGATATTCACTTGCTAAAACTTGCTTGTGATTTGAGTTACATGGTCAGTGAGATTAACAGTCTGTCACACACTTGGAAAGCTCTTGCTGGAATAAGCATCACATAATTAATGCTTTTGTCCTAAATTGGTATGCAAAGAGCAGGCTCAGTTGCAGTAATTTCTCCCATCATCAATCTCTTCACTAAAATTCAGTGTAGGAGTTCAGGAATGTGTCCTTAGTTCCTTAGATGAAAGAACAGAGCTATTGAGATCAGTAGTTCTGAGATAGTCTGTGTAAATAAAGTGAATCCATTTGTATGGTTTTTTTTTAATTTTTTATTCTTACCATTAATCTTAATAGTGTGATAATGCATGAGGGCTACATTTGTATACATGCCAAAGAGAGAATGGGAAAACTAGCGTTTTATTCATCTCATGGGTACTTATTGGGATTGATTGATATTTTGAGTCCTGCACATCTCTAGATGCTATGAGTAGATATGATGTCATTTTATAAGTACAAAGATGGGAAAAGTTCTGCGCTGAGTTAGCTCATTCTGTGGGATTGACACTTTGATTTGTATGATTCTATAAAACCTCTGCTCCTTCCACAATACTGGACTACCTTCCCAACTGAGTACTGTTTGTAGGGAATTTCCTTCCCATCAGATTTGGAAGAACTAGGTCACCATTAGCTTGACTTGAAATGAGCACCAGCCATCCTAGCACTATCCAAAGATTGCATTGATAATGTTTTTCAGAAGGATTAGATGTAGGATGACCTGAGGAATTCACTGAGGTAGAGTAAACTTCAGAACCTTTTGAAGCTGCTGTAGGTTGATAGAAAGAGTAATGTAATCATTACGAAGACCTTGGATCCATTCCCAGCTGTGCTACCTTCTAGAGATAGCTCACTTCATTCAGTCTCCATTTACAGTGCTTACTAGTGGCAGAGTTGTTATGCACATCAAATAAGGTCATTGAAGTCTTTCTGTTTAATGAAACTTTTTTTTTAGTCCAGCCCTCTTATTCCATAGATAACAGAACTGAGACCTCGAGAAGGAAACAACTCACCCCAGAGATACCAGATTGTTAGAGAAATAACCTGGACTGAAAGATTAATAGGTAAACTTATTCCTTATCCATTGCCTCCATCGTGGTAGAAAGAACAGCCACGCATATAAGGTCTGGATTTCAAAGATATGCCATTCTGAGTGGGAAGTAACAGGGCAAAAAAACACCAAAGTATGTGATTTACTACTGAATTCTAGGATACTGTGGAGCCCTTGTCAGAATTTATTTAAAAGGAGTATTTGGGGGCACCTGGGTGGCTCAATCAGTTCAGGTCATAATCTTGGGGGTCTGGGATGGAGCCTCTCCCTCTCCTTCTGACTGCCGCTCTGCCCACTTGTGCTCTCTCGCTCTCTCTCCCTCTGTCAAACAGATAAATAAAATCTTTAAAAAAATAAAAAATAAAATAAAAATGAGTCTCTGTTGAGAATTAATTGTGCCTGAGGCATTGAACAATGAAATGAAACTAGAAGCCCATCAGAGGAATTAGCTCTGCATACTGTAAATAGTAGGAAATACTGAGTTTGGTCTATATTTTCTGAAGTCAGTAATTCATACTGTATGAGCTGATAAATCCAGTCTTGCTGCCTGGTTGTTTTCTGGTTTTGCACCTACCTCCTTTCACTGAAACAGCCCCAATTTAAATACATGGAAATACTCACTTCAAGTGCTTATTTTCAGTTCCATAGAGCATCTCATAACTCAAGTTCTTACTTTCTTCATTGCTATGGATGCTCTGTGGCTCATGATTTTTAAATATCAGCGTAGTGAAAAAGAGGCCTCTCACTCATCCACGTAGACATTTTCAGATTTCTGTGCACTTCAAGGTTTATTCAATATGACTGAACATTGTATCAATAATGTATCAACAGCATTTAAAGTAAAAAGAAGAATTCAGAATTCTGACAGAGATAATTGCTGAGGCCAGAGAGAATGGTTTAAAGTTTTCCTTCATAGATAAAAATAATCAAGGATGTTATTCCAGGTGAACTTTATGTTTTTTACATTTAATCAAATTTCCCAATGCCTAGAGACTATAAATCTCAGCTATTTAATTCCAGTGCTTAAAGATCAGAAAGGTAAATGATTTTCTTAAGTAGGTCAGCCTTAGCTTAAAGTGTGTAGTTTTATTAAAGCTTTCATTTCTCGTTTTGGAAATTCTGAGACCGTATCTGCAATCTTTATTTTTCAATTCTGTTTTCACAACCTGAGAGGTCATCTTTCCCGAAATACTAAATTAATCTGATTTGCCATTCCTTGCAATTCCGGGCTTCCTCCTGTCCTCTTAAAATTATACTATGAGGCTTTTACTCTTGTGACAGTAAAAAAAAAAAAAATAAAGAGATAAAAAGGAAGAGTTCTTTTTTTCTTTTTTTCCCACCTAAAATTCCAGGTCAGTCTGACACAGGATCTCATCAAAATTAACTGTGGGTGCTCAAGAACAACCTTTGTTTTTTTCTACTCTGAGAATCTTTATCTCCAGGTCTGTTGGAATTACTGTTGCTGAGAGTTTCTTACCATTAGCTCTGCACTGAAAGCATTTTTTTTCCTCTAATTCTTGCCAGGTTAGAATATTATCATCACCATTTCTCAACATATTTGTTTATTAAGCAATGAGCTAAGCATCTTTTTTAAAAAAGATTTATTTATTTATTTATTTATTTATTTATTTATTTATTTATTTATGAGAGACACACAGAGAGAGGCAGAGACACAGGCAGAGGGAGAAGCAGGCTCCCTGTGGAGAGCCCAATGCAGGACTGGATCCCAGGGCCCTGGGATCATGACCTGAGCCAAAGGCAGATGCTCAACCACTGAGCCTCCCAGATGCCCCATAAGCTAAGTATCTGAGGGTAATCCCTCTCCTCCAATGACATGGGTATAAAATATGTCACAATGAAGCAAAAAAAACATAAATAAAAAAAATATACTCCTGGATTTGTGGAGGAATGCCTATGTAGAATATGAAAGCATAATACAAATATGCATCTGTGTAACTAAGTGGCCTTGGAGTCACCAAAGTTTCACATCATATAACTGGGATATCCACACATCCTTAAAATTGGACAAAGAGATGGTTAGAATGTATATTCTGATTCATTAGGTCTGGAACGGGGTCTGAGATTCTTCAGTTCACTTCGGTTCCCAGGGATGTGATCACAGTTTATGAAGCAAGGTATTAGATAGATAATAAGCTTCACCATATACATAGTACTTTAAAGTTTACAGCATTCTTTCTCACATAATGTATTATATAACTTTTACAATTATATAGAGTAAGTATAGGGATATGTATTTATTTTGCGGATAAGAAAACTGAAGTGAATATGATTTTTCCAGGCTTTTCAAGTATGTGAACTACTAGTTAGTAAATGCAGCAAGAGAATTCCGTTCTTCAGACTCCATGAACAGATCCCTTTCATTTATATAATGTTCCAAAGTTGCATGAGAACAGTATATGTTGGTTTATATTCCTTGACCATACAGATTGTTTATAATAGCTTTTTTTTTTTTGCATTTTTCAGGAGAGTTGGTGTTTATCACATTTTATGCTGCTGAAAACTTATTTTCTCAGTCTGCAAAATCTGTTGTTAATTTCCAAATTGTTGCATTGTGTTATTTAATAGTAAGTGATATTTGACCTGTAACCTGGTAAGCCACACTAAAAACAATTTTATAATTTCTGAGAAATAAAAATTCTATAAATATCAGGACATACAAGATTATCTGATATGCAGCAATGTGATAATAGAAAAACACAAGAGCCAAAATATCTGCATACAAATTTTAGCTCTTCCATGCCCTGTGTGAATGAGGGCTGCCAGTTAAAAAACAAGTATAAAAAATTCTGTCCCCCTGAACTGGAAAAAATATCATTTTTTCCTTCCTTTTCTCACCAACTCTTATTTTATACAGTAAGTAAACATTATACCAATATGGCGTGGTAAGGTAGAGGGACATTTTCAAGTTCAAATGAGATTCCGTGTGCTTAACCCTCCAAGGCTCAGTTTTTTTTTTTTTTTTTTTTTTTTTTTGTAATTTCATTCATTTAGATCCAGAACACTTACTGCACTTCAACTGTGTGCCAGATGCTAGACTACTTATGCTTGGCATAGGGATGTCCTTACTTTCAAAGAACTCGCAGTCGTGGGGTGGGGAATCTCATATTATGAGCTCCAAATAGCCTGAAATTATTTGGTCTATATAGAATGAGGCTTATGCTACCTCTGTAACTCACAAAAATTATTGTAAGAATTGAATAGAGTAACCTAAGAAATGTAATTGAGCTCTGTGACTGGAAACTTTTATAGACTCTGATAATGCCAGGTTTCCCTCCTTTCCTTTGTCTCAGACTCAGGATTATACTGTTGCATTCAGTAATTATTTAAATATAACTACTGATAAAATATAAATTGGTGGAGCAAGTGGTATTCTTTTATATCAATCTTCATGGCTATAGTGCCCTAAGCAATGATAGATTTTTGATTATATTAGAATATGATATTCATTTTCAGTATATTTTTTCCTAAGATAGTGATGATGATAATTCTCTTTTGATCATTCATACTATAATAATGTATTATTTCCTGGTCTGAGGGAAAAAATGTCCCAGGTCATCATGATTGTGAAAAATTTCCCATTATTTTTAAAGATCTCCTCGTTTATGTGTGCAAAGGTAATGAACCTCACCAGGTTGACTTGGAAACCTTGCCGAACAAAAAGAATGCAGTTGTGGTGGGGGTGGAATTAGGTACGTTTAACCTATCCCAATTCCCACACACCATTAATGTCTGTAATGCAGTTGACATGACTGAGTATCTGCTCTCTGCTTAGCAGAATGATAATGTCAGGACTCAGAGAGAGTAGATTTTTACCCCAGTAGTGAATATATATGCTTGATATGATCTCTAATCACTCTTTTTTAAATTTCCTATAAATAAAAAGACATTTTAAAGTAATAGACTCTCTTGTAGGAAACAGAAAAACTAGAAGTTGGCTAATTAAAAAAAAATTCCCCTGACACCCAATTATTTACCATTCTCTTGCAGTGTTTCTCAATTCTAATTTTTTTGCGGAGTTCTATCCATTTTAAGCAAAAAATTCAAAATAATTACCATGTATTATGGACTTCGATCAGAAAAAGATGACCTGTATTTATCAGTGATGGGTAGTTGGGAATGAGTGGCCATTCCAAATTTGCCTTGATTTTCAGTTAATTCTTCCTTCAATTTTTTATGGTTATCAGTTACCCCTGTTCAGTTACTGTGGTGTGATAAGCTTTTATCAAAATTAATGGAAATTTAGCTCTACCAGGTAGATGGAAATATTTTCTCCATCGTTAAACTCAGTTTCCAATATTCCAACGATCAGATAAAGGAGAATACAAGAAGCAATCGATACACACTTCAGATATTCACTCTGCTAAATAGTTGGCTTGTGGAGACAGAGAAGATTGAACTGAATCTTCATAAGAACAGAAGAAAGGATATCATATAAGCTACAACAAAGGCCTAGGATATGGGATTAAGGTTCTAAATGTGCATAGTATAAGAATTATGTTTCCTGGGTTTTACTTCTCTTTCTGTAATTGCTATAAAAATGATTATTTTACTGATTGAGGCATGAGGAAACAGGGTAGTTGTAAGACTTTTAAAACTTCTCTTTCCATTCCTTTATTATATATATATATTATATATATATATATATGGATTTGTGTGTGTAGTATTCACAGATTATTTATTTATTTATTTATTTATTGCTCCAGTAATGTTATTTTTGTAAGGAATAGAATCCTACGTTATTCCCATTTTAAGGATTTAAGCATGCTCATGTTTCAAATGTACATTGTTGAGTGGAAAAATTAAGGCACAGTGTTCTTGAAACAAAAATAGTTTGTAATTCTACTCAGCATTCGCATTTAAAGTACTGACATGGATTGCTTCTGTTTTTTTGGCTAAGATCAAGTGAAGTACTTACATTGTGCCATACATGGTGGCAATAATGTGAAATTATATATACATATATATGAGTTTGTGTATGTGTGCATGTGTAATATGCTTTAAACCAGAGGAAAACACATGCTAGCACTTGGAAAGAGCAATGGTTCTCTGAGTCTGAGGGATAGGACACTTGAACAGGGATTGTAGAAAAATGAATCTCGCGGGCCAAGTCAGAATGTTGAGTTTTCATTGCAGACAGTGAGGAGCCAAGAAGCCTTTTTTTTCTTTTTCTTTTCTTTTTCTTTTTCTTTTTCTTTCTTTTTCTTTTTCTTTTTCTTTCTTAACTAAGATATAATATGTAACAAAAAATTCACCATTTGAAAGTGTACAATGTGACAAACTTTAGTATATTCACAAAGTTTTGTAGCATCACCACTAACTAATTCAAGAACATTTTTCTCTCTCCCCCCAAAAAACCCATACCCCTAACATTCATTCCCCATTCCATTCTTTCCCAACCCCTATAAACCACTAATCCACTTTCTATGTCTATGGATTTGCCCACTCTGGATGTTTCATATGAATGAATCATATAATATGTGGGCTTTTATGTCTGGCTTTCTCCATAGTGTTTTCAAGGTTCATACACATTATGGCATATGTCAGTATCTCATTCTTTTTTCATGGCTAAATAATATTTCATTGTGTGGATATACCACATTTAATGTATCTGTTAATCAGTTGATAGGCATTTCATCTATTTCCCCTTTCCAGCTATTATGAACATTTGTGCACATTTTTGTGTAAACATGTTTTCAATTCTCTTAGGTATAGGTCTAGAAATAGAGTTACTAGTCATACAGTAACTCCATTTTTAGCTTTAAAAATTGCTAAACTGGTTTCCAAAGCAGCTATATCAGTTTACATTCCCACCAGCAATATATAAGGGTTTGATTTTCTTCACATCCCCATTGGAGGATGTGTAGATTGAAGTGTTGAGTTAGAAGGGTCATCTACAGAAGCAACAACAGTTTTAAGGTTTAAGAGAAATTCAGTTTGGGACTTGTTGGCAGGATATTCAGAGGGAGATGCTAAGTGGTTAGCTGCTATATTTTTTAATATGATTTCTAGTCATGAGATTGTGGCATGGCTTCATTTCCTCTAACTTGTATCTGTGCAAAAAGTTTGTCGTGTGGTTATGGGTGGGCCAGTGCTAGTAAGAAATAAAAAGCCCTGAGGACTTCGCCAGACATAGAAAATTAAAATTCTGCATAAGGGATTAGGAATTTGTATTTTAGGTACTTAAGTACAAGTACTTCAGCCAATTCATTTACATACTAGAGTTTAAAAACTACCACACTGGGATGCCTGGGTGGCTCAGCGGTTGAGCATCTGCCTTCAGCTCAGGACATGATCCCATTCCTGGGATCAGGTCCCAGATCGGGCTCCCTGCATGAAGCCTGCTTCTCCCTCTGCCTATGTCTCTGCCTGCCTCTCTCTGTGTATCTCTCATGAATAAATAAATAAAATCTTAAAAAAAAAACCCTACCACACTAACTTACTACTATAAGAAAGATTAATAGTAAGCACCACAGTAAGTGTGCTAACCCTGACTACTCTGGGGATGACCTAAAGTTGAGACCTGACATTCACATTCAAGTTTGACCAGCATCATGCCAGAGACGATTCACACTTTTTCTTTCATTTCATTTTTGAGGTGAGACTACTATAATCTTCATTATAAAAATGAGGAAACCTCGCCTTGATGATATAAGTCCACAGAACTAAGAGATGCCAGAATTGAGATAAATCCTGAAATGTCTTTTCAGTTTATCAAACCATATTAGAATAACTTGTGTTTACTGTATATAACAAAAGCTGCTGAGAAAAGGAAAGAGAAATGCGTTCCAACTGCGGGTAGGGGTCCTTCACATTTGTTTTAAACTGATTACAGTAGAAATGTAGCTTTGAAAGCAATGGAATGCTGCATCATTACCATCATCATCACCAACATCATCACCCAGAAGCACTTCTCAAGCTCCTTTTTGCTGAGCTATGTGTGCACTGCACCTTGCAAATACCGAAATGCTGTATCAGTTTGCTTGGTAGTAATAATGGACCTGGTAATTGGTTTTCCAAAAACACTGCAACAACTCGCGGTTGATATCTTCTTACAAAATCCCAACCCGGAGGCGCTCTATCAGTGGTAGATTTAGGATTGGGCAGAGGCAAGGTGACCTTGATTTTGTTGCAAACCAATCTGCCGTGGGCTTACAGAATTATAACAACCTACTCTCTATACACTTTATCTTTCTTTGTTTTATGGGCTATGAGGAAGTGTCTTCTGGACACGATTTATTACAGAGGCAGAAAGATTTGTGAAAAAGTTATTTTTGTCACTTTGGTAGTAGTACATAAATGTAACAACATCATTATATTATTTTAGCAGTAAATATTGTAAGTAATTAATAGAGTATGCTACATTTTATATCTTTGCAATTAGATGATATATTTTTAGCTTCTCAGGGGCACTGACTATCCTGGTTTAATTTTACATCCCTCAATATATTTTTCATATAATAGAAAATTAAGGCAACTATATAATTTATCATCTAAACCTGAGTAATTTTCAATTTTTAGGAATGCAGTTAGGACTGTAGGCAAAAGCTGGAATTGTACTGGGTAAATTGTATGTATATAAATTGTATGTATATTGTATGTATAATGTATATCTACATTAATAAATGCTAAAAAGGCATACAAATTATTTATCACATCATCTGAGAAACCATAGGGTCAGAGCTCATGAACTGCATCATAACTGATAATAGAAACCATTGCTTTCGATCCATATTATATTATTTAGCTCTTTATTTTAAGAGTGACTCGGTGGCAGAAATAAAAGGCAACTGAAGAATAATATAAGAAGGAAAAGCCTAGCTGGAACAATATCTCCATGCTAATATTTGCTGGTTAACCATTTCTTTTACCATTCCCAAAATAGAGTTTTAAAAATGGCATTCTGCTTCAGTAAGAGAGCTTTGTGTTGTTTTTAAGTATAGTCACTGTAAGTTTCCTAGGTAACCTGTAATATCCAGTGTTCAAGCTCCTTTGATAAGTAAAATGTGTTGAAGGTACATAGCTATAAGAAACTGGTTTACTTTAGATGATTCCAAGATTTCTTTAACGTGATTTTATTTGATCTGAAATTGTTAATGATCTCAGATTGACTATACTAAGTTACCTACCTGTGATCTAGAAGAAAGTATGATCAGAGGTACAACACAGACTATATAGGGAGGAGGTAAAGAGGGATCTATTCAGCTGAAAAGAAAAGAAATGAAAGATCCCCCGCTGCTTCATGATGTAGATACTAAGTTCGTAAAATCGTAAATATACATGTTACTTTTTGCCTCTGTCGTATGCCAGGCAAGTGTCATGTACTGATATAGCCTTTTTTTATCTTTGAGTCTAGAGAAAAGTAAATACATTTTCACAATTCATTCAATATCTGCCAATTGTAGCTGCCAGGTAACACCACACTAGAGCAAGGTAAAATATGATGTACAAGAGCAAATGCTAATTATTATTCTTTCTTGTTGAGTTCCCAGATGCTGACATTTTAGTATTGAAAAACACAAATCTGGAATCCAAGAATAATCATGCTCAAGGAATTTACAAAATTCTCCAAATAGATACAAAAGTACCTGAAATGGAAGTTGATTCTCCTCTGGACATTCTCATAAGCTGTTCTCAGTCAAAGCACCTTATCTAAGTCTCTCCAGTGGAGTTGGTTATCGTGAATATTGTGTCTCGGGGGGTCTTTGTTGAGCACCAGAGAACAAGAAGTCTTGCTTTCATCAGTTTTCTTTCACCTACTCAGTACTGTTGTTATTCCCACATTAATGTCCCATTGAATGTGGCCCCACTGAGTTTCCCAGTCCTATCTCTCATTTCCTTTCTTAATTTATTATATTCTCTCCGGATTTACAACTACTGCCTAAATATGCATCACACTTAGCATTTCTCTTTTTGTCTCTTTACTCCTTACATTTCCTTTTCTATTACCCTTTTTCTGGTCAAAATTGAGTTTGAATTATAAGGCACTGGTCTTTCCATTTCACCAAAGGTGTTTTCTAGTTTTGGGTGTATATGTATGTGTATGTATTTGTCTTCTCTAAGTCTTTTTTTTTTAAGTTATGTATTTTTTTTTACTTATTTATTCGTGAGAGACACAAAGAGAGGCAGAGACACAGGCAGAGAGAAAGAAGCAGGCTCCATGCAGGGAGCCCGATGTGGGACTCGATACTGGGACTCCAGGATCATGCCCTGGGCCGAAGGCAGACGCTCAACCACTGAGCCACCCAGGCATCCCTTCTCTAAGTCTTCACACCATTCAGCCTTTATGTTATTTAAATAACAATTACTATTTTATAATTGTTATATCTTCCCCTTATATTGATAGCCATCACTGGAAACAAGGATTGCATCTTAAATATCTTTGTAATATTTTTTCCATATTTTATGGATCAGTAAATGTTGACATGAATTGCATTTTACTTTTAGATTTCTAAGACTTGGACTATATATCTTTATATTAGCACATCCATTGTTCCCCCTATTTGCTCCATTTTTAAGTTGTCTTGAATCATTGCATCTAAAGTTTAGTTATTTGTGGGCTTTTTAAAATATTTTATTTATTTATTCATAAGAGACACAAAAAGAGAGAGGCAGAGACACAGCCAGAGGGAGAAGTAGGCTCCTCATAGGCAGCCTGATGTGGGATTCCATCCCCGAACTGGGATCATGCCCTGAGCCAAAGGCAGACACTCAACTGCTGAGCCACCCAGGCATCCGTAAAGTTTAGTTATTTAAAGAACTATTTATGATGTTCTAAAGGCCAATGCTGTTGGTTCCTGTGGTGTTAGTATCTCTCCCACCCTCTAACACCACTGGTGTTTGTATATATGTCATGGTCTAAAGGTACTGAATACCTACCTGGGCTGTCGTTATGTCCATAGTATCTCTCATTTGAGTAAGGCCTATGTCTAATGAAACAACCCCTGTTAAACTCTAAATACTATCATGTAACAAAAACATTTAAACCTAGTCACCATTTTCACCTTAATAAAACTTTGGAAAACTCAAAACCAAAATGAAATAAAACAGCCCTAGTTACCATTTTCCCATTGGCTGATCTCTGGAACATGAACAATGTTCAGAAGAAAAAGAAATACTAATCATGTATGAATAGGGGAGTTAGTTTTGGGAGTGAGTCTTCATCAAAGAGAAAAAGTCACCCTACTCAAATAAAGAGAAAACCCAGAGAATTTCATGTTCTTGACAGAATCCAACTAGCACCAAAGATAGACAAACTGCTTGGTTTGGCTAAGACCTAGACCAGTACTCTTCTCTTTAAACTAACTTCTCATAGAATCACATAAGTACATTACTTTGCTCCTTTGTCTTTCACATGTTTGGGGCAAGATCCTTCAAGGGAATTGTGGTGGACACATATTCAGAGGACTTCATTGTATCTCATTTTACTTACAGAGAGATGATGATAGAAGAATCACCATGAAAATGGAAAGAAGAGGTTTTCCTAATTATCTTTTTCAGTAAGCTATTGGAATATTGAAAATCATACTTCTAATTGTTTTTAAATCCTTTAAAGGAATTTTTGAAAGCATATTTGCGTGTTGACTTTTAGGATATTTTTTATGTAGTGAAGTATTTACCAATTGTCTAAAGCTTACCATATTCTTGGCTCATAGAAGGCAATTATTATTTTTTGTTACCTGAATCAGTTCCTGATTGACTATGAATATGTTGTGTGTGTGTTTCCATGTATGCCAAGTGATGTATGAGAGATGAGATGAAAACTTAAGTTAGGCTAGTGTAGGTAAAAACAACTTTAGATTTGATGGATCAGAAAAAAAAAATAAGGGGGAATTGATGTATGAGAAGAATTCGAAGTAGGTGATAAAAGAAGAGAAAGTTTGGACAATTCAAGTGGAAAGAAAGCATAAAGTTAAAATATAAAGTTAAAAATAAACATGGAGTAGGAAAGTTTAGGAGATAGTAAATTGTTTAGATTTTTAAGTTTGGAATGGAAGTGGAAAGGTGCGAGAAAAGTATAGGAAGATAGGTAGGAATCAGGTCATGAAGGGTTTCTGATGCTGGATGGAGTGGACTGAAATTCAGTGGTGAGTCACCAAAGAAATCTGAAGAGAGGTAGTTTATGACCTGGTTTGCACTTTGGGGAGATTAAACTGTCAGCAGGATATAATGGATTGGAATGAATGGGTACTAGAGGCAGGGAAGCTAGTTAGGAAACAATTTTAATCATCAAGGTAAGAAGTAATAAGAGCCTGAACTGGAGCAGTGGCCATAGGACTATAAAGAAAGAATATGTGTGAATAATATTAAGAAGGTGGCTTTGGCATCAAGAGAGGGAAATGATGCCTGAAGTATGGTTGGTGTCTTTTTTGTCTTCATCAGAAACAAGAAATGTAAATGTATCTGTCAGAAACAGAAAGATTAGGTATAGATAAATGAAAAGAGCTCAGTTAGGGGTCTGCAAATGCATAAGGAAGTATGAGGTGGGTTACTTAATTGAGTGAAAACAGGCTACAGTAGAGACTCGAGGGGTCTATGTCTATAGATCTGTGTTATAGTGCAGTGGCTTAAAACATGAATGAGCACCAGAATCACTTGGAAGGCTCATTCAAATATAGATTCCTAAACCCCTTCCCAGAGTTTCTGATTGTGTAGGTCTAAGTGTGGCCTGATAATTTATACTTCTAACATATTCCAAGATGAAGTTGATGTTACTAGCCAACAACTTTGAGAACCTCTACTACTCTGCCCTAGAAAATGTACCACGAGGCATATGAGAATCATTCAAGGAGCCTTAAAAAATAACAATAGCTGGGTTCATACCACATCTATTCAACATAGCGAGGTGGCTTTTTTTTTTTCTTGAGTTCATCAGGTGATCCCAATGGGCAGCCAGACTAAAACACCACTACTAAGATCTTCTGATATTTAAGAAGTAAAAAATTTGGATAAGATGTAAATTTTTCTAATTTTGATCACACTACATCATCAAAAGAAAACAATTCTGGTCATGACACTTCTGAGTTTGCCAACCCACCTACATGACTAGATGTGACATCTAGTTTAGGCAGATGATAGACATATGACATCTAGCTGAAATGTAGGGCCAGAACATGGAAACTAAGCTTGCATTGGACAACAGATGTGGTCTTGTATCTATCACTTTATAAATGTGAAATACATCTAGAAATCAAATGAAAACCAGAATGTTTTTATTGTCCAAATTATTTTGAAAATCTCTTTCTTTTTTCTACCTTTGCTCCTTTTAAGTCTAAGTACTTTATTATGTATGCAACCATGAATTATATGACCTGGATTAACAGGCCCAAATGATGCTACCATCTTCTTTTCACATGTGACAAATGGCCTCCCATAAAATGAACTCAAAGTCAGTGTTTTCCATTTATCTGTATACATTTCACTTCTTAGGTCCATAACACAATTTGGTTTCCTGACCAAGAATATTGGCAAGAACTCATTAATATGTCATAAGTTGGCAATCATTGGTTGAAGTAATCAGAATTTTATCCTTTTAAAACAATATTAGAGAAAGAACTAGATATGTTGCATGTTTTCAAAAAGGTTTATAGTAAAGCCATTTAGAAAAATAGCTTCAAATTTGACTTTACATCTTTTTCTTAATAAAATACTAAGACTTAATTATATGTTATTCATAAAAAAATTCATAAAATTACTAAAAAATGACAATAAAAATATGTGATAGTCCTTAAGACATGTTCACAGAATGTTGGGCAACACCATGTGCTGTCTTTGATTTTTATGTTTGTGTTTTTCACTAATGGAGAACATTTACCCACAATAACAGAGTCAAATTTCTATGCTATAGGGGTGGAAAAGTTTTCTTTCTTCCCTTCTAGGTTCTTTGGCTGGTTTAATAATTAAATTGATATAAGGTAGATTAAGAGGAGAAAAACAAAAGTTGAATAACATGTTTACCTTCTGTATACATGGGAGAGACCCAGGAAAACAGAATGACCTCCCAAAGTGACAGAAGCCATCACCTTAACTACCATTCTCAGCTAAAGACAAAAGATGTTGAGTGTGGGCAGTCAGTTATGAGAGGTTACCAAGAAAAGCAGAGTAAGCAAAGGAAACATGCAGATTTAAATCATTGTTTTCTCCATTGCTAAGAGTATTTAGAATTCAGAGTAATCCCCCCTTTCTTGGCTTAGGAGGAAGACACCTTTAGAAAGGGGAAATTTCCCTTATGCTGGTAAATGTCTCTTACAAAGGGATGATTTCTACTCAGTTTCCAGAGCTTATCTGTATCTGCTGGGTTTTTTTAATAGCCAACTTAAAATAATCAGTACTCCAGAGAGACATGTTTTAGGGTGGTATATTTTGCCCCCCTTACCACTTCTCCCTATAGATTAGGCTCCTTTGCTTTGACTTGACTTTGATGACCCACTGGTACGGTACGAAGAGTGACAATTAAACTAATTAAACTTGAGAAGAGTGTGGAAAAAGTTAATCCCTGAGACTAGAAAAACAACAATCACAACAAAAACAATAGCAGACACTTATGTAGTACTTATTGTGCCAGGTACTGGTTTTTGTGCATTACACATATAAACTCATTTTATTCTCAAATCAAGTCTATGGGTGATGTGGAAACTGAGGCCAGGAGTGGTGACTTGCTCAATGTCACAAAACTGTTAAGATAGGGAGGGGATGTAAGGGCCAGGGGCAGGCCATGCCAAGATGCGCCACTTTGGCATGAACATTATTTGCAATTAAAAACAATCTAAACCCAGCAGATTCAGAAAATGCTCTTTATTTCCCCCTCAACTGACTTGTTTTACCAGGAAGAGAGGTATTAACAGAGATTCCTCCTTACTGAAGAAATATATCTGCATAATAGTACAAACTTTGTTTTCCAAACATTTCTTTTTACCTCCCAGCTAATGGTTTTCTCCCCTTTGTTCTGTCAACCCCCTACCCCTCTCCTTAGCTCATATAAGCATCATATTTGCCTGCCTATCTTTGGAATTTCCATATCTGTGTGGATTCCCCCTACATAAGCTATTAAATTTGATTTTCTCCTATTAATCTGTCCTACATCAATTTGAATCTTAATCCAGCTAGAAGGACCTTGAGAGGTAGAGAAATTCTTTCTCCACAACAGACACTTGAACTCCAGTCTGTCTGATTCAAAGCAAATGTTCTTAATCATTGTCCTACAATTTTTTTTTTAAGTGGGAGAGTATCTTGAGCAGGCTCCACACTTAGCACAGAGCCTGGCATGGATTTCAATCTCATATCCCTGAGATCATGAGCTGGGCCGAAATCAAGAGTTTGACACTTAACTGACTGAACCATCCAGGCATTCCCTATTATATTCTTAATGTACAGAAAGTACACATGTTTTCTGTAACACAGATTATAAAATACAACAAGTAGAATAAGATCACCAAGTTATATTCTTCAGTGAATTTACCTTGTCGCACTCATAACATTGATCATTTAAAAAATTATCACACAATGCAGTGGAAGAAAACATGGTAAAATGAAGTGAGGGATCAGAAGCCAGAGCTTATATTTAAGTCTGCTCTACATATACTGTCTCTAGTAAACTAAACAAATACTGGATTTCTCAGGAGCTCCCTTTCTTCACCTCAAAATGATGGTCTTGAACATTCTTTTAGACTCTAAATCTTATGAATTAAACTGTATTTCTAAGATAAAATTGAAAAAAGGGCAAGAGTATTATCTGGGAATTATTTTCTACCCTGACTGCTTTTGTTTAGAAAATATGGTTGATAGTTTTCTTTAATATAAAAGTTTTAACAGGAGAAGTTTCTGATTTTCTGGCATTTTAAAGATATTGTTTATTATATGGTATGAAGACATTTGTATTTTAATGGAGAGCAAGTTTTTAAAAATATGTGTTAATTACATAACACATATTGCATTTCATAGAGCAAGAAGTAAATTCATTTACTTTCCAAGCAAGAGGGATCATGTTTTGCATTTCAGACTAAAAGCTGCAACAACAATTTCCCTCTCATTGTTAAAGACCATGGACAGTTAAGCAGGGAGGGTCAGGGTTGACAAGAAATAACCTTCATTACTTGGTTGCATAGGTAACAAATGGCTTGATGTGACACTCTCCAATTTATAAGATATTCAGGTTAGCAGTAATTTGGGAATAGTTCTTTGTGCCTGGAAAGAAAAAAAAGCAGTCACTTGGAGAAATATAAATGGAAACATAAATTACAGATTTTCTGTAGGAAAAATTTAGGGTTATTCTGTCACAGAATGTGACAATACACTGCACTGTCTATGTAACAATGGTCTGGAAATTGGTTTCAGGGAGGAGAGTAAATATGCCTAAACGTACTGTGAAATCTGAGCTCCTTGCAGATTCTATTCCTAAGGTCTAATATAGTACCCTGGACACAGTAGTAAGTCAAATGTTTGAGCAATGAATGAATTATGACTACATTTAGCACTTTAATATTGATAATAAGAAAATGGGATGCATACAGAGGAGGACAGCAGGATGAGAAGGAATTTTAAAATTAAATCCTATGAGGAAAGGTTTAAAAATCTGGGAGTGTTAGATGAAATTTTCAAGGAAACTAGAAAGCTGTTTTTGTGCAGCCAAAAAATTATAATATATCAAAGAGTTGGATTTGTTTCATATGACTTTAAGGGATAGAACTAGAAAAAAAATTGGCAGAATCTTTTCTATAGGGGAAAAAGATTTTGGAGGAAAGAAGAAAAGCAATCTAGGCTGTCCAAGGACAGCTCTGGGCTATTTGGGGAGGCTGGGAGAGCCTCATAGTTGGAGACCTGCTGAGAGAGTAGATAGAAATCAGGAAAAGTTGCTGTAGAAGAGGTCTCGTGATTAAATAGTCTTGAATTTCTTGATTTTTGAGGGCCTTTAAAGCCCATATTCCAGGAGTCAAGCACTTGGGTTTTGGACCCAATGCTATGAGGAATGAATAGTGTTGGGGAACAAGAATTCCTGTCCCCTCAAAGGTCGTTCTAGCTGGACTAAGAATCAAATTGATATGAGACAGGTTAATAGGAGAAAAATAAAATTTAATAGGCATGCATATGGGGAATCTACACAGACATGGAAATTCCAAAGACAGGCAAAATGGGGCATATCTGTAATTCTGAAGTAAGGAGAAGGAACTAAAGATCTGGGACTTCAGAGAGAAAGAATGCTCTTCTAAGGGCCATGAGAAGAACAGATGTTTGGTAATTAGATATTTGCCCTACCATACAGATGGGTCACTAGATAAAATTTATCTCTGTTAATAACCTTTATTCCAGGAAAGACCATTTAGATTTTTCTGTGTGGTTAAGGGAGGGACAAAAGTTTCTCGAGTCCACAAGGTCTCAAGAGCCTTCAGCTCAAAATAATCTACATGCCAAAGTGGCACATTTTAGAGGGTGCTGTCCTGAATCCCTTCAATAGTAAGGGAAATCTTAATTGAAGAAACATAACAATTTTGATGAAATATTGTTTTGAGAAGTCCATCAATTATAATATGAAGATTTAGCACCTTGTAGTCTGGATCAAGGATGAGAAAAGCTTCTTAAATTACTGGATGGTGAATATTAAGTATTCCTCTCTTCCTTTCATCACCAGCTCAGGAAGACAGGCTCTGGAATAGAGACTGGTGTGCCGCAGTTTAACTAGAGAGTGAAAGTGTTATCAACACCTATCAAAGGGAAGCCAAGAAAGCTGGATTGAGCAGAGGAAGCTATTAGGTTGCAATGAAATTTTGATAGTAGGCCTCAAGTTTTAAAGCTCAAATAACAACTTTGAGCCCTTCTGAGTTGGGGTGAGGAGGATGGGCTTCTGTATGTATCTGTTGATCAGTCATTGGTCACTGAAGAGGCTGTGACCTTGGCGGGGTTGGGGGTTCATTTCAGCTGATCTTTGGGGAACTGAGAGCATGAATCATTTCTGCCAGCAATGCTCCCTGGCTCAGGAGGGAGTCGTCAATCCTAAAGAGGGTTTTGGTTCTTGTATGACAGTGCCCCCTAACAACTGTTTTTGTATAAGTAAATTCAGATTGGCAAATATTCTACTTTATTCAATGAATGATTCTAAAATCAGTCTTTACTAACCATTCATGTGGTCACAGCTGTCAGTTCTGTTTAGCTTTGTCCTGATGTTCATACTGAAGACAACTATTGGCCACATGACCCACTATCAAGATGAATAATCTAATGATGCTTATGACATAACATTTTTAACAAGCTTTAGTAAGTCCATTACCAACTCCTTTTCTCTATGTTGGTTTTCACTCTTGTATAAGTTGCTTAATCATAACACCTAAAACTACTTGGAATACAGGAAAATGCGACCAAACTGAAAACCAGTCTGTAGGTAGAGTTCTAATGTTATTACAAATATATGTAATGTATAATAGATAATGTTGGGTTTGTGCAGTCATTTCCCTCGTTCCAGACCTTCCTTTTTTTTTTATTTTTATTTGCATTTATTCTATGCAGAATTTACTCCCGGGCCATAAGTTTTTGTTTCTTCAGTTTCTTCTGGGATATCTTTTTCTTCTGTGCAACCTCCTCTTCTGGTTTAGGAACAATCTGCTCTTTTTCAGTAAGAATCATCTCAATGTGGCAGGGAGAGCTCATGTATGGATTAATCCGGCCATGAGCCCTGTAGGTTCTACGTCGCATCTTGGGGGCTTTATTCACCTGGATGTGCTCAATGACCAGAGAATCTACATCTAAACCCTTAAGTTCAGCATTACTCTCCGCATTTTTAAGCATGTGCAGTAAAAATTCAGCACTCTTCTTGGGCCACCGACCCTGTGTCCAGCCCCACTGTTTGGCCTGCGCACACCTACCAACTCCACCATTGTAGCGACGGAATGGCACACACTGCTTCTGCAAAGTGACATCTTTCAGATACTTGGTGGCTTTTCGAATATGCATACCCTTGATGGCCTGGGCAGTTTCAGGTGTGTTCTTAAAGTGAACACGAAGATTTGAACCTCTCGACTTGCATGATTTTGTAGGGTTTTCTGGGTCCAGCGAGTAGCGAACCATCTCCGGAGGTCACCTCAGGCCTCTCGGGGGAAGAGCCAGACCTTCCTTTAGCAAAAATATTTGACAGCACCATCATGTCTCCCCAAAAGAACATTTGCAGAAAACAAAGTTAAAACCCACCAAGATTTGTGGAAGAAAAGTTTTTTTTTTTAATCAGAGATTCACTATTGGCTTTAATTATCATCTTTAGATTTGATTCTGGGCTCTCCCACTTATTAAATATAAAATATTAGGTAAATGTTTTGCCTTTTCTGACTCTTAATTTTCTCATCAGTAAGTTGAATACAACATTGATCACACATGATTATTGTGAAGAATAAACAAAAGTGAATTAGTAAATACCTATGAAGCATCGTGCATAATCAAGTAGATGCTTGATTAATGGTACAGCCCATGTCTCCATTGAGGGAAGTAAGTGCATCCTGTGGATTGAGAAATGGCCTAATTAAGAGTTTGACAGTTTAGTAATATGCATTATAATGTTTGTAAATTACATTGACATAGAGGGAGGAATGTAACTGTTTAAGGATATGCTACTCCCTTTCCTTGGCTTAGGTTTGTCTTACCCTGATACCTTAGGAAGTTCCCCAACCTTGGGCTCAGTTCTGTGAGACTGAACTTTCTCAGTCACATGGCCATAGCCACCACAATAATCAGTGTAACTGGAAGTGACATTGAAATAGAATAGATGGACCATGAACATCCAATCTATCCAGAGATACCACAGTCACATTAAATAGGGGACAGTTTAGTTGCATCATAAGATCTCTAGTAGTCTTTCTATCTGTTGGGCCATGGAGACAGCTCTTGTTGTATTTGATAAACCAGTCCTTTGGATCATAAAATTCTATACTAATAGATGCTATAAGTGTTGTAGATGAACCAGTTAAGATGTAGTAAACCGAGAGCTTGGCTGGACCTATGACCTGGCCTTGTCCCTTCTAAACTTGGTGATATTAGGTGAGTCACTTGACTTATTGAAAACTGTTTCATCATCATGAAAATGGCATAATAATACTTACCTTAAAATTAGTTTGGAAACGAAATTAGATAAATATGTGTACATGAAGAAATAAAATGAGATGAGCATTGGCCAAATACAAGAGCATAGCAATTCTTCCTGGGGATATTCTTATTGAAGGTGGAGTCCTAACCATTTAGAAGGTATTCCCTTTTCAAAGGGTGATTCCTCCACTGATTTATGCAGATCTCCCCACTGACTACAAATGCAGTTTCCAAAAAAAGAGTGGGAGGCACACTTTCAGTGCTGGCTCTAGCTCCCTGGGAAAGTTGTGCTTTGAAGAAGGGTGAGTGACCTCCTTTTCTTGCTAAAAGGGTAAGAACATTCTGTGTGGAACCCTCTTCTACAGAACTTTTGACATGGATTAAGGGTTTGGTCTTCATATCCTGACAAGTTATGCTGGAGGAAGAATATTGAACAAAGACCATTGGCATCATGGCACTTCCAGGTTTGGCACAGAGCACACAGCTCTGACAAGAGCAGTGGTCACAGCAGATGGGCTGTTCATTTCCATATTTCTTTATATTATACATCATTGATGCTAACCATCTTATCCCTCCCAAAGCACAAGGACTGGCTTTTGAAATCACTAATAGAGATTGCCAAGTTATCTTTTTTTTTTCTTTTTCTTTCCTTCTTTTTTTTTCTTAAAGTCCTCATCTATGTGAATTTTTATGTTGAGGAAAATATGAAAGGAGAGATTATGTCTCCATGATGTCACAAAAGGAAGCACATTATATATGACTTTTAAATGACAAATCCTGAAACTGGTTTGAGTCCAGACAGGATAAAAGGTTGGTATTAAATGTGACCTTTGATTTTAATGGTCTCAAGCAGAAACCTTCATTTTGACTGTGCAAATTGTACTGTAAATTATTGACCCAGTTCCCTGCCTTTCTCAAGCAGCAAGGGAGAAGGGGCGGGCAGACAGCAGCACAAACTATTTTTTTTTTGTCACCTACTGTCTTCAAAATCACAAGCTGTTTGAACTTAACCATTATTCTCTCTAACCCATTTTTATGTAACACACTCAAATATAATTTTCCTAAAAGCCACTGGCTGAACTAAATCGCCCCATATCATTTCATGGCAAATGCCTTCCCTCCTGCAGTCCTCAGTTTCCACATCTGTAAAATGACGGTGTCAGTCTTCATGACCAGTATATTTGTTTCTATATCTTCATCTTATAACCATATAGCCTTCCTGTTTTTATTGCCTGTGAAAGAATAACTGCTAATCATGACAACAGAACAGCCCAACAATTTACAGCCAGATAAGTGATGCAAGGAGCATCGACTTGTCTAAGATCTCAGTATTTAAACGCAGGCCCTGCTGGGCAAGTCCCATATAAGTGACAGTGTTGCAAGATGAAGAAGATGCATTTACAAAATCAGGCAGGCAACACAGAAGTTCAATTGCAAATACATGTTGCTCAAGTTGCACAATGGCCTATTTGGGGGAACATCGTAGGCTGTTTAATGTTCCTGTGTATAACGTGGGAGACTTCACTTTGTAGCAAGAGTCTCAACTTTTGTGTTTTCCTGTTTCTTTTAAAATATGCAGCTATGTAGGGTTTATTATGTTCTTTGGAAGGAAAAGAGATTTTGAGTTGTGCCTTTTTTTAAGCATTTAGAAATTACCATGCAGCAGATCGCATACTTTCTTTAGATTTTCTTTGTGAAATAGATTTTGTGGCCTCCCTAACTCAGTTGGCATTGATTTTCTACGTCCAGAATTGATCTTTCATCCAAAATGCACTTGATCCTCTGTCTTCTCCTTTCCAGTTAATGGTAAACTCTGCCCTTCCAGTTGGTTAAAAGACAAACCAAAATAAGAGTTCTGAAATCATGCTTAGCACCTCTCTTTTTCCATAGCTTACATATCTATTGGGAGATTCTCATGGCTCTATTTGTTCAAACATAAGCACAATCTGATGACTTCTCACTTTGTCCACAGTTTCCTCTATGATCCAAGCTTCATTTCTCCTCTGGAATTGACTAACCTGCTAACTGATCTCCCAGCTTCTACCATTGCCCCTGTGGAGACTAATCCAAACAGCAGATCCAGAGTATCCATTCAAAATATATGAGATATCATGACATACCTCTGCTTTAAATATTATATTGTCTCTCCTCTTCACTGAAAGGCAAACCTCTTTGCAGTGGCCTTATGAGTATATGACCCCTTACTATGTTTTTTTACTTTATCTCTTTATTGTATTCCTTTTTGCTTATTTCTTTCCAGCCACCCTGGCCTCATCTCTGAGCTTTGGTCTCATCTATTTTGATGAACCTATGAATCTGCTAAAACTATAGCACCTGCCCCCATCAAATCCCAAACTTACTCAAATTACATTTGTAATAGCTCTTACTTTAATATAATAATATATATTACATTTATTGGATCTCTTCTACTCTCTGCCAGAATATAAACTCCAGGAGGACAGGTATTTTTATCTTTCTTCATTGTTGTACTCTGATATGTAGAACAGTGCTTTGCTCAGAAGCATTGACTAGCGTTTATTTGGTTAATTCTCTAATAGACAGCAAAGTCAAACAGATGTGCTGCAATTGCCATTTATGTTCAATTTAATAAAGTCCTAGGTGGCTATGCAAAACTCCATCTGTTTTCTGTGACTATAGTGTTGACTTTTCCAGAATTTTATTGACATAAATATATTCAAGGTGATTCCCTTTTTAGAGCTCTCTCCAAAGTCTCTTGTCTCACCAGGTATTTCTATTCTGATATATGGGGGCATGAACTACTCCCAGTTCTGTGTGAGCACCAAGACTTATTTCTAGTGGCTCTTTTCCTAGTCTTAGGTAACTTCCTCTCATACATATCAGTATTCATCCAAATACATAGAGGGCTATGCAGAAATGTAGAGTTTTCCTCTTTGTCTCTAGTACTCTGCCATGCATTTATAGTCACCTTGGCTCCCTGAACTCCTATTTCCTCAACTCAGTGGGTTTGTAGGGTATTTGGGTTCTTCCTTTTTGTGCTGCTATCTAGGTGTTCCTGGGGACACCTGGGTGGCTCAGCGGTCAAGCATCTGCCTTCAGCTCAGGGCGTGATCCTGGAGTCCTGGGATTGAGTCCCACATTGCACTCCCTGCATGGAGCCTGCTTCTCCCTCTGCCTGTGTCTCTGCCTCTCTCTCTCTCTCTCTCTCTCTCTCTCATGAATGAATAAATAAAATCTTTAAAAATAAAAAAAAAAACAACTTCCTGGAGTAATGGTAATGCTCACCATATTTGTTTCCCTTCTCTCAAGGATGGCAGTTGTTTGTTACCTGTTTTTCTGTGTCTGAAAACCATTGTCTGGTTTTTGGTGTTTAAGGTGGAAAGGTAAATCTAATCACTGTTACTCCAGCGTGGCCAAAACAGAAGCCCAATGGAAACTTACTGAAGCCGCTTCTTGAAGTTATTTTCTTTACTCAAGGAAGCATGTAAACTGAATCAGGAGATAAATGAAATAGTACAAAATGACTAGTTTTCACATATATCAAGCCTGCAAATTACCAGCAGAAAAGCAATAAATTTTATATAAGTCAAAGGGTTTGATCTAACTCCATCATTTGCAATGGTTTGACTTTGGGCAGATCACTCTGAGTTTTAATTTCAATTTCATCATCTGTTTACATGGGAATAGAGGTCCTGCTGACTTGTCACAAGTTACATCAAGGATTAAATGTGATCATGTATAGAAAAATTCCTGTCTCTAAAAATTCCTCTCTAAAATCCTGTCCTTGAAAGAGGGGATATTCTTATTTTTATTCTCATTACCATTATTTGTTAAACTAGGAAATTCAGGAAGATAGGACATTTCTTCTTAATTCATTTTATGCATACTTACCCTGAAAAGTTATGTAGACAAGAATACATTCTATTATAATAAAATGTGGTCAGGATTAATTTTAACCTTAGTATAACAACAAAAATTCATAATTCTAGTAGCTTATTCAAGATAGAAGTTTATTTCTATTGCACAGAAGAGGTCTGAAGGTATACAATTAAACATGGCATAGAATTTTCAGAGGACATTATAGTCCCAGGTTTCTATTTTACTGTTTTCCACCTTCAGTGATAGCATTCATCACCTCTTGATTCAAGATAGCTACTGGAATTTAGCCATTGCTCTACATTTCCATAATGGCAGCAGGAAGAAGCAGAGGCTAACGAAATGTTTTCCTCCAAGCCAGATCAGCTCATTTTAATCAGCTTTTTTGAGCATTCCACAACATACTTCTATGTACATTCTATTAGCTTGAATTTGGACAGATGATCACATATGGCTATGGTAAAGAAGAATTTATTTTATTTTTATTTACTTTTTCTATAAAGTAGCTGTTTAACAATATATATTTTGTTATCAGAGAAGAAATTAAGAATAAATGTTGATAAGCAACTTTCAGTTTCTGCCAAATAACTTTTGTTTACCAAAAAGGAATTCTCTGAACTATTCAATGGAAGGTACTTTACAAGGCATACTGTTTACAGATACTCGACGTAAACTCAAGTAAACTCACAGACAAATAGTTATTAGGATAATTCAAAGAATGTTCTAAAGCATTCCTTAAAGAGATTTCCCAACGATGTTTTGAGCTGTTGTGGCTGAAATTTGTTGGATGCATTCTATGGAATATCATGACACACATTGTCCTCATCTTAGGAAATAACTTTCTGTAAGTTATATCTAAACTCTTTTCTAAATCAAACCCCTTTTTTTTCACTGCTACACAATAACTTCAAACTATTTCATTTTCATTCCAAAATGATTTTTAAAAAATTTTAAAAGATTTTTTAAAATGTATTTATTCACGAGAGACACACAGCGAGAGGCAGAGACATAGGCAGAGGGAGAAGCAGGCTCCCTGCAAGAAGCCCAATGTGGGACTCCATCCAGGATCCTGGGATCAATGAGCCCTGGGCCAAGGCAGACGCTCAACCACTGAGCCATCCAGGCGTCTCCCAAGATTATTTTTAGTGAGAATCTTGAGACTGTATCTTTAATGTTTTCTTGATTTTCTATACCCTTGTAGTAGCTAATGATCTGTACAGTGATGTCTAAATGTACTAAGACATTTGCTATTTAAAGAAACTTTGAGATCCTGAAATGAATCCTTTCGTAAAACAGAGAATTTGTTAGCAGTGGAAATAACTACCCTGTAATTGATCTGGCCTTAAGTGGGATTTTCCTGTGTTCATTCGAAGTCCCATAGGCACCTCAACTTCAGCGTGTCTAAAATGGTGGCAGGGAGCCCAGTTAGGAAGCTATTGCTATAAGTCTTGACACCGGCTTCTCTCCACTCCAATTCATCAGCCACTCCAATGCCAGAGAAATATTTCCTAAAAAACAAATGTACTCATTTCACTGCCCTGCTAAAAACCTCTGCTGGATCCCATTGCCTGCTGGATAAATGCCAAGCCCTTTAGCAGAGCATTGATGGTCCTTGACATTTTGGCCCCAACTGCTTTTCCAGCAACATCTCCTGCCATTCCCCTCAACATACCATATGCTCCAGCCACACTTCACTTCTTCCCACTCTCCAAATATACCAAACATTTCATACTTCTCTGCATTTGCTTTTGGCTATGCCTGAATTGCTCTGCATCCAACACCTTTTCTACCTGAAGAATTTCTCTTTCTGAGTACCTCAGCTCAACTTTCTCTGTTCTAGCTCCTCAAAGAAAGTCAATCATCTGTCTATTTATTTCCATAGCAATCTGCTCCTAATTACTATTTTATTGTAATTACTATTATGTCTGTCTCCACAATTAGACTATAAGTTTAGGGGCCATGACATAATAAATTTTTCTGTATTGAGGGTAACATTTAGGTGTTTAGTAAATTCCAGATACTATGCACTTTACAAATAATTTATCGTTAAGTCTTCTAATATAATTATAAAGTATTATTTCTACTTCACAAATAAAGGGTTGGTCAAAGATATTAAGGAGCATTCTCATGGCCAATGAAGTCTATAGCCATGGATTTAAATCCATGTCTGATGCAAAGGCCTAGATATGTTTTTTCCTTTATATAGCATGCTCCATCCTCAGAATTTAGCACCATGATTTCTTTCTAATAATGAAAAATGCATGAAATTGAGTTTAGGCTGTCTTTAAAAGTCCTACTCACCCTCAGAAGATAAGGCTATCCACCACTGAGGTTAGTCGAAGGATGCTCCAGGGGCAGTTTCCGGTGGGGCTTTCCAGGAGACTTCAGAGATAGGGCAGAGGTTTAGAGGTAGATGCAGCTACGTTTTCAACTAAAAATGGAACTTTTATTTCACCTTCTCTACAAACAAACAAACAAGTGTTGTTTCAACAGCAAACAAAGCAGATTTTTCCAAACAAGAAATAATACCCATGGGCCCACCATCATCCACCCTGTCTCATTAGAAGTTTATTTTCTCTTTTTGGTAAAGTGTACAGTAAAATATTAGTGATATGTGATAATGATTTTTGATACGGTTTAAAAAAACATTTGTTTATTAATGTAGATTAAGATTGAGTGCTGTTAAAAATGGGCAAAAGGACATAAATAAGGAAATGCATACACACTTCTTACATAACTGAATAGTTATAACTTGATGGGTATAATCATGAAACATAACTTATGTTTTGTTTTGCTTTGTTTTTCCTGTCACTGCTTTTAAATTTACTTTGTTAAACCCTACTCCCCTGCTTCTTAATACCATACAAAGTAGATTCTATGGTTTTCCAACCATGTGGTTCACTTTAGAATAAACCTCTCATCTCATGTCTGATTTCAACTTATAGCCCTTCTCCTTTGTAAAACTAAGGTTTTAAACTAAAACTAAGATCCTTAACTTTGTGGAGGGGTGGAAAAGAGAGTTCCCTTTGGTAATTTCCATTACCTAATCTGAGCCTAGAGCCTCTGGTTTTTTCAGGGAAGAAGAAAAGGATGGGAAAGGCAGAGATTTCCTTATGACTAGACACATGTTGATAGTGAACTGGTGTCCTTGCCTTTGCTTTGAATTAACCTGGTTTTGTGTGCTGAAAGGACTCCAGCTGGTATGTGGTCTCCATATAAGCACTATCATCGTTTCCTTGGAGTGATGTTCAATTTTGGGGGATTCTTCACTGCTGAGGACCCTCTCAGAGAGATAACTATGTCTCTGATTGACCTCATCAATGGTACATAATACAGTAACAACTTCTCTGGGTAAAACATTCCATTCTTTGCCTACAACCAACTGGGCCTTCAGGATATAAAGCAAGGGGGATTCCAGGGTCTTTTTCTCTGTCCTCAAGGGATGTTGGAACTCCCATGCAGTAGTGTCACTCCCACCTTCCTCTCTTGCACTTCATACTACTGTGAGGCCTCCTCAATAATCTATTTTAGCAGACAACCTGATTTCCAAGTCTCCAAATTAGAAATGAACATCATTTTCTAAATTCTCATAGACTCAAACTTCAGGTGACACAAATCACATTCTATCAAGGTCTCTTTTCCCTCCCTGCTTTAGCTATCCTGTTAGGACAGAGATGCTTATTTGCTCAATTTAGCAAAAGCATCCAGTCAGAGAATAAGATGGTGGTCTCTCCTTGGCAGGAACTCAAGTTTTAGGAGTGGTACTCTTGGACCCTTCCTCACTGGGTTTTGGGATATTCTTCTTCTCCTAACCCATAAGGAGGGTTGGGAATTAATGATTGTCTTCATGAGTGAAAGGCTTAGCTCCAAGAAAACTTTCTCTTATTGCTCATCCTTTTCTTTTATTAAACGGAGGAAGGGGTGAGGTGATAACTCATGATCGTAATTGGTGGTAATTCTTCTGTCTCTTAGTAAGCGCTATAAAGGGTGTATGTATGTATCATTTTACTATCATACAGAGTTTTTGCACTACCCTAAAAATTCTCTGTGATCTTCCTGTTCATTTCTCCCCACTCTCAATCCCTGGCAACCATTGGTCTTTCTACTATCTCCATAGTTTTGCCTTTTCCAGAATGTCATATGCTTGGAACCATACACTAGCCTTTTCAAACTGGTTTCTTTCACTTAGTAAAGAACATTTCAGGCTACTTTATGTCTTTCATGGCTTGATGGCTCATTTACTTTTGGTCCTAAATTATATTCCATTTTTTTGGATGTACCAGAGTTTATTTATCCATTCACCTACTGAAGGACATCTTGATTGTTCCCAGTTTTAGCAATTATGAATAAAGTTGCTATAAACATCCAAGTACAAATTTTTCTGTGGATATAACTTTCCAACTTCTTTGGGCAAATACCAAGGATTATGATTGCTGGATTGTATGGTAAGGGTATGCTTAGTTTAGTTAGAAACCACCCAACTGTTCTCCAAAGTGGCTGTTCTCCCTGCAATATATGTTGCTCTACATCCTTGCCAGCATGTGGTATTGTCAGTGTTCTAGGTTTTGGTCATTCTAATAGGTATGTAGTGGCATCTCATGGTATTTTAATTTGTATTTCCCTGGTGACATATGATGTAGAGCATCTATTATATGCTTATTTGTCATGTATATATCTTGTTTGGTGAGTTATCTGTTAAGGTCTTTGGCCCATTTTTAAATCAGTTGTTGAATTTTAAGAATTCTTTGTATATTTTAGATAATGGTCCTTTATTAGATAATATCTTTTGTACAATATTATTTTTTTATAAATTAATTTTTATTGGTGTTCAATTTACCAACATACAGAATAACACCCAGTGCTCATCCCGTCAAGTGTCCCCCTCAGTGCCCGTCACCCATTCACCCCCACCCCCCGCCCTCCTCCCCCTCCACCACCCCTAGTTCATTTCCCAGAGTTAGAAGTCTTTATGTTTTGTCTCCCTTTCTGATATTTCTCACACATTTCTTCTCCCTTCCCTTATATTCCCTTTCACTATTATTCATATTCCCCAAATGAATGAGAACATACACTGTTTGTCCTTCTCCGGTTACTGTGGTCAAGTTCAAAAAGGGTGTTGCCTGAGTTCTCCTCTGGGATTTTGATGGAATCTTGTCTCACATTTAGATCTTTCATCTATTTTGAGTTTATCTTTGTGTATGGTGCAAGAGAGTGGTCCAGTTTCATTCTTCTGCATGTGGATGTCCAATTTTCCCAGAACCATTTATTGAAGAGACTGTCTTTCTTCTAGTGGATCGTCTTTCCTCCTTTATCGTATATTAGTTGACCATAAAGTTCAGGGTCCACTTCTGGGTTCTCTATTCTGTTCCATTGATCTATATGTCTGTTTTTGTGCCAGTACCACACTGTCTTGATAAACACAGCTTTGTAGTACAACCTGAAATCTGGCATTGTGATGCCCCCAGATATGGTTTTCTTTTTTAAAATTCCCCTGGCTGTTCGGGGTCTTTTCTGATTCCACACAAATCTTAAAATAACTTGTTCTAAGTCTCTGAAGAAAGTCCATGGTATTTTGATAGGGATTGCATTATACGTGTAAATTGCCCTGGGTAACATTGACATTTTCACAATATTAATTCTGCCAATCCATGAGCATGGAATATTTTTCCATCTCTTTGTGTCTTCCTCAATTTCTTTCAGAAGTGTTCTATAGTTTTTAGGGTATATTTTGAGAACCATTTGAATGGTAAATGGTTCTCCAACCTTTTATTTTCAGGTTGTAGGTGTCCTTCTGTCTAAAATGAGTCTCTTGTAGACAGCAAATAGATGGGTCCTGCTTTTTTATCCAGTCTGAAACCCTGCGCCTTTTGATGGGGTCATTAAGCCCGTTCACGTTCAGAGTTACTATTGACAGATATGAGTTTAGTGTCATCATGATATCTATTTAGTCCTTGTTTTTGTGGATTGTTCCACTGAACTTCTTCTTAAAGGGGAATTTTAAGAGTCCCCCTTAAAATTTCTTGCAGAGCTGGTTTGGAGGTCACATATTCTTTCAGTTCCTGCCTGTCTTGGAAGCTCTTTATCTCTCCTTCCATTTTGAATGAGAGCCTTGCTGGATAAAGTATTCTTGGTTGCATGTTCTTCTCATTTAGGACCCTGAATATATCCTGCCAGCCCTTTCTGGCCTGCCAGGTCTCTGTGGAGAGGTCTGCTGTTACCCTAATACTCCTCCCCATGAAAGTCAGGGACTTCTTGTCTCTTGCTGCTTTAAGGATCTTCTCTTTATCTTTGGAATTTGCAAGCTTCACTATTAAATGTCGAGGTGTTGAACGGTTTTTATTGATTTTAGGGGGGGATCTCTCTATTTCCTAGATCTGAATGCCTGTTTCCCTTCCCAGATTGGGAAAGTTTTCAGCTAGGATTTGTTCAAATACATATTCTGGCCCTCTGTCCCTTTCGGCGCCCTCGGGAACCCCAATTAAACGTAGGTTTTTCTTCCTTAGGTTGTCATTTATTTCCCTTAATCTGTCTTCATGGTCCCTTAATTGTTTGTCTCTTTTTTCCTCAGTTTCCCTCTTTGCCATTAACTTGTCTTCTATGTCACTCACTCGTTCTTCCACCTCGTTAACCCTCGTCGTTAGGACTTCTAGTTTGGATTGCATCTCATTCATTGATTTTTAATTTCTGCCTGATTGGATCTAAATTCTGCAGTCATGAAGTCTCGTGAGGCCTTAATGCTTTTTTCTAGAGCCACCAGTAGCTGTAGAATAGTGCTTCTGAATTGGCTTTCTGACATTGAAGTGTAATCCAGATTTTTTAACTCTGTGGGAGAGAGGGCTGTTTCTGATTCTTTCTTTTGAGGTGAGGTTTTCCTTCTAGTCATTTTGCTCAGTGCAGAGTGGCCAAAAACAAGTTGTATTGGAACACGGGGGAGTATCACTGGTCCGTCCAGCTGGTCTTCTGGGGGAGGGGCCTGCTGTGCTGATTTTCAGGTGTTAGCACCTGGGGGAGCTGCTCTGCCCCTGCCTGCTGCGGGGCTCAGTGGGGGTTGTTTACCCCGTGGGGCCCCAGGAGGAACAACCCCAGTGGCTATGGCAACTCTGGAAGCCTGGATTCAGCCTCCGCAGGAACTACGGGGCTCAGGGCTCTCGGCTCTCCGTCTGCAGGGCCTGGAGGCTCCGGGGCGGGGCCGCTGATCTGCTCAGCTCGGGGCAGGAGCGTCCTCGCTGTCCTGGGCCCTCCCGGCCTCTGCCTGTCCCGGGGGAGGCCGGATCCTGGGCTGTGTCCCGGCGCCCTGTGCTCCGGGGCCTGCGCTGGTGGATTCGCGCTCCCGCCCCGCAGCCCCCTCCGCGGAGCCGCCCCCGAGCCCCTCCGAGCTGCTCCGGCCCCGCCGTGCGCGCTGCAGCCCTTAGGGAGCTCGGAGCACTCTCCGGGGGCGCAGGTGTCTGTTAGTGTCCCCGGGAGCCCGAGGGCATCCCCGCCCTCCTGGGTCCTGCTCCAACTCCCTGCGAGCCCCTTTCCGCCCGCCCGGGAAGGTTGGTGCAGCTCCTGCTCCTCCGGGACGGGGCTCTCCTGTCCTGGGGACACTCGCCCCGGCCTCAGCCCGGCTCCTCGCGGGGCCCCTCCCCCTCGGAGGCCTTTTGTTCCTTTATTTCTCTTTCCCCGTCTTCCTACCTTGATAGAAGCGTGAACTCCTCTCACTGCAGCATTCCAGCTGGTCTCTCTTTACATCTCAGGCCGAATTCGTAGATTTTCAGGATGGTTTGAAGGTTATCTAGGTAATTTGGTGGGGACAGGCGATTTGAGGACCCTGCTCTTCCACCATCTTGCCCCTCCTTGTACAATATTATTTTCCCAATCTGTGGCTTGTCTTCTCATTCTCTTAACATTGTCTTGTAGAGGCCAGAAGTTTTTAACTTTAATGAAGTCCAGCTTATCCATTATTTCTTCATGGATCATGCCTTTGTTGTTTGTTGTTGTATCTAAAAAATCATTGCCATACCAAGGTCATTTAGATTGTCTCCTATGGTATCTTCTAAAGTTGTATAATTTTGCATTTTACATTTAGATCTGTGATATGTCTTGAATTGATCTTATGAAGAATATAAGATCTGTGTCTAGATTCAGTTTATTGTATGTGGATGACCAGTTGTTCCAGCACTATTTGTTGAAGAGACTATCTTTGATCTACTGTATTTATTACCTGTGTTCCTTTGTCAAAGATCAGTTGACTGTATTTATGGAGATCTATTTCTGGGCTCTGTTTGATTTCATTGATCTAGTTGTCTATTCTTTCACCAATACCACACTGCCCTGATTACTGTAGCTTTATAGTCAGTCTTGGTTGTTTCCTTAGCTGTGAAGAAGCTTTATGGTATGATGTAGTTCCACTGATTTATTTGGCTTTCCTTGCTTTTACTTTTGATATCAGATTCAAAAGATCATTGTCAAGACCTACGTCAAGGAGTGTTCCACCTATGTTTTCTCCTAGGAGTTTTATGGCTTCAGGCCTTACATTCAAATCTGTAATCCATTTTGAGTTAATTTTTGTGTTTGGTATAAAATTGTGGTCAAGTTTCATTCTTTTGCAGGTGGCCGAGTTTTCCCTTCACAATGATTGAAGACACGGTCTTTTTTCCATTGTATGTTCTTGGCTCCATTGTTGCAAATTAAATGACCATATACATACGTGGGTTTACTTCTGAGCTCTCTGTTCTGCTCCATTGCTCTCTCTATGCATTTGTTTCTATGCAGTCCCATGCTATTTTAATTGCTATTGTTCTGTAATATAGTTTGAAATCAGGGAGCATGATGCCTCTAGCTTTGTTCTTCCTTCTCAAGATTGTTTTTTTTCTTTTCAGGGTTTTGTTTGTTTGTTTGTTTTGGGTAATTCCATACAGATTTTATAATTATTTGTTCTATTTCTTTGAAAAATACCATAGGAATTTTGATAGGGATTACACTGAATCTGTAGATTACTTTGGATACTATGGACATTTTACCAATATTGTTTTCTCTAATCCATGAGCACAGAATATCTTTCCATCCATTTATTTCTTCTTCAGTTTCTTTTGTAATGTTTTAAAATATTCTAAGTAGAGTCTTTTCACTTGCTTGGTTAAATTTATTTCTAGGGGGATGCCTGGGTGACTCAGCGGTTGAGTGCCTGCCTTTGGCCTGGGGTGTGATCCTGGAGCCCTGGGATCGAGTCCCTCATGGGGCTCCCTGCGTGGAGCCTGCTTCTCTCTCTGCCTGTGTCTCTGCCTCTCTCTCTGTGTGTGTCTCTCATGAATAAATAAATAAAATCTTAAAAAAATTATTTCCAGGTATTTTGTTCTTTTTGATACAATAGTAGATTGTATTTATTTCTCTTTGTCATAGTTCATAATTAGCGCCTAAAGACACAACATATTTTTGAGTATTGACTTTGTATCCTGAAACTTTACTGAATTTATCAGTGCTCAGTGTTTTGATGAGACTTTAGGGTTTTCTATATATAATATTATATAATGCACAAATAGTGAAAATTTCATTTCTTTCTAATTGGATGCCTTTTTTTTTCATTCTTGACTAATTTCTCCAGCTAAGACTTCCAATACTATGTTGAATAGAAGTGTTAAGAATAGTCATCCTTGTATTATTCCTGTTCTTGAGGGAAAGGCTTTCAGCTTTTCATCACTGAATATGATATTAGCCATGAGCTTGTCACATATAACCTTTATTATGTTGAGATATATTCCTTCTCATTTTCATCATAAATGGATGTTAAATTTTGTTAAATGCTTTTTTGGCATCTCTTAAGTTGATCATATGATTTTTACTCTTTTTATTAACGTGGTATATCACAGTAACTGACTTAGAGATTTATAAACCATCCTTGTATCTCTGGAATAAATCCACTCCAGGGGGATCCCTGGGTGGCGCAGCGGTTTGGCGCCTGCCTTTGGCCCAGGGTGTGATACTGGAGACCTAGGATCGAATCCCACGTCGGGCTCCTGGTGCATGGAGCCAGCTTCTCTGCCTGTGTCTCTGCCTCTCTCTCTCTCTATCATAAATAAATAAAAATTAAAAAAAATAAATCTACTCCATCATGGCGTATGATCTCTTAATGTATTTTAAATTCAGTTTGCTAATAGACAGTTGAAGATTCGTGCATGTATGCCATTGGATTGTAATTTTTTTTCTTGTGGCATCCTTGTCTGGTATTGGTATCAGAGTATTGGTAGCCTCATAACATTAATTTGGAAGAACTTCTTCCTATCTTTTTTTTGAAGAGTTGGGAAGACTTAGTATTAATTTTTCTTTAAATATTTGGTAGAAGTCATTAGTAAAGCCATCTGGCCCTGAATTTTTGTTTGTTGAGAATTGTTCATTTATTAGTGATTGGTCTGTTCAGATTTTTAAAAATATTTTATTTATTCATGAGAGACACACAGAGAGAGGCAGAGACACAGGCAGAGGGAGAAGCAGGACCCATGCAGGGAGCCCAATGCAGGACTCGATCCTGGGTCTCCAGGATCACACCCTGGGCTGAATGTGGTCCTAAACCACTGAGCCACCTGGGCTGCCCCAGGTTTTCTATTTCATTATGATCCAGTTGTGGTAGGTTTTATGCTCTTAGGAATTTATCCACTTTTTCTTGGCTGTTTAATTCATTGGCATGTAATTATTCATAATAGTCTCTTACAGTCCTTTGTATTTCTGTGGTATCAGTTGTAACATCTCTTTCATATCTGATTTTATGTATTTGAATCTTTCTTTTTCTCTTAGTGATCTAGTTAAGAGCTTGTTAGATTTGTTTATATTTTCAAAGAACCAACTCTTAGATCCATTGATCTTCTCTGTTGTCTTTATTTCACTTCTTCTCTGTTTTAAGAATTTATTTATTCATTTGAGAGAGAGAGAGCACGGGAGCACAAAAGAGCACAAGCAGGGGGAGTGACAGATGGAGAAGGAGAAGCAGGGTCCCTGCTGAGCAGGGAGACTGATGTGGAGCTCCATCCCAGCGCCATGGGATCATGACCTGAGCTAAAGGCAGATGCTTAACTGACTGAGCCACCCAGGTGTCCCTCATTTATTTCTGCTCTAATTTTTGTTATTAACTTTTTTCTACTAACTTTGAGCTTCATTTGTTCTTCTTTTTCTAGTTCCTTGAGGTGTAAAGTTAGGTTGTTTATTTGGAACTCATCTTATTTCTTGAGCTATAAATTTATTACTATGACCTTTCCTCTTAGAACTGCTTTTGCTGCACTCCACAAATTTTAGTATATTATATTTCTATTTTCAGTTGTCTCAAGGTATTTTTTTTAAATTTCTCTTTTGATCTCCTTTGATCTGTGGTTGTTTAGTAGTGTGTTGTTTAATTGCCATATATTTGTAAAATTTCCAGTTTCCTTTAACTAATTTCTAGTTTCATACCATTGTGGTAAAAAATGATGTTTGATATGATTTCAGTCCTCTTAAATATATTAAGAACTTGTTTCGTGGCCTAATATATGATATATCCTGGAGAATGTTCACATGCACTTCGAAGAATGTACATTCCCTTGCTTTTGGATGGAATGTTCTATATATATATCTGTTAAGTCCATCTGATACAACATGTTGTTTAAGGCTAATATATCCTTAATTGATTTTTTGCCTAGATTATTTATTCATTGATGTAGGTAGGATATTAAAATCTCCTACTATTACTATATTGGTGTCTACTTCTCCCTTTAAGCCTGTTAACAATTGCTTTATATAAGTGCTTCTGTGTTGGTTGCATTAATATTTACAAATGTCATATCCTTTTGTTATTTGGCCCCTTTATCATTATTAATGCCCATCCTTGTCTCATTATGGTCTCTGTTTTATGGCCTATTTTATCTGATGTAAGTATAACTACTCTAGCCTTCTTTTGCTTTCTGTTTGCATGGAATATCTTCTCTATACCTTACTTTTTGTAGGTACTTACAACTAATGTGAAACTCCTATAGGAAGCATATAGGGCAGTCTTATTTTTATTTATCCATTTAAACATTCTATGACTTTTAATAAGAGAATTTAGCCTATTTATATTAAAAGTAATTATTGATAGTTGTACTTATTGCCATTTTGCTAATTGTTTACTAACTCTTTCTGTAGTTCTATTTTTCTTTCTTTTTCTCTTGCTCTCTTCCTTTGTGATGTGATTACCTTCATTAGTGGTATGCTTATATTTCTTTTCCATTCTTTTTTAAAATGTATTTACTGTAGATTTTTGTTGTGAAATTACTAAGAAGCTTACATATATCAATTTATAACAGTCTATTTCAAGTTAATAACAACTTTAGCTTGATTCCATTGTTATTCTCCTGTCCATGTTTTGTGTTTTTGATATCACATTTTACTTGTGTATTCCTTAACTAATTATTGTGATCATAGATATTTTTCCTGTGTTTATCTTTTAAAACTCATACTAGGTTTATAAGTGATTAATCCATTACCTTTGTTATATATTTGTCTCTCCAGTGATATTTATTCTTTCGTATTTTTTTTTGTTAGCAATTAATGTCCCTTTTTTTCAACTTAGGGAAGGCCCTTTAACATTTTTTGCAAGGCCAGTTTAGTGGAAATGTATGTTTAATTTAAAATTATACTTATTTTTTATGATTTATTTATTTATTCATGAGAGACAGAGAGAAAAAGAGAGAAGCAGAGGCATAGGCATTGGCTATGGGCTCCCATAGGGAGCCCAATGTGAGACACTACCCAGGACCCCAGGATCATGCTCTGAGCCAAAGGCAAACACTCAACTGGTAAGCCACCCAGGCATCCCTAAAATTATACTTATTCATTACTGGTAAATAAGAAGGCAATAATGTTTTGGATATTTTTAAGGATTTTGTATATCTATTTGAGTGGAGGAAGGGGGAGAGGGAGAGAGAAGGAGAAAGAAACTCTTCACTGAGCAGGGAGCCCAACATGGGGATTAATCCCAGGACCCAGGGATCATGACCTGAGCCAAAGGCAGATACGCAAATGGCTTGAGCCACCCAGTCACCCCTCTTTTGGATTTTCTACATAGAAAGTCATGTCATCTGAGAAAAAGACAGTTTTACTTCTTCTTTCACATTCTACATACATTTTATTTCCTTTTCTTGTCTTATTGTATTAGCTAGTACTTCCAGTAGGATGTCAAAAAGCAGTAGTGAGAAGAGACATCCTTGCCCTTTTATAGTGTGAAAGCTTTGAGTTTCTTACTGTTAACTATGATGTTAGCTGTGGAGTTTTTGCAGATATTTTTTTATCTTAAACAAAAATTTCAAGTTTTAAAAATTGTGGACAATTATGTTAGCTTCATTTATTTGAATATTTGGTATCATAAAAAAAGCACCTATGACTTTCCAAAGCCTGTCATCAAAACTCTATTTGGGTCTTTCCTCTCATTCTTTCATTAGAGCTGCAGAGCCAATCTCTGTTCTTGTGAACAAGGCCATCTTCTCAATATCTATGTGCCTTCTTTTCTGATTTTCTCTATCTTACATCCTCTTTACATCTGATCTTTTTGTTGTGTACATTTCTTTAAAGAGCTCAGCTCAAATGCCACTGCACTTGAGACATTCTTTTTTTTTTTTACTTGAGACATTCTTAAATACCTCGAAATAGCTATGAATTAGTCTGTCCTAAGTAACTACATATTTATCAGTTTATTAGTGTCTACAGCTTGCAAGACATTAATTTTATTCATTTTAGGGAATGTAGAGTTAATTAACACATGGCCTATGTTTTTGTGGCTTCTGGTATGCCTAAAAATGTATTATATATGCTTAACATTATGTTAAGCTCTGGGTTTTTTTTTTTTTTTTTGGAGGCTTTGTTTGTTTTTTGTGTTTATCTTTTAGAATTTATTTTGTTGGTCTGTAAAATAAAGTAGAATTGAATGCTCAAACTAATTTTATACCAGTTGTTATATAGGGATTTAAGGAGAATCATGTTATATGACATGAAGGTATAGACATTAAAGATTTTCAAAGTTCATTTGAATTTGTTGATTGTAAAACCTTTAATGGGAGCAGGTTTTGTGAGGTGGTATGTTGACTTTACCACCAATTTTACCAATTGTATTAAAAACCCAAGGGTCAACTATGAAGAAACCTCAGTAATAAAGCTCTTTATGCTTCCACATAGAAAACACCTTTGATATATCTACTTTTATCACCTGAATGAAATAAATGATGAAATTTAACAACGCAAATAATTCAAAGCCAGTGAGGTTATTGACATTTAAGGAATATCCATATGTAAGAGGTTATTAGGAATAGAATTTTTAAAAGAATGTATTTTTAATAACTATCAGTAGACTTATTCTTGGCATATAGAAGAAAATAATAGTTTTCTAGAGGTTCTAAGTGTATATTTCATGTCCAAAAATCGATGTACATGAACATGAGGCTATTATTAAAGAAAGTCATTAATTAGAGTTCCACTTGTTCTTCTGTTGTGAAGAATATTCATTCATTTGCTCTCTCTGACTGACAGGCAGTAATGACTCCGATAAGTTAATGAGACATCAAGTTAAATAAATATGATTTTGAGTTAATATTAGTGTAAACATGATTTTAATGAGTTTTTATGCTAATAGAGTTTCCCTACTGATGTGTCAACATTGGTGTTATGCATAGAGGGATGAATATAAGAATGAGTTCCAGGCCCAGCTCTGCAGCTTACCAGATCTGTGGCCATAGCTGACCTGTATCAGCTCTCAAAGCTTTAGGCTCTGTGCTTCCATTGTGATGTTGTGATGTTGTGGTGAGGATCAAATGAAGTAACAGGCATTGACATTGCATTTTTGAGACAAGTGTTATTTAAATTCATGGATATAAAATGTATAAATCTGTGGAGTAGGTTTAATTTGATGACTCACATTTTCTTTTTTAGCTTTTTTTTTACACCCTTTCACCCTATCTCTGTTGCAGTTGTTGTTTTCCATTTCCATTCACCCATTCCTACAGCAGATATCATTGGCCATCTGTTGCATGTCAAACCCTGCAGTAAGCTCTGCATAGCTTCCTGAGTCCTGTAGACTCTTCATTTCATTCCCTAAGGATTCAAGTGTAACTAGTTAACTTGGTAACAGATATATACTGATCACCTTTATTCACAATTAAGAGAGTATGTGAGGCTTTCTAGGACTGTGACACTTAACTTTGAAATTTTTGTATGTTTTATTAGCTTTTCTGCTGTTGCTGTCAAAAATATTTTACCATCCATTAAAATTCTCAGGTAGCCTAACTACTCATTTTATCTCCACAAAAACATGGTTCTGGTTCTCATAGGAGTCTGCTACTGAGCCTCTGAATAATAATAGAAAACATCAAATCTCTCCGACATCAAAAAAACTTGAGCACAGGCCTATCAGGAAACAATTAAATTCATGGTGCTGTAAAGATTCTAGATATAATCTTGTTGCCCTGCATTCCCTATATCACTTTAACGGCCATGACAGTGGGGAGCTTTGTTTGGTCCAGGATCATATGGCATATTACTGGTGGAGTTAAATCTACCTCACCAAGCATTCATTGACACTGTAATCTTCATTTGTGAGGTTTTAATAATTGCTAGCATGTGAACATACTACAACAATTGATGTATAATACATAAGGGGAAAATAATTGGGGAATTTATTTGACCTGTGTTGAAGTTTCTTATTAATTAATGTCTAACATGTAAATTTCTTGGGTCTGATATTTTTTCTGGGTTAAACTAAAAAAGAAAAAGTAGTACATAGCAAGCATTTTTTATCCCCACTTGATAAGCATTCTCATTTTCATTAGAATTTTAACATCTTTACATTCTAAAATGAGTAATTTCTGTTGCTTTCTTGATTGGTCTCTTTAGCACTACTGTTTCCTACTATCAGGAAACAAACCTTTCATCTCTAGGAAATTGACTTGATAGTCCCTGAGCCAGTACCTGTGTATGATTGGCCTTTGACCTATGGATCATTCTGGTTACCAACCAAGAAAATACCCTTCATTCCATCTGGATTGGAATGGTTTAGTCTTGAGCTTTCCTGGTATATGATACAATTATTTTCATCTTCACTGTTTTTACTGAGAGGAAAGGGCATAGTTACATCTCACAAACAAATAGAATCTTTTTTTCTTTACCTTTCCAGATCGACAAGGAATATTGTTTATTGTGTTTGTAATAGCCATTTATAAGATTAAGCTTTTCTTAGATGGCCAAATGATTTTCCTTTATTCCTAAACTTTATATAGTGACTCTCAAAGCAATCACTGCTTAGGTGACCATGGTATGCTTCTGATGGAAGGCAACATAAACATCTGACCTCTATCTACAGAAAGATATTTGGTATTTTTAAAAACTGCAATTTTGTAAATCTTAACCACCTTCTTCTTTCAAAAAAGAGTAAGAAATCCCAAGTATGGAAGATATATAATCTGATCTGTTTTTTTTTTTAAGATTTCATTTATTTATTTATTCATGAGAGACACAGAGAGAGGCAGAGACACAGGCAGAGAGAGAAGCAGGGAGCCCGATGTGGGACTGGATCCTGGGACTCCAGGATCATGCCCTGGGCCGAAGGCAGACGCTCAACCACTGAGCCACCCAGGTGTCCCCTGATCTATGTTTAATAAGAAATGTTAGCTTTAGATGAAATATAAGGTGGATAAGTAGAAGAAAGTTTGGCAGGAGCATGATTGTGAGCATTCGTTACTCAGTTTTCCTTTCCAACCTTGTTAGCATTCCATTTTATGTTCATAGCCTCCTACATCAAAAACAGATCATATAGATTAAATTCTTATTCCTTTTCTTCTCCCCTACCCCATTGTATAGATGAAGTAAGTGAGGCCAAAAAAGGTTACATCTTAACATTTACAATTTACAATTTTAAAATTTTAAAAATTATTGTTACTTACTCCATCTGTTTCCCATTTGTTCACATATTTTGCACATGTTTTCCTTGGTACTGTGCTAGGATGAGCTTAATTAGCTTACTACTAAGTTGATTCTAATTTATCTAAAAAGCACATGCATAAAATTTTCCACAATGGAAAGCTTACATAATTAACATAGTCTGTTAATTAACTATTACTAGTAATGAAGAAACTACCTTAATAGGTAAGATTAATGCCACTGAAAGTGCCCAAAGAGCAGCTGAATAAAACAATATGAAATTTCTCTTTGAGAATAAGCACTAGCATGTTGATCATATTTACCTCTTCACTGTAAAGAATTAGGATTTCCCAGAAACATTCCTCAGGTGTTTACATATGTCTGGCTAGTTGAGTAAAGATGTTGATTATTATAATGCTCAGTAATCTAGGGACCATCAGATTTAAAAGCTGATTTTTTTTAACTTTTAATATATCCTCATTTTATGAATTGCCAACCTAGTTTTTCTTTCTAACATCCTTAGCACCCCAGTTTAGATTCATTGGCTCTAAGACCCACAACAGGTAATAGAGGTGATCTTGTACCTCCTGTCATCCCACTTTTCAGATGATGTAAATGAGGTCCTGAGAGGTAACATCTCAACTTTTACAAATTTAGTAAGCATTCGTACGGATTGTTAGGGTTTTTTCCCCCCATATACTCAGCAGTTTCCAACCCTATCCTAAGGTGCAGTTTCATTTTTATTCAGATTACAGGTTAGAGAATAAATATTAATTAAATAAAGCAGTGATAAAAATATATTGTCAGTTTTAAAGGCCATTAATTCTCTAATGGCCATCAATGAACACTTCACTTGTAATTAGGTACTTGAAAACATTTTGGTCTTAAAAAAAAGTTAAGTGTTCTCTCCTAATCTTATCTATGTGATTAGTATGCTTAGCATATCTTTTTACCATAATCCAAAATACTCAGCTCCCTGTCTTCAGAATTGATTCATTTCTCTGGATTATCTCTGGGTTCTTCCTCCTATTCACTATTTGTAACAAAGCTGTAGAATTGACAACACATAAGTAAATATTAATGAGACCTAATTTTTTTAAGGTAGCTTTTTAGGTTGGCATTCAGAATCACCTGAAGAAATTTATAAAGGGCACAATCTTCCCTCCTTGAATACGTTCACCATGCTATCCTGATTGGCCAGTCTAGGCACTGTGAAGGTCCCTAGCACAGTAAAAAAGCTTGTAGTTTTCCATCCACTTTTTGCCAAATGCAAGGACTAGTAAGTCCCTTATGATCTCTATGGTGCTTACCTGAGGATATTTTATAAAACTTGGTGAGAAAGAAAATAAAACAAAGGAGCACTGCTCTTTAAAGGTTGTAACATTCAATATTAAATTCCACATAATTAAAGCTTATTTTCATCTCCAATATAAAAAACCTCAGGTGAATATTACACATTTTTAAAGATTAGCAAAGAAAGACACATTATAAATATTTAAAATTGATTACCTGATCTTGAGGCTAATAGCGACTGTCCACAGTGCTTTATGCAGCTACTGAGAAGAATATAGAATTAGAAACAAAAAAGTCACTAAAAATACATTTTTCTTTCATACTAGCACCTTTTAGAAAGATTTATAGAGAATTGCACATGTATTTTCAAAGTAGAGATTGTGCTTGGCCAATCCACAGCAACCAATAAGAGTAATTCATTATTATTATTTTTAGACAATTAGTTTCAAGGGAATTTTTTTTAAGATTTTATTTATTAAAAAAAAGAAAGAAAAATATTTTATTTATTCATGAGAGACACAGAGAGAGAGAGAGGCAGAGACACAGGCAGAGGGAGGCTCCATGCAGGGAGCCCAATGTGGGACTCGATCCTGGGACTCCAGGATTATGACCTGAACCAAAGGCAGATGCTTAACCACTGAGCCACCCAGTTGTCTCTCAAGGGAAATATTTTTCAAAAGTTACCTTTACTTATATTTCTAGGCATTGTTTCTAGGCATTGTACCTCTTATCAACCAGATATGAAAATTCCAAGAATCCCATATCTAATCTCTGTTAGGGCAGAGTCTACTCAATAGATACTGATTTACCTTCCTAAGTCTTTGCCCACTGTTACATAAAAGTGTTATTTTATGTAACTGGTACTTATGTTATTGCAAAACAAACACTTGTCTTTGCAAACATGGCCTCTGTAAAATTAATCCATAATTTTACTCTGTATCCTAGTTTGTGTTGAAGAAAGAGTACTTATAACTGTCAGATTGTAACAGAAAACTAAATAGACTCAAAAGGAAGAAAAGAATGCTATGAAATGCTGTCAAGTCCACTTTGATGGTTCACATTTCGAGTGCCATTCTTGAAGGAAAATAAAAAATGTGTGGCCTATAATATTTTAGTTATTAATTTCATATTAGACATTCTTAATGGCCAGGCATGTTGCTGACCACCTACGTAGATACTTGGGATTTTTTGGTTTCCTGATCAATTCAGAATTTCTACTGTGCACTTGAGTATTCTTGCCCAGTAAACTATAAATTGCCTAAAAAGAAAGGTGGTATCTCTTCTCTCCACCATTTTTTTTAAGATTTTATTTATTTATTCATGAGAGAGAGAGAGAGAGAGAGAGAGAGAGAGAGAGGCAGAGGGAGAAGCAGGCTCCATGCAGGGAGCCTGATGTGAGACTGAATCCCAGGACTCCAGGATCACGCCCTGAGCCAAAGGCAAAGGCAGGTGCTAAACCTCTGAGCCACCCGGGAATCCCCCTCTCCACTGTTTATGATATTTCACTTTCAGTGCTTTAACTCTTGCACTTTTCTAACATTCATATTTAAAGTCTGTGTCTGAGCCACTATAAAATATGGCATTCATCCAGGTCTTTAAAAAAAAGATCTCAATTTTTTTACGTACAATCTTAGAAATAGCCTTTTGCTATCTTTTGAAATTAATTGACTCTGATTTTTCTCTTTGATCATTTGAACTGAGTCTATGTTAGTTGAAATAAAGCCCTTATGAAAAGTTAAACTTAAGGCCAGTCACAAATTAAATGGAAAAGAAGAATTTATTTTGTTCCTGCTTCAAAATGGGAGTTCCAAATGCCTTTTTGAAATACATAAGCAATAGGTGGACCCTACTGGCTCCATATGGGACTGCTCCAGGGCAACCACAGTGGTTGACAGTAGAGATGTTTCTCTCCAGTAAATCCTTAGAAATACAAGGACAGAGTCAGTCATTATTACTCATTTACCCCAAACCTTGGCATGGTATCTGACCCAAAGCAGAAATCCCATAAATCCTTGGTATATGAGTTAACTAACTAACCTTAAAAATGATATTGGTTGTACCATGAATATTTTAATTTCTTATGGGTGAGAAATCTTTAAATATTTGCTATGTAAAAATAATTAAGATTTTTACTAAAAAGTATACATAATGGCTTTTCTTTTTTTAGAATGCCTCAGATTATAATGTGAAGACTCGATGAGGCTTCAAGTGTAGTATTGATTTTTAGACAGGTAAGAAAGGTGCATTGCTAGGATTATCTTCTCAGGAAAAAAAATGGCACTACTCCAGATACATCTATATGCTATTCATGCATAGAAAGAGAAAAATATGACAAATTATTCAGTTTTTTATTTTTAGGACGCCAAAACATCTAACTATATGAAAATAAGCCCATATGGAAATATCTTGATGCGTAGAGCTGTGAAGGAAAATTTTATCCAGAGTGATATGAATGGGTAAGTCCCTGATATTATTAGTATCAACTAGACTTTAGATCATGCTTTCATTTTACAAGTTGAAAAATTAGTATCTCCAGGATTGCATAGCTCTCATCCAGCATGATTCACTAATTTAGGTTGCCACCTGGTCCCTGTAGGCATGTTAATTTACGATCCTTGCACCAGACAAGGATGCACTAATCTCTGGGCCAATGTGCTAAAACATTCTTGTGCACATGCTTTGGCAATTTGGGCAGACCACAAGATAAACATAATGAGCTAACCTCTTGTTAATCCATTTCATGAATTTCTGACCTCTTTGAATGGATTTCTGCTTTATATAAATTAGCTTCTTGAAGTAGTAGGAAGATACGCATTTTATTAAAAGTATACCTCCATTTAAAAATTCTCAAGTTTGGGGTGCCTGGGTGGCTCAGCAGTTGAGAGTCTGCCCCCGGGATCAAGTCCCACATAGGGCTCCCTGCATGGAGCCTGCTTCTCCCTCTGCCTATGTCTCTGCCTCTCTCTCTCTCTCTCTCTCTCTGTGTATGTGTCTCTCATGAATAAATAATAAAATTTTTAAAATTTCTCATTTATTTTCAACAGTTATGTCAGGAGAAAGACAAATCCAGTGCTGTGTGGGTTGTGAGGATGGTACATAAACAAATTATGTTATTTGTAATCAAAATATTTTTTAAAAAGAGTGAAGACAAAGGCCATTTTCCACCATCTGAATGTATTGCAGTACAGATGGGGAACTTATCCTAAGATGGAGTCATGATAGTATTCCCAGTTGTGTTGAAAATGACAGATGAGGAGGTGTAACCTTGAAATGTTTCTCAATCTTAATCAGGGTATTTCTTAATACTCATCCTAAGAGAAGTGGTCTGTTTGGTAAGAAGGTCAAAATTTTTAAAAAGTTTAATAATACTAGGACTGTTGAGAAAGAAAACTGATTATGGGAACCTACTTAAAAGAGTAGGAAATTAGAATCACTGGTGAGGAGCTGGTCCTTTATTGCATAACAAGAAAATGAGTGCCATTCCTGAGTGTGCCGTGCCATCCAGCATCTGTGTCCAAGAAAGCAGTAGAAAGAAGCATCAGTAGAGGACCTGAGTCTTAGAGTTGAAGCCATTCTTTTCTTAGCTCAGATTAGATTATTTAGATAAATTACACATTCACTTCTTGGAGCCATATTTCAACAGGTTCATTGGCCATCTAGAACATACTTAGTGCAAGGCAGGCAAAACCATGAGTTCAGTAAAACCATATCATGGGTAATGGTTGACATACTGAGAATACTTAAGAATGCATGTGGCACTTCCAAAACCTTTCTTTGATGTGCCTGAAAAACATGAGTTATAAAGACTCCAGGTCATCAAGGCTATATTTTAATTTACGTGGACCAAACCCTGTCCTGTTCTTTGGACTCCCTACCTCCTAATGGTACAGTTACAACAACCAAAGCTCATATAACTTCACTCAGTGCATAGGGGCTGAAAGTATACTGATGTCGTTATTTAAAAGATTACAGTGTTGTCATTAATTCCATTTTTTATTGGCAGTTCCATGATACAAAATGCTTTCTGTTTAAAGTAACTAACAGCTCGATGCTATATTTGTACAATGATATATTATATAGACAAAGATGTCTTATGTGGATTAAAAAATAGTTGCAGGTGCTCATAAATACTTGTTAAACCCACTCTTAGGACAGCATTATAAAATGTAAAATGCCTTTTTTCATTTTGAAAATGAAACTTGAGGAAATAATTTTTCCACTCAGGCCTTATTTATTTGTAAATTCAAATGGTCTCCCCTTTAAGTTTTAAAACACTGTGATTCTATGATTTCATGAAAAAATGCATAATATAAATGTAGAGGGCAGGAAAATCATTGCTAATAACATTGAAAACCTGTTGGAAGTGAATATTTTTCCTGTTGTCTGCTTTATTTTTAAATGTATATATATTAGTTTGTTTTGGTAAAAGAATATGCATGTGTAAGTGTAAGAGACCATGAGAATGAGAGAGTGAGAGAAAAAAACAATTTCCATTTCTAGTGAAAAGACCATAATCAGTAGTTCCATTTTGGTTAGTTCGTATGAAAATCACAAAGCCAGGAATCCTCCAATTTTCTCTGCGCTAAGTGAAAGTTTGAAGACCAAAACTTCAAGCTCCCATTAGCATGAAAGGTTTTTGTATTCAATGAGATTGAAGCATAATTTCACCAGAGTCCCTCCTGGTAATTAATGCTAGAACACCAGAGATCACCACTATTGTGTACTCTTAAAAGTATACAATATTATCTGGTGCCCATGTGACAAACACAGAATGTAAAGGGCCTAGAAAAAAATTTTAGCATAATTTTCTTATTTTCCAGGGAGGTTTTCTCCTAATCTGTATATTTCTCTGTCTCTCTCTTACTTGTTTAGGGCTTCATTATTTTACTTATGCAGATACGAGTATACTTCCCCATATTGTGTCAGGATAAGCACCATTGCTAGCAGTGCAGAGGGAGAAGAGGTACCTCCAGAGAAAATTGCTGGGGTGTCACTATAACAATCTGGTCTGATTTCACAGAACTATTGTTGCTTTCTCTTAGGCTTACTCTAATGAAGTACTAAAAAGATGAGCAGAAATAATATTTTTTGAACAGGTCATTATACTTCAGGATAATAAGCATAGATGATAAGCCTTTGCACATATAGGGTACTTTATAATTTACAAGACCTTTTCACTAACATTATAATGTTTGTATTCTGATGCTTTTCATGGTTTATGTATTGCTTTACTGGGGTTTAAGAAGAGTATTTCAAAGAGAATTGGTCTTGGGATTTGTCAAAATCCAAGCATCAGTATAAAGTTGGCTTATGTGAAAAACCTATCTTTAGCTCTGTTAAAGATTTAGGTAAATTTGGGGTGCCTGAGTCATGCAGTTAGTTAAGCCTCTGGCTCTTGATTTCAGCTCAGGTCATGATCTCAGGGTCCTGGAATCCAGCTCTAAGTCGGGCTCCTCACTCAACAGAGAATCTGCTTGAGGATTTCTCTCTCTTACTCTGTCCCTATCCCCACTCACTCATGCTCTCTGTCTCTCTAAAATAAATAAATAAATAAATATTTTTTAAAAAAGAATTAGTTAAATTTTTCTAAAATGTGGTTGCTTTAAAAATATTTTCAACTCACTAATCACTTGCCCTTTAAAATACTTTTTGATGCAGGGCGCCTGGGTTGCTCAGTCCATTAAGCATCTTCATTTTGGCTCAGGTCATGATCGCATAGTCACGGGATCAAGCACCATGTCAGGCTCCTCACTCAGCAGGAGTCAGCTTGAGATTCTATCTGTCTGCCCTTACCCCCATTTGCATGTGCTCTCCCTTTCATAAATAAATAAATAAATAAATAAGTAAATAAATAAATAAATAAATAAAAAAGAAAGATAGTTTTTGAGGCATGTGGGAATTTTTGAAACCTAAAACTTCAGGCAAGCTAGAACTTGCATAAGGTGTTTCTGTATGTTTGTTATTGAGAAATGTATTATTTGTTTAATAATTGTAAAGCTTTGACCATTGTTTGATTCTGGAGAAGTGATATGAATAGAAAAGCAAAGTCTATGCAACATAATCTCAAAATAACTTAAATTCTTTACCTTTCTCAAAACTACTTCTTCAAAAGCAAAAACAATGGAAAATAACAAAAACCAAGACCCTTTCCATGACCTCTACAAGCTACACACCTCACTGGAGGTGTCTCCAGTGCTTTCCTTCAGCCTGCCTTCAAGCTACAGAATATGGAAAACTCTCCTTGACCTTTTAGGCTTCACATAATCTTCTCCTCTTCCCTCCTTGTTTCTGACTTCCAAACACAAAAGGCTTTGACATACCTCTCTCAAAAGAAATAGTAATGGTAGATAGGTAGCCAAATCAGAATCCTCCTAGGAGGGTCTTAGTTTGCTAGGACAGCCCTAACAAAATATTACAGAACATACCAGCTAACAAAATACCACAGATTGCATAGTTTAAACCACAGGAATTTGTTTTCTCACCAGTTTGGGATGCTGGAAGTCCAAGATCAAGAAGCCAACAGGGTGGTTTGCTCTAGAGTCCTCTATTTGCCTTGCAGGTGGCCACTTTCCTGCTGCCTGTTAAACTGCTGTCCTTCTGTACACAAACACCCCTGCTCTCTCAACTGTAATCTAATCTGCTCTTCTTATAGGGACGTGAAATCAGAATTGATTAGGGTCCCATTGTAAGAGGCTTGTTTTAATTTAGTTACCTCTTTAAACACCATGTCTTCAAATACAGTCCCATTCTGAGGTACTTAGGGCTTAAATATGTGAATTTTGGAGTTACACAATGCAGCCTAGAATAGAAGGCAGAGTGAGGAGAAAAGCTCCTCAGATTTTATACTTTGAAATCCAACTCATAAACAAATGAGTAAACTGTGCCTGGGATCCATGGGTGGCTTAGCGGTTTAGCACCTGCCTTCTGCACAGGGTGTGATCCTGGAGTCCCAGGATGGAGTCCCACATCAGGTTCCTTGCATGGAGCCTGCTTCTCCCTCTATGTCTATGCCTGCCTCTCTCTCTCTCTCTCTCTTCTCTCTCTCTCTCTCTCTCTCTCTCTCTCTCTCTCTGTAGCTCTCATGAATAAACTCCTAAAAAAAAAAAAAAGAGTTTTTAAAAACCCCTGTGCTTGAGTTTTCTTTTGCTTCATTCTACCTCTCAGAAAATGTCTAATTTACCTTTTGGAAAAAGGTATTATGGTGCACAATCATTTCTCAAAGCTTACTTCCTTTTTTTAAGATTTTATTTATTTATTCATGAGACACAGAGAGAGAGGCAGAGACAGAGGCAGAGGGAGAAGCAGGCTCCATGCAGGAAGCCCAATGTGGGACTTGATCCCCCGTCTCCAGGATCACAACCCAAGCCAAGGCAGACGCTCAACCGCTGAGCCACCCACAAGTCCGTCAAAGCTTACTTCTGAGGCATATTTCTTAACTGTTCCATACAGTCTTTGAAAGCAAAAAGAAATAAGAATCATGGGACCCATAATGCTCTCAGTCACACCAATTGAAGCCTATTCCAACCAAGTCACTACCGCTCCACCTAGTGGCAGTATTCTCTAATTGGAGGTTAAGGGCCACCTCTGAAAAACACCCTCAAATTAAAAGAAAAACGTGTGCATAGTTTCTGTAATCCCACACTAATTTTTGGAAATGCTAAAATAATCTTACCTTAAATGTGTTAGGTTGTATGGCACCAGGACATCCTATGCTTAGAATTTATGGCATTGGACCATCTTTTAGGTCAAGCTATGTTGCTAGTGACTCTTTGGACACTATTCACTCATAAAATCACACGATTACTGGAATATTATAAATTGATTTTGGATTAGTAAAATAATTCCTTCCCTTCCCTTCTCTTATTCTCTACCTCCTAAGCTCCTATGTATTCTTCAAGTGTCAAATACAGCCTCTTCCAGGAAGCTCTTCTTAACCCTGATCCTTATCCGAGAAGGAGATTTTATTATTCAGTCTTATGCCTCACAATATTGTAAAGTCTGACTAAAATGACTATTAATCTCCAGATCATTGACTGATTATCAGAATACAGAATTTAAATGTTAGCTGAAAGCATACATGAATTATATAATTATTTCAGTGGCCACTCAAAATTTAAACATCAAATATGCTTTTCTGTCAACCTCACATAAACCTTCTTTTCCTCTACTTACCTTGACTGACCCAACTATAATCGATGCACATATAAAGTATGTATTAACCTTGAGAATAAAAATACATGCTTATAGTTTTATTGACCTGTTTATGAGAAATTGCTTAAAAAATACATAGTATCTAATTTTTTGCCTTTGCTCAAATAAAGACATGTGTCAGAAACTAAAACTTGTCAAGTCTAGCATAATATCTCCTTCACATATTGTTCTGCTCTCCCACACAGTAGTTTTAAATACAGCTTTTCAGCAGTTGAATGCTAGAAATTTGCATGCTGATTCTATTAGGGAAAACGGTCAGATTCTATTCAGACTGAATACAAGCTAAATTGGTGAGACACTGGGACACTTTGCCACTTGGCTTCAAGTTAAGAGAACAGCATCAGTGTTGAGGTTGGCTTACAATGCTGGGTCTTTCCCTTTTGTAAAATGGTTTAGAAAAGTTCCAAGTTTCCTTTTGGCTTCATTTCTAATAATCCAGACTTCTACTAAGGAGAAAAGACATTTAAAATGCCAAACTGCAAAATATCTGAAAAGAGCAAAGACTGTGCATGTTGGGCACACTTCAGGGGAAACCAAAGTCGAATGATAACTGCTTATCAGCAGTTGAACCCCAAACTTTAAAGGTTAAGTAATAAAAAGAATTTGAGATTAACAGCAGAAAAGGATATAGGCCTCATTCTAGACAGTGGCTCTTTTCAGTTTTTCTTAAATTGTTTAATTCGTTTATTTATTTTAATTTTTTTACATAGGAGCATGAAAATCAAAATAGGTAATGAGTCCAAATTATTTCCTTTTCAGATAAAGTAGAACTCCATAAAATACAATTTAAGAGAAATTCAATTGATGGTTTTTACAGTCAATGATCTGAAAATATAATTTTTTATTCTATTTGGTATTTCCTAAAAATGGCTTTAATAGAATAAATTTTATTTAAAAAATGGAAGTATAGCCTTCTTACTAGTCAGCTTCATATGTGTATAACCTTATACATATATATGAAAACTATATATGAAAATTTTATGTACACTTAAATATTAAACAGCATTTTATGTATGCAGGGCAGTATGAGTATATAGACCTGAACTGAACAAGACCTGTGACATTTTGGAGTATATGAAAAGAATGAATTTACTCTTAAATGGTTCACATATAATTCTAAAACTATTAATATCAAAAAAGAAGCATTAGCATTCTATTAATATTCTTTAAGACCGAGAATACCATTTGTTTGCTTTGCTTAATACATACTAATGGATTTTATCAAGTTCAAATATATTTGAATTTCTACATAATTGGTTCTCAATTCAAGAAAATAATATCTCTTATAGGCATCCTGCACAAAATTTTTATCTTTTGAAAGCTAACATAGAATGTGAAAAGGATGTTATTTATATGTGTGTATCCCGTTATATTGTAGGCTCCTTAAGAATGTATGGTACTGTTTATTTTTATTTTCTCTTTTAGATATTTTCTGAAAGAATAAAGGCAATTAATTTGTTGATTGTTGGCTATAACCTTTGAATTTCAATTATAAAACAAAGAAATAAGAAAATGTATAGTTGGATTATGAATTTTGTTTGCATGTTGGCTCAAAAGAGGTTTAATTCCAGGAGATACATCGATGCTAGGCTTGATGAACCATTACAAAGGCTATTTCACCAAACTATTCCAGACATTTGTAATGGCCTATATTCATCTATTCCTTACTAATTTACAAACATTTATGGAAAAGCTACCAGGTGCCAGGTACTGTGCCAGATTCAAAAAGTAAGAGAGAAATACTGATCTCAAATAAGCTGTACATAGTAAAGTCATATTTGTAGATACATATAATATGAATTAAAAGTGACCGCTACATCCAGAGAGCCATGGATAAATTGCTTGTGATGTGGTGATCAGAAGAAAAAGAGATGATTTTTCACCTGACAGTGAGATTTTATGAAGAAAGTTGAATTTGAAGTAGGTTTTAAGAATAATTGAGAGTGCATTTTATTTCTAGTAATTGAGATTTGGATTTACAGACATAGGTGGGAGGATTTGCCACATGTGAAAGCATAGTAGAAGCAGCAAGTGAAATATGTATATAAATTGTGATAGAATCTGAGGGAGATGAAAAAGGCATACAATATATAACCTATTAAGATGGATGCATTTGTATGAGGTGGTTTAGGAACCTGATGATGAAGATAACATGAATTACCCATATTTGTCTGAATCTTTTATTTTTGTGGATTTGTCATCAAATACTATACAAATAGACAAGCAGGTAAACATTCAGAACCATTTCATTGGTCTACCATTTTTGTTGGGTCTGAGGAGATGTTTTGAGTGACTTGTCACCTTTTAGTTTGCAAAAGAAAATTACTCTAGGACTATGTCGTGAGTCCTGAATCACAAATGAATCAAACTCAAAATGTGCACAAATAGGACCATTAGGTAGTAGGATGGCCAATAAGTTTCAGAATTGCATAGACCCGCCCCTGTTCTTTGACTCCGTGTTCTCTTTGTACAAATGCCAATTCTACTTTGAAGAACACGATCTCTGCTCCATTTACCATCTCCAGGTAAAACCATTAGTCAAATTTACTATGTTTTTATCCTGTTTATAAAAAAATGGTCACCCATTTTTGCCTTTTTGCCTCTTGGTGTGATACCAATGCCTATTCTGTGATTTAAGAGCAAGATACCTACAAAATGACTATAAACAAAGTGTATTCGCTGTAACAGGTAACTGGGGTAACGCTGTTAGAGCAATTGAGCGACGTTGGTAGAAGTCATTTGATTAATGGAAGATACGCATAATTGTCAGTACAAAGCCTATTTTACCTGGTTATCCTTATCTATGAAAGGGCATAAATCCTAACCAGAGCACTGTAGCCTAGAGAGAGAAGATCCCTGACTAGATACCGTTATTCTAATCCTGACTCTACTGGTATCTAGCAGCATGATCTTAATTGCTTCATTTCCTCCCTCTGAAGACCTTGATTTCTTCATTTCTAAAATGGAGAATCAGACTATATATTTGTAGCTTAAAATTTCATGGATTCTATGTTCATCATAAGGACAGAACCTACAAATTTCCTTTATTTTTAGTGCCTTTTATGAAATCAAACAAGTGTACTTATCATGTCTCTATCCGAGTGACAGTATACTTGAAATATGATAGAGGTAAATTATATTCAATAACCTTGGACTTTAGGGAAAAGCACTAAATGAACCAGGCCCCCTCACTCTTGACTACTCTTTAGTGGTGACTATGTCTACTTTGAATTATCCTTCTGAAGGCTCATCATCACAGCAAGGTACACTGCAGCAAAGATGTTTATTTAAAAAAAAAAAAAACTACAACTCTAGCTTTTCAGTTCTATCAGAACTATTTGTCTAGCAGATTACTCTTTAGCCTGTCAAAATAAAGTGACTGGTGTGACTGTATGTGTGGGCTTGATTGAGGCTGAGAGGAACACACCTGTGAGATGTGGTTTTCTAGCATTGCCAGGCACAGAATGTCGGGTCGCAGTTTATTCACACCTGCTGGGTACCTACATGATGCCAGGATTCATTCTCTTTGCTTTTTTTTTTAAAATCTTACATTCCTTCTAGATTAATAAAAGGTTTAGTGGTTTGTGCAATATCTTACAGCCACATCGCCGCAGTCCTGCCTCACAGGTGTTCTGCAGCCACAGTGTATCCCAGCCCATATTTCTCTTTCATTGACCATAACAGAAGTTCCTCACTGAGAAATGTTCCAGTCACTGAGCATTGTAATCACTGCCAGGAAGATATTTAAATGAAGAAGTGTAATTTAAACCCAATGAGTAAGCAACACAAGCAAATTCTGAGGTTGTTTCTCCCATTGACAGTGGGAATATTTCTATAGCATGCCCAGAGTAACACATTACCCCAATAAACCTCTGTACTGCGTATTCACAGGTAAATTTCCACCATTGTCTGGAAAGCACACAGTGTTCATGCCAACTTTGGTTGAGATTTAGGTAGTATTGCTGGAGAAATTTGGGGTCCTCTGAATGTTGGGGGAATCCAAATTACGGAAAGGCTGGAGAGTGAAAGAAGTAGAGTCCAAAGAAAGATGATGACTTTTTTTTAAAATGTATATTCTTGTACTAGGCTCAAGGTTATTCTGGCACCCTAATCAACTTCACATGAAGGATGGGGTAAAAGATCATGTTTATTCTCCATCACTCAGCTGGTCCATTTGGGTGATTTATTTAATGGGGGCTTCACTGATCTTCCTTCAATAACTTTTCACAGGAAGCATATTATTCCTTGATATGGGTTCAGGTGATCCTAGGGTATATCCTTGTCATCATGAGGCTTTTGTTTGTTGTGTGAGCCTGTTTAAGTAAATTTCTATTTCAGAGGCTAAGTTTTATCACATTTGAAATAGAACTATTTTAAAAGAAGCTGTACTCTACATTAGAGGTCTGAAAGCTGTATTTAGCTCGTAGGTTAATTTTAGCTGACCAACAGTTTCTCCTCCCCCTTAATTTAATTTACTATTTGAAGCAGAAATACATGCACAGGGGAGAGTAAGTCTACTTCTTACAGTTTTAACTCCAACTATCCAAATCTCTTCCCATGAGAAAAACGCCCGCGCCAGCTTCTTGTGTATCCTTCAAGAACTTTCTAAACACGATATAAGCAAATACCATTTATGTACATATTTAACACAAATGGTGCCATCTACAAATAAAGACATGCATTTTGGATCTGTGTATATTTAATACAAATGGTAGTATTTATGCAAATACACACACTTACAGATTGCTGCTTTTATTGATCAATGCATCTTAGAGATCTTTCAGTAGCAATACATGAGTTGCTTTATTGTCATCAGCTGCTGTGTAATATTCCATTGTGTGGACATGGCAAAATTTATCTGATCCTCCGTTGAGCTACATTTAGATTATTTCCAGTATTTTGATACTACATGCCACTTTACCGTGAATATAATCTTGAACATAGTCCGTTTTACACACTTGCCTCTATATCTGTAGGTCAAATTCCCAAAAGTGGGTTAATGGGTACATGTATTATATTATGGGAATTTATCTGCTTTCCCTGATAGCACTCCCTTGGCTGCATCCTACAAATTTTGACATTTTTGTGTTTCATTATTATTCAGCTAGAACTATTTTTAATATCCTTTGTGATTTATTCCTTGACCCATTCTATACAAATCTTTTGTTTAATTCCAAATATTCACAGCTCCTTAAGATACTTGTTTTATTCATTTCTTTTTTAAATATATTTTTAAAAGATTGTATTTATTTATTTGAGAGAGAAAAGAGCATGTGAAAGAGCACAGGAGCAGGAACGAGTGGTAGAGGGAGAGGGAGGAGCAAACTCCTTGCTGAACAGGGAAACCTATACAGGACTTGATCCCAGGACGCTGAGATCAAGACCTGAGCCAAAAGCAGATGCTTAACTGACTGAGCCACCCGGGCACCCTAAGTTTTATTACTTTCTAATTTAATTTAGTTGTCAGTGAAGATGCTCTGTAAGATATCAGTCTTTTGACTTCTTATATGAGCTAGCATATAAATATTCATTTTGCTTTTGCTCAGTGTAGTGTTCTACAATATTAATTAAGTCATGTTGTTTGATAGTGCTTAGATTTTCTAGATCTCTACTGAATTTTGCCACATATTCTAACAATTATTGAGAGGAGATTATTAAAATTTCTAGTTGTGATTGTGGATTTATTTGTTGGCTCCCTTCAATTCTGTTACTTTGCTTCATATACTTTGAAGGACTGTTACTAGGCACATATGTAAGTAAGATTATTACGTCTAAGTCCTGATGGCTTACCTCGGATTGCTATGAAATGCTCCCTTTTACCTCTGACAATGCTCCTTGTCTTGAAGTATCCTTTGTCTGACATTAATATAGTCATATCTACTTTTTATGCTTACTTTTGACTTGTGTGTATCTTCCCCATATTTCTACTGTCAGCCTCCATGAGATATAAGGATATCACCTAGGACAGAATACTGTTGCATTTTGCATTTTTGTTCAGTCTTACAGGTTCTGCCTTTTAATTGCACTGTTTACTTTGTTTACATTGAAAGTGATAATCAATGTGGTTCGGTTTAAATCTACCATTTGCTATTTGTTTTCTATTTATCTCATCTGATTTTTATTTTTCCATTTCCCTCCTAATTTCTTTTTAATTAATATGTTTTATGTTTCATTTAAATCCCTATATTGGTTTCTTAGTTTTACTTTTTTTTGTGTATGTAATATATTTATAGTTTTTGCTCTATAGAATACAACAGGCATTCTCACTTAATGACAGGCTACTTAGAATTAATATTAAGACACTTGACGTAAAATATGAGAGCCATAAAACAATATGTTTCAGTTCAATCTTTGTCCTTTCTACAGTGCAATGTAGAATGTATATAGACACACACATTAGAACCCTTTCAATGCAATGTTTATTTAATTAAAAGAAGAAAATGTATGTTCCTTTATTTTTTATTTTTTTAAAGATTATATATACTTATTCATGAGAGAGAGAGAGAGAGAGAGAGAGAGAGAGAGAGAGAGAGAGGCAGAGACACAGCCAGAGGGAGAAGCAGGCTCCATGCAGGGAGCCGGACGTTGGACTCCATCCTAGGTCTCTAGGATCACGCCCTGGGCCCAAGGCAGCGCTAAACCACTGAGCCACCCAGGGATCCCTGTATGTTCTTTTATATTTGTCAACATATTTATGATTTTCAGTGCTATTTACCCCTTCCTATATAACCTACTTACCACTTGACATAATTTCCCTTTAGCCTGAATAACATCTTCCAGCGTTTATTATAATGCAAGTCTGCTGGAAGTGAATTCATTTAGTTTATCTGAAATTCTTCACCTTACCAATTTTGAAGGCTATATGCACTGGATATAGAATTAGGGGTTCAGTTTGTTTTTTATTTTAGCATTTTAATAACTTCATTCTGTTGTCTTTTCCATTTGCTTACAATGGTACTTGATTTGTCCTTTTCCTTTCTCAGCTTTATTAAAATTTTTTTTCTTTATCTTTATTTTTTGTTTCTGTTTTGTTCTAGTTCTATTTCTTTTTTCTTTTTTTTTTTTAGATTTTATTTATTTATTCATGAGAGACATGGGGTGGGGGGGACAGAGACACAGGCAGAGGGAGAAGCAGGCTCCATGCAGGGAGCCCGAGGTGTGACTGGATCCCAGGTCTCCAGGATCACGCTCTGGGCCCAAGGCAGGGGCTAAACCACTGGGCCACCCGGGAGATCCCCTCTATTTCTTTTCCTTCCACATAGGTTAGATGGTGTCAGTAGATTGCTCTTGTGTGTGTGTGTGTGTGTGTGTGTGTGTGTTTAAATCTTCATTTATCTGTGTATCTTATCCGGATAATTTCAGTTAATCTGTCTTCAAGTTCACTGATGCTTTCATTTGCCACTTTCCAGTTTGTTAATAGGTACATCCAATAATTTTTTTCTCCCTCTCAAATACTGACCTTTTTAGTTCTCAAATTTTCATTTGGTTCTTTTTTCCATCATTTCCAATTTTTCTTCTGATATTTCTTATTTGTTTACTCATATGCCCTTTTTAATTTAAATCCTATAACATGTATAGGAGCTATTTTAAAGTCCTTGTCTATTAATTTAGATGTCTGGGTCACCTTCTGTTTTGTGTTTGTTTTTATTGAGTGCTTAATTGGCTGATTATGGGTTACATCACTGTTTGCTTATATCCATGTTTTATAATTTTGTACTGTATGGTAGATATTTGTATGATATATTATACAGTGAATTGCATCATCTTTTGATAAAGATGGTGTGTTTATTTCCTGGCATTTAGATAAATTACTAGTAGATTATCTTGATCTTGTTGGGATATGTGTGTGTGTGTTTAGGTCTTAGTTATTTTGCTTCTGCTTTTAATCCAGGGGGTGAGGGGACCTTAATTACGGTGTGGTCATTAACTCTAAACTGGCTGTTCTGAGGTCTCCAGTGAAATGTCCAATATCAAGGTCTTTCCTTTCTGGCTTTTCTAGAAGTTCAGCAATCCTCAGCCCTGCACAACCTCTTGTATCTCTATTGAGTTCTTAGTTCTGTACTAGTTGCTCTAAACTTGACCTTGAGGAGTCTTATCCTGAGCATATTCAGTGCATCCATAAGCCCAGGATCCTTCGGAAATTCCCATAAAATCTCCTGACCTCCATTAGATCAGATTTTTTTTCTCTGGCACTTTGATCTATAAATTCAAGTCCCCTTAGCATTCCTAAACTCCAGTTTCTGCCTCCACAGTTCACAATAACCACAGTGCAATACTTTAGCTTTACTTCTTCATTCCAGGGTTGAAAAGTACCTCTTGCAGAAAGCCAGGATTAATTTAATACTTATCTCATATATTTTTCTTCTCTCAAAGATCAAAGCCCAGCAATTTTAGTTGATAAGTGCCTGGAAACTGTTGCCTCATATGTTTTGTCCAATATTTATAATTGTTACATCAGGACGTTTGATACCAGTTATTCTGACTTCATGGAAGTTGACACACAGAATTTTAAAAATTGGAAAATTTCATGTAAAAATATATTTCCAACCTTACTTGATAATTTCCGGAGCCCCTTAGAGTATTCAAAATGATTTCCCAAAAGGTATAACAGAGGTTATGTTGAAATATGGTAATTTGAAAATGTCCCCACTTCCATCCTTATCCCCAGAGAGGAAAATAGAGACTGAGGCACCAGAGGCCTACCAGAGGATGTATACTCTTCCTGTTTCGTGAATGTACTGAAGGTACTCAATGTACTTGCCTTGATTTGTAAACTCATAGTTACATTCTGTGTCCTTGCTCACTTCATAAGAAGTAATGGTGTTTTTATTGGAAAATCACTCTGTTCCCTCAATATCTGCTCTGCCTCTAGAATATTCAGAATTCTGGAAATAATTTTGATGATAACAGTCACTGCAACATGATGTATCTTCTCATCCACCTGCCTTTTCAATTCCCCATTCCTACCTCACTTCTATACTTGCAAGCTATGGGCTAGAGGCTAAGTGAATTGGTTATGTGGCATTATGCCTCATGAGGAGGTGTGAAGAATCTGAAACTCATGTCACTTATCTCAGATTGATAAAAAACATCCTCTACCAGAAAAAGAAATCATCAGATTTATTTGTATACTTTATAACAATGGCCAAATTGATCCTTAAGCAGCATTGTCATATAGGGAAAAACATTATTGAATTCTACAAGTGGAGTGACTTTTCTCAACCTACTGCTCAGGCTAACCCTTCTTATTTGTGATATCATATATAACCGAAAAAGTGTAACTAGATGTAAATAAAGTGAGTGACATGCCAGGTACTAAGTTAGGCACATCTTTATTGTCTAATGATTCAATATTATAGTGAAAGTATAATTAATATTAACTTATAGATCATAAAACTGAGCTTCAGAGAAATTAAATAACTTGTCCAAATAAAAAAATTGGGGATTTAAGTCTGTATGTCTGCCTCCAAAATTGTTTCCAATGTACCACAGTTTTCATTATTTTCTGATGATATAAATTTACCTATTGTCTTGTAAGATAATGCAAAGACTGTGTTAAAAAAGAAGATTTGTTTTTAGAAAAATCAGTTGAGTAGTTTTCTAGTAAAAAATATCTCAAAAAGTATACAGGTAACAATTCCATGTATGCTAAATTTTTTTAAGTTATAAAATTAGATTTGTTCTATTAAAGCAACTTAGTTTTTTAAAAAATACTTCATTTGAGATAATTTATTTTAGCATTTTCTTTGCCTCTTGTCAGGATGGAAAACAAAAGTTCTCTTGCTTGACTTAATATCATTATGTCTGACAACACAGTTGATGGAGCAACTGCTAATATGCCAAGGATTTTCAAATTCTGTACATCTAAAAGCCATTAAGGAAGTTAAGAAATCAAAAGCTTCACATCCACATATTCAAGAGTTATAACCAAAGGAACTATCTATCTCTAGAGTTGTTGGACATAAATTGTGTTGCAAGAATCAAGTCTTTAATTTCTTTCTTCTTTATACACAATCTAATAAAAGGGTAGCACAGCAAACAGGGAGATATTTTTGTACATAAAAAAAAGATTTTGGTTTTTAAATGGAAAGGAAAAAAATCAATATAGAGGGCCCTTTTTATCTAGCATATGTTTGGAAAGTCAGTAATTTTTACATATCATAGAGTCATTAGTCATAACTACTTGTATAATTGCAAAGTTTATTTCCTTTGATTACATTTTCTATTTGATATTCTTTTTTTTTCTATTTGATATTCTTAATAACAATATATCACCACAATTTTTGATAGGTAAGCACTGTTTTTTTTTTTAAATTACAGTATCTTGGGATGCCTGGGTGGCTCAGCAGTTGAGCATCTGCCTTTGGCTCAGGGCATGATCCCGGGATCCTGGATCAAGTCCCACATTGGGCTTCTTGCAGGGAGCCTACTTCTCCCTCTGCCTGTCTTTCTGCCTCTCTCTCTCTCTGTGCATCTCTCATGAATAAATAAATAAAATCTTAAAAAATAACAATATCTTATATGGACTCCTTAATTTCAAGAAATTATTTAACCATTGAATATGAATGATAAGCTATGGAAAATTTAAATCAAAAGGGATATTTGAAATTACCTAGTTCAACAAGGTTCTCTTTTACACTTAGAGGAACAAGGAACCTAAGACAGAAAGTGATCGTCCCAATTTGAACACAGGTTACAGAAATACAGGAATAAAAGGTTTTATGAAGATTTTCATCAAATTATTTTGATTCAGAGTATATATTTTTTAATTCCAACTACTATGGATAGATGGGATATGAAGGGAATTAACAATCATGGTGCTTACCTTCATGGAGCTTAATTCATATGTAATATCATACCAGCTAGTGTTAAGCTATAGAGGAAAAAAAAGCAAGGTAAAGGATTAGAAAGTGAGGAGGAGGTGCTAAATTATATAAAGCAGTCAGGAAAGCTCTCTGAGATAGTCACATTTGAGCAGTGACCTGAATGAAATGAGAGATCAAACCATATTAATATGAAGGCATTTTCAAGAACTGAGGATCTCAATTGTGAGGGACTTGAAATGGGTTATGCTTGTTGTTTTTGAGAAACAGCAAAGAGAGCAGTGGCTGCAGTGCAATAAAGTGTTCATTCATCCGTTGCACATTCATGTCGTGGAGTATTGTATCTAGAACAGGAAGGAGGAATGGAGATGTACAAAAAATGGGATGGAGATAAATTGTAATTATGCTGCCATTTAATTATATTAACTATACAGAATTGTATGCTATGTATTCCTAGTTGAGTTGGGAAGCATACATTCTGGAAGTAAAGCTAGGAGGAGCAAAAGTGGTTGTGAGTGATGTCACTCTAAAATGTAGAGACTTTTTAGGTCTTTGATTCTTAAGCCACTAGGTTTATTTAACTGAGAGTGTCCTGTGGTATTATATTGTTATTATCAATGTAGTATAGATAGTATTTATTATCAATATTTATCAATAATATATATTATCTATCTGTATTATATATATATATATAATATTCACAATTGCCTTCCCATTCCCCTCCCCATCATTTCACTCTCATTTTCTTGCTCTATAATTTTAGAACCATTTAAAATCAAGAGAGTCTCTTAAGCAGTGTCTTTTTATCACTGAAGGCCTTCACTAACACCCATCGATGCATCATTGTAGCTTTCTGCAAATGAATCCTGGGGACTAGTCTGTGAGTATCACCTAGATGGACATGGTTTCAACCCAGCATTAGTCCTGCATATTTCTAGTAACTTAACTGCAGGTGTAACACATTAAACCATTGTAACCTTACACTTAAAGGGTTAGGAGGAAGAGATTCTTCTAGTATGTTACGAGGACAGCAGTGATGATTGTGAATGTGTTTTATACATAGGATTCTTAATTACATGTGGTTGAAGAAGATGCTATCACATTTGTTTTTCTTCTCATCTTAGAAGGGGAGGAATTTCTTCATTCCATGACAAGTATTTTTTCCATTTGTAATATTAGGATTTGATTTCATTGTATTGATTATAAAATCTCATTGTAAGTCACTGAACAAGACTCAACCAGAAAAGGTGATCTTGTGAGAGGCAGTGATTGTGAGGCATGAAATGTGAGTTCTGGCATCGATGCAGTAATGTGTGTGTGTGTGTGTGTGTGTGTGTGCATGTATAACTTAATCAGATAACCTTTTGTTGTCTCACTTACCCAATAATAAGGGTAAAGTAGGATTTTTAAAGTTCCTTCCTGAATTAAAACTTTTATTATATGTTTCACTGAAGATCATACAACATAGTAGCAATATTTATATACTCCTTGTCCCTGGGTATATTGCCTGAAATTTTTATTATTAAGTTGAAAAATTTTGCAAAGAAATTAAATGAGAAGTTACTGACATTTAGCAAAGAGGTACTATACAGGTGATTTTATGGAACAAATTTTGACTATGTAATACATTTTTGTACATTTAAGGGTAGTCCCTTCAAAAACATCTGTGAGCCTGTGTGTCCTGTGGTTGTATTTGATTTTGGTTCCCAGGCATACATTTTACATGATAAGAACCACTAAAATGTGCAATAGTCAATCTTTTAAATTTACAAAACATTTTACTGGGACCAGACCTGGGCACAGCCTTGCATGATGTTAGCCCAACAAGTGATTCAAGCTGGACAGTTGTGTTCTGTGAAATAAAGGTTGTTTAGAAAGGAAATCTTGCTTCTTGATTTTGTATGATGAATCTTTGAAACCAAGTGCCATTAGAAATTATGTGTAATTGCCTCTGATTTGTTCTTGTTTTTTTTTCCCTCCAATTTGTTCTTAATACAGGACCTATATTTCAAGTTCATTGGATTTAAGTATTTGCTATTTCACTTTTAAATCCTTTCTCTCTTTTGTACCTTCTTCTGCAGGATGTTTTCACTCCAGAATGCAAATTTAAGGAATCTGTATTTGAAAACTACTATGTGATTTATTCTTCCACACTGTACCGTCAGCAAGAGTCAGGCCGAGCATGGTTTTTGGGACTCAATAAAGAAGGTCAAATTATGAAGGGAAACAGAGTGAAGAAAACCAAGCCCTCATCACATTTTGTACCAAAACCTATTGAAGGTATGAAATGAACTTCTTTTCTTTTAGACTTTGATTTCTGTGTGTTGATGCCAATTTTGCTCCTTATCCCCTGTTCGGTGGAGTTTACTTAGAATGCAACTGATCAAAACAAAGTTTCAGAAAACATGATAGGACTTCTTCCTTAAAAAAGAAAAAAAAATTCTCTTACAAATACTTAACACTTATTTAAAAAAAAAAAACCTGCTTGAATATAGAAGCAAGAAAATTCATGAATGTAGAAAAATAGTGCTAGTTACCATTTGGAATGTAATTTCCCTCTCTGTTGAACACAATAATTTAATTTCTCAAGCTACACTCTTGAAAAGACAATCATGCTATTATGGTTATTTAAAGTTTGCAAAAAGCCTTTAGAAATATGTTTATATCCTAATCTATACATTTTTGTGAACAAATCTAACCATATGTTGTATTAATTTTTCTTTGTGTTTTCTAAGGAAAGAAAATAGTATGCTACTTATTGTGACCAATAAATATTTGCAGTATTCAATTTTTGCCTTCTCAGTCGAGCCTATAACCTCCCTTCTTATGATCATTTAACACTTATTTTCAAATTCATTGATGGAACGAATAATTTTATGGCAAGGAAATCCATTTTGGGTGACTTGTTCCTTACAGGAGATGAGAGTATACCATTGGAGTAACCACTTTTGCTATATTCAGTCAAGGTTTTTAACATAGGGTTTGAAGTAGCGGTAACCTAGACATTTACCGATAACCTTCCTTTCTGAAAGTCACATTATAATCACTTAAAACATTAGTTCAGCCTCTTTGTCTGTGGAAATGAGGGAATTGAGGCAATGTATTACAATTATGCAATTTAGCCAGCCTTTGTGTCCCCTAAATATCTATAAGGCATGTCAGGTCAGCCAGTGTAGGATCACAATGGCTGTTGCACAGTACCTATGAGTATAACAGTCAACAAACATTCGTTCAGTCAACATTATGTTCAAAGCACAGGGAGGGACCTGTGGCATTTGGAGGGACCTGTGGCATTTGAAGCTCCTGGTCCCTCTCAAAACTCCTCTCAGACCCTGTGCTTTTAACCACACAAAACAGAACTTTCCTTCATGTAATGTATTTTTTTAAGATTTTATTTATTTATTCATGAGAGACACAGAGATAGAGGCAGAGATACAAGTAGAGGGAGAAGCAGACTCCCTGCAGGGTGAGGGGCCTCTCTGTCACTTTATTGTCATATACAATCCTTTCCCCTAGAACTGATCACATTGTATTAAATTTACCTGTTTGCCACACTATCCCGTTATCCATGGCTTGATCATTTTTTGGATGCGTGGAACAAGTTTTATTTTTCGTCATATATCCTTGTTTCTTGTATAATATCTTGCATATCATAAAGAGATATTCAGTAATCTGTTGTCAATAGGATAAGTGAACACATGAATAAACAAATGAATAGGTAAGTATGAAAACAAAAAAGAATTACATATGCTCCAGATAACCTTATAATATTCTTAGATATGAAATATGTGTATTGATGGGAATAGTATAATGTAAAAAAGTTATGTACTACATGTTTCCAGAATGATACTGGGATTTAAGGAAAGAGCTATCACTTCCACAAAACAAGAAAAAAAAAGATATTGAAAAGCTGATTATTTAAATGTAATTTCAAGGCTAGGCCAGGTCAGACCAATTAGAGGTGAGAGGTAGAGCTCCAGAGACAAAAACACTCCAGGTGCAGTGTGAATGAACTATTAAAACATTTGCATCATTTTTTTAAATTGGAGCATAATTAACATACATGTTATACATGTATGTAACATACACATTATATTCATTTCAGCTGTGCAATATGATTGAACAATTCTATACATTTTCAGTACTTATCAAGATAAATGTACTCTTAATATCCTTTATCTATTTCACCCATTCCCCTGCCCACATCCCTCTGTCACATCATTTTTATTTGTGCATTTAAACAGACTTTTTTGTTGTTGTTGAAACATAAGTAGCACAAGCTTGTTAACAATATTAGGAAAATTCAGGAAAGTGTAAAAGGAAAGAAAAAATCCACTTGTTTTATTTGCTCTTTTTGTAGATAATGCTTTTCATATCAACCCTCCCACACAAAAGAAAAAACACACCTATAATTTACCCACGTAATCATGACTGCTGTCTGCACTTTGGCTAGTCAAGCTTCTTGAGATTGTATGACCATGTACACATTTCCAAGAGTGATGCATTTAGTGACCATATTCCTAGTCTTACAGCTGCTTAAATTCTAAATTTATTGCTGCATTTCAGTACAAACATAGAAAGAGACTACTAGACAGTCCTGATTGTCTACTTTAGAATTAGATTTGGCTAGGTACGATAGAAAACCCATGTTAAGAACAGCTTAATCATACAAAGTTTTATCCTCACAATCCAAATCAAGAAACCTGATGTGCAGGGCCAGTTCTGTGGCTTCCCAATTGTTAGGGACCTCAATTATGTCCAGCTCTGAGAGCCACTCTCCCTAGTGTGTTGTACAGCTGTACCACACAATGGCTCTCGGTTGACTTTTATGCCCATGATCCAACCAGCATCTTCATCCTAGACAGAGGGAAGAAGAAGGGATGAAAAGGGCAGAGGCAAACCCCGTGCCAGTGTTTTCTTCAAGAAGGTCCCCTTTGGTTGCCATATGATACTTACTTCCTGCTGAGTACAGCCCAGGCAGGATGTCGCATTAGGTGCAGGGAAGCCTAGCAATGTACTATTTCTTCTGGATCACTACATGCCAAATAAATGCTCAGGTATTTTTAGAGAATAACAGACCGGGACAGTAAGATCCTCTGCTTCAGCTTGCCATCATCTTAACTTTAGAAGAGCCCTGATTTCCTAATTTTCTTATTAAGAGCTTTTGGTTCATTGTTTTATTTTTAATTTTTCTTATTTACTGATGTCTTAGAATGATTTTCCTTTTGTTCTGAGGGGGAAAAGAAAGTTCATTCTAAATCAGAATCACTAATATTTAGGTATGTTTCCAAGGCTCTTCATCTCTTTTTGGATGATGGGAATGAAAATTTAGGTATGGAATATGTAGAATTTGATAAGCATCACTTGCAAAGATGAAAACAAGAATGCATTTGTTTCAGAACAAAGACTTTTTAATTCCCTAGAAATGTCTTTGACTTTTGTCTTAGCAAGTTTCACTTTTTTGAACAAATTAGCCAACAGTTCTATAAATGCTTACTTCCAACAGGTATTGTGCTAAACCTGTCTCAGTTATCCCCTCTTTTATTATTCATTCCATTTCTATGAAATGGATTCTAATATTAATATAATTTTACAAATGTGGAAAATGAAGCACGGAGACATTAAGTAATTTGTGCCATATCAAGCAGCTTGTAAGTGGCAGAGGCAGTATCCAAGCCAAGGCATTCTGGCTCAAGCAAGCAAGTGCTTAATCTTTGTGAAGACAAGTGAAACTGCTTACAGTCTGAAGTCTGAAATGTAACCTCAATATAGCATAGTATGACCCTAGCAAGGGCTTTTGAATAAATGTCTCCTATTTGCTTCTCTCCTTTTTTAAATCTGGAATCTACATGCTCCTCAGAAATAAAAGTGTTTTCAGATTCATGGAGACACTCATGTTTTTATATTGTAACAGACCTAAGAAATTGGTCAGCTCTCCCACACCTTGTTTGTACTTTGATATCATTATTATAATGCAAAAATGTGAACAAATTCCCAGTGCTTCTCCATGCAGCTATGCTTTATATTATCAAGTGATATAATTATATCATTACCATTATTATCAAAGATATGTGCACTTGAGGTTTTGTTAGGCATTATTCTACTATGCAGTAGAACTTCTTTCTCCTTGCTGGGATCCCCAAGCTACTCGTGCCACCACTATTATTACTACTATTACTAGTCTTACTGCATCTATATAGTTTACTGTTTGCTAGGCAGGTTGCATATGTTACCATCATTAAACCTCACAACAACCTTATCTTATTACCCACATTTTATAGGTGAAGAAACCAATATTTAAAGTAATTAAGTAATAAGCTGTCCAATCAAAGTGCTAGATTAATACAGTGCTGGGATTGCAGTCTAGGAAGCCTACTGCCAAAGTATATACATCTACTCCGTATGCTATATTGCTCTTCAATCTGAAATAAGCCTATGGATATGCTGATAATTAGAAAAATTAGCCATAGCAAAGTAGAAGTGTTATACTATGATACAACTTGAATAGTAAGCTCTAAACCATGCAAAATGGACAAAAGTATACATGATATGACAAGATAAATTCATAGTGGTAGATAATCAGATAGGATAGTTATAGGAATGCCATGTTGAAACTAGGCAAAAAAGGATTAAGAATACATCAATACATCACTTCTTTTTAAATGAATTTTAGCAGGCTTCATTTCCTACTCTGCAAAAGATTTTGGAGCAGATGATTCCTCAAGTTCCTTAATAATGGTATTCTGTGCATGCTTTATAAGCACTTTATTGTAAAACCGTGTCCCTTTGTGGAATCTAGTTTAGGATTTATAAATAAAATGATTCTAAACACATTTCCTTTATTGAATTAGTGAATGAATAAAGTACAGTTTTATGAGCTATTCCCATAATGGATGATTCATGAATTTTTTTAGGAGGAGTAGAATGAAAGACTTTCTAGCCATAACTTGTTGTAAAGAAAGTTTTTGGTAATATTTTTTTCCATAGGACAATTATAAAGCAGAAGGCATTTTCAGAAAAGAAAGAAAATGACGTCTTTATAAGAGGTTGGCCATATGGCTGGCTAACCAGAAAGGTTGTCAGTTATCTTTAGTTTTTAAAGGAATTTTTATAAACCTGTAAACCTACCATTGTACGGTTACCAAGAGAGTGCAGTATTGACTGTGGCCTATAAATGTTCCCCCTCTTTTGGGAAGGGGATTAACCACTTACAGAAGGAAAGTCGGAGAAGGTTTGTTTCATTTTTCAAATAGCTCTCCTTTTTCTCAAATCCTGATGATGATATCATTTTGAATGTCAGGATTCCCAAAATTAAATGCTGCCAGTCCCGGGATCTTTCAGTCCTTCACTGATTATTGGATAATAATGACCCACCAGCCCCTTTCCTATCACGGTCTCACTCTCCAGCCTCGGTTTAGAACACAGGTGGTGTTAATGAAGGGTTGCAAGGGCATCTATTCAGACAGATGGACGGACTTGATATTTAAACCCATTACTATGTACACTTGCATGTCAGCCTTTACTTACATGGGTCCCCTCCCCTGGAATTTAAGACAACGGCACAGGCTTCTTGATTCCCAGTTTTGCCTTTTCAGAGCATTGTTCACACCACAGATAAGTAACTCCCCCAGATTTAAATAGTCTTAGTGGTAATCTCTCTCTGTAGCTTCAGATGCAGCAGCCAAATACTCTTTGACAAAGAACAAGATGCAGTCTCCTCCTTTTCTCTTCCCTCCTCCAAGAAGCACATTACTCAGCTCCTGCAGGTGGTTGGGTATTCAGAATCTAGTTCCTCCCTCCTGGAAAGAATATGTGCACTTTCCAAAGACTTAAGCTTCAAGAACTTAATCTTGGAGAGAGAAATATGTTTCTACAGTAAAATTAGTAAATATCAATTGAGAGACATTGCTACAGAAATATTAAACTCTAAATAAAGGAACATTTGCTAATTTCCAACAATATATTTTCCAGTGGGGAGATAAGACTGACTCTCTCTCTCTCTCTCTCTCTCTCTCTGTCTCACACACACACACACGCACGCACGCACATAAATGATCCATCTTTTCCTGTTGATTTAAGCTAATAGAACCTGATTTAAGTGCCAGCAGTATAACATAGAACAGTGTTTCCCAAACATCAATATATGAACCATCTGGATTGTTTAAAAAGTACAGATTCTCAGGCCAGATCTCCAGAGTGTTCTCGTTTTATTGTCCAAGTGATTATGATGGCAACCTGGATCCAGACTTAGTGTTCTAAACTGAATTTGGTGATTCTAGGCTCATTTTGATCAAATAGTCAGATTATTGTGATCAATGTATTGGACTAAGCCTAATCTACCATAGAGTAAATGGGCACTGACACCATGGAGTTACATATATTAAACATGTTACATTTTGCCATTTCCTACTGCTATTAAGATGGCTGTATTCTAGTGCTGAATTAAATTATTATACTGAGTAAGTTAGAGCTAACACCAATTATTGCACTGAGGTGACACTGAGAAAAAGTAACCTAATACAAATCAATTAATCAAGGATAAATAAATATCTAATTCTTCTGATAAAAATTTTGCCAATGATTTGCTAAGCAATTTTGAGAAAATAATTTATCCTCTTCAACCTCAGTAATTTCTAAAGATGAAGTTGATTACAAATGCCATCTGTTTCATAGGAATAAAAGGAAGATAAGACCTTGTAAGAATGTTGCGTATCCCAAAATTGTCAGATCAATCCAAAGTGCATTTTTCGTTTGCCCTTGGAAACTGGACATTGTGTTATTATTGGGTTACGTCCTGGAGAAACTGTGAGGTATGGTATTCATACCTGTGAGGTATGGTATTCACTAGGGATTAGAGAATGAAAATTGAAATTTGGAAGGAAAAGCATCTCTTCAAAGACTATATAATGAGATACCAGAGAACTGAACAAATCAGGAGCCCTAATGCTTTAGAGCCCTAATTGGGAGGATACTAATGGCAAATTGATTTTGATATTTTTTTTTTCAATTGACTGGAAAGAAAACTAAATGATTTTTTCCCCCAGGATCCTCTTTTGGACCTAACCATACTAAAAGACAAACACAGAGCAAAAAAAAAATACCTACCATGGATGTGGATGCTTTCGATTGTTTTAATCGTAGCAAACGGCTGCAATTCTCTTTCTCTCTCTCTCATTCTCACTTTCTCTCCAGCTTTTGAGTTTTGGATCTCTGCCAGCCTCTGACAACTTCTCCCAGGCCAGTGTAACTCATTCAAAGAAGCATTTTCCTGGCTTCGAATTTAGTCTTTAATAAAACCCTCCTACCTCTCCCTGCCACATTCTTCTTCCATATCTATCTCTCTCCTGAACACAAATATTGCTTCTGATCTCTTTCTAAATGAAGATATAGATCTTTGTGTTCACAGTGTCTCTTAACTCTTTTTAATAAGTATTTACAGCATATTGGGTGCACTCCTTGGGCAATACATAGCTTCTGAACCAGCACTTAAAATTCTTCTACAGTTCCAAAGGGATTCCATGTGACATTAATTAAGGTGTGAAATTGCTTCATGTTAATTGCTCACACCCTTCCATGATCTGCGATTAAGACAATTAAATATCTTTAATGGTACATTAACTAACAGAGCAATCTAACCTTTCTACTTCTTAGCAATTACAGAGGGCCAAGGAAAATTCAATTAAATTGGTAGTAATAAAAAGATTAGTCATATTTCATTCTTCTTTGATGGAAACTGATATAGGATAGGGGTTCTTTCTAGAGTGCCCTTTCTGAGCTTTATCAGAAACTGGAGTTTCATAGCCTCTATTTGGAAAACAATTTGTCAGCAGCAGCTCCAATCGCCCTCCACCCAGGTTTTCCTATCTCCCTAATAGAGCAACACTGATACTGAATGATTTATACCTAGTTCTTCCCATAACTACAAGAACACTCACTTTTTAAGTGATTTGTAGGAAGCCAATAGTAATATAAGTAATAATTAGTAGCAGCGGTACTGCTGTATATGCCACTTGTGTGGCTCATTATTTTTAACATGCTTCCCTAGCCATAGTATCACTTGATGGCCACTAACACTTTGCGCATATGCAGGTTAAGAGTATCATCCCAATTTTAAAGATAGGAAACTGAGTTTAAGAGAGGTTAAATAACTGACCCAGGTCCATATAGTTAGAAAGGGGCTAAAACTATGACCAGAGCTGTTATCTCTATCAGACTGCCAAAAGGATCCAGTTAGCTGCTGGAGGATTGACCAATGTCTATAACATACAGTTAGGAGTGACTAACAAGAGTGATTTCATTGGTGTAGCAGGGAGTAAGTCTAATTGGAGTGGATTCAAGTTATTGCAGGAAGTAAAGAGAAGAAGAAAGTAATATGAAATCACACTGTAGAGGAGCTCTGCTATAAAAAGAGAGAGAGAGAGAGAGAAATAGGAAGCTAGCTAGAGAGAAACATTGTGGTTACAGAGTGTAATTTGTTTGCTTGTTTGTTTAAAGCTATCACAGCACATGTATAGACTGATGGGAATAATTGAGGAGAAGTTAAGATTTGGCATCCCAGGAGAGATGGCCACTGAATAACACTGCCCAAAGGGGGTGGGATCACGCATGGAAGTCGGAAGTGGAGGGTGAGATGTACACAGGCCATGGGAAGAGTTCAAGCACTAGAACACATGTGAGCACATATATGCAGGTTGGTCGTTTTCATGGTGGAAATACAAAAACTTTCTCCTCTGCTTCTAAGTGGAATATAAAGCAAGGTGGTTTGCTGATAAAAAGGGAAGGAAGGGAAGGAAGGAGGGAGACACCAAAAAGAGAGAAGGAGGGGGAGGAGAGAAAGACAAGAAAGAAAGAAGGCAGACCTGTCATGTGAGTCTGAGGAGGGTTTGAGGAGGAAAGAGAAAGTGTGGAATGAATGGTCACTTAGGAAGAATAGGAGGGGGAATTGGCAAGAGAAATGTAAGAGGGTTCCAGGAAGTGCTGGGGACCCCCATGAGGTTTGGGATCAGGATTTTTTTTAAATAAATTTATTTTTTATTGGTGTTCAATTTACCAACATACGAATAACACCCAGTGCTCATCTGGTCAAGTGCCCCCCCCCAGTGCCCATCACCCATTCACCCCCACCCCCCGCCCTCCTCCCTTTCTACCACCCCTAGTTCGTTTCCCAGAGTTAGGAGTCTTTATGTTCTGTCTCCCTTTCTGATATTTCCCACACATTTCTTCTCCCTTCCCTTATATTCCCTTTCACTATTATTTATATTCCCCAAATGAATGAGACCATATAATGTTTGTCCTTCTCCGATTGACTTACTTCACTCAGCATAATACCCTCCAGTTCCATCCACGTTGAAGCAAATGGTGGTATTTGTCGTCTCTAATGGCTGAGGAATATTCTATTGTATACATAAACCACGTCTTCTTTATCCATTCATCTTTCGATGGACACCGAGGCTCCTTCCACAGTTTGGCTATTGCGGACATTGCTGCTAGAAACATCGGGGTCCAATCAACAAAGTTTCATGTTGTTTGTTTTCTGCACACATGAAACTACTTGACTATGGAGCTTAGAGCAGGAACTCTAGAGTTAATCATACATGAATTTTAATGCTGATTCTGCCCTGCGGTGTCCCACACCACTTCTAACAAACTACCCTTTTTGTTCTTCAGTTTCCTTATTTGCAAAAAGGACCGATAAAAGTATCTACCTTTTCGATCATTTAAAATAACCATAGTGCATATAAAGTACAGATACATAGTAAGTGCTCAATTAATATTAGTTATGATTATGAGCACACTGACTACTCAGGTGGCGAGTACCCACTAGATGGTACCTGCACCTGGTTTATTACAGTTGTCTGATTTATAAATAATAGCAGGGGATCCCTGGGTGGCTCAGTGGTTTGGCGCCTGCCTTCGGCCCAGGGCGTCATCCTGGAGTCCCAGGATCGAGTCCCACATCGGGCTTCCTGCATGGAGCCTGCTTCTCCTCTGTCTGTGTCTTTGCCTCTCTCTCTCACTCTCTCTCCCTCTCTCTCTCCTCTCTCTCTCTTTCTCTCTCTGTGTGTCTCATGAATATTTAAAAAATAAAATAAAAAAATAAATAATCAAAACTTTTGAGATTCCACTTTTTTTGGTTTCCAAGAGAAGTGTGTAACTAAAATAAATGCGATTATTGAATACTGAAAGTTGCAAACAAGGATTCTGAGCCAGCATAATGAAAAAGAACACTTGCATCTTCTGATAACTGCATTTGCAACAAAGGTACGAGTTAAAAATATATATATGTAATAGAAAAATAGTAGCTTGAATGCCTGCCCTGGAAAGACCTATACCTAATCTTACAAGGAGAAGATGTGTCTTATTTTTGACAAGATTTCAACGCTCAGTGTTATTTCTTAAGTCTCTTTCTTTTCTAATGGCACAATCTTGTATTTAAAAATAAAGCAAAAAATAAATAGAGCAAATACTGTATGTTATCGTATAGTTGGTAGCTTATGGTCTTGTTATGACCAGGTGTATTATTTTGTTTGTGATACCAGGACTGCAGGGCTTTCTACAGAAATATAGCCAGTGCATCTCAGGTGGCTGTGAAAATGACAGCCTCCGCAATGCCAAGTCACAATGTGACTCGTGTCTGTCATACAGGTGTGTTCCACTCACATTAAAGGGTGGAACTGGGGATTTTTGGTGAATGCTAGGTCTTAAAATAATATCCGATGTAGGCTATGTTATTAGAAACTTTCATGTGTCCTTGCATCTGCGCAGGAGGAAAAAATCCTCTTATCAAATCTCTCTACCTCATTTTTACTCTGAAAGCTGCAATGAATCCTCCTTCAGTGTACTATGGATCAAGAAAAATCAAAACATGAATAAAAGGAAACAGCCAGAAGATGAAGAGAAGGGGCGGTGTGGTGAGGAGAGGAAAAAGAGAAATAAATTGAAACATATATCAAAATAGAGGGGAAATAGAAAAGTGATGTGAAGAAGGAATACTAAAGAACCAAAAAGAAATGCTTCCCTTTTTAGAACATTATCTACTTTTACCATTTATCCAAAACCATTGTGATATTATGTGTTAGAGGAATAATGGTATTTATCTCAAAAACATCCTGTGGGATTACAAAAAAAGAGCAAGTGTTTTTTGCTTTGTTTTGTTTTTCATGCTTTAAAGGGTAAAGAGGGCACGGGGCATGATCAAGAACCACCCAGGAGTGCCAGGTGAAAGAGCAGCAGTGTTGTTAATCAGGCATTGTGTCACTAGGACACTAAACATTCTTGATATTTAGATGCTGAAATTTTGTTGGGGAAATAGTGTAAAGTGGAATCAGAAAGAAACACAATTGGAAATCAGTTCCATGCCAAGTGGTAACCATTAAATCATGACCCCCTGAAGATAAAATCTGTATCACAAGTGTAGTTCCCAGGGTCTCAGATGAGACATGGTTAGATTGTACATCACAAGCTTGCAAATCAGAGAACTTGTTTCCAGTAGTTATATACGGGCAGTGGCACTGGATCTGAATTTCTGAGAAGGGTGATTGGAGAGCTAGGAGAATAAAAATTCAAGGAGTTGAGTTTTTTGTTTGTTTGTTTGTTTCACTCTGTTCTCAGTCTGGAAATTACTCCTCATCAAAAGAACTGGAATATCAGACTGCACTCACAGCTGAAGTAGGCCAAATGCATACAACAGACAGCACAGTAAGAAAATACTCAGGAACAAAGAAATTAAAAAATATATATATAGAGAGAGCCATCCTAGAGCAAAATAAATCCCTAATGAAATTATAGCTTATTATAATAGAAAGTGATGCAAAAGCTCCCCCCCTTAAAAATCATTGTACTTTGAAATAACGCAAATTAAGAGATCAGAGGTTATTGCAATTACTAATAAGGACCTGATTATCAGGAAGAGAGAAAACTTAATCTTGCATAGTATGAGGCTGATTTAAGAAGCACAATTTGGGAGCTGTAGAATTTATATAACTGTTTGAAATTCAGAACCTAAGTAGTTTCCTGGATATGCTTCTTAAAGGTTTCCCACAATTGCTTAGTATATGATTGGAAATTAACACCAGAACTCCAAATTCTAGTTGTAGTAGTAGTAGCTGTATAAAATTGTGATTAATTCTTATTGGAAAGCATATGTGATGCTCATATATGGGATCAGTGATTCTTGATTTATATCATTTGTTGTTTGTGTAGTCATCTTAAGTGCTACATTAAGCTCCCCACAAAACAAAAGGAGAACTCTTCTCAACATGTTAGTTAGCTTGGCCAAGTGAACCATTCTTTCAATTGTCAAAATTATGGTATATGCAGTATATCAGATAGTGGATAGATTAGATAAGCAGCAGGTCTCACACGTAATGGTGCCTCAGCTAGGTCTGTTTCTAAGAAAGTACAGTTGTGTTTGCAAGTTATCAGAATTCGTGAAAGTTTCAGATACTGCCAACCATTTTTTAGGATCCACACAGTAAGATTCAGTTTCATGGATTCTTCCTGACTAATCTGACTGGCTGTATTCATGTCATGTTAACATAGTTAGACATTTTTCTAGATAACGAGATTGAATAAATAGATTTTCACTATACACTCATGTCCTTGATGGACATATTTTTTAACTCTTCATTCACTATCAAATTGAGGCTGATAGACATCAGGATCATGCTTTAAATCTTCCAGCTGGGAACTCAGAAGGTCTGACACGAGTTAGCCCTGCCAGCTTATTCCTCCCTACTTCTCAATTTTACCCCATTCTTCAACCACTCACTGTTTTTCTTATATAACCTGGACTTCATTCTTCAGTCTTACTTGGTAGCTTATTCATCTGTGTAAATCCTCTGCATTTTTCAAGGCTAAATCAGCATCGTATAGCTATTGTTATGTGCTCTTTTCCATTCCACTCCCCACTCTGGCTCTGAACAGTCTGTGATTTGTGTGTATGTCTGTGCTGTTCTTAGCCTTGAGCTTCATGAGGGCAGGATTCAAGCGGCCACCTCTCACAGTTGCTATGGAATCTAGCAGGGTGCCTGGCACAAATGAAGCGTACCCCTGTTTATCGAATAAATGAACAAATCAATGCTTGAACCAGTTCATCTTTGGGTACTAGTTACAAAAGAGAAATTGAAATTGGAGGAGAGGAAAGAACATGAAAAGGCCATTTTAGGATGAAGGTGATACAGTATTAGCTAGGCCAAGTAAAAAGGGTCAATAAATGTTTTGTGAACCAGTTGCATCCTACTAAGGCATCCAAGACACTCTATCTCCCAAGTCTATATATGAGTGTCAGGACCAACCAGGTCAGAACACTTTCTCCCCTGTCTTCCCATCGTTCAGTAATTTATAGCTCTAGGTCCAGTCAGGACACTTCTCTTCCAGACAACAACAAACTCTTCTAATATAGAACTGTCTAAAAGAAACATCATATGAGCTACATATGTAATTTAAAAAAAATTTGATACACTTAAACAATAAAAACAAACGTGACAAATTTTAATAATATATTCCACCCAATATATCCAAAATATTATCTATTTAATATGTAACCAGTTCATATATAACTGACGATATGTTAATTCTTTTTGTGTGGTCTTTAAATTTAATGTTTGTTTTATACTTACAGCACGTCTGAATTAGGACTAATCACATTTTTTTTCAAATATTTTATTATTTATTCATGAGAGACACACAGAGAGGCAGAGACGCAGGCAGAGGGAGAAGCAGGCTCTAAGCAGGGAGCCCAGGACTAATCACATTTTAAGTGCTCTGTGATCACATATGGCAAAATGGATTTTATATTAGGTAGTGTGTTCCTAGGATATTCTCATCCGATTTTCCTGTCCTCTTACCAATTCTATATCCCCTCAGTTATAGCTCAATTCTCTCCATCTTACTATAGTACTAAGAACAATATTTTTGAATATTAGGAAATTGTTGGATCTTCCCAGGCAAATAAGACATTTCTGGCTTTAATAGTCATTTCTTTCTTTATAGCTTATACTCGGTATTTGTATGTGCTTAATTTTTTTAAATGTGTAATTATTAAGCTGTGTAAAATATACACAACATAAAATTTAACATTTTAACCATTGTAAGTGTACATTTCAATGCCATTAGGTACATTCACATTGTACTTATATACATTGAATCATTCTCCCTTCTCCAGCCCCAGGAACTTCTTACTCCAACACTTGTTACTTTCTTTTTGTTTTCATTTTTGAAAACAGCCATCCTGCATTTGTTTTTATTACCATTTTTGAATGACATTAGGAATATTTAGTAGAGGTAAGGCCAACTTGGATCTCAATTAATAAATGGATCTAGGGCAGCCCGGGTGGCTCAGCGGTTTAGCACCGCCTTCAGCCCAGGGCCTGATCCTGGAGACCCAGGATCGAGTCCCACATCGGGCTCCCTGCATGGAGCCTGCTTCTCCCTCTGCCTGTGTCTCTGCCTCTCTCTCTCTCTCTCTCTCTCTCTCTCTCTCTCTGTCTCTCATGAATAATAAATAAATAAAATCTTTAAATTTTTTTTTAAAATAAACGAATCTAATTTAAGCATTGTCTGATATAAGACAATCATTTTTTCCCATTTTCTTAAATGTAAATCTTATTTTATTTAAATTCAGTTAATTTAAATATTATTGGTTTCAGAAGTAGAGGTCAGTGATTCATCAGTCTTATATAACACCCAGTGCTTATTCCATCACTTGCCCTTCTTACTGTCCATCACCCACTTGCCCGATCCCTCACCCCCCTCCAGTGACTCTGTTTCTTTCCTATGATTAATACTCTATGGTTTGTCTCCCTTTCTGATTTCAGCTTTATTTTTCCCTCTCTTCCCCTATGATCCTCTGTTTTTTTGCTTAAATCCCACATATGACTGAGATCGTATGATAATTGTCTTTCTGATGGACTTATTTTGCCTAACATAATACACTCGAGTTCCATCCACATTGTTGCAAATAGCAAGATTTCATTTTATTGAATGGCTGAGTAGTATTCCATTTTTTGATAAATTGATCTTTTGCTTTTATTAGAACTCTTGACTAGGATTTTGAAGCCTTTCATTCTCATCCTGGTTCTGCCCTTACTATTTGACATTAGGAAAGTTGATTAGTTTATTTCATATTTTAAAAATGTGGATAAGAATTTCTCCCTTTATACACAAGATTATTATAATTATCAAATGAGTTAGTCAATTTAAAATGACTTTGAGGGGTGCCTGGGTGGTTCAGTGGGTTAAGCATTTGCCTTTGGTTTCAGTTATAAACTTGGGGTCCTGGGATGGAGCCTGCCCAGTGCAGAGTCTGTTTCTCCTTCTCCCTCTGCCACCCCTCCCTCACTTGTGCTCTCTCTCTCTCTCTCTCTCTCAAATAAAATCTTTTTAAAAGTGGCTTTGAAAACACTGAAAAAAATAGATTTATTTAAGGGATTAAAATTTATTTATGAGATTACCATTGTGGTTATTTTTTTATTTTATATATTCATGAGAGATACAGAGAAAGAGGCAGAGTCATGGGCAGGCTTCCCACAGGGAGCCTGATGTAGGACTCAATCCAGGCACCCCAGGATCATGCCCTGATCCAAAGGCAGACGTTCAACCACTGAGCCACACAGGTGTCCCATTGTGGTTATTTTGTACATCAAAGTGATTGGGTTTTACATTTTGGACATATAATGCACTTTGTAGAACACTTATACCTTCTGTTTTCTTGTATTTTGTGTCATCTTTTTATTGTTTATCATTTAGAATACCACAGTTATGGAGTGCTAATACAACTATCAAAGGAAGTTATATTACTTAAGAGAAATGGTTTGTCCTTTCTTTGCTTTCTAATTGGACCATACTCTTTTAATTACATTTTCATTCTAAAATTTGACTGAGATTTGTACTTCTTGATTTATCAGTTTCTTGAGTTAGACAGTAATACTAACATCCCAGAGCCTATAAATAATGAAAATTAAAGCCCAAGAAATCAATCTGTTTGTTTGACAAAGTTTTTGTTCTCTTTGTTTATATTTGTATGCAATTCCTAGATTGTCGTAAGTTTGCTTTCTTTAAAGAAAGTTCTTTCTGTTAACAGAAATACAGAAATTCAAATACTTACTTGATTTATTGTGGGGTGGGGGGTTCCAGTGAACTAGGAAACCTACTTATTACCCTTCATTTTCCAACTAAGATATATGAACTAGTTTTTTTCAAAACCTGGAAAATTATTACACCATTTAAATGGAAATATCTGAAAGTTAGTAATGGAGTAGTCCTAAGGAGGGCAAATTGCATGCTCTGCTATGATACTAATGAATTTTGTTCCCTTTGAAACACTGAAAATGTTCAGATGCCAATTTAAAAATCCTCTTTGGGGACTTGATACCAAGATGGCAAGCAGGATTAAGTTATTGGAAAAGTTATCTGCAGTGGTAGTTATAATGGTAATATTTCACATTGTCATGACTCAAGTATTTTATGTATATGTGAGAAATAACAAAAAATAATAATAAAGAGATGAAGTTAAAATCAAATTCTTTGGGAAGAATCTATGACATAAGGAAACTAAAAAAATAAGTAGTAAAATAAGAAATTCAACTATAAAAGTTATTTTAAAATATATTCTTGAATTTAAGTTGGAAAATAACATCCTTCAAGTATCTCTAAGTTGGAGTTTAAGAAATTTGCAGGTCAAAATCTATTTTATATATACATATTTTTTAATGAATCCTTTCTTTCTTTCTTTCTTTCTTTCTTTCTTTCTTTCTTTCTTTCTTTCTTTCTTTCTTTCTTTCTTTTAGAGCACACACATGAGCCAGGGGGAGGAGGAGAAGCAGAAGGGGAGAGAGAATCTCAAGCAGACTCCTGGCTCTCAGCCTGGAACCCAATATGGGGCTCAATCCTCTCACCCTGAGATCATGACCTGAGCCAAAATCAAGAGTCAGATGCTTAACTAACTGAACCACCCAGGCCCCCTCCTCTATTATGCGTTCTTTGAGACTCTGATTTAGCAGTTTGTAGTCAGGCCTGGAGATGTATTGGTTTTCACAGTTGACTAGGTGCAGAGTAGGGAAAACTGTTTTATGGTATCACATAAATAGCTTTCTAATAGAATCACTTCATTACTTCTGAGTTCCCTGTAGACTTACCAGTTATAAATAAATAGCTTTATTTTGCATATATCAATGCATGCTTTAATTTTTGAGATTTTGACATTTTCCCATAACAGAAATATATGTAAGAGACATTAGACTTGAGGTATTACAAGATTTCCATAGGACCTTCCATAGGATCTTCTGTCTTTTGTAAGAGAAAGTGAAAACTTAAATTATCTACTGGCATCATCTGAAAATTAAGCATCAATTCTTTCTCAACTCATTTTCTCTGTACAACTTTGCTACTTAGACCAAAAGTCTTTGGGATATTGGAGGAGCCATTTAGTGCAATAATTGAAATACTTTAAAATCTCATTTAAAAATATATATATGTAAAAATGCAATAAAATAAAAATAAAATATTTGTGTGTAATAGTTTTGCACATTATACTTAGCCAAACATAGTTTGTTTACATATTTTGTACTACCCAAAGTGTAGTTCCATTTGCCAAGACCAGCATCACCTGGGAACTTATTAAAAATGTAGAATCTCAACTCCACAGAAACCTTCTGTATCAGATTCTGGATTTGAACAAAATATCCCTGGATGATTTGAAAGCACATTAACGTTTAAGAAGCTCTTCCACTGCAGGACACCTGGGTGGCTCAGCAGTTGAACATCTGCCTTTGGCTCAGGGCCTGATCCTGGAGTCCCGGGATCAAGTCCCACATTGGGTTCCCTGCATGGAGCCTGCTTCTCCCTCTGCCTGTGTCTCTGCCTCTGTGTGTGTGTGTGTGTGTGTCTTTCATAATAAATAAAATCTTAAAAAAAAAGAAGAAGAAGAAGAAGAAGCTCTACCACTGAAATATTGAGGGAGAAAAAAAAAAAAACCTGTGTCCTCATCACTAAACTAGTCTAAAGAGAATTTTTTTATATCTTAATTCTCTTAATCTAGTTTTTAATTTAGAATATCTTTAGCCACCCCCCAAAATTATCACTTTCTTCTCTGAAATCTGTTACTCAAAATTCTAATGAAAAGATCAGCTCCCTCATTTTCTTAAACATCTTTGGATGTTTAGTATATGCCAGGCACTTAATTCTCATAAAAATTTAGTTTTTTAACTACAACAGTGTATCTAAGTTGACAGAACTAGTGAGTAGCTGACTGAAGTTGGGGACACAAGTGGTGTGGCTCCCAGGTTGGTGCTCTTAACCACCACATGACATCTATTTGGTCATAGCCATGCTCAGGTCTCCTGTACCAGGGCAAAGCCCAGGCAAGGAAGCTATTTGATTAGAAAGAGCATTTAGATTACTAAAGCCCTGTATTGATGATTCAATACATGGAGGTACTTAGCTGTTTGTTCCTAAATCAAGGATAAAAATAATTCCTGATGTTTAAGTGAAATATTTCATATGCTTGTACACATTTGTCTATTTCACAACAATGTAAGGAACGAAGATCCTATCTTACAAGAATAACTATGAGTTGAAAAATATTATTCTTTCTGTGCAATTATCTAGCAATAGCCATGATAATTCACAGATGACTGAGCTTTAGAGCCAGACCAAACAATAGAGGAGAGGAACAGTTTTATATAAATGTGAACTAAAATCTCACAGTTGCATATTCAAACCTGGAGCAATCAGGAAAATGATGTTTGGTTTGTTTGTTTTCCTCTGTCCTCCCTCCTATTATCATTTTTTTTATGTAGGATACCTTGAAAATTGTTGATAAATATTTCAATTTGATCTAACAGTGTTGTGTTTCTTGTAGTAGGGTAAAGATTGGGAACATGTAAATAAGGATTTTTTTTCCTATGCAAACTAGACTGCAGACTCAGGACTTTAAAAAGTATCTATGCCTACGCTTTTAATGTTATACTTGCAGTGTCTCCTCTAACTCTAGATGAAAATCCTGTTATATAGGTTAGCAGACAGGTAAGATTCTAGCCTTATCTGTAGGAGAACAGAAATCACTCTATGTCCGCAGTTCAAGAAGACTTAAAAGGTTATGACTGCTACAACTGGAAGAGGACCATACATATCCAATAAATATGTTATCAAGTGAAAAGTCATTTTACACTGGGGAGGAGAGCTAGTGAATGAGAGTGAAGAATATTGTAAAATCAAACTTGAGATGCTTATTGAGGCCAAACTGATGTCTACAATTATAAGTAATTGATGTAATTTTGCTTTTCAGTGTGTATGTACAGAGAGCCATCACTACATGAAATTGGAGAAAAACAAGGGCGTTCAAGGAAAAGTTCTGGAACACCAACCATGAATGGAGGCAAAGTCGTGAATCAAGATTCAACATAGCTGAGAACTCTTCCCTTCATCCCTCTTTCATCCCTTCCCTTTTTTCCCTCCCCTTTACCCATTTCCTTCCAATTAAATCCACCCAAGGAGAGGAAAATAAAATGGCAATCCAGGACCTAGTGACTAAGATTCTGCACTCAAAAATCTTCCTTTGTGTAGGACAAAGAAATTGAACCAAAGCTTGCCTGTTGCAATGTGGTAGAAAATGCACATGCACAAATATTAGCACACATAAAATCAAGGGAAAAAATAAATCAAGACATCACAACATTGTACTGTTATTAATAGAGGCTAATTATAATGAAGACAATAACTATAATAAATTTGAAATAAAGTTACTATCTTAAAGACAAGGGTTTTGGAGAATTGAACTTACAAATCAATGTAATACCCTGAATAATTTAAACTTTGGGTAATGCTGTGATGTGTGCTTTGTGTTGAATTTGAATTTTCTTTGGGCATCTGGAATTGACACATAATTACATCCTGTCTCCAGGATTTTTTTTTAATCATGATATTGAACATGTACGAATCTAGATTCTTCTAATGCCTGTATGATATAAGCCAGGAATCATTTAAAAGTTTAAAAAAATTTTTCTTGAAGTTGTTACTTATAATTATTTTATGCAAAAGACAGACTTCTGTTGAATTTAATGATATTAGCTGATTTCACTCCTTCATAAAAAGTTTCAGATTAACCTAGAAGATTATCATATTTTTATCAAAGGAATTAATCCAGGATCTCATTTTTATTCATCCTTTAGGAAAAAAAAAATGTGTTCTAAGGCTGAGGTAACTTTTGGGAATTCTGTGTCATTGCCATGCCTGGGCGGTGATGAATAAGTCATATGGTCTTATCATGTGGTCTGTTTTTTTACATTGTGCACAGTTTTGAGAGTACAGGTGCATGTCCAGCTGTGTTAGAGAGTTTTGTACCATCTCTTGCAGCAGGAAAGAATAAAAGGGGTTTCACGTAAGGAAATAAGTCCTAGGAAATTGTTAAAGCAAATCGTATTTGCCATTGTACCTTACCAGAGTTTTATGTATGTAGCATTTTCCAGACTTCACCAAGAAATTAGGAGGCATGGCTATGAAATTCCTAACTTACCATCTCATGAAGCCAGTGGCTTGCTTGTTGCTATATAACTTTGTTATTAAGTATAGTTGACAGTAAGTCTGACTCCTAGAACATAGAAGGGAACTTAATATACTGAATTTTCAAGGGGCATAGAGAAATGATACAGAATTAACAGCTATGGTTCCAACATACCGTTGTGTGAATTTAAAGTAGTAAAAAAAAAAAAAAAAGAACCCTCAGGTTAAGGACTAGGCAAATGCATAGTTAGGAATAATAAAGGATTAGAAAAATATCAGGGAAGAAATTAATGTTATACAATTGCCTTGGAAAAAATAGACGTACTTAGTCCTACAAATCAGGAGTGGTATAGAGACACCCAAATTAAAATAAAACAGAATGTTAAAAAATGTATGCAGAATTATGGATATTACCAATGAGAAGACTTAGCATGTTACTTCTCCTATAGCTCTACTGTCCAGCATGTATTGTTCCAAATACAACTCCCTAAAATATATACACTCTGCAGAAGCTCTAGGCCTTCACTTAAATGACCTTGCCATTGGTTGCTGTATTCTTTCAAAGTCAGTGTAATTCCCCTCACTCTACACAATCATTATTCTTTAATAGTGGTTTGTGTCCTTCACCAAGCATTCTATTTAGGTTATCAGGAGGGTAGCAGCAAATGAAATGGAGGAATTTGCCTTATCAGTTGTAAAGACTAAAAATTAGGCATCTTGGCAAGGATTTTGAACACAAATTTGCAAAAGATATTTGTTTAACCAAAAATATTTTGAAAGTAACAAATAAAGACACTTAAAAGAAAATAAAAAGAATGTTACTCTTGTAGGAAAAGAATACCCTTGTAAAAAAAAAATTACAATACTGTTTGTATTTCTGCTTGTCACTCTTGATTCAACTTGATTTTAAACACACTTGTCACTTCCAGGACCAAACAAATCCCAAGCACAAAGCCTGTTTTCTTTGAAAAAATAAAAAGAAAGAGGATTCTACAAAATGGATCTCAGGCTCATTTAGCATGAAATGACTTGAGATTTTATGGTGATACACACACACACACACACACACACACACACCCCTACGACCCTGCAAACTTATCAGTAACACAATTGACAATGTCACAAAGTGTTATTAATTACAGTAATGATTTCATGACAATATATTTAATCTGGTTAAGTATTATGAAAAATGTAATAAAGATATGAACTCCCAACACAATTTTCCCCTTAATTTTCAATGGCTGTCATCGTTTATCACCTAGACTCATATTTATCTTCTTCCTGATAGCAATTAAGAAACAGAAGCTTAATCACCCAATTTCTATAATGTTTTTCCCACATCATTTAAGCAAATGCTGACCATAGTAAAACGTTTAGAAATTAGCTTTGCCTTATTTACAATTAATTTTAAAGAATAAATGGGAAACATCATATTTCTTTTACATATTAACCTGACAAAAACTGTAGGGTGAACATTTGCTTAACCGCTGCTTACTTTTAAAGTACCTAAATCTTTTAAAAGAAAAAGTCAGTATTCACTGTCTAGGTTTTCAGAAGTTTACCAAATATAAACATATAAGTATCCTATTTCCTCTAAAAATATGAGCCAGTTTAAGTAGTTTTCATCTTTCTTCCACGTGAAAGAATTTGTTACTTTGATTTTTGTCATTCCCATTTCTGGGTCTCAATTCACCCATCTCTTATGTTCCTATAAATAAAATAAGCTCTTTCTTTTTTCAATGCATTGGGATATTCTCAGGAAAAATATAACTTTTAGTAAAGCTTTGTAATTGACTGTGTACATATAAGTCAAGATGTGTTTATTCTAAGAGTCTTTATTGTATAACATGTTTCAAAATCAATGGGCTTAAGAATGAAAACAAGACTTTTGAGAATCTCTAAATAGTTTTCTGGTCAACATACTTCAATTGATTTTTAAGCTAGAAGTTAGAGGTATAGAAACAAAATGGTGCTGAAGTTCCATTTGCTAATTCAGAGCCTTTTGTGCTTCAGGAAACCAGAGGACAGCCAGCCAACCTGTTCTTGATCACAGTAATAGTTTAGGTTTCAAATTTTACATATGAATTTCATAGCACATTTTTAGCCACTATGGATGGGCGCAATAAAGAGACATCAATTTGATGTAAATTGTGATGCTTTATGGGCCTCATTTTAACCCAGTAGCTTTTTAGAAGAATTCTTCAATTTAGGAAAATGACACTGCTGTAGATAGATATTATTATATCTATGGATGGTGGTCCTATGGTGCCACTAGGACGAGATGAGAATATTAAGGCAATAGTAAAAGGATGAAGAATGGCTTGTCGTGTATTACAAAGTTCGAAGGTCCTAAATTGAGACCACTGATTTCTTGGTGAAGAAGCATGACTACATCAACACTAATTTTTTTAAACATGGACCCAGAAATAGCAAATCTCTTCTATCCTCATGGCTTAGTCTACAAGGCCTTGCTCTGAGAAGGTTTTTCCATGGTGTTGCCTAATTTCGTCTGCACAAGGTGAGACACACTCAAACATCCAAATTCCTTGCTCATTTTAATAGCATAAAGGCTGAGATTATTTCTCTGTCATAAAATTGTAAATAGCATTTTTTAAATCAGAATCACATTTAAAACAGTGGATTGTTCTACAAGTATATATGTGTATATATACATATGCTTCTGAAATAAGGGTAGAGTTTTTATTTGACTTGTGTTCTTTAGCCATAGCTAACCAAAAAATAAAGAGATTTGAATGCAAAACTTTATATACAAATGTATATTTCTAATGGTGATATAAATTGCCACTTTATAATAAAAATAAGGAACTGGTGGAAATAATCATCAAAGCACATGCTCCTTCAGAACTTCAGTGATTCTGAATTCCCTCTTTCATATAGAAGTGAGATTTTTTTTTTAAATTTATCTTAAAAAGCTATACTTCTGACATAGATTCCATGAAAAGTCATATCAGATTGAAGAGTTATGGTTAAGGGAAGGAAAAAGATGCTAAACGCAGATCTTTATTTTTCAGGATTTTTCCTTGGAGTCCAAGTTAAAAATTCATTATTTAAAATCTAAATAATGTGAAAATTGCTAATGTTCAGAGATGATATATTAGGCTTTTGTAACAGAAGCAAAAATATATTTAACAGTACAATAGCTCTAAAGTAATGTCATCATAAACATTGCATCATTAGATGTTTTATTAGTTGGAAAGAATGAGTTGATGTTTCCTTGTCTTTGCTCCAAGCACAACCTGAAGACAGTGGCATTCATTTTACTTAAAGTCGTTCAAAAGTCCAGAATATACTCCCATGAATAGAATTGGCATTAGTTCCATTACAAGGTTAAATGTTACAATTCTAAGAAATTATTGACACTGAAATGTTTAATAAACATGTTGTATGAGAAACTGAACAAATTAATGTTTCATTTTTGCATTGAAGCACAGACTATTCAAATCATTATTTTTTGAGATAAGATTTATAAAATGTTTATACGTCACAATCTTCCTGAAGTAAAAATTAAAATCATGAGATGTTCATGCATGTAGACAAAATACTTGCAATTTTTTTTGGCATTAAACTTCTCTGGGAAGTCTCTCCTTTTTAAAAATGTACTTATCCTATAACATGCCACCAAAAAAGTGCTGTGTCTTATTTTAAAAGATTAAAATTAGATTCACAAAAGGGGAATAAGTCAGAATTTTCATTGAACGTCATAACCAAAAGTAAAAATTACTTGCTAAATATGAAACAGCTAGTGGTCAACTTAATGTCTTACTTTTTGAGGATTAAAAAATAGAGTTCACATTCATTTCTTCATTGATTCACAGTATACTAACTAGAGATGTCATTGAGTTTAGGGATTGTAAACTAAATTTTAGTCTAAAAAAAACTAAGAAAGGCAAACATAAATAAATAAGGTAATACCTGAAAGTTAATGTTACAATAAACTTTTACATACAACTGGCAATGCAACAATGAAACCTACAGGGAAGGTACTGATTGAAAAAAAAAAGTGATTTACTGAGTGATCAAAGAGATGACAAGGGGCCCCTCAAGTAGAGGAAATAGTTTGAAAAGTTATGGAGACATGAAAACCACACTTTACTTGGGAAATACTTATGAATGAAACATGGGAAGAGTGTTCAGAGGAGGAGATGGAGGAAAAACCGAGTTGATTCCAATAAAAGAAAGTTATTCAAAGTTTGGTCAGTGAGATATTTGGGTTTATTTGTGTCTCTGTATCTGTTAGGATGCTTCTGGTTTCTCGGAACAGAATCCCCAAACCCAACTGGATTCATAGCATCATAGGCTTAATTTGTCCTTAGTTCTTCAGCTCCACCCACCTGCACGTGTGAAAACGTCCGTCTTCCAGTCAGTGTTCACTCCTCTGTGAGTCGCAGACGCCACAGGTGCATATCATCTTAACTGTTCTCTCTCACCGTCCCACCAAAACAAAACAGAACAAACAACAACAAAACACACACACACAAACAAAAAAAAAACAAAACAAAACCAAGCAACCCCCCCCCAAAAAAAAATCCTAAAATCTCATTGGCTTACATTGGGTGATGCATCCATACTTGGATGAACCACCGTGGCCAGAATTTGAGATGATTTGATGAGTTTAAAGTGAACCTGAGCCCTTTCTTGGACTTGTCTGCTGGATGTACTTCCCCAAGGATACAGGTCTGCGTAGACGAGGGGTGAATATTTAAATGAAATTCAGCGTCCATTTATAAAGAGGAATTAGAAATGAAGGCCGAGTAACAAAATATGGCACATTTCCATTTCTTGTTAATGGATGTATTTCCTACTACAACTCGTTGGATTTTCTAAAAACTGGCAGAGAAAATTCTGCAAATAGTAGTGAATTAAAGTTACTGCCATGAACCACAGAGGGAACAGACAAGTATTATAGATTTAGTTCCCCAAATGCCTGCTATACAAAGGCACTGTATGGGTCACTGAAGAAGACGCAAACTGCTGCAATTTTAAAGAAGAGTGGTGCATTTGACAACTCAATATTTCAGTGCTTTTAGATGAGCATCACAGAGAGGACTAGAAAATGCAACTTAGCTATTTTAAATCAGAGGTTATATCATATCTACTTTCTCACAGTCATAAAAAAGAAAAAAAAATGCTTTAAGGATTAGGCTCTTACAAAATGCTTCTCAAAACATCATCCAGGAGTCATTCCAAGTTGTAAAGTCAGGGCTATTTGGGACTTCAAAGTCTCCTGGGACAGCCATATAGACTATTTTTGAGTCTTTTCTCTAGATTCTAGCATACACTTGAACACTGGATGACGATAAACATAGTAATCTCCCAAAGCAGCCAATTGCACTTGGCAGCAATACTGGTTTTATAAAGTTCTTCTTTGTATGAAGTAACGTGTTGTTCTGTAGTTTCTACCCATTGTTTCAAATATCACTCCCTAGGTCTAGTCAATGCCAATTTAATCCTTTACCTGTGGGAAAGTCATACAGATATTTGAAGAGCATAGTCATCTCTTTCTCACTCTTCAAGTGTTTTCTACTCTAGATCTACTATCTAGAAATATCTTCAGGTTTTTTAACTATTTTGTTTGGTTACCATTCTGTTTACTTCACTCAGAGCAAACTCTAATAACTTGGAGTGCATAACCCAACATGATATTCTTGATATAACTGGTCCAGAGACATTCCCTCATTCTCGTTCCAGTAACAATGTTAAGATTGCATTAGCCTTTTTAACAATCTCATAAAAAAATAACATTCAGGTTTATTTTTATTTAGGCATCTAGGTATTTTTTCACCTTTTCATCTCTATAATTCAAATTAAGATGGAGTTTTGCTAATAGACTGATAATAATTCTAATAGTATTAAGTCCTTGAGAAGCATAAACTCTAATAGATATATAATCAGAATTTTCCAGATGCACTACAAAATTCCCATCCAGTGACTTATCATGAATCTTCTATTTAACTTTGTGGATTATACCTAACTTTGTATGATCAGATCAATCTGTTTTGGGGGATTAACTATAATGCACTTCATCTCACTTCCCTTAAACTGGAGTGAGATTTCAGAAATGATGGAAGCTCTTTATCTTAAGAAGTATGTGACCTTATAGAAGACACATGGTTTTGTGACATTTTAAACTTTCTGTCCTCAATTTGGTTTCCATTAATCTAATTAGCAATCCTCCCAATACATACACAGAGAACTTTAATAAATAAGAGGAGGTCTTTAATATATGTTACATGTCCACCAATCTATGCTTTCACTTGGCTCTGTCAAACCCATTTTCATCCTTGGCTTCATCTTTTTGCTCCATCTCTGCATTTCCAGATTGTCACATCACTTGGTTGACTAACTTAGCTTTGAATTAGTTTACATCTTTTACCTGAATTTTTTGAGTAGTAGCTCTTTTCCTTGGCCAGGTAACTGTAATAAGAGAACAGAATCTATTGGCTCGGCATATCTGGTTAAATAGGTGAACATCCATTACAATACCCTTATTTCATGGTTTCAGTGGTACAACCCCACCCACACTACATCAGATAGCCTGTGCTGGCACATCTCAATACACTAAGCATGGAATTTTGGGAAAGGGTGACATTAATTCACTTGACTAACCTACTCTCCATCTTAAATGCTAGAGCTACTTTTGACTTGCCTCAAACTAATGACTATGGTCTGTTAGAATACAACCAACATAATTGTGGACTTGCAGGGGGCTATCCAATTCTCTGACAGAGATCATACATAGTTATCTAGAACTTGGTCCTCAGAGCAGAAATTGCTCTTGCTTCCTCCATCCATTGCCTCTACAACTAGACTTGAGTCCTGGTTAAGTGTATGTATCTTTTTTCCAGATGAAGGATTCCAATAATTAATTCATCAATCAAAATGCATATGGTGATTTAATTTTCAGGTCTTTTACATTTATTTGCAGAAATAAAAGGACCTATTCGGTTCCTATTATTGGATCTATTCAGTGGTTCTTATCCTGATTGCATGTTAGAACCACCTAGACTCAAGTCTCAAGTCTAGAAAAATGAACAAAAGTGGTTTGAAGTGAAGACAGGTGATTATTATCTACAGGAGTTGAGAACCACTTTACTATATGACCTCCTAGAAGAGCGTATTTTATATGTATTATGTGCCTATTTAAGAGTGGATGAATATGGATTTCCAGACATCTTGTAAGTTATAAGTATCCATGAGAGTTATTAGTGGAAGACTCCCTTTCTAATGAGGCGTAGACAATTTGAACAGCAGGTGGTGGTGGTAGATGCGAAGCCACTGCCACGTCCTTGCCATATTCTGGCATCCTGCCTAATCTCCAAGAGATGATGTAATGGTATATTTAGAGATTCCTTGATAAGGGATTTGGCCTTATATTAAAATTGTCTATTTATTTTGAATTGATTGAAGGACAACTTCTTCTGTCTGAGCCCAGAGAGACGTTTATCTAAACAGCCCCATTAAATTGGTACTTACTTTTCTGCACAAAATATTTGGATCTGAATGAGGTCAATAAGTGTGGCTGCTGTCTTGAAATAATAACCCCCGAAGACATCAAGGGCATCCATAAATTATCTGGACCTTTGTAGAAAACTGACTTTATTTCTCATCTCTCCTGTCATGGTTCACAATGCCATTTTGTTTAGGGTAAATATGCTAAGACATGCTTCTCTGTTACTTGGAAAGAGGTTCACTTTCCTCTTACTGTGTAGTTTTAGCTGAGATTCTCTTAGCACCGTAGTCTGTCTGATTTACTGTCTTGGATCAGACCATCAATTCCTGGGACAGAATTAAGTTACAGTAGTTTTTTCCACACTTTGACTCGGAGCATACTATCCTCTGCAAGCAAAATTGTCACCCTTGATATTTTCTTCTCTGCCCAGTGTTATCCTCTCGAAGCCAAATAAGAGGCAAGACATGACTCTTTCTCTATTACATGTACAATGACTAACCCTGTTACAAGCAAGAAAAGAATATTCCTTGTCTGTTCCAGAAAGCCAAGCAATGCAGTGATATTTGTTTCTGTATTTTACCATGTAAGCCCATCTACCCTGTATTTCTCCAGTCCTTGTCCCTTATCTTGTTTATTAGAAACACATCCTGTTAAGCTTCATATGCCCACTTAACTTGTCCTAATGATGAGAAAGGAGAGCCATAAATTTCCTTCTGCTGTCCTGAGTTCCCATGCTTAGAACTTGCTGAATGCAAGGAGAGTGCAACAAAAGACACACCTGGAAATTAGCTCTCATTCTCTGCCTTCATCAGAATGGCAACCAATTCTCAAGAAAAGCCTGGGAAAACTTGGTCCTCCTTTATTTTCTAGCAGGAGGAGACTGGAAATTGGGTCAGACCTATTTTTCACTATAGGGCTTGATGCCATTTCAACCATCTTTGACTCTCTCTCTCTCCTTTTATGGTTATTGGTTTTTCCAATTGAGCTCCTACTAACACATTTCCCTGGCACAAGTTCATGACTCACATGCAGTGAAATCTGAAACTAGTCCTGACAGGATGCCGCCTCATTGCCCTCATTTTACCATCATCATCATCATCATCATCAATCATATCTCATCAATACCATAGAGAACTAAGAGTATTCGGTACAGTAATAGGGATGATACTTATTAAGTAAGAAAAACTCTCATCTGAATCTAGTTGATGTAAGATCTTGAGTAAGTTAATTCCCCTCTAAATCTCATTTCCTCACTGTAAAATGAGAGAACTTGCAAAGTAGGGATTAATTTGATTATCTAGTATTTCTTACCCATCTTGAAAGTCTGTATCTTTGAATTGATATGTTTTGGCCATTTGCATTTAATGTAATTATTTTTAAAGATTTTATTTATTATTGAGGGAGAGAGAGAGCACAGAGGGAGAGGGAGGGGGAGAAGCATACTCCCCACTGAGGAGGGAGCCAGTCATGGGGCTCGATTCCAGGATCATGAGACCATGACCTGAGCCAAAGGAGACAGTTAATCGACTGAGCCACCCAGGCATCCCGACATTTACTATAATTACTGATATGTTTGATTTGTTTTACATTTTCATATTCGTTTTCTGTTTGTTCCCTTTGTTAATCCTCCATTTTGCATTTCTTTGTTTCTCCTTTCCTGACTTCTTTTGGATTATTTAGTGGTTTCTCTGGGGATCACAATATCCATGTTTAATTTTATATGGTTTATTTAGAATTGATATTATACTGTTTCAGATGAAATATAGAAATCTTACCTCCATATAGTACCCTTTAGCCTCTCCCTTTACACTATGGTTATCTACATACACTGAAACCCCTACTAGACAAGGTTAAACTTTCTGCTTTCAACTTGCACATAAAGAGCCTAAGAACAGATTAATCAATTATATTTACCCAGACATTTGGCATTTTTGTTGCTCTTTCTTTGTTCCTAATGTTTCAAGTTTGCTTTTCATAGTATGTCCCTTCAGTTTAAAGAATTCCCTTTAGCAATTTCTTTTTTTTTTATGAGAGAGAGAGAGAGAGAGAGAGAGAGAGGCAGAGGGAGAAGCAGGCTCCATGCACTGGGAGCCCGTCGTGGGATTCGATCACGGGTCTCCAGGATCATGCCCTGGGCCAAAGGCAGGCGCTAAACCGCTGCACCACCCAGGGATCCCAGCAATTTCTTTAGAGCAGTTCTGCTGGCAATGAGTTCCCTTAGTTTTCTTTTGTCTGAAAGTGTTTCTATTTCATATTTATTCCTGAAGTATATGTCACTGGATAGAGCATTCTGGGTTGACAGTTCTTTTCTTTATAACTATGTTGCCACTGCTTTCTGGTCTCCACGGTTGGTCTCCTCTTGGTAATGTGTCATTTTTCTCTGGGTGCTTTCGGGATTTTTTTTTTCTTTCCCTTTAATTTTTAGCAGTTTTTTTTTAAAGATGTTATTTAGTTATTCATGAGAGACAGAGACAGGGACAGAGAGACAGAGACACAGGCAGAAGACTCCATGCAGGATCATGCCTTGGGCTGAAGGCAGGCACTAAACTGCTGAGCCACCCAGGCAGGGATCCCTGAGCAGTTTATTATGATATGTTTGGATGTTAATTTCTTTGTGTTTATTCTGTTTGGCCTTCACTAAGCTTGTTGAATCCATGGTCTAGTTCTTTTGCCAAATTTGGGACATTTTCATACACTATTTCTTTTTTTAATACTTCATTTATTTATTCTGAGAGACACAGAGAGAGAGAGACATAGGCAGAAGGCGAAACAGGCTCTCTGTGGGAAGCCCGATGTGGGACTCGATTCTAGGACCCTGGGATCACAGCCTGAGCCAAAGACAGACTCTCAACTGCTGAGCCACCCAGGCATCCCCAGACACTATTTCCTTAAATATTTCTTCTGCACTGCCTGTTTCTTCTTCTTCTGAGATGCCAATGACATGAATGCTAGATTTTTGCTGTTGTTATTTTCCCACAAATCTCTAAGGCTCTTCATCTTTCAATTTTTTTTTTTGCTATTGTTTTGATTGAATAATTTTTATTGATTTATCTTCAAGTTCATTGATTCTTTCCTCTGTCACCTCCATTCTGCTGCTGAGCTGGTCAAGAGAGGTTTTTGTTTTTAATCTTGATTATTTTATGTATAGATCTAAAATTCCTATTTGGTTCTTCTTTCTCTCCGTTCATTTAGTACTTTTTCTATTTGTGCTTTGGTTTTAGAGTCAGATAATTCTATCATCTTTGTCGTTTCACCATTTGTGTCTGTTGATTGTATTTTCCCGTGCAAGCTGAGATTTTCATGGTAGCTCATATGGCAAGTAATTTTTTACTTGTATCTTGGACATTTTGAACGTTATATTATGAGGGTCTGGGTCTTCTTTAAGTCTTCGGACAGTGTTGACGTTTTTGCTTTTGTAGTCAGTACCTGGTTAGGTTCTAAGTTCCAACTAGCCTCCTGTGTCTGTGATTCCAATGCCAGTAGACTTTGCAAAGCGTTCACGGTGCTATTTGGATCTGTCTGGTATATATGCCACCTAGTGGCCAGATTCAGACATAGGCAGTTAGTAGATTAGTCCTTTCTCAATTTTTTTTGCGTGCTAAGTAGTATCAGCTCCCCAAATACACAGCTTTGGAATAAGTCCAACACTTACAAACAATTATTTGAGGTTGATCTCCTAAACTTTTTCCTCTCCATGACCTTCTTATACTTTCTGGTTCCTGGGGGCTCCCCTATTTTGTCTTTAGCTATCCTGCTCTCCAGTCCACTTCTGAAGTGTGCCCACATCATGAGTCAAAAATGGAAGGACAAACAAGAGAGAAAACAATGATGGTTGGTCCCTTCTTCCTGGAATTACATCTCCTCTGCTGAAAATGGAGGAAAGCTCCTGTGCTTAAAGTTTTGGCCACTGTTGGCTCCCATTATGCCACACGATTGCTTAGGAGCTGGACCATGGGATGACAAAAAAAAAAAAAAAAAAACACACAGAGAGAGAGAGAGAATACTACAGGGGATTCCACATTCTCTCTGAATAGGATGATTTCCCTTTCTGCAACTTGAGCCAGTCTTAGAGGGCTTCTCTTGAGCTCTTTCTGTCTATTCTCACTGCAGTGTTGACTAGGTGATATTGGAAAAAAATAATAATAGTTAAAGTCAACACCAGTTCATCAGTAATTGAATTCTGGACATCTTCCCCAATTTACTTACTACTTTTCAGAGTCCTCAAAGAGCTGCTCTGTGTATTCTGTCCATACTTTATTCAGTGCAAAACAGAAAGTGACTAATACTTACTCCATCATACCAGGCTGGACTCTAATATGCTTTAAAACTCCAAAAATTTAATGATGCTTATTTATGTTTTAATTATCCTCTCTAGTCCATTTACTGAATATGAGTATTCCCTACTTTCCTCAAAGGTCAGGTACCAAGCAAAAATATAAAACCCAGGAGAATGCCAATCAAATATCAAATATTCTAATACTCTACCAATTATGTTTGATCTGAAGAAAAGTGAAATGTACCCATCCCATCTGAGCTATCTGCCAACTAATATAAAATGTGATATTATATTACTTACCAAATATGGATTTTGAAATAATATTTTAAAAAGTAAGAAACAGCTAATTTCAACCTTTCTGTTTAGTTTGATTCAGATTTAGAAATTTGGGGGAGAATGGCTCTAAATTGGACACTTTTAAAGATTGTCATCCTACAAGCCATAGTTACAGCTTAGTGCTTCAAAAGAAAAATGAAAGCTGGCCACCTGTAGAAATGCATAAAGTCAAAACACCTGACTTCCTTTTCCCCAGCAAAATCTGTATCATGGCTTAAGTAAGTGGGGCACTGAGAGGCAAGTCACTCTGCAGCGACTGCCATTCATGGTGCATTTCTTCTGCAAATCAATTACACTCTATATACATAATCATGTCAGAGCCTGCCTAGGAAAGTTTGCAAGATCTTTTCACAGAAGCCTCAAAAAGATTGGAAAAAATATCACTTCTCTGATACCCACGTAATAATTATAAAATACAAAATACCAATGGAAACACATATGCACTACATCATTCTCGACAGGTCCTTCAAATAAAATATTAATTTATTTAAATTAAGGGTCAGTTCCCATATTTAGCTCATATGAGACAGATTTTTAAAATAACTGAAGGCTTTCAGTAATCACTTGATTTTTAAGAAAAAATAAAGACAGCATAATTATATGCTTCTTGTCAGAAAAATCATGTTATATTTTGCATTCTTCAACTTTTTACACTATATTATTTCTTTGTGCATCAATCTCTTCTATTGGACTGTGAGGCCTTTGAAGGTTATAAGTAAAAGTAAAGTTTGTTCAGCTAAGTTGACACAAAACAGAATTTTATAAATGTTCTTCAAATCATTTCAAATATGCAAAGAATCGATCACAGAATTTCAATAAAAAGTAATGGGTTTTTTAGCTGGCCCTATCAAAGGAAAAATTCCTGGCAAAACACTTAAAAGAAAACACTCATGAAAAATATATTTTCAGCAAAACAACCCTCGCCATTTAACTACACTATGCACTATGTGGTATTCACTGTACTACTGCTAGGGTTTTTTTTTTTTTCCTCCTTTATTCAACATTACTTTACTGGTGAAAAATTTAAGCCAGTATTCTAAGTGGTGTGTGGGAGTTTTCTCTGAGCACATATCTTGTTGCCATATAATGGGATATGTGCATATATTTTAACTCCCACAGAATCTTCTGAACTGCTCTGCTGAAGTCTGCACAGCATATAATCTAGTTAGGTGGTTTCTTCCTGGGATTCTGGTTGAAATTATCTCAAGGCTGAATGTAGCCTTCTATAGGGTTCAGATTCAATATGAAGAAATTCCCCCCTTTGTCAGCAAAAATCCTCACTCTCTTAGGTGAATCTTCAGCATTCTGTGGTACCCCGAAAGCAAATTATTTAGAGCAGCATTTGTCCAATAGATAAATAAGACCCACATATGTAATTTTAAATTTTCTAGTAGCTAGAATAAAAAGGTAAAAAGAAACAGACAAAATTAATTCATATAATATATAACCAAATATATCTAAAATATTACCATCTTAATATATGATCAATATAGGACTTATTAATAAGATATTTTACATTTTTTATGTGAAGCCTTCAAAATCGGGTATGTATTTTATATTTAAAGCAGATCTCAATTCAGACTAGCCATGTCACAAGTGCTCTGTTGCCACATGGAGCTAATGGTTGCCTAATTAGAAGGATAGATTTAAAAGAAACAAAATGAAAAGGCTAGAAGAAACCATTGAAGTTCTCTCTGCACCTCTTTCCTAATATTTTAATATCCCCATACTATATACAGATATTTTTCTAATCTAAAATGGTTTTCATGCTCTGCAATATCCTACTTGGGTCAGCATCACTTTCCCAATTCTCTGGGTCCTCTGCTAGTGCAGTCTTTCTCTGCTCTATGGCACTTCTTTCTGTCACTGGATCCTAGCTTGAGGGCAATTTTTTTTCTAAAGGCTGTTGTACTTATTTTTCCTCTACGCAGAATATACTTCATTCTTGCATCCTCAACCTAATGATTTTCTTTCCTCTTTGCTTTTATGATGAATCAATTCCTTTTAGGTCTCCAATTAATTTGTCTTTCTCAGGGAAGACTTCCCTGAATCCCCAAGGGCTTTCTGAGAGCATGGATTACACAACATATTGACTGCCATCTTCATAACACTTACTATAGAAGTTCCCCTTGTAGTGAAGAAACATACATGAAGTCATACAGTCATAAACTAAGTACATTTTTGGTGCTTAATTAGTATTGTTGGAATGAATGCCATGAGTGATTAAATGAATGAAAGAATGAAAATATCAGAAAGAGAGTGATTTATTAAAGTTCTTGTAGTTACTCAGGGGTAAGTCCTGGACTCTAGTCCAACTAAGCTCACACAATTTAAGCATTTAAAGAGATTATAGTAGCTTAAAGAAGATTCGATCATTATAGTATGAACAGTAGAGTTACAAATATCCATGGATTCTGGAATTTTTGGTTATGGTAAATTTCCCATTTCTGAAAATAACATAAAATATGAATTTCCAGTAGTAGTGTAGACTGGTATGAGTGTTCTGGAAAGTAGTGTCTCAGTATCTGAACTATACCTATAACCTAGTAAACCAGGTTTGAGTACATATCTCAAATTCTAATGCAGGTTCAAAAGGGGAAAGACATGAGAATTCCGTTGCAGTGTTGTTTGTGTTGGCAAAGATTTATGGACAGTGTAGGTAACTACTCACAGAGTGGGTAAAATGTAGTGGATACACTCCAACATGTACTACACAGAAATTAGAAGCAACTGACTAGATGCACGCACAGCAACATCAGTGGGTCCTCAAAAAGCATTAATGAGAAAGCAAGGGACAGAATCAGATGTATATGTAAATTCATATAGTTTAATAATACACATTGTGTATGTATAAACAGATATACGTTTTAAAAGAAAATATGAACAAAAAGATACACACTAAACATACCAGAAGATCAAAACTGTTATTGATAGAGGGAAGGCCTAATGATAGTCGAAAATAAAGAAAATAAACAAATGTGATATACAGGTCATTGATAGTGTCTTAGGAGTTGAGATGTATAACTGATTTAACCCTCAGAAATTGAGAGCCAACAATTAGAAGGAAAATTTCAAAATATATGTAATGTTACATGAATATACTTAAAATAGTTTTGCTTGTCTAACTCACTCATACTCTTTTTGAAATGGACATCTTTGAGAATATTTCTTCTTTATTCCTTTCTTTGCTCACTTCCCCTCCTGTCCTCTCCTCTACCTCCTACCTCTTCCCTTTCCTCCCATTCCATTTTCCAGCCCTCTCTCCTCCATCCCTTCTCCCGCCCTCCCCCAACACTCTGTCTGTTTCCTTTCTTGTCTCATCTTTAGCTAATTTGAAGTGGTCATTTTAGAAATAAACAGCTGCTTGAGATGTTCAAGAGGGCTCTATATCATCCTGCCAATCAGTTAGTTAATAAAAACAGCTTAAGTGGACCCAGCAACCATGCTGTCTATGCAAATAACTGTCCTAACTATCCCTTAATAAAAATAGTGTTTATGCCTCCCCCAGTTGTTATTCCTTCTTAACTCCCAGTAGGGCATTAACAATCCATTTTTTTCAGGTGTTCATTTAATCTTACTTTGTTAGATGCTCTAGGCAAAATCATTCAATGAACAAGCCAACATAGTAGCCATCCTAGATGATAGACATATAAAGATTGATATGATATAGTTACTGAATTCTGGAAGAGTCCATTCTAGTGGAGAGTACATAGTTCATAGCCAGGGATGAAACAGCATCAAGGACAGACTACCAACACTACAGAATTTTTAAAAGGGTGCCATTTTTATGTCATGTTTTCAAGATAAGGGGGATAAATTAAAATATTTCCCAAGCTTAATTAAGAAAACTATCTCCTAAAGATTAAGAACATACTGGAGAGATAAGCTAGAGACAAGCTAGGATATTAATGACAGAAGGGGGAGCATGGATCCACGAAAGATTTAAAATGGATGATGATAGGTTGGATAACAGTAACGGAGATACAGAAATTTACCAGATTGACACAATTCATTATAGCATTGGTAAAAATAAATGAATGAATGACTGAATGAGTGAATGAATAAATAAATATTTTTAAAAGATCATTGAAAATCAGACTGTGTAGACCACATTTAATCATTACATTATACAGCATTTTAATCCTGACCAAAGCCTCCTGTAGGTAATATACTACGTAGTTGAGGGGTTTTGCCCTATTCTTGATTTCCTTTTCATGGGAAAGAAGAATGATTAATGTCCATCTTCTGTGTCAATGAGGTTCCCTAAAGCTCCTTTTTTGTAGCACCTTTGTTCACTGTTTTTGACATTTCTTGATCATTTTCCTGAATCAAGCTGTATATTTAATGTTTTTATATTGGATGGCCTGAGGCCTGGTTTGAACAGCATTTTAATTTATCTAAGTTAATATATTGGAGATTAAAAACATCCCTGTATATGATATTAATCCAGATACTTTGACATTGCCATTACTGCTCTTGGATAAGTTTCATCTTGCCATTCTGGCTACTTTAGGGGCCATTGGTTTCCAGTTCTCATGGAAAAATCTCATTCGAAACTCTGCTCCCTGGTGAAGGCTGATCCTTGATTATGGGTAAATTGAACTGTGAGATAGGATCAGTTTTAAGGTAGCAAACCAAGAAAGTCAACACATCATGGGATTCAAGCAATTGTTTCTCGATAACCATGATGTCCTACTTACTTTGGATTCTTGTTATATTGATATAAATGTGAGATGTTAGTACCAATCTTCCTCTCTTGTTATTGATATCAATTACATGCAATGTTTAGTAAATATGTTCAGTTACAATTTCTCTTAGCCTTAGAAATTGGATTCTACCCAAAATATTTCAGAATCAAAATCTCTCTAGAACATATATTCTATTCATTTGATGACTTTGATACACTAATGCTTCAAAGACACTTGAACTCAAAAATCTGCGATTTGTTTTTGCTACGTCAACTTGGCTAAGCTGGAACTGCATTTCCTAGGATTCCTTTCCTTTATGCTTCCCAGGCAGGATTGACCAAAATAAACATGTGCATGAGATGCAGAAGGCAGACGTGAAGCAGGAGTCACTTCTCTCTGAAGGTCACAGTGATTAGATGCATTGAGAGATAGAGCACGAGGTGCCAGTGGCTTTCAGCGTGTCCTCATTTACCCACGCTTTACATCCGGTCCTTCCTGACTGCTGGCCCTGCAACAGAGGCTCACCATGAGACGCAGAGACAACAGCACACCGCGGACTTGACCAACAGCTTCCTGTCATGGTCACATACTGAGAGGGCCATGGGCATGCCTGGCTTCCGAGATTCCCATGCAAACCCTAATTTGTGCATCATTGCCAGTGATTCCGGAGGGTGGCTTAGCAACTTTACTCTGGTCTCCAGCATCTCCATGCTAAACCCGACTTTCTAGCCTCTCCCACAGTTGGGTAATAAAGCCTTTAATCCATGATACTCTTAGTGTTTGTGTTTCCTGGGTTGCATCCTGACTGAGTACTTTAGGGTAATTTCATTCTAGCTTTTAGTGAGGAAGTGACAACAGTTTTACTTCTGAGGACTTGCCTTTTAACTGATGGTGTCTCCTTTGACTCATGATCCCTTTTATAGTTTTAGCTTAGAAAAAACTTGCTCAATTCCATGAAAACTCATTTCATCCAGGCAGAGTAGCAAATTTTCTTCACTAACTTTGAAAAAAGAAAGGAAGAAAGAAAGAAAGAAAAAGAAAGAAAGAAAGAAAGAAAGAAAGAAAGAAAGAAGAAAGAAAATGTTAATATATACTAAGCACTTAGAATTAGTCTTTAGTCATCAAAACAATTTTCCTGCCCATACCCAAATCTGTTTATTAAAGGGTTATGCACGTGTAATGTTTGTATGATTTAAATACCTATCTAAAGAGGATGATTTCAAAACTAACTTTAAAATAATTTTAGAAGTTAATTTCTCCTCGTGAATTACATGGATGTTTAGTCACATGGAAGAGCTAAACAGATGTCTTTATGAATAGAGTGTCTCACCCATGTGTACAGCTAGTCTTCATCTTGGTATAAAATTTGAACCTAAACCAGAGTTCTGATTTGTGGGCTAAGAGAATAGATTAAAAAGTGAAAATCCACACACAAAAAAAGAAGGCCAGAAGGCAAGAAAACAGGTTGGTACTGTACTTTCAGTATCATCTGTATCATTTCAGAAGAATACAAAAACATAATTATAACACTGCCATCACCACTAATAGTATCCATCATATGGACTAAACAACTCAGAGGTGAAGAAAGTTTATGGAAATAGTTAAATTCTGTTTAACTATTCATATAAATGGTCATTCATATAAATGACCATTGTGATTATGATGCTTTCTCCTTCTCTTTTCACTGTTTTTTTTTTTTTTTTTCTATCTGGTACTCAAACATGTTTCTTGCTGATATCAGCAAATTTGATAAGATAATCCATAAAACTGCCAGTGGGACTTGCTTTGTTCCCAGGCAACAGAGGCTTATTTTAAATATGGTCTTTCCGAAGCCATGATTCATCACTGCTGTCTAAGCCTGAAGTGACATTTCACAACGGAGACCTAGAGAGAGCTGAATCTTTCAGTGGCCTAATCAATTCAATTCAGCTGGTAGTAACTAAACACCTACATTGTACTTTCACATTCATTCACTAATTGGGAAGTGTGAGCATGCCCTCTGCACAGAACCATCAGAGACGCATCCCTCACAGGCCTCCTCCTCAGAGTTTCCGGCATTGCAGGGTGGCAACTATACAACAAATTATTTTCATACATAGCAGAGTTTATATAAAATGCTATAAAAAAGATATAAATCAGATGCTAGAAATGGAGGTGATAATTGAGTGGAGGAAACCAGCATTCCAGGCAGAAGAAATGGTCTGAGCAAAGACACAAAATTAGGAAAATGCAAGATATGCTCAAGGTAGATGGGCCTCAGGATTCCAAGGCACTTTATTTCCATTGTACCAACATTGTTCTGATTTATGAAATTCTCTTTTTTGACCACCATGGGACCTACGAAAAGGCATTAATTTTAGAGATTTGCCTAAAGTTAAGTGGTCTAATGTGTGGCCTCAAGATGAGTATCAAGTTACAGCACAGATTTTACCATGTACCAGAGCTTGCAATCACAACATTTTGACTCTGTGTGTTTACCAACTTATGTATACCAAAGCTGTTCACATATTTTCATTTTGTAATATGGCAATGTATATTTATCTGCTTTTTATTCATACGTTTTGTAGGATACCTCTGTTTCAAATTTATTTTTACAAAGTGTGATACCATTCCAGCATTTTACAAATGATAAAGAGCAAGGTGGAAGGGAGATTGGATTCATCATGTAAAGGTTAAATAATTCTGATTTTGAGCAATGAATATCGATTGCTCTTTTAAGATGTGTTTGAAGAATTCTTGTCATTGAGGAAAACATTTATCAAGATTATCATTCTTCAAGATTACTTATCTTGAAACTCATTCAAGCGCAAAAAGTTTGGTGAAGAAGCTATGGTAAACAGATGACTACTTTGCATATTAAGTTGTTTTGAAGTGTACTATTCTTGCTACAGGAATAATGGATATCTCTGGGAAATACTACAATCAGGTGTTTTTGCAAAATTGTAGCTTAGCTTTGGGATAGCCTGCGATGTGCTGAAAAAGGACTGTAGAAAAGGGAAAACCATTCTTGCAAAAAAACAAAACAAAACAGAAAAATCTCTAAATCCTCAGTAGTTTATTTGAATGAAAAATTTCCCTTGCTATTAAATTTACATAAAATTTTCTTTGCTTTGTTCAAGATAAACTCTATTATAAAAAGAACACTAATATAAAGTATATTAACATATTTTATTGTTTTCTAAATGTGACTTTTTCATAAATAATTTGAGCAATTTTAGGTAAATCACTTAACATTCTTTATATTTGTTCCCTCGTTCAGAAACTGAAAGAATTAGACTAGATGACCTTTATTAGGTTTCTGAAACTACATATAAATGGTTAAAATAGAGGTGAATTAAATATTTAGCAATATTTTTTTAAGATTTTATTTATTCATAAGAGACAGAGAGAGAGAGAGAGAGAGAGAGAGAGAGAGAGAGAAAGGCAGAGACACAGGCAGAGGGAGAAGCAGGCTCCCTGTGTGGAGCCTGACGTGGGACTTGATCCAGGGTCTCCAGGATCACGCCCTGGACTGAAGGCAGCGCTAAACCGCTGAGCCACCCAGGCTTGCTCAGCGATATTGGTTTGTAATGTCTAAATCGACATAGACAAATAGATTAAACAGATACAATCTTTGGTAATTAAACATGAAAAACTATTTTATACATATGAAAAGTAATAGATATTAAAATGGATACACATATTGGTGGGGAAAAAAAAAACAATATTTACTTGAATGGTCAAAAAAAAAAAAAAAAAGAATCAAGTCGTAGTGGAGACAGCAGGGATGGCAGTTCCCTAAAGGGAACATACAGGATAGAATGAAGATGGCATGTTTGTTGATACTGATAATGTAACTTACTCCCTTTCTAGATAAAATAAACCATAGGTGTCTCTAAATTACATTTGTATGGCTGTTGCTGTTATGAGTGCTTTGTGATATTATTAATGTTATTATAATTAGCATTTAGGTAGCAACGACAGGGATGGATGCAGAATGACTTCAGTGAGGAGAAGCTGAAGGCCCCCAGGAATTAAAAAAAAAGAGGCTGCTTCTGCCACAGATTGCATTTGAGTGGCCAAGCAGTTAATAACGTACCTATTCTAGGCTTCCCAGTTGTCTACAACCCAGAGATTTAATTCGCAGGATGATGGACATTTCCCTGCCTAGCCTTACTACCATGGGCAATAACACTAAGTAGACTACCCTTGTAGGCAAATTTCCTAAGATGCCTGGTTTAGATAAGTAGTTTCCAAATTTGCTGTTTTTATCGATTTTTCTGTTTTTAGCTTCATGTATTTCTATTGCTGTTCCCATTGGATCTTTTCCTCAGAAAACTCCCATCCCATTTGGAATGTAAGTTCCTTTGAGATTAAAGGCATGTTTGTCCCTCAGTGACTTCATCGTCATATTTTTCAAGCCTGGCTCCTGACACAGAAGACATGCTTAGCGAATTCTCTGAGGGAGGCACATTTTTTAAAATTTTTTATTTATTTATGATAGTCACAGAGAGAGAGAGAGAGAGAGAGAGAGAGAGAGGCAGCGACACAGGCATAGGGAGAAGCAGGCTCCATGCACCAGGAGCCCGACGTGGGATTCGATCCCGGTTCTCCAGGATCGCGCCCTGGGCCAAAGGCAGGTGCTAAACTGCTGCGCCACCCAGGGATCCCACATTTTTCAAAATCTGATCAAATTCTTAGCTCTGATGTTGTACATGCTTAAATTGTCCTCAACATAGTTGATTTTGGTAATTTATAGATAGGTAGATTTTCCTCTTCATTAAGATGAGATCATAAACTCCTGCCAAGATTCTCAGTAACCTCAAAGCCATATTGCATGTTAGTCCAAGAACTTACCATTCAATGTTCAAGGAGAGTGCAGTGTGTAATTCTTTATTTTTTAAGATTTTATTTATTTATTTTGAGAGAGAGAGTATGCACGTGAACCAGGGGAGGGGCAGAGAGAAAGAGAGAATCTCAAGCAGACTCCAAACCCAGCAGGGAGCCCAATGCAGGACTTGATCTCAGGACTCTGAGATGATGACCTGACCCGAAATCACAAGTCAGACACCTAACTGACTGAGCAGTCCAGGTGCCTCAAGTGCAGTGCATAATTCTACACAATAGGGCATGACCAAAAGCCTGGAGTTTTATACACTTTTATGGAAAAAATTTGTGTTCTATTGAAAGTAAATATTATTTTACTGAATGCATATATGGAGCATGTGCCATGAGAAGTGGTTTTGGAGGCACATGTGAAATATGTGAAGATTATTTTCTCATGAGGGGAAACACATAGTAAATAATAAAAATAACAAGCTGGTCCATTGTAAAGTATGTTAGAAGGTACTAATTAGGGCAAATAGATATGGGAGAGTGGGATCTGCTATGTGAGCAGAGGTTGGTTAGGTGTGGATTCTTGATTTTGGCGCAGGTCATGATCCAGAGTCATGGAATCCAACTCTGATTTGGCTCCATGCTCAGTGCAGGGTCTACTTGAGTTTCTTTCCCTCTGCCCCTTTTCTCCCCCCAAATAAATAGATCTTAAAAAAAAAAAAAAAGACATAGTACAAACTGTAATGTAAAGTATCTAATAGCTTTTGTATTGGCTATGTGATGAAATACTTATTTTGTATACACTGGGTTACAAGAAATGTGTTTCTGTATTCTATTTTGATTGAATAATGCTGTTTGAATAACCCAAAATATGCCCCACATACCCTCTCAAACAAGAGCTTCCACCTGAGTTTTGATTTTGGATGGAATAGCAGCTCTTTCCCTGTTTTTTTGGCTTTAATTCTGGGTCTTCTTTGACATTCTGTCTCATAACCCTTCTCCACCACATCCTCTCATTCCAACATTGTCCTCTTTTAATTATTAAGTCTCATAATATTTTCCTTTAAACTTATATTGATCCCATCTTCTTTTCTTTTCTTTTTTTTAAAGATTTTATTAAAAAAATAAAATAAAGATTTTATTTATTTATTCATGAGAGACACAGGGAGAGAGAGAGAGGCAGACACACAGGCAGAGGGAGAAGCAGGCTCCCTATGGGGAGCCCGACGCGGGACTCGATCCCAGCTCTCCAGGATCAGGCCCTGGGCTGAAAGCGACGCTAAACCACTGAGCCACCTGGGCTGTCCGATTCCACCTTACTTTCATCTTTATGTTTACCTTTTTGTCCTAGATAATTTCAGTAACTAAAATCACCCAGCCTTAGGCTCTTTGCTCCTTCAAACTATCCTAGATGCCATTTCTTAACAAACCTCATTAAACATAACCTTCTTCTACTAAAACAAACAAACAAACAAACAAACAAACAAAAAAAAACTTTCTTATATTATGAGCATCGTTCAAATCTCTTAATCATTATTCAAAACTCTGTGCTCTACATAGTTGCTTTTCCTTCCATTTGCTTTGAGTTATATTTAGTCATTGTAAGTTTCCAAGTACTGCCATATCTTTCTACCTTTCATCTCCATTTATTGAAACCAACTTAGTATTCAAATTCTATTTTAAATGTTATGGTTCCCATAAATTTGGCCTCAAATAGCCTCTCCCAAATCTGAATTTTGATAGTACTTTGTCTTTTATGACATTTCCCACTTTTTAACTTGTTTGGAGTTTTCTTATTCATTATCCATTTTCTAGTTAAGATCTTCTTTAAGAGAAGGAATCATAGCTTAATTATGTTTTTACCTATATCTAAATGGCTACCATGGTTCCTACCATGACAGGTACTCAAGATTATTTATTGGATAAATAAATGTGTAAATGAATCAATGAGTAATGATATAATCAAGCTTTCTAAAACTAAGGATTTCTTCTGGAAAATTTCCTTCCTATGGCAATAATGGCCCAAGTTTTTAGTTATTGCATTTTGTTTTTTCTCCCAACTAAATATACAAATCATTGACTTTAGCAAAACAAGTATTTCATTTGCTGATGAAAATGCTTAAGACAACAAAAAAGGGGCATATTAAGAATCAATGGAAGCTGCTACATCTGTATCTTTCTAACACCATCTGTCTCCCAAGTTGTTAGATGAATCCAAATCCCATCCAAGTTTTGCTGGTCTGCAACAGTAAAATGCTTCAGTGGCAATTCCAAACAGATTGAACATATTTCAATTAGACAATTTAGTTGTAAGAGCATTGTCTTGGCAGATAACCCTCCAGGGATCGTAATGAATATAGTTTAATTGGTTATTAAGTAAAATTTACAAAAGCTCAGAGCCTTAGTTTGAAAAACTTTTAGGCATCATTGAGGTATGGATTTTTGCATACAATAAACGTGATGAACACTTGCTACTGCAGCAGGTTTGGTGAGTGGTTGTATAAGTTAGATAACTACTCTAGCTAGCGGAGAAGTAGCATCTGAAAACACAAGTACATTTTTTAAATAGCTGAGAAACAATAAATATGTCCCTTGTATTAAGCTGAAAATTAAGCCTCAGCCATGGCATTTTGTCAAGAAATCTTGGACTGAGACTCAGAATTCCCAGATTCTAGGCCTAAAATTATAAAATATAATTAAGTTCCATATTTGTTTGGCATGATAATCACAAATATCGTTATCACTACACATTCCTGAAAAATAAAACTTCATGTTTGTACATATTGCGGGTATACAAAAATAAGTCTGAGGTTTAATCCTTACATAATTATATCTGTTTTCATCTAATTTAAGATGTAAGAATATATGGAGTTAGTGGTGACTAAGTATGTTCTTATTGTGTGTTTGTTAAGATTACATATGTAATGCTATGTGATGGCATGCTGCATCATAAGAAGCAAAAATCACTTTGCATTGGAAAGAAATTTTTACATCCTATATTTTTAAATCCCCCCTTTAACAAGTGGAAGGAAGAGAGGGTCAGAAAGGGCAAGACAATTTTCCATGAAGATAGTTCTCCAAATTCAGACACACAAATAGTTAGGCTGATATCCAAACCAATGTGATTGGCTTCCCAGCTGACTACTTAGGTGACTTTTATAAGTAACTAGCAAACACTTGTTTCCAAGCTGTGACACAGTGAAGAAAATCAATAGAGCCTCTAAAGGTGAAACAATGATTTAGGAAACTAAAGAAAAAATACAGAGAGAAAAACAGTCTAGAATTTCCTGACACCAACACTTTACACTCAATTTAACAGAAAATCAACTGTGATTTCCAGGAAAATCCCTTTCATCCCTCTAGATGATTATAATCACCACCAGGATCAGATACCTTCTATAAGTTAGACTTTCTTTCTATTATATAATGGAAATATAATGTAGCTTATATCACCATGGACATAAAAGCCAATTAAATTCTAATCAATGTATATTGTAATACTCTACCATATTTAAAGCATTATTTTAAGTAGTTTGGGAAATTTACATATGAAAAATGGTATCTAATACTTGTATTAATATTGTACTTTATGAAATTCCTTGTATGGATTGAATTCTGTCCTCTCAAAAGAAGTATGGAAGTGCTAACTTCTAGTCCACGTAAATGCGCCCTCATTTGGGAATAAGGTCTTTGCAAGTGTCATCAAGTTAGGATGAGGTCATTAGGTTGGGCCCTCATCCAGTAATGTTGGGCATTCTTATAAGAAAAGGAAAATTCCATGTGAGTGTATGGATATACAGGAGAGTGCCACCTGACAACAGGCAGAGAGGTTGGAGTGATGCAACTGCAAGTCAAGAAACACCAAGAATGTACAGCCACCGCCAAAAGGTAAGAAGAAGCAAGGAAGGATTCTCCTAAGAGTCTCAAAGGGTGAATGGCCCTTTGAGGGCCATTGATGATGGGCTGACACCTTGATTATAGACATCTAGCTCCCAAAATTGGGGGCAAATAAATTCTTGTGCTTTTAAGCCATCCAGATTTGGAGTTTACTATGGCAGCCTGAGTCAATGACTACACTCTTTTTCATAATTATCAGATTTTTAATCATTCAGGGCCTGCCCTAATTTGAGTTTAGATTTCCCAAGACTGTGATAGGATATTCCAGAAAAAAAAAAAAAAAAAAGAACTGTCATGAGAAAGATCGCAGGGGCAGGGATGAAAGGCCCACGTGAATGTAGTTTGCAATCTGGTTGGTCTTGGCACTTCTCCCAGTGGGAACTGTGGAAGTGAGCAGGGCACTGTCAAAAATAACTACAGCTCTTTCAGAAAAATTAACACCAAAGCTGAAAACAAATGGGCTGCTTGCTTCCAATTATTTTGTTCGTCCTAGGAAGAGAGGTAGGAGGTGCCCGTGTTTTATTACCACTACTGCTAAAGAGGGAGATAAAAACCATACAATTCAGGTCACTTACAGCAATAAAAGTCTTGTTTTCTCAACCTCTTTGGATCTTAAGAACTCTGCAGAATAGGTGAAAGAAGCACAGAAACCAGTAATTACATTGGGTATGTAAGACTCTATAATCACATGAATCCCCAAGTTTATAAAGGATTGTGGGCAATTCCTGACAGCAGCAAATGCAAGTCATAAAGCTCTGTGTACTTAAGGCTTCCCTCCTACTCTTCCTTCTTGGTATCTCAAATGAGATTAATTGGAAATTAATCAATTGAGTTCACCAAGGAGAAAATCTGTCAGAGTCATGACAAAGCCAGAAGTTTGTGTGCTACCAAAACTTTAATGATCAATTTCCACCTTTATAATTGTTTTCTGTGAGATATTTTAACATTATAGTCTTGATCCTTTTAAAATAATAACAACTCACATGTGCTGGGAACTAAGTGCTTTAAATTAATTAAATTTTAACAACCATCCTCTAAGGCATTTGGACATGATGAAGCAAATTTAGGATGGCAAAAGAATTTGCCCAGACTCACACACCTTAGGAGAGGCAGAACCAAGTTTCTCTAATCTTGCTCCAAGGCTTGTGTACTGAACCATTATTCTCTTCTGCCTCTGAAAGCTGGATGTTTTATAGGCTGAATACCAAAATCCCATATAGTTACTTTCTCTTACATCTATTTTTTTCTAAGCCAAATAGTCATCTTCACATATATACAGTGTCATCTTCAAGAAGCACAGAGTCTCTCCTGGCCACAGCCTGGTGACCAGCTCCCTCTACAGCCTGTCTCCAGCCCCTTTGTCTCAAATCCACCAGTCCCAACTCTCCTTTTGGTGGTATTTAAAAACACAACTTCTGTTTTATGATAAAAGAGACCTTTCCTCTTAATTACTACCTTTATCTCCATAAACTGTAGGAGACATCTCCCCGCCTATCCTGTGAGTCTTCATATTTGATTCATAAAATCCACACATGTGTAGCTCTTACCATCTTGAAATGACTTACTGCAATGTCAACTCCTTCAAATCATGTCTGGAGGGATCATGTGAGGTTCACTGCCAGCCTCCCAGAGTGCCAGATAGAGTGCTTTGCTTTTAGCATATGTAATCTTAAATTATGTCGTGGAAGCTAAAGAACAGAAACTAAGAACCAATCATTAATGCATGTAGAGTTGCTTGGATCACCACATGTAGAATATTTGTGATTGGAAGGAATCTCTCTATCTTCATGCCTTGTGAATTCCATCATCAGTAAGAAGAGGACAATTTATTATCTGCCTTGACAATGATAATGCAGATATATGTAGCTCACACTCTAAATTGATATGTCAATAAATATGAGATGTTATTACCAATGTTTTACCACAATCTTCTGCTATTTAACTGTGCTGGTTCATATTTTATTGTATTTTGAACTTTCTTCTTTCTTCTAAGCCAAATGTGAAAACAGATTTAACATAGTAACATTTCCCCTATTTTGTTAACTTTCCTACTATTCAAATGTGAATACATTAATAAACTTGACATTTTCTAGGTAATAGATTTTTTTATTGTCCCAAAGAAGTGATCATTTGAAAGTTTATGAATATCTGTAGATCTTTTTTTCTCTGTTCTCCTCTGTTTTATCCTTTGAAATAAAATATACATCCTTTTCTGTAGGAGATGATGGCATAAATTGTCTCAGCAAAAGAAAAGGTTGTTTAGCACAGCTAGTGTGCTTGAGTGTCAGTATTCGACGACATCATTGAGCTAAGGCTTCTCTCACTGATCTTCAAAATAGTACCTTTAACCTGGGGACAGAGCACATTGGCATCTGTCAATTCATTCACTAATTAAAATAAGGGTAATTCAGGGTGCCTGGGTGGCTCAGTCAGTCAAGCATCCTACTCATGCTTTTGGCTCAGGTCATGATCTCAAGATCGTGAGATTGAGCCTCACATCTGGCTCTGCCCTGGGCATAGAGCTTGCTTAAGATTCTCTCTCTCCCTCCACCCCTTCCTGCCCAGGTGTGCTCTCTATCTCTCTAAATAATAATAATAATAATAATAATAATAATAATAATAACTCTACCTGGTTAAAAATAAATTTATTTCTCAAAAATTTTTATATTAGGCTCATGAAGGAGAGAAATTTATAAGTAAAAATGACACAATCACTCTACTTTTCCTAACTGTCCATTCTCAGCCTGGAAGTTGATTCCTTTCCCATCCCTTGCTTTTCGGAAGCTTTTGTGCTTGAAGGTTCTAGTCAGAAAAAAAAATGCCAAGAGGTCCACGAAGGATGATTCCAATGGAATCATGGACTCCAAAAACATTTGGTGTGTTTATGAAGTATCTGAGAAAATAAGATTTGCCTTAATAATCTTGTGAATAATGGTCAGGCTTTCTCTCATCTAGTTCTTTGTACATATTGTATTCAGCTAGAGAAATAATATCACATTCCTCCCTGCTATGCAGGAATTAAGTGTAGAATTTCTGTCCTCTTGAGCCCCTAGAAATCCCCATATTAGAAAAGTACCTGAAGATACTGTTTCTTGGCTCCCAAAGATTTTGACTGAGATGTTGTGAATGAAAAGTTCTCACGAACGGTGTACAGAAGGGGCACCTACTTTGGTCAGAAATACTAACTTGGAAGATAACAGATTGTAATTAGTTTTCTAATTAGTTAGAAACTGGTACTGTTAGTATCTGGTAATGTCACTCAGGAGTTCAGCTTTGCCCTTGTCGTTTGAGGGTTTGAAGTGCAGCACTAAATAGCTTTTGTAGGTATTCTACGTGAAGTCCTAAATCTACTCAATGTTTGACATACAACAGAGGTCCTGCTACTGTAGGGATTTCAGTATATGAGAAGGAGTCTGGTAGAAGTGTTTGAAGGAATTCAGTAAAGTGGATGGTAATTTTTATATGAAGTCAAAATGAGTTTTTATTCTTTTTTTTAAGATCTTTATGACACAGAGAGAGAAGTAGAGACATAGGCAGAGGGAGAAACAGTCTTCCTGTGGGGACCCTGATGTGGGATTTGATCCCAGGACCCAGGGATCATGACCTGAGCTGAGCCACCCAGGTGCCCTGGGTTTTTATTCTTTAACAACCAAATACCTGCTAATACTCGACTTAACACTTCAACAACTCATATTTAGATGAAAAATTCCCATCTTTAAAAGTCTAACACTGCCAACTTAACACTTACTAGCCATTTACTTTGTATGAGGCCTCATGCTAAGCAATTTGGAGGAACAAAGAGATAAATAAGACAAGAGTCCAGCTCTTAAGAAGCTATTATCTGTTTGAAATAGCAGCCTTCTTGCCAAAGCACCCTGTCTCCTAGGACTTCTAAAAACACTCCAAGCTATGATTTCCCAGCTTTATTTATTTATTTATTTATTTATTTATTTATTTATTTATTTATTTTTTAAAGATTTTATTTATTTATTCATGAGAGACACAGAGAGAGGCAGAGCCACAGGCAGAGGGAGAAGCAGGCTCCTCACAGGGAGCCTGATGCGGGACTCGATCCCTGGACTCAGATCACACCCTGAGCCAAGGGCAGACACTCAACCGCTAAGCTACCCGGGCTTCCCAGTTTCCCAGGTTTAAATGTAATTTGTCTTAGTTTTTTTTTTTTTTTAATTAATCTCTGTACTCAACATGGGGCTCAGACTCACGACCCCAAGATCAAGAGTCACAAGCTCTACCAACTGAGCCAGCCAGGTGCCCTTAATTTGTCTTAATTTTTTAACCAACTTTCACAGTGATCTTTGAAATAATTGGAATTACCAATTGTTATACCAAGAATCATGACTTAAATGTGCTGTAAATACTTTTACATATAAATATATTACTTCATATTAATTTTGCACATTTATAGGTGACCAGTGCTTTGGATGTTGACCCTGTGGCACTGAGAAATCTTATAGTAACTTCTAATGGCAAATACTATGAAAGTTCAAAATCATAAGGGAAAATATTTCTATTTGAAAAATAGGCAACCTAGATCGGACATATACAGTTACTCTCATGTTATCAGAATACTTATTAGACTTGATACTCACTTCCTAGGATATGCCTGAAGGCAGCCTAATATTTCTATGTATCTATATATACATATGATTGCATTTTGCCAACATGGTCCATTTGGGGTACTTTCCCCAGCATGAATTCTACCCAAATTATCACAATGGAGACTTTGTTTATGCTTTCCATTATTCTAGTGTCTAAAATTTCAGCCTACAAGCCAGAGAGAAGAGATGAAACAGTCAGTTCATTAAATTAGAAATGCTGATAGATAGCCTACTTTTCCTGTGTCTGTCTTCTAGTCCTTTTCATAAACTGGCAGATAATTTCATAATCATCCAAACAGTTCTGGTCCTGTACATATAGCACAATCAAGACTCACCATGTTCCGGCAGCTTCACACTCATTTATTACCAGGATTACAGATGCCAAAAAAAATCATGCATTCACTAACTCTACAGTGAGTATTCAGTAGAGAGGAGTGTAAGTGAACAAGACAAATTACATTTTTTAAAACTCTTATGTTTTTTATTATTCAAGTAACAGTGAGATATTGCATAAGGAAAGCATATATTGTTTAAACATTTTTAGTGAAAATGTACATAGTTAGGTTTTAGTTCTACAAAATGGTGTGTATAATGTCATATAATGGTACACATTTATTAATATTAATATAACAAAATAAGTATGATTCCATTAATAATCATGAATGTTAAACTCATCTTTAACATTGTTATGGTAAGAACAAAATGTTCAGCCATGATATTGCACCACCAGATGACTTTGTGCTTGGGAGATTTAAAAATCAATCCCCCGTCCCCTCAGGAAGTCTTGATAACTCCGTAGATGTTTTTAAGTATCTGCATATTTTTGGAGAATGTAACATTGCTGAGATGTTTCTTAGAGCAAAACTGTTAGTGAGTGGAAATGGAAAAGCCCTAGACCTGGTAATAAATGCTCCAGGTTCAAGCTTTAGATCCCTCAGTTAATAATTGGAACATTAGCCAAGAATTAATTTCTGTGAATATTAGGCTTATTTTCTTGAACACAGGGATATTAATTTTGTCTTATAGTGCTACAATAATACACTAGATCAAAATCACTTTGCAAACGGAAATGCTTTGCATGGTTGCACATTATTATAGGACATAAATAGTTTGCATGTGTATGTTGATAAAGAAAAATTGCACCAACACTTGTTAAAATGGGAAGGAAGACTTTATTTGAAACTATTGCAATAGGGGTCAAAGTTATTGCAATAGAGGAGAGAGACTGAATTTAATTCCACTGAAACAAAAAGCTGGAGGATTTTTAAATGCTGGGGTGCACTAATAGAAAAGACTTTAGGGGGGAGATTGGTCAATGTGATTAGGCTATCTGTGTTTGCTAATTGACACTTCTTGAAGTAAGGCTCCTATGTACCCCCTGTCCCCGCTCCCCTTGCCCCTACCCCCCAAGACTGAGAGGCAGAAGCCCTATTTTTCTTGAAGATTATATCTAAAAGGGAAGAGGCTGAGAGAAGACTTACTTCTCAGAGAGGCAGAGAAAGAATCTACAATGGCAAGTTTTCTAATGGAAATGGTCTAAGAAAGTGGAGGTTAAGAATCTAGGGTCGGGGTTGCCCATGTGGCTCAGGTGGTTGAGCCTGACTTTTGATTATGGCTCAGGTCATGATTTCAGGGTTAAGCCCCCTGTGTGCTCTGCCCTGTGCTCCCTGCCACCCCCACCCCACCCCACCCCACCCCACCCCAGCTTGTACTGTCTCTCTCTCTCAAATTAATTAATTAATTAATTAATCAATTAATTAAATCTTTGAAACAAAAAAAGAATCTCTGGTCAGGAAGAAGCCTACCTAGAGTGCCTTGGCCAATGTGTGTCCGGATCACACAATTCCAAAGGCAAAAACAAACTGCTAAGTCAGCAGTCACAGACCAACCTTTTGTTCCTTGTTTCTGTTCACTGCTGACCATCATTCAGCCATCAGCACTACTGTATTCTGAAATTTATTTTTTACTGTTGGGGTTGTAAATGCATAATCAATGGCAGGCAAATAATAAAAAAATGAAAAACAAAAACAAATGACAAGAACTTTTGCACTGAGGTCCCTCCTCCGTGAGATTTATTGATGTTTGCATCTGAATGAACTTCTGTGGTGATAAATGTAGGCAGGCTTTATCGTTTGATTCAGGTAAATAAAGTAAAGAAGTACACAGTGTTCACAAAAACCTCCAGACATTGCTGCCAGGAATGGGCTAATATCCATGCAGAGTCGCATGCCTCTCAAGAGCTTTATTTTTCCTGGGTCCTTGTTCTGTGGTTGGGGGCAGGAAAGCATTTGACCTTCCCCATCCTTTTCTCAGTGGCCTCGATTTACCAAATAGCACTTGTTTAATATGGCAGGGTTGTCCTCTGGATATGTAAACATGTTGAATCTTGACGGTATTTTCTGATATAGCCAGTGACCTGAATGCTCATTGATTAAATAATGAGATCAGAATTTAAATCCCAATAATTCATAATAGTGAGAAAATGAAAAAGAGCAATCGAAACAATTGTGTTTAATACTTTACAGTTAGTAATAAAGCCCTACCATCTGCATGTATGTATTTGTTCCTTACAGCAGCCTTGTAAGTTTAATAAATTTTGACTTCACTTTACAGACAATAAAATATGCTCAGAGAGATTATGTGATATGAACACTTTCACACAGGGTAAGGGTTAACAGCCAGGTCTGGAAGTCTGTTCTGCAAGATAAGAGATGTAACATAGAGAATTGTCTAGAATATAAGCTCACTAGAAACACACTAGACCTTGAGTTCAAATTCTGACTTATGAGATGACTTAATGTAAATTAATTCAATAGCTATCAATTGTCTCTACATTTCTAAAAGAAATTTTGTGAGAAATTAAGGAGAAAACATGAAAAATTTCATGAATATCTTACATATAGTAGGTCTTCATATAGATCGTCTTTCTACTTTACTATCCTCTCTTCTTTCTCCCTCTGATTATCAACCCATTATTCATTCTATGGCACTGTGCCTTTTTGCTAAAAAGTTTAAGGGAAATAAATTTAAATTATCATCTTACAATTTTGAAATCAGCTTTCCTAGTTACACTTTGCATACAGTAACATTTACCCATTTTAACTGCATGTTACAACGAGTTTTGGTAGATTTCCATAGTAGTGCCATTTCCACCACAACAAAGATTCAGTTGGAACATTAATACCACATCCTTAAGTTCCCCTGTGTTCCTTTATGGGAAATCTCCAACCTCACCTTCAGGAGCAAGCAAACTTACAGCTTTGTCTTTTCCAGAATGTAGAAATGATCATGTTACTTTCTAAAAAAAAAAAAAAAAATTCCTTCTGAGATCTTAATTGGGTTTACATTGAACCTACAGATAAATTTGGGAGAATCGTCATCTTAACAATATTAAGTATTCAGATCTTTGTGTTCCTTTCAAAAGCCCATAACCCTGGTCTAATCATGAGAAAAAAAAGTCTGATAAATCTCAACTGAAAGACATTCTGCAAAATTGATCACACTATACCTTACACTGTCAGACCTCAAAAACAAGGAAAGACTGAGAAATTGCCACACCCAAGAAGAGCCCAAGGAGACCTGACAACTCCTTGTAACTTTGTATCCCACATGGAATCCTAGAAGAAAAGGGCATGAGGGTAAAAACTAAGGATATCAATATTTGGTCTATAATTCTAACCAATATGCTCTATTAATATAAGATATTACTAATGAGGAAAGTGGAATTATGTGCATGGGCACTTTGTACTATCTTCACAATTCTTCTCTTAGTCTAGAATTATTTTAAGATTAAAAGTTCATTAAAAAGATAAATTTATCAACCGTTACAAAACCTTGTCCATCTAAGCACCTAACTAGAAATCGAGAAGAAACTCTCCTCTTTTCCATCTCCCTCCATGACATACCAGCAAGTTCTAATTCTTCTTCAATTTCTTTTTAATGCTTTCCCTTCTCCATCTTTCCTGTTTCTTCAAACTTTCATCTCATCAAAATGCACTATTTAAAAAGCCTCCTAACTAGCACCATTTTCACCTGTCTCAAAATAAGAAATAAATGAATTGATGGATTAGAAAAGAATGGAATCAGTTAAAAAAAAAATCTTGACTGAGTAAATGTGAACATCTAATTGGCTTTATTAAGCGATTCATGAATCCATGAATCAGGCAACATCCCACCCAGCAAGTAGAGCGGAGCTGCAAGGAGCTGTACAAAATGGAAGGTTTCTATAGGAAAGAAGTTGGGGCAAGAAATTATGAGAAATAAAAGGGACTGTTTTAGACTCAATGGTGTTCCCCTATGGGAAAGGGCTAGAGGTCTTATTATGTAGGCTACCTCATCTTCCTATTGGGGGGGTGGGGAGAGCCCTTGTGACAGATGACCTCCTTGATGCTGATCAGAAAATTCCTAACTGATTGGTTAAGACTACATTTCTGGGGGAGGCTGACGCCTTCAGCGGGTTAAGAATTAAGTCCAAATTTAGTGATTTGGCTTAAATGACACCATTTTGACCCTGTGGTTTTCTTTTAAACAAATGCAAAAGACATTAACAACTTTTTAAAAGTTAAAGTTATGGATTTAATAAGTTTGATGGTCCTGAAATCATCTGGGGAGGAAAAAAGCTCTGATGATTAAAAAGAAAAGATTAATTTAGCTACTTTTTTTTTGCTATACTTAAGCTGCTTATCTTCCTCATGTTTTCCCAGAAATATTATTTCTCAAAGTCCTTTGCCAAAATATAATTTCTGTGATTGTCTCACAATGTCTTACAAGAACTTGCTTTGTAATTAGGGCCTTTGGGTGATTGGTTTTACTTATTTATAGCCTTGGTCGTCTAGGCACTGACAGATAATAATGTAGAATATTCATATTGTATTTTTGACAGTCGATTGAATTTCCAGGAATTATTATTTAAGTTATTCAAGTTGTCTTTGTTTCCTGGAGCAAAAATGAATTTTTGATGAACTAGCAAGTAACAGAATGATTTATTTTATTGTGCATCTTCTAACAAATGGCCAAAGACAATGTAGATTGTCCATGATTGCTTTTTGTGGGCTTTGACATGCGAGAAATAAATATAGCTTGATTGCAAATTATCAGAGCCAGCCTTTTTAAAAATTGCATGGTATGATATTTAAATTTGGCCTCTAATCTTCTTTCACCTTTGTATTTGGCTTCCACAGTACAACTGTATGACAAAACATGACTCACTCCATAAATATTCATGTTCATGAATCTTTTTCAGGAGCACATTTAATGCATTCTAGTGAAGTCAAGCTTCACTGGCTATGTTAGTTAGCTTGTATCCACTAAAACACACCTGTTCTCCAGGTAACATGTTCATTGATCCTTCATGGTTAAAAGATTTTGTTTTACGATGTGAAGCTTGGTGCTTCTAGTCAGTTGGAGGGTTTGACAAGGAGCCTGAGGGAATAGGGAGGAAACATTTAATTCTGAGGCCCAGACTTTTTATCTGAAAGGTAGTTAAAATGGCATCTACCCGGAACTTCACTAGCCGACTTCAAAAGTACATGGTTGAAAAAGCAGCCTTTTGATTTCGCTTATCTCCCTATGAGGCACGCTTATCAGAAAAGATTAGAGGTGCAGAGTTAATGCTATCAGCAGGAGCGCTGTCCCTGAAGCTTTCACTAACTAGCAACCACAATCTATCACTGTAGTGAAACAATTGGTAATGTGCTTGATATTTCCCCATCCACCTGGCATTTGTGAACCTTCACGTCGGAGACAAAACCAAAAATGGGAGCCTGATAGTGCAAACATAGTCCTAAAGACAAAAACAAAGAATTTAAATAAATTCCGAGAATAAGGTGAAAAATTAAGATGTCTATAAAGGATATAATGGAAGGGGCAGGATTGGGTGGAAGAAGGTGTGTCTAGAAAAAAATGATAAATTATTTTTGGAAGCCAAAAAAAAGTGAAAAATAAGTGCAAACAAGCAGATGAGTAGAGGTAAATTAAGAATGTATTGAGAGGGATCCCTGGGTGGCGCAGCGGTTTGGCGCCTGCCTTTGGCCCAGGGCGCGATCCTGGAGACCCCGGATCGAATCCCACGTCAGGCTCCCGGTGCATGGAGCCTGCTTCTCCCTCTGCCTGTGTCTCTGCCTCTCTCTCTTTCTCTCTGTGACTATCATAAATAAATAAAAATTAAAAAAAAAAGAATGTATTGAGAGAAAAATTCATGTGAAGGTCTAACCATACTCTAGCTGGTCTAAAGGATTAACTTGCTTCAAGTTAACACACTTTTTGCTTGCTGACTTAAGGCCCCTGATGGGTAAGAGAACTAATTTACTTTCTTTGAGATTTGCAGACCAATGGCCTTGGAAAATAAAGGCCCAGAATGTCCCCAAGCCACAGAAGCCAGCAGATCTGTTTGAAGTCCACTTCACTTTCTGAGTAGCTCAACAATCTTCTAGCAAAATGCTTTCCTTTTTTCAAGGTCACACCACTGTCATCAGTGACCTCCCTTTGCCCATCTGTAGACTTTGCCCTCTTTTGCAGAAAGAGCAGAGTACTCTTGCACAACTCCTGGATAACAAGGAACCAGACCTTCTGGCAAACCCAACCCCCCACCCCCATCCTAACCTGGGCACCAAAGAACTAGACCTTCTTGCATAACCTCCAAGCACCAAGATAACTCTGTAGTTGACATTATTGAGTCTGCATGTAATCAAGAAATGTCATGGGCCCCAGTATTCTCTAGACCAACTAAACCCCTTTAAAAATCTCTGGGCCAGGCAGAAACCTGGGAGTTGGCCTTTGGACAAGAGTCTGCCCTCTCCCCAGGTGGCCAGCTTCCTGTCTAAAGCTCATATTCCTTTCCAGTCAAAACTCATCTCTTGGGTACTGGCCTTTCAAGTGATTGGCAGCCCAATTTGGGTCTTGGTAACAAAGGGGAAAAAAGGGAACACACAGAGGGGCAGCAGTTTAAAAGGGAGGAAAAGGACCAGTTACCTAACAGATCTTAGCATTCTCAAAAGGAGGGGCAATCCACAGGTAGTGTGGACCCAGCAGAGCCTGAAAGGCAAGGAGAACTGGCTGTGCTTCTCCTTATCTGCCCCCAGCTCCCAGCCTTTTAGCCCAACAGCCCTTTTGCGACCCCAACTGCCATGTATTCCTGGCATGAAGTGCCCATAACCAGCTGGACCAAGCTGTTGTATTACATCCAACACTATGTACTCGCTTCAACATCCATGCTCACCCTTGGGTTGGTATAAGTCATGTTCAAGTACTTGCCGTGGGGGGAAAGATCAGTGGAGAATGGTTAGGAGGAAAGAAGAGAGGTCAGGTCATCACTGGGCAACCTCCAGTCATGGGTGCAGACTGAGGCCCAATAATGTTGCTAAGCAATCAATCCTAGCATTCCCTCCCTTCCATTCCTGAGGAGGCTCAGATGGTGTAATTTCAGAGTAACCAAGCAAACCTTCTTCCTTTTCTCCTTGCCTTCTTGAGAGTAGCACAGTTTTTTTCTGAAGTCAAGGGTCAGATGAATGGCCTAAAGAAATCCACTAACCTTCCCTACTATTCAGACTGTCACCACCTACTAGAAGTGGGGAAATAGTCAAAGGAGCACTCTATACAAGGGTAGGAATGTAGGTAAGAGGTTGGCATGCCTTCCCTTTTTTCTCGTTTGGACCTTTATGAAGGAAAGGTACAGCAATTGAGGCATGATTCGGCGGGGGCTGTCATTAGTGGCAGACCACACAACCAGGTGCCACAGTTTGCCTCTAGCTTCCAGCCTCCTGTTCCAGCTGCCAGGAAGTGGAAGGGGGTGGTGGAGAGGCTGACTCAATGGAGCGGAGCCAGGGGCAGTGAGAGGCTGCCAGGGACCTCACTGCTGTGAAGAGCCAGGCTGCAGCTGGGCCCATCAAACCGCTCCACACAGGGCCCCGCGGTGTAACAAGAGGATGAGGGATGGATGGACCAGGCCGGGTTCTGCAGAAACTTCAATGTAATGCTCAAGGTGGCAGAAACTGGAGCCCCTGAAAGGATAACATTGGCATGTCAAAGGACCTGATCACTTACTTTATCATTGACTTTAAAAAAAGAAACCACCACACATGCATGCTGAAAATTAATAGTAGCTGCAGCAGACGGAATTATAGTTGTTAATCATGCTCAGCATGCTCAGCATGCCTCAGAGTGATGGAAACAATATGTTGCCAAAGTGCAGGACTTTTGCCGTTAGAAAATAATGTAAATTTTCCTTTTCTTAAACTTTCTAGGTTAAAAAAAACCACTGTCTTATGTCTCATCACAGCCCTGTGAATCTGGCAGGGCAGGGATTATTAACCCTTTTATGCAGATTCAGGACCCAAGAGCAAGAGAATGTGTGAAACTGGGCTCTGACCACCAGTCTACTCATTGCTCTTTCTACCTAACCTTCCCATTCTGCAGATCATCTTCCATATAAATTTGGCTGGGTAAGGGAAGAATTATTTCTCAGCTGTGGCATTTTCTAAAGAACTACCAGCAAGGGGCACCTGGGTGGCTCAGTGGTTGAGTGTCTACCTTTGGCTCAGGTCATGAGACCAAGGTCCTGGTATCGAGTCCAGCATCAGGCTCCCTCCAGGGAGTCTGCTTCTCCCTCTGCTTATGTCTCTGCTTCTCTCTCTGTGTCTCTCATGAATAAATAAGTAAAAATCCTAAAAAAAAAGAACTATCAATAAGACATGGACTGAAGTTATTTGTGGTTTTGAAGGGTCCAGGTCACAGTCTTCCCTGTTTTCTATGCTCAGTTGTGGCCTGAGTTCCCTCACTTTCCCACGTGATCATTGAATTTCTGTGTGATCTTAGACATTAGATTTCCTGCCTAGAAAATGAAAGGTTCAGGAAATTTTCTGCAGAGGCACACCACAGCTTCCTTGGTAGGGGCCACCGAGCAAGGGACATGTACAGAAGTGTGTTAGACCCCTTTTCACTGCAACCAGTGCAACCCTATACTTATCTGTCGAACATGGAGGTCTTCGGTAAAGTTTTGTTTGGGCAACTCTCATTCCAAACGTAAAAGGTTTGGAAACAACTGGACCAGATGCTTTCTTTCTTTCTTTTTCTTTTTCTTTTTTTTTTTTTTTCAGATGCTTTCTAAATTCATTCTGGCTTTGCTATCCTAAGATCACATAGACCCTATCAACATTTTAGGTTTATGCTGTAGTATGTTAATTCTTTCAGCATAAAAGCTAAGTATTCTGATAAAAATACGTCAGAGAACAAAACATCCAACCTTTTTTTTTAAAAAAAATATTTTATTTATTTATTCATGAGAGACACAGGCAGAGGGAGAAGCAGGCTCCATGCAGAGAGCCTGATGCAAGACTTGATCCAGGACCCTGGGCTCATGACCTGAGCCAAAGGCAGACGTTCAACCACTGAGCCACCCAGGCACTCCACATCCAACCCTTTTTAACAAGCTGTCTCAGTACTTGGTGCCTGAAGAGCATTCTATTTAATTCCCCATTTTCCTGCCTTAATCCCTCCCATTGGCCAAGTCCATGGCTGAGGAAGCAGAGAATGGGGAGCTGCTATCTTTGCTTCTCCCCTCTAAGACTCATTTCTAAAGTGGGATTAATACCTGGGTACGATATCATTGCAAATAGTAAATGGATTAAAATTAATAAATATGCTTAGCACGATCTCTGGCACATTTTGTTGCTCACAGATTGTTAGCTCTCCCCACTGATTTCTCTGACTTAACCCATCCTAAGATCTTTACCAGCATGTTTAGTCACCCTAGTCTTTTTTTTTTTTTTTTTGATAATACACCATTTTCATCACCAAGGAATGCAACCTCTAAGGATATAATTAGCTGTTACAAACTCATATGACTATAAAGACTGGGTAAGTAAGATAAATTAATAAAATGTCCCTACCATAAGGCAATATGGAGTGGCTATTTGTTTTATCTTGCTGAATTTTGCCATCAGATCCAGTGGGATCAGAGAGGCTGGATATCCACATTTTCATTACAAATTACTCATATTAAATGTTGGCTTATTGTCTTTATACCAAAACACCTCTACGAAGTGACCTTGGCAAGCCTACAGAGTGTTTATTACACTGATTTGGAACTTGGGGAAGTAAGTGGGAAGATTCTGAATTTATTTTATGTAAGGTTCTAATTTATACTTCTAAACTATTGTACTTGAGGTTTTTGGGTGCCTGAATGAATATAGGAGCCAAGGACTGACCCTGAACTTTTCTTCTCATCCACTCTTGCCCTCCATTCTCTAAGTGACAGCTAATTTAAATGGAGATGTTTCAAGGTCTGGATGCAAGGGTCAAGTTGATGGGAACAGAATGGAATCATGGCATTGATTTTGAATGGCTTGCTTTCTGACAGGTTATACAGTCCAAAAGTGTATAAGACATCCATTTTCAAAGGGTTGTGAGTTGTGCAAAATGTTAATTTGTGGGGTTTGGTATTCTAGAATTCAGAAATTAGGATTATTTCACTTAATTGATCCAGGTCTCCTTGTGCTGTCCTATAATATACCCCTGCCACCCAAATGATCAGTAAAGTAACTGCTCCAGGGAACAAGTCTTCAAAACCAAAAGTAAACTCACTCAGGAGGCATATTTTTTCTTTGTGGTTTATAAACTTATATCTCCTGATATAAAATTTATATTTATAAATCTGTTTTTGAAAGAAGAAAAAAGAGATCCCTGGGTGGCGCAGCGGTTCGGCGCCTGCCTTTGGCCCAAGGCGCGATCCTGGAGACCCGGAATCGAATCCCACGTCGGGCTCCCAGTGCATGGAGCCTGCTTCTCCCTCTGCCTGTGTCTCTGCCCCTCTCTCTCTCATTCTATGTGACTATCATAAATAAATAAATAAATAAAAAGAAGAAGAAAGAAGAAAAAATATAAAGGAACAGGAAAATACTTAGTCTACATGCAATTACCCAATCCTAGCTATTATTTTGTCACATTCTCTTTTACCGGTAATCCTACTAAAACATATATGGTTTTATATAAATGTATTTTGTATATATGAAATTTATGGCAAAATATAAGTATATTTATATTTATAAGTATATTTATTCTGCTTATTAAATTTTCAGCTTCTTATTTTATTCTCATTTTCTCTTAATTCTTTAACCCCTTTAGAGGTATTGTTAACCCTGGCTGACATTGGAATTAACAGAGAAGCTTTTGGAAAAAATACTGATGTCCAGGCCTAAGCCCCAGATCAGATACAACAGGATCTGAAAAAAGAAGGCCTTTTAAAAAAAGTTTTCATATTGAAATAATTTTAGGCTTATAGAAGAGTCACAAAAATAGCACAGAGCATTCTTATGACAGCTTCATCTAATGTTAATGCCTCACCTAATCATAGTATAGTTATCAAAATTAAGAAATCAACATTGGCTCAATACTACTTAAATTATAGACTCCATTTGAACATCACTAATTTTTCCACTAATGTGACTTTTCCTGTTCTAATATCTAATCCAGGATTCCCATTTAGTAGTCACATCTTATATTCCTCTTCTCCAATCTCTGACACTTCCTCAGTCTTTCCTTAACATGGCCTTAACATTTTTGAAGAATTCGGGTCAGAATGTTTTTCAATTTGGAGTTAACTGATATCTCCCAAGATTATACTGGTGGGTAAAAATACAACAGGAATGGGGCCCTGGGGTGGTTCAGTCGTTTAAGCGTCTGACTCTTGATTTTAGCTAGGGTCATGATCTCAGGGTCATGAGATGGAGCCCCACAATAAGCTTGTGATGAGTGTGGAGCCTCCTTAAGATTCTCTTTCTCCCTCTTCCCCTCCACTTCCCCCACTGTCTGCCCCTGCCTCTCAGGTGTGTACACACACCAAAAATCAAACCCCAAAGTGGTAATGTGTCCTTCTCAGTGTATCAATATATTTTATTAATGATTATGTCACCCTTGATAATTTGGTTAAGGTGATGTCTGACAGATTTGTGCAGTGGAAATTGTTATTTCTTTTCTTTATGTTTAATAAACACCTGGAGTGAGATGTATTGACACTATGCAAATTCCATGATTCTCCTTAAACTTTAACCTACTAATATTAGTATTCCATGGATCTTGCCTGCAGCAATTGTCATTGTGATATTTTAATGGTGGTTTTCTATTTCCCTTTTTTATTCTAAATTTATTAATGGGAATTCTTCTGTAAGGAAGAGGTGCAATACTTCTCCTTCTTATATTCATTACATCATGTGTTTTTATCAGCACAGAATCATGAATATGTATTTTATTGTTTGTTATCCAATACAGTAGCTATATACCGTGTTGGTCAAACTGTTCCAGATTTGACCATTGTCAACTTTTTTGGGCACCTGGTGGCTCAGTGCTTGAGCATCTGCCTTTGGCTCAGGTCATGAGACCAGGGTCCTGGGATCGAGTTCTGCATCAGGCTTCCCACAGGGAACCTGCTTCTCCCTCTGCCTATGTCTCTGCCTCTCTCTCTGTCTCTCATGAATAAATAAATAAAAACTTTTAAAAAATGATACCAAGAAACCAAGATGTGTAGGCTAAATGTTATTGCTAATGGATGTCACTGCTTCTAGGTCTCCTCTGAAGACAGAGCTACAAAGGTCTGAGGAGCCTTAGTCCTCTCCTCAGTCCTCTCCTCCTGTCCCCCTTTGTTTTAACTTCTGTTTCTGAGGGTGAGAAAACTGGCTCTCATTATCTGTCACATATTTATGTACCTGTTCCAATACAGAGTAAATAGAAAGTTCCAAAATTGATCATTGTTACCCTGTTGGAAATGAGTTTATCAACTAGAATACTGTGCTTGTGTACAGTTCTTTTTGTTCAGATCTTTTTTTTTTTTTTTTTTAGATTGTTGGTCTTCCTAGAGTTCTTAACATATTCTGAATAGACAGCTTTTATCAGATATGCACGTTATAAATACTTTCATTTAGTCTGCAGCTATCTTTCATTCTCTTAATAGTTTCTTTGGAAGTACAGTTGTTTTAAACTTTGAGTCTCATTTTAATATTATGTTATTATTTTTCTTTACGAATTGTATTTGGCATTGTATCTAAAAAGTAAAAAAAAATTGCTAAGCCAACCAAGGTCATGCAGAATGTTCTCCTACGTTTTATTAGAGAAGCTAGAAGTTTTACAGTCTTATATTTTATATTTATATCCATAATCCATTTTAAGTTAATTTTGTAAAAGATGTGATGTATATATTAAGGTCATTTTTTTTGCATATGAACATCTGCTTCTAGTTCTATCAGTTTTTACTTCATGTATTTTGAAACTCTGTTATGAGATAATTTCACATTTGTTATTATTATACCCCCTTAGAGAATTGACCCTGTATTACCAAGTAGTATCCTGTTTCAACCCTGATATTCCTTATTCTGAAGTAAAAATTTGTCTCTTATTACTATAGATACCCTAGCTTTCTTTTGATGAGTGTTATCATCCCTTTACTTTTAATCTATGTCTCTATGGTAAGGGGATTTTTCTCAGTAAATAGTTTGGTGTTGCTTTTTTATTCACTCTGTTATTTTTTTAAAAAACAAATGTGTAGATGAGTCCTACTTAGTGTGATTATTATTATAATTGCATTAAAGTCTACTCTCTTATTAGGTATTTTCTATTTGTTTCTTCTGTTCTTTCTTCTCTTTTATACCTTCTCTTGGATTAATTGAATATATTTTTTATTCCCTTTTATCTTCTCTATTGACTCATTACTTATATCTTTCTTTGTAAGGTTTTGTTAGTGGTTGTCCTAAAGGTTTCTATATATATTTAATTAATCAGTCTATCTTCAAACAATATTATGCCAGTCACATGTTTTGTAATTATACACATTGCCTTCTTCCCATTCTTTGTGCCATTGTTTTTATGCCCTTATATGCTATAAACATAAAAGAGATTGCTACAATTTTTGCTTTCAATCCTCAGTTATATATTTTTAAAGATTTTATTTATTTGACACAGAGAGAGAGAGCACAAGCAGGTGGAGCAGCAGATAGAGAGAGAGGTAGAAGCAGAGTCCTCACTAAGCAGAGAGCCCCATGTGGGGCTCAATCCTAGGACCTCGGGATCATGATCTGAGCCGAAGGCAGATGCTTAATCAACTGAGCCACCCAGGCACTCTGCTCAGTTATATTTTAAAGTAATTAAAAAGAAGAAAAAATAAAATTTCATACTATCTTCATTTATATTTTAGTTCTCTTTATCTTTTTGTATGGTTATGAGTTTCTGTCTGGTGTCATATTGTTTCTCCTTGAATACATTCCTTTTTCATAACTTGGAGATGCTGTCTACTAGCTATAAATTCCCAGAGTACTGGTTTTTCTACAGGAAATATTTCTTCTTCACTTTTATAAAATACTTGTGTTAGGTATGGAATCATAGTTCGACAGATTTATTTTTCTTTGACACTTCAAAGACATCACTTCATTGCTTTCTGCATGATTTCTGGAAAAAAAAAGAGGTCTACTATCATTCTAATTGTTGTTCCTCTTTATGCAGTGTATCATTTTTCTTTGGACTTCTTCCAGATTTCTCTCTCTCTCTCTTTTTTCCCCAGCCATTTAAACACAGTATGTCAGGGGCACGTGCACATGTGTGTGTGTTTGGTGTGAATGTTCTTTGCTTGCTATGCCTCACAAAGGATCTAACTATAGCAAGTTAACTTGATATGTGCAAGCCTGGAGGAGGATGGAGGACATTCTCTGCTATGAGTAAGCCTCATCCTTAGCCAGGCATTGCATCCCTGGGAGGTGGATGTGTGGCCCTCTGAGTGTTCCCAGCCATCTCCTTGCAGAGTTCTGAGCCCAGCATGCATTTAATCCTCATTACAGCCACACATGTTATTTATAATAGCTGTGAGTAATTTCTTCTTGGCAGAAATCCCCATTCTATTTAGTATTACTGAGACACAGGCTCTACAATTATGTTTGCAAAGTACAGACACGTAGTAGGTATTCAGCAGATGGCGGCACCTTTCCTCTTGTCTCCACTTAAGGTGTTGTGAGCTTAGGAGATATTTTCATGAGGAATTGGGTATGTGGGCAAGGGACAGATTTTCTTCTATGCGAATATTGTTTTCAAGCCAGGCAGACAGTGAAGTTCCTTTGCTTTGTAATTCAATAATTACTTATTTACAGACTCAGCAATTGGCAAGGTCACTGTGACCTTCCTTGAGACAAACTATCCTGTTCCAGAGCCCATTGAGCTCTGGCTGTTTTGCTAATTTGGTTTCTGGGGTTTGTGGGAATCCTGCCACATTCATAAGATTATTTATGTTCCCTTTGCATTCAGGTACATAGCTAACATAATTCACATGCATATTTATAAACGTTTACTCTAAAGACTAAGACAAGTTTTGTTTTTCTGAATAAATAGCTTTATTTACTTATTTATTTATTGCAAGTGGATTGTTATAGAGCAGATTTTTTTTAATTAACATTTTGATTAATGAGATCTTCAACATTCATTACTATACTCTGTATAATTCTGTTAAGGTATAGAACATTTATAAAATGGCTTTAGTATATATTTGATGATTTTCCTCTGTTGTTTGCCTATTCACCAAGTTGATTTCTCCAGTCTAATGAACAAATATTGAAGATTAATAGAAATGAATGCAATTATCTAAATGGAAAACAAACACTTCCCATGTGGTCAGTTAATTCTTATCTTTTTCAGAATAATTTTATTCCATTTATTATTTGAACAAAGAATACTTTCACCAAGACCTAGACTTACTAGGTCAACTTACTCACAGTTGAAGGACACTAAAAAAAAAAAAAAAAAAAAAATCAGAGAGATAGGTGGTTGCTGAGCCACACATATTCTTGTATTAATCTTTAAGGATGTGCTGTATGAGAAATTGTCCTTTTGAAAATGATACATCTACTTCAAAATCCTGAAGCACAGCGTGCAGCCACGTGAGCCGGGTTATCCGTGTTCTCAGACAATGTCTATGTCTCCATCACCAATAATGTGTTCCTTTATCCAGACATGGCTGCGACAAGGACTTCCTGGTGCAAAATCCACATCTTTACGTCAATTTTTTACTTAAGGGCTCTGCTCTTTTTTTATTTTGTTCTCGGGAGACATGGGTCTCATCTTTTAAAGAGATGAGCTTTTTTGGTGTGCTTTAATTTCCCCAGGAATTTTTGAGGGCATCAGACCACTGTCTCTTCTTCTGTGTAATCATTCCCTTCGCCTCTCTTGTTGCTGTCCCACTGCCTACACTATTCACATGTCTTCCCAATTGTTGTCACAGTTCCCCCACACCCCTCTTGGCCACATCTCCGACAGCAATACATTGCCTTTTGTGTGTTTTCCTAATTTACATCAAATTAAGTCCAATTACATCTGCTTCCATGCTGCCTATTCACTTTTTTTAAGCTTGAATTTTAAATATGAAGCATGTACTGAGTTCATAAAGTCACTAATTCTACCAGACTTGTTAAGTCAAATAGTGATGCCAAGACTCTTCCTCACTTCCCCTTTTCCAGAGAAAATCACTTTCAATTAATTTTTTTGCACTGTCATATCTGAACATTTTAATATCTCCAAATACCATGGTTTTGTCATGACTTCATGACTGCTCTTTTTTTGAACCTGAACAGTGTCTATTGACTGTCTACCATGAATGACTCCAAAGATATGTGCAAACTGCCATCTCGTCACTCTGCTAGGAGAAATCTGTTAAAATTTTGGTTATATCTACATTCAGTTTCAAAAATTGTTCTTGAATGATTTTGCTATTTCTGGGCTCTACTTTCTCCATATTTGGACTACCTTTTTGAGATATCTTCGGCCTTACATAAGTTCTGTTGACTTTCACATTTTTCTTCTCATATTTAATTTCTATAGGATATATTTTTATTTGTTTTCTGAATGATTCATTTTCATAATATCCTAGAGTTGTTTGGTGAATCAAATACATTATCTTATTTCTTATTTATCTTGTCTTACTTATTTCTTATTTCTTTCTTATTTCTTATTATCTTATCTTCTCTTATTATCTTATTTCTTTGAACATATCAAAGATACTTAAAATTTTTGTTTTCTCTTCATAGTCTCCGCTTCCTCCAACTTGCTTTGTTCAATCTACTCTTTTGGACTCCTTTTCTGTGTGAGAGGCTTTCCTCAGACATCTAGTGATACAGGTTGCATTTTCCTATTTGAGACTGTTATGAGCTAAATGCTTGATTAGTGACTCTAAGCATGAAGATGGGTCTTAGCTCACTAGCTCTTTTACTCTAATATGATTGAGTAATTAATTTCTTAGGAAACCCCAAATGTCCAAATATTTAGGCTTTTCTTTTGTTGAGCATCAGATTACATGACAGGACCCTTCTCACCTGTAGTGTGGGCAGGAAAGGCCGGTTACTGGTATTTGGGAAGTGGGAGAAGAAGCCTGGAGGATCAGCATTTTATATGCATCAGTTTATTTGATCCCCCTGTTTGCATAAGCTACATCAGCCCTCACAGTCCTTGGAATGTCTTAGTCCAGACGTCCTCAGTGGTCAAGTTGGTTAAGGTAGGAAGTGCATCTACCAGAATCTCTTTCCCTGTATTAACCTATTTCCCTAGGTTGGATTTGGCCAAAAAGAAACTTTAGTAAGATTTAAAAGGAAGAAATGAAGCATCACTTAATATACTCTGAATCTCTTTATATTTGCCAGACTGAGCACAGGGGACCCACAGAAAGCTAGGGGCTTCCCTGAAGATTCACATGTGTAGTAGCTACCTAGAATCAATAGCTTCCCATAGACATTTCCATCAGCTTTCTCTGTGCTGTCTCACTTTGCTCTTGGACATGTTTGGCTTTTCAGATGGACTGATGATTTCTCTGATTCTCCAGCTCCTCTCACCCATGGTTGTGTAAAGGCTACTCTTTATAACACACATGATTGCATCACATTCATAGTCTCTCTACTCCCCTGTCTGAACCTTGACCGATAGACCTTTTCAGTGGATAAAGTGCCATCTTCTGCTCATCCTAAGGAAGAGATGGGATAGCTGTAAGCTTAGGCACAGTTGGGCTTTTAGATGAACTCTTGGGACCTGAGAGGATTGCCCTTCACCCTTCATCTACTTTGCTTCACCACCACTTCCAGCATTTCTGGTGCTGTGGTTCCTCAAGTTCGGTCCTAGATCCTCTCACTGCAGTCTTGGGATTTAGCTCAGGGCAGAAGTCCATTTTCTCTGCTTTCCGGCATCTGCAATACTGTGATATTTAGAACATTATCTCTTCCCCTATCTTCTGCATCTTTGTAGATCTGTGCCTTGAAAATTACCTGGTATTTCAGTGAGATTTGAGCTTCAGTGGGACTTCAGAAGAGAATGAACCCGTATCTGTGTTCAAACTGCTGTTTCTACTGAATCATCTCCATTCACATTCTGAACTTTCTAATCTGACTACTAGCTCTCAATTCTACTATTCCTTCCTTGTGAATAGACTGGTTGTTGAATTAAAAGCCCTCTTCCCCAGCCCTTGTTGTCCTTATTTTTTCAACAATATTTTATATGACTGACCCTCCTGCTCATGAATTTCCTTTACTGCCTTCCTCCTTCTCCCCTCCCTTCCTTTTACTCTGTCTTCAGCACTACCAACATTTATGGAGCATCAATTTTATGCCAGATTTTTAGCCAGGCATTACCATTTCCTCAAAGAGAATGGAGGAAACTGACCCCCAAAGTTTGGAGAGTCGAAAAATACTTTAAATTACAGTGTGCCTTCATTGATGGTACTAGAAGAATTCCTCCCACTCACTGTGGAAATGACAGGTTGTAAATTACCTCATGCTATTAGGGTCTAAAGCAGACAGCATATCAGCCTGCATGAATGCTTCCTTCTAAGGGGGCCTGGCGGTCCATTATTTCAGGGCTCCTAATTCTTTGCAGAGCATCTGGTTAATAGCATGTGGACTTTGGTTCTGCTAGGCTAAACACTGAACAGGAAAATCCAGTGAGGACGTGGAGAAAGGTCCTTTTCCAATACACTGGAGACAAGTGTTTAGTCTGAGGGAGGAGGTGGCCTTCTGTCTTTGTCACAAATCCTGGACTGAAGGACAAAAGGAGCAACAGTCACCAAGGGAGTGCCCACCACATATTGTTACTGTGTGAAACTTATAAAGAGAGTGGAAATGTTTTTCTGTGAATAAAAAATCCTAGTATGATTTTTGAAATCTTCATGTTACTTTTATATAGGGAAATAAAGAGTGTTTCTTTAGATTCACTGTAATTAAAAAAAAACAATTAGGTATAGAAACAAAGGATATTTCTCAAAGGGGAATGGAGAGATTGAACAATGAATTTTTGGTTCATTAAAAGAAAAAAAAGACCTTTCATGTGAGAACATTCAAGCAACAGCAGCAGCCATTTTAGTTATAAGTATCAGTGAATCAGCAAATGATTCAAAGTTCTCGATGTTCTGATAGAACAACAGCTGATCTGGGTCATCTTCACAAATTTTTATTCTTCTCTTGACCTACCCTTCCCTGATTTAGATAATTCCCATATAAAACACTTGATCTTTCTGGAAACAAAACAAAACAACCAAATAGATAAAATACTGCATTTTACAGTATGGAAAAACATAAGAAAATATAAGACAATTATCCCTTTCTTTCCTGAATATCCCAAAATTAGACTTTTGACCTGTTTTGTTTGTTTTTTGCTTACTGACATGATCAATTTTATTGAGTTAGAGAATGTATAGGCTTTCACCCTATAGGCTCCTGCCTAGTCAATCTAGAATGGAACAATGAGTCTTCTATTTATATTTTGTAAATTTATTTATTTTTATTTTTTAAGGATTTTGTTTATTATACTTTGTATACTTAATAGCACAGACATCATGATGTTTTTTTGACTTCCCAATGAGGTTAGGGTAAACTACCCTGAGGGGAAAGAGGGTGGCAGCCATTTCCCAGTATAAAATCCAGCTTCCCCTGGTTATTGAATCATGCAAAATTCGAAGACCTACTGTGATGGGATTTTGCAGATGTAAATAAACTGCAGTTTATTTTTTTTTTTTTAAACTGCAGTTTCAAATCATTTAACTTCAGAGCTGCTGCCCCAGGGGCTGACAGCTGATCCTCTCCTGAGAGCCTCAGGGTGAGAGCGAATTTTGCAGGGCCTGGTATCTCCACATGTAGCACCAGCATCTCCAAGAGGCACGCCTGGGCCCCTGCTGGCACCCTTGCCGTCATGACCACCACAGTCTTATAAGGCATGGAAAAACGCAGCAGTACCATGAAATGCTTTTAATGTCCTCATTACTGCCCACACGGGACGAATGTTTGGAGGTTAAGAGATATTATTGTACAACGTGACCTATATTTCAATGGTGGAGGGAGGACAGGAGAGTGCTGCGAAATTGGTGAAGCACTGGGAAATAAAGCCCTTGGGGGCATTTTTGACAACAGTGGGCCTGTGAGAGGGTGCTTGTGCTTTTGGAATTCAAGATGATTTTTAAAAAGCATAAATTTGAACACTTAGTGTTCATCATAGGTCTTACATGGCCATTCTCAGGCATATGCAGAACAAAACCTTTTGAGTCACTCAACGTACACGTACCTAGATGAGGCTTAACAGGGTGGCACTCTGCCTTCCTGTTTTCTCTGCCATCAGTAAACAGTCATCCTTTCTTTGCTCTATTAATGCCATGTCTTTCTCATTTTGTGTTTTCTGTTTAAAATAGCACCTCCTTTCCCACCACCGACTATCGTTCTGAAGTTCCATCTAAGTGTTGCTAAGTCCAAGAAGGCTGTGATGTGCTGGAAGAAGAACACAGGTGTTGTAGATAAACAGCACTGAAGATAAGTTTCACTCAGGCGTGAATTAGCATGAGTTCAACATTACTGAAGCAACGATATATAATACACAAGGTGTCTTTAGACAGAAACATATACACAACAAGGTTATGTATTGATTGGTGACTAGGAGTCACAAGAATCAAATATTATTTCTCCTAGAAACAATGGTTCAGTATTTGCTAATTCAGTGTTTGCTGCAACTTTATAGAATGTAAGTATTGTGGAGAGTGAGAACTGACTGGACAGGAAGAGAGAGAGGTTGGGGAACTAATTTGACACCCATACTATCTGTACAACACCAAGCACTTTTTGTAATGTTGTATGTTTACATTTTGTTCTATTCTTGGGTTCTTTCTGTGGGTTCATTCATTTCCCACAGCCCTAGCCAGCCTCCCAATAACTGAAAGTGCCTTTATGGGAAACTGGAAGGCTTTTATTTTCTTTATTGTTATAATCTCTAAATTTCAGAGTATTGTTCCTTCTTGAGCTAGGAAACACATTACTTAATCATGCAGGAAGCTGGAGTATTATGGATGACATTTTAAAACTGTATGGCAAAGGGACAAAGTCAAGAAGTCTCTTTAAAATAGATGATAGTTCAATTTAAGGATGATTAAAATTAAGTCAGTAAAAAGGGAAGGAGAAGGAAGGATTTCTAGCAAAGGGAACAACACAGTAGTTCAAAAGGCACTTTTGGGATGAAGGTAGTTGACATGACATGACTCTGGTACAGGTATCTGAGAGGACATAGGACAGATTGGGTAGGGATGAAGGCAGAGCTCACCATATTAGAGGGTGGGACACTGGGTAAGGAAGTTAGTTTTCGTAGAAAGCATATAAAGTAGGGGCTTTATACTTTCCCATTGATTTCTTTGCTTCTTTGTTTATTTCAAAATTATCTCTCTAGTTATGTTGTGAAGTATGAATTAAGTACGTGGTTAGGAGGATATTGTACTATCTGTAAAATGGCGAAGGCCTTTACCAAAGCAGTAACTATGTAAATGAAGCGGAGAGGCCTTAGAATCTAAAGTGCTAACAACTAGTGGGGTATTGAAAGTAACTTAAAAAGAGTAGTCTAGAATGGCTCCCTAATTTTCATTTCTTTATTTTAGTTCTTCTTCCCTCATATTTTCTAAGTTCCATGAACAAATACTGTCTAAGCAACTATTACATGCAAAGTACTGAATAGAAACTGGGAATATGACAATGATTTAGACATGATTCTGTCATTTCAGAAGAGAACAGAGAAAGAGAGAGAGAGAGAGCGAGAAACTTCAAGAGAGAAAAACTTATCAGCAACTAAGTAATGTATTACACCAGTAACCTAAGATTTTTCATCAGTCAGTTATAAAATATACATGATTTCACACTTAGGTATGTTGTAGGTCTAACATTTTAGAATTCTGCAAATCCTTGCAAATTGATGAAGACTAATGCAGTTATTGCCAGCCTTTAATTGTTGATGAGCTACGGCCTTGAAAATACATTAACCCACAGACTAGTGTGAGAGCCTTAAGGAAAAGGATGATTGGATTGCCACCTGTAAAACTCACCCATTTTTCAGGGCTACATAAGGTGTGAGATTAATTATAGTTTCCAAATTGTGGTAGTCAGACCAGGAACAACTATACGGGAGTGAGAGAAGGAATATTAACTAGTCAAAGGGAGAATTTAACCAGTGATGTAATTAAAATGAGAGTCTCTGTCCACTCTTGTCATGGAGGAGTAGTCTGGAGTTCACTCTTGTCTGGGGGCAGGGATGGCTCCCAAATTTAGGCAAGGAGTCTGGCTTTATGCTCTTTCATCCACTAGCTATTCAAAGTGGGAGCGCCTGCCATTAGGGAGAGCTTGTGAGTTTAAATTCAGCAGCTCCTTCAGTGTGAGGACTGTCTGGTAAAGGACACAGCTCACACCAGCTCTAATACTGTATACCTGGACCTGAAAGGAAGACCCAGATGGGGCAACACAGCCTCTACTGAAAAATACAAAGCTAGTTGTGTCAAAATAATGAAATCCTCACTGGCACATCCATTGTAATTTACCTGTCCCTGGGCATCTATTCACCCCATGTCGGTTGCACCTCCACGCAGGCCCAGTAATCATCCCTTCTGCATTGGTAGTAAGACATGTTTTTTCACTTATCATTTTATCCTCAAGCAAATTCTCTTTCTAGTCTATCCTCTCATGCTCTTCTGTAAATCTTTTGTTTTTCTCCTTTTCTTCCCCCAAGGCTGACTTTTCCTCAGAAATCTATGTTTTATGCATCTCTCTTTTTCAAAGTTTGCAGTGACTTTACATGCAAGCCACAATTTTGAACAGAATCTAGAGACGGCTCCCCTGAAGTTGAGTCACTCTATAATACTAGGGACCGTATCTTGCTTTTGTTGTCTATTATATCTCTAGTGTCCCATGTGGCAACTTGCACAAGGGTGAGGGTGATAAAGACCAATAACTGTCCCCTTCATCTTTTAATAACAGAAAACTAAAGTGTGAGGTATGTGAGCACCCTACTGATTTTTTTTGTTACAATTACGGGTGTCCATGCCACTAACATTGTGCCTATACTACATGAGTGGAAGTAACGTATGCACCGTCTGGTACTTCTTTTTTCAAATGCTTATCTTGGACTCTGTTTTCTCCTCTGTGATAGGTGAATAATGATAATGTCTTAGAGCACACTTGGAAACTTACCCACCAGTCTTGGATTGCTTACTTCTAAACCATTATCCTAGAGATAAAAAACATTTTTCTTATAAAAAGCGACTATATTTTGGGATTTCTTCCTGGATTTCAAATTGTTAAACATTTCCTGAAAACAAAAACAAAAACAAAAATGGGATCTGAAAGTGGGTTGCTATTATAAAAGCTAGGATTACATGTGACAAGCATAAAGTAGCAGATGGAAAATTCACAAATATTGTGAGTTGCAAACTAGAGAATGTTATTGTACTATGGCAAAAACTCCAGGGGAACTGTTGTTGCCATAACTTGGAAAGCAAACCCTGTGCTCCTGAGACTAGCTTTGGGGAAATCATTTGGCAAAATTCAGAATGATTCTGCGTGTTGGCACAACTTATGCTGTTAGCAAGTGATGACAAGGGCACCTGGGTGGCTCAGTGGTTGAGCATCTGCCTTTGGCTCAGGTTGTGAGCCCAGGGTCCTGGGATTGAGTCTTGCATCAGGATCCCTGCAAGGAGCCTGCTTCTCCTTCTGCATATGTCTCTGCTTCTCTGTGTGTCTCTCATGAATAAATAAATAAAATCTTAAAAAAAAAAGAAGTGATGACAAGAAGGAAATGGACATAAACCTGGCCATGTAGAAGTGGATTCAGAAGAGCCCACTAAAGAATTTAGAGTAGCTAGAAAGTGAAAGTGATGGAAAGTCCAGAAATTTAGGATCTTTCAATGTTAAAAAAATCTAGCTATGTCTGTGCCTCAAACAGCAGGATATAATATGATGCTTAAAGTTATTCAGACGTAAAGATCAGTTCAAAGACATCCATCATCGTTCTGCCATTTCAGTTGGCTTCTTGGGCGGGGGGTGGGGGGGGCATTTAAAATTTTGACCTAAAGGAGGTGGGCCTAGGACAAAAGCTGGTAATTAAAGGAGAAAGATTGTAGTTTTAGTGATAATGATCTTTGGTGATATTTGGGTGTGCTGCCTTTCACATGGACTGGAAGCAAACAGACTAGAAATCTTTCAACCCCCAGAGGGAGTTGCATTGCCAATGAAACCACAACCTTCCCTTGCAGCACTTGAAGCCCTAGACCTTCACTGGCAAAGAGTGGGCTGTGAAAGATGTCTGGTCTCCAAGGAGGGAATATTCTCCAATTCATCCTACTTTGGATTTGTTCACAGAAGATAACAGATGAGGGTGTCCCATAAGCAGGACATGGTGAACAATGGATAAGGAGTTATTCGCAAAAGGTGGAAATGAGAGGAGCCAGACATGTGAACCAAGTAACCTATCCCACAGCCTGGAGGGGGAGTCTTTTCGATTTCTGTTTATTATTACTCTTCAATCTGCTATGGAACACGGACTACTCTGTATTTCCCATTCTTTCCTTTTTTTGAATGTATGTTTTATTATGGGCATACTATTCCCATTCTTTTTTTTGTTTTTTTTTTATTTATTTATGATAGGCACACAGTGAGAGAGAGAGAGGCAGAGACACAGGCAGAGGGAGAAGCAGGCTCCATGCACCGGGAGCCCGACGTGGGACTCAATCCCGGGTCTCCAGGATCGCTCCCTGGGCCAAAGGCAGGCGCCAAACCGCTGCGCCACCCAGGGATCCCCACTATTCCCATTCTATCAATATTTATTAGCAGAGAGGGAAACAGACACCTGGTCATTTAGTTAACAGATTGCTTGACTTTGAAGTGCCAAATTTAGGTATGATGAAGAGGAGTTTCATCCTTTATGAAATCTTGGATTTTCGGCTGGATGCAGTCATTCGTGGCTACTTACTTAGATGATCCGAATGGTTAACTGGGGACTGAGTGTCTGTCTTTGACTCAGGTTGTGATTCCAAGGTCCTAGGATCAAGTCCTGCATCAGGGTCCCCACGGGGAGCCTGCTTCTCCCTCTGCCTGTGTCTCTGCCTCTCAATCTGTGTCTCTCATGAATAAACAAATAAAATCTTTAAAAATTATATATATTTTTCTAAGATTTTGGCATAAAGAACTGGAAGGGTAGAATTTCCATCATCTCAGATGTGGAAGACGACAGATAAATAAAAGAAAGCTCAGGAGTACCTGTTTGGTCATGGAAAGCTGTAGATGCCTATTGGGATTTTGAAGGGCAGTTGACAGTATGCGTAAGCTCAGTAAGCAATGTGAACTGGGGATACACATTTAGGACTTGTCAGCAATTATTTTAAATTCACTTTCCTAATTTTTTTATTAATTTTTTTTCCTACATATAGAAAAGTTGTTGCAGACATTAAGGCAATCCATCCTTAAGTACTTCAACTTGAATCTCCTGAATAGAAGTGCATTCTACAATAAAAAAACACATTATCAATGTCACACATGAGAAAACATATTTCACCAATGTTACTTACTGTTGTAGCCATATTCAAATTTTCCATTTATCTCACATATTTCTCTTAACTTCTCTTTTCTTCAAAGTAGAATATAGTCAAGGTTCAAACACTACACTAGGTTATTTTGTGTCTTATATGATTTTATTTATTTATTTGTTTGTTTGTTTGTTTATTTGTTTATTTATTTATTTTATTTTGTGTCTTTTAATTAAGAAGGCTTCCTTCACATTTTTGGCACAACGTTGACTTTTCTAAGCTACCAGATCAGTTTTCTTATGATCTCACATGTCATAGTCAATTATTATTATTTTTTTAATTATGTCATTCCCTTAGTTTTATATACCCCATATTTTCAGTAAACTGAAAGTGAGGTCTTAGTTCTGTTTGGGTTAAGCACATTTGGCATGATAACTTCATTGATGGGGCTGTGTATTTATTGTATCATAATTTGAAAGCAAATCGGTTTTCCCCACTACTAGTGATGCTAAATTCAATCATTCCTCAGAGTGATGAATAGATATCTACATTTTAAAGATATATATACACACACACACACAAACTCTATAAAAGCCTGTGTGTATGTGTGTGTACATATGCGTGTCTACAAGAGGGATGATCTGGGGCATCCTGTGTGGCTCAGTGGTTTAGCGCTGCCGTTGGTCCAGGGTGTGATCCTGGAGACCTGGGATCGAGTCCCACATCAGACTCCCTGCATGGAGTTTGCTTCTCCCTCTGCCTGTGTCTCTGCCTCTCTCTCTCTCTCTCTCTCTCTCTCTCTCTTTCTGTCTCTCATGAATAAATAAATAAAATCTTTTTTAAAAAAAAGTGATGATTTTTTGCACCATGTGAATATCTTCTCCAACATTTTGCTAACAGTTATTGCAATTGATGATCCTTGCCTGAATCAATTATTTGGCCATGGATTTCGAAACTGAGATATTAAAATTGTGACATTAGCGGTGCCTGGGTGACTCAATTGGTTAAGCATCGGCCTTCACCTTCTGCTCAGGTTATAATCCCAGGGTCCTGGGATCAAGCCCTATGTCTCTGCTGAGCAGAGAGCCTGCTTGTTCCTCTCCCTCTGTCCCTCCTCCCCAGTCTCTCTCTCTCTCTCTCTCTCTCTCTCTCTCTCTCACTCTTTCTCTCAAATAAATAAAATCTTTAAAAATTTTGTGACATTATATATAATATATATTTGCTAGCATTCCATAAGAACTTTTGTCATCAAATGAGAAGGAACTCATTTTTTGTATAAAGATAAGGCAAATGGTTTTAGTTTAATTCCCATTATTCATTAAACATTGGTAAATCATCTACTCCCTTGATAGCAAATCAGTTCCTTTTCCTCTTCTCAAGTATTTCTATTCATTTTTAGATGTTTATTTACTCAATATTTTATAATTAATTAAAGGTAGTGATTTTTAATAGTAAACTTTCCTAAAATTTCCCCAAAAGGAGCCCCTTCAAGCTGTTTTCTGTATTCCTTTGATATATACCAATTAGTCTTGGGCACTTCCTTTCTTTCTGGCAACATAGGATGTTCCAGCAACACCTCAATGTTATCAGAGAAGATGTCCTTTCTTTAAGAACCCCTGGTTACTTTACATAGAGAATGATAATTGGAAACCAAGATCTGTCTCTAAGTATCCTTGTCGCTCCTAATGTTTTTGTTCCTAGGTTCCCCCACTGGATAAAAGCAAAAATATATATTATAAAAATAATGACTATTAAATTGACATTTGCCATTCCAATTCAATTCTATAGAACTCATGTAATTTTTGCTGTATTTTCATAAAGCTGCTTACAACATACAGTATTCTTGAAAATAGAGCTTTCCACCTATTTCCCCCCATTCCAATACAGAAATATCTTAACTCTCCAGGCCAAATTTACCATTGCTTATTTTGGAGGAGGTTGCTGGATGGAAGAGGGTATGAAACAGTCTGAAATGGATTGAAAAAAATATATATATATATAGTATATACTACATATATATGCTTCTATATAAATAGTATATAAATAAATAAATAATAATATATATATTTTTTTTTTCAAGATTTTATTTATTCATGAGAGACAGAGAGAGAGGCAGAGACACAGGCAGAGGCTCCATGCAGGGAGCCAATGTGGGACTGGATCCTGGAACTCCAGGATCATGCACGTCCTGGGCTGAAGAGAGGCTCTCAACCACTGAGCCATCAAGGCATCCCTGGATTGAAATATATTGAGGTATTCCTAGCTCCTTTTTTTCCAGAAAGACTTTCTGCAAGGAAAATGGGATACAAAGACTAAAACAGGAGAAATAATTCTTTCCTTTTTTGTCTCCTGTAATTTTGGAGATTTAGCATAATAAACCTTATGTAAATAAGCATGCATTATACAAACATAAACATTCTTTTGTAAATTTTCAAGATTCTGTATTTACTAATCACAATGTGATTTCCTTATTTTTCACTTTCAACAAAAATTACCCTCAGTAAGGCCATGGGAGATCTTCAAATTTCTGTAACTAATAGGCATTTTGTGATCCTAATCTTACTTGATACCTTTGTGACAATTAACTAAGTCTACTTTATAAGAGGTTATGCTGTTATGCTTCTTTGGCTTCTATGGCACACTTCCACTTCTCTGGGCTTCTTTCAAATCCTTGGCTATTTTTTAAAATTATTTATTTATTTTTTTAAAAAGATTTTATTTATCTATTCATGAGACAGAGAGAGAGAGAGAGAGAGAGAGAGGAGAGGCAGAGACACTGGCAAAAGGAGAAGCAGGAGAAGCAGGCTCCATGCAAGGAGCCCAACAAGGGACTATCGAGTCCAGGATCAGGCCCTGGACTACAAGGGGCACTAAACCGCTGAGCCACCCGGGCTGCCTCCTTGGCTTTTTTTCCTTAATTTCCTCTGTGTGTGCCTTATTTCCTGCTAGCCCTTTAAAACAATTATGCTCCCCAAATAATTCATTGGTTCTATGTCTTCTTTAATATATGAGTTCCCCTCATTTTATCAGTATACTTTAATTTTTACTATTCACTAGACTTGGCATAAAACAATTACAGTTTATCACTTGCCCAGCTAATAAAAACAAATAAACAGAAGCAAAATAGTGTGAGCATTTCAATAATTTTCTTTTGTTTAATGGAGCAATTTTGCTCTGCTCTATAGCAGGTTACTGGTGGCTATGATAGAGGTGAACCAGAATACTTGGGGCTTTTAATAAAGAGAGTTAATTTTTTTGTACTTCAACACAAACAAGTTTTATAATAATTTCAATTAAAACTTAGATGCTTTAAATGTGGTGCAATCATCTTTGCTGGACTTATTTTGTGAACAATTCTAGTCTGATTCTAGAATTCTAGTCTGATTTTCCAAATGAAAGTAAGACCTGAAAGCTGATTTTTTTTTAAGTAATCCTTTAAGAACAATTGTCCTTTAAATGCATTTGGAATAAATGCCGAGGAGGCAGACATGGCACTTAGAATCAAACCTCATACATTACATGAATAATGATACTTTCACAGATGAGATAAATTTAATGGGCAAATTCGCTGCCAGGGAAATGACTTTCAAACCCACCTTTCATTTATCCAAGGTTATAACTATGACTTGTTTGCAATCATAATTTTTGTTTCGCCTTTGATATCATTTCTTCTTTAAGATTCACACTAAAAAACTGTCTAGTTATACATTATCATCAAAATATGCTGTGTTTTTTTTTTGAGGGGGAGCATTTATATTTCACCTAATCAAGTGAAAACAAGAATTGACTAAGCGGCAAGAATAATTTAGGCAGATTATAATAAGCTTTTATGTAATTATAAAATATATCTTTAGAAACATTCCAATTGGTAGAGGTTTAAAAGCTTGGAATTCTAAAGGACTTGTTAAAATTCATGTCTATTAATATTTCTGCTATTCAGTTAACAGATTTATTTCATTGATTCGTGTTAGTGTCCAATTTATTCTCTTGCCATGTATGCGACAGGAAGCAGGATTAAAATCAATGCAAAGTATTTGCCAAGATGAACAAAACCATTCTTTATTCCTTCAGATATATTATTCAGATCCAGTGGAGGTTTGTTTAACTTAGAAAAGGAAAAAAGAATGCCATATCTAGAGAAGGAAAATAAAAGATGAGATTGAGAAGCCACACTTTATAATAAAATTTCAAAGAACATTAGATTTAAAACTGATACTGACAAATATCATAGAAAGCACTTGAAGGTTATTGTAGTGATTTTAATATATGTGAAAGACACATGCATCCTGCACTAGCACATGTTTATATATTATACATGAGTCCATTTGTTTAACCATATCTGTTAAGTATCTACAATATCTAATTTTGAGTTTGGCTCTGAGTTTATAGAATTTCTAAATATTTTGAAATATCTAACTTGTGGTGTTTGTATCGAAAGGTCTATTAACAGCACTAACATAAAAATGATAGCCACATATGTAATTTAAGTATTTTAGCAGTCAGCCACATTGAAAAAGTAAAAAGAAACTGGTGAAACCCACTTTAACAACATATTTTATTTATCAGTATATCTAAAATGTTATCCTTTCAACATATAATATAAAATTAATTAATGAGATAATTTGCATTCTGCTTTCATTTACTTACTTGAGAGACAGCAAGAGAGGGAGAGAAGCCTTGCAAGTGCATGAGTGGGGGAAGGGTCGTGGTGTTGCGGGGCAGAGAGAGAGGCAGAAGCAGACTCCCTGCTGAGCAGGGAGCCCAATCTGGAGGTGGATCCCAGGACCCAGAGATCAGGACCTGAGCTGAAGGCAGACGTTCAGGTGACTGAACCACCCAGGTGCCACTACATTCTGCTTTTAAGTTTTCTAAATCCATGATGTATTATACCAATTTAGCCCATCCCAGCGAAGACTGTCACATTTCAAGTGCTCAAAGCAGCATGTTGCCAGTGACCACTGCGTTGGGCAGCCTGCCTCTATGTTCCTTGCTTTTTTCAGCTTCCAGAATCTGTTCACATTCTTTGGTTCGTGACAGCCTCACTCCAACCTCTATTTCCATGGTTACATCTCCTTCTCTGACTCTGATCCTCATGCCTCCCTCTTACAAAGACCTTTGTGATTACATTGGACCCACCTGGATAACCCGGGATAATCCCATCTCAAGATACTTAATCAGATCTGCAAATTCCCTTTTGTCCTATAAAGGAACATATTCACAGATTTTGGAGATTAAAAGAAAAAGGACATATTTAGGGGAGGCATTCTACCTACCACAGTACCCAGTCTGTTCAAGGCAAGGTTAAGTCTAGAATATTCTCCAGGAACTACACATAGTGTAAGTCCTACTCCAAGACTTAGTCACTGAGTTCAGTGACCCTGATATAAATGTTGTCCTTTTCCATAGACGTGTATAAAACAGTAGTGAGATGGTCTTCCAATTCGCAAAATGCAAGAACCCATTAAAAAGCATTTAGTAATTAGCAATGGCCAAATGTCTCAATTCACACATTTTGTTCATTCTACACAACTCTATTATTATTATTATTATTATTATTATTATTATTATTATTTAATAATAAATTTATTTTTCATTGGTGTTCAATTTGCCAACATACAGAATAACACCCAGTGCTCATCCCGTCAAGTGGCCCCCTCAGTGCCCGTCGCCCATTCATCCCCACCCCCGCCCTCCTCCCCCTCCACCACCCCTAGTTCCTTTCCCAGAGTTAGGAGTCTTTATGTTCTGTCTCCCTTTCTGATATTTCCTACCCATTTCTTCTCCCTTCCCTTCTATTCCCTTTCACTATTATTTATATTCCCCAAATGAATGAGACCATATAATGTTTGTCCTTCTCCAATTCACTTATTTCACTCAGCACAATACCCTCCAGTTCCATCCACGTCGAAGCAAACGGTGGGTATTTGTAATTTCCAATGGCTGGGGAATATTCCATTGTATGCATAGACCACAGCTTCTTTATCCATTCATCTTTCGATGGACACCGAGGCTCCTTCCACAGTTTGGCTATTGTGGACATTGCTGCTAGAAACATCGGGGTGCAGGGGTCCTGGCGTTTCATTGCATCTGAATCTTTGGGGTAAATCCCCAGTAGTGCAATTGCTGGGTCATAGGGCAGGTCTATTTTTAACTCTTTGAGGAACCTCCACACAGTTTTCCAGAGTGGCTGCACCAGTTCACATTCCCACCAACAGGGTAAGAGGGTTCCCTTTTCTCCGCATCCTCTCCAACATTTACACAACTCTATTTATTGATAGCTGTTTGTGTGCCTGGTGTCCCCCCTTGTCCATGGCCAGTTCTCTGAGTTTAATCTCTCGCTCCCTCACTTCCCTTTTCACGGGACCTCATTTGATTCTCCACATAGACCCAGCTTCCTTCTATCACAGAGCTCTCACGTACGGCTTCTTTCTGCCTGAGATGCTCTTTACCTTCCTCTTTAACTAAATACCAGTTTTAAGAAATTTTTTTAAAGCACTGATCCAACTAACTTTCTCACCTCCTTTTCTTTCCCTGTTTTTTTTTTTTTCTGCTATTGAGGTAATCACTAGCCTGAATTTATCATTTGTGTGTGTGTGTGAGTGTGTGTGTGTGAATATATGTGTGTGTGTTAAATAAGTGTGAGGCACAGATCACTGGTTAGACCATCTTAAGAGATATTTTCCTCTCTCCAAGCCCAGTTATAGACCACGAATTTTCCCAGATTACCATTCTACCCATCGTTCAGCCAGATATGAATCCAGACATTTTGTGAAGATCTCAGTTCCAGTTCTTCACTTTTTGTGGGGCCTGCAGCACGCTGTGCTCCCCACATGTGGCCACGAGAGTACCAGCCCCCGTGCTACCAAACTGCAGCCTCCCGCAGGTGAGGCCACTCCAGCTCATTAGCTGACCACTTCGCTCTTAGATGTCCCCACATGTCCCATCATGTGGGATTTCTTTTTCTTTCTGGCAAACCCAGCTCTACAGATAAAGGTATGTCAGCTATATTTTACAGCACATGTCTTGATTGTTTGTGGAACGTTTCTGGCTTTTTTTTTTTTTTGCTCCACATTCCAAGAAGCAGAAATCATCTGTGCTCATTTATTTTCATTTACGTTATGAGGCTTCATTCTGAAAAACACATTGTCATCTACATCCTGGAGGAAAAAGAATGATTCATCTATATTCAGGAATAAAAATGAGTCTACGGACATGCAACTAAAATAGAAGAAAAGTAACAAGATAATGTTTATGAAAAACTTGTCTATTCCCTCCTTGCAGGTAGATCTGAGACAGACACTGTGTCATGGACATAACTATGCTTTCTGTGCTCTAGCTGCACATACACCTATTCAACAAGCAGCTGCCCCTTGCAGGCTGGTGGCTTTCCAGGGCCAGAAAGCGAGGAGGTACAAAGAGATACTATTGGAACTGCAGTAGGATGGAAAAGGAGTTTATGCTAGTTTTTATGATTTACTACAGAGAGAGGAACCCAAGGATTCACTAGGGGACTGGCACACTTGGAGTTGCTGTATCCTCATTTGAAGAAATAGTTTGTGGTGTGTGGTATGCATGCTGCACATTCAGATTCCCTAGAAATTTTCACTACTATTTATGTGCAGTAGCTACAATCACTAACAAATGTGTTATACGATACGGAGCCCTCTACATACTTCTGTGGCAACCACACACATCTTTTATTCTGGGTATTTCCTGGTGTGCCGGGAAAGAGGAACATAGTATTCAGAAATCATTTTTAAAAATGCACAGAATGTGACACAGCAGTTGAACAAATTGAATCTTAGAAAGATGTCAGGAAAAAATATATATAATTTAGCTGCCTGTCTGCATGTGTATTTAAATTTATTTATTTTTTTTTTCAAAAACAATTTTGTTTTATTCAAAATACTGTGGAAAAATGCCCTCATGCATAACAAATATCCTAATGTTTATCAGGACTGATCTGACCACAGAGATTTTGAACATTTTCTCCAATGTGACTTTTCTACCTAGATCCCACTAGGAATCTGTGCCCATACAACCAAGAATTACCCAGCTCCGTGAGTGGTAAGTGTGTAGGGAATGATGGAGAAAGAGTGATAATGTGTCATTTTTGTAGGTTAAGAGATTTTTCTTCCTTCCATTATAATTTTTTTTCTTGTGTAACGGATCTTTATTATTTTTTTTTATAAATTAATTTTTATTGGTGTTCAATTTACCAACATACAGAATAACACCCAGTGCTCATCCCGTCAAGTGTACCCCTCAGTGCCCGTCACCCATTCACCCCCACCCCCCACCCTCCTCCCCCTCCACCACCCCTAGTTCATTTCCCAGAGTTAGAAGTCTTTATGTTCTGTCTCCCTTTCTGATATTTCTCACACATTTCTTCTCCCTTCCCATATATTCCCTTTCGCTATTATTCATATTCCCCAAATGAATGAGAACATACACTGTTTGTCCTTCTCCGGTTACTGTGGCCAAGTTCTAAAAGGGTGTTGCCTGAGTTCTTCTCTGGGATTTTGATGGAATCTTGTCTCACATTTAGATCTTTCATCCATTTTGAGTTTATCTTTGTGTATGGTGCAAGAGAGTGGTCCAGTTTCATTCTTCTGCATGTGGATGTCCAATTTTCCCAGCACCATTTATTGAAGAGACTGTCTTTCTTCTAGTGGATCGTCTTTCCTCCTTTATCGTAAATTTAAAAATCAAGTTATATGTCTGGCTTTCATTCCTTCTCCTTTCCCCACTCCCCCGACCCCCCACTCTATCTTATGTCATCTTCATTCCCTTTGTCATTCTCTTTCTCATCCTGGGGTTAAGAGATGATGGGAGCTGGCCTGGGAGGCTAAATAGGCTTATAGGATTTTGACTATCTCATTTGGCAGGAGAGAAAAGATATGGGATTTGAGAGAAAGTGGGAACAGAAGACAACCTCCAGTCTTTCTGGCCTAAGCAAATGACTGGCTGAGGATGCTTTCACTAAGAATGGGGACCCCTTCTGGAGATGCAGGGAACAAAGATGGGGAGACAATTAGATGTCCATGAAGGACATGTTAAGTTTGAGACACCCATTAACCAAGTGAAGGTGTGGAGTAGGGCATTGAAGCATTGAAGCATGGAGTTCAGAAGTAAGCCTGGATGTAAGTAGGGGCGTTTTCATTCTGAAGATGCTATGGAAAGCCTTGGGACTGGAAGTGGGAGTAGATAGAAAAGGAAAGAGAACTCTGACACCTAAGCCTGGAAGTATATAGCCTGAATATTTTCAATTCAGAAAAGGTCTCCACCTTTTCTCTCACCCTTCCCTACTTCCTCCTCCTCCTTCTCCTCCTCCTCCTCTTCTTCTTCTTCTTCTTCTTCTTATTATTATTATTATTATTATTATTATTAAGATTTTACTTATTTCTTCTTGAGACTCACAGGGACAGAAGCAGACATCGGCAGAGGGAGAGGCAGACTCCAGGGAACTCGAGACTGGGAGTCTCGATCCTGGGACTCAGGATTATGACCTGAGCTGTAGGCAGAGGCTCAACCATTGAGCCACCCAGGTGCCTCACCCAGGTGCCCCACCTCTCCCTACTACTATATCCCCTCAGAACCTGACCACCTAGGAGGTGAGGTAGTTCAGTTGACCAGTGGTAAAACTCCAGAGGATGTGAGGCGTAATTCATTCAGACATTATGGTGCTGTTTAACCATCTTTGTCTTTGACTTTTAAGGTGTGATTTAGATGGAAAAGAGAATTTAAAATGCTAGCATAGGGCAGCCCTGGTGGCTCAGTGGTTTAGCGCCACCTTCAGGGCCTGATCTTGGAGACCTGGGATCGAGTCCTATGTCGGGCTTCCCTGCATGGAGCGTGCTTATCCCAATGCCTGTGTCTCTGCCTCTCTCTCTCTCTCTCTCTCTCTCATAAATAAGTAAATAAAATTGTTAAAAATAAATAAATAAATAAATAAATAAATAAATAAAAAATAAATAAATAAATAATAAATACTAGCATAATACATTTAATTGTATCTACTTTGTCTATTTTTGTTTTTATAAACAAAATTTAAGTAAATTTTAAAAATATTGCCTTAAATTTCTCAGTTGCTACTCCTCTGTGACTCTTCCTTCATCTCAAAATTTCTGCTACACGTACGGCTTGATCAATGTACTGTGAAGATTAGCTTTAAAACAGCGTGTGTGACATGCAGTGCTTCTGCAGCCCATTAACTATGACTGGTTAGTGCTGCAGATCTGACCTCTCCGAAAGTGCGGCTTTAACTACAGTCAGAGTTCTAGGCTGGTCCAGTGCGACTCTGACGAAACAAGATCAAACTCCAAGTTGCCCACCATCAAAAAGGGAAAATCCATATCCACACTGTGTTCTCCTACCTTGGAAAGGGGCCTTCCTCTCTTGATCCCTGGCAACCCATTGTCTCCACAATAGGGTGTGAATTTAGCAAACTCATTTGTCATCAGATGAACAAAACTGGCTTTAACATGACTGGTAGCAAAAGACAAGTGGTCAAAATAAGCAGAACTAGAAAAAGAGAGGTTCTAGAGTAAAGAGAAAAGTAACTTAAAGTCCTTCTGGCTGACAAATTGCCGCCCTTATTTACAAACTTAGAAAACAAACAAAAACGTTTTTGTGAAGCAAAAGTTAGGGTCAGACATCAGACTTCTCTTTCTGGTATAAAAATATGTGTAAAAATAATTCAAATCTCAATATTTTCATGAGTCTTGCTCTCTTACATTGGAGTTGGAAGCAAAGATATCTGAGCTTGCAATTTTCTCTCTGTAATTAAATAGCTGTGATGTTGTGCTTGTTATTCCATCTTTTCAGCCTTTAGATTCCTAATATATAAATAAGAGGAAATGGATGATATGGCTTCAAAGACCCCTTCCAGCTTTAAAATAATTCTGTTTTGTGGCATAACATACCTTGTTCATTTGTGTAAGGCCCTAGCCAAATAAAATCTTAATTTTAAAGTAGTTTATCAAGCCAGTTAAAGAGAGGTCTTTTATTTTATGGCCTACATCAGTGCTTTTAAAACATTACTGTCCATTTGAATCATCTGGAGATTTTATTAAGATGAAGACTCTGATTCAGCAAGCTGGGGGGGTGGCCTGAGATTCTGCATTTCTAACAAGCTCCCAGGAGTTGCTGATGGTGCAAGTCTAAGTACCACACTTTCATTAGCAAGGATCTGAACTGTGAGCTACACACACGAGGTCCCTCTCAGACATATAGACAAAATTGTGATGACCCAGTGTCGTATTGCAAAGATTAAGTTTAAATGTTTTCCCCCCAGCTAACATCAAATCAAACCAAATACATTTAGATAATTATTTGGATATTTTATTTGCATTCAGAATTAAATAGAGTTAATTGTAATTACTTTTTATATAACCTACTGATTTTTTTTAACTGATTGGTCTCCTGTCAATGGAATAAAAATATGATGTACTGTCTCTACCTGCCTCCTCATTCTCCCCAGAAAAGAACCCCAGGGTGCCAAGTTCACTCTAGAAAGTCATCATAATGATGCAGCTGGGAATCATCACTGTATGAAAAAGACCAGTACAGTTGCAATGGGATTTACTTTCAATTTCCATTAAACCTTCTCCTTCCTCTCAGTCTAATTTATGTCAGGTCCTGGACCTATGAATCTCATATTAATTTGGACAGCTGGTCCCTGCCTCGAAGCCAAAGAGCTGGAAGATGTTTTATTAACCACTGCCCACCCCAAACACACACACACACACACACACACACACGCACACGCACACACACACACACACACACACACACACACACACACATTGGCTTTCCTCAGAAATAATCCGTCAAAATGCAAGGGCAACATGTTGATGAGTCTATTAACGGATAGCTTCTAGGAGGAGTTTTTACATTTTCAACTTGGTAAGTATGCTCTATTCTCAAAGATAAAATCTTTTTTGAACACTAACAAACAACATTGTCAATTTTTCCCTGTAATTACCCAAGTGATTATATAATTCCTACACTCAGACTCTTATTAGTAGGGATCCACTAAGTCGTTGAGTTCACGAGTTAGATTCTCTTTCTAATGAAGAACTGAGACCATATGCCAGTTCCAGTTCTATAATAATTCCTTGTTCTTGTTCTGTCTTCATCGTGGGTTGGATCCCAGAGATTTTGACTGAGCTAGAGACGACAACTGGACACTTCTACCAGACGGAGTATGTGAAGCCAAAGAATTAGCTAGGGAACTCATCTGAAATGTAGCCCATTTCTTGTTTGTTTGTTTGTTTTTGTAGTATCAAGCCCTTCATTCTGGCATTCTCATTTGTTAGGTCTAACTAGGATCTCCAAAAATTAAATTTTAATAGGCATTCTATGTGAATCTGATGCAAATGTGCATGGACCATACTTTGATAATGATTTCATTACTCTAAAATGTCTTTGTTCTTGAATCATTTACTGTAAAAATCAACATCTGGAAATGTGCCTGTTAGAGTAGCAGAGATTCTTAGTTATATAGACCACTGCTATTCATATCAAACTCCACACATAAATTTACCACGTCTCTGTTTAGATTATAGCTGATCACATACTTATTATTGTTTCAAAAGGCGAAAATGAAGCCTGTATTCAGCAGTAAGGTGAATTATTGGTGGTAAAGAACTGAGGGAGATGTAAATTTTTTTTTAACCTAAGTACTCACCTGAGTCCAAAACATATTTTTTACCCAATTTATTTTAGATGTTTAAAGTCTATGCTTCGGATGTTGCCTAGAACCACACACAATAAACACACATGCACACTTGCACACACACACACACACACACACACACACACAGAATGGCCGTCTACTGAAGAGTGCCCCTTCTGCTCCGAACATGAAAGGTATTTAAATATACACCTTGATCTCTCAAGTTTGTTAAAGGATCCCTTCACATTTTCTAGAAATGGCAACTTTCATTTTAGCATTTGCTATTGCTTAAATGCCTCTGTAGCATTTGCTATTATTTCTTAATTTAGTAAGAGCAAAACACAAACCCATTTCAACTGGAGCATAACCATTCTGCTTAACTTAAAATTCCCAGGAGGAGTGAAATGGTTTCTGAACACAGTATAGATTTTTTAGACCATAGACCACTGGAGGATCAACGTGCTATATGGGCTCAAGTTCAAACCTCTTGTTTAAGAGGCACAAGTTCAAACCTCTGAAATATCATGCTGTAGAAAGAAAAACAAGCAATAATCAAACTGAATTCCTAGAATTAGTTATGACTAACTCACACAAATTTTTATAACTACTTTTATATAGTTTTTGATAGGGAAATTTAAAATAATGATAAGAAAATGTTCTTAAAAGTGTCTTTTTCTAGAGATTCCAATGTGAGTGAAAGCTTTGAGTAGAGAAAGCACTAGGAATGAGCTGAATGGGGTCTTTGAGAGGAGGAATGAGAAGAGCAGGGTTCCAGCACCAGCTAAAGCCTGTGACTCAGTGACTGAGGGCAAGTTCTATCTCCTTTCTCAATCTATTTTCTTTTTCAATTTGACTTCTTAGGAATAGGAATGTCCAATTTAGTGGTTTCCAGCCTGGGTTGTATCACCTTTCTGGAACCAGAGGCAGTTTCAGTGTTTGAAAAACACTTATAAAAAACCCAAAATAAAACAATAATCACACACACACACTCATGTGTGTGAGCTCGTGCACACTATATACTCAGAATACAAATGCACAGGAGGGTGTCTGGATGGTTAAGCCTCTGCCTTCAACTCACATGATCTCAGGGTCCTGGGATGCCAAGTCTCTGGTTGGCCTGCTTCTCTCTCTTCCTCTGCCCCTACCACCCCCTCCTCATGCTTTCTCTCTCAGATAAATAAATAAAATCTTAAAGAATGCACAGGAGTATTAAAATATGAAAATGACACGTTTTTCATACTGGTGAGAATTAAAGTTACTTAGTGGGACAATATTAATACCTTACACAGATTAGAACACTTATTGATGACTTCGTGGGAAGTTATGGACTAGGAAGGTAGGTCAATTATTCTTACAAGTGTCACAGGTCACAACACTCACACTGAAAACCAAACAAGGCACTCTGCTTTGGTGAAAAGCTAGGAACCACTAACTTAGTAACAGGCCCTTTGTTTGATTTAATTTATCTATGTATGTATGTATGTATGTATGTATGTATGTATGTATGTATACTTCTGTAACATTTATGGTATTCCCCGTAGTTCAACATCTCAGGTATAATAACAGTTTTCTCATAAATGCTTACAATTTTTACAGGGCCCATGAATTAGATGGTGACAAATGTATAGACTTGTATAGGGGACCCATAATTATTCTGCAAATTTGGTCATATGGAAAAAAATAATAATTTCTTGTGTTAAAAGCAAAAGCAGGCCCTTTTTCTTAGACATTAGGAGAATGATGTCTACTGTGAATGACATGTTAGTTAAAGACAGAGCCAGGACCAGAGCTGACTCCTTAATTTCAGTCCAGGGATCTCTACAGAAGAGTACAATTGGTGTATCTAGCTGATGAATAATAAGTATTCATTGTGTAACTATATTCATTTCAGTGTGCTTTTCTTAAATGTATGTAAAATTTCCTAGAGTGGTTGGAAAGAAATGATATGAAATGCCTGGTATCGTAAACACCAGACTCAGAATAATGATTCTTCTAATGGAGAAGGAGAATGACATAGCTACGTGGAATGACAGGATTGTGAATGGCCTTCAACTCTATTAGTAATACTTATTTCTTAACCCAAGTAGTTAGTTGATAAACAGGGTTGCTATCCACTGTTTTAAAAATGCCAAAAGTAATTGGAAAGTAGATTTCTAAGAAGGCATGATATTTTGCAAATCTAAAATTAATAGGCATGTTGATCTGTAGAGCTCAGGGGCAAGACTTACTCTGATTAATCTTAGACACACCTTCCCTCCCTCCCACTATGTATTTGTAGATAGCACAAAGGAAAGGCAATTGCATATTGTGTAAAAGATGTTATGCTTCCCTAATTTTATAAATAAATGCAATAACATTTTTGTGAAGTTTTCTCCTATATTTTCATTGGGAATTTATAACTATGGGAGATATGATTTTTATCAGCCAAATCTAAATTCACTCTGCATTTCAAAAGAGTCCCTTACTCCAGAATATTACATGGTAAATAGTCTTTCTTCTTACAGACAAGACAGATGGGGGGAAAAAATGAGGATTTCAAGCACAATGGCAAGATAATACACGGATGCATAAAATGGAGGTGTTCTTAATACATTTTGAAGAAAAAGAGTGGAAAATAAGAAAATAAATGCTAGTATTTTAAATCCAAGTGATGATTGAATACAAATTATGATTTTGCATTCTTATTTTAGGGGAGAAAAACGCCATTCAGTGCTCAGGAAGGCTGTGATAACATTGTTTTATTTCATTGAGAAAGAAAGAAACTTGCATCAAATCAAAGGAGGTTATCTATTTTCTTAGGCATCAGGTATAATGCTACCAACTAAAATTTATGCCAAACCTATTTTCTGACTGTTAAGAATTTTAAGTAATTTTTTTCATTGAAAATCCTTTTTATTTTAAGTAAAAGAATAATGCCTTCAATTATTTAAAAGACTAAATTAGAAACAATGTAAAGTGTGTCTTACTATTTATAGACTCCCAAGTCTTAAAGGCAATTTAGAAGATTATTAAATATCACATTCATTTCACTTCTTTAATAGCAATCCATTTCCTGCTGAAATTCATCTGGGGATGAGAAAACCCACTATGTTCTGAGGCAGCTTATTCTATTATTGGGCCATAATGTCTTTCCTTATTCAGAGTTGAAGCACTCCTCCTTATCATTAGCTCCTGGGGGGGGGGGCAGTGGTGTAATTCTGAATCTTGAGAACGTCCAAAAACAATCTCATACCCTCTCTCATGAAGATTTTCCTTTTGCAAGATCAACAAAATGTCATTAGCTCCTTTTGATATTTCCATTCAATCACGTTTTGGCTGAAATCATCTGCCTTCCTCTTGAAAATACAATAGTATATGTTTGCAAAGTCACATTTATAACTTGAGAATTAAATGTTTGCCCAAACATGTGAGTTATAAAATGGCTTTGCCTTACTTTGAGACAAATAGTAGAAAAACAAATAATCCAACATAGGATAAATAAGCCAAGACTCTAGTCCTTCCTGCTGGCCCAATGCTTCTGTTCAGCCTCTACATGAAGAAAAATTGTAGATCCTATTCTTGACTACTGTAACCAGACAATATGTACATCCCCATCTATATGTAACCCTAGACCAGATCTGGTGAGTTCGTGCCTGACCTAAAGGCCCTCAAGTTCATATGAGCAACCAGCACTACCATCACCATCAAAAACTCCTGCAAGATACTTGCAACCTGGGTGGCTTTAGCACCTGCCTTCGGCCCAGGCATGATCCTGGAGACGGGAGATTGAGTCCCATGTTGGGCTCCCTGCGTGGAGCCTGCTTCTCCCTCTGCCTGTGACTCTGCCTTCTCTCTGTCTCTCATGAATAAATGGATAAAATCTTAAAAAAAAAAAAAGATGCCTTTGAGTTTTGTTGACTGTATCCTTTGCTGTGCAAAAGCTTCTTATCTTGATGAAGTCCCAATAGTTCATTTTTGCTTTTGTTTCTTTTGCCTTCGTGGATGTATCTTGCAAGAAGTTACTGTGGCCAAGTTCAAAAAGGGTGTTGCCTGTGTTCTCCTCTAGGATTTTGATGGAGTCTTGTCTCACATTTAAATCTTTCATCCATTTTGAGTTTATCTTTGTGTATGGTGCAAGAGAGTGGTCTAGTTTCATTCTTCTGCATGTGGATGACCAATTTTCCCAGCACTCCGATGTTTCTAGCAGCCATGTCCACAATAGCCAAACTGTGGAAGGAGCCTCGGTGCCCATCGAAAGATGAATGGATAAAGAAGATGTGGTTTATGTATACAATGGAATATTACTCAGCCATTAGAAACAACAAATACCCACCATTTGCTTCAACGTGGATGGAACTGGAGGGTATTATGCTGAGTGAAGTAAGTCAATCGGAGAAGGACAAACAGTGTATGTTCTCACTCATTTGGGGAATATGAATAATAGTGAAGGGGAATATAAGGGAAGGGAGAAGAAATGTGTGGGAGATATCAGAAAGGGACACAGAACATAAAGACTTCTAACTCTGGGAAATGAACTAGAGGTGGTGGAAGGGGAGGAGGGCGGGGGGTGGGGGTGAATGGGTGACGGGCACGGAGGGGGACACTTGACGGGATGAGCACTGGGTGTTATTCTGTATGTTGGTAAATTGAACACCAATAAAAATTAATTTATTAAAAAAAATAAATAAAAAAAAAATAAAAAGAAAAAAAAAAAAGAAAACATATTTCAGAATACAAGGCTAGATACATCATGAAATAAATAACCAAGTTTTCTCTCCTGAAAAAAAAAAAAAAGATGCTTTCAAACTATGATTTTCTTAAAATTTCTATTTGAGTATTTTCTAGGATATTAAGAACATCACAAACATTGTTTTTAAACTTCCTATTCTGAAATAATTGTAGATGCACATGCAGTTATAAGAAACAAACTAGAGGAATTCAGTACACTCCTCACCCCATTTTCCCCAGTAGTAATTGATCAAGTTTTGGAATACAGGTGAAGTCTGGAGCCGACAACCAAGAAAAGAATTCTTGAGGCATCTTTGGTGTAAAATTGTGGTCTTATTAACGCATGGGCAGGAAGAGCTGCTGTCCTGGGCTTGGGAGGAGTGGCTGATTATACACCTGCAGAGTTGGGGGAGGTAAGGAAAAGGGAGATTTCAAAAGGATTTTCATATGCTAAGGAGGACCTACAAGATACTGGAGGCCTTGCCATTGTCAAGTTAAAGATTGTTTTTCCCTCTAGCAAGGACCAACACTAAGACAATTGGAAGCCTCCTGAAGAATGTCACACATATTCCACCCTGAGTGGGGGTCCTTTGTGGGATGTCAGTTGTGCTTTGTCCCAGCTAGCCCTATTCCCCTATCCGTAATGTCTTATATGACTATGATACTATATCACAACTAGAAAATTAGCAATGATAACAATCTGTTCAACTTATTCAGATATCAGCAGTTTAACAATGTGCTGTGATTTTGTGATTTTTTGTGTTTGTGTTTGTTACCACAGTCAAGAACAGTTCCATCAGAAGGATGTTTCTTGCTACTTGTTTTACACCTACCACCGACTCCTTTTTCATCTCCCTAAGTGGCCACTATTTAATCTGTTCTCCTTTGTTGTTACAAGAACATGATATGAATGGAATCATACAGAATGTACTCTTTTGAGATTAGCTATTTTTTTTTCAGCAAGAAGATCCACTCAATTGTTGGGTATAAAAATAATGTGTTCCTTTTTTGCTGAGTAGTATTTCACAGCATGGATGTACCACAGCTTATATAAACATACATCCATTGAAGGACCTCTGGGTTGTTTATGAATAAAGCTATTTGCATATTTTTTATAGGTTTTTATGTGTACCTGAATTCTCATTTCTTTAGGATAAATGATCAAAAGAGTTCAATTGCTGGGTTATAAGTGCAAGTTTAGTTTTTCTTTTAAAGAAAGTATCCAACGGTTTCCCAGGATTTCCTGTCGGCAATATACATGTCATGGCTCTGAAAGCAAAAGTGTCTCTATTCCCAAGGAACCCAAAATACAAAAGCATGTAACCATGAGTTTCTGTTGTTATTGGCCTGACGTTCCCACAATCTAACAACTGGAGTTATGCTACACTTCAAGTACTTTTTTCCCTTATTATCTCCTCATAATGGGCAGTTTTGATATGGGAGAGCTGGGTTCTTGTCTCATGGAGTCGAAGAATGAATCTCCGAACAATGGAGTGAGTAAAGCTGTAGAAGTTTATTAAGCAGAGATACAGAGAAGGTTCTCAGGAATGAAAGGGATCCCAAAAGGGTTGCCACTGGGGCTTTATGGCTGGCTTTTTACTGGGAACCTAACCAGGGAGCCCAAGGCCTTGAGGTTTCTTTGTACTGTCTTAGGTGATTGACATATGGCTGTTTTAGGGTCTGATGAATCTCTGGGATTGTCTGGTAACCATCAAATGAGTATACACTCTAACACTTTGGAGCTAAGGAGTCTGATCTATTTACTTTTTCTGTTTTTACTGCTTATCTCTGTTTCTTTGGGATGGGTAGATGTCTGACTCTGGACCATTTGGTATCCTTGGGATTTATGGGAGCCCACAGATTTATGGGAACCCGACTAGGCCTTTCCCTTGTCTTTCCCTGCCTAGCCCCATTTGCTCCTAACTCATTCCTACATCAGTTTGTTGTGCTGCCCAGGTGCACCCATCAGGACAAGGCTTTCAATTCTACAAGCTGCTGAAACTGTTGGGGTGCTAACACTTCACAAGTACAAGTCTCTCCATGAATTACTCTGGACTGAAGAGAGCTGTCTCACCCCAAATTACACTCCAATCCTCGAGGGAAACCATGTCCCAGATTGGTTGATGTAGAGGTACAAAGAACTAGCCCTCTAGTCTTGATCTAGGACATTTCTAAAGGGCCCTTCTAGCTCCAGCTCTAGAGCCCCTCATGGGATCAGCTGAGTCCTGTGTGACCTGTGTGGCCTCTCAGGTCAGTACTTCCCTCTGCCCAACCTCACTTCCTCACTTCTGAGAGTTGATCTTTAGTTCACAACCTCTTCCCCCAAAGAACTCTTGCATATGAAATTATCTCCTTTTCTAAGGAACCCAACCCAAAACAGTTGGTACTAGGAGGATCCTTACCTGGGAGTTGGATCCTTACCTGGTGGTGGTGGAGGACTGATTCTCTTGGCACACTACAGCAATGTGATTGTTCAAAGTTCCTCTAATGAAGAACTGGGAAAGTATAGCCATGAATGAGAATGCTCTCCTGGTTCAACACAGCAGAGGATTGAGCAGTACAGGGAGGGATTAATCAGTGAAGGACTGCAGACTTGAATGACCATTGCTAGTTCTTGATGTACTGAAGAAAGACAGTGGAAGGCTAGATGTAATTAGTCATTAACTGAAGGTGAAGTTGAAAATCAGAAGGTGGCCTTCATAGCTTATACATTTATTTAATCAGGGTAGATAAGCAAAATTTGACAAATATGTTAGAATTGGTAGAGTGCATGAATAACAAATGGTGGTACATAAACTCTGTAGGGATTGAGATTTCTGCCAGACTAGAGAAGTTATTAAGTGTCCAGAGGTTTAGGGCAGCCGTTGGCAAACTTTTTCAGTGAAGTGTCATATAGTAAATATTTTAAGTTTTGCAGGCCAGTCTCTATCACAACTAGATTTTGCCACTATATAGCATGAAAACAGCCATAGATAATTTATAAATGAATGAGCTTGGTTGTATAAAAATGAAACTTTGCTCACAAAAAAAACAAAAACAAAACAAAACAAAACAAAACAAAAAAACCCAGCAGGCTGGATTTGGCCTATGGCCTGTAGTTTGTCAAGCCCTGATGTGGAGGGCATAGTTGGACAGCACATAAATAATAAGTAAAGGACAAATTAATATATCTTGCAGCTTCTACCAATAGGAAGGAAGCATAGTCTTTTATAGGACTCTTTGGATTCTGGAGGTAAGATTTTTCATAATTGGGACTACTGTTTTGGCCCATTTACCTGGTGACATGGAAGGCTGTCAGTTTGGAGTGGGCTCCAGAGCAGGAAAGGGCCCTGTAGCAGGTTCAGATTATAGTAGAAGCTCCCCCAGTAACACAAGCAATACCTACAGTAAAAACAAAACAAAAAAATGACATATGGACTTTAAAGCAAAACCCAATAGGAAAATCAAAACTAGCACAGCAAGTGGTAGAGCTGAGATTTGACTCTAGGTTTGCCTGGCTTGTGAGAATAGACATTTATTTTTTTCTTAAATCCCCTAAAGCATATATAGCACAGTCTTAAACAGCATAGAAACCAAATAAAAAGATACTTAAACATGTTAGTGGTTATGTGATCTAATCAATTAAGTAGTATTTGTTAAGAACTGTACCTGATACACATTGCCAATAAATAAATTTTTGTTGAATACATTTAAACAAATACAGTCAGGTGATTTTGTTGTTGTTGTTTTATGAACACTAATTTTGGAAACACACAGCTTCAGGTTTAAAAGGCTTTTCCAGATTATAGGTAGAAACTCCATTTGGAGTTATGGTTAGCTTTAAGTCTGGCAATTTCAATAAGGTTTTTCTTTTTCAAGAGTCCCTTATAATTGTATGGGTGCCTAACAATCTTTGCCCCGACAGAAGGACAGTTTCTTTATTTTTAATTTTTTTTCCTTCCTAATAAAATATTATGCCATATTAAAAAAAATCTTGGGGATCCCTGGGTGGCTCAGCGGTTTGGCACCTGCCTTTGGCCCAGTGCGCTATCCTGGAGTCCCGGGATTGAGTCCCACGTCGGGCTCCTGGCATGGAGCCTGCTTCTCCCTCCTCCTGTGTCTCTGCCTCTCTCTCTCTCTCTCTCTCTCTCTCTCTCTATGTCTATCATAAGTAAATAAATAAATATTAAAAAATAAAATAAAATAAATAAAATAAAAACTTAAGGCTTTGATACCAAATAAAACCAAGGTGTTTATTCACTTTCAGAGGTGTTAAATGCTCCCTGAAGAGAAGCAAACTTGGATGGCCAAGTGACTTATCAAGTGATCTGGGCTGGTCTGGAGTCCAGAGAGACACAAGATCCAGTGTGGGCAGATTGCTGCTCCTGCTCCTTTTGGGATAACTGGAGCACCTTGGCTACCACTGAGGTGGAATTTGCATGACAGAGAAGTCACAGAACCAGAAGAGTGAATCTGAAGGAGCGGGAGTTGCTGACTGACAATGCAAATATAACAACATAACGAGCTTTCATGGAGCCAGATATGCCTGTGGGTAGTAGATGACAATTTAATTTACATCCGGAGTTTATGTAACACATGCGCTCTAACCTTTGCCCTTGGGTTTGCGGGTGGAAAATGATGAGACATTGAACATCTGTTGAGAGCTTATTCTGTGCTAAGCATGGAGATTAAGTATTTTTTACTTATTTTGCTTACCTCTCACAGGAACCCTATAATATCAATAACTTTATTATTTTCTAGATAAGAAAATCGAGGCTTAGAGAGGATAAAAACTTAAGATTCCAAGTTTGTCTTATTCCAAAGTCCATAAATATGCTTTATGTGCTGGTTAAGGAAATACAAAATAAAGTGAAAAGTGTTCTCCTTTTCAGTCCAGGGGGTGGGTTTGATTTATTCATCCCATGTCTTGTTATTACTAACAAGAAAATAAATTATAGGTCATAAGTAAGTGATAGTATATCCCCAAATTCCCATTCATAGCTCAGATTTTAAATGCTGTTCCCCATAGTTCTAATAAAATTTGACAATGTTCTGAATAGTTGATACTGGAGTAAAAATTTCACTGCCTGGATTTTCTCTTGCTATTAAAAAAGGCACAAAAACAAGAAACTTGCTCATGTACCTTCAGAGGTAATGCATTCTATGAAGATACTGAAAACTTATTAGGAGTGATTGACCAGTCTTGATTTCCAGTAGCCTGTATGGTTGTCAATCCAGTGTGGACCAATGTGGTCCCTAGTTACTGGGCCACAAATTTCTATGCAAAGTGGAATTCAGTAAGATTTTTAATTAAAAAAAAATTAATAGAGGTAAAGTACTACGTAAATATTTTGAATGAAAGAATGAAGTCTGGAAGGCTTAAAAGGAGATAATTTGGAACTGGACACATTTACTGGTCCCTGGTGAAATTTATGGTAGTTGGAGGTCAATCCAACTGGATTGGAGAGGCTAATCCTAAACCAGAGAGCTGCTGAGTTGAGTACTCAGCGTACATGGCTTATTCAACAGGTCTAAGCAACAGAGGGGCCTTCCTATAGTATAAGTGAGATAACGAAACTCTTTAAATGAATCAGTGAGTTGTTTAAATTCCAAACATATGATAAGCAAGAAGTCCTGCCATTAAGAGGTGTGGCACCAAAAAATAGGCCGTACCTCAGGATCACTTCTATAGTAAAATATAGAGTAAAAAGAGTAACTTTTTAGCAATAAATAGACATGAGTCATCAGAATATTTTAATGATGTAGATAAAATAAATATTGACTTAAGCCATACTTTGTTTCTGTATTGTGCCAGGCATAGGATTGCACACACACACAAACACATACATACACAACAGCAAGGTGAGGTAAGAGGTGTTCCAACCTCATACTTCTATAGAAATTGCTGAGATGTTTTGCGCTATGAATGCTAATTAGATCAAGTTGAGATGATGTTATTTTGTTTCACTCTACCCTTGTTGATTTTCCGCCTGAAGATCTTCAGTTATTGGCAGAGTTGTGTAGAAGTCTCCAACTATAATAATGGATATGTCTATTTTTCTTGACATTCAAGTATTTTCTCATTGCACATTAGTTTTTGTTTCATATATCCTGATGCTCTATTGTTAGATTCACATGTGTTGAGTTGCTTTCTCTTCTTTGAGAATTGACCTTTATTATAACTCAGCACTCCTTGATATCCCCATAATTTTTCTTGCTTAGAAGTCATCTTCATTGGAAATAAATATAGCTCCTCTGGCTTTCTTTTGATCAATATTAGCATGGTGTATTTTTCTTTATCCTTTTACTTTTTACCTGTGTTTTTATATTTAAGGTAGATTTCCTATAGACAATATATAGTTTCATCTTTTTAAATCCATTCTGACAATCTCTTTTAATTGGTATATGTAGCTATTCATATTTAAAGTCATTACTGATCTAGTTGGATTACTATGTACCATTGGAGACTAGATATTTGGTATGGAGAACACTTTGTGTGTGTTTCAAATGATTATTTTCCCTTGCCAGAACCACAGTGGAATTTTTCTTAGCTCTTCATCTTGAAAAATTTGAAAGTATGGGTGCCTTACAGAGATTGTAGTTTCCAAAAGTTTCTCACAGTCAAGTCAATTCATACTCAGCCTCCAGCAATTTATCAACATCATCATTTAAGTATTTCTACCCATCCATGGCTTCAATGGCTTTTGCTCCAAGTAAGCAGATCTTGGCTGTGTCTTTCTATTTGTGCCTATCTCTCCAAATTTTGAGATGATGCCCTTGACCTCAGTTCTCTGATACGACTAAGAAGATGCAGTTGATATTAGAACAACATGGTTTTGAACTGTGTGGGTCTACTTATACACAGATTTTTTGGATAAATACAGCACAGTAATGTAAATGTTTTTTTTCCTCTTCCTTATTATTTTTTTCTTAATATTCTATTTATTTTTTCATGAGAGACACAGAGAGAGAGCGAGGTAGAGACAAAAGCAGAGGGAGAAACAGGCTCCATGCAGGGAGCCCGATGCGGGACTCGATCCCAGGACTCCAGGATCATGCCCTGGGCCGAAGGCAGGCGCTAAACCACTGAGACACCCAGGGATCCCCTTCCTTATGATTTTCTTAATAACATTTTCTTTTCTCTAGCTTACTTTATTATGTGAGTACAATATATAATATATGTAACATACAAAATATGTTTAATTGACTATTTATGTTGTCAGTAAGGCTTCCAGTCAACAGTAGGCTATTATTAATTAAATCAACAAAAACCATATGCCCAGGGTGGTTGATGCCCCTAACTCCTTCCCCTCCTTCATTCTTCAAGGGCCAATTGTAATGGATTTTTAGTACGTTTAACTTTTTTGTTGTGGTGGTAGGAGAAATGACTTCCATACTTCTAAATATCAGATCTGAACCCAGGAATTCTTTATTGCCAAAATCAAACACAAACTTTGCACCCTAGCAGTGATGGCAGTTATGATGTCTAGCAATATATTCAGGAAGCACAGAGTTAGGAGAATTATTTTCAAAGCAGAACTCTACCAGTGTGATCTATGAATAAGTTACATAACATCTTTATTTTTTTTTATAACATCTCTTTAAGCTTCAGTTTTCTTAGCTATATATTCACTCTTTTTGCCTAGATTATTTGTTGACTTAGATAAATCATATGAGAAGGTCAACTCACTTTGTTTAAAGAAAATCCCACAAGTCTAAAACCATATGAAATAATATTATCAAATATTCAATGTAGAAGTTGAAGTTCTGTGATCATTTTAACCTCCAAACATTTAAAGAAGTCATTCTTACCTATACATAGCAATGAATATTGGGCTCCAGAGTCCTAGTCAGCCAATAAGAAGATCACAATGTGAATGATATTTTAAATCAATGCCCACATGAGACATTCAGTTGCACAACTTCCAATTCTTAACCATTGTGAATATTGTACAGGATAAAAATATACCCAAGATTTAAAAAGTAATTAATTTCTCCCTCTCAAATCTTTTATATTAATAATTAATACAACATGTATAGTAAAAAAGTTTTCTCTAGATATTACATGTTATGTCAAAGTTAATTATTGTAATTTTAACTGTGGAATACTTTTAATCACTTGATGTTAATTGCTCCTTTCTGTCTACATACCTATCTGTTTTTCTGTCTGTCTATAAAAGAGGAGGAGAAACTAAAAATTTCTTTACTAGTAGTCTATTCTCTCCATAAAAGTTTTTTTTTAAGACATTTATTTATTTATTCATGGGAGACACAAAGAGAGAGTGAGGCAGAGACACAGGCAGAGGGAGAAGCAGGCTCCATGCAGGGAGCATGACGTGGGACTCCATCCCAGGTCTCCAGGATCACATCCTGGACCGAAGGCAGCACTAAACCGTTGAGCCACCTGGGCTGCCCTCCGTAAAAATTTCTTATGACATCAGCACTGATTCTAAGTACTTTAGAGAAACTTGGATAACACTGAAAATTTGGGAAGAATATTTATAACATATCAAACTAAATGCTTTTTATCTCCATACCTAAAAGGTATACGACTCACCCTGAATTTAGCCAATGTCTCTGAGGACAAATGATTTGCCAGACAGTAATAATAGAAAATAAAATAAGATCTGATTCCTAAGTTAAAGGAGAGAAGACCTAACATAGGACAAATATGACAAATTAATCATGTATTTCTGATATGTTCTATTCCAGATATATGTAAAAAGGACTATGCTTGGAGATTGTTTAGGCAGAGAATGGAAGTGAGGCCAGGGAAGCCTCACAAGGGGTAAAGTATATTTTATGGAGCAATGATAGTTTTACAGATTGGGGAATAAAACTTGTTAACTTCAGGTACCATCAATACAACTGTATTGGCTGGTTTGAAATGTAAGAATGGAAAGCATAGTTGAGTAGTAGGAAGTAGGCTGGAAAAACAGTCAGCGACCAAATAACAGAAAGCTTTATATGCTATATAGTTAAGCTTCTATCACATCAGAGCATTATCAAATGTTTCACACAGGTTTGAAGACAAAATGGCAGATATGGCTTAATTTTTTTTTGGTCAGTTTTCTTAATGATATTTATTTCTCTTCTTCTTCTTTTTTTAAAGATTTTATTTATTGGGATCCCTGGGTGGCTCAGTGGTTTGGCACCTGCCTTTGGCCCAAGGCATGATCCCAGAGACCCGGGATCGAGTCCCGCATCGGGCTCCCTGCATGGATCCTGTTTCTCCCTCTGCTTGTGTCTCTGCCTCTCTCTCTCTCTCTCTCTCTCTCTGTGTGTGTGTGTGTGTCTCTCAGGAATAAATAACTAAAATCTTTAAAAATTATATTTTATTAATTTATTTGAACAGAGAGAGGGAGAGGACAAGCAGGGTATGCAGCAAGCAGAGGGAGAGGGAGAAGCAGGTGTGGCTTGATCCCAGGACCCTGGGATCATGACCTAAGCCAGAGGCAGATGCTTAACAGCCTGAGCCACCCAGGCACCCCTGATTTATTCTTCTTCTAAACTCAGTGTGCTGTTGCCCTATTTCATTTTTAAGAAGTACACTTTTTTCTAACAGAGGTGTAATTTAACAATAAGAAAAGGAAATTCTATGCTTTGTAATGTGTTCTTCGAACAGGGAAGAACTACAAAAGAGGTATGGATTGTCTTTCCCCTGAGAAATTTGAGACTAAGAAAATTTTCTCCTCTGTCAGAAATTCTTCAAGGAGAGCTGACTCAAGATAGGTTAATGAACACGGTTAGTGAATGACCTTACCCGGTCCTCCAACCAAACATTTCAGCGATTCTGTGATTTTTAGAGAGTTGCAAACAAGCTTTGCAAGTTTATGATAAAATTTGCAAAGCAGCTTATGGTTTGCAAGGATTAGTGGGGCTCTGTGAGCCCATGGATTAGCCTTTATGTTTTAATGTGCCTGCCCTCACAGACAGAAATGACACTGCTCCTTCAGCTTCAATAGACTCTGCACAGTGAATTGTATTTTCAGTTCTGGCAATACTGAACTCCTTATTACTCAGTCCAGCCTGTTGTGGTCAAGGTCATACACAGTGTTGCTTGCTGGCAAATATAGAAAAAGATGAAGCTAATTGACTTCATAAGGGATGATTAGGAATAAGTTCATAAAGTCACAGAATCCTTGAATGGGAAATTGCCTGAAGGTCACTTAATTAAATCTCTGGTTGGATTCAGGAATCGGCTCAGGGTCTCATCTGATCTAATTTTAGAAAGATGAGATAGAATGGAGAGTCTTCAGAAGGAATTCCTTAGGACGATCTTTGTGCTTGCTCGAAAACATAACTGTGTTATCTCTGGTCACTCTTTGGAACCAATGGCTTAGATCTCCTGCAGAAGGAAAATAGCAAAAGGAAGAAATACTAAGAGGAAGAAAGATAACTATAAGAAAAAATCTTATGCATAAGATTACTAATCCTCAAGGACACTGATATCAAAGAGGGTGCTGCATTTAGTAGAGGTACAGGTATTCAAAGGATTCAAATTGATTCCAGAATCACTCAGATTTGTCCATGGATGCCCTTGCGGAGGTTCAGCACAGGAAGAGCACTCATCCTTGCTTCAGATACCCCATCACCTTCAAAGACATGAAATGGGGCCCTGCCATCCACACTTTTAAAAGTTCAGCATGTCTGTAAAGCTGAAGTTTTTTTTTTTTTTAAGATTTTATTCATTTATTCATGAGAGACACAAACTGAGAGGCAGAGATACAGGCAGAGGGAGAAGCAGGCTCCCTGTGGGAAGACCAATGTGAAACTCAATCCAGGGACCTCCACGATCACACCCTAAGCCAAAGGCAGATGGTCAGCCACTGAGCCACCCAGGTGCCCCAATGCAGAAGTTTTAATCCACATGATCACTGGAGCTCCAAATTCCTTCTTCACATATTATTACTAATGTGAATCATGAAACTGTAGGTCAGAAGAGTTACCATTTATAATACACCTTTGAGTTAGTGTGAGAGGCTGCTGATTCCCACCTAATTATCAAATAATTATTGTTTGGTAATTAAGTATAATAGAAATGTAGTTGGTGAGAGTAGTCTCTTCCCATCCTTGTTAAAAATGGTTCATGAACTTTCCACAAAAATCTGCAATGATGTATGTAACTTGTTGAAAGGAATGCGTTATTCATCCACTTCTCTAGTTCAGTTTCTTCTTCCACCTGAAGAGGCTATGGGAGCCTAGGATCCAAGGACCATTTGTATTTCCTTTGATATCAACCAAATGAAAATGTTAAACATTCCAACTGGATACTATTTTGATGCATACTTTTATTTCCCACTGCTGATATTTGTAGGTTTATATAGCACTAAAATTTATACATCATGAAGATTCTGGAAGGCTTACAACACCCTCCATCCTCTAGCCTTTATCATACACATTGGATCTCATATTTAGCCAATTCATAAATGATGCCTGAAGAGCTTTCACATTCTGGATTTTGGAAAGATCTTTTTTTTTTAACAGATCTAAGTGAATGGTTTATATTATAGTATGTATACTATACTTGCAGCATTCCAAGTTTTAAAAATATTGTTTATATTTTTTAAAGATCAGGACAATACTCATCTATTATATTTCCATTTTATTTTGTGTTTCATTTGGGTAGTTGAAATGCCTGCCTTGTGCTCTCTTCTGCCACTAAATGACCAGAATGTCATCAATTGAATTTTCATTAAAAAAATTTAGGTAGTGTGCCAATTATTAAAACACACTTTTCATCCATAATAGTGGATATTCACCAGCCTTTCTGTGTTTTACATAGGATTCTTCTAGCCCTAATAAGGAAAGTTGTAAAGTCTTTGTATACAGTCCATAATTGATACATCCTAATCAAGGTAAAAAAGAACAAAGACAGGCTAATCTGACCCAAAAAATTGCATGGACCCTTGGCAAGAAAGATCAGAAATGGGAATGGAATAGATTCCTTGCTTTTCCCCCAACTGCCTCATCTTAGATGGAAAGTCTATGAGTAATAGAAGAATTTCCAAATGTTGTATTAGGAGAGCTTGAATTCAAGGGATTCTTAAAAAAGGAGAGAGAGAGAGAGAAATGAGAATGGAGAAAATATGTAATTTAGTTTTGCATATTTTTGAGATGTGTATTTGCTTTTTATCAAACAATTCATCTCTGCCTTTGAAGTGAAAAATTTCCACCAATAGTTTGAGACAGTTTTATGGTGGAATTTACCTGATAAAATTACTTTTTTTTCCTAAATAACCTTTTCTATGACACTATTTGGTTATATATTATTTTGACCTCTACAGAACACACTTGAGCCTGCAGAATAGTGTTTGGGGGATCTATATGGAGGAGATGTCAAGGTAATTGCAGAAGGAGGCAACTCCATTGCCAGAAGCTGATTCATTAATTTCCAGGCAGATTCATGGTTTATGAATCAATCGCCAAGAACTCAGGACCTCTCGGGCAGGACTAAGAGTGGTTGCAATAGGTTCAGTAACAGACATCTGCCTCGTCTGTCAGAGAGCAGTATGGTTCCATCTTCAGTGTTTTCATCCTTCATGTATTTCCTGACTTGAAGGAAGGTGTTAAATTGGGTTGAGGTAGAGGAATTTTTAACAGTAATCATGACCTCATCATTTCCTTTCCATATTTGATATCAAATGATATCAAAAATGATACGAACAGTGTCACTTCACCACACCAGTATTGATATTCTATTAGTTGATATGTGTTGTACCCATATGACTACTTTCCTAACCAAACCCATTATATATTAGTGATAATGAGTAGTATATTGACTGGATTGTTTGATTGTAAGAAATAGAAACCTACTGTGGCTAACTTACTTAAAACAATTTTATTAGTAACATGGTGGGCAACCTTTAGAGAATTAAAGGAAAAAATAAACACCCAATAATCAAAAAGAAGAAACAGAGTGGTTCCTTGGAATAGCTGATTGACCCAACTTTGTCAGGCAACACTCTCCCCATTATAGAGGGGGTACATTTGTTAATCGCGCCTGCAAGATCATCTGCAGTATGGTAGAGGTAGTTCCCTAAGTGAAAATCAAGGCTCTTTTATTAAAAGAAAAAGGGAAATAAGCTGGAAGTAAAAAATAACAAATGTCCACTCCTTAAATCTGTAACTGCAATTCTTAATTAACTTCTTTCTGTGAAGAGGGTTTGGCATTTATCTCTTTACCAGAACATTCATTCATTTATTCATTCAAGAAGCATGTGAATTGCCAGATCTTGTACTAGGCTTTGAACTGTGAAAGAGATGTAGTTCCCACTCTCATAGGATATATATATTTCCTACAGAGTTATAAGCACTCTTTACTAAATACTATCACTAGTTAGCATCAAATAAAACTTTCTTAGGTAGAATGACAAAAAATGTTTCAGGTAGCACCTTTATTGTCAATTAATTCTAACTGGCAACTAGTGGGTTACCAGTAAAGCTTTTGGGAAGAGGATAATAATTTAAATGAAAATATCTTGAAAGAAAATTAATATGTTGGTAGTCTGAAGAACAAAGTTGGCTTGGATGTAGAAAGCAACAGAGGGGGCTGCAAGGCCAATTACCAGAGACTTATCACCTGCTTTCCTTCTAATAAGTACTGAAAATAATATAAAAATAAAAATAATAAAATATGAACATTTACTTATTGATGCCTTCATTGATTTATATTTGTAAATTTACTCTTTCCCACATGTTTTTTTTTTCTTTATAACTGGATTAAGGAAATACAGGTAAGGTAATTAAGACAGAGAAAGATTTGCCCTAAATTGTTTATCTAATGAGTGGAAGAGGTAGGATCAACATAGTTTAACCTACCAGTACTTTGATTCTTAACATTCTTTAACCATTTAAGTACTGGTAAGTGGAGGGGATTAAAAGGATGCATTATGCAAAAATAAGAGATATTAGTCAATAAACTTTGTATTTTTGACTGGGACTAACTATGGAAGATGGTAGTTGAGTTTTCCTGTCTCAGAGCTGAATCTCAATGAGAAGTAATATTGCCTCATATCCTTTGTAATACAAATACTAGCATGCATTTTTTTCAGTCAAGATTTTGTTAGAGATTCATGCAAACTAACTTTATTTGTAATGGTGGATCAAAATCACCTATGGTGGAGAGAGATAAAATGCCTCAGACCTTCTGTCACATGTCTGTCACATCTACTGACTCATTCTCTAGAAAAATATATGCCTGTGAAGTTTGAATTTTATTTCTTAACATACCTTGGTTTGTTTTCATGTATAAAGGATGGGATTCTCTGTACCAGTTCTTTTTGCATTTAAAATGCCTCATTTGAACAGCTCTGATTGATCTGTTTTTCCTATTGGGAAGGTTATTATCAAGTTTATTTATTGCCTTTTGTATTTCCGTTTCCCATTTCACTGCAAGTCACACCCATTTTTAAACGTGACAGGCAAGGATCTGTTAAGCCACATTTCTAATTTTGTAAAAATCAAATACTTGTGGTTCCCTGAATAAAGTTGATCTTTTTGTTTTGTTTTGTTTTTGAAATTGATTGCCTATCGTGGCACACGGAGACAAAAAATAGAATGAGTGTATGGAGCATATTTATAAAACTTAGTGCTTTGATACATCTATAAATGAATATGTAAATATAATGATTCCTTCACAGCTCACAATGCCTGAATGTGAGATAATACTCTAATCATCCTGTCCTCCTCGTTCCCCCTCAACAACAGTGATAGGATAGGATATTATGGTGCTCCATAACAAGGCTATGAAACAAAAACAAAAACTCCACAACCATGATTGATATTATCAGTCTTCCTCAAAAACACAAATACTCTTTGGCTACTTGCATAATCTTTTTTTCTACAGAGTTATAATAAAAATAGTCAAATAATTTTTCTTATTCCATTGCAAAGTGAAAAAAATCCCCAAATAAGTTATGTTTTTCTCTTTTAGTATTTGTCAATCTATAAGTTTAAGGATGAAGAGGCCCACATGAAAAAGGAAAATTCATTACTTTTGAATAGAGTTGAGAAGAGACTTGATGGAAAAGGGGTATTTCATAAACTGAAAGGATGGTTCATAGGAAAAGGTGCAGCTATGGGAGAAGAGAATATAAAGGTCTTATCTGTTGCTTATTTGATTTATATTAGGTTCAACGATTGCACCTTTACAGTTCCACCAGATTTAGCTTGGAATGTATTTGTAAACAATGAAAGTAACAATTACCCTGTTTCATTGAAGTCTCACACTGAAATCTCTCAAAACTCTTTTGACCCCTAGAAACCAAATATCAGTGAGGACTAAACATGTTTCTGTAAATTAATGGAGTGTAAGGCCAAGAATCTCAAACCTCTATGTTGACAGAAACTCAGTCATTATAAGTATCTTATTCTTATCTAAATGGAAGAAAATGCACGGAACTACAATTTAAGGATATAAAATGATAAACCAACAAGTCAAAAGTGGAGGGTAAATAACCTATGTTAATGCCAGAGAAAAGACCTAGGTCCTCTATGTCACAATTTTCCCCCTGCAAATTAGACTTATTTTCTATTTTTAGGCTACTTTCCCAGCTAAAAAATACATTTTTTAAGTTTACAAATAAAGCATCATTTTTGTGTGGAGGGAAACATTTTAATACTCTCCCATATTTCTATTTTATTCCATGATAAGTCAGGATGTTGGCAAGCTAAAATGCATCCAGAGAAGGAAAATCAATATGGTGAAGGGTCAGTAAATTATCATGTACAGAGAAGAGATAAAGAGAGAAAAGATATTTTGTTGGTAGAAGAACAGCATGTATTATAAGCTATGTATGATCACTAAGTTGACTTTAGAAAAATGGGGAGTGCTTATGCTGGGTAGTTGCAGATGATAAAACTAGGCAGTCTAGGTCAAAGGGTAATTTATTTCAGTTCAATATAGAGAAATATCTCAATCAATCATAGTAGGATTATGGGGATCCCTGGGTGGCGCAGCGGTTTGGCGCCTGCCTTTGGCCCAGGGCGCGATCCTGGAGACCCGGGATCGAATCCCACAGCGGGCTCCCGGTGCATGGAGCCTGCTTTTCCCTCTGCCTGTGTCTCTGCCTCTCTCTCTCTCTCTCTCTCTCTCTCTCTCTCTGTATGACTATCGTAAATAAATAAATAAATAAATAAATAAAAATAAATAAAACTCCTGACCAAAAAAAAAATCATAGTATTATTATGCCGCCTATGCATTTATTATTCATATGTTAATTAACATTTATTCAGTTCAGGGTATGGGAATTAATAAAACATGGAACGTACTACCATGAAATATATACTCTATTAAGAGAGAATGTACATATCACATTATGAGGTAGAGTATGAGAAGTCTTGTAGCAGAGATGAGTACCGAGTCATCCTTTGGCACTTTGCAGGCAGTAAATGCCTTGACTCATCTAATTTGCACCCCTTCACAAGTTTGTATTAGAGGATGCTCAATATTTAAATGAAGCAATTAGATCCAACTATCCAAAAGAAGAGACTTCATTGATGTGCATGTGCACTCCATCTCAGGGAGTATTCAAGAAATATTCAAGACATGATGCAGTCTGAGACACAGTTGAAAGCCTTTTGGTATTGAGAAGTTTGATATAGATGAATAACTACTAAAGAGCTTTCACAGCTTTTAATTTTGTGGGCCTATGCCTAAAATAGAAAAACGGAAATGCATTCTTCACTTCATCTTAGCCTTCATAGTTATAGTTCTTTATGGGATGCTCAGGAGATAATCTATTCCTGAGAGATCTCCATATCATCAAAATTATGGTAATAATTTGAATGTCAAATAGGTGATATAAATATGATTGAATATTGATGAAATATAATGATCATGTCTTAATATTGAAAACATTTCCTCCAAATAATGTAATGCCTCTCTGAAGACAGGGTTGGCAACAAAAGCAGCCAAATATTCTCCTAACATTGATTATGTTTGTGAAAGCTGATTTGTGAAATATGTTCTTCTTGAAATTCAAAATCCCAAATAGGGGAAGGTCAGAATAATGAGACCATTAAAATGACATGCTGACAGTGATCAATTAAGATATGTTATATAGCAAGATAGACCTTCTGGGAACCTGCTTCATTGGAAAATCTACTTGTAGGACACAGCCCTTCATCTTAAATGAATGTTTTATCTATGTATATGGCTGTCATCTTATAGGTTTAGATGATGTTCCTAAATTCCACAGCAAGGAAAAGAAGAGAGAGAGAGAGAGAGAGAGAGAGAGAGAGAATTCCCAAAAGACAACTGCTCTTTGCACAACAAAACAAAACAAAACAAAATCCATTTGTAATTTATTTGTACTCACAATGTAGTATTATGATGGATGTTTACTGAAAAAGAGCATTGGGATCAAAATTTAAAGGGCTTGAGAGTGATACAGTTTTGGATGAAGTGGTCATAGAAGTAAAATTATTTGAAAAGAAAATACTTTATTTAGTATGACTTTTACAATTTCTATAGCATTTTCACAGCAAATGTAATATGTTTCATTAATCCTCAGAATAATCCTGTGTGGTCTCAATAAAGGTATCTTCACACACACAAAAAAGATATCTTCACAGATAAAGAAATAAGGCTTGGAAACTGAAGTGATCCATCTAAAGTTACATTAGAAAGTGTAAGATCTGGAACTAAAGTCCATGCCTTCTGGCTTCAATTTTGTTTTCTTCATCATCCTACGCTGAGGAGGATCTCATCTTGGAAATTATATGTAAAGTCAGCAAACCATGGTTAGAGAAATGACTCCATCTGACAAATTTTTTTGCTACCATTACTGCATTCAAAAGACAACATGGGAAACTTTGAGTATATTTTAAGTATAATAGACAAAAATTTCCTTTTCTGAGGACCATTTGAGCTTATGAGAGAAAGTGGGAAATGACAATAATCTATAAGGAAAATTATATGAGAATCAATTTCCTTTTTTTTAAATTAAATTTAATGTTTTTTTCTGTTTCTTTTTCTGATTATAAAAAATGTTATGGAAGTCAGAAAGAAATTATGGATAATCCAACTATCCAGAGGCAATCACTGTTGATATTTTAACTTTTTTTTTCAGTTTTTATTCTATGCATTCTTAGGTAGTTGAGATCATGTCATAGTTACATATTCTATATTTGCTTTCATGATATTGTCAGAATAGTTTTTCCATGTGGTGTCATCCTGGCGACAAAGCTTTGCTGAAGTACTGCTCAAAGGAACCACAAACTGACAGGGAAAACAAAAAAGCTAGGAGAAAGTTCTGTCTTCCTCTTCCAACCCTGGAGCCTCTCTCTAGGACCATCTGTTGACAGAATCTGTCAGGGAAAAGCCATGGAAATAGAAACTGGTCTCAGGCCCAGTTTCCCAAAGGTGACCCAAGGGTGGATTTGGAGCTGAAAAATACCTTAGTTATTGACACAGCTCATATCTTTTGACATGAATTAAATAGATAGATCATTGCAGGCAATACACCTATTTAGGATGAACTACTTAGAGCCAAGACTCCTTCTTCTTTTCTTGGATTATGGAAATGAAGAGGCTTAATTCTGATAAATTCACTTATCATCTTCCTATGCTCTTAAAGAAGGAGAACTACACTGAAATCAGGCTAAATGAGTCAGAGTTCCCACTCTGCCACTAGATTATGTGTTGGGCCCTAGACAAATTATTTACATTCCAATTGTATTATAAACATTGATGGATTTTGTGGATGAATCTTGTTTAGTATGATTGAAATGTATCACTCTCTCACCGGCCTATCAGCCTCTTGTATAGTAACTGCAGTCTATAGTGCCTACATTGTGGCCATATGTTATTTAAGTAACATCTTATTATGTCATCACCCCCATGTCCTTCTCCAAATATTTTTTTTAGATTTTATTTATTTATTATGAGAGAGAGAGAGAGAGAGAGAGAGAGAGAGAGAGAGAGGCAGAGACATAGGCAGAGGGAGAAGCAGGTTCCATGCAGGAAGCCTGATGTGGGACTCGATCCCAGCACTCCGAGATCACTCAAGCCCAGAGCCTAAGGCAGATGCTCAACCGCTGAGCTACACCCAGCCGCCCCTCCATAATATATTTCTGTAAAAGTGAAAAATAGGCAAAGCCTCCTTTGACTTTCTACAACAGGATAGTTTGCTTTGTGTGAACACATTGTGTTTGCACGTTTGTATGGAAATCTCTTTATTCTGTAGCATATTAATCATGTGTCTGTTTAGAACATTCTCCTTATGAGATTGTAAGCCCTTTGATATTACAAGTAATTTTTATATCAGTGCTTCTTACAGTGTCGTGCAGGTCATAAGTACACAATTAATACTTGTTGCCTAACATATTTGTGGACAAGATTTGGCAGAACTTTATCTACAATTTGACATAAGGGGTGAAGGGGACAAAGAAATCAAAGATGACTCAGGTTTGTGAGCCTAGAAGTGATGAGGATTTTTATGTAATGTAGAAATCTGGAATGAGTGATGGATTAGAGGAAAGTTATAAACACCATTCATCAACATGCTCAGGTTTGGTTTTTAGAAGAATGCTTAGGTGAAGTGTTTTGTTCAATTAAAATACTGTTTCGAGAGGCTTGGCCAAAGAATAAGCAATTTTACAATTATAGATTTAGACCTTAGAGGTTGTAAATGAACACAAATAAGAGGCTGTAGTTCCTGAGGGAGAAAAAAATAGAAAGATCTAGGAGAGTGTCATTCACCTGATAAAAATTATTGAACGTATTATTTTGTGCAAGGATTCATTGGTGAATGCAATCAATCAGGTCGCCAACTGCTGTGAGACTTAGATTTAGTGCTATAGATTGGTAGAGGCAAACCCCACAAGTTGGCGACCTTTCATATTCATTCATTCAATAAATATTTGTTGCGTAGCATTCATAAACTCCTCAGTGGGCTATATTCTTGAGGATACAACAAGAAACAAATCAGAGAGCTTCAGAGATACTGCAATTAGTATCTAAAACCCTGGGGAACCAGCTGATAATGTTGAGGCTGCTAGAGGCAGAGGTCTCCTTTAACTGTCCGAGCCTGGGAACTTTCTTCTATTTATCTCAGCCTTCCTATGAACAATAATCCAGGTTCCCTAGCCTTGGATATATCTGACCTAACCATCAGCTCCTGAGAAAGAGTATGCACACTATCTAGAAAACTACTCCTGGCCTAACAAGAGGATGTCCTAGATCCAGGGAGTTCGTATGTTGATGAAACCAAAGTGTCTGAAGTTCTCTTCTTAGTGGATATTTTTCATGCCTCAAGGGAGCAGAACACATGGACACATGTTGGGCTGTTGTTGGGGCATGGTTTGGCTACATTTGTCCCTGTATTGAGCCCCATTTCTAGAGCTTAGTTAAAAAGAGAGAGACTTGCATAAATCATACTTCTGTTTAAATGCTATTTCCTCAGAAATACTTTTGTATCAAAAGAGCAGATATCACTCCCTACCTTTTTACTCTGCTTTGTTTCTTTATATCTCACATTATTACTTGACATTATCCTCTATATCATCGATTCTTTATCTATGTATGCTTTGTCTACTCATTTGAATGTAAATTTTATGAAGATAGGGATTTAATTATTTTGTTATTACTGTATCTTCAGTGCCTAAAACAATGCCTGACATATAATAAGTATTCAATGTTACTTAGTTAAATATCTACCAAAATATCATTTTTATTATTTCCTTATAAAACTTTGATGCTGAGGATTTTCTAGTCCTTTAATATAGAGAACAGTCCTAGTACTTGGCATGCCTTCACAGCCTGATGTAGGGTCCAAAACCCAAGGTGGTATCTGGGAAAAAGAGAGCTTATCACTGGGATCCAGGCAGAAGGAAATGAATTAAGAGTCTAGATATCTGAATCAGTATTCTTGAACTAAGAAGGAGCTCTTTTACTAGCGTTGCTACATACTAACCTTTAGTCAAGTAAGCTTGATGATCAGTCTCATTAGGACTGATCCAAAGTTCCCTGCATTGCTTTCAACTAAGTCTGGATTTTAGCTTAGTCTGGATAGAACTAATCCTAACGTGAAGTGTGAAGTGGCACTACATGGAAGGAAAGGCAAACTATGAAGAAGCAAAGGGCACTTTGGGTTTCTATGTAGCTCTGGCAACAGGAATCCAAACAACCAGTCAGTTTACCAAGATATTCAGTTGATGGTTACTTGAGCAGTTAGAAGAACATACCTGCATGACTAAAATGACCACAAACCTTAGTCAAAATGAGTAGCTGTTTCAAGGGATACATGCACCCCTATGTTTATGCAGTGTTATTTATAATAGCCAAATTATTGAAGCAGTTCAAGTGTCCATTGATAGATAAGTGGATAAATATGTGATATATGTATGTATATATATTTATAAATATCATAAATATATGATATATATTTATAAATATATGTATGTGTGATATGTATATCACAACAATTATACCGTGTATGCATTATGTATATCTATCACACATATATAGTGGAATATTATTCAGCCATAAAAAAGAATGAAATCTTGTCATTTCCAACAACATGGATGGAGCTAAAAGGTATAATGCTAAGTGAAATAAGTCAGTCAGAGAAAGACAAATATTACATGATTTCACTCAGTATATAATTTAAGAAACAACAACAACACAATGAACAAAGGAAAAAGAAAAGAGAGAGAGAGACAAACCAAGAAATAGATTCTTAATTATAGAGAACAAACTGATGGTTAGCAGAGGGGAGGGAGGTGGGGGACTGGGTGAAATAGTTGTTGGAGATTAAGGAGTATGCTTGTCATGATGACCACAGGGTGATGTATGGAAGTGTGGAATCACTATATTGTACACCTGAAACTAATATAATGCTGTATGTTAAATATATTGGAATTCAAATTTTTAAAAATGAGCAGCTGGTTAAAACTTTTAAAACACAATACAATGAATTATATATATATGACCAAAGACTGTGAAAATATCTATTTTTAGAAGTCCTCTTATTTCCTTCCAGTGTTTAGCCTCCAGTGGAGTAGCAAATACTTTTTCAGCAGCAATATAGTTGGAATCTAAATCCCATTAAATCTCAGTTTGTGAGTATCTGCTGTTTCCCTAATCAAAGTCTCACTCTGCTTCTCAGTAAATACTTAGCAGAAGAATGATGAGATAAAATCCTAAACTGCTAATGTTTGACTGTAAATACCAAGTATGCTAGGGTAATATCCAAGTGTTTCACGGAGCCTCACGAATAAAACTGAATTAGTCTGGAGCTTGTGGTCAAGAATATCAGAGAGAATACCCAAGGGTAGTGCTACCCTCACTAGTGATGATGTGTTTATATGTCCCTGGCTGTCTTTTGCTCCAATGCAAGCAGAAGGAGTTCTTTTTTTTTTTTTTTTTTTAAGTCTAGACAAGATTATCTCTAAAATGCCTTTTAGTCTCAAGTTTCTTGTTTCTTCAAACTATGCTCTTTGGAGTCTTCTTCTTCTTTTTTAAAGATTTATTTTATTTTATTTTTTCATGAGAGACACAGATTGAGAGAGAGAGAGAGAGAGAGAGAGAGAGAGGGGCAGAGACACAGGCAGAGGGAGAAGCAGGCTTCTCCATACAGGGAGCCTGACGTGGGACTCAATCCTGGGTATCCAGGATCACACCCCAGGCTGAAGGTGGTGCTAAATTGCTGAGCCACTGGAGCTGCCCTCTTTGGGGTCTTCTAAGTTCCCCTGAACACCATCAAACATCAAAGTACAGCATGAGAATTGAGGAGAAGGCTCTGGTCAGGCAGGCCTACATCCAGAGCAACTCTACTTTTCCTTTATTTAAATGCTGGGGTTTGAAGTATACTTTCATTTGAAGAAAGTGTTCTGTGAATAAAAATAGCATTTTTGAGACAAGGAGAATATAACGGGACTGGGTATAAGCCATTGATTCTCCAGAACAAAAACTGGTCTTTGTTAATTATTGATCTATCTTTCAACTTGACTTTTGTGGTTCCAATGGTTTCTAACCATATTATGATGTGGTTAGATCTATTACCTCTATTACTTTTTTCATATTTAAATCTGGTTTGTTGTATCACTCAACTACCAATGCATGAGATCAGGGCAAGAATTCACATTTTGAGAAAAAGTATATTAATAAATAGTTTTCACAAAAGCAGCAATTTTCTGAGGAAAGGAATATTTATGTATCTGGGCATGCAACTTAAGTGGGATAATTAATATATCTCTAGGATTAGCTATGCATGATCAACTCTGATGTCTGTCAGCAAAGTATAAGCAAATCGCTCACAGGAATACATTAAATATGTTTTAAAAACATATTATAGAGGCTAATTAATTTAGTGGGAAAGCTTACTTCTTCATATTGACACATATGTTTAACTATGACAATGAGAATGCAAGAAAAATGGTATTTGAAGAAAGGAGTTAATGGGGTGAGGGAAAGGGAGAATGCAGAATAATCACAACCCGAGCCCAAATAAGGGAAAACTTTTGAGTTGTATTTTAGCAATTCTTTGATAGAACATCGTTTAAACACAGAAGTATTTAACTTGGCATTAATTATGAATCTTAGGTTCTGTGCCTTTGAGAAAATATGGATTATAATGTGAGCTAGACAATTGATAATTACAGAGCAGTGACTATCATGACAGGGACTTTGGACAAGAGGGACATCGAAAAGTCATTGAGTTAGGGCGTTCCCAGGTGGCTTAGTTGGTTAAGCATCCCACTCTTGATTTTAGGTCATGATATCAGGGTCCTGGGAACCAGTCCCAGGTCAGGCTTCATCCATGCTCAGTGGGGAGTCTACTTGAGAATTCTCTCTCCTTCCTCCCCTCTCCCCAACTTTCTCTCTCTCTCTATCAAATAAATAAATCTTTTAAAAAAGGAAAGTCATCGAGTTAGATGCCAAGATATTCAGGTTTTGAGCTAAGCTTTACCAAATGTTACTGACCATAGACAATTAACACTTTCTTTTAGGTCTCAGTGTCTATAATTTGAGGACATAGAATTTGTTTTTCTAAAGCTCTTCCCAGCTATATCATCATTTGAATTAAAATGGAAAGGTTGGACTCACAGCACATGTGATAGTCTATAGAATTTATTTATGATAAAACCTAGTTGAGATAAGAAGAAAATTGATTTTTTTTATAGAAATCTGTGAGCAGAGAAATACGAATTTGAAAGCTAGAAGATAAAAAGGGGGAATGATTGTCAGAGGTTATTATTAGTAAAAAAAAAAAAAGCTGGAAATAACACATCTGACATTCATGAGGAAATAGACACTATCTCTCTCAAATGATTTCTGCTTGAGAGGACAGTGGTCTTTAGCCTCATTCCTCTTTTTATTGGGCTTAATAATTAAAATTTAAGTTTCACCAAATTTGAACATGATTTTTAAAATGAAGAAAATACCTCCTTCTCTAAGTCCCCACTATATATGCTAGTTCACCAATTGAGACATGAATCATTCAGGAATGCAAACAGCAGGACTCATTCTACTAGTTTTAGCAGGAGGAAATTTATTTTGAAGACTATTAGGTATCATGAGAACACTTGTGTGGACCAAGAACCGTGGTGAAATGCTAAATATCTACTAGTCATGTGCCCAGGAAACATATTCAAGGCTAATACCAAGGAAGTGTTGTAGTAATACATCACACCTACCACATGATATTTACAGCTGAGCATGCTCAGAACTCTAAGAAAACCATCTGACAGGAAACCAATGCCTCGGCTTCCACATTTCTCAGCAAATCTGATGTACTCATATGTGATTATTCATGAAGACTCAACTATTTCAGTGAGAGATGCACAGTCTTCCAATTTTTCATGTTTTTTTAGCTTTGTACCAGTTAGATGAAGACAGTGGAACTGTGAAGTCACTGAAGGGTAGAGCTTCAAGATGGAAGCAGTTTGAATCTCTATTGGAGGAAAGCCAGAGCTGCTCCAATTCATAGCTTGTCTTTTTATGCTCTTCATAATCTGTCATATAGCAATATTATTTTTGTCCCGTTTTGTTTTAGAGGTCTAAATTATTAACTTTTCCTTTCATAGACTGCAGTTCTTGTGTTGAGTCTAAGAACTCTTTTTGTAGCTCTGCATCCTTAAATTTTTCTCTTATTCCTTGATTTTTGAAATATATTATTCTAGATTAGCATATTTGGCAAATAAATTTAATTCACAAGGCAAGATTGTACCAATAAGGAAAAGCCTTGTGAAATATTTTAAATTATAAAAACAAACCATTAGCTTTTTTCTTTTTAAAGATTTTATTTATTTATTCGTGAGAGGCACACAGAGAGAGGCAGAGACCTAGGCAAAGAGAGCAGTCTCCATCCCAGGACTCCGGGATCACACCCTGAGGCAAAGGCAGATGCTCAACAGTTGAGAGCCACTGGGAGCCACCCAGGCATCCCAAAACCATTAGCTTAAAACAAAAACAAACAAACAAACACCCACAATTATTTGGCAGATTAGGGCAATAGAAAATATCTTGACCTATTTCTTTAATACCAAATTAGTACCTAATGGTTGTCCTCTTATTACAGAATAATTGGTATCATCATATTATAAGAAAAAAATATTTCCTATTAGATATAGAAAAATAGGACTAAATAAAAAAATAATTTCTTCAATTATAAAGACAGATTCTGTTTTTAATGATAGTAAGAAAAGATCTCATGTGTTTCTACAGTGTTCTTAAAATTAAATATGCTTCTTTGTGAGTTCTAGATTAATACTATAAATAAAATAAACTTCTGCAAACATTTCTTTTTAAAATATAATAATATTTCTTAAATATTAAAATTGATTTAATTTCCAGATATAATATTTTATCCTTCTGGAGAGTTATATAATTTACACAATTTCCAGTGTGATCAATCCAAATTTTAATTCAGTAGGTAATATTTTTGCAAACTTCTTCATTAAAAAAAAAGCATAATCTTTGTGCCTGCTATATTATACTACGGTGTACCTGTGGGCTCTCTTTGTTATAGGAAGGCTTAGGGGACACAGTGCAGTCACGCAGAATGGAATCCAATGAGCTGTGTTAACAGCTGTCCCAAGAGCAGTCTGATTTCCTGGGCCTGTTGCAAAGAAGGAGAAGCATCTCACACCTAAAGTGACCTTGGGGCTTGACAATATAAAAATTTTGGGTTGGCTAAAAGTGCCACAACACCTGTGATCCTCAATGACTAGACACCGACCTGTCATTTTGTCTGCCACTTTATTATACTTGACATTATATTCTCATTGTGTGGGACCATTCATTTCTCCCACAAAGTCGTATGTTTACAAATTTTCAGCATCCTGGCTTATATCACCAACGTGAAACTCCATTACTCCTCCCTCTTTCCTTTCCAGGGGCTCCAGTTCAGATTCTTCATTACCTTGGAACTGAAATTAACAAGTAAATTTTCCAGACATTGAAAGAGATTTTTATAATATTGAACAACTTTCACAGCTATTGCCTTATTTGATCCTAGCAAGAACCTCTCCAGGATTTGTGGTCATAATCAAATTAGTTTAAAATACAACTTTTCAGATGAGGAGAATAGAAAATGGAGATGTGTTTTGACCCACAATAGATCACACAAATATTTGATGAAGAATTTTACCTTAAGTTATTTGTCTTAAAGCAGGGGGCATTTTTTTTCTCTCTCAATACTGTATATGACATCATAACATCTTTCATTTCACAAAAATACATAATTTAAGAATTGGAACAGCTCTTGAAAATATAATTTAGTTATAACTGACTCTTGCTTTCTCTTAATTTTTTTTTTCTGGTAGACTTCCTTGAAAGATGAAATAGCTCAAGGCTGTTATCAGTGAATTAGAGTTCAAAAAAGGTATTTGTGTTTGAATATATATCAAGACTGTACTTTCTGCCATTGAGAACTGTGACTTTGTGATTAAGTCTGATGCACGGTAATGATAAAAAAAGAAAACAATCTTCATGAAGTTCCACTGTGATTGCCAAAGACTGACTTTTCAAATGGCAATTTGCTGGTTCCATGTTGTAGAACAACATTTTACTTATCCAGAAACATTAAAACCAACTGCAATTCCAAAGGGGTCAGGAATTATAATGTAGGGTTTGAGATGACTTGTCAAAAGTGCTAAGCTCCAGATTTAGAGTTTCACGAGAAACTTTGATTTTCCCAAAGTGTTACATGAGCCTTTGAAACGGCTTTGCTCTGCTCACTCATCTGATTTCCCTGTGGAGCATACAGGCTTTATAAGTAATTTGATCCCCAAAGAAATGCCTTTGGGAAATGCCAAGCCAACACAAATCACAGAGCTTAAAAGTGCCTGCTGCTCTACTCCTACTATTGTGTGTCTTGTTGAGGTTTCTATACCTTTATGTACCACGAAGAGGTTGAAATGAATCAGAAAACTGTAGCTGGGGGTGAGGGAAAATAGGAAGAGAGATTACATTTCGTCAGTCCTTTTATTCTTATCTCTAGTTTCTAGGCTTTTGGACAAGTAGAGTGAGATGAAAGAAGGTCCCTGCTGTCTTACTGAAAGACAAAGCCATGGTTCCTGGTGCTCAGGTACAAGTCCTGGGTTGAATACATCACAGTTAGATCTTAGGAATATCTTACTTCTATGCTGGCAGAGAAAAATACAGCTGTACATTTTAAGGGTGTACAAGTGAGACAAGAAAAAGAATTAAGTGACTTGAGGATTATTGTGGACTCAGAAGGGTTTGAGAGGGCAACTGAGTCTTAAGACTTTTATTGTATTATTTCCACCTTTGTTGCCGGATGTATTTTGGGGCTTGTGGAGCTATTCTTCACGATGTTGTTGAGAGAGAATGTTAAAGCAGGGTTCATAGATCTGGGTTATAATTATGATTTCAGTACTGTTGTCAACCTTAAAAGCAAAATAACCCCTTGTTTTTCTACCAAATGAGTTTATTTGGGAATAGCAGAGGAAATGCAATTTGGGACAAACTATGTCAAACCATAGGTAAGTCTGATGAGACCAAAAGAAGGTCAGCTTTTATTTGGTTGTACGAGGAAATTGAGAGTTTTGTTTGTTTGTTTTTAAGATTTTGTTTATTTGAGAGAGAAAGAAAGCGAGAGAGAATGAGAGGGTGTTGGGGAAGGGACAGAGGGAGAAGGAAAAGCAGATTCCTCGCTGAGCAGAGAACCCACTGCAGGACTGATCCCAGTACCCTGGGATCATGACCTGAGCAGAAGGCAGACTTTCAACTGATTGAGCTACCCAGGTGCCCCTAGGAGGGTTGTTTTAAACAAAAATTCATTGAAGAAGAGCAAGAGTTAGAGGTTGTGGTGGTTTCTCATTTGCTGTAAATGGTGGTTAGTGTGTTGTTGCTGGGGTAGGGAGGGATTGTTCTTTTTTTTTTTTTTTTTTTTTTTTAAAGCAGGAGATAAAATTCCTAGTGAAAAATGTCCTCCCTTTTCAAAACAATTCTTATCTTCCCTCTTCCTGCTGGTTATGAAAACTGCAAGGAATAGTCTGTGCAAGAAATCTACTCACTTAGGGCCTCCTGACTCTATTTTAAATGAGATTTCCTTTACTTATTGTCACACTGTCTTCCTCTATAACTTTGGCCAAATCACTTAGTTTCTCTAGTTATCTCTTTTCCCTTTCAGTAGAACAAATTTGAAAATATCAATTTTTTATACTTCACAGAACTATTGTAAGGCTCAGATAAGATAATGGATGATGAAAGCCTTGGTATCTCATAAAGCACCAAAGAAATGTAAGGAATTATTGGGATTGCATCATAGAAAGTCAGTACAGCAAATCTTGGTATTCTCTTACATTCATGTAATCACATTGTACTGCCACATTTTTTGTTTAATGAGATTGCAGCTTTCAATAGGTATACTCACAAAATTTAGAATCTGAGACTAGAACAGTAATATGGCCTAAGACTTCCCCAGTGGCATGGGATTTAACCAACAGGACAATTTGGATTTCTGGTGTTCTACTTTGTTACATTTTGGGTGGGGTACAATGTGCCAATAGGATGTGCCTAAAGGATGTCCCACTATCTGCTAGAAGGTCCTCACTCAGGAACCAACTGCAGAATAGTATCATAGTACTTTACTCCTCTTTCTTCTTTTTTCCTGCATTCCTGCCACATATAGCTTTGTATTTACAATTTATTTATATGAACCGAGGAGATATTTATTCTAGTGCTCAAATTTGTTTGTGGAAGGAGTCAGAATTACTATGGAACAAGACTATTATATAGTCCTATGATACTCATACTATGTTACTATGGATTACTTTTAAGTCTTTAGACAATAGACTATCTGATATCCATTTAATTTTTAATTTATCAATTTCTTTGAAGGAAACTCACTGTGTTGAAATAGAAGTGTCATTTAAATATGAAGGAGGTTTGGTAAACTGGTTTTTAATAATCTGCAGAGACATGAAGAGATCTGCTAAGGGTATCCTTGGAAAATCCTTTATTTTGGCATTGGGAGTGAGGGGGAAAAGGCCTATCTTGTTTGCACGCATCACGCTTCTAAAAGGGCAGTATCCAGTCCATGTGCTCTACCAACACTCACAGCTCTCAGAGTTAAGATTCTCACTCAGTGTAGACTATAAAGAAAGATGAATTCCATGGCAGCCACTTAAGAAATTTAAACCAATTTTACCTTAACTAAAAAGAGAAGATCTAAAAAATTCTAAAAAGCAAAGAAACTATACTCAACTAGGATATCTATAAATTAGCAAAAGAACTGACATTGGACTTCTTCATCAGTACATGAGCCCTTAGTAGACAATTGGCATTAAAAGTTTTGAGGGGAAAAAAAAGATTTAAACCTAAAATTCTCTTTATAGAAATTACCAGATAAGTGTTTGAGCCAAATAATGACTTTTTTCAGACATCAAAGGACTCAAAAAGTACATATAAAAATAATATAAGGATATATAGAGGCAAAATTAAACTGAAATCCAAAAAAGTAAAACCATCTGGGAAATGGTCTTCAATGCTTATTTCATATGCTAAGTTCACACACACACACACACACACACACACACACACACACACATACACACACACACACAGATTAGCATCTGCCATTGAATATGCTTAAGAGGCACTTTTACCTTGCCTCAGTAATCAAAGAAAAGACTTGGATTTTCTTAGAGTAGTTTAAAGAGATATTATGGAAATGACTCAACATAAATGCTTTTTAATTTTTCTTTTATGAGCCCTATATTTCTTGGTAAATATAACTCCTTGATTTTATGACTACTTCTGATGCCAATCAGTGCTGTAAATGGCAATAGCCAAAACTTGCAACATGAAAACCAGCTAATAACAAATTTCATTACTACTCTGAGTTGCTTATTAAAAAACTGAAGAAAAAAATCAGAAGAAAATGGCCGATAAATGAATAAATGGTTAGAGTTATCCTGAGTGACAACATTCCAATTTTGAAGAAACTATTAATTTAGGGAAAAAAACCCTGGAAACTATTTTAGTGAGGGATACATATAACATCTCACTGCCAGAGTAAGAGCTTCTGCACTCATTTCTTGGTTATATTTTTAAATTTAAGTAGAATATATAAAATTGAGAAAAAAAAAAGAATGCACAAGGGGACATATTGCTAGTCTGAAGCCAATACACCAAAGACCTGTATCTCAAAACATGTATGTTCATCTTATTCTAATGATTATTCTTTAGCTGGAACAACGCATGTTCTCTAGCTTAAATGATGAATTTGGGGTCTTTTGCTTTAGCTTTGGCCAAATTCCAAAGGAAAAAAAAAAAACGCATCCCACAGTATGTGGAGGGAAAGTAATACTTATCTAGAAGCTCAGCATCTGAGTAATGAACTATGATATGAATGCAAACCCTTTGTTTAATAAATGCTAAATATCTATTTAGCACTGCCCATGTTCCAGGCACACTTCTAGTCTTGTTGATATAAGCAGTGACCAAAACAGGTTACATTTGTTGCCCTAATGGAGCTTAAATTCCAGTGGTACAATACAGAAAAAGTAAATGATAGGATATATTAAAAGGTAACAAATATTATTAACAAATGAAGCAAATAAGACACAGTCCTGTAGACTTGGGTTTCATTTTAAAGAGGGTAGTCAGGGGAGATTCATGAAAAAAATGACAGAAATAGCAAAAAGTCCAGTGTGTCTCTAGCAGAATGAGTGAGGGATGAGTATTAGGAGGTGAGTTCACAAAGGTGAGAGCAGGTGGTAGATCAAATTGCATTTTTATAGTTCTTTTTTTTTAATTTTTTTTTCATTTTTATAGTTCTATACTTTCAATATGGCAGCCACTAGCCACAAGTGACTAAAGCATTTGAGTGCCTCACTGAATTAAGATGTGTTGTTTCCTTGTAGAATACACAAAGACTTTTGAAGACTTAGTATTAAAAAACATAAAATATCTCATTAATAATTTTTATATTGATAATATGTTGACATAATAATATATGGGATATATTGAGTTAAACAGAATATATTTAAAATGTAATTGACCTGTTTCTTTTTATCTTTCAAAGCAATTACTAGAAAATTGTAGCTACCTTTACATTTCTGTTGTAGAACATTGTAATAGACATTCCAGGATTTTAATTGTTACGCACTAGTAATGGGGGAGCCACTGGGAGGTTCTGAATTGGAAAGTGACATGATTTCTTATCTTATTAGGATCACTCTGGCTGTAGGGATGAAAGGAAGGTGATCACATAAGAAACAACTTCAATAATCCAGGCAGGAGGTGATCTATTGTGGACTACAATGAAAGCAGTGAGGATTTTAAATGCTTTTCCACAATGTATCCAGGAACATCCAGGTGATAAGCTGGATGTGGAACTCTTATCTGAATCAGAGTTCTTAAAGAGAGTTGCTGGTCTAGATAGGGAACTGACAAGCTCCAAAGAGACCTCTGGTGTAGCTGTTCGTGGCCATCAGTTTTTCTCATTATCGTGTCCCTGCATATGGAAATTAGATGCACAAAATGAGGTGAGCCAAGATATTTTCTATCTGCAGTGAGATCATCTGCTTTCATCTGGTTCATGTGACACATTATTAAACAAAGTGCTTCTCAGCCCAACACCTCTAAGCCAAACAAATTATCTTTTGGTGTTCTTTCATCTTGAATTCTAGAAATCTTCATAGGTATTTTAATGATAATTTGATACATAAGGCCACCATCCATGCTTAGTCATAAATACAAGTTTCTTTTTTTTTTTTTAAATACAAGTTTCTAGTCTTGCAGACATGAACAATATTTTAGGTAGCATTTCATGCCAGAAATAACTGGAAATTTTTGTGCATAGTAATCCCCCTTTACCTGTGGTTTCAGCTTCCTGAGGTCAACTGGAGTCTAGAAGGAGATGACCCTCCCTTTGACATATTGTCAGAAGGTCACTAGTTGCCTAACACTACATCATGTGCCTACATCCTTTATCTCACTCCATGTCATCACTTGGTCATTTTATCATCTCATTTCCTCACAAAAAGAAGAAAAGTGAGTACCCAATAAGAAGATAGTCTGAGAGGCCATATTCACATGACTTTTCTGACAGCATACTGTTGTGATTATTCTAGTTTATGACTACTTATTGTTGTTAGTCTCTTTCTGTGCCTAACTTATAAATTAATTTTATTACAGCTATGGATGTATAGGGAAAAACAGTATACATAGGGTTTATTGCAATCCACAGTTTCAGGCATCCACTACAAATAAGGGGGACTACTGCATGTGAAAAATTTAACTGGAGGAAATTTAGCAGTGAATTAATCTACTGTCTCTCAAAATGTCCTAACTTAAAAAAATAAAAATAAAAAATAAATAAATATCCTAACTCTAAAGTTCCTCATTCTAGAGAAAACTTGCTCTTTTTATGCCTCAGTAGAAATTATTTCCGTATATGGTTCGGCCCTGCCTTTTGAAATGAAAACTATTTATTTTATAGAGTTGTTAAGGTTTGGAAATAAAGTTATTCTTGGTCCTTTTAAAAACGTTGCTTGACTTTGCTGAATAATAATTTTTTTTCAGTATTTAGGAAAACCAAAGTGTGTGTGTGTGTGTCTGAGAGAGAGAGAGAGAGAGAGAGAGAGAGAGAGAAGAGAAGAGAGAGAGAGAGAGAAATACCCCAAATTTTGGGTTGTTACACAGCACAAAGAAAATTGCAAAACTAAAGGATTATGATAATTCACACGAAAAAAGGAGTACATAGGGACTTTAAAAATTCTTGTTGCCTAATATTAGAACAACCATCTATTATTCAAAAAGAGATACTTGAGAGGGAAAATGATGCTAAAGTAATAACAAATACATAATTTTAAAAATTATATAAGTAGTACCCAGATTTAGCCAAACTCAAGGTTCAGAGCATAGTCCTCCAGATGGCTAAATCTGCCCAACACTTTTGACATCCACAACACAAAATAAAAAAAATAATAATAATGGCAGTTCTCTGGCTATGAGGCTTTGAAGGAGGTCCAATTCCATTCTGCACACTCCAGTGGCAGCTAAGGTGCTGGTATTCACTCTGATAATGGGCTGTTTGTAAAATGCTATTAAACCAGCTGCTCTTAACAAGGTTCAGGCTTTTATTTTATTCTATATATTTTAGGACATGTTTTCTGGATTATTGCAAACCTTTAGATAATTTCCAGAGTTCTGAAAGATTTTGAATATGACAATTTTTGCCAATGTTTTCATCGCTTCCATAGGGGAGATGAATTTTGAGGTTCTTACTCCATTGTTTTCCCTGTTGTTCTCCTTCTGTACCTTTTTAGTGTAAAATATGTATAACATGAACTTTACCGTTTCAGTCATTTTAAGTGTACCTTTTGGTGCCATTAAGTACATCCACGTGGTTGTGCAAACATCACCACTATCTCCAGAACTTTTTTGACATCTCAACTGGAAACTTCATATCCACGAAATACTAACTCTTCACATATTGTGGTCCTCCCCTCTGTCCCTGGTGACCACTGTGTTATGTTCTGATTTTGTGAATTTGACCATTCTGTGACTTCACATAAGTGGAATTATACAGTATTTGTCCTTTTGTGTTTGGCTTATTTCACTTGGCATCTGTCTCCAGAGTTCAACCATGTTGTAGCATGTATCAGAATCTCATTCCTTTTTTAGCTAAGTACTATTTCATTGTATATAGATAGCACTTTTTGTTTATTCATTTATCAGTCAATGGGCATTTGAGTTGCTTTCACAAATTCCTAATTTTGGCTATTGTGAATAATGCTACTGAAAACATGGGTGTACAGATACCTGTTAGAGTCTGCTTTCAATTATTTTAGGTATATACCCAGAAGTGAAACTGTTGAGTCATGGAAATTCCATTTTTAATTTTTGAAGAAATACCATGCAATTCTCCATCGTATATTCCTACCAGTAATACACAAGGATTCTGAATTTCTTCACAAACTCACCAACCCTTGTTATTTTGTAGGGTTTTATTTTATTATCTTTATTTTTTGTAATAGCCATTCTAATAGGTATGAAGGCACATAGGATGTGCATATATAGAAAGGAATTAATTTTAAGGAACTGGCTCACATGCTTTATTGTGGAGGCTTCGTGAGTCCAAAATCTGATGGTGGTAACTGTCAGGCTGAAGACCCCAGAAAGTGTTGCAGTTTGAATCCAAAGGCTGTCAGGCTGAAGACCGGGAATGTTGTAGTTGAAATCCAAAAGCAGTCCACTGGCTGAATTCCTTCTTTTTCCTCAGGGAAGCTCAGCCTTTTGTTCTATTCAGACTTTCACCTGATTGGATGAAGACCACCCACATTATAGAGGAAATCTGCATAGAATCCACCAATTTAAATGTAAGTCTCATCCAAAAATGCCCTCATAGCAAAACATCCAGAATAATGATCAACCAAATATCTGGATACTATGACTCAGCCAGTTCACCATCGTGCTGACTTTTGCTTCTTTCATCTCCACTACTATTTATTTAGTCCTTCTGGAAAAATTTTATATTTTGATTACTATATTTTTCCATTCTGAAATTTCTGTTTGGTTCTTTATATATTCTATTTATTTACTGATAGGTTGTACTTGAATGCTTGTTTCAAGAGCATTTTTTGCTGTTCATTCAAACTTTTTTTTTTTTTTTTGGCGGCTGTTTTTTAAAAGTCTTTGTTGGAAAATCCAAAATCTGTGTCATCTCAGTGTTGGTGTCCGTTGATTGTATTTTCCCATTCAGGCTGGGATTTTTGTGTGCGTCTGTTTTTTTTTAATATGCTGAGATCCAAGGATCTTCCCTCTCTGCACCATCCCCAGCGTTTCCAGTTTCTAGGTGTTCAGAGAAGAATTGCTATGGCAGTTTTGCTATCAAAGTTGATCCTCTGCTGACATCTGGGAATTGGATTTCAAGAAGGTTCCCATGATTGCCTGAAAAGAATGTCTCCCTGTGTTTAAACTCATTATGAAAATAGTATGGTTTTTGTTAAACATTTGTTCTTCTTCTGGGACTCTGAAGTTTGGCTTATGTCAGGCAGACTGCCTATGTGACTAGCCCCCCAACAAAAACCAAGGCAAGTAAGTCTCTAGTAAGATTTTCTGGCAAACATTTTATAGATGTTGCCACAACTCACTGCTGGGGGAAGTAAGCATGTTCTGTGCAACTGCATTGGGAAAGAACCCTCAAATGCTTGTATTACATCTGGTTTCCCCCTGGCTTTACCCATGCATTTCTACTTTGCTGATGTTGCTTTGCATCTTTTTGCTCTAATAAATCACAGCCATGAATATGCCTGAATAATGAATCTTATGAGTCCTCCTAGTGCATCACTGAAACTTGGGTGATCTTAGGGGCTCCTGACACACTGTACTCCCCTTTTTGGTCCTTTGGCCAGAAATTATCCAATTCTGTGATCTTGCCACATTAAGGATGAGGTATCAGAATCAGAGAAGAGAGACAGACAGACAGACAGACAGAAGTAAAACAGGTCCTCTCTTCCTGGAGCCACATCTCCACTGTATGGAGAGGAAGGTTCCCTTGTCCCTTTGTCTCAGACCTTTAGTAGCTAAATTTCTGATCATTTTTTATTTGGCTTCAATGAACTATTTATCTCTCTTGTCCATGACTAAATATCCTTGCTTCTTCCCATAATTCCTAATTTTTTTATTTTTATGTTGAAATACTGTACAAGAGAACGTTAGAGCTTGAAGCAACATTCACCTCCCTTCCCCCAGATATGATGCCCTTTATCCTGTCATGGGGCAAGTGTATGGTCTACGTAAGTCTAATCTGTAGTGATGTAGTCTGAGCTTTCTTACAGCTCCATTTATAACAAGTTTGCCTGTGGCTTCAAGTATTTTGAGAGTAACTGTTTTATATAAGATTTTGGAGTAAGACTTTACTTTGGGAGCAGTTTATTTAAGACTTTCTTTGAGAGTAAGACTACTTTGGGAGTATTTTATACACAGCTTTCCCTTTAACAGGTCTTAGAATGTGAGTACTGGTAAAATTTCTGAGATCATTTTGGCTCTACACCCAAGGTGCCAGCTTTCTGAACTGTGGAACTATGTCTGCCTTAAATCCTGGGTGCCATTTTTTCTGATCTCCTTGGACTTCTCTTTGTTCTCCCATTCTGCCTCATGCTCTGTGGATCTTTGCAGATGACCCTATACCTACTGTCCTTCCTTCCACCAGCCTTCAAAGGGCCATTTTAGTGCACTGCAAGAATGCCCAGTTTGCCTCACACAGATTTTCCTGTCTTCTGTCCCTCACCTCACTCTTGGAAGGATAGCTGCTGTGAACTTAGTGAAGGCCCAGAGTGCCTAAGAGGGTTTTTACTTGCTTATACTGCTTTGAGCCTCCAGGAAACTGCTTACACATACTGAAAAACTATGCCCTTCCTAGAAATCTCTTAGCTGTGGGTCCTGCCCCTGCATTCATGTAGTCTGTGACAGCCTGTGAGACAGAGTAGCAGATATGTGCCCTGGGTTTCTCATCCAGCATGCCAGACTACATTTGCCTATTAAAAGTCTCCAAAAATTTTGCCTTTTTTTTTTTTTTTTGTATCCCTGTTTAAGGCATATTTCTTCTTATTTTGCGTCTACTCTGTAAGGGATGAAAGCAGCCAAGGGTCTCTTAAATTCCTTTAGGTTTTTTTGCATCCTTTGTTGTCTGGTAGGTTTAAAAAAACTATAATTTTTCACATATATGGCTTGTTTTAATTGTCAGGCTGGGAGCAATTGTCTCTTACAACTTTGTATTTTATGATCATAATGGAAATTCTCAATTTTGTTTATCCTGATTTTCAACTAAATTTAGAATCATATAGAATATCATGTTTTGCGTTGGGCTTCATTTTCTCATTATTAGTCTGCAAAATTAATCTATTTGTTCCAGTAGTCCATTCTTATTGCATAGTATTCCCTCGTATCCAATTTGTTCTTTTTAGACAGATGTATGGATTATTTTCACTGTGGAGCAATTATAAATAAAACTTCCAGTATTATTCTTTTCATGTCTTTTGATGAATGTATACACTCTCTTCTCTTAGAAATGTACCTCCAAATAGAAATGCTGGGTCATGAGACTGGCATCTAATTAGCTTTAGTAAACATTGCAAAGCAATTTTCCAATATGTTTATATTAGTATCCACTCCCACTAGCCATGTATGAAAATTCCAGGTGCTCTGTATACTCATCAACACTTAGCATTGTTATTTTTAAAAATTTGGTTATTCTGATGAGCATCAATTGGTATTTCATTGCCATTTAAGTGTGCATTTCCTTAAAGAATAAAGATGTTAAAGACTTTTTGTTTTTACTCTAATTATTGAAGTGTAGTTGACATACAGTGTTATATTACTTTCAGGTGTACAACATAGAGATTTGACAATTCTATCCATTACTTATTGCTCACCACTATAAGGGTAGTCACCATCTGTCACCACGTTATTACACTATTATTGACTACATTCCTTATGCTGTGCTTTTAATCTCCTATGCTTATTTATTTTAATTTATACCTTGGAGTATAAGGTATAAATTAAGTATAAAATTTTATACCTTGGAGTCCCCTTCAGCTATTTTGCCCATACACCCCATGTCCTTCCCCTCTGGCAACCACCGGTTTGTTCTCTGTACTTATAAGTCTGTTTCTGTTGTTTTGTTTGTTCATTTGTTTTGTGTTTTTAGATCTCACAAATAAGTGAAATCATATGGTATTTGTCTTTCTTTGACTTATTTCATTAATTTAATTTAATTTAATTTTTAAAAAGATTTTATTTATTCATGAGAGACACAGAGACAGAGAGAGGCAGAAACAAAGGCAGAGGGAAAAGCAGGCTCCCTGTAAAAAGTCTGATGTGGGACTTGATCCCAGGATCCCAGAATCATGCCCTGAGCCCAAGGCAGACACTCAACCACTGAGCCACCCAGGCATCCCTGACTTATTTCATTTAGTATAATACCTCCTAGGTCCAAATGGCAAGATCTCATTCTTTTTATGGCTGAATAATATTCCATTGTAAATATATACCACATTTTCTTTATCCATTCATCTATTGTTGGACACTTAGCTTGCTTCTGCATCTTGGAAAGTGTAAATACTGCTGCTATAAATAGTGGCACATATATCTGAATTACTTAAGCATATTAATACATTTATTGGCTATTTGATTATCCTATTTTGTGATATAGTTATTCAAATACTTTGCCTATTTTATAACTGGATTGTTTCTTTATACTTAATGATTTGAAGGAGCATTTTATACATAATTGGAATAAATACTTTTCATATATTCATGTTTCATATGCATTTTTCAGTGTGTGATTTGCCATTTTACTTTACTCATGATAACTTTTGATGGAATAACCTTATTTTTACCTTATGATAATTAGTGTTTGTGTATATGTACAAATGCGTGAAGAATGTTGTATGTGTGTATGTGTTTTATTTTCCCTTCTCTGGTATCCATCTTTATATTCTTTAGAAAACCTACCGAATGCCTTTCTTGTTTGAAAAAATATTCTTTTAACTATTTCTACTTCTATATCCATTAATAATGTAAGATTTAACTTTCATTCTCATACTTCATGGTTTTTAAAGTTACATCATGCAGAAACTGAGATTTATTTTTTATTTTTTTTAAAGATCCTAAGACTCCAGGATCATGCCATGAGCCAAAGGCAAGTGCTAAACTGCTGAGCCACCCAGGGATCCCCCATAAACTGAGATTCTTAAGGGGGAAGTGACTTCCTCAAGCTCAAGATCTCACACTAGTTGGTGTTGGAACAGATGTCAAGTCAAGATCCTTTGATTCTACTGATATTTTTATGTGCTTTCCATTAACAGCAATCTTTAAATAATAAATTGAGCACATCCACTAAAGCTTTTTGTGTTTGTTTTTGTTTATCACACTCTTCTACAATTTATTCCTCAAAATACAAGCTATCTAATTTTTAGTTTTCTATAAGTGACTTAATTGTTCCAAAAGCTTCTACAAGTCTGAGGCTCTTTATCCTCATCTGACAGAATTGTAGAACAGAGTCTGTAGCGTAACTTTGCTTCTGTGAAAATTAACAATTTATGTCTCCCCAAAAGCACCCTTACTTTTCTTTTTCTCTCAAGTCTGGTGTTTTAATCTATTCAGCTCAAGTGAAAAGAAGATAAAGGCAAGGCACTACAAAAAATTGTTGTATTAGAAGAGGAAAACAGAATCTTGTGACTGTTGTATGAAATAAATACTTGATTAAAAAATTTAGAAATATATTTCAAATAACTTGGCAGATACTATTTTAATTGATGCTATGAAATCTTTCACATTTCATGTTAACATTTATAAGTGATGTATCAACAATAACGGTGGGTATAAATATTTCTCAGGATGAATTTGCACAACCCAAAATGCACTATTTTGATTGAATCACATATCACAGAGCTTTCTAGCTAGAATTAATACATGCACTTTAAATGTCATTCTACACTCTAAGTTAATAATCACTAGGGGCTGAGAGGCTCAAGCACATTTGTATTGCAATGAATGCCTTGGAAATAATCAGTACGGTCCTACCACAGGGATGCCATTTACTTTCCAGTTCCTTAGAAATCATACATTCCCGATGAGTCATAAGGTTTTCAATGGGGGTAGCTGTAAACTGCAATACAGTCACCATCTCCAGTCACCCATTCTTGAAATATTGACACAATCTTTGACTCTATCATATCCCCAGAGTCTGAAGTCTAATCAGTTGCCAAATCTTGTTGATTTGGCAGCAGTGGTGGAAATGGAAAGACGGAGATTTATCACTTGCTCCCTATTTCCTCAGCTATTACTGCAATGGTAAAGGAGGTATCCTTATTGCTTCCTTGAGAAATTACAAGAGCTCCTCTGGTTTTTCATTTCTCACCCTTCTTCTTAATCTAATCCATTTATGCCACCTGGTTAATTTTTCAATCATACCGACAGAATGCAGCTTTGGCTTGGTTTTAAAATCTCCCAATAGTTTTTATTTTATTTTGACAATATAATCCCAGGGCTTTAGCCTGATACTCAACTTTCCACATGCCCTGGCCCTAAGTCCTTTTGTTTTTGCTAAGTTTTCCTATTATTCCTTTAATAGACTTTATATTCAACTCTTCTAAGTCTCGAAGATTTTTCTCACTATGAATAATTGCTTATTGACTTCTTCTATCATAAGGCTTTTAACCTATCCACCTTGAAAACAACCTTGAAAAATATGTTTAAGTATTAAACCTCTTTTAAAATTATTTTAGCCATTTTTTAAAAACGAACACAAACACATAGAGTCTATTGACTGTCAAGCAATCTAAGGGAGATTATTTCAGCTCTGGCAAGCATTCACTGACGTTAGAATAAGAAAAACTCGGTGCTGATGTGCTAATTTCTCTCTGGGGGGCTAAACCTACTTCTAACTTCTTAAAATTAGTCATCTTTAGGCTATGTTTTTATTCTGGTCACAGGAGAAACTGTCATGAGTCAATTAAATATATCAGATAAAGTGAAGAAGCCCACATTAACCAAAGAGAGAAATAGGCAGAGTGGGCTCATTTCTCTATGGTTATCTGCTTTTCACCCAAGTAGACCTTTATATCTGTCCAGTGAATTCTTTTTTTTTTTTTTTTTTTTTTTTTTTTTTTTTTTTTTTTTTTTGTGGCTCAAGGAAACAGTTTTTCCCTAACAGGGAAGACAATATCAATGAGCATATATCCCATTAATGATTCTGATTTTAATAAGATTCAAGATGTCTTCTCATGAAGAGTTTTAAAAGACGACTCATCACCAGGAACTAGATTCAATGAGACCTCATTTATTCAAAAGCTTTTAGAAGTGGTATTCCACATAATTGAATTTCAGACAGTACAGATTTATTCACTAAAATTTTATTTTTAAAAAAGCCTTTTGAAAATGGATAGATCCCTGTTTTGTTTTCTATAATACAGAGTACTGGTCTATTTTTGTTGATCTTCAGTGTTATCTTTATGAATATTCATTACTACAGAGCAATATAGTGTACCTTGGTGGCTTAATGACTTCTAATGTTGGATGGTCAGTTAGCATTTATTTCCTAATACCTTTGCTTTCCAGTAAGAATACTTCTCTTGCTCTGAGTTCCTTCTTGCTTCCTGCCTTTATCTTTTGTGAGCTGAAAAAGAGGGAGACAAATAATCAAGAACTGTATATTATATTTAATTCTGAAATATTTTTATATGGCATTCACATTTTACAAAACATTTTAATACAGTTTTTTTTTAATTTTAGAGCAAATTGGAGTAGCATATATAATCTATACTTTACAAATAAGTATATGGAAGCTCAAATAAGTAGGTAATATTTCACAAGTCCCGATAGCCAGTAAGTTTTAACTACAGAACCTGAATTCAAATCTTTTGACTCCATATATAGTATATTTTGCATTGCAGTATTCTTGACAGTAATTTAATAGAGCTCTGAGTACTCAAAAAGTAGTAGGGAGTAATTTCTAGTCCCCAAAAGCTATTTATTTATTTATTTATTTATTTATTTATTTATTTATTTATTTATTCATTCATTCATTCATTCATTCAGAACAGCTTAGAAGAGGGTAAAGTCTCCAGAAGTAAGGGCACTGACTTGATGGGTGGTTATTGTGCTGTTTTTAGCTAGCAAAAGTCACAATTTTGCTCTGCCAGCTGTAAAATGTAATTCTGGACATTATGACTACCAAATAGTCAATTCTAAGAAGTGGAATAGGGTGCTTGATGGACTTGGAGCAAGTCTGCCAGCATCATATTCATGAAGACTCACATGCATTCCTGCTGATAAACAATACGAACTTCCAGCAGCAAAGGTTCCTAGCTGAGCCCAAACTGAGTTGACAGAAAGCATGGCTTTTGGGTTTGAGGACTTAAAAACTCAGAAGAGCATAGGGTTCCACCTTTCTCACCTTCATCTGACCTTGTCACAGAGCGAAAGAAGGAAGAGATGAGGATAATGGGAGAATTGATGCAGATCTGCCTTCCTACTCAAAACAGATTTAATGCCCTAGAACGAAAAAAGAATACTAGTTTTGAAGCTGAAGAATATACCCTCATAAAATATTTTATGTCTTTGGGCATAAAGAGTATTATTTCCTGGTCTGGATGACAAAATATGACTCCTCATTTGAAAGAGGGCATTTTACATTGGACCACAGATAACCATGGCACTGAGCATACTAAATGTTCTCCTAAAAGACTGTTTTCATGGGTTTCTTGAAGATCAGAGAGTGATATGAAAAAGAGCTGTGAAGCAAAAGAATAAAAATATGAGGACCATTTCATTATGACTATAGCTGACTCTCACTTGTGGAGATACTCCTTTAGGACTCCCTGGAAAATGAAGGTAGGAGATTTATTTAAGAGACCAAGGATCATATGTGAGCACAGTGTGTGTGGAAAGTAGGGAAAGCAGGAGTCAGGACAGGCAAGGGGGTGTATATGTGAAAAGAAGTGGAACCTTTGCTTATTGATGACTATAGAACTTCATGAATATCTGTAGTTTGAAGAGACCTGGCAGTATTGTTCAACACTTAAAATACAGATTTATAATAGGCACAGATGGCCAGAGAATACTGTGGAAACTTTCTGCTATATTTGAATGGAGAGATTTTTGAACTGTTAGAGGTTAAAAGAATGAATGAAGTATTTTAGATCTCTTATTTGAGAAAGATTCCAGACACAATGAAAGAAGACCACAGTACTCATTCACTAAATATCTATTTGTTCATTTTTCTTGTTAGCAGATTGATCTTGAGGCCGGACCCAATAGAACAAACTGAAAGAGAAAAATTTCCAAGATACGTAAAACAATAACAGCCAGTTACTTTTAATGATTTGTATGTTCCCAGTTGTAAAAACTTATCAAATAATTTATCAAGTATAGATAATCAGGATGTTTGAAAACCAGGCTTATCTGGAATGGCTTATAGCTAAATACACTAAAGAAGAGCCATCTTCTGGAAGCCAGAGAGTATTCAGGTAGAGAAGGGCCCTCAGTATCATGTCTGACCTAATTCTAGAGACAGAGAAATTAAGCCAAAGGGAGAAAAGTTAATTTGGCACATGCGAATCCTAAATAGAAGTATCAAGCTCTTTTCACTCTGCTTAAGTCTTTTTTTCTCTTTGTCATATTTTTTATTCTTCAGAGATACTCTCAAGCATGACGTTAAAAGGTAACATATACTAACACCTAAAATCAAAGCTAACCATATTGATGCTATAGGGGGACAACTCAATGAAAAGAAATTAACCTGGTACATCTATAAATTATAATTTCATTGACACTTCTAATGTCAACTTATTAAGTTAGACTAATGTCTAACTTAAACAGCAAATAACCTGCATCTCTCTTTAAAAAGTGCATCACCTATATAATTACTAAACCAAATAGTAAAGATAATTCATTAAAATAAAGGGAATTCATTAAATAAAGGGAACTGGAGACAGAAACATCAGATTTACTTATGAACCTTATAATGCCAAGTAAGAGAGAGCAAATCAGGATTGCAGATATTTTTAAACATCCTATGAAGGGAAGAAACAGGGAAAATCAGTTTTCTAGAGAAGAACTATTAACTGGTTAAAAGACATTTGACACTAGGAGCAAAAGGAATGTAGTTAGTATAGGATTTACCTTTTCTCAAGTGATATATTTCCTTGCCACTTTAACAATAGTGTTGCAGTAATTGTATTTCCCCAGGAATGTTTTATGCAAAAGAAGTTGCTCAATATGAATGCCTGTTAATAGGCTATAGCTCATAAAGCAATAACTTATCTGGGTACATCAATAAAGGGAGTATAAAATTGTATAGTAAAGCCGTCTGGTTGGACTGGCTATCAAAGAACTTAGTTTATGGCTTTGAAAATGGAAAATGAATTTATAGTTTGAAGTGCCAAAAAAGATAAGCTTGTACCTGAATATTTTGTCCCCAATTAACTGATAGCATGTTTTCTGTTTTGGATAAAAGTCTAGAATAAACTTTAATATATATTATAAGATGCTGTTTCTTAGATGTACAAAAAATTCAAATTATTATAGAGGCCTGCTTTCTACTTTGACATTTTATTAAAAATATTTTTCAGTTTCTATTGACCAAATGCATGGTGTGCATCCATGGTGTTTCATACATGGTCGCAGGAACTACTGAGAACCCAAATATGATGACTGCCCCTGAGGGTTTATCATCTACAGGGAAAACACGTGCTAATGAGAGCATAAGGCTGACAATGATCTGTTGAAATAGACAGACAAATAGAACTGTGGAAGGACAGAGGAAGATTAATCTCAGCTTTGGTAGTTTGAAAAGTTGACCTTGAGGCAGGAAGTGAATAGAGCCTCCTAGGAAGGAGAACAAACTGTGTCCAGAAACAGGAGAGCTTAGAGTAAATGGGGAGAGAGAAAGTAATTGCATGAGGCTGTAGAACAGGGAGAAATAGATAGAAAAGAGGGAAGCTTTGGGGTGGTGCTTCATTTCCTGTCATTGTCAATCCAATAAATTCATCTGGGCAGTTGTAGATCACACTCATGAAAGCACCATAAAGAGCTCATCGAATGGACCCAATAATTCACTACCATTCTTTTCAGCCACTTTTATTTTCCTTCATAGTATATGGCTGATACCAGAGTCATCTCTTCCCTCTGTACCTACTTTGCAAAAGACAATCAAGGAGGAGAGAGCTCTTCTCTATATACACTTCCTTTGGCTTTCCTTTTCCTAATTATTCCATTAAAAAAAAAAAAGGAAAACAAACCTAGTTTCTTTATTTCAAGATCATGTGTGAAAATTAGGAAGTAGAACGAGAAAACATATTTGTATATTACCTACTTGTAATAAAGAATTTGGCTGGCTTCATCTCTACTACCTGAGTGGTAACCTCTAAATCCTTGGAATTTCCCAGAGTGTCCTTGTTATTCATGGTGAACCCTTCAGACCATGTCTGACAGTTTATATTAAAAAGGTGAGTCCAGTGGGGCCCTGGATAGTTCATGCTAAGAAGATGACTCAGGATGGGAATTCGTCAAGCCAGAAGGACTAACCAAGTAATTCGAGTGCTGGGGCTTTGAGTCATGTGATAGCAGCCCATCTCTGGAGGGGGGGGAGACTAGGGATTAATTTCAGCTCTGTAGTTAATGACTGAATCAATAATACTTACATACCAAAGCCCAAATAAAAACCTTGGACACCAAAGCTCAGGTGGGTGTCCCTGTTTGCCAATATTCTGAATATTGCTGGGCATCAATGTGCTAGAAGTGTAATGTGACCCCGGGGATGAAGGGAGCTATGCAGTTAAGATTATCCCAGATCTTACTCTATGCATCTCACCCTTTGATTTTTTTGACATTATAAAACTGTAATCTTAAGTATAATGCTTTACTGAATTCTATGAGTCTTTTTAGCGTATTATTGAACCCGAGAGAGTAGTGAGAACCCTTAAATTTATAGCCAACTAGTCAAAAGAAAGCATGGCCTGATGACCCCCAAACTTGTGGATGGTGTTTGAAGTGAGGATAGTTTTTTTTGTTTGTTTTGTTTTGAGAAAGAGAGAGAAAGAGAGGGGGGGGCAGGGGGGGGCAGAAGGAGAAAGAGAAAGAATTAAGCAGCCTCAGCACAGAGGATGCAGGACTTGATCTAATGACTCCAAAATTATGACCTGAGCCAAAATTAAGAGTCAGATGCTTAACTGACTGAGCCACCCTGGTGCCCCAAAATGAAGGCAGTCTTAAGGGAGATGTGTCTTTAGCCTATGAAGTTTGGCTCAACTCCAGGCAGGTAGCTGGTGTTGGAAGTTATTGTACCTATCTTATTTTTCCCTAAGGATGAATCTGAGCTCACACAGGCTTAGTAATGTTCCCAGCGTCACACTGTGTTAGCAGAAAACTTGGGATGAGGATCAATGTTCGTAATGTTGTACCATGCTAGATATTTACTCAGTCTCATTTTCATCTCCACAGTAGAATTGTGGTAGAGAAGCAAAGAAATGGGCTGCCAATGTGGGCAAATCTCACATTATGATGCCCTCTGATGGCAGCTGGTAGCTATTATTTAAGAAGTCTTAGTAGGTGCTGGGCACTTCCCTAACTGCTTTACAGCTGTGAGGAGCTTATTTAATCCTCATAACCCTTCAAATATCTCCACTTAACAGATGTAGAAACTGAAGTTTATGTAATCTAAGTAACCTGCCTCAAAAAGCAAAAATAATAAGTCACAGAATTTGAGTTTTGGGGAGGCAATATTGAATTTTGAGAAAATGGATTCTGGAGGCAGCCAACCTTGGTGTCTAGTTATACTGGCTTGATCTGAATTGTGAAATGTTTTACAATTCACCTTTCAATCTTTCTAAAGAGAAATATCATATTTGAAATTTGAATGCAATACAATTTCACCCTCCTATACTTTTTTCCATTTTATTTTTTAATAGTTGTAAAGTTTAAAGAATAAAATTTATGTAAGACTTTTGATGATTAAAAAAAAGACTTTTGTTGATTATGGAAATTTTAAAAAGAATTACCAAGTAAATAACACTCCATTCAAAATAAGAACTTGGACTGAAAGTTATGTGGCTTTGAACAAAGTCCTTATCCATTTGATGAGTCAGGTTCTTCTGTTAGGTGGAGATAATAATGGTATATGCTTCATGAAGTTGTCATAAGTTCTAAATATAATCTCTTTAGCACAATGCCTGGCATATAACAAACACTGACAATAATTATTATTAGACTTTGCATTGTCAAGAATGATTATAATAAGTCAGGTGACTCAATTGTTATTGCTTAGCAAAAATATATACTTCTGTTTTGTATTCTTGTTTGGTAGAAGTAAGAATACTGAAGAGGGAATCAAATGATAGAAGATTTAGTCTGATGCTAAACTAGGTGACTCCCAACTAGCCATGTACTTTAGAGAAGGCAGTTCTCTGAGTCAATATGAGTGTCAACTCACATTAGAAGGTGTGAAATCCTTAAAATCAAGTGCCTCATAGAACTTGTTAACATTATCCACGTATTGATATTGAAGATGTAAAAACTGGCCTATTAACTTCACAAGTATAGTAATAAATTTGTGAGATTTGGCTAAAAAGAAAAATAATTTTAGATTGGGGCAGAATGCAGACTGATAATTTGAGGCAGTAAACATATATGAAGGAAATACTAATACACAAAAAGGGATGCATGATGGAAGTTTCAAAAGGAAAAACAAAGGAGCCAAGATTCTTCTTGGCTAAGGCCAGATCCTTGCTGCACTGCTGCTGCACTCAATTCTTGCTGGCACCTACATTGTCATGATTAAGTAGGATAAATGTTTCGCACTGAGCTTTGGAGTGTGCAATAGAAAAACAAGCCTGAATTACCAGGAATAGCAAAGAGCCACTCTAAATTACTTTGTGTCTCAAGGACACAATGCTATGTACAGAGGTGAAAAGCAGATAAAAGAAAAACAGACTATTCACACAGCAAACACAAGTTGTGAAATTTAACTTTTTTCTGTTGATGGAAAGAGCTGTAAAGGAGACCTATTCATTGCTTTTCAATAGTTTGATGCCTTCCTTCTTTTAAAGATATATGTGAGTGCTAGGTCCTCATTTATTTATAAAAGCCACAGAGTGATTAGTAGCTTAATGTGGGAAATAAACATTTTTTTAATTAGAAGGCATCCCATTAATTAGAAGATTTATTAGATAGCCAGGTGGTTCAGTGAATCAATTTATGGTTAATTCGAGAAAAATAATACTGTCACCAAAATATATGTACATTTGAGGGAAAACTTTAAAAAAAAACAAACAAAAAGATCTGGATAATGGGATTCATTAATCAATGGAACTGTGTGTATGCATTTGTAGGTTTTGGGGAAGGAGTCAAAGTTGTCAGTCTGGGAAACACATTAACCTTGAATTTAGTGAGTCAGAACTCGTGTCATAATAAAATGAACCTGTAAAGAGTAGCATGGCTACTTCTGGTATAAGATGACAGCAGGAAGCACCCTCTCACAACTTCTCACTAACACATCTATGAAGACAAAAGAAACTGAAAACTGGAATTGATTAAAATAACCTTAATGATATAATTATGAGGCAGATACAAATGAATCATAATAATAAACTATCCAAATTTTAGCTTATGGTAGATCTTGCTTTTCTTCTTAAGATACACCATTCCCCAAAATATTAATTAATTAATATTTATTTATGTAGGTAGAAGCTATTTAGTCCAGAATTCATCTGGGCAGTGAGTGTGAAAATCAATAAAGACCACTCAAATGAGAGCAAGAAAAAGCTATTTATAGAGAGCTCACTACAGAAAGGGTCAATCACCATCATTTGTGTTAAGCAGAGACTTAAAGGCATGCAGTGATGTGGGAAACCTTGATGGTGGAGAAAAGAGAAGACTTCAGGTATGTCCTGATTGGAGGCTGTTGGCATAGGGAAGTTGTAGGCTGGATAACTAACAGTAGGGCATTTTGTGTTTTTGGTTGGGTTGCATATTTGGCTTTATCTGCTTAATCCTAAATTGGAAGTGGGAACAAATATTAAAGAAGCTACCAGTTATCAGTGAAGTGTTGGCCATTTGGAGTTGATTGCTTAAGGCGTTATTGGTCAAATTCCTGGAACGGTAGGAGAGCTAGTAGTCTGCCTTCCTAGATTGATGACTATAGATAGTAGGCTGGCTTTTTGGGTTAGTTACTGCACATTGTGAATCAGAGTTCTATGTTTATATATATATATATATATATATATATATATATAGAGAGAGAGAGAGAGAGAGAGAGAGAGAGACTGGTCATAGTGCATTTGTAAAGTCTCTTATAAGTATTGAAATCTGAAAGTGACATGTGACAATTGGGAAGGACATAAGGACAGTACCTCATAAGAACAGTACCCTTAAAGTCAACAGAAATGGGCAGGCCACCACTAGCAATCCTTGCTAGCGATTTTGCTTTTCATGTGTTACATAAATTTAGATTAATGAAGAACTAGCCAAAAGGAGGTGGAGAAAGATGCCCCCTCATTAGTAAGTATTATATTGGATGAAAGCCAGCTAGAGATGCCGAAGCTATGCACATCAACCTGTTCCTCAGCTATGGATCTGAAGAAGATTACACCATCGCCTACATGAACTGAGAGAAGTAGCAAGGGCCGTCAGGTGACAAAGACCTGGCCTTTTTTTGAAGATGAGTAAGAAACAAAAAACTGTAAAAAAATCATCACGTGCTTTAACAGAAAATTTTATGGAATAAGAGAGCAAACACAGCAACCAGGAGACTCAAAAGGAAAACATAACTTCTGGGGCACCTGGGTGGCTCAGTCAGTTAAGCATCCAACTCTTTATTTTGGCTCAGGTCATGGTCTCAGGGTCGTGAGATTGAGTCCTGCATCAGCTCCACACTTGGCAGGGAGTCTGGTTCAGATTCTTGCTCTCCCCTCCCCCCCCCCTGCTTGTGCAGACTCTCTCTTTCTCTCTCTCTAAATGAATAAATAAAACCTTAAAAAAACAATATTACATCTGAAAATATGTTACCCAAAAGGAAATTCCAGGAATCTGTTTTAAGATCTTCATCTTAAAATCAAGGAAGGCATGACTTTTGTAAAATGTATCTAACAGACAGAAGGGGAATTTAGGCTGATGAAAATGGAGACAGAAGAGATGAGTGAAGATGGAAAGGACACAGAAATAAAGCAGCAGAGTATGAATCCTCATTGAAAGTATAAAATCAATGATACAGCTCACAAAGTTGAAACTCTCAGAATGAGGAGAAAAAAGGCAAAAGGCAAATTTTAATAAAAGACAAAAGATATGATTGATATGGCCAGTGACTAAACCAACAGCCTATAGATAATTGGTAGTCCTGGGGGAGAGGCAGAAACAAGGAATGAAAAATGCTATCTAATACTAATACTATGAAATAATTATAGCTAACATTTATTAAATGCCTACTATTCCTTAACCTATGTGCTATGCATTTTATTTGGATTATTAAATTTAATATACACAATGGACCTCTGTGTAGTTTTATATTAACCCTGTTTCAGAAATAAAAAAAAACAAAAACTGAGCTTAAAAGCACATAAGAATATTCACTGAGGTTATTAAATAAAGCCTTCCTCATAGAATTTTATTTTTAAAAAAATAAGTGAAAACATCACCATATATATATCCTGTCAAAATTTTTGTACTATTGATTAAAGAAAAATAATATACAATTATTCTAGCCTCGTTTACTGTCTCTCTCTTCCTCCTTCCCTCCCTTCCTCAGCAAACACTTCTAACTTGATTTGTCCTACCAGCACAACAAAATAGGAGAGACCTCTAGGTTTCTTTAACGGCTATTTTCAGATGTAGTTTGCTTGGCCTATTGGCTGCATTTGCCACTGTTGATCAACACTTTTCAAAACTTTCTGCTTCCTTGGTGTCTTATGGTGTCACACATTTCTTCTTTTAATGTGTTGTTATCTATTTTTTTTTCAGTGACACAATATCTTTTATTTTAATTTTTTTTATTGGAGTTCAATTTGCCAACATGTAGCATAACACCAGTGCTCCTGCCAAGTGTTCCTCTCAGTGCCTGTCACCCAGTCACCCCATCCCCCTGCCCACCTCCCCTTTCCACTACCCCTTGTTCATTTCCCAGAGTTAGGTGTCTCTCATGTTTTGTCACCCTCACTGATATTTTCACTCATTTTCTCTCCTTTCCCTTTATTCCCTTTCACTAATTTTTATATTTCCCAAATGAATGAGACCATATAATGTTTGTCCTTCTCCAATTGACTCACTTCACTTAGCATAATACCCTCCAGTTCTATTCACATCAAAGCAAATGGTGGGTTTTTGTCATTTCTAATGGCTGAGGAATATTCCATTGTATACATAGACCACATCTTCTTTATCCATTCATCTTTCGATGGACACCGAGGCTCCTTCCACAGTTTGGCTATTGTGGACATGGCTGCTAGAAACATCGGGGTGCAGGTGTCTCGGCATTTCACTGCATCTGTATCTTTGGGGTAAATCCCAACAGTGCAATTGCTGGGTCGTAGGGCAGGTCTATTTTTAACTCTTTGAGGAACCTCCACACAGTTTTCCAGAGTGGCTGCACCAGTTCACATTCCCACCAACAGTGCAAGAGGGTTTTTATCTCTTTGTGAGCCTCTTTTTTAGTTGGTGTTCTTCCTTTGCTTAGGCATTCCATCTGAAAACCGTTCCTATTTTCATTCCCCTAAGGGAAGTTTTGGCCTTTGCCATTTATATAGCAGCGACTCTCAAGGTTGCCAGATCTCTCCTCCAAGCTCCAGACTATATTTTCTTGGATGTTGATATTCATCTCACACAAAACCAATCTCTAGATTCCTGACACATTTTCCCCACAAAAGGCTGCATCTCCCTTAGGTTCTCCTGACATAGGGAATGGTATTCCACTATTGGGTGCAATTGCATTTTAGAGGCATTATTGTCAACTTGACGTCTCTGACGCTGATCTCTGAACTCTCTTGAAATTCTTTTATCACTATATTCAAATAACCCAACCATAACTATATTTCTTTTTGTCTACTGCTACTACCTCATGTGAAACACCTAGATTATTATATTGGTCTCGTAACTGTTCTATCCCCCACTCAGCCCTGAGAGGAAAGGAATCCTTTTAAAAGATCAGTTAGAGCATGTCACCCTTTGAAGTCATTTTCAACGACTTCTTGTCACACTTAAATAAAATCCCCAATCTTTTATCTTTCTCCAGAATATGTCTCCACCTCATCCCAGTTGCTTCCTCCTTCTTCATTCCATTCTAGTCATTCTGGCCTTGCTGATGCACATTCTCACAAGATCCTCACACTTGCTATTCCTCTGCCTAGATGCTTATTCCTCAGACATTTACAAATCTCATTTTCACTGCAGTTAGGTTTCTGTTCAAATCATTTCATCAAACTATATTTCCTACCCTAGTATATAAGATATATGAAGTTAGTCTATCTTTTGTTCATTGGCGTATTGGCTAGAACTTAGGAGATGTTACATACAGTTTTTTGAATTACTGAATCTCAAACTCAACATTTCCACCATCAGTTTTTTCTTTCTTTTTTTTTTTTTAAAGATTTTATTTATTTATTCATGAGAGACACAGAGAAAGAGAGAGGCAGAGACACAGGCAGAGGGAGAAGCAGGCTCCATGTAGGTTTCCAGGATTAGGCCCTGGACTGAAGGCAGAGCTCATCTGCTGAGCCACCTGGGCTGCCCTCATCAGTTTTTTCTATTATCAGTTCCATCATCACTTTTAAAAAAATTTTATTTATTTATTATTATTTGAGAGAGAGAAGAGGTGAGAGAGCAAGTGGTTGAGGGGCAAAGGGTGAGGGAGAGAGAGGATCCTCAAACAGAATCTCTGCTGAGAGCACAGCCCAAAAAGGGGCTTGATCCCAGGGCCCTGAGATCATATCCTGAGCTGAAATCAAAAGTCAGCCACTTAACTGACTGAGCTACCCAAGAGCCCCAAGCCACCATCACTTTTCTCCAAATTTAAAAACTCTCTATCTCTACCCTATTACAATGTGTAGATAGCTTACTAAATTTTATCGCCCTCCACCTGACCTACTACAATGTATATACTTTTATCTCTTCAGGTGTCTTCTTCCTTCCTTCTTCTGCTGATGTATTCAGTGTACTTATTCTGTATCCAGCACCCAGAACTTCCTGTTAAAATGCAAATACTCCAGGTTAGGAACAAAGTATGCCATGCTGAGTTCTTCTTTTTCTAAGAATGCTTCACATTCTTCACGTGCTTAGGTGAGAGTTCAGTTCAGCTGGGAAATAAGAGGGCAGCTATTAGAGCCTGAAACAATGTCATAGGGAGGTAGTTCTCAACGTTTAGTCCATAACAATAACCCAGGGGCTTGTACGACAGATATCAGCTGGCATTGCTAGCTCTTCTGATACTACAAATCTAGGGTGGGCCCAGGAATTTGTATTTCTAACAAGTTCCTAGTAATAGTGATGATTCTGGTCCAGGGACCACATTTTGAGAATTACTGCCTAGGAAGATTACACTGGGAAAAAAGCTGGTAGGTATTGGGAAGAGAAAGAAAATAAAAGGAAAATGAGGCACTCATCAAAGGCAAAGCTCTCCTAGACTCCACTCACTTCTGTCTGACACTATACTATATTTGAAAGAGAGAGAGAGAAAGGCAGAGATGGAGAGACAGAGAGACAGAAAAGCATGGTTTGTTAGAATATAAGAACTCTGAACTGAGCTTCACTCTAAACTACTGGTGTGACCTTAAGTCTATAACTCTAAGCCTCAGATTGCTGATGTGTAAAGGGACATAAAAATATATCTCAATCACGTGAATTGTTATAGGAATTAATGTTTCTCTGTACAAAACCCTGGACCAAATTAAGTTCTCAAAAAATATATGCTCTATTTACATTTTATAAATTTCCCAGAACTTGCCCTTTCCTAAATCCATGTTACTAGTTATTATTTATACTCTAATATTATACCTTCACCCAAAATTTAAAAATAGAAATTCTAGTGTGTTTACATCCAAGTATCTCTTCCAAACTTGTCACTATGATGATTTTGTGTTTATTATAACTTCTCCAGCATGATGATGCATTTCCTAAGATTTTGCTAAACACAATAAAAAAAAATGATACTGCAATGCATCACATGGTGTGCTGACCTAGGGACCTGTATTCCTGGCTACAGAACTGACTCTGCCAAATAGATAGCTGGATGAGCTTAGGCAAATCATTTTACCTCTGTGTCTGTTTTACCATCTGAAAATTTGGATAATACCTACTGTCTTAACATCTCAGGGATATATCAGTTAAGAATGCTCTCAGTTGTAAGTAATAAATACTGCAAGACTGGATTGAATAAATAAGGCTTAATGTTCCTCTTGTTTAAAAAAAAAAAAATCTAGGGATCCCTGGGTGGCGCAGCGGTTTGGCGCCTGCCTTTGGCCCAGGGCGCGATCCTGGAGACCCGGGATCGAATCCCACGTCGGGCTCCCGGTGCATGGAGCCTGCTTCTCCCTCTGCCTATGTCTCTGCCTCTCTCTCTCTCTCTCTCTGTGTGACTATCATAAAAAAAAAATCTAAAAAAGGAAATCCACAGTAGTATAGGTGATTAAAGATGTCATCAATTATCCAAGTTCTCTTTCTCTTTATGTTCTGTTATCCATAGAATGAGAGTTGATAAACTTTTTCTGTAAAGGTCCAGAGAATAAATATTTTAGGTTTTGAGTGCTATAAGGTCTCTGTTGCTGCTATTTAACTTTGCCCTTTTAGTGTGAAAGTAACCATAGACAATACATAAATAAATGACTGTGATTGTGTTCCAATAAAGCTTTATTTATAAAAACAGATGGTGGATCAGGTTTGGCTGATAGCCTCTACTGTACTGACCCCTCTGATCTCAGTATGGTTGTTGTACTTGTAGAAATCACATCTACATTCCAGTTAAAAACAAAATGTCCATTGAAGAGGGTGGAATTCAGAAGGGGCATCCTCCAAGTCTATTCCTCCCCTTAAAACACTTACCCAGTGACTTTCTATTATATCATTTTGCTTAGAGTTGCATCTATGTTGGGCTTTATAGATGTTTACTGCCATTCAAGTTCACTTCTTTCTTCTTCTTCTTTTTTTAAAAGACTTTATTTATTCATGAGAGACACAGAGAGAGGCAGAGACATAGGCAGAGGGAGAAGCAGGCTCCTTGAGGGGAGCCTGATGTGGGACCCAATCCCAGGACCCTGGGATCATGACCTGACCCAAAGGTAGACACTCAACCACTGAGCCATCCATGTGCCCCTCATGTTCATTTGTTTCCAAGTAAGTACCCCCTCCTCTCTTCTCCCCTCTCCTCTTCTGTCCCTCAGAAATTAAGTGTGGCAAGTTACTTGCATTGGTCCAGGAAATTTAAGTAAAAGTGATATATGTTAGTTCTGAGCTGTACCTTTAGGATCCAAATGTAAAAGTTGTCATGTATTTTCCCCTCTATTACTGTCTATGGAACATTCCAGATAATAACTATATATGCCTGAGTCCCAGAGTGAGAACTCATGAGTTCACAATGACTTTCCTTGTACATGAAACCTGAGTTGAGAGATATTGCTTTGTTTTTTAATACACTTATATTAGGCAGTTATTATTACAGCATAACTCAGTGCCCCCTGAGATATATAAGGTCATATAGACACTGAGGGAAGTAAATGTGGCTTTTCAGTCTCTCTTATAAAGCAATGGTTCTCAATTTGTGGCCCTTGGCCCAGCATAAACATGACCATGTTAGGAAGAGAAATTTTTATTTCCATCTCAGACCCACTGAATCAGGAATTTGTGACTTAAATTTCTAAGTGGTTCTAATGCATCTTACTATCTCTGTGGTAAAGGAAGAAAAAGGAGAGAGGGATCGTAAATGACTTTTGGTTCTCTGAAATACACAGTGTGGGCAAAAATAATGAGGAAAAAACCCTCCAAAATGCTCATTGCTATATCATTTGCTGCTGTATCTCAATACCCAAGGGAAACAATATAGATGAAAGTAGATGCTGGACATATTACATAACCTTGTTCAAATACTGTCATTATAAACTCTCACTTTTATTAAACATTTCATTTGTAATTTTGAATATTATTTCAGAAAAATACATTATCCTGTTTTCATAAATATAGAATGTGCAGAACACATTAGATGTATACCTTCAAAATAATTAAATTTTATTTTAAAAGCTGATGTGCAAAATGCTACTTCTGCAATCCTGGTGTTCATGCCAATGAATAACTTAAGAAAGCCTCCAGTTGAATGTGATCTTTAGTTAAAAAAATATATTTGTTGAAGTATCTTAAGTCTTGAGCCCAAAATAAACTGAAATAGATTTAATCTACTTTCGTTCTGTTTTACTTTTTTTAATTCTGTGAAAAATGACAAAAAATCATGCTTTGAAAAGTTGAACATATGTGATAATTTTATCTTAAAGTTATCTTAATGAGAGTGGGAAGAAATGGGGAATAGCTATGAATTGTGAAAGACCATCACTGGTCAAATATCCTTTCCCTTCCTAACAAAACAAATTATTGTGATTATGTGGAAAGAAAAATGGAACATGGAGAGTGAGAAGATGGTTACCTCCCCCTGTCAGTCTCGCTTTCCCCATCTGAAAGATGAAACAGTTCTACATATCACATGAAGCATTATGTATAAAAGCACATAGCAAAAATGGGTTTCCTCATATGAGATTGTTCCATGCATTTATTCATGTGTCCAACAGATATGAAATGTAATCACTGTGTGTGAATACTTTGGAAGGCATCACAAATATACAGGTCATGAGATAAGTATGACACCCGGGAAGAGCTTATGTTCTGATGGGGAACACAGGCAAGAAAATGAATGACCTTAGAATAACTTACTAATTGTTATAAAAGAGAGAGGACTTCCAGAGAAGATGGCAGAGTAGGGGATCCTAAGCTCATCTTGCTCCACAGATACACCTAGATTACACTCACATCCGTGTAAATCACCTATAAAATGACCCAAAGACAGGCAGGACAGACTCTCCATAGCTAGCATAGAGGAGAGGCCACATTCAAGAGGGTAGGAAGGGCAGAAACACAGTCAGGAGCCATGCCGACCTGAGGGAGAGACAGACATTGCATTTACAGAGAAAGGAAAGGAGCAAACCTCACACTAGGCACCGCAGGTATGGGGGACCTGCACTGGAAAAGATGATTCCCAGTAACATGTGGCTTTGAAAACCAAAGGGGATTAATATTGTAAGTTCTTATAATCAGTGGGGCTTAAAACCTGGACCTTTAAAAATCGATGGGCTCAGCTCTAGGAGAGCCAGAAGGTGAGGGGAAACTGAGTCCTAGTCCTTAAAGAGATGGTATGAGACAGCCTTGCTAAGATATAGCATAGAAGCAGCAGTTTGAAAAATGCCTGCAGCATATGGGAGGGAGATCGGTTTACTAATCTCAGAGCTCATGCTAGAAGAACAGGGATCTCAGAAAGACTTGTCCAAGAACAAGTTTTCCATTCTCAACCTTGATTCTGCCATTGAATTTGCCATGGGTGGAATCATACTGGAACATATAGACCATGTAGTTGAAGTCCATATCCAATTTTCCAGAGTTAAAACAACACTGGTGACCAGGCACCCAATCTGGCCAAATCCATTTACCTTTGCCATCATCTCTCAGGGAAGTGTCTGGCACTGTAACAGAAGATGCACCTATCTGTTAAACATGAGGGAACAGAGAACCTGAGTGGTATAGACATTTTAACAATATTTGTTCTCCCAATCCATGAGCATGGGGTATCTTTCTACTTGTTTGTGTCATCTTCAATTTCTTTTGTCAATGTTTCATAGTTTTCAGAGTATAGGTCTTTAAATTTATTCCTTTCTAATTTATTTTTGGTACAGTTGTAAAGGAAACTGTTTTCTTAATTTCTCTTTCTGCTACTTCATTGTTAGTGTATAGAAGTACAGCAGGTTTCTGTACATTAATTTTGCATCCTGTGACCTTCCTTGAATATTCCTCTTTTTCATCATTTTGTCTGTGTATCAGTCTATGTGTTAGGAAAGTCAGCTACATCTCCTGCTCTTGAAAGTAGCAGGCTTATGAAGAGGAGCTCCTATATGTTCTGTAGCACAATGTTCGCTGTTCATTAGAATCTGGAGCTTCAGGGGTATTTCTTATGTGTGCTGTGCACACTCTATTGTTGTGGATGAGCCATGTTAGCCTTCAGTTCAGTCATCTGCAACATTTTATTTGACTGTTGTGGGCAGGGTTTTGTTCCTGTGTTGTTAATGAGCCAGCCTGGGGCCATCTTGGGCTTCAGTTGGATCAGATCAGACATTTTTCAGAGCTATAATAGTACCAAACTGCAGGGCACTCTCTGTATTATTCCTTGAGAAGTTTTCCTTGGTGAATGGGACCTGCAGTCAGACCAGATATCTGCCGCTAGTCCACTGTGGGGGATGCATTTGGACTGGTGTGTGTGGTTATCTTTCCCTCTCCCCAGGGCAAGAGTCACTTTAGAGTGGTGCTGGCCCCTGTCAGAGCTGCTTGCATACTGCTGGGGTTGTGACATCACTTTGTATGGACTTATACCAAGGATTTGTTGGGGTGAGGTGTCCACAGAAGAACTTGGGGGACATATGTGCCAGAAAGGTCCACAACTATCCACTGTGAGAAGGAACCTGCAGCTGCCTGGAAAACTCCTGTTGCTAGGCTGGAGGGGGCGGTGCACAGAGGAGTGTGAGTGACAGGCATGGTTTAGCAAGCTTGGTAGAGAGTATTCATGTTGTATCAGTTCTCATGGTGGAAAGTTCAACTCCATCTTCCAAGAGTGAGATCCTGTCAACATCAAATGGGATGGTGCTGGTGCTGAGTATGTTGTGAAGTCCACTGGGGTCTTCACCACCATAGAAAAGGTTGGGGCTCATTTGAAGTGTGGGGTCAAGAGAGTCATCATCTCTGCCCCTTCTGCTGATGCCTCCATGTTTGTGATGGGCACAAACCATGAGAAGTATGACAACTCCCTCAAGATTGTCAGCGATACCTCCTCCACCACCAATCACTTGGCCCTTCTGCCCAAGGTCATCATCACTTTAACATCACGGAGGGACTCTGAAGACCAGGTTGTCTCCTGCAACTTTAACAGTGACACCCACTTTTCTACCTTTGATGCTGGGGCTGGCTTTGCTCTCAAAGACCACTTTGTCAAGCTTATTTCCTAATATGGCAATGAATTTGGCTATAACAACTGGCCTCCAACGAGTAACAGCCCCCTATATTACCAGCCCCAGTGAAAACAAAAGGAAGAAGTAGGCCCTTAGCTGCTGGGGAGTTCTTGCCCCAACTCATCTCTAAACACAGTGAGAATTTCCCAGCCTCTACAGTTTCTATCCCAGACCCCCTGAAGGAGAGGGGCTTGAGGATCCATACCTTGTCATGTATCATCAATAAAGTATACTGTATCCAGTCAAAGGAAAAAAAAAAGTCTGTACTACCCAAAACAATTTACACATTTAAAGCAACTCCTATCAAAATACCAACAGTATTTTTCCCCAAACTAGGACAAGCAATCCTAAAATTTGTATGGAACCTCAAAAACCCCAAATAGTCAAAGCAATCTTGAACAAATAGAACAAAACTGGAGGTATCACAATCTCATATTTCAAGATATTCTACAAAGCTAGTAATCAAAGCAGTATGGAACTGGCACAAAAATAGATACATACAATAGAACAGAATAGAAAACCCAGAAAGAGACCCCCAACTATATGGGTCTGTCATACTTTCTAACACCAAACACAAAAATAAACTCTTAATGGATTTAAGACCTAAATGTGAGACCTGAAACTGTAAAAATTCTAGAAAAGAGCATAGGCAGCAATTTATCTCACACTGGTAATAGGAACATTTTTCTAGATATGTCTCCTGAAGCAAGGGAAACAAAAGGTGAAATAAACTTTTGAGACTACATCAAAATAAAAAGTTTCTACATAGCAAAGGAAACAATCAGCCAAACTAAATGTGAAATGTAAATGTAAACTGAATATGAAAAAATATTTGCAAATGACATATCTGATAAAGGGTTAGTATCTAAAATATATAAAGAATGTATACAACTCAACAAAACCCCAATAATCCAATTAAAAATCCGCAGAAAACATAATTCAACATTTCTCCAAAGAAGACATACAGAGGGCCAACAGACACATGGAAAGATGCTCATCATCACTCATCATCAGGGAGATGCAAATCAAAACCATAAATAGATATCACCTTACACCTGTCAAATAAAAATTGTAAGAAACAAGCATTGGCAAAGATGTGGAGAAAGAGGAACCCTCATGCACTGTTGGTGGGAATGCAAACTACAGTAGCTACTGTAGTAAATAGTATGGAGGTTTCTCAGAAAACTAAAAATAAAATTACCATATAATCTAGTAATTCCACTACTGGGCATTTACCCAAAGAAAGCAAAAACACTAATTTGAAAAGATATATGTGCCCATATGTTTATTGCATCATTATCTACAATAGCTAAGGTAGGTGAACAACCCAAGTGCCCATCCATAGATGAATGGATAAAGAAGATGTACTGTGTATATATATACAATATAGTATTATGTATCCATAAAAAAGAATGAATGAAATCTTCCCATTTTACAATAGTATAGATGATTCTAGAGGGCATGATGCTAAGTGAAATAAATCAGTCAGAGAAAGGAAAATACCATATGTTATCACTTATATGTGGAATTTAAGAAATAGAAAAAAAAACAAAGGTAAAAAAAGAGACAGAAAAACAGACTCTTAACTAGAGAGAACAAATTGATGGTTTGTACTAGAACGGAGGTGGGTGGGGGGATGTTTGAAATAGGTGAAGGGGATTACAGGTGCACTTACCTCAATGAACCCTGACTAATGTACAGAATTTTTGAATCACTATAGTGTACACCTGAAACTATATAACACTGTTAATTATATTGGAATTACATTTTTAAATTAAAAAATAATTACTATAAAACAGATATAAGATGTTTCTAAGTGTCTCAATCTCTTCCTCTAACTTTTCCAGATTTCCTGTCAATTTCTCAGGTTTGATTCTTTCCACCTCTTCAGTGGATTAGTATAGTTGCTTCCTTACTTCTCTCTCAGGTATCAGTGTATCTCACCCCCAAAATATCCTCCACTTGACTGCTGAGTGACCACACGGAATAACAAGTCTGAGTATTTATTTCCTTGCTTACAAGTCCTTTCATAGCTTCCCAATGTTAGCAAATAAACTCAAGTTCCTTAGCTTAGCATGCTGTTTCCTGACCTGGCCCCTCTCTAGCTCACTAGTAGCATCATCTCTCTTTACTCCTTTAGATGCTTGCTAATCTCTAGCTTTAATGAATGGGTTGAAATTTATAATAAATGGAAGATTATTTGCCACACTTGGACCTTCACTTCTGTGCTTCCCTTCTCTGTGGTGGTCAATGCATCATTACATATGATTTCAGCCTAATATTTCCACTGCAGAAAGGTCTTCTTGTCAACTCCACTTACTTTCACTTATGCCCAAGTTGTTGTTGTTGTTGTTCTTCTTCTTAAAGATTTTATTTATTTATTTGAGAGAGAAAGAGCACACACATATGAGTGGGGGAACAGACAGGGGCAGAGGGAGAGGGAAAGAGAGAGAATTCCAAGCAGACTCCATATTGAGCATGGAGCCCTATGTAGTGTTCCATTTCAGGACCCCAAGATCATATCCTGAGCTGAAACTAAGACTTAGACGCTTAACCCCCTGTACCACCCAGGTGCTCCCCAAATTCTTTTTCTTATCACATCAGACTGTCACTGTCATTGCCTTCTTTGTCTCCTTGTGTAATGGCAGTTTTCTCCATTAGAGTACTGCTCCTTCAGGCAAGGAAATTGTGTATCATCGTCAATATTTTATCACTGAAGTTTAGTGCAGTTTCTGTTGCACATACTGACTATTCCACAAATATGGATTGAATATTGAAGTAACTGTGCCCATATAGCAAACAGATGCAAGGGCTCATCCTACATCTGTGTGACTCATCTGCATTAAGGAGAGGAAAAATCAGGGACATTTGACCTTGGTCTTAAACCCAATTTTCCAGTAAAACAATTATGTTCTAGTAAGATGTGATGATAATTTAAATTGGGAGAAGGAGTCTATGCAAATCCCAAAACACATTCCCCCTACTTTACAATATTTGACCTATACTCATGATACATTTGCTATGTTTCTTGGGATAAAGCTCTTAATTTCTTGATTCCCTCCTCCCTTCAGCTTAATCTAAAATTCTATTCCTGCCTGTTTTGGTTTTCCATAAAAAACTGCCCTACACATCTTTAATGCTCTGACTTCACAGTGGCAAACATGAAAAAGAACACTAAAAGAAATTTGGCTTTTTCAATACTTCTTAATAATTTATTTTGGCACTATTTGTTTGACATGTGACTCGTGTATTTATTTGGTCATTCAATAATTAATGGCTTGAAAGGTACTCTGTGCAAAGCAGGTGGGAAGCACTAGGACAAAATATAGTCCCTTTCTTCTCTGAAAATGTGTAGCATAAAGTAAAGGATATAAACATGATTAGACTCAAATATAATTGACAACAGCATCATGACATGGAGAGAATCCCAGATGAGATAAAAGGAGGGAGACCTAAGTTCTCTAGACTGAGTATTCAATGACTCTGATATTTGGCAAGTAACTTTACCCTTTCTGGGCCTTAGTTTATCATTTTTTATAAGGAGTTTGAATTATATAAACACTAAGTTAATTTTCTAATATGTACCAATATTGTGAATTGAAGAAATTAAATTTTAAGCAATAAAATGTTTCTCTATCAACTTGATAAATATTAAATAAATAATAATTTTCAGTTGGCAAATTTCTTTTGAAATGTACATTCTCACAAACCATTAGCAGATGGGTAAATTGTTGTAACCTATAAGACTTCAAAATGTGAGTTGCACATGTAATTCTAACTTACAATAAATTTTGTTGCAATGGAATTTTCAAAATAGTTAATAATTGCATCAATATACAAAATTAGGAGAGCAGATGAGCATTTCATGGTGCATTCCAACCATTAATTCTAATTTTGGGAACTGTTTAAAACCCTTACAAAGTATTGGATCCTGTTCTAGGTGATTCACATGTTTAACTTAATTAAATTCTTACCACAAATGTATGAGGTAATACTATTAGTATAACCGCACTGCAAATGAGATTACAGTTAAATGACTCACTTAATGTATAGGTAATATGTAATAGGGTCAGGATTTGAACTGAGACAGTTTAACTCCATAATCTAAGCTCTCAAGCACTGTGCTGAGCTCCTACTCATCATGCTATAAAGTAGTATGGCATAAAGCAAAACATGGAGGGTGAATTCAAGGTAAAATATAGGTGGAAATAATCAGAAATAACTGGTGAAAATTAGTGAGCATGTGAGGACAGTAAAAATGGAAAAAGAGAAGAGACAGCTTGAGACATATGTGGTGGGATTGGGGAAAATCAATGAATTGAATGTGTGGAGGGAAACAAGAAATGATGGGGGTTAATTAATACTAATGCTGCCACTACTACTCATTAAGAAGCTACTATGTTTCAAACACTGTGCTAGTTATTTAACACACCATCATGCCAATTAACAGGACTTGATTAGTAGATATAATTAAGTCGAATTCAATTTTAAACTCATGGGGTTTGAAGTGCCCGAGGGACATCCTAAATATTGAGGTCTCTCTAGGGAATATAGATGAAAGTGAATGATGCAGAATGAATTTGAGAGTAATGTGGGAGGAGATTTCTCCTCCTCAAGAAAAGCAGAAGTCTCAGAAACCAAAAGGATTCAATGGTATCTCTATTTATTGATTAATCTATTGACTTAGCCTCAGATTTATAAGCATTAATCTTTTAAGTTACAAAAGAACTCACAGTACACTGAAGTTACCTCTTTATATTTTGTGTAACTAATTTTTCTCACGATCCTTCACTCACTAGGTGGTGACAAAACAAACACAGATATACACAAACAAGAACAATAACAAAACCACAAACAGGCAAACTGTTTGGAGCCATTTCTCCTATTTGTATTTTTTTTAGTCTTCTATTACAAAATTTTTCAAAATTATAGAAAAAAGTAGAAGAAAACAGTATAACCTCCATTTGTCAATCACCTATACTTAATAATCATTAGCATTTAACCAAGTTGGCTTTATCATTTTTTCTTGCTGTTAGTATTTTAAAGTTAATCACAAACATCATTACATTTTACCTTTAAATAATTTTCTAAAAATATTTTATTTATTCATGAAAGACACATACAGAGAGAGAGAAACACTGGCAGAGAGAGGGGCAGGCTCCCTGCAGGGAGCCTGATGCGGAGACTTGATCCTGGGTCTCCAGGATCACACCCTGGGCTGAAGGCAGGGGCTCAACTGCTGAGCCAGGCGTCCCTTACCTTTCAATGTTTTGAATGCATCCCAAAAAATCAAGACTTTTTCCTTTATATCTTCTCTATAACTATTATACCTTGAAATCAATGATATGCATCTTAAAGATTTTATTTGTTTATTTGAGAGAGAGAGCACAAAAAGGGGGAGCAGCAGAAGGAAAGGGAGAAGCAGACTCCCCTCTGAGCAGGGAGCTCGACATAGGGCTCAATCCCAGAACCCTGGAATCACGACCTGAGCCGAAGGCAGACTTAATGACTGAACCACCCAGGTGACCCCAAATTAATGACTTTTAGTAACACCTAATATTCATTCTATTTTTAAATTCCCTAATTGTCCTTAATGCATATTCATATTTGTTCTAAGCGGGATCAAATCAAAGTTCATCAATTACATTTTGTTTGGCTTGTGAGTTCTTTTTTAAATCTAGAGCATCTCTCCTTTTCTTCTTATCACTGACCTGTTGAAGGCACCAGGTCATTTGTCTTGTAGGATGACACAACATGTAGCTTGAACCCCTCTAATAAGAAAATTTTGTAGATGATGCTCTATGCTTCCTGTTGCGTTCTGTCCAGAAGGTTCGTGACTTCTGGTTGTCCCACTGTTAGTGATGCTAAGATTGATTGCTATGTTAAAGAGTTTATAAAATTAAAGTTTCCTTTTGCAACATATATTTTGTGGATCGATACTTTATAGCCATGCAATATTCAGTTCTCTGTCAATATGATTCACTTAACAGTTTTAGTGTGATCTTTGTCTAAATAAATTATTTTATTAGGGTTGCAAAACCCTCAATCTCTTTTGACTGTATATTTAATCTTTTGAACATGTTTCCCCTTACACACATATACGCACATTTTTTCCCCAAGAGTGATATGCAAGTGCATGAGAGGGCTTACCATGTTCTTGAAAAAAAAATAGAGGACCTCAAATATACATGGAATCTGCTAGATTCTCTTAATTATAGAGTTGGCAGCTCAAGGTACTCAATGATACAACTCTCATCTATTCTTTTTGTCTCAGACAGTGCTTTGCTGTTACCTATAGGATTTTATCACAAATGAGCTCTTGTAGATACAGCATAACTTCTGCATGTCTACCACATGCCCTATTTTGTCAGGGCCTAACCTGTCTATGCAAAATTGTTGCCATGAGGTTTCCTCACTTTGTGTTACCACTGTCTTCTCCATGGAAGTAAAATTGCTATTGATTAACCATACTCTGTGCACTAGAACCCCAATTAACATAGGGGTCTTGGGTCCTTTCTACATAGGCAAAATGAAGATAAGTTGGGAAATATGACCAATTGTTTTGCTTTGCCTGGACCTGAAGGACTTCCCAGCATGTGAATATTTCAGTGCTAAAACTAGGGTAGTTCTGTGAAAACTAAGACAGACAATCACTCTACTGAGAAAGCCAACTCTCCCCCTCCTTTTTTCTTTTTTTTTAATTTTTAATTTTTTATTTATTTATGATAGTCACAGAGAGAGAGAGAGAGAGAGAGAGAGAGAGAGAGAGAGGCAGAGACATAGGCAGAGCGAGAAGCAGGCTCCATGCACTGGGAGCCTGATGTGGGATTCGATCCCTGGTCTCCAGGATCGCGCCCTGGGCCAAAGGCAGGCGCCAAACCACTGTGCCACCCAGGGATCCCCCCCTCCCTTTTTCTAATAGTGCCATGCTTCAGGAGATATTGACTGCAGTTGCTACAGGTTGGCCTTAGACTGACATGCACAGTGATCTTTCAGGGACCCTTCAGTATCTCCCTCAATATCTCCAAATGCATCCCTCTTCTGGCAGATTGGTCTGGACATGGAAGAAGGGCAGACCTGTCTTATCCTATGCTTTGCTGGCAAAATGGAACTCTTTCTTCTCCCACAATCTCAGGTAGAAGGGAGACATTTTTCTTTTCTCTTTTGGAGTACTCAAGATTTTTCCTAGACCATTGGAGAGCTAGATGTTTCCTTCTTCCAGGTTACGGTCCTTTCTGATTCTTGCTTCACAGCTAAGCCCTAGTAGAAACTAGAGCCCAAGAGATAAAGATAGCTTTCTTGATAAGGAAACCTGGATAGCAAAGTGTTTCAAAATCATTTTATCTCAAATATCCATTCTTTCTCATAGGAACTAACCTCTCTTGTGTGCTTTAAAATATAATGGTAAATGTACTGTGGCTTTGAAAAGTCATGTTGTATTAAAGGAGAAAACGTTCCGGAAAGATAACACTAGAAAATTTTCCTCTTGCTATTTTCATTATGTGAGTTGGCTTGATGATGGATTAAATGGACTTTAAAAGCACCTAGAGAATATTCTGATATTTGGTACTTGTGAAATCTTTGTGAATATTTTTATTTATCCATTTATATGGTAGATATTATGTGGCCAATAAAATTTCCTAGTATTTTTTAAGCCATATGGCAGCTTTGTCTTTTAAATTATCTCAAGTGCTATGACTACTGGGGATATAGGTTTCATAGGAAATCTGCACAGAAAACACAGTGATTTATACTACATAACTAGGAGAAATGGGACACATGTTCAGTATTTCTGAGTTTTTGCTCAACACTGTTTTCTGTTAAACCAACCATTGAGTATATCTCTATGGGACTGAAAGTGTTTGGAAAAAAATATGCCTCCTGGAAGAAGAAAGAACATACTATGATCTTTTTCATTCCTTTCTCTAAGTAATTGGGTTCTTGAAGAGGTAGGGCTTGGAATAGAATTACAAACTTAGAGTTTACCCAAAAGCTTGGCAACCAAGATAAGTACTTTAATACAGTATATTAAGGTTAAAATTAATGCAGAAATGAATGATATGCCAAATATTAACATTGGAATAAAGATGGGATAAGTATTGTGAAGTTTTCCTTCTGCCTTAGGCTCTAATGTGGCTCTGCATGGCACTATAGAGAGAGTTCCTTAAGGAAGGACTTTCTGTACAGCTGCACAGGGTCAAGCTGTCAACTCTTCAGTGTGTGCCTTGACTGATGATCCCTGCCTTACCCAAGTCCTCATCCTTCCCAAGCCACCCACATGCATAACTGAGTGAGGCAGGGGAACAGAGCTCAGATATTTTATCCAATTAGAGGAAATTCTAAGGCACCAAGTCCTCAAGCTCCATTAGACTGGTCAGGCTTTATCTCCTGTGCATTTGCTTTACTTCTTTCTCTGCCCAATTCTGTTTCCTTCACCTTCTTCTTTTTTTTTTTTTTTTAAGATTTTAAGATTTTATTCATAGAGGCACACACAGAGAGAGAGAACGGTAGAGACACAGGCAGAGGGAGAAGCAGGCTCCGTGTAAGGAGCCCAACGTGGGACTCGATTCCGGGTCTCTAGGATCACGCCCTGGGCTGCAGGCGGCGCTGAACCGCTGTGCCACTGGGGCTGCCTTGGTTCCTTCACTTTCCTTCATATGTGCTAATCTTTATAACATCTTGCACCTCAATCACTGACTTAGCATCTGCTTCCAGAGACCCCAACCTGTGACTGCAGAAGTACTGAAGCCTCCCTCAGTAGTATAAAACCTACCCTGGTTTTTGATTGAAAATTTGAGTTAGCTTGTTCTAGTCTCTCTTCTTAAAAATTTCCAGGAACTGTTATTTATAATACTGTCTGGAGAATGGGCAAGTTTTAAGCAAATAAATACACACATCTGCAGTCATGACAGATGAACTTATAAATGATATTCAATCATGAATAACTACAGTGTGGTTTTATTACTGACTATCAGTCCAATCTCAGTGTAAAGTCCTGTGCTTAGATTTGTTAGGGTACTGATTTCTCATGGAAATGGTTCACAGTCTCCTTTTGCTCCCTTTATTTATCACAAGATCCCATACCAGTCTAGCTACATCCCAATATGATACACTATTGTGAATAGTTTCCAAGGTTTTGTTCAGAATTTACTCAAAATTCTTCAATCAAAAAGGCTTTCTGCTACTTATGCAAGACTTCAGTTGCATTTGTACTTAATCCGATTATTTCTTCTTTTTAGTAACCATTTGCGCAGATTTATACAAATGCAGGAGATATTTTCCCTCTAAATGCAAATATGTTTAACTGGCCAAGAAGCTTCAGCAACATTCTTTTTATGAATGATTTACAAAGAGATTACATGGGTTTCCAAGAAAATGAAAAAAAAAATGTCCTGGTCTTGAGGCAGGAAACAATATGGTTTGGGCTGAGTGTTACCAGAAACATTGTCTCCTATGAGATATAATCCTTTTCACATTCAGTATTACCAAACCTCCCCTTCCTTACTTGTTTCCTCAACTTCAGAGCCCTGCCTTCCCTGAAATCCTGCTCTTTCCGAGTTGGTCCCATTTGGGAAATGTTGATTCTAACTTTTACCTTTCACCGTCAATGGAGTTTCACTATTAGTTGTTTTGAGTTTGCAACGTACAAGTTATATTTACACTTAAGTCAAAAAATTTTTTTCTACCAGAATAAAAAAATAATTAAAAAATCACTGTGTGGGTCTCAGAATATTTTGGTTTCCTACTGCTGACTTAGTATTTGACAGTGATTAATCACTTCACTCTTCTGGATTTCAGCTCTTTCTTCTGGCATATGGAGACATTTGCTAAAGTATTATTGAAATTTTCACTATCAGATTTACAAGGTTGAGTGATACTATGGTGTCACCCTAGGGGAAGCTTTGGAGAACTGGATATGTAATTTCACGGATTTAGTAGAACTGTGTGCATGCATGGGTCCATGGAATGAATAGTGGACTTGGATTCTAGGACTTTTATTCAGTAGCTAGAAGGTCTTGGACACATCTTACAACCTCCCAGATTCTTAGTTTAAAATTCTTCTGTGAGTGGAGATAATGAGGATAATAATAACTAACTTGCATGGATATTAGGGCAATAGGAAGACTCCTTCCCCCAAAAAAGTAATACATGGCTAATAGTAGTTAATTTATATTTGTTAGCTACCATTATCACTAGAGAATTTACAATAGTTTTGTTAGTCCACTTTCTCCTCTAAGTTTTGCTTGATTATATTTAGTTTCTGAGTATATAGGTATTAATTTGCACAATTTTGTAATATGTAAAGTGCTTTGAGCTCTCAGAGAAAAAGCATTATGCAAATAGAGAACATTATTATTCCCTGCACTGATGTGTGAATGCTCAAGGCTCCTAGACACATTCATCTTAAAGGATGTATTAACTTCAAATTCTACATGAACCTTGCAAATGCACACTTAATAAACACTGACAATTTATAATTTTTCACTTTTCTGTTAAAAGTTAAAAGTAAGAGCAAAGACAAAAAGTTAATGTAACATAAAATTTATGACATGATTATAAAATGCTAGAATTTAATCTTCAAGTTAGTATTAACCTCTTGCAAATTAAATGTAAGGAGTTATAATAAGAGATCTTGCCAATTATTGACAATTACAGCCAAAGTCCTGTCTGTATACATTTGAGCTATGTACATTGCCTTATTATTATATTATCATCTTACATTTGCATTACTTGACAAAGCATTCTTGTATATATTTTTAATCTCATAATTATCCTGTGAGAAAGAAAGCCAGGGATAATTAATCCTTTATTATAAATGAAAGAAATAGAGACACAGAGAGCTTAAGCTGTTGATCTATGGTTATATTAGAGTCTAAGTTCACACTATATTCACTCTACTGATGGGAATATACAGAGCATGTAAGGAGAATCATCACTGTTGCAATTTTCCTGGGGTGTAGATTTGAGATGTGGGTTGAAGAGGTTGAAAAGATACCTGAAATCAGTGCTAAGAAATTTGAGTATTTTTAAATAGATTTTATTTTTATTTTTTATTTTTAAGTAATTTCTACTATTCCATGTGGGGGTGGAACCCACAGCCTGGAAATCAAGAGTCTCAGGCTTCACAGATGCCAGCCAGGTTCCCTGAAATTTGGGTATTTTTATGGGTAGGATCAGAGGAAAGATTGAAGGCTCTGCAAATGCTCCTTTCATCAGAACTGTGCTCTGAGAAGATCAATATGGTGGTGCATGAGGATATAGACAGAAGGTGAACAGGAGTAGAGGCAGACTAACTGGGTAATTAGAATAGTTCAGAAAATAAGGCAATGATAAAACCATTAAGAAAACAGTGTGAAAGTGTAACTTTAGAGAAGGCTAAATTGTTAAAAGACTTGGAATATAGGGATTGTAGAGATTAGAGAGGATGCAATGATTAAACTCTCCTTTATGTTGAGTTCTGAATCAATTATGGAGTAGGGCACAGGATTCTAAAAAATAGAGATAAATAAGTCTGCTCAATTGCTGAGGTTTGTGGTTTGGCCACATGACAGCCAGTCAGCTTGCTGTAATTGAATGCAACAATCTTCCACATTGTAATCTGCATGAGTGGATAACGTTAGGACTCTGGTGTGGACTGCTTTGGTAAGGTGGCATGGAAAAGTGGGATATGTCTAGTATGTTTGCATTTGTGAGCAATCCGTTTCTGAAAAAGGGGGGAGGATGAAGCTGAAATAAGCATGTTCAGTACTTTCTTCCAAACTTGCTAACCAGAAACTCACTTCTCTTCCTGTGATGAATGGACAATAAAGGATAAGGAAAGCATCCAAAGTTTGACCAAAGGATGATTCTAGGGAAGTCACTCCACAGGGAAACACAGAACTTGGCAATAAGTGAAATAGAAACAAAATCATGGGATCCCTGGGTGGCGTAGCGGTTTAGTGCCTGCCTTTGGCCCAGGGCGTGATCCTGGAGACCCGAAATCGAATCCCACATCAGGCTCCCGGTGCATGGAGCCTGCTTCTCCCTCTGCCTCTCTCTCTCTCTCTCTCTGTCTCTCTCTCTCTGTGACTATCATAAATAAATAAATTAAAAAATAAAAAAAAGAAACAAAATCATCCTTGAATGGCTTCTATTTAACTTTAGCCTGTAGGAAATAATTAGTGATAAACACTGCCTAACGCAGGGTTTCTCAACCTCAGCACTAATGAGATATCTGACCAGATAATTTATTGTTGTAAGTGGCTATCTTGTGTCTTGTAGGGTATTGAACAAAATCCTTGGTCTCTGCCAATATCCTATCCCCGGTTCTGACACCCCAAAATGGCTGCACACATTGCCAAATTTCTCCTGGGAAACTTCATCATTCTCCTCCCTCCCACTGAGAATGACGGGCCTTAATGGCGCTATGAACCATGGCTTTGTGCTCATCTCAGGGATCCACGTCTTAATCTTCCTAAATTAATTGTGCATGTGTCTCTGCAAGTGTACTGCCTGACCATTTTTTTTTAATTTTAAGTCCAAAAGACCAAGTCTATCATTACAAGGGGAATATAATTTACATTAGACTTCAAATTTTGGAAAATACATTGATAGCTGAATAGCGGAGAGAATACTGATGGGAATTCATTTTATATAATTCTTTCCTAGTTTGGAAGGATATTCTTTGGTTTATAAAGTGTTTTTAAAATCCTTTTTGTCAGAGATGGAAGACTATACTTATTACACAAGGACGTAGTTGGGAAAAAAGCATCAGGTACTGTTGTGATTAATAACACCTTCATCATTATTGCCATTCTTTCACAAGCATCTAATTATGTGTTTCCTGAAGATGTTGCAGCATCAAGCTATAGTTATATCCACCGGGAACAGGAGGGAATGCCATTGTAGGAAACATGAAATAAAAAATAAAAAGCCAAAAAAAAAATAAAAAAATAAAAAGCCAATAAATAAATAAATAAATAAATAAATAAATAAATAAATAAAAAAAGCCAATAAAATACTTTATAATCTTCAACAATTTGGGTTAGTGCAAACAGCATTAGGATTAAAATAGTAGGACTTGGGTTCCAGAACCAGTTTTGCTCCTAACTTGCTTCTTTACCCTGAAAAAGTCATATATTTCTAGGACTAAGGTGGTGCATGGGAGTTAGAGCAACTCTCCACAATTCTGCATAGTTGGTTAGATGGGTTGGAAATTTTTTTCTGATTTGTATTTGTCCTGAAGCCATAATTATTTGTCCCATAGGGGATCTCTGACCAGTTTCCCAGTTTTGATAATCTTGGGCTTTGGATTCTGTCCTTGTCACTATACAGCTTCCTGTGAGATTAAATAAATTCCCTTAGTACAAGAGCAGCTTCCAGGCTCAATATAGTGTTCCAGTTTCTCTCTTTTTTTCTGAAGTTTCAGCTTGGTCATTTTTTTCTTCTATTTTTAGCTCTTTGTGGCTTTTAGAGAATCTTTCATTGTTTTTTGTTTTGAGCGTAGTTGACACAAAATGTTACATTAGTTTCAGGTATACAACATAGTGATTCTATGAGTTATACATTATGCTACATTCACCACAACTGTAATTCCCATCTGTCCCCATACACTATTACATGTAAAATGCTGTGCTTTTAATTCCTGTGACTTATTTATTCCATAATTAGAAGCCTGTATTTTCCACCTCCTTCACCTATTTTGCACAACCTTCCCACTGTTTCCCCTTGGCAATCATCAATTTGTTCTCTGTATTTATAGGTCTGATTCTCTCTTATTTGTGTATTCATTTGGTTTCTGTTGGTTTATAGTCCACATTCAAGTGAAAATCATGTGGTATTTAACTTTCTTGTCTGACTTACTTCATTTAGCATTAAGACTTTTGGGGTCCATCCATGTTGTCTCAAATGACATGATTCATCCTTTTCTTTGGCTGCATAATAGTCATTGTTTTTAATTATACGCTAGTTACCATTATTAGAAACTGGAAATATGATACATTTAATTTTATAGTTGGGAAAGTAAATTGGGCCATAGATTAAGAAGCACTATAATGGAAATACCAAGGATAAGCCCATAAAAGTTTTAGACTATTTCCCTCTGTTTTTAACAGGGTAGTTAAAAATTCATATGTTTATCATACTCAATGTCACTTTTTTCATTGTACCCTTGCTTTCCTGCATCATTTTTATTCTGCATTATGTCGTATTTTTATCACATTTTTGTGACATGAAAATTTGTATTAACACACATTGTTAGTTGAATAGTATTTCATAAATTGTATATCTTAATTTATTTAGCTATTCTTTTCTTAAGATTTTTTAATTTGTTTTAGAGAGAGAGAGCATGAGGAAGGGGCAGAGAGAGAGAGAGAATCTTGAACAGACTCCTCGCTGAGCACGGAGCCCAATACAGGACTCCAGGACCCTGAGAACATGACCTGAGCCAAAATCAACACCTGGCTGCTCAACCAACTAAGCCACCCAGGCACCCTTATTTAACTATTGATATTAGACATTTTGTTTTCACATTTTAGTAAATAATGCTTATTCTTTTTTTTTTTTTTTTTTTTTTTTTTTTTTTTTTTTTTTTTTTTTTTAGTTTATTTATGATAGTCACAGAGAGAGAGGCAGAGACACAGGCAGAGGGAGAAGCAGGCTCCATGCACCGGGAGCCTGATGTGGGATTCGAACCCGGGTCTCCAGGATCGCGCCCTGGGCCAAAGGCAGGCGCCAAACCACTGCGCCACCCAGGGATCCTGCTTATTCATTTCTATGTGTAAGACTTTGTTCATATTTTTGAATACTTAGCTAATGAATCTAAAAGTTAAATTAAGATATTAAAGAATATGTACTTTTAAAGATCTTTGATATAATGTGCTTAAATCAATTTTCAGAAAAATTTGTATTGATTTCAGCATAGTGCTGTGATTAACGAGGTGGAACCTTTAATTGGACCACATAAGTTAAAGCCTCAATTTACCTCTAGCTAACTGTGTGCTTGGACAAGTTCTTCTTTTTTTTATATACTTTTTTTTTATTGGTGTTAAATTTGCCAATATATAGAATAATACCCAGTGCTCATCCCATCAAGTGCCTCCCTCAGTGCCCGTCACCCAGTCACCACCCCCCTCCCCCCGCGCCCATCTTCCCTTCCACCACCCCTAGTTCGTTTCCCAGAGTTAGAAGTCTCTCATGTTCTGTTGGACAAGTTCTTAATCATTCTGTGCCTATCTATCTGTCTGTGTATCTATCTATCATCTATCTATCATCTATCTATCTATCTATCTATCATCTATTGTAACTTCATGCAAATAAGTACCTATTTCATAAGGATGTTATGAGTATTTATGGAGTAATATATTTATGTAAATATGCTGGATGGGAAAGATTTAATATAATAACTGATAAATATCAATAACAATATAAGTATGTTGTACTAATGGCATACACTTGTGAACATTAATTTATATATTTTATAAAATGTTTTATGATATTCTAGGTAAAATTTATGTTATTTCAACTTTCATTACTTTAAGTACTTTTTTTTTTAACAAACCAGAAATTCATGTCTTTCCCATTGATATAAAGGGATATATTTATTCTTGTGAATTTGTTTTAATTCCATAACTTTCAACAAATTTAATCATTTTATGCAATAAGTTCAACAATTGTTGGGGCACCTGGGTGTCTCTTGGTTAAGTGTCTGACTCCTGATTTGGCTCAGGTCATGATCTCTGGATGGTGAGATCAAGCCCCACATCACACTCCACACTCAGTGGGGAGTCTGCTTAAGATTCTCTTTCTTCTTATCTGCCTGTCCTGCCTCCTCCATGCTCTCTTTCTCTAAAATAATAATAATCTTTAAAACATAAGTTTTGCGATTGTTTCTTCAATTTTGTAATTATTTACTTTAAAAAATATTTTATTTAAATTCAATTTGCCAACATATAGTATAACACACAATGCTCATCCCATCAAGTATCCTTTTTAATGCCCATCACCCAGTTATCCAATCTGGCCACCCATCTCCCCTTCTGCAACCCTTTGTTTGTTTTCCAGAGTCAGGAGTCTCTCATGCTTTGTCTTCCTCTCTGATTTTTCCCCACTCAGTTCCCATCCCCCTTCCCTTATAGTCACTTTCACTATTTCTTATATTCCACATATGAGTGAAACCATATGATAATTGTCTTTCTTCAATTGACTTATTTCACTCAGCATTTTGGTTTTTGTTTTGTGACACAAATTAATAATTTTTAATGTAATAAAATATTTAAAACTTATCTTTGGTTGACTTTCTCCATTGATTTTATGTTTAGAATGTGTTTCCTCATCTTGGAGAAAGTTATTCTACATATTTTTTTCAGTTAAGCAGTTTTATTTTCAAAATTAAATACATGAGGGATTTATTTTGGCCTAGGTTAGCATATTATTTATATCCCTTATTAATTTCAAAGACTTTTCAGAAGAAATTCTAGGGTTTTGAAGTAAAAGAAATTATTATTAGAAGACGACGATAGTATCTCCCTTCCCAATAGCAAGAGCTCTTATTTATTTCTCTTACAGTTGTTTGTTCCAGACTTAAGGATGTGCCACTAGTGTTTCTTTGTTAAGTGTAATATTGGCTAATGGATTTCAGAATAATAGATATTCATTATCATAATATCCTTTTATTTTCAACTCAGCATTTTCATGAGGAATAGTTGCTAAACTCATTAAATTTCTCTATGGCATTGTTAGAACTTTTTAGAGGAGATATCTAGAACTATGCATATTCTATGTTATTAGATAGGGCTTTGCACCTAATATCCCATGTTTTGACTTGTATCATGTTCTTTTTCTTACTAAATTAGAATTCTTACTATTAATTTTTCCACACATTAATATAAAAGAAATGATAATGATGATGGTGATGATGACAATGCTATAATTAAACTTATTGAATGTTGCTATATACAAGCTCCTGAGCTAAACTTTTCATGTCCTTTACTTCATCTAATCACCTTATTAAAAGAATAAACAGTGACAGAGAGGAAATAAGAAATATAGAAAAAATGTAGTTTGTAAATTGGAACTTGTACTCAAGAGCATCAACTGTATTTCTTGCTGTGTCTTGCTTTTATGATATTTCCTGTGAAACACACAGTTTATAAGACTTTGTTTTATTTTGAGTTTTGTGTTCAGAGGCCAGTGTACCACTTTCCATATAGGTCTATGTTCATCATTGTTTGGATGGCTAAAATCTCTAATGGGATTTTGGAAGAGAAGGATGATGGGTCACAAGGGGAGAGAGAAAGAAAAAGGAGACTCAAAAAGAAAGAAAGAAAAAGGAGACTCTTTAGTTCCTCTTAGCTTATTAGAGGGTTTCTGTGCATTTGGAGAACTGCAGTATGTTCTTCAGGTTAGCTGAGCCTTTCCAACCCAGAATTATGGAAACAATAGAGTTTAATACATTTCTTTGTTGCTGTCGGTATTATTTCCTATCAGAAGATGGAACATATGGTTACTAGTTTGTAATAGTGTTTCTAAACTTTCTTTCATAATTAATGTAATTAGGGTAAAGTCCCTCTGGATTTTGGCATATGTTTTCTTCCATATTTAGTTCACAGTTCTTTGCATTTTCTTTCTTTTGTTTCTTTTGATATGCATTTTGATAGAATTAAGGGCAGAGTTCTACTAAATTCCCTGGTCACACAACCTAGAAATGCCCATAAATCTAGCTTACTATTTAACTATAAAGTAATACCGGATTTATTGAGTCTTACATCTAGGATTATTTGGACAGAAATAATAATTTTGTGAATATATTAAAAAATCAGTTAAGGCAAATATCCTTCCAATAAAACGTCCAAAAATAAAAGCTATTGAAGATTAACTTCTCCCCCTTCACCGCCCCAGAATAACTTTAGTGCTGCTGGTATTAGATAAGTCCATGAGATAGCTCAATAACATTATAACTTTTACTTGCAAATTGAAATGAGGGATTAGCTAAATGATTTATGGTCATGGAAATGTTAACACATCCCAGATGACTATACTTAAGTGACCTAAAAATGCAACTCAGTTGAAATATATGCAGATATGAAAAAAAGGGCATTGTCCATTCTTCCCTTAAGGTCTAAAACAAGGTATAAAGTTAAATTAAAGTTAGATTTTCTTTCTTTCTTTTGTAATGAAAGAAAGGGATAGCAGCAATTTAAAAACTGAAACAAGGTATCTTCTACTTCCAGGCAAGATGAAGTATCAGGAAGCTGAATTACCTACCCATCAGAGACAATCTAAAAAAATAGACAAACATATAAAACGACAGTTTTCAAGACGTTGGACATCAGGCAAGTAAAGACAGCAATCCCTGAGAGACCCTACAATTTCCCCCAGTTGATACATTGTGGATATTTCTGGGATGTGGCACAGGAAGTGGGGACCAAAGCAGAGCTGGCCAAATATGTGAGCTAAGAAAACACAGCTGAGATCAGGGACAGAATGGCAGAGAGGAGTGATATGTACAGAGACAAAGCTTTGAGATCTTTGGAGCTTCCCCTTCAAGAATGAGGCACTGATCACGGACTGCATGTGGATGAGAAATTAACTGAGGCTGGGGAAGATCCAACTGGAAGCATGAGAGGCAAGAATGTCCTGTATCAAACATGCCAAGGACTAGTGACTGTATTCACCAGTCAGATTGGAAAAACTCATCATTGACGGGGCACTGTGTAGACTACCCAGAAGTCTTTTTTTTTTTTAAGATTTTATTTATTTATTCATGAGAGACCCAGAGAGAGAGGCAGAGACTTAGGCAGAGGGAAAATCAGGCTCCCTCTGGGGACCCCGATACGGGATTTCACCCCAGGACCTGGGGATCCTGATCTGAGCTGAAGGTCGATGCTCAACCACTGAGTCACCCAGGTGCCCCTAGACTATCCAGACGTCTTGCCTCAGCAGTAGGAATAATTATCCTAGACTGAATACTGTTCAAGCTCCAACTAATAACTCTTAAAAACAAAACCTTAAAGGATTAAACTGCTCCCAAGGGTCTTAACTGCACCTCAGAACAAAGCTTAAAAATATTTATAAAAATACCCAACACGTAGCAAGATAAAATTCACAATGTTTGGCATCCGTTTAAAATCATTGGGCATACAAAGAAGCAGAACAACATAATCCATAATAAGGAGAAATCTCAATCCATACAAACTGATCCAGACCTCCCACAGATGTAAGAATTAGCAGTAAAGGGGATTACCAGATGCTTCACCAAAGAATACATAAAGATAGCAAGTAAGTAAAGGAAACAATGTTCATCATCATCGATCGTTAGAGAAATATAAATGAAAACTATAATGAGATGCTAATTGTAGAATGACTAAAAGTAAAATTACTAATCATATGAGATATTAGTGAGGGTGTCTTAGAGCTGGTATTTTCATATACTGTTGATGAGAATGTACAATTGTACAATTATATTAGAAAACAGTTTGGCGGTTTCCTAAAAATTAAAAAAATATATATATATCATGTGATTCAGCCTTTTGTCCTTATTAGTAGACAATAATTCAAATAGAGCTTTATACCAATAAATCTGTTATGACCATACGTGTGTAAGCCTTTGTATGGACATGTGCTTTATTTTTCTTGAGTAAAACCATGAATTCCAAAAGGGTAGGGGTCTTACCTGTTTTGTTTCCTATACAACTTAGTACCTAGACCTGTACCTGGCCATTGTAGGAGTTCAAATATTAGTTGACTAAAATAATATGATTTACTGCAGACTTTATCTTATCAACAAATGAATAAACTGTGGTGTATAAATAACATAAAATACTACTCCACACTAAAAATGAATTAACTATTGAACCATGCAACAACATGGACAAATCTGAAAGTGATTATGCTGAGTAAAAGAAGCCAAATAGTAAAGAGTATATAACCTGTGATTCCATTTATATAAAACTCTAGAAAATGCACATCAACCGATAATGACAGAAAGCAAATCAGTGATTATCTTGGGAGTTAGAGGAAGAAATTAGAAAGGTGCCATCCTAAGTGTCTATCAATAGACAAATGGATAAGGAAGATATAATACACACACACAGTGGGATATTACACAACTCATTTGTCACAACATGGATAGACCTAGAGGGCATTATGCTAAAGCAAAATAAGTCTGACTGAGAGAGACAAATACCATATGATTTCACTCATGTGTGGAATCTAAAAAACAAAACAAATGAATAAACAAATAAAAAGCAGAATCAGAGCTATAAATACAGAGAAAAAACTGATGGTTGTTAGAAGGAAAGTGGGTGGGGAGATGGACAAAATAGATGAAGGAGGGTGGGTAAATAGACTTCCAATTATGGAATGATTAAGTCACAGGAATTAAAGACAGTATAGGGAACAGAGTCAATGGTATTGTGATAGCATTGTATGGTTGTATGATGACAAATAATAGTCACACTTGTAGTGAGCATAGCATAAAGTATAGAGAAGTGAATCATTATGTTGTACACCTAAAACCAAATCTAATCCATGTCAACTATATTCAAATAAAAAATATTTGAACAAAAAAATAAAAGTTTGTTACTTAACATTAAAAACATGAGGAAATGTTTGGGAACATAAATATGCTTACTGTCTTAATTGTGATGATGACTTCCCAGGTATATGCATACATCAAAACTTATCAAATGATATATTTTAAATATGTGCAGTTTATTATATGTCAATTATGCCTCAATAAAACTTTTTGGCCACATTTTATTCCACGTAATAAAGCAATATCCATACAATCTTATGATCTCATTCTAGGAACAATAATGTATTGGGGATATACTGATATTTGTTTTTATGTTTTCCTTTTTTTTTTCCTGCTTTAGCTTCTTCTGCCTTTTCTTTAAATATTGGTCCTTCCTAAGGCTCTTCTCTCTTTGGTCCTCTTATTTCCAAACCCTCTATGCCCTCCCTGCATCATTTCTTTATACTTTGATGTCTTCAATCCACTAAATTTTTCTTCTATTTCACATAAATTTCATAGCTCCTAATCTATTTTTTATTTTTTTATTTATTCATGATAGTCATACAGAGAGAGAGAGAGGCAAAGACACAGGCAGAGGGAGAAGCAGGCTCCATACACCGAGAGCCTGACGTGGGATTCGATCCTGGGTCTCCAGGATCGCGCCCTGGGCCAAAGGCAGGCGCTAAACCGCTGCGCCACCCAGGGATCCCAATAGCTCCTAAACTAAATATCCAACTATCTATTTGATGTTCTCACTAAAATGCCCACTAGCAGCTTCAATCAACACACCTAAAGACAAATGTCTAAAAACATTAACCATAATTCAACAAAACAAGGTCTGTCAGGTGGGTTCTCATGTGATACTATATGAATGACATACCATCACCAATGATGTGTTCTCTTCCATATTTTTAGCTGAATATACTAAAACTTTTTTTCTTTTTTAAAAAAAGATTTTATTTATTTATTCATGAGAGAGAGAGAGAGAGGCGGAGACATAGGCAGAGGGAGAAGCAGGCTCCATGCAGGGAGCCTGACATGGGACTCGATCCCAGGTCCCCAGGATCAGGCCCTGGGCTGAAGGTCGTGCTAAACTGCTGAGCCACCTGGGTTGCCCAGGGTATACTAAAACTTCTAAACTAACTTTTATTTTAGGGAATTTAGGTTATAGAGGAATAAAATAAATGAATAGGCAATCCAAACAGTCTAGAGACAACTGGCCTACTTTCTTCAATAAGTCCATATCACCAAAAAAACAAAGTGGGAAGAAAGTGGGAAGATTGGAAGACATTTCATATTTAAAAGGACTAATGAGATAAAACAGCACCTTAATACTAAATGCAATGCATGACTATTGGCTCCTGGTTTGAATAAGTCAGCTAAACATGGTCTTTGGGAATAATTAGGTCAATTTAATATTGGATATTATAGAATGTTTGAGAATTTTGTTAATTTTTTAATGTTAATATAGCATTGACATTTTGAAAATAATGTTAGTTTTGTTTTTTTTAAAAAGATTTCTTCTATTTTTTTTTTTGGTTGTTATTGTTGTTGTCTAGGTTTGCCCAAGTGTGCCATGTATAATACTGGAACCTGTTCTCAGAAAGAACTTCAGTCAACTGCTCTTTGCCATGACTATGAGAAAATCAAGTAGATTTAAAGAAAAAAAAAATCCTGCATCCTCTAAGCAAACAATTATTAGGTTTGTGATCCTGACAATCTGATTCCAGTGTTTATTCCTACAGAACTGAAGCAAAATTTTTACCCTGGAACAGCTGTATCTTTGGGTTTTGAAATGAAATTATCTGGGAATCATTTATGGTATTAGAGCAATATATTTCTGTGATGAGGAATTCAGTTCGACTCATCCTGATCATTAGAAAATAGGTAAAATATCTAAGCTCACTCTTTTTTCCTTTTTCTTTCTTCCATTCCTATGGATGTAATAGTATTAAGAATAAGTATAGGGAATCCCTGGATGGCTCAGTGGTTTAGCACCTGCCTTTGGCCCAGGGTATGATCCTGGAGTCCCAGGATCAAGTCCCATGTCAGGCTCCTTGCATGGAGCCTGCTTCTCCCTCTGGCTGTGTCTCTGTGTCTCTGTCTCTCTCTCTGTGTCTCTCATGAATAAATAAATAAAATCTTAAAAAAAAACGAATAAGTATAATAACATTCACTTATTTAATGTAGTATTTCTTTTAACAATAATCTTCCTTGCCTACTATCACATTTCATTCTTCTGTCAACTGTGGGATCTCTAGACTGCTAGTATTTTCTTTTTATCACTGTTTTCATATTTTAAGTAACTGAGATTTAGAAATTTCTACATTTACCAACTTTTATAGCCAAGGTTGGTTTCTACATTTTGGATTCTGAATTTATTTTATTTCAAAAATCCTCATAAATATTTGTGGGTTTTTTTTAAAAAAAATTCACATTGAAAGATTTTATAATAATTCTAATTTATTTTTTTAAAGATTTTATTTATTTATTCATGAGAGACACAGACAGAGAGGTAGAGACATAGGCTGAGGGAGAAGCAGGTTCCATGCAGGGAGCCCGATGTGGGACTTGATCTTGGATCCCGGGATCACACCCTGAGCTAAAGGTAGGTGCTCAACCACTGGGCCACCCAGGCATCCTTAATAATTCTAATTTCTAATAGAATTCTAATTCATAGTTCCTATGTTTTAGCAGGAATGTGCATTTTTCCATGTTTCTTGGGAACATGGAAAATTTATATTACATTTCATATTAAATCTTGACAGCTTCTGCCATGGTTGATTATAATCTGAATAAATGAATGAACTATGCTCTAATATTTAAAGTGATATAAGTAATATTTATATTATTTTTATAATAAGCAATTTGCTCTATCAGAAGAAAATGCTGTAAAAATATTTTTCTCTTGAATAAAAAATAATTTGTCTCCATTTATGCAGCTAAATAGACTAGTATTTCTATTGTTTCCAAAATGAGATGGAATCCATTTATTTGGAACTTTAAGATGATAAATTTTATGCTAACATTAATAATTCACACATCTAATATTATAAGGTAATAATTCCCTTCATTTCATGCCTCATTTATTTATTTACTTATTTGTTTATTTATTTATTTAATTTTTTTCCTCTCACATATTTAAAGCTGTGTTAGGATTTTTGAGTGAATGAATACAAGGTCGCATAACTCCACGGCGTTCATGATATCAATAAGTGAAATGACAGTGATATGCATAAGGTCTCATAATTGATGATAGAAAAAAGTTAAACATTAAAGTAACATATTTATGAATAAAAACAAATCAGAAGGGATCCCTGGGTGGCCGCTGCGGTTTGGCGCCTGCTCTGGCCCAGGGCGGCGATTCTGGAGACCTGGGATCGAATCCACGCGGGCTCCTGGTTTGCATGGAGCTGCTTCTCCATCTGCCTGTGTCTCTGCCTCTCTCTCTCTCTACTGTGTGACTATCATAAATAAAATAAATAAAAATTAAAAAAAAAAACATAATAAGAAGAAATCTGGTTTCAACTCGGACACATAAAGAGATTGGGAGTAGTCACTCTCATTTTAACAGAGAAAGCTGAATAAATGGAAAATCAACAACATCCTTTGATCCAGCTGGTGAATTTATGGTCACAAGGAAGATCTGGTCCATAATCTTGAGACACAGGCAGGATATAGAAAATGGACAGTCAAGATCAGCTTACTCGAAGCAAAGCTGCTGGAGCTATTAATTGTTAGGACAATCTAGTGATCATTTGATGAACTGTTGGAAGCTAAGGTAAACTAAAAGTCTACGAAGCCCAGTTCTTAGGAGGTCATCCACATACAATGGTTTTCCAGCCATTCTCAATGGTGAGATCAGAAAAATAACCTCTGTGATGGGCACATAGGAGGCAGGGGGAGAAAGTAGCCATATGAAAATACACTCAGATTATTATTTTATCTTAAAGAGAAAAAGAGAATCTGTCTTTCTCTCTCATGTAACAGGAGGAAAAATTAGGCTAAGAAACATTTGGTAGGTTACAACCCAGGTTTCCTAAAATCTGAGATTTAATCATGAGATTATTGAATGTTTCTCATCCCGAAGTCATCAGTACAACATCAATAGAGCTCCAGGATAAAAATAGTGGATTACAACTAAAAGAACTTCAAGATATATGCCCTCTATCTAAGAAGGAGTTCTTTCAGAAACCCAAAGATGACAAGAGAGAAAAAAGAAACACAAGGAAAGTAGAGCAAACTGAAGCCTCTAGTACCTATATCTATAGAAAACATTAACCACTGGACAGATTAATATAAAATATCACACTAAAAATTATTTATTTCATCATCTATTCCCCAACACATCATTTCTAGTTTTTAAGAAAAAATTAAAAGGCAAGCTGAAAGTCAAGGAATAAAAACAGTCTAAAGAAGCAAAGCAAAATATACATGGGACTCAGATATGACACAAATATTGGAATTATAAGGCAAGGAATTTAATATAGCTAGGCAAGTCAATGGATTCATGACAACCTTTTTAAGGAATAGTAGTAGAATTAGAAAAACAGGGAAAAAAAGAAAAAAATAATGAAGGCATAGATCTTGTATCTTTCACAAAAATTAACTCAAAATAAATATATTTTTTAAGAGTTTATTTACTTATTCATAGAGATGCAGAGAGAGAGAGAGGGGCAGAGACACGGGCAGAGGGAGAAGCAGGCTCCATGCAGAGAGCCTAACGTGGGACTCGATCCTGGGACTCCAGGATCATGCCCTGAGCTGCAGGCGGCCCTAAACTGCTGCGCCACTGGGGCTTCCCAAATTAACTCAAAATAAAGCATACATCTAAATACAACTTAAATTAAAAATATCTGCCCACCAAAGGACACTATTAAGAAAATGAAAAGACAAGACACAGACTGGGGGAATATATTTGCAGAACACGGGATCTGATAAATGACTTGTATCTAAAATTTACAGAGAATACAAACTCTGTAATGAGAAAGCAATCCATTGTCAAAATGGGCAAATTTTCTAAACATACATGTTATCAAAGAAGATGTATAGATGAAAAATAAACATTAAAAGACATCCCATATTGTACGTATGTCATTATGGAATTGTAAAAACAAGAATGAAATACCACTACACACCTATTAGAATGACTAACATATAAACAAAACAAAACAAAACTGACAACACCAAATGCTGGCGAGGATGTGGACCAACAGGAACTTTCAGTCATTGCTGGTGGGAATGTAAAGTGGTACAGCTAGTTTTAAATGAAGTCCAGTAGTTTGTAACAAAGATAAACATAACCATATGATCCAGTAATTGAGTTCCTAGATATTTTCTTACTGGAGTTGAAAACATCTCTACACAAAAACATGCACACAAGTGTTTATAGCAACTTTAATCATAATCACCCAAATTTGAAAGTAATCAAAATGTACTTCAAAGGTTAATGGATAAGCAATCTATAGTACATCCATATAATGGGATATTACTCCAGGATAAAAAGAAATGAGCTACTAGTCCACAAAAAGACATGGAGGAATGTTAAATGCATCTTGATTTGTGAAATAAGCCACTCTGAAAAGGTTACATATTATATGATACCAACTAAGTGGTATTCTGAAAAAATGTGAAACTGTAGAGACAAAAATATCAGTAATTGCCAAAAGTTTAGAGGAAAGAGAGAAGGGATGAATAGGTGAAGCACCAGAGATTTTTAGGGTGGTGAAACTATAATGTATGATACTATAATGGTGGATTCATGATGATATGTATTTGTCAAAATTCACTGACCTAAACCACACAATGAGTGAGTATTAATGTAATCTACAATTTTGTTAATAATGTTTTTCATTGTATTGGTTCTTGTAACAAATTTACCACACTAATTAAAGATGTTAGTGATAGGAGATGGGGTGGGAACATTGATATGGGAACTCTGTACTATCTGCTCAACCATTTTGTAGGTCTAAAACTATTTAGAAAATAAAGCCTAGGGGTGCCTGGGTGGCTCAATTGGTTAAGCATTTGCTTTGAGTTTGGGTCATGATCCCAGGACCCTGGGATTGAGCCCCACCTTTGCTCCCTGCTCAGTGGGGGCTCTGCTTCTTTCTCTGTTTCTTCCCCCCCCCCCGCTTGTGCCCTCTCTCTCAAATAAAGAAATAAAATCTTTAAAAACAATAAAGCCCATTAATTAAAAAAATACAGATGACATAATAGTGTATATAGAAAACCCTAAAGACTCCACAAAAAAACTGTTAGAACTAATAAATGAATTCAGTAAACACAGGATACAAATGATACAAAATTCAGTTACTTTATTTTACATTAATAATAAGCTATCAGAAAGAGAAATTAAGAAAAAAATCCCACTTGCAATAAGAAGAAAATACCTAAAAATAAATTCAACCAAGAAGATAAAACATTGATGAAAAAATTGAAGATGACACAAATAAATGGAAAGATACACCATGCTACTGAATTTGAATAATTAATATTGTTAAATTGTCCATAATACCCAAAACAATATACAGATTCAATGCAGTCCCCATCAACATACCAGTGGCCTTCTTTACAGAACATTTTTCAAAGAATCTTAAAGTTTGCGTGGAACCACGAGACCCCTAATAGCCAAAGTAATCTTGATAAATAGAAAAAAGCTGGAGATATCACATTCTCTGATTTCAAACTTTGCTTCAAAGCTGTAATAATCAAAACAGTATGGTACTGACATGAAATCAGACATATAGATCAGGGAATAGAATACAGAGCCCAGAATTAGACCTATGGCTAGTTTATCTAGGACTAAAGATGCAAGAATATACAATAGGAAGAGACAATCTCTTCAATAAATGCTACTGGAAAAACTGGACAGATACATGCAAAGAATGAAACTGGATTGCTATTTTATACCATATACAAAAATAAATTCAAAATGGATTAAGTATCTGCCGTGGGCTCAAGGCATGGTCTCGGAGTCCAGGGATCGAGTCCCACATCAGGCTCCCTGCATGGAGCCTGCTTCTCCCTCTGCATATGTCTCTGCCTCTCTCTCTGTGTGTCTCTCACAAATAAAAAAATAAAATAAAAAAAATGGATTAAAGACTTGAATGTAAGACCAGAAACCATAAAACTACTAGAAGAAAACGTAATCAGGAAGGTCTTTGACATCAGTTTTAGCAATATTTTGGGGGGCTAGTCTCAGGCAAGGGTAACAAAAGCTAAAACAGACAAATGGTATTATGTCAAAGTAAAATTCCTTGGTACATTTAAGGAAACCATCAGCAAAATAAAAGGGTAACTTATTAAATGGGAGAAGATATTTGCGAAACATACATCCGATAAAGGGTTCACACCCAAAATACATACAGAACTTATACAACTTAATATAAAAAAATTAAAAATGGGCAGAGGACTTGAATAGATGTTTTTCCAAAGAAGATATGCAAATGGCCAACAGGCACATGAAAAGATGTTCAATGTCACTAATCATCAGGGAAATGCAAATTAACTCAATGAGATATCACCTCACACTTACTTATTAGATTGGCTCATTATTTAAAGAGCAAAACAACAAGTGTTGGTGAGGAGATGGATAAAAGAGAGCCCTTATATACACGTTAGTTCTGTGCTTCTATTCTGACTTGTAAAGAGTTTGGAAGTTGTCGCTCTTATTCTTTCAATGAGAAAAAGCTAGACAGGGATGCCTGAGTGGCTCAATTAGTTAAGCATCTGACTTGATCTCAGCTCTATCTTGATCTCAGGGTTGTGAGTTCAAGCCCTGCATTGGGCTCTAAGTTGGGTGTGAAGCCCACTAAAAAAAAAAAAAAAAAAAAAAAAAAAGAAAAAAACCTGAACAAAGTGACAATGTGCTAATTAAAAATTGGTTATGACGTTGTATCTTCATGTGGCTTTCAATTACATTTTCCTGTTAGTATTGATGGTAACATCTCCCCATAGGTTTATTCATATGTTTATTCATTAATTGAGCCACTCAGGCATCCCTGTCCAGCTTTTTCTCATTGAAAGGATAAGAGCGACAACTTCCAAACTCTTTACAAGTCAGAGCTGACACTGGAGGTTCTGTGCTTCTATTCTTTAAAATACTCTTAAGAAAAAGAAAGCTGAACCTGTGAGAAACTATGTGTATACCATAATGCTACTGAAAGATTTTTGCCTATAATATATACAGAACTATCAAAATTCCGTGCTGAGAAATTAAGCAACTCAATTAAAAATGGGAAAAGATTTTTGCAGTTCCTTTTAATAAACACACCAAAGAAGGTATATGCAGATGAAAAATATGCTTGACATTAGTCTTAGGAAAATGAACATTAAAGTAACAATAAAATACCACTCTGCACCTGTTAGGATGGCAGAAACTTAAAACTGTTTCGATGAGGTGTTGGAAAGGATGTAGAGGAACTGGTGCTAGTGTGAATGTAAGATGCTACATTTTAGAAAACAGTTTGGAACTTTCCTAAAAAGTTAAAAATATGCTTGTCATATGAGCCTATCTTTCCACTTGTATTATTTACCTTGTAAATAAGTTTATGTATATACAAAGTTGTGCACATAGCAGTTTTGTTAATAGTCCCAAACTGGAAACAACTCAAATGTACACAATTGTTTATAGGATTAATAAAGTAAAAAAGGTTCAGCAATAAAAAGGAATGGCTTATTGATACATGCAATAACATGGACAAGTCCTCAAGTAACTATACTGAGTTAAGGAAGTCTGAAAATAATATATTCATATGTCAAAAATTATCAAATTTTATACCTTAGAAAAGTGAAGTTTATGCGAATTTTGCTTTTAAAATCTTTTTTTAATTCCAATTTCTTTTTTTTTTGTAAATGTGAAAAATCACTGAAATGGAATAATCTTTAGAGGGTAGCTTATAAAACTAACTTAAGAAAAAATGGAATGACAAATTCATCCTTTATTTTTTAATGAGAAAATTGTTTAAAATCCAGGGAATATCCAAAGAGACAATAGTTATACTATGAGATTTATATCAGTTTTCTTTATATCTATTTTCTGAACCCTTTTCCCAAAGATGGTCATTTTATTTCTGTTCGATTATTTGTTTTATGCCTTTAGATCATGCATATTTCCTTTAACTCCCCATATTCTAGCATAATTATTATTTACTACTCTTATTTTGTAACAATTTCTCAATTTACTTTAGATTAGAAATCCATTAATGCCATGTTTGTTCATTTATGATTATACATCATCATTGTTTTTCAGTGATTTCTACCAAATTCTAACCAAAATTGGTAAAATGGTAAAATTATCATTGCATTTCCTAAATGTATCAATATTCACTTTTCCCGTTTTTCACATAAGTAGAAGTCTTTTCTTCTTACAAGACCTATATGTTAGGTTAGTTTTTTCTTTTTTGATGTGATTTAGTTTGTATTTCTTTTGAGCAGATTGTCAGTATAACAGCAACATTAATTGAACCCACTGCTTTTCCTCTATACTGCCACAATTAAATCTGGTATCTTGCAAAGATTGCTTATCTGAATAGTTTAGCTTGCAGCTCCTTGTCTCTGCCAATCATCAATGCAGAATGTGGCCCTTGGGATTTTCTCACCCATTTGTGCCTCCCAGACTCTGCTGATTCAATTAAGACATCATTAGTTGGGCCTACAGAACTGTAGCACACATTATTTTAATGTATTCTCTGCAGTCTGCAAAATATGCCTATTCTTTCTTTTCCCTTTAATTAGTCCTACATTCACTGTAGTTGGAAATTATTCATCACAGTTTATGGTTATGAGGGGTCAATATTTGATAGTTTCATTAAGTATGGTAACTTTTGCAATGTGTATTGCACTTTTTGGCTATTCAGTTGTCTCAGAGAAGAAAGTTAGAAAATTTCTAAGAGATTTTGTTTGTTTGTTTTAGGTATCTAGAAGGATATTTTAAAAATCTTAAACAAGATATGAAACTCAGGAACTGTATGTCTAAATTTTGAGAGATTTCTCTTTGTGGAGAATAAACAAAACTCACATGGAATAAAAGATACAATAATCAAATCTGAAGGACAAAAGAAAGCCAGGATGAAAATATATATAAACACATGTATTGGACAAAAGGCTTAATGCTAAAATTAATGGGGACAAGACAAAGAGCCAATGCAATAGAAAAGTTGGTACAAGATATGAATCAAGTTTAAAAATTTGTTAATAAATGCTAGAAAATGCCAAACCTCACAATTAAGTGGAGGAAAAAATAAAACTAAATACTATTTAATGTTCATGTTTCAAAATTTTGCATGTTGACATCTCAAATGTATGGAAATAGGCATTTTTGTGAGATTGTAGATAATATGCATATAATATTTTTGGAGGGTGTCTTTTTTTTTTAAGATTTTATTTATTTATTCATGAGAGACACGCAGAGAGAGGGAGAGACAGGCAGAGGGAGAAGCAGGCTCCATACAGGAAGCCTGACATAGGACTTGATCCCGGGACTCCAGGATCAGGCCCTGGGCTGAAGGCGGCACTAAACCGCTGAGACACCCAGGGATCCCCTGGAGGGTGTCTTAATCAGTTTGACTTCTATAACAAATTCCCAAAGGCTGGGTGACTTAAACAGCAGACACTTATTTCTCTAAGTTCTAGAGGCTGAGAAGATGAAGCAGCTGGAAAATCCCATGTCTGATGCAAACCTGCTTCCTGGTGTGCAGATGGCCTTCTCATTGTACCTTTTCATGGTAGGGAGCAGAGAGAGCAAGCTCTGTTTTCTTTTATAAGAGTACTAATTCCATCCATGAGGGCTCCACTCTAAGGACTTAATTATCTCCAAAGGTCCAGTGTAACATTGGCGATTAGAAATTTAGGAGGCCACAAACATTCAGTGCATATCAGAGGGCATTTTGGCATTATCTATTAAATCTAACAACTTTGATCCAGCAAAGTTTGGCCACAAATTCTATGTTTTAAAAATTCCTATGATAATAATACTGACACAAGTGCAAAGAAATATATATATATATATATATATATATATATATATATATATTCATATGAAACATTTTAGTAAAAGTAAAAAATTAAAAATATTCTTGATAAGGTCCCGATAGTTCATTTTCGCTTTTGTTTCCCTTGCAACTAGTGATGTGCCTAGTAAGAAGTTGCTGTGGCCAAGGTCAATGCAGGTTGCTGCCTGTGTTCTCTTCTAGCATTTTGATGGCTTTTTATCTTAAGTTTAGGTCTCATCCATTTTTTATTTTTTTTTTGTTTGTGGTGTAAGAAAGTGATCCAGTTTCATTTATCTGCATGTTGATGTCTAGTTTTCCCAACACCATTTGTTGAAGAGACTTTTTTCCATTAGATATTCTTTCCTGCCTTGTCAAAGATTAGTTGGCCATATACTTGTGGGTCCATTTCTGGGTTCTTTATTTTGTTCCATTGATCTGTGTGTGGAGGTTCCTCACCAAATTAAAAATAGAACTACCCTAGGACCCAGCAATTGCACTACTAAGTATTTATCCAAACTACACAAAAATGCTGATTTAAAGGAGCAAATGTACCCCCTGTGTTTATAGAAGCATTATCAACAATAGCTAAATTATGGAAAGAGCCCAAATGTCCCTCAATTGATGAATAAATAAAGATGTGGTATACATATACAATAGAATATTACTCAGCGATCGAAAAAATGAAATCTTGCCATTTGCAACAATGCACATGGAACTAGAATATATTATACTAAGCAAAATAAGTCAGAGAAAGACAAATATATGATTTCACAAATATGTGGAATTTAAGAAACAAAACAGATGAACATACAGGAAGAGAAGGAAAAATAAAATAAGATAAAAGCAGAGAGGTAGGCAAATCATTAAGAGACTCTTAACTATAGAGAACAAACAGGGTTGTTAGAGGGAGGTAGGTGGGTGGATGGGCTAAATGGGTGATGAGCATTAAGGAGAGCACTTATTGGGATGAGCACTGGGTGTCATATGCAACTGGTGAATCACTAAATTCTACTCCTGAAACCAATACTACACTGTATGTTAACTAACATCAATTTAAATTAAAGAAATCCTAAAATGTCTACAGATAAAAAATATTCAAGTGAATGAATATACACATATAATGTAAAATAGTATCAAATTCCTTGGTAGGAATGAGGTTTTGTGTGTGTGTGTGTGTGTGTGTGTGTGTGTGTGTGTGTGTGTGTGTGGTTGGGCTAGTATAGATGGATCTCTATAAAACTTTAAGTGACAAAAGTAAGCTAAATATAGTTATAAAATATGCTATAATCAATTTACCAAACTAACCAAGAAGGTGAAAAAAATCTCTTATGCATGTACCATATATATGTGACCTTTGAGAAATTCTATTTCTCTGATTTCAAAATTACATTATATAAATATCTATTATAGTAGTATCTTTTTCTCTAACGTTTTCTTTTGCTATGCCTCTACTGACAAGCTGTATATAGTCAAAGAAGATTGAAAAAAGCAATGGTGAAAAAATAATATCCCTTTAATGACCAAATCATAGTTACTAGAAGTTTTAAATTGAATATTTCAATATATCTTGACAATATGAGATTTTTATTATTCCCCAGATTTCATCACAAGGCTCAAAGTGGGACTCCCAATGCAAGAGATCATTAGGTATAGAATCAGTATTTGATACCATGACTATCTGATTTCAGAATCTATATATCTTATCACATGTGCTCATCAATGGTATTGTGTTTTTATACAAAGACAATTAAGACAGATTTCTGTCCTCCAGAGTTTCATAGTCTACAACACAAATAGTCATAACATAACATTCCACAGAGATTAAGAAAAGTAAAAATAAAGCTTATCCAACAAAAGATGGAAAAATCCATATAACATAGTTTGTAAGGAGTGGAAAAGCTTCCAAAAAGTGGTGCTAAAAAGTTACTTGGGACACCTGGGTGGCTCAGTGGTTGAGCGTCTGCCTTTGGCTCTGGGCATGATCCCGGGGTCTAAAGATCCAGTCCTGCATCAGGCTCCCTGCATGGAGCCTGCTTCTCCCTCTGCCTATGTCTCTGCCTCTGTGTGTCTCTCACGAGTAAGTAAATAAAATCTTAGAAAAAAAGTGGTACTTGAATAATCACTTGAAAATTAGATAGGATTTCACCATATAAAAATGGAGACATTGGGAGATAAGGGAGATAAACAGTAAGCAATTCTAATTAATGAAAGGCACAAAAACACCAGGGTAAAGGAGATGTTTACAAAATTGTGAATTATCCAGTCTGCTTGAAGTAAAGCAGTTACTTTAAAGTCAGGTCAGGAAGATGGAACCTTGTTCTATTGGCAAATGGAAGAGTCTGAAATCATTTGTACCTGGGGGGATATAGTGGAAGCTATACTTTAGGATGATTATCCCAGTAGGAGTATGTTGTGTGGGCTGAAGGGGAGGGGAATATGAAGACAGAATCTATTTAGGATGTAGTCTCAATTATTGGCATAAGAAGCAATTGAAGCTTAAACTAGAAAAAGGGTAGTATGAATAGAGAGAAGGAGACTCAGATTAATTAGAAAAAATATTATGAAAGATATTACTTTAATATGTTCATTTTGAATTTTTAAAATTAAGTCTTGAGGTGGTAGTCAGTACCAGTTGTTATAGAAAATGTGGTTTCTGGTCAAGAATACTAAAATCCAGGTATTACACTGAAAAGGTCAATATTTCTCATCTAATATACCAAACTACATCCTCATGGTCTGTCTCCAGAGTACAAGTATTCTATTACCTAATAAAAAATCCTAACAACAAAGACAAATCAACATCTTGCTTATAGCCATAAATGAGACATTAAATCATTTTTAATTAACTATAAAGACAATTGAAATCATTCATTTCTATATTACGTGGTATTTAGATCAAATGTGTTCCTTTCAGACAGACAGTCAGACTTATGATAAATTTGATAGAAAATCATGATCTGTAACAACTGAGTAGAAGCAGATGGGCTGGAAGTTTTCCAAAGGCTTTGCACAATATTTGTTATAAAAGCGTGGAGAGAATTTTCCCAGAAAACTGATTTAAAATTTACTGCTTTGTTGATGCTTATAAAGGGGAGATTTTAGAACTAAAATTTCTTTGCATTTTATCCTATTTTTCACATGATTTATAAATTAAATGGAAAACATTCTTCTTTTTTTTTTTTTTTTTTTTTTTTTTTTCATTTGACCTCTTCATTTATTTCTTTTTTTTTATTTTATTTTATTAAAATAATTTTTATTGGATGTTCAATTTACAAACATACAGAATAACACCCAGTGCTCATCCGTCAGTGTCCCCCTCCATGTGCCGTCACCCATTTCCCCCCATCCCCGCCCTCTCCCTTCACCAACCCTTGTTCGTTTCCCAGAGTTTAGGAGTCTTTATGTTATGTGTCCCTTTCTGATATCTCCCACCACATTTCTTCTCACCTTCCATATATTCCCTTCACTATTATTCACTATTCCAAATGAGTGAGAACATACACTGTTGTCCTTCTCGATTGGACTTACTTCAATCAGCATATACATCTCCAGTTCCATCCACGTTGAGTCATAAAAATGGTGGGTATTTGTTGTTTCTAATGGCGGAGTAATATTATTGTATACATAAACCGACATCTTCTTTAATCCATTCATCTTTCGATGGACACCGAGGCTCCTTCCACTGTTTGGCTATTGTGGACATGGCTGCTAGAAACATCGGGGTGCAGGTGCCCTGGCGTTTCATTGCATCTGAATCTTGGGGTAAATCCCTAACGTGCAATTGCTGGGTCGTAGGGCAGTTTTTTTTAATTCTTGAGGAACCTCCACCCGAATAGCCAGGGAATTTTAAAAAGAAAACCATAGTGGGGGCATCACAATGCCAGATTTCAGGGTTGTCACTACAACAGCTGTGGTCATCAAGACAGTGTGGTACTGCACAAAAACAGACACATAGACCAATGGAACAGATAGAGAATCCAGAAAATGGAACCTGAACTTTATGGTCAACTAATATGCGAAAAGGAGGAAGACGATCCACTGGAGAAAGACAGTCTCTTAAAATAAATGGTGCTGGGAAAACTGGAATCCACATGCAGAAGAATGAAACTAGACACTTCTTTGCTCCATACACAAAGTAAACTCAAAATGGATGAAGATTTAAATGTGAGACAAGACTCCATCAAAAATCCTAGAGGAGAACACAGCAAACACTTTTTGACTTGGCACAGTAACTTCTTGCAAGATACATCCACGAAAAACAAAAGAAACAAAAGCAAAAATGAACTTTGGGACTTAATCAAGATAAGAGCTTTTTGCACAGCAAAGGTTACAGTTCATCAAAAACTCAAAGACACCTACAGAATGGGAGAAGTTTATGTGCAAATAACATATCAGATATAGGTCTAGTTTCAAAATCTATAAAGGATCTTATTTAACTCATACACCATAAGTAAACAAACAATCCAATCATGAAATGGCAAAAGTCATGAAGAGAATTCTCACAGAGGAGACAGTAGTCATGGCCAATGCAATGAGTAAAATGCTCTTGATCACTTGCCATCAGGGTAATTCAATCAAAACCCAATGAGATACCACCTCAACCAGTGTGAATGGGGGAAAAGTAATAAGGCAGGAAAATCAAATGTTGGATAAGGATGGATGTGGAGAAAAAGGGAACCCTCTTACAATGTTGGTCGGAATGTGAACTGGTTGCAGCACTCTGGAAAACTGTTGTGGAGTTCCTCAAAGAATTAAAATCGGAAACATTTCTAATTGAGATCAGCCTACCAGTACTAAATGTTGATTTTTGTACATATACTTCTGCTGTCAAGGGCGGGATAGGGAAGAGGGGCACATAAGGCTATTCTTTCATTGTGAAAACATCAGAAGACACATCCATTTCATCCTATTTTTCAACGATTATATCCATTAGAGACATATATTAACAAGTCATGGCAGACATGAGAAAAGAAGAGTGATATGCTGTATACAAAGGAATTTGTGTAGTTTTCAGAACATTGTCCTATGTTCAGAACCTAGTTTTGGTGATGTAATGAGAATTTAGTGAAAGCTTTAATTTTGTAGGAGCCGGCCAGAAAGAGACTGACTCTTTTCTTGCATTTTAGTGTGAATGAGAACAGCATCGTATAGCAGCCCAGAAATGCCAATCTCAGGGAAATTTTACTTGGGTGAATACTGGTTGTTGTATGTGGAAGAAATATACAGTTAACCTTGTCAAATAAAACGTTAATTAAATGACTTTGGTTAATAAAGACCAATTGGATGCCCCCCCCTCGCCTGGAGTTATAATATCCTTTGTTAGCCATTGATCTTAATGGGATCACCTTTGTGAAATGGGAAAAAGGAAGCACAGAAGCCTAGAAAAGTGATAAATGAAGAAGTGAAGGAAATAGAACTATAAAAGATAAAGAGGGAAAATTAAGCTGAATATGAAGCATAGAGAGAATAGAGGCAGATCTTGTGTTTTCTGTCAGTTTTATCCTACAAACACCTCAATTATAACTAATGTTTCCCTCTTCTACACCCTGCTGGAAGTACACCAAAATTATATATGAATCAATAAATGAATGAATGAATGGATACTAACAGATAGCTAAATGGGGTTTATTATGTACCTGGTACCATTTTAAGCACTGTATAATTTCTAATCTATATAATTTTCATAATAACCTTAGAGGGAGACAAGATTATTCCATTTGATAGTTGAAAAAAACTAAAGCACAGTAATTTAAGAAACTTGCCCACATTATAATCACACAAGTCAGGGTTTTCTCTTTTTTCTTTTTCTTTTCTTTTTCTTTTTCTTTTTTTTTTTTTTTTTGAGAGAGTGAGCAAGTGGGTGCATGTGAGTGGGGTGAGGAGGTGGGGGAGGGAAGGATGGGGCAGAGGGAGAGGTAGAGAGAGAATCTTAAACAGTCTCCATGCCCAGTGTAAGCCTGGTGCTGGACTCAATCTCACCACCCCGATATCACGACCTGAACAGAAACCAAGAGTCAGACACTTAACAGACTGAGCCGCCTCATCCTTTATGTCAGGTATTTTTTTCTTAAAAGACCTTGAAACTTGCAATGGTGGTGGGGTTGATCCCCCTTGTGGGCTCCATGCTCACTCAGCATGGAGTCTGCTTAAATCTTTCTCTCCTTCTCCCTCTGCCCCTACCAATCCACTCCCCTCCTCTCTCTCTCAATTGTAAATAAATCTATTTTTTAAAGGCCTTCATATTTACACTGAAGACTCCATTGAAATATCTGCTATGTAATTATACATTCCAGCAGCTGAAAAATTTCAAACCACTCCACACCAGTTATGTTCTTTAACCTTCACAATGCCCTTGAGATAAACAGGGCAGGAATTTATAGTCTCTACTTGAAACATGAGGAAACTGAAGCCCAGAAAGTCCACAGGGCTTTGCTCAAAGTCCCACAGCTAGTGATACATCTGTCCTGCAAACTTGAGCTGAGACTGTTATTCAACAATCTTCTTTGTCATTCCAAGTCCAACAGTGAGTTCCACTGTACTCACAAAAACAGCATGAGGTTTGTTGCTGACAATTACCTACCTGTGAGTATTTCGCTAGCTCCTCCTGCGTAGTGATACAGACCCACTCTTTGTAACATTACCTTTCATGTGGAGGAAATAATGGACATTGATTCCTCAGGCTATCTCAAGGTTGTCTGTTGCAAACCAAAAGCAGGACAGTGTTGACATTATCATGTCCCAGGACATTTCCCTGAACAGTCTGCTTTTTGTGCATGTCCCTTTCAAACCTTCCCCTCTTTCATGCTACAGTCTAATCTTAACCTTACAACAGACATTCATGGCTCCATTTCCCAGTGATCTTCTCATGGGAGCTTACCGAGCTCTACAAATACCAGGCATTTGTATTTAATGTTTTGATTGATATTAAAATAATCTCTACCCTACTTTCACTGGAGAAAGTCTTGCAAACATACACATTAAAGATAATGAACTGTATTATTGCACCTGGACACCCGGGTGGCTCATTTGGTTAAGCATCCAACTCTTGATTTCCACTTGGTCATGACCTCAGGGTTGTGAGATTAAGCCCCACATCAGGCTTCCTGCTCAGCAGGGAATCTGCTTGACATTCTCTTTCTCCCTTTCCTTCTGTCCCTTCCCATGCTTTCTCTAAAATAAATAAATATATCTTTTAAAAAAGATAATGAACTGTATTCTTGATCAAGGGGGAAAAAAGGAAAAATCTGTTATGATTATCTTATTACATTTTTTTAAGATTATTGTATTTATCAATGAGAGATACAGAGAAAGAGAGAGAGGCAGAGATACAGGCAGAGGGAGAAGAAGGCTCCATGCAGGGAGCCTGACGTGGGACTCGATCCCAGGTCTCTAGGATCAGGCCCTGAGCTGATGGTGGCACTAAAACACTGAGCCACCCGGGGCTGCCTGCCTTATTACATTTTAAAGAGTTAAAGTCCACAGGCTTCATTTCTTTAAAAAACTGAGAACCAGCATTTTAAGTACAGAGTAGAAATAACATTCCCCAACTTATCAGGATGCCATAGAGAAACTCCCCCTTCTGGCCTAATTTTCCCACCAATTTTTCTAGGCCCTATTCTCTACCCTAGACCAGAGATTTGTATTACCCTTACACATTAAGGACCACCAGTACTCAGGGTGAATTTAAAATCTCTACAACAAGGTAAGAAAAGATTTAAAGCATATATTGAGAATTTAGATTAGTGTAATTGGGAGGCTGGGTATTATTATATCTTATTCTCATATTCAGAAATAAGTTGTCGTTGGGGAGAAAAGGAACTGCAATGGAGTTTGGTATTAATCTTTACTGAACTCCATGGAGCATCCTTCTAAACATTATGTTCCGATAAGTTCTTGAAAGGTCAGATTTAGATTTTTCCTCCAACTTCTGAAAGTCAATATACTTCAAATTGGTAATTTCCACAGATGCTCTCTACTGGAAGACTCTTCTCAAGTGGGTCATGTATCTGGTGAGATTTTTATCACATCTTATTTGGCTAGGAGGCAAAAATCATAAATTGGCAAAAAAAATAGGGCATGTAATATACATTAAATATTCTCTTCAGGTGATTTGTATATTTCAGCATTTATATAATACTTAGCAAACATAAATTACTATCTAATTTTTATTCATTATTCCTAAAACACCCCAAGGTATTCCAATTCCCTGCTTATGGAGGCAGATTAGTCATTTATCTTAGAGGACACAAGTAACTGGCATTATAATTTTAAGTCTCTAAACTCCTGTCTGCTTACCTATGCTGTCTCTCATTTACATATTCACATTCAAGAAATTTTCTTTTTGTTTGAAATAATAAGTTTGACCCAGATAGGATTCTTTTCATAATTTTAAGCAAAAAGTATGTTTGTATTTGTGCGTGTATTTTGAGTTATATTGTAGTGTGTGTGTCAGGGGCGGGGTGGGGAGAATACAGGGCAGGGGTACGTAAGTACAAACACAAACTGTACCCAAAAGATGCAAATTTAGAAATATTTGGATGAATTTTTTCCAAGTGTTAGGGAAAAATACAGGACCAACTTTAAATAAGTACCATTTTCTTTGATTAAAGTAAATGTCAAATTACTTTTGCATTTTTGCTAATTAAAGCAAACTTCTTAAAAGCTAATTGTGACACATTCAGACCTTTTGAAATTTATTCTGATGTTTTTACCTTCTCAAGGAATGGAAATATGTCTTTAGGAAACTCAGACTCTCAAAATTTAAATAAAACAAAATATGTACATGTCAGGCACCAAATGCCCTGTTGATGAAGACAGAAGTGAAAGAGAAATCCCCTCTAGCTTTGAGGTGCTTTATGACATTTGTAGAAAACTAAAACATGCATGCCTGGAATATTAAATAAGTATAAAAATATAAAAGCATCATTCTACAAAAAGAACTGTGAAGTTTTCTTTAAAGTTCAAGTTTCAAGACCTCTGAAATGCAAAGGTTTACAGTAAAGTTCATGGTTACTCATAGGATTATAGACCTTCCAAATAGGAAGATGCTCCAATTTAACATAGCAATTATTAGGGACAAATGTAAGTGAAGATGTACAGTTAGAGTACTCAAACTTTTGATAAGGAATTTTGTGAAGATAGTAAACTTAACACTTGGGGAGGCTAACCCATAATGGGGGAAGTCCCTGAGTACACTGTTAAATAAAGCTGAGAATCCAATAGGTATAACAACAGTCAACCATCACCCTTCCCTAGCCCAGTAATAACAGAATGCAAGGAAACTTATCTTTGCAACCAATGGAGCAAGAGGGAAAAAACAAAATCAACATTCTTATCTCTGAGATTTTACACATATCAGTCAACCATCAAGATGAATTGCAGCTCAAATTCACATGACCTGGATGAGTAAATGAAAAAAAAAATTCTCCCAAAATGTTTAAGGTCATGGAGGGACTGCTAGTGGTTTTAGGTTACTTAAAGAAAACCTAATCCATCTCTGAAGCTTATTAGGTTTCCAAATGGTTCCAAAAATAATTTAAAGAAAAATGAAAATCTCAGAGTAAAATATAACTAAGCACACAGGGGAAACATGTACAATAAATAAACCCAGCAGAAACAGATTCAAAATTGCTTCACATATTTAGGCCCAGGTAATGACCTTACTGTGTTTACTAAGTTTACAAATATAGAAGCAATGAAAATTATAGAAAATTACTTAAGCATCACCAAACCACTAAAATTTCTATAAATAAAAACCTTCCAGAACCCCAAATAAAACTCAACAGAAGGAATTAAATAGGAGAATAGACACAGCTAAAGAAAGAATTAGAAAGAATTTGATTAACACAAATAGCAATAAAATAAAAGATATGGGAGGTTACAACTGATACGTTCTAAAACCCTTTTATTAGAGTTTTGGAAAGAAATGAGGTAGAGATTGGAACAGAGTAAAGAAATAATGGCTAAGAATATTTGTGAGTTGATAAAAGAATCTAACCCACGATTCAAGAATTGTAGCTGATTACATACATGATTATAAAACAATATCCATACTTAGACATGTGATCTAAAATGTAAGAAGAAATGAAGCTCAAATAAATGGTAAATATGTGCACAAAACTAAATGTGCACTAACTACATAAAACAATGCTGTTTTAGGCATTAAAAATTACAGAATGAAAATATACAACAGTAGGTCAGGAGTGAAGGCAAGTAAAATAAAAATGTCCTAACTCCTCATATTGGTGGAAAAAGTTAATTTTATACCAAGTAAATTATGTATGTTATAGAATTTTAGGTACCACTGAATGATTACTAAATGAATAGATTGTAAACCAATATAGGAAATAATGGGATAATAATGATAAAATGATTGGGACACCTGAGTGGCTCAGGGGTTGAGCATCTGCCTTCAGCTCAGGGTATGATCCCAAGGTCAGGGATTGAGTTCCACATTGGACTCCCTGCGGAGAGCCTACCTCTCCCTCTGTTTATGTCTTTACTTCTCTCTCTCTCTCTGTCTCTCATGAATACATAAATAAAATCTTTTTAAAAATGATAAAATAATCCAGAAAACATAAGAATGCAAGAAAGGAAATCAAAGGCATTGTACAAAAGAAATGGGATATAATAATAGACCTAAACACCAAAATGTCATTAAAGTAATTAGAAATAGAAGTATTTTGTGTGCCATTAAGAAATTGTTAAATTGGACAGAAAACAAATTCAAACTCTAAATTCTATTTATAAAAAGATGATGGGTAATATATGGCCACTGAGGGCTGAAAGCAAAACATGGGGGGAGTTTTCCCATATAAATAATAACTGAGAAAATTGATAGACTATGTTAAGATTGAATGCAATGGATTTAAAGAAAAAAAGTATTATTTAAATGTGAAAAGAATCACTTCATGATGATGGATACTTCTTTCACTAGAAAGTTATAACAAGTTTAAATCTGTTAGCTCTTAATATGATCACCTCAAAATAAATAAGGCAAATTGATGAGATTACAAGAGGAAATAGACAAATCATAGTGGAAAGTTTTAACACACCTTTCTCAGTAATTAATAAAACTAGAAAACAAATTCAGTAAGGATACCGAAATTGTTAACAACATGATCAACAGAATGAACTTGATTGTTATTTATTGGACACTGTATACAATAACAATACAATACAGAAATCACCATATATAGTTGGGTAGACAATTACTGAACCACTTGAAAAAAGGCTACATTCATTGAATAAAAATGAATGGTGCTCACTGCCATTATATAATAAACAAAAAGCATGACATTATATGATGGCACTATACTCATTTAAAATACACACTGAAAATATACAAAACTAGACAATATCCTTGACTATTTGCTTGTTATCCAATTGATTCCATAGAGTAAAGTCTAAACTCCTGCGTTAGAAGATTCCAGTCTTAAGTTACTTCAGAATGAGCATCCTGTCTAATCCATAAGGCACTATATTTATTAGGCAGGATATTGGTTTTATTTACATGCCAATGATAAGTGAAGAGCATAAGGTTTTAAATTTTCTATCTGTTTTTGACAAATTTTGGTGAGGATAGAGCGATACACAAGAGACCATCACACTGTGGGTAGCCTGCGAAGAAAGCTTATAATTTGGGGCTTAATTTTATATATACAAAGCCCAATTTTATATATTATGTGTGTATATATATATAATATATAAGTTTTACATGGCCGGGAATTAACATGTGCAAAGTAATATTTTAGGAAATCTAGGATATATTAGTTAGTAAAGAAACTGGAAGTAAAGCAAATTAGCGAGGAGCCCATTTTAATACCTATATATGTTTAGCTGGTTTGCACTTTTTGGTGGTAACAGGACATAGTCTAGCTTGAATAAACAAAAATTATTTGAGGAAAACATTTAATCTTACCATTCTATCATAAATAAAATAGAATATTCAGAGCAATTGGCAGCAAAGAGAGACATTAGATTTATAAGAAGATAGAAACCATCAAAGTAAGATACTCTTCAATCAGCTGAGAATGTATGGAATCAATATGAATAGAAAAGAGACAATACATCTTCCTGGTGACCCAGTCCACTTTATCTTGAACAGAGAATAGGCCCAAAAAGTTGTGTAACTCTGCAACATTCCAAATAGGGACCAGTCCAAAGGTGAATACTATCTCCTTAGGGCTCTACACAAATTTATATAAATAATTGAAACTCATGTTTGTTCATACTAACCTAGCAATAAAAACTAAGTAAAATAAAAATATGTTTTCAAGATGATTTTGGTGACAAAGGGTATTTTGGTAACAAAGGGTATTGTACTAATAACTTCCTATCATACAACCAAAAGAGGATAAAAGGAGAGAGGATTTAGCTTTAAAAGTAAAAACATGGGCAGCCCCGGTGGCTCAGCGGTTTAGCGCTGCCTTCAGCCCAGGGTGTGATCCTGGAAACCCTGGATCGAGCCCCACGTCGGGCTCCGTGCATGGAGCCTGCTTCTCCCGCTGTCTGTGTCTCTGCCTCTGCCTCTGTGTGTGTGTGTGTGTGTCTGTGAATTAATCAATAAAATCTTTTAAAAAATAAAATAAAATAAATAAAATAAAAGTAACATTAGGACAGCCCCGGTGGCCCAGACGTTTAGCTCCACCACCTTCAGCCTGGGGTGTGACCCTGGAGACCGGGGATAGAGACCTGGGATCAAGTCCCACGTCAGGCTCCCTGCATAGAGCCTGCTTCTCCCTCTGGCATGTGTCTCTACCTCTTTCTTTCTCTGTGTCTCTCATGAATAAATAAATAAAATCTTAAAAAAAAAAGGAAAACATCAAAGGCAGTGAAATTAAAGAATAAGCAGCTCATATCTGTGCTTTCTTCATATTTGTCCCCAACTTCAGAATTGTTATTCTGATTTTTCCCAGAAATAATACTAAACTTTGTTTTGGAACCAAAGCTTGTATAATGCCTCAAACAAGTACTCCTCAAAAAGTTAAGCTACTTATTCCTCTTAATGGAATGACCTTCAGAAATACAATTAATGAAAAATGCTCTTTTATATGTTATATTGAGCTTAAGTTGATGAGGATAGTTAGGATCAAGAACAATTCTTATGTATGGTATCAAAAAAAAAAGCCTATATACTTTAATGGGAAAATTGGGGGGACATTTCCATAATGTTCTTATTAAACTGCATCTCTTCCTTTTTTAAAGTGTTTTATAGACACAAATTAAGCTCTTAGTTTATGAGAAATTAAAAATTATAGCTTATAAGAAGTATGGTATTAATATTTTGTTTCTGTATTTTAAGAAACGATCAGCTAGAAATGATATTTAACTCTAGTCACTACAATATCAGTATTCCATGTTTGTTTGTTTGTTTTTTAATTTTTATTTATTTATGATAGTCACACAGAGAGAGAGATAGAGAGGCAGAGACACAGGCAGAGGGAGAAGCAGGCTCCATGCACCGGGAGCCCGACGTGGGATTCGATCCCGGGTCTCCAGCATCGTGCCCTGGGCCAAAGGCAGGCGCTAAACCGCTGCGCCACCCAGGGATCCAGTATTCCATGTTTTGAGGAAAAACAATAAACATCTGGAGGAGAAGCAGTGGGCTAAAACTTGAGAAAACCAGTTTCTAACCTTGAATAATAGGGAAGTTTTCGACAAAACATTTCTAACCCCCTTTCTTTACCTACATAAAAGGAATTCATAATATGAAATCAATGTATATGATATACCATTTTATACATTTATATTCCCTTTTTACTAAGTACATTTATTTCAGCATGCGTATAGTTTCACTCACTGTGAGTTATATTACATTTGTTCTCTTTTTCCTTCATAGTAGAAAAGATCTAACACTAGCAAATTAAATTGGCTGTTCATCTTTAAAAAGGACACTGAATTTTCTATAAGGAAATAGGCAGAAAAATTAAAGTACTCATTAGCTCTGTTATTCAGGGCTCAAATGAGGGTCTGAATATGGTCAGTTGAAGAAATTTACATTTCATCTTCCCAAAAGGAAAAGCTGGCCAAGGCATTTTGGTAGGTGTCTCTCCAAACAGTCACATTTTCCTAAGGACTGTCTGCGTGCAAACCTGCCTTTTCAGTAGTTTATGAATAATGAACATTGGTATTGTTCTCTGCAGATGGATACTTTGCACTTTTTATTCTGAGTGTTTTGTTATTGCTTAATTTTCTGTTTTAGAAAATCATTCTCTCTTGTGGGAAAGTTAGGTAAGATTTTTAATATGCCATATTTTATTTATTTATTTATTTGTTTGTTTATTTATTTATTCATTCATTCATGAGAGACAGAGAGAGAGAGAGAGAGAGAGAGAGAGAGAGGCAGAGACAAAAGGCAGAGGGAGAAGCAGGTTCCATTCAGGGAGCCCGATGCAGGACTCCATCCCGGATCTCCAAGATCATGTCCTGGGCCGAAGGCAGGCATTAAACTGCTGAGCCATCCAGGGATCCACCCAATATATCATATTTTAAATAATTTTATTATACATTGTCCTGAATTTAGTTAATCTATATACATAGAGAGTACGTACTGTGTGTGAGACAAAGGGTTTTGTGTGCAATGGTGAATAAGGTACACATTTTTTTTTTTTACTTAAAGAGCTTATAGTCTAGTGAAAAAAGCACTAAAAACTAAACAATAATGTTATGCCCAAGAAATAGCAGTATGTTCTGGGAAAATTCATGAAGGAATGACTAACTCTGCCTGGGGGAAAAAAGAAAGGCATCCCATACATGGGGACACTTGTGCTTGATCTTGAAGAGTGGGTAGAAGTTTGACAAGAAGAAAGGGGAGAGAAAGCATATTCGTACAGATGGAACATTGTGTTTAGAGACAGCAATTTGTGAAAAGACCTAGTACACTAGAGGAATAATGAAAAACATTTTTTTTATTAGTAAAAGAGTGAGGTGATGGTGACAGCACTAGTGTGCAAAATATATTGAGGGAGAGGGAGGCTATAAGCCAAGAGAATGGATCAGAGATAAATGCTGTTGAGATTCAATGAAGGCTTGGAATATGGTGGTGTCACTAAGTTAATAGAAGAGCAGAACATTTAAAATATATTAAGTGTAATCGATTTTATAATGGTCTCAAAATGATTTTGGTATAGATGACAAATACTTTAGAGCTGGTGTTCTATTTTGTTTATGCTTTAAGTTGGTGCTATGATTGGCACGGGACTAGTATGGAAGAAGCAAACGCTCCTTCAGTCACTTTCTCCAAAAGTGACACTTTTCAAGTATTTAAAGATATTATGTTAATTTACAAGGGTGATGTCTGATGAAAACATAGAGGAAGCAGTATGAGAGTCTTTCTAAATAGTCCGTGACTGGAACATGACTGGTCGGACCATGCAATACAGACACATGTGAATGGCTGGTGACACATTATGGGTATTCTCCATCACCAGCTCATTAGCAGAATCGGTTTCCAAGCCTTTCCCTGCTACCTGACTTCCTCTCTCTGATGTTGTAACCTCAAAAATTTTCTGATTAATGCTTAATAAATGTCTGTAACATGAATAGGTTTAAAATTTTTTAAGATTTTATTTATTTATTTTAAAGAGACGGGGGGGGGAGAGAATGAGTGGAGAGAGAAGCAGAGGGAAAAGGGCAGAGGGGCAGAGAGAAGCATACTCCCCACAGAGCAGGGAGCCTGACGTGGGGCTCCATCGCAGGACCCTGGGATCCTGACCTGAGCCAGAGGCAGACACTTAACCGACTGAGCCACCCAGGCACCCGACTGGATTTAAATTTAATGCACAAAGGCAAAAGTCCAGGAAACTACGTAGAATACTGTATAAAGATCTGAAAGAAATAGTTAAATAACCAGGTGACTAATCTCAACAGGTGAAGACAAAAGTAATTCTGTCATTTGTACAAAACACAGTGGTGATCATCACAATAAACTGAGAGTTGATTGCGTAGTCTACATGGGAAAACAAAGAAATGGTCATTCTTGAAAGAGAAACATATGTGTGTTGCTTGTGCTGTGACTGGTAGAAGGGGTAAAAGAGGCCGAAACTGGAAAGGTAGGTGAGGGTCAGACCATGCATCTTTCGGCCCAGTAAGATGTGTCCTTTATCCTGAACACAATAGAAAAGTACTGAATTTCTTTTAAGAATATGAGTAAAGTGATAAAATTTGTGATTCAAAATTGACACAGCCCATTGTGAGAAGAATTGATAGATGAGGACCGGAGTTGATAATGGAGAAAACAGAAGAGTTTTGCAGAGATTTGAATTGCTTACTTAGGCTAGAACAGTGACCTTAGAAGTAGAAAATGAAGGATAGATTTAAGAGACTTACAAGGTATACAAGACAGTAGTTAATAATAAGCTGGAAATAGAGTGTGATGGTTGAGGAGTAGACAATGTCAAGAAACACAGTTTACATGGTTGGACAAATGGTGGGGTTTTCCACGGAGGTAGGGGAGAGAATATGATCAGGTGGGTATAGAATGGAGGCAAGAGTATAATTTTGGTTTTGGAGATATCCATCTAGGATGGAGACGTCAATTTGAAAGTCATCTGCAGGGATCCCTGGGTGGCGCAGCGGTTTGGCGCCTGCCTTTGGCCCAGGGCGCGATCCTGGAGACCCGGGATCGAATCCCACATCGGGCTCCCGGTGCATGGAGCCTGCTTCTCCCTCTGCCTGTGTCTCTGCCTCTCTCTCTCTCTGTGACTATCATAAATAAATAAAAATTAAAAAAAAAGTCATCTGCAATATGTGATAGCCAAATGAAATTTCCAAGGCAAAATGTTTAGTATGAGAAGGAAAAATAATTTATGAATAAAGCTTGAAGAATTCCAAATATTTAATGGACAAGTTGAGCAGATAACCAAAAAAGCAAAGGGGTTAATCTAACTCAGGAGTGTGCTGGGTCATGGAAGCCAAGGAAACAAGAGTTTCTAGAATGAGGGAGCAGCAAACTGTACCAAATGCTGCCAAATTTCACATTATATATGGCCTGAACAGTGTCCGTTTTGTTTGATGACTTAAAGCTCCTTGGTAACCTGAGGGAAAGCTCTTTCAAAAAAGTAATGGAAGCCAGGCTGGAATGTTTTCAACAGTAAACAGTAGGAGGTGAGGAAATGACCAGTATAGTATGAATTAAAGTCTTTCAAGAATGGCTTTGAAGACATAGAGCAGAAAGAGAAGGGAGAGAAAAGATGTGGATTCAAGGGGAGATCCTTTTGTTGCTGTTGCTGGGACTATTTTTTTCTTTTAGTAGAAGAGACCCAATCATGTTTCAATACCTGTGAGAAGGATCCATTTGAGAGGGCAAAGAGCAGACTAATTTTTCTGAGAAAGATATTTTGAATTGAAGAGAGGCAAAGAGAAAATCTGAACGTTGGCATGCACATGGGAAGTGTATTACCATGAGTATACACACAGGTTGATGAAATAAAGCAAGGTTTTAAAGGAAAATAAGGTACAAATAAAGTACATGGATTGCAGTCAATGTAGTGTACGCCCTACAGGCTATAGTATAGATTGTAGAATACACTCAATTCCACCAATTCTATAGATTGGGTGAAGTTACTTGTATTTGGCTTCTTTGTCTTTCACTCAAGTAAAGCAGACTGGAATGCAAGTAGAATGAAATTATTACTAGAATAATTTGAACCTTTGAAGGTACTTTTTAAATATATACATTATCATTAGTTATAAATCACTTGCAATGCATTTTAAAACCAGCAAAGACGAAATGATATCAAAACATTGAAGGTAAAAATTGCCTCTCCATTTGATAGTCACTCTCATACACATGTTTTTTACACCAAATAATCTTAAAGGAGAAAACACTTTTGTAGAATAGGAAAATGGTATGACTGGAGGAAAAAGATATCCAACACACTAACCTTTAAAAATCCTGTTTATGCTTATAAAATGTGCCATTTAGCCTCACAAGAGGAATCAGTTTAGGTCCTCAATTGTTCCTGTGTAGACATAGCCTGTTTGGGGGACTTTTCATGTTTCTTTGAACAGATATGAACACTTCAATCTGTTGGTATCATAGAATTATGTGCACTCATCTGTAGAGAGACTTAGAAGACTTTTTCAAAAGTACTAAGGAGGAGGAGAATTCCATTTAGGGAAGCATGGTTTGATTTGGCCCAGAAATTCACTGTCTGAATTGGAACATAAATTATTCTTGAGCTGAAAGGAACCTCGGTAATCACAGGGTCTCCCAGCCTGAATCAATATTTTCAGAGAGGCTAAGTATGATCAAAAGAAACTGAAGCCTGAGGTTATCTTTCTCTTTTCATTTTGCAATACCAAAACAGCTCTTTTAGATTAGCCATGCAAAGAATCTAGAGTTAATGAATAGAACTCTGAATAGCACTTGGTAATTATTGGTCAACAAAGAAGCAAAATTAGATATTAGATTATGGATCTAGAAATTCCATGTTTGAAAGAGGTATGGAGACAAATTATTTATTATTTTATTTTACAAATATTTTTAGTTAATGTATAGACAAATAGTTGGTTGTATCCTAAAACTTCACAGTGGTAAAATACCATGGTGCCACTCATTGGAAAGAAGTTGACAACTGTAATGAGTCTTATATATTAAAACTCTAAGGGATCTTAAAAGGTGTTTCCAAGACCAACTTATGCCAGAAGACTGACAGGGAGAGAGTTAACTGACATAACCAGTTAGAGTTACAAACATTCCCACAGGACAAAGGAAGAACACCACACCATTATTTTGAGGAATTTAAGGATACTAGGCTCGTGCTAGATTTTAGACTCACTTACCACTTAAGTTTATCCTATACAAGCAAATATAAAAAGTCACATATATTCTACATGCAATAGCAGGATAATAAAAGTAAATAATTTTTTTAAGACACACAATTGGGTGATTGGTTAAGTGATTGTATGTGAGGGTCTCAAACCCTAAGGAAATGGACCAAGGATGATGGATGAAAACATTAAATGCAATTGTCAGTCTGTAGCTGAAGCATTGATCAAATGGCTGAATAGCTAATAGTGTACACAAGGAGACCTTGAAAGAGCTAACCTAGCTTTGAGTTTCCCATTCAAGTATTATAATATATTAGTTTAAAATATAAATTTTTTATCCTACTGGAATGAATGAGTCTGTTCTTTTTCACAGAAGACAAGTACTTTGACTATTTTCCAGTGGTGTTGATGGGGTTTATACATGCCACTTTGAACTCATTTGCCAGATACTCCATTTGCCAGATATTGGGGAAATTGTAAAAATTTCACTTCTTGGCTAAGGGAGGTCATGAGAAAATTTGGAGATTGAAAATATCCATATTTGCATATGTAGAACATTCTAAACCTCTGCTTTCCAATGAAATATATCTCAGCATTAGTGGTTTGTATTTTCAGAGTCTGAATACTTTTTCCATCATAAATAAATATTCATATATTGACTGATTTATGTAAAAAAATCACAGAAATCACAAACCTTTACACAGATGTTGATAGCAGCCTTATTCACAACTTCCAACATTTGGAAGAAATCAAAATGTCTTTCAGCAGAGGAATGAGTAAACAAACAGTGGTATATCTAGACCCTGGAGTATTATACAGCACTAAAAATAAATGAGCTATCAAGTCATAAAAAGTCATGGAAGAACCTTAAATGCATATTTCTAAGTAAAGAAGGCAATCTAAAAAGGCCACATAGGGTATGATTTCAACAATATGACATTCAGGAAAGGCAAAATGGAGACAGCAAAAAGATCAGTAGAGGGACGCCTGGGTGGCTCAGCAGTTGAGCGTCAGCCTTCTGCTCAGGGCCTGATCCTGAGGTCCTGGGATCGAGTCCTGCATCAGGCTCCCCACGGGGCTTCTCTCTGTGTCTCTCATGAATAAATAAATAAAATCTTAAAAAAAAAAAAAAAAGATCAGTAGCTGCTAAGAGTAGGGGGTGGTGTAGGGATGAATAGGCAGATCACAAATTAATTTCAGGGTAGTGAGGGCAGCCTGGGTGGCTCAGCGGTTTAGTGCCATCTTTGGCCCAGGGCCTGATCCTGGAGACCCAGGATCATGTCCCACGTTGGGCTCCCTGCATGGAGCCTGCTTCTCCCTCTGCCTGTGCCTGTGCCTCTCTCTCTCTCTGTGTGTGTGTGTGTCTCTCATGAATAAATAAATAAATCTTTAAAAAAAATTCAGGGTAGTGAAACTACTCTCCATATGATACCATAATGATGGATACATGTTATTTTACATTGGTCCAAATCATATAATGGATGACATCAAGAGTGAACTGTAGTACAAACTGTGGACTTTGGAGGATTATGATGTGTTAGTGTGGGTTCACTGATGTGACAAATGTACCACTCTAGTGTGGGATGTTGATAGTTGGGAAGGCTGTGCATGTGTAGGGGTAGAGGATATATGGGTATTTTCTGTACTTTTTTGCTCAATTTTGCCATTGATCTAAAACTGTTCTAAAAAGTAAAGTCTAATTAGGGAATCCCTGGGTGGCTCAGCGGCCAAGCACCGCCTTCAGCCCAGGGTGGGAACCTGGAGTCCCAGGATGGAGTCCCATGTCAGGTTCCCTGCAGGGAGCCTGCTTCTCCCTCTGCCTGTGTCTCTGCCTCTCTCTCTGTGTCTCTCATGAATAAATAAATAAAATCTTAAAAAAAAAAAAGATTTTAAAAAAAGTAAAGTCTATTTAAAAGGAGGACAAAGTGTAAGCCTTTATTCCCCAGGTGACTCTTCCTCTGATAGGTTGTGGAGAAAGGAAAGAAGATGAAGGAAAGTAGAGTACTGTTTCTTATTAAAAAGAACTGGGGATCCCTGGGTGGCACAGCGGTTTGGCGCCTGCCTTTGGCCCAGGGCGCGACCCTGGAGACCCGGGATCGAATCCCACGTCCGGCTCCCGGTGCATGGAGCTTGCTTCTCCCTCTGCCTGTGTCTCTGCCTCTCTCTCTGTGTCTCTCATGAATAAATAAATAAAATCTTAAAAAAAAATTTTTAAAAAAAGTAAAGTCTATTTAAAAGGAGGACAAAGTGTAAGCCTTTATTCCCCAGGTGACTCTTCCTCTGATAGGTTGTGGAGAAAGGAAAGAAGATGAAGGAAAGTAGAGTACTGTTTCTTATTAAAAAGAATTGGGGATCCCTGGGTGGCACAGCGGTTTGGCGCCTGCCTTTGGCCCAGGGCGCGACCCTGGAGACCCGGGATCGAATCCCACGTCCGGCTCCCGGTGCATGGAGCTTGCTTCTCCCTCTGCCTATGTCTCTGCCTCTCTCTCTCTCTCTCTCTCTCTGTGTGTGTGACTATCATAAAAAAAAAAAACTGGAAAACTGTTTCTTGTTTTTCTTCTTTGTTATAGCAATACTATTTGAATTAATCTTGACGTCCTATGTATTAATCATTCCCAGGAAAATTCAACTATAGAATAAGCAAAAAATAGGGAAGCTGTGGCTGAAAAGAGCAGAAACTGGAGAGATGTTTTCAGTTTGAAAAAAAAAATAACACAACTTCTGATTTATTATGGAGAACTGAGTACACATATTATTCCTCTTGTTTTAAAATTTTAAAAAATTTAAAAAGTAAATGCCAATAGTGAAATGGTAAGCAGGAGACTTCAGTACCTATTTTAGTAGTCAAAATAAAGATGAAAGACTGTTGATTGACAAGTACTAGAAAAAGGTGAAAGACAGACTATGCCAAGGTGAACCGAAAACTGAGAGAGGGAATCAGTCTGGTCCATTGAATGTTAGTGAGGCTCTGGATTCAGAACCAATGAACCAGACAAAGGTGGTAATGTGGTAAGGAAAGAAGGTGTTTTAACTAAAAGTCTTGAAAGACTAAGCTATTTCTTTCTTTGTAATCAATTAGGACACCCTACAGCTAGCCTGCGGAAACTTACAAATGAGTTGAAGGGAACCATCACAGTACAAATCAGAAAAATCAGATGAAATTTGGTGGTAAGAATTAAAAAGTATAGGAATTGTGAGTTTGGACTCAAAGAAAAGAAAGAAAACCCTAGCATACATCTTAATTTTTAGTGAAGAATATTTACAGTACTGTAAGATGTAAATGATGTAATTTGTTTGCCAATTTTTAGAATCAAACTATAGTTAGATCTTGAAATTAACTTTGGTTTCAAAATAGAATATAAATATTAATCATTCTAAAAAAATGAAAGTAAATATATACCAGGCAGACCTTGGAGAATGCTACTGGAGTTGCTAACTCAATGGAGAACCATTTGGGTGTTTATGGATGTGGAGAAAAATGGGGAATCTGCAGATGATGAAATGAAAAAAATCAGCATGTTACCTAAATGCTGAAGTGAAAAGAAATTTAGAAGAGTGATGTAACGACTGGATTTAAAGAGATAGGGTGGTAGCACAAATAAAGTAGATTCTTGCCACTTAGTGCTCAATTAAGAGACAAGGCCTAAATACATAAACCAAGAAGTTGTAGAATGAAACTATCATTTAGACTCATTGGTTGCCTCTGAGGCGTAAGACTGGTGGAAACACATGATAGGACAGTGAATTATTGCTTTTCTATGGCCCTTTTGTAATATTTGATCTTTAAAATTATCTGAGTTAAGTGCTTTGATTAAAATTTGGAAAAAGTAACATGGAAGTGATGTCACCTTATTTTGTGAAAAGCATCATAAGGAAACATTACTACAAAATGAATCTGTATTCATTCTGAAAAAAAATATTTAATTGAATGTGTATGTTCCAGATTTTATCTCTGGCAATCTTTCTTGCTTTTAAATTCTGAGTTGAGATAGATGGTATTCGATGAGGCAATCTCAGATCTCCAAAATGTGAACCTTAACTTGATCACATAACAGATGATATTATAGTCCTTTGACTACAGCATACATTTCAAATTTCCTGACATAAGATTCAGTGAACACTTTCTACAGACCAGCTTCAATCAGTCTTTTTCACTAAACATAGTTGTATGTGCAGGTTTTAAAATAAGGCTGTGCTCATTTCAATCTTACCTCTGTCACATGCCAGTTGTATGACCTGGAATAAGTTGCATGAGCCTAATTACATAGTCTTTAGTTTCCCCTTTTACAAAATGGGAATCATTATTATTATCGGGAAATCATAGTTGCTAAAAGCTTAGTATTATTTCTGGCATATAGAAAGTGTTGAGTAAATATTGACTATTATGATTATTATTGGAATGTTCCATCTACGGAACTTTCTCTCTGAAGCCTACACTGTAGACACATTGTTTTATTCAAATGATTATAAGACATTATTTTTGTAGTATTCTTCTGGTATAATCATTTATTTAACTCTTTACTCTTCTTTATTTTTTTAAGACTTGTTTATTTGAAAGAGAGAGAGAGTATGTGTGAGTGGAGGGAGGGGCAGAGGGAGAGGGAGACAGCAGACTCCCCACTGAGCAGGGACCCCAGTGCAAGACCTAAGATCATGACCTGAGCCAAAGGCAAGATGCTCAACTACTGGGCCACCCACGTGTCCCAATAATGTGGAATTCTTAATTCAAACTTCAGAATACTGGTTTTAGGAATATAGATGTATCCACAATTTCCAGGTATTTTTAAATTCACGAACTCCTTTAATCTTCAAAAATTTGGTAAGGAATGTGGTACCATTATTCCCATTCTAAAAATAATGTCAACAAGGGATAATGAAGGTTCCACATATTAATTAAAATAATGAATAATAATAATGAAAGAAATAATAAAATTCCTCCTAGGTTATTACTTCTTATAGTGTGCTGTGTTTTATTTGGAAACTGTTAGAAATGGGTGAACGAGATTTGTAACATATATAATTCCTAACATAGTGTTACACCACTAAATATCTCTGCTCATCCCCTAATAAAAGAAAGCCAATGAAAAACATTCATTCATTTGCTCAAGATACCAAAATCTAAAAAAAAAGCACCACTTTTTGAAATTCAAGAATGACACAGGGCATAGAACGCTGAAAGGTTTAAAAACTACTAAAGATGTAAGTATAAAATTTATGAAAATTGCATAATATTGAAATCAAATGACAAGGATGATTTGATACCTTTGTTAGTTGTGTAACAGTTTTATTGTTTTTTAAAGTCTGGAAGGTATTATGCTTACAGGTGTATATGTATACCCTTCAATGAGAGAAAACAGTGACACTCAGAAGCAAGCTCTGCCCACTTTCCTGTCTGCCATTGGCCAAATCTCCAAAACTCTCTAAGTATCAATGTCTCCTCTCCTCACTGGCAGCATGATGCTCTCAATATTTTTTTTCCAGTCAAACATGTCATGATTCTATGAAAATCATTTTAAAATAAAATGAGCAACTAAATAGCAAAAATACAGGGAGACAAAAAACAGGGAGACTAACCACTTGGAGGTGGAACACTGTCCTATCCAATGTATGTATTCTGTGATTTCAGGATGACTTGCTGCTTTTCATACTAAAATTTGTCAAATGGGCAAAAAATGAAACTGGGTATATTTTAATACTGTAACTATAAAAATAAAGATGTTTCTCTGAGCTGAAAAAAAAAGACTTTATACTTTCACAATGATTCCCATTTGAAGTGACCTCATATAGGAAATGGCTTGCACTTCTTCACCCTAAATTACAGTGCATTCTTCCATTATACTAAAAAGATATATTTTTAAAGTTGAAACTCCCTTTGGGGGATTGAAGTAGAATGCTTCTGTAAGACCCAGAGAGAGCCAGGAGGAATGCTGTCACCCAGAAAGGAAGATTAATAGCAGTCCAGATTTGACCTTCTGATAATCTGAGATCTCAGTGGCATAGCTACCTCAAAATGACTGTTCTTAAGATGTAGTTACGGAGAGGAACTAGGGCAGCAAGTAGAAGTTTCAAACTCCAGCAAAGAAGTCTGGAATTCGAAATTATTTGATATATTGAAGGATGCAGGCATATATTAAACCATGTACTTTTTCATTTGAATCGCATTTCTAGAAGTATTATAGTATTATAGGAACTCCTAAACAACGTAGTATTGTATCAGATTTTTATTTTGAGATTCTATAAAAATAGTTTTATCACAGCAGCCTCTAGTAACATGAACAGTGAGAAAAAGCCAAGGAACATCTCTGTTAGGAAAAAAAAATAGGTTTTTAGGCCTTTTGGAGGCACCATATGCCACTGCTGAATCTGCAGCTTTCAAATGTTCGTGGCCAAGGTATAAATAAATACAGTTTATTCATTCCAGCACCAGGAATTTTTATTTGTAGTAAAACATTTTATGTGGCTCTTCAAGCCCCAGATTTGATCTTCGGTCATGGGCATTCATTATTGACTGGAAAGTCTCCCCACAAATATCTAGCAGGTTCCTGTAAAATTTTAGTCCCTATATTTTGGGGAAACAAATGCATGTTCTGCAGCCTCCTGCTACTTTTGGAACTGTCTTGCTTTTCCAAGCATTGTCACTGTAGGACTGAAACATATGTGAAAATTCTAATGATGGTGCATAACTCTCCTCCCTGTTTATTTGTTACTTCTGTTTCTCAGACTGCCTCAGGATAGCACACAGCTGAGGGAAGAGGCACACAGAACTGTTAACAGCTTGACTTCAAGGTAACAGACAAAACACTTGCTTTCACAATCTCTTCTGACATTTGATAGGATAGGAAAGTTAGAGACGGGTGTGGAAAAGAGGGAAGTTTATCTATCAAGTGCTTTCAGATCGCATGCACAGCTGACAGAGGAATGGTGACTTTTTAAGACACTTTCACAATAAGATTAAGACTAATGGAGCTATTCATTACTCTTAATTATATTCATAAGCATCTGGTGATTAGAATACACTCATAAATTAAGATACCTTTAAATTATATGAATTAGATGGCTTAGGGTATGCTCTGAATACTTACAAATTAGTGAAAAAAGTCTGTGAAAAGTAGTACTGCCATCTCCTATGTGTTGGCAACTATAGCTATTTTTGAAATCTGTTATGGGGAACAAGTGAAAGACGTTATACAAATAAAAAATATAAAAAGACGCTAAATTATTTGTATCTAGAGAGGTATTTGGTAGGGTAGTGGCAAGATTTATATATCACACAAAGCAATGATTTTGTTAGAGCTGGACCTGACAATCGGCCTTTGCCATTTGGGGTCTCACATTGTCTCCTTTGACTATTAGATGCCTGGAAAGAGAGCCAGAAGTCCCTTCCACCACAGCATTCTAGAGTTCCATAAAATGTGTAAAGAAAATTTGTGTATACTAACTGGCTTCTCTATTATGGGCATCACGTTCTTTTCTGGCTTCTTTATCTGTAAGCCCTATGTATTTATGTAATTATATACATAAAAACCCTTACTTGAAATGCATTTATGGGCAGCCTGGGTGGCTCAGCGGTTTAGCGCCTGCCTTCAGCCCAGGGCGTGATCCTGGAGACCTGGGATCGAGTCCCACATCAGGCTCCCTGCATAGAGCCTGCTTCTCCCTCTGCCTGTGTCTCTGCCTCTCTCTCTCTCTCTCTCTCTGTGTGTGTCTCTCAGGAATAAATAAATAAAATTTGAAAAGAAGGAGGGAAATAAAGAGGAATTAATAAATAAAATCTGGAAAGAAAGAGGGAAAGAAAGAGGAATAAATAAAGTCTGAAAAGAAAGGAAGAAATATTTTATTTATTTATTCCTGAGAGATGGAGAGAGAGAGAGTGGCAGAGACACAGGCAGAGGGAGAAGCAGGCTCCATGCAGGGAGCCTGGTGTGGGACTTGATTCCGGGTCTCCTGAATCACACCCTGGGCCGAAGTCAGGCGCTAAACCGCTGAGCCATCCAAAGATCCCAAATAAAATCTTAAAAAAAAAAAAAAAAAAGAAAAGAAATGCATTTAGGAATAGTTGTAACAATATGCACACGTGCACATATTTTATGTTCACTTGGAATCTGGTACTATGTTGACGTCTCATATAGATTTTTAGCACTTTATTGGCTATCATATTTATACTTTAAATAATTTAGAAACAAAATGAGAAATTTGAAAAATTCTTTGTAAAGGTTTAACCAATCACTTGCAGTGCTGGCAGAAAGGGGACATTAACATAATTCACTGTATTACTAACCTCTGTTTCCAAAATTAGTCTTAAAATGTAAATCTTAAAATGCCAGATCCAACCATTTTATTTAAGGGAACCTCTAAACAGCATCTTTTTAGATATGCCCTTCAGAATAATGTGACCTTCAGAATAATCCAGGGAATAATACATTATTCTCTATATATTCTTCATATAGTAAAACATTCATGGACCATCTGCTGTGTGCAAATGTCACTCATCTCTAAAAGGTGCTTTGACACACTCAAAGCAGTTAAATGACAACCTCTATTCTTTGGGATACCTCAGAGAAGAGGAGAGGTAAAACCTAGTAATCTCTATATGCACTAGAGCTTTGTCCCAGCTTACATAAATACAGACCCTTGGGAAGGACTATAACAATCTATAGATAAAATAGTTACTTCAGAGATTGACTTAGAGGAAAAAAGCTTACACTAAAGGTAAAGCTTTGCAAAGGAAATAACTAAACATGCACCAAATGTCCTCAAGTAACATGAAGAAGTCCTTCTCTCCACCCATACACTCATTTCATTTCTCTCATTTTATCTTCATTACAGTGTCCGCAGGCAAGAACTTGGACAGACAGGAGTTTCTGCTTGCTTCTAAAAGGCTATTTTGTAAAAGCCCTGGGTCTTCTCAATTGTGTTCTCTCTTTGGGAAGCATATGGAGATTCTACAGAGATCATCCTTTAACAAACTTCAGAGTATAGTGCTGTTACTCAAATTATTATTATTATTATTATTTTTTATCAAGTTGATAATTAGACTAGATAGCCAGTAAGATGTATTGACCCTATACCATACAATGCTTTCATGTGGGCTAGGGAATTCCTACAAATATAGTATATGACACATGGTAGGAATTCAGTCGACAGGGTTGAATAGAATATTAAGGAAATGAGTTAGTCTTTTCAGTTCTACTATTAAATGTCTACACTACACCCATTTTTTTTTCTGAACTATTTGGTTTCTCTTACCATTTTCCAGATTAACATATGTCCAGTCTTTTTAAATAATGCATTCTGTTATTTGTTCAATTATTGATGAACTGAAATAGACCCATATATTCGATATGCATTTATGAATATCTTCTCTATGTAAAAGACTATTTTAAAGTGAACAAAATACATTGCATGCCCTTGAGTTTACAAATCTTTTCAGGGGAATCAACATGGAAACAATCACTTTAATGATTATCATTAAGATCTAGAAATGGAGTACAGAAACAAACGGATTTGAATCTATAGATCAGAGACATTTTTATTTTTTTTATTTTTTATTTTTTATTATTATTATTATTTTTAGAGACATTTTTAAAGAAATGGTGACTAATATTCCACAGGGTAATAGAGGAGAATGAGTTTTGCTTCCATAAAAATTACAAAAATCAGCATGTAAAAGAACATAAAATCATGAAATAACACGCATTTAGAGAATTTCAAGTATTTTTGTATGGTTGAAATATAAGATGATCTTTGGAGTATATGATGATCAAAGGATTGGTTGTGCATAAGTTGGGAAACTTCTAATAAAAGTTAAGATGAGAAATAGGATATTTAGATAAAATAATCTAAGAAATCTCTTTTCTACACATTCCATTTTAATTTGATTCAAGTCATATGACAAAATCCTGAATGTTTACATATTTGACAACATGTTGATTTCTTCCCTTCAACTTCTCAAAGCCTCCACTGAGGTATTTTGACCATATCCTTCAGCCTTACAAGATATAATTAAACATTTTTATGTAAATCAGATTTTTATTCGTTGGAAATTTGTAGATGAGAATTTTTTCAAAGGTCAGTTATGTAACATATCAAATATATTTTAATATTTAGTTTTATTAAATTCTTTATCTTTTTTGAAGAAATGATAAATTACCTCTTTTGTGGTAAAAATCTATGTAGTTTGCCATGTTCTTTTTTTGCATAAAACATGAGGATATTCAGATGATGCTTTGCAGATTAGGATATTGATTTCTTTCTGTTTGTATTGGCATTTATTTTTTATCTCTCTTTTCATATTTTACTGCTTATATCCCTAGATAAAACTTTCTTCAAATTATTTATGCCAATGTGCATGATGTAAAAAAAATAACATCTAAGTTTATGGTGATATGCTTCTATTTGTATAATTTTAATTTCCCAATTTAAAAATGTTTATTTTGCATAATTATTCAAATTAAAATGGTCTACAGATTATGTTATTTAAAATTTGTATAATAGAGTAAGTATACATATTTTCCCATTTGAATAGTTACATTTCAACAAAATTTAGCTAGCATGTTCTGAAGCTGTTTCGTAGGTTATTTTCTGCTTTTTAATCTTTTTGAAAAATGAAATTTCTAACTATGCTAATATATACTTAGTACAGGAAATAAATAACAATAACTAGGCTTCCTTTTAACAACTATAGGGAACTGTATATTCTGTCTACAATCTAATGGTTTAATTAATGAACATTTCTTTTTGTTTGTCCATATTTCCTCTTGCACCATTTGAGAGGTGAGAAAAAACTGTAATAGAGTTACAATTTAGTACAGAGAAGATATATTATTTACATATAAGTTAAGAATACAAATTACTTAAATATAAAGAAGAATAAATTAAATGCAGTTTCTGCTGCAGAGCAACACAGAGTCTAGTAGTTGGGATAAAATATACTGATAGCAATAGTACTCACTATAAGGATGTTAGGAGAACAATGTTAATATTTGATCTCTAGAGGAAGAGTTAGATCCCATCTCTGCCAATTGCAACTTGGGTGCCATTAGGCAAGTTATTTTAGCTTTCGAACCCTAAGTTTTGTCATTGCAAATAAGCAGAATATTAGTGCATTTCTTTTAGGGCCAATGCAAATATTAAATGAGAAAAATGACTTAAATAAATTGACTTAAATAGCTTAGCACTTTACTATTATTATTATGAGAGCCACAGTAAGGGAGATTTAAAGTGCCATAGGGAGAGGACCAAAATTATAACACTGTTAGGGCATCCAGAAGGTAGTGGTTGAACTTGGCCACAGGATATTAAATCTTTGACAGGTGCAGACAGTTACTCTCAGTAGTATGTGCAAAGTCTTGTAGGCAGGAGAGCTGGTGGTCAAGATTGAAGTTTACTTGGAATATGGGGTTCATATGAGGAAATACTGAGAAATAAGGCTGAAACCATACAGATAAGAGTGTGGAAGGCCTTATTTGTCAATCTGTCTTAAAGACTACTTAATTGGGGGATCCCTGGGTGGCTCAGTGGTTTAGTGCCTGCCTTGGGCCCAGGGCGTGATCCTGGAGTCCCGGGATCGAGTCCCACATGGGCTCCCTGCATGGAGCCTGCTTCTCTCTCTGCCTGTGTGTCTCTGCCTCTCTCTCTGTCTCTCTCTCTCTCTGTGTCTCTCATGAATAAATAAATAAAATCTTTTTTTAAAAAAAAGACTACTGAATTGTATCTCTCTCTTAGAAGTTGGACTGTTTTCTCGGCAGATTTTTAAGTAGATTGCTAAATTATTTCTAGCCTCATAATCTTTACAGTCTTAAGTAGACTGAAAGCCCTACTGAATATTATGGGTCTTCTACAAAAACACTCAGAAACGATCATATTAACACCCTCGCAGGCACATACACATATATTTCAAAGCAAACATTTAGTAGCACTGCTTAGCAAATATTGCAAATGAAAATAATACTATGAAAACAATAGGTTGCATAAACACATTTTGTGAAGGGCAGGATGATTCTTGAATACTCAGAATAATGACTGAGTGAATAGGTCATGACAAGGTTAGACCTCATTTTGTATCAGTGGTCCTATTGTTGACTTGCCCTTTCCTCTCGACACCAACTATAAACAGCAGTAAAGATGGATAATGTAACGTAGACAATGTTTCTCTGTACTATTAAAGTCCACAAAGTAAGAGAGACAGTAGAGTAAAGAGCTATCTTTTAACAATTGATTCTGTCAGTTATGGTCTCTGCAGGGGATAAGAACATCCTAATTTGTATGTATCTTCCTCGAATATCAGGTTTCCAGAGGTTTAAGATTAAACAACTCACTTCAGTAAACCTCTATGGAGCATCTTTTCTAAACCAATTGCCATGTAGAGCTCTGGTGGAAAGAGCAAGGAGGGCAAATGACAAAAGCTATGTATGAACCCATACATTTCATACAAGGCAGACTACTGTAAATGCTAAGAATAGATACCAGTGATTTAGGAGGGAGCTTTATTCCTCAGTAGCAGGGCAGAGATCATGGAGTCACAGAGGGAGGAAAACATAGGCTGGAATTTGGAGGATGGTTAGGATTTTGATAGGAGAAAAACAGAGTGGGGAAAATAATTAGGAAGACAAACCACGAGACCCTAACTCTGGGAAACAAACTAAGGGTTGTGGAAGGGGGGGAGGGTGGGCAGATGGGGTAACTGGGTGATGGACAGTAAGGAGGGCACGTGATGGGATGAGCTTTGGGTGTTATACTACATTTTGGCAAATTGCATTTAAATAAAATATTTTTTTAAAAAGAATTTTGATAGCTAAAAATATTTTCCACATGGGGATATTTTGAGAAATGATTTAATTTGGAAGATCGCTTAGGCAGAAAATGGAGAGTAAGAAAATATGTAAAACTACAGAAGTCCAGGTGTATCCAAATTACAGGAGCAGCCCAAGTATCAAGAGATGAATGGATAAAGAAAATGTAGTATATGTGCATGGAATATTACTCAGCCATGAAAAAGAATGAAACCATGCCATTTGTAATAACATGGATAGACCTAGAGGGTATCATGCTAGGAAAAATAAGCCAGTCACAGAAAGACAAATACCATATGACTTCACTCATAAGTGGAATTTAAGAAACAAAACAAAGGAACAAAGAAAGAAAAGAGACAAACTGAAAACCAGACTCCTAAATACACTGAATAAACTGGTGGTTGCCAAAGGGGAGGTAGGTGGGAGGACAGGGGAAATAGAGGAAGGGGATTAGGAGAACTTATCTTGATGAGCACTGAGAAATGCTTAGAGGTATAGAGTCCTTATATTGTACACTTGAAACTAATATAACACTATAAGTTAATTATGCTTGAATGGAGTTTTTTTATTTTCTTAAAGAAAATACATAAAACTGGAGAAGTCCAGATGTATTCAGGAAACAGAGACAACATGGTCTTCTGATTATAAGTCCACTTATATTCTATCTCATAACGACACGCAAAGTAAAGGTCACTTATCTCCATCAGTCAAAGAAAGATGAAATCAAATATGCCCTAGTTAAGACGCCAAGGAAACTGGACCTGAGTGTATCCATCTTCTCCTACCAGTACCATAAGCTGTCTGGATGGGATGAGGGAAGAGGTGTGGGATGTGACTAGAATGTAGAGTTAGATAACTAGCATGGATGTGAAGGACATATGCTGGAGTGAAATACTGGAGAGGACAGCCTTGGAGAAAAGTGGGAACTCTGAAAATTGACTGCCCAGGGGTGCATTGTTGCCACACCTTTGGTGCCTGTGTAATTTTTAGCAAGTGGTTTATCCTCCCTTAACCTCATTTTATCTTCTGTAAAGCTGAAGTGATAATACCAATAACTATCTCAAAGGGCTAGTGTGAGAATTAAATAAGAAATGTAAGATGATTAGTACAATGCCTGTAACTTTTGTAGAGATTAATAAATATTAGCTGTCATTACCCTTATTAAAATTGTATTATAATTATTATTACAACTCATTTAGTTCTGATGTACTAAATAATAGAGTTTGTACCAGGCTTGGTGCTGCCTTAGGAAACTCAAATGTGGAGTGGCCTTAGCTGGATGAAGAATCCCAGAACCATCCCAAATTCCAGTGGACAGTTAACTCACCTGCTATTGGAGCTGAAGGAATTAGAAGAGCTTTCTTATTAATAGCACTGCATGATTCCTACACCTTATTACACTATATATTTAATTGTTCCTTGTAGCACAGTTCTTTCAAGAGTGGGGTTGCAGCTAATTATGTTAATATATGTCTCACCCACCTCCACTGAGAGCTCCCTAGTAACATGGGCTAAGTTAAATTCACCTTTGTTTGCATCTTTGTGATCCGATTGTAGGAGATCTTTAGCAGACATTTGTATAATGAATGGCCTGCTTAGGTGAATGGAGAAATTACAAAAATATTAGATTATTTCCCCAGGATCTCATCATGGTTTTTGCTAAGTAATTTCTTTGTTCTCCCTAAATAATTCTTTGTAAACAGTAATATAGGTTCCCTGAGATCTTGCTGGGGCAGTTTTTATTCATAAGGATGGAGCATTCTTAAAAGAGCTTCCCATTTCAGCCTATAAAAATAATAAAGCTGATATCTTAGTTCAAAAACAATAGGCTTGAGTTAGGTGATCACTCAAGTGATGAGGATTTAAGTGCATCTCTTATGTCTCTGCTGAATTACAAAGAGATTCTCCAGCCTCAATGACTCTATTATCTAATACAGGAAAAATGTCAGGATAGGTCATCTTTTTATTTCTCACACATTTCTTCTCCCTTCCCTTATATTCCCTTTCGCTATTATTCCTATTCCCCAAATGAATGAGAACATACACTGTTTGTCCTTCTCCGGTTACTGTGGCCAAGTTCAAAAAGGGTGTTGCCTGAGTTCTTCTCTGGGATTTTGATGGAATCTTGTCTCACATTTAGATCTTTCATCCATTTTGAGTTTATCTTTGTGTATGGTGCATGAGAGTGGTCCAGTTTCATTCTTCTGCATGTGGATGTCCAATTTTCCCAGCACCATTTATTGAAGAGACTGTCTTTCTTCTAGTGGATCGTCTTTCCTCCTTTATCGTATATTAGTTGAGCATAAAGTTCAGGGTCCACTTCTGGGTTCTCTGTTCTGTTCCATTGATCTATATGTCTGTTTTTGTGCCAGTACCACACTGTCTTGATGAACACAGCTTTGTAGTACAACCTGAAATCTGGCATTGTGATGCCCCCAGATATGGTTTTCTTTTTTTAAAATTCCCCTGGCTGTTTGGGGTCTTTTCTGATTCCACACGAATCTTAAAATAATTTGTTCTAAGTCTCTGAAGAAAGTCCATGGTACTCTGCGCCTTTTGATGGGGTCATTAAGCCCATTCACGTTCAGAGTTACTATTGACAGATATGAGTTTAGTGTCATCATGATATCTATTTAGTCCTTGTTTTTGTGGATTGTTCCACTGACCTTCTTCTTAAAGGGGAGTTTTAAGAGTCCCCCTTAAAATTTCTTGCAGAGCTGGTTTGGAGGTCACATATTCTTTCAGTTCCTGCCTGTCTTGGAAGCTCTTTATCTCTCCTTCCATTTTGAATGAGAGCCTTGCTGGATAAAGTATTCTTGGTTGCATGTTCTTCTCATTTAGGACCCTGAATATATCCTGCCAGCCCTTTCTGGCCTGCCACGTCTCTGTGGAGAGGTCTGCTGTTACCCTAATATTCCTCCCCATGAAAGTCAGGGACTTCTTGTCTCTTGCTGCTTTAAGGATCTTCTCTAGGTCATCTTTTGACAGAGAACTAATAGCACAGGGAAATGTGAGAATAGATCATTGTGAGTTTAGGGAGACAAGACTTGAGACTATGGGTTTATTATTCTTGCTGTTTGCGACAGAGTGTATACATATATATATATATATATATATATATATATATACAGACATATACATATATATTAATTTAGACTTTTTTAGAGCAGTTATAGGTTTACAGAAAAATTGTAAATTGAGGGGAAGGCACACACAAGCATAACATCTCCCATTATCAATATCCCCAACAGAGTGGTACATTTGCTACAATTGTCCCTTTGCTCATCTATTTTGTTTCATTTGTTGTGAAACAATTTTTAACCTACATTGACTCATCATAATTACCCAAAGTCCATAATTTACATTATAGTTCATTCTTGGTGTTGAATACTCTACGAGTTTGGACATCTGTATAATGACATGTATCCATCACTGTGGTATCATACAGAATATTTTCATGGCCTTACAAAATTCTGTGTTTTATTTATTCATCCCTCTACCAAACCCCCAACTTTTGGCAAACACTGCTCTTTATACTGCCTCCATAGTTTTTTGCCTTTTCCAGAATGTCATATAGATCATAGAGTATGCAGCTTTTAGATTGGCTTTTTTTTTTTTACTTAGTAATATGCATGTAAGTTTCCTCCATGACTTTTCATTGCTCGATAGCTCATTCCCTTTTAGCCCTGAATACAAATTTATCTTGCAATCTGAAAGTAGAGCATTTCTATGAAATCTTTCATAAATCCAAAAGCGTAAAGCAGAGTATCCTCACTTACCAAATGTTCCTGTTATGTCACTTCCCTTTTACAAAAGCCCTACATTAGTATCTGTTTTCACTAACTGAGAGAAAGCTGAACAGGATTTTTGCTTTTACAAAAAAAAAAAAAAACAAAACACAACTACATTAGGGTACCACAATGTATTATACCAGGGAGCGTGATTGCTGGATTGTACGGTAAGTGCATGTTTAGGTTTGTGAGAAAGAGCCAAACTATCTTCCAAAGTGGCTGTACCATTTTGCATTACCACCAGGAATAAACAAGATTCCCTCTTGCCACACATTTGGTGTGCATTGATAGCATTTGGTGTTGTCAGTCTTCTAGATTTTAGCTATTCTAATAGGTGGGTAGCATATCTCACTGTTCTTTTAATTTTCATCTCCCTCACAACAAATAATATGAAGCATCTTTTCATGTACTCATTTGCCATCTGTGTATCTTCTTCAGTGAGGTATCTGTGAGACCTTTGGCCCATTTTTAAATCTGATTTTTTTTTTAGTGTAGAATTTTAGGGGTGCTTCATGTATTTTGGATAATAGTCCTTATCAGAAATGCCTTTTGCAAATATTCTCTCCCTGTCTATGGCTTGTTGCCTCATTTTCCTGAAATTATCTTTCACAGAGCAGAGGTTTATAAATTTATGCAAGCCCAGCCTATCCGTTATTTATTTCATGGATCATGTCATTGGTGTTGTATCAAAGCAGATCATTGCCATTCTCAAGGTCATATAGATCTTCTACTATTTTATCTTATAGGAGTTTTATAGTTTTAAGTTTTACATTTAGGTCTGTGATATTTTGAGTTGATTTTTGTGAGGGCTGTCAGGACTGTGTTGAGTTTTATTGTTGTTGTTGTTTTTAGGATTTAATGTATTTATTCATGAGAGACACAGGAGAGACAGGCAGAGACACAGGCAGAGGGAGAAGCAGGCTCCATGCAGGGAGCCTGATGCAGGACTCGATTCCAGGACCCCGGGGTCACGCCCTGAGCAGAAGGCGGCGCTAAACCGCTGAGCCACCCGGGCTGCTCTCGTTTTTTGTTTTTTTTTTTTTTTTTTTTTTAAGCGAATGTCCAATTGTTTCAGTAACATTTGTTGAAAAGACTTTCTTTGCATCAGTGTATTGCCTTTGCTTCTTTGTCAAAGATAAGTTGAGTTACTTATGTGGGTCTATTTCTGGGCTCTCCATTCTGTTCCATTGATACATTTGTCTATTCTCTCACCAGCACCATACTCTCTTGATTACTGTATCTTTATAGTAAGTCTTGAAGTTGGATAACCTCAGTCCTCCAACTTTGTTCCTCTTTTTCAGTATTGTGTTAGTTATTTGGGGTCTTTAATCTCTCCATAAAAACTTTACGATTAGTTTGTTGATATCCGAAATGTCTTCCTGCTGTTATTTTGATTGGGATTGCATTGAATCTATAGAGCAAGTAGAAAAGAAGTGACATCTACGCAGTGTTGAGTTTACCAACCAATCCATGGATATGAAAAATCTGTTTATTTAGTTCTTTGATTTGGTTCATCAGATTTTTGTAGTTTTCCTCATAAATCTTGTTCATATTTTGTTAGATTTATATTTAAATATTTCACTTTTTTGTTTGCTAATGTAAATGGTTTGTGTTTTTAATTCAAGTTTCTCCTGTTCATTGCTGATATATAAGAAAGTGATTGACTTTTACATATTAATCTTGTATCCAGAGAACTGAACTTAATTATATATATAATATATATAATTTATATTATAAATTATGTTATGTTATTATATGAACTTAATTATATATATATATACATTATTATATATATATATAAACTCCACCCTTTACAAAGTATTTTCCAGACTGAACTTAATTATATATATATATATATAAATTATATATAATTTATATTATAAATTATATGTTATGTTATTATATGAACTTAATATATATATATATATAAATTCCACCCTTTACAAAGTATTTTCACAAATATTTCATTTAATCCTTTGACAGAATTATGAGGAGACAGGTTAAATTCATTATTTTTATATTCAGAGGAGATCTGACGCAGTATAATTTTCCATGTTGTCTTAGATATTCTCAGAATAATTGATCAGGAAAATTATGAAAAATTAATGGTAATATTAGCAAGCTCTAAATAATAATGGATGTGTTGAGGACCCTAGGAAAAAGCAGAATGTCATCTTATTTTACTTTCAAATGTCTTAGGATGATTCATTCCTTTCACTGATGGTATTTTGATTTCATGAGATTATAATTAGTGGATTGTCATTTTCCTAAAGTAATTTATTTATTGTATTTTTTCAAAGAAGGATAGGAATTACATCTAATTCACTGAATTCTAGCAGCCTGGAATGTTCTATATCCTAGGAAACAACTACAATTTTCCAAAGATAATAAAATGTTCTATATTATCTTCTGGACCTTGTAAAATTCATCATTGTGGTAAACTGCTCCTCCTAAAACCTTATTTATTAAGAAATAAACTAGACAATAATAATGTTTGACCCTTGAAATATTATTGTCAATGATTTTGAACTCTTCAGGAAAATTAATATTTGAAATGATTGGGGCTGTCTGTATTTTAATTTCAGCTAACACTGACTTAATTTTATCAATAAGCATTTGCACATAGTAACTAAATCAATTCAGATTTTTGTCTGCAGCAAACAATAAAAATTCCTGGTAAACTAAACTAAATTATAACAGACTTTATGATCTCATCATGGGCTACATAAGTTGCAAACGTAATCACAATTATTCCACATCCTATACCCATGTCCTCTGCAATTTAACTTCAAAATTCCACCAGTAAGTACATGAAATCTATTTTCATACCTCTTGAATCTGAGTTGTCTTGGCCAAAAGAATGCAGCAGGAATTAAATTGTGCCAATTTCAAATCTAACCATCAAGAGGCATTTAAAACTTTTATTGCTTTCTTGGGAATTGTGTCTCTGTCACATGAACAAGTACAGATTATCTTCTTTTTAATTCCATGATTTGATACTCCTGATTTTCTTCTTTCCTATTTGTAAATTTACCTTTCAATTATTTTGTACTTCATTTTCTCAAATAGAAAATTAAATGTTGAAGTTTCTCCTACAACCTTTATTTTTTACCTCCATATAATCTCTCTCCAATGAAATCTATCCACAACCATAACTTCCATATCACCTATTATTGATTATTCAGAAATTTATGTCAAAAAAAGGAAATTTATTTCCATAACTCAGAGTTTCTCAAGTTCAGCAATATTAATTTGGGATCAGATGATTTTTTTGTTGTGGGATACAGTGCTACACATTTGGGGAAAATTACCAGCTTCCAAGCCTCTATCTATGTGGTGTCAGCAGCATCCCTACTCACCACATACCAGTAGGGCTCCCCTCCCAAATTATGCCAAACAAAAATGTCTGCAATATTGCCAAATATTCCCAGAGGTGGAAGAAATTGTCCCCAGTTGAAAATTACTTCTGTAAACTAATGTCCTTTGAGAAGCACACTACTATCCTGTTTTCTTAATGCCTTGTTTTTCATGTCTCAGACACTCTAAAATCAATTCATGTAAAATCAATCTTATACTATGACACTTAAATAGAATACAAACATTTTTGAGGGCATAACACAAACATTTTTTTGTCTTCTTTTTAAACCTAATTCCTCTGTTCTGGGAATATGGTAGGTATTCAGTAATTAGAAATTCAAGGATATCTCTTGGCCAACAGGGAAACTCATTTAGAGCATTCAGGACATGTGTCATACTCTTGGTATTATCTCAGTGGTGGTAAATGTTTGTCATTTTAAGAGTAAATTTGATCTTAAAGAACAGTAGGTAACCTAGTATAAATATGGTGTTCAAGGTGGTCATCAAACTGAACAAGTTTTTTGGTTTTTTGGGGGGAGGAGAATAGCACTGAGTATGAACACTGTTTTTTTTTTTTTCTATATTTGATGCAGAAATTCTGAAGATAATTTCCAAAGAGAAATTTCTAAATCCCTTCAACAGTGACAGGATGACTATAGTCATGAACTACCTCCCAGAAGGACTATTCTAAATGCTGTGATGTGTGTGGAGAGAGAGAGAAACTACAATAAAAAGTATAATGAAAGTTTATTTTTATTAAAATTAATAGTAAATGTTTAAAAGAATAAATGATAAAATCCTAACCCAGGTTTTGTGAGCAACAGAGCAACATTTCAAAACCTTCGATACACAATAACTTGTTACCTTTTATACTTCTAGTGTGCTATAGGATTCAGTTTTAGCAATAAAAATTGATTAGTCAAGTATATCTCATTACTTAAATGTTTCTCTTTTAGTGGCTTAATTAGTAATTTTGAAGCATGTATGGATATTATCTTAGAGAAACTATTGAATTGTTTCTAGAAACTATCAATGTCCTCTCTTTTTATTAGTTGGCACATGGTTAATCCAAAGCATTTAATCATATCTTTATTGAAACGTAAAATGTTTTGTGCAAAATATTAAAAAATGAAAAAGGATAGAAATCAAATTTAAAAGTCTCCATGTCACCTCCTATAACTCTCAATCCCACTCCTCTGTCCAAATATATTTACTAGTCAGGGCTTGCTATGCATTTTTCACTCCTTCATTTACTATGAATTATCTATTGATTATTTATCAATCTATGTACCAATCTATCATCTATTCATCCATCCATGTATGTATCTCTGACTATGCTCTTTAAAACTTATTCAACTTAATATTAATTGAACATCTTTTGATACATTTTAATCTAACATTTAAAATTGTCACTTGGGGGCAGCCTGGGTAGCTCAGCAGTTTAGCACCACCTTCAGTCCAGGGCGTGATCCTGAAGACCCGGGGTCGAGTCCCAGGTTGGGCTCCTTTCATGGAGCCTGCTTCTACCTCTCCCTGTGTCCTTGTCTCTCTCTCTTTCTCTGTGTCTCTCATGAATAAATAAGAAAGGTCTTTAAAAAAAAATAAAATAAAACTATCATTTGGATCCTTTAAAAAAATAGACACCTGGGTGGTTCAGTGGTTAGCATCTGCCTCTGGCTCAGGTCGTGATCTTGGGGTCCTGGGATCAAGTCCCACATCAGGCCTGCTTCTCCCTCTGCCTATGTCTCTGCCTCTTTCTGTGTGTCTTTCATGAATAAATAAAATAAAATAGCCACTTGGAAATCCTAATATGGGTGTATTATAACCTATGGACTATAGCTTATCTACACATTTCCTTAAAATGGTGGTTTCTAATTTTTCATTATTATAGGTATTGTTAAAATGACACTCTACACAGTTTGTATATATACAGTTTGCATTATCATCATTTGTGCAGAAGATACTTCTGTAGTACAATTTTCAAAATTGAAAACATTTTAAATGTTGATAGACACTCAAATTTGAGTTTAAAGGTCTGGTATTTTTCTTCTAATACAAGACCTAAAGCTAATCCATTTGTATTTTTCTCTTGATCAGTAATCAAAGCAAGATTTAAAAGAAATGAAACATATCTTGTCATGGTCCTCCATTTTGCATTTTGTCCCTAATGTTTCTGTCTCTTATGAACAAGTCTGATTTTCCTCCCATATTTTCAACTCTTAGTTTCACTCTTTTCAGTTTGATCTCTGCCTCTGAAATAATGCCAGGTTCTTGAGGTCATTTTCACCTTAGAGATCTAAAAATCCCCCTGATTTTTTTCAAGTATCTCTATTCATTAGAAGTCTTTTGTCTCTATATTTTTAGAGGACATGATTTGTTGTGAAAGCTAAAAGGCCCTGCTAAAGGAATGTCAGCATTATGCATGAAACCATCACCTAGGCTCAGGTTGTAGCAGCCAGATTGAGCTGGCCACGTGGGATGTAAATTTCCCTAAGGGAAGCAAGAAGAATTTGTGCTTCTTGTGTCAGGCTGACTTCTAAAGAGGAAGAAGGTTTAAACTAAGTCAAACATGTCCCTCCTTTTTTTCACATGTTTACCAATTGTATAAGTCACTATATTCTTCCTGAGTAAAGTAAGTAAAAGTACAGAGGAAGGTCAGAAATTATGCTAATTCAGTTATTTCTAAGAGGAAAGAGATTTGTTTTCTCTGAGTCAACTAATAAGCAATTCATCTTTCAACATTATTTACATGTGTGGCTGTTGGTGCTGGCTGTCAGCTGGGTTATTTGTTTACAGAGGTCTAGGCCGAGCTTTTTCACCCAGTGATCTAAGTTGCAAAAGCAAAAGAGTAGGGAGTAGAGAGAGAAAGAGAGAGAGAGAGAGAACATGAGTGAGTCAGCCCCAATGTGCAAGCATTTTTTAAGCCTCTGATTATGTCACATTTGCAAATATTCTGTGGACAAGTCACACGCCCAAGCCAGCCAATGTGACAGGAAACAATAAAAAGATGTATCCATCCATTTTAGCAGGGATATCAGAGCTATAAAGAAAACCTTCTTCCATTATCAAATTCCCAGGGAGGATTTAAAGTAACTGAAAAAAATTAAATGACTTTTGACTTGATCATTAAAATTCAGAGAAATCATATTCCAAAATTCTTAAAGACAAAGTCAAATGCTCTCACTTCTGTGCATTAAAGTCTGAGGAAAATAGAGGTGCCTGGGTGGCTCAGTAGGTTAAGTGTCCAACTCTTGGTTTCAGCTCAGGTCATGATCTCAAGGTTGTGAGATTGAGCCCCCTATCTGATTCAGAGCTCAGCAGGGAGTCTGCTTGAGATTCTTTCTCCTCCCTCCCACATTCTTTCTCACTCTCTAAAATAAATAAATAAATCTTTAAAATCTGGGGAAAATAAACTTCTTTCACTTCTTTTCCACTTAATTTCAATCAGAGTCATCTCTGTCTGATGTCTAAGCAAAGTTTGGCCATCTTTATGACTAAAAATTGGCCATTTTTCTCTATAATTATTTTTAATTATGCAGGTTCTCATGAATTGAATTAGTCTCTATATCCTGCTTTTAAGGAGTCCAAAGTTAAAAAAACAAAATTTTACTACTATCAGCCTCAAGCCTATAGAATTTCAAAAACAAACCAATGTCTGCCTTGTTATTTTTGTTGTCTATTAAAGATTCAGTTGTGACTATGGGAAAAACAATTGACTAAGTAAATCTTGGTTTCAACCTCACCAAATTTTTCTAATCATACCAGGTATCTAGGACCTGTGGGACAATTTCTCATCAACAGCATCATGTTGGCATTATGTGTGTACTGTATTTGGGAGGAAATCTACTTATGTGCATTTCCCCTTTCTTTGAAGGTGGTTGTACAGCTGTGGATTTTAAGCACTCTGGCTTTGCATTGAATAGGCTTATCTGGTACTTGAGGATATACTTGCTCTTGTGATCACATGCTTTTGTTTTATATCCTTGTCCTATGTCACTGCCTCTAGTACTGAACCTGAATAATAGTAATATTCCTGCAAATTGTTTTTTTTTAATCCATCTTGTTTTAAAAAATATATATATATATTTTAAATTTTAATTAGGCTCAACATCCAATATGGGGCTTGAATTCAAAATCCTGGGATTAAAAGTCACATGCCCTATCCAATGAGCCAGCCAAGTATCCCTAAAAAGTCCATCTTCTGAAGGATGATACATTATGGTCTCCAAAATCTAAAGCCAATATCGTTTACATAAATCTTACATAACTGAAAAAGCCAAAACTAACTCAAAACCATATTGGGAGGGTGTATAATTATTGTACCTAAATGACTATTCCATCCACTGTTTCTTGACTATGAATGAAAATTAAAAGAGCATAGAGAGGAATAAAATTTTGGGCTGCTGATCAAGTACTACCTATTGATGTTTGGATCCCAATTAACACACTGTAGCTCTTATAGTAGCAGAGAACTTTACTGTGTCTAAAATTTAGAGCTGCAATATTTAGATGTGCCTGAGAAATACAATAAAACAAGCCAAATTATCTCACTTATCAGTGCCTTAAATCTTATATATGCCTTGCCTGTTTTGAGGTAAGCCTTAGGAGAAAATATTTTTTGTCAACTTAAAGAAGCCAGCTGAGGTAAAAGCTAGTCTGGAACGAGTCAGGTAAGATGAAGAGGCTCACACACAAGGTTACAGTGAATTTTTGTTGTGTCTTCATGTGACATTCAACTACTACATTGTAAAGAGCATCAGCATGTTGTAGACTCTGCCAACCACATAAATTGTCAAACATAAGTACATGGATCCCCTTACTAAGGCTTAAAGTTTAATAAATGCACTGGGTGGAGGGAGGCAAGATGGTGGAAGAGTAGGGGACCTTGTTTCATCTGGCCCACTGAATGTAGCTAGATAACTATCAAATTACTCTGAACACCTCTGATTTCAACCTGAGATATTAGAAAATAATTGCTGGAATTCTACAAATAGAAAAGCCACCATATTTTGCAAAGTAGGAGTGTGGAGAGGTGAAGCTGAGGGGATAAATCAGAAGATAAATGGCAGGGGGAGGGAGCCTGTGTACACTGACTTCTGGAAAGTGATACAGCCCTGGAGCGCAAAATCTGCTCCAATGAGATTTTCAATGCTCCATCTGAAAGGTGCTCAGTGGTGAAGTGGGGCAGAGGCCTAGATGGGACAGTGTGGACTCAAGATCTCTAGGATCACAGAGAGAACCTGGGTCCCTGAGTTGGGCGAGTTCCCAAGCATTGGAGCAGAGAAACCCCTTATGGTCTGCAAGCCCAAGAAGGGGCTCTCAGCTCAGTTTGCCATAAACTGTAAGTCACTGCATGATCTGCGGACAGCTCTCAGTGCAGGGAGAGGGGGACTTGCAAAGGACAAAAAAGCAGTAGCCCTCCACCTTCCCCTGGGAGGTGCAGCACATGAATGTGCATGACTGGAAGACTGCTCTCCTTAGGGGTACTGCAAAGGTTAGAAACGTGTGATCCTCTGCCTTTGCCTGGGGAGGATCTGTGCTGGTGCACACCACAAGAATCTGCAGAGTGTGGCACACACAAAAGTGAAGACAACTTATCCCTGTAGGTTTACTGAAGAAAGAAGACCACTATCTTTCAGCTTCAGGGCATGGCCATTTTAATTCTCATTTTCTAAAGAGGCACGGAAAGCCTTCAGGGAACAGAAACCACATGGGAAAACCAGAAACAGCTTACACTGAGCCCTGGTCCCTGGCAAGAGGTGGTACAATTCTGCCCAGGTGAAGACACCTGAGAATCAATGCAGCAGGCCCTTCCCCCAGAACACCAGGTGGAAGAACAAGCAACACCAATTGGTTAGAGCACACAGAACTGCAAAAGTTCAGCTCTAGGGGGAAATAGTACACAAAATTTGAGGTTTTTTTTTTTTTTTCTCATGATTCATTTATATTTCAGTTTAAAATTTTCCTTTTCTTTTTTTCCTCTTTTCCTTTTCAAATAGTTTCTAATTTTATCAACTGTTTTTGAGTCTTTTTCAAAATTTCATTTTTACTTTTAAATATTATAGATATATTCTTCATTTTTTGACTTCCTTTTACTGTTTTCAATTTTAGTTTTGTATATATATATATTTAAGTTTTGCTTTCTTTACAATTTTGGGATTTAGCATCTTCTAACACACAGACCAAAATACACTCAGGACCAAATGAATCACCCTGTTTTTTCCACCTGGCAAATTATATTCTCTCTTTCTCCCCCTCCTTTTTTCCCCCTTTCTTTTTCTTTTCTTATTTGGTTTCCGACCTCTTTGCATTTTTTCTAGTGTGTATTTAGCTTGAGTTGGGATTGATATTTTAGATTTTGTTGATTTGTTCACCTGTTCTTCTCTGGGAAAAATGACTAGAAGGAGGAATTCACAACAAAAGAAAGAACCAGAGGTTAATACTTTCTGTCACAGATCTAATTGATATGGTTATAAGTAAGATGTCAGAGCTGAAATTCAGGATAACAATTATAAAGATGCTAGCTGGGCTTGAAAGAAGCATAAAAGACATGAGAGAATCTTTTAGTGCAGACATTAAATCTAATCAGGCCAAAATTTAAAATGCTCTGACTGAGATTCAGGCTAAATTGGATGCTCTAAGCCCTAGGGTAAATGAGGCAGAAGAGAGAGTAAGTGACATGGAAGACAAGTTGATGGAAAGGAAGGAAGCTGAGGAAAAGAGAGAAAAACAACTAATGAACCACAAAAGGAGGCTTTGAGAAATCAGTAATGCCATAAAACAAAACAATATTAGAATTATTGAAGGTCCCCAAGGGAGATGAGAGAGAGACAGAGGGATAAAAGGGATATTTGAGCAAACCATAGCTGAGAACTTCCCATCTGGAGAAGGAAATAGGCATTGAAGTCTAAGAGGTAGAGAGGATGCCTCCCAAAATAAATAAAGATAGATCAACACCCTGACATATAATAGTAAAGCTTTCAAATTTCAGAGATAAAGAGAAAATCCTGAAAGCAACTTGAGATGAGAATTCCTTAATATATAGGGGTAAGAAATATTAGACTGGCAGCTGACCCATCCAGAGAGACCTGGCGGGCTAGAAAGGGCTGGATCATAGGGGAAGGGAGAGAAAACCTAATGGGAAGAAATCAGAGATGGGGACAAACCATGAGAGACTCTTAACTCTGGGAAACAAACTAAGGATTGTTAGAAAGGAGGTAGGTGATGGGTGGTTGGGGTAACTGGGTAATGGGCCTTAAGGAGGGCACATAATGTGATGAGCACTGGGTGTTATATGCAACTAATACATGATTGAACACTACATTTGAAACTAATGATGTACTATATGTTGGCTAATTGAATTTAAATAAAAATAAATAAATGCAATGGGGTCATACTAGTATTCTTAAACACTTTTTAGGTTGATCCATAAGGCTAACCCCCTTTCCCATATACCTAAGATTTGCTCAGATTTTTGGTTTAGGGTTTCAGGAGGCTATTAAATGATATTCCTCTTCCTTCTGGACTTCAGAATCCATTGAGCATGAAGGCATAGCAACAGAGCAAACTGTAAATGAAATGACTAGATTTATTACTCATTTAAAAAATAAATCAGAAAATGTGATTTCAAAACTGTGAAAAACACTCCCCAGGATTAAACATACTCCCTAATCTTGCAATACTTTCCATTAGAGAACTTGAGTTTTCTTTAAATCTAATATTGCTAACCTTAGAACATGGAGGAAGAAATCATACATTTGTTCAGTTAACATGCTGGCTCCTCAAAAGAAGTACTCAGAACAAAGCCAAAACATGCTTAATTACTTCTCCACAGAATATAAACTTCAAGTAGAGGGTGCCCGGGTAACTCAGTCAATCATCTTCCTTCTGCTCAGGTCATGACCTGGGATCTTGGGATTGAGCCCCATGTTCGGCTCCCTGCTCAGCAGAGTCTGCTTCTCCCTCCCTCTGCTCCTTCCCCCGCTCATGCTCTCTCTCTATATTAAATAAATTAAATCTTTAAAAATAAAATAAAATAAACTTTGAGTAGAATGACTCAGAAACAAAAGGAGAGGGGAGTTGATTGATTTTGCTGCAGTATTCCAATGAGATCATTCAAGAGGTCCTGACTGAGATATCCAGTAATCCAGATTTCAGGCCTACCCTAGACCTTGGTGATCAATTTTTCTCCCGAATTTGCCAATACCTTGTAAACGTTGTTATGTTACCCAGAGGCGATTTAATGACTTGAAACAAAATAAGTTTATTCATACATCTTGTGTGTTGTTTATTTTTACCTTGTATTTATCTCTTTAATCAACTTAAAATAGCTTTAGTGAATGCTGTGAATTGAGCTTTAGATTCATATTTTTCAAGTAAACAATTTTCAGCACTACTCATTAAATATTTCTTCTCTCTGTCCCAATTTATAATAGATTTTAAAGGAATACACTACTGATAACTATTCTTATAACTTAATATTATGATGATACACTCCTGGAAATTTGAAGATGTGGAAAATAAGTTTGGATTCTGAGAATCAAACAGGAAATATAGTATCTAATGAATCTCCCTGTAGGCCTATGAATATGTAAACCAATTTGGAAGAGACACAATTTTTCCCAGACCAGTAAAATGTATCTAATCTTCTTTAATGTATTAAATATATTTAAATAAAAATCCTGATTCAGAGGGAGGTTTCCTTAGTGACACAATCTAGAAAAAGCAGTCATTGAAGCAAACATAAGCAATATTTATCCAAACACTGTTCAGAGGTGGGGAAACTTGGACCACTGGACTAAATTTGCTTCTGCTCCTGAAGGTGAAGCTGTCTCTTTGGTGGGGAGGTATATACCCGGCTGTGGTCAACAAAGTTGAGGCAAAAGCTCTTAAATATTCCTACTCCCCTGAATGAGCAAAACAATAATGTGATATTCTAAATTTAGGGTATCAAACTGATGGTGTTCTGATTCCCGGATCATCCACATAACTTCTGAAGAGAATGTCTACCCTCAATTAAAGTTTATTGATCAGAAGGGCTTTGACACCTATCATTTTCTGATACAGTGATTCTCCTTATAAGTAAAATGATTTCTTTTAGGGATATGTCTTTCCATACAGCTTGACTACATGCAGTTTAAAATAATATTTTTTTTCTGCCAATCAACAGATGAAACAACCAACAAATAAACTCAACCCACTGCCGATTAAAAAGAATCAAAGATGTAACTCAAAAATTTGAAACAAATAGGATATGATTCAGCTACAAAGATGGTAAATGGGTAAGGGTGTCACAACCAGAGATTATTTTGAAAAATTCTTATTTTCAAGTTATAACATTGTTTTATTCACTGAAAAGCTATTCTATGTAACAGTAAGGCAGCATATCTTTCCTTTCCATATTTCTAAATACTACAGTATTGAGACTAAGTCATGCTAAAATGAAAATACACTAAAAAATATCAGAGTTTTAATGCAATCTGATGTAAACCAGGCACTTCAAGAAAATTCCTGGCCAAGATCAGTCAGGAATGTGGACATTAAAATCCTCAATAAAGTATTAGAAAATTGGGCAGCCCCAGTGGCACAGAGGTTTGGCACCAGCTGCAGCCCAGGGTGTGATCCTGGAGACCTGTGATCGAGTCCCACGTTGGGCTCCTTGCATGGAGCCTGCTTCTTCCTCTGCCTGTCTCTCTCTCTCTCTCTCTCTCTCTCTGTGTGTTGCTCATGAATAAATAAATAAAATCTTAAAAAAAAGTATTAGAAAATTGAATCTAGTAAACAATTAAAAAGAATAACACATGGTAACCACATGAAATACATCCCAAGAATGTAGAGTTGATATAACACTAAACAATTCCATTCAACATAATGATTGACCAAAGGAGAAAAATTGTGTAATAACCTTAATAGATAAAGACAAATGTAGGGAAGAGAAGCAGAGCAGTCAAATCATGGAAAATAGTGGAGCGTAGTTTATTTTTTTACATTTTCATGACTGTCTAAAAGCTTTAAGAGACACAGAACTAGAAAAATGATTCCTATTCATCCTTCCTTATGAAAATTCAATAAATTTATTTAATTTCAATACATGCAGGAAATAACAGTTATCATGTTCAGGGAAAACAGACTAAACTGGAGAAGTTACTAGCATAATAATGTTTTCCCCTGATACTGTCATCTACTGATGCCTTGGACATATATCATGAAATTCTATATCTATCCTTATAATGAAGTATTAAATGATTATAGAGGTCAATGCTAACATTGTCTGTTACTGTGCTTAGTATACACATATACATATATATTTTTTTTATCTTAAAAGATCCTAGTGTACTCTTTCAGACATGCTGATATAAGCAGAATCCAGGGGTGCCTGGTGGGGTTAGTTGGTAGAGCATACAACCCTTGAACTCAGGTTTGTAAGCTCGAGCCCCACAGTGGGTATAGAAATTACTTAAAAATAAACATCTTTAAAAGAAAAAAAAACAAGTAGAATTCATAATAACAGTATTTTATAAATAATGACAGTTATTTTATAAATAACATTATTTTTACTCATAGAAACACAACCTATGTACTAAGTAACTATGTTTCCATGTAGCATGTTTTGACAGTAATGAAGAGATATGATGTGCCCCGAAATATCTTTCTTATAGGCTAGTCATTTTTTTATCTTCTACTATAATGTCTAAATTCGCCATTTAAAGACAATTTTCACAGGTGATGAAAGTTTGATCTGAGAGATATTCTGAAAATCATTCTCTTGTCTGTCCCCCTCCTTTCTCTGACTGAGCTCACTGGATACCCTTTTCTTCAGAACAATCATGAAATCTCAGTACAGTATTAAACTCTGAGTTTAATCTCTGAGTTGGTTAAAGCTTGGCTGACCCAGTTCTACTACACACAGTGGCACATAGCCTGGTTTTGCTTATCCCCTGTCAGTAGGTCAGCAGAACAGTTGGGCTCCACATGTCTAATATGATCAACATACTAACCGGACATGTTCCTGTAACAAGGACAGACACAGAAGTAATCAAGCAAAACCATACACAACTCTTAAGGCCTATGTTCATAAATAGTATGCTTTTCTACTCATATTCTCTTGGCTAAAGCAAGTCATGTAGCTAAGGCAACAGTCAAGAGGCAGAGAAGTCCACAATGAGGCAATGACATGGGCAGATACAGAGGGACATGAGAACTGAGGCCAATAATTTATTCTGGGGAAATGAAAAACTCACTTCCCCAATACCACATAGACTGTAAAGACTAGAGGTTTTGTTTTTTTTTTTTTCCAAATGGTCTATTGAAAATGCATGTCTTTAGGATTACCTCATGGAGAGAAACTTACCGTGCCAGACTAGGGTACCATATTTTGATAAATACTGATTTAAGAAATCCAAAAAGTGGATCGTTAATAACTATAATAATAACTATATAGTTTCTATTTTAGGAGGCTCCAAGATTCTTTTCTCTTTATTTTCACTGCTTTCAATTTTGCAGGTAAATGGTTTTCCTCACCCTGTTTTACTTGCTCCATCTATTCACAGACATCAATAAATCCAAGGGATTTTGTACTTCAGCTGTCTTTCGATGATTTGCAGTCGGCAGATTTCAAGCCTTTGTGAATATCAAATAAGCTTGTTTGCCTCATCAGCTAACTGAGCAAATTTAAGAGAAAGACTCTGCCTCCATATTAATTAAAAGCTTCCAGTATTTAAATCCATAAGTCTAAATGTGATTCAATTCAGCAAGCAAGTATTGAGTTCCCTTAGCAAGTATTTCAGTTCCCTAAGCTGAAAGTTGTTGGGAAAACAGGGAAGGTTAAGAAAAGGACTGTACTAATTTTATATCGATTAGTAAATTCCCTCAAGTGGCAGATATTAACTATCATAAACTATTGGAGATACAATGCCAAGAAAGAATTATTCATTTTTTTGAGGTGCATGTGAGGAATGGCAAAGGGTGACCTGATGAGCAAGATCATTTTCTAAAAAAAGAGTACAGAAATGCCGCCTGAAGAGTATGGATATAGCAGTGATAGCAATCGATTCACATCTTGTTATTAATGTTGCTGAGAATAACAATTAACAACAAAAAGCCCAAGTTTTTCAGAGGCCCAACTATCCTCTGAATTAACAGTGTCTTTTCAAAAAGAGTATTTTCCATCATGATATTCTAATCTTCTTTGCGTAGCATAACTAAATCTAATATTCAGGGACTGTAAAAGTAGCAAATATTATCCTTGTACAAATGAATGAATCAGGTCATTAAAAAATATATTCTCAAGGTCACAGACCAACTCAGCAAGGGACATGGAACTAAAATAATCAATTTGTGACTTTTTATCATTATTAGATTCATATGCTGAGCAAAATTTGTCATCTCTCTCCTTAGTGAAAAATGAAGATTATCTAAAATATTAATGCTCCTAAATTCATTAATCAATCATACTAAGGAAAAAAGAAGCAGCATTGGAAAGGGTCAATTTCTTTCTCTATAGCATTATTGTTATTCATAAAAGTAATCTGATTTTTGCCTGTTTAGTTTTCCCTCTAGGCTCTGTTTTATTCCTGATGCACAAGTTTTCATGGTATTCAAAGCTGATTGTTAAAAATAATAATTTACATTTATAAGGCAAATTCATTCATGGAAAAGATAATTGTTTTAGATACATGGAAATGTAAACTTTCTATACCCCCACTCTAATCCTGAGATGAAAAAGGAAAAATGTACAATGTTTTTTATAGTTAAAATATTTAAAACTTAAAATACTAGAGACTGAAGAGGCATTAAGGATATTTTAATACTATTAATTTACCGATGAGAGTAATAAAAGCCTACACAAAGAAAAAAATGACTCACTCAAGATCACACAATTTGTATTTTATTTGGTACTCAAATCAGAGGGTGTTGCATGAATTAAATTTCACAAAAAAATTACTTAATACTTTCTATATTCTCAGGCCAGTAGGTGATGCAAATATAAAGAGAACAGTCTTTACTCTAGAACTTACTCTGCAATAGACAGTTAACATTTACGTGTCCTTTTACAGTGAACATTATAAATGACTATAGCACAAGAAAGAGTAAGAAAAATGTTTTACAAGAAGTTACAAACAATGTGTTATTTGTTTTCATTTTCTGGGTATGGAGGTGAGGGAACAAGGAAATGTGGAGAAAAAGCTTTTGAGATACACTAAATGTGCATCAGATTTTAGGAAAGCATTTTAAAGGAAAACATGAGCAAAATAGCTGAAGCAAAGCTTTGGGGCTTGTACAGAAAAAAACAATTATGTATTTAAAAGAGTTGTGGAAGATAGTTTTTAAAATGAAACAGAGGATAGATCTTGATGAAGGACTGAAGAATGGGTTTATGAGCCATCTTTTGACTCTTTCCCTATCTCTGATTGCAAGTATGCTTAGAAATTGGGCTCAGAATGCCTGGATGGCATAGCTGGTTGAGCATCTGACCCTTGGTTTTGGCTCAGGTCATGATCTTAGGGTCATGAGATCAAGCCCCATGTCAGGCTCTGCACTCAGTATGGAGTTAAGATTCTCTCTCTCTCTCTCTCTTCCACTCATGTCCTCTTTCTCTCTCTCTCAAGTAAATAAATAAATATTTAAAAAAGAAATAGGGCTCAAAAATCCCACTTAAATATTCATTCAACTCATCTTTCTTTAAGTTCTCATTTCATACCCATTACTATTTACTATTCAGTCATTTGATAAGCATTTTGTGAAATGAATTAGGTTAGGTTATGGGAATTTAGAGATAGTTCCTTTCTTCAAGGAACCCACAGTTAAGTGAGGTGGACAACTGGGTAGGCAAGGAGTTAAAATACAATTTAATAAAAGCTAAAATGTAGTTTTGTATAGGCTGTTGAGAAATTATTCTTTTTTTCTGAAAGCATTCCCAAGGAAAGGGACATGTAATTTATTGCTTGAAGAAGAAAGAGAAGTTTTCCAGTTAGATAGAAGGGAGGAAGAGCATTTATACACAGCATTGATGGAGGGCATATGTTAGAGATTTAGTGAAATCAAGATATACTATTCTCATGATCCTAAGTATTTAAATACTATTAGAGAAAGGGTGAATGCTAGGTCTGCCCTTCTGCATACCCTTTCTCCTTTTATGGTCCCTGAGGAAAAAAGAAATGCACAAAGGCCAGTAAATATGTATTTTCTTGTTAGCTAAGCCTTTGACCCCGCAAGCCATTACTCTATTAAGCTCTCCTTTATCACACAGAATGGTTACTGTATTTGACCAGAGGCTGAAACTTTTTTATTTTTTGTTTTGTTTTTTTTGGTTTTGTTTTTGTTTTCTACCAGTATGTTCAACTAAAATGCTAGAATTTACCACTTCAATGAGACAAAAAAAAAAAAAAATCCTACTTTCTCTAGAGAAATAGAAGCAGAGAATTAACAGAGGGCCTAAAGGAGCCCCAGGACCCACAACTTAGCCCTGACCTGGTCCACACAACTTGCCTCTGTGCTTCTCCAGCAGGAGAGCTAGCATGGAGCCACAATGGGTACAAAAGAGAAAGGGAAACCCACTGGAAGAGAGACACAGCCTGGTATGCTAAGAGCCCAGGGATATTACCATAACTACTTAAAAGGGAAGAACTAAACACCAATACAGCTGATAACCCTCCCTGGATCTGATATGTTCTACATTTATTCTTCAATGATCGGATTTGTATTCCAGAAAGAAAACTTAGGTGCCAATGTGGAGGTTGACTAATTTTAAAAGTAAGTAATAATAGGTATTTTTGTAAGAAATATTTCAGGTTTTCTGCAAGGTCCAAGTCTGGACACTTATGTCAAGGGAGTGGACTATATTGCTTACCGGGACAGAGGGCTATAGGCTGGCGTCTCTGGGTATCATTGACCCTATACAACCCCATGACTGTATTGGAAAATCCTGTACAAATTGCTATGGGGTCATAATGCCACAGCTCATTTACTGCTTTACACAAATTAAATAGCTGCAAAATCCATCAATATTTACTGTAAATATGACTTTGTAGAGAGCCTTAACATTTTTGGCTCCCTCTTCTACTTTATTGAAGTATAATTGCCAAATAAAGTTGTAAGATATTTAAAGTGTACAATGTGATGATCTTATATACACACATATTGTGGAAGATTCCACCCATCAAGCTAATTAACACATCCATCACCTCACATAGTTACGTTTGCGTGTGTGTATGAGAACAATTAGTTTCTACTCTCTTAGCAAATTTCAATTATTCAGTATACTATTTTCAAGCAGAGTCACATGATATATATTAGATTCTCAGAATATATTCATTTTATGACGGAAAGTTTATATCCTTTAACCAATCTCTATTTCCCCCACTCTCTAGGTCCTAGCAGCTATTTTTCTACTCTCTGAGGTTATCAGTTAGATTTTCCTTTTTTTGATCCCATGTTAAAGTGATACCATACAGTATTTGTTTTTTCTCAATCTTAACTTCACTTAGCATATTGCTAATTATACTTAGCATAATGCCCTCCAGTCTTATTCATGTTGTTGCAAATAGCAAGATTTCCTTCTTTCTTAAGGCTAAATAATGTTCCATTATGTATGTTATAGTTTACATTTTAAAAAATATTTCTATTTATTTGAAAAAGAGAGAGAGAGAGAATGAGAGAGAGAGAGAGAGAGAGACCAAGAGGAGGGGCAGAGGAAAAGGGAGAGAATCTCCAGTAGATTGCCCGCTGAGCCAGGAGCCACTTCAGGGCTTGATCCTAGGACCCTGACCTCATGACCTGAGCCAAAATCAATAGATGCTTAACCAACTGAGCCACCCAGTGACTCCATCTCTCACATTTTTTTATCCATAGGTTGTTGCTATACCTTGACTTTTGTGAAGAATGCTGCGACTCAATATACCAGTACACATCCCTCCTTGAGATAATGGTTTTACTCCCTCTGGATATATGCCTAGAAATGGGACTGCTGGATGATATGAGGAGCCTCCACACTGTTTTCCATAGTGGCTGCACCCATTTGCATTCTCACTTATGGTGTACAAGGGTTCACTTTTCTTCATATCTTTGTCAACATTTGCTCTCTCGTCTTTTTGAAAGTAGACATCCTAACAGGTATGAGGTAATATCTCATTATGGTCTTAATTTACATTTCCCCAAGTATTAGTGATGTTGAGCAACTTTTCAAGTACCTGTTGGTTACTTGTATGTCTTTTTGAGAAAAATATCTACTTAGGGTCCTTTGCCCATTTTTAAATTATTTGAATTTCTGCTATTGAGTTGTATGAGTACCTTGGATATTAATATATTTTGGATATTAACCTTTTAATAGTCTTGTGGTTGCAAAGAGTTTCTTCTATTTCATAGTTCCCTAGGTTCCCTAGGTTGTCTTTTTTTAATGGTTCTCTTTGCTATGCAAGAGTTTGACATAACCCCATCTGCTTTTTTTTTTCCCTTTATTGTTTTCGTATTGATGTCAAACCCAAAAAATCATTGCCAAGACCAATGTAAAAAAACTTACCACGTAATTTTTCTTCTAAGAGTTTTAGACTTTTGGGTCTTTTTTTTTAAGGTTATTTTTTATTTTTCATGAAAGACACAGAGAGAGAGAGAGGCAGAGACATAGCAGAGGGAGAAGTAGGCTCCCTGTGGGGAGCCCGATGTGGGACTTGATCCTAGGACCCCAGGATCATGACCTGAGTCAAAGGCAGATGCTCCACCGTTGAACCACCCAGGTGCCCCTACAGTTTCAGGTATAATGTTCAAATCCTTATTTTATTTTATTATTTATTTTTGCTGCACAAAGGAAACTTTATTTGCAGCAAATGAGATCATGGGGAATAACTTCCAAAACCATGACTCCCCCAAGCAAGGGTGAATGGGTTCCTTTGGTCTTTAATCTATTTTAAGTTGATTTTTGTATGTGGTGTTCAAGGATACAACTTCATTATTTTGCATGTGGCTGTCCATTGACCTCTGTGTCTGTTTTTAAACTAATAATATAGTATTTTTTTTACTATAAATTTGGAAATATTTACAATCAGGAAATGTGCTACCTCCAGCTTTGTTCTTCTTTCTCAAGATTGCTTTACTTATTTGGCGTCTTTTGTGTTTCCACATTTGTTTTAGGATTGTTTTTTTTCATTTTTTGTTAAAAATGCCATTGGAATTTTGATAGAAATTACATTGAATCTGTACATTTCTTTGGGTTGTATGGGCATTTTAACAATATAATTATTCCAACCCATGAAAATGGAATAGCTTTCCATATATTTGTGTCTTCTTCAATTTCTTTCACCATTATTTTATAGTTTTCATTGTACAGATCTTTCACCTCCTTGATTAAACTTATTTTTAAATATTTTATATTCTTTTTGATGTGATTATAAATGGTGGATGGGATATTTTCTTAACTTTTCTTTCAGATAGTTTGTTAGTGTCTAGAAATGCAATGGATTTTTGTATATAGATTTTATATCTTGCAGCTTTACTGAATTTGCTTATTAGTTCTAAGCATTTTTTGGTGTTTTCAGGATTTTCTATATATAAGATTATCATGTCATCTATAAATAGACAATTTTACTATTTCTTTCTGATTTGGATATATATTTTTTCTTTTTGTTTTTTAATTGCTCTGGCTAGGACTTCTTAGAATAAAAGTAGCAAGAGCAGGCATCCTTGTCTTATGCCTGGTCTTAGAGGAAAAGTTTTCAATTTTTCAATGTTGAGTACAATGTTAGCTGTGGGCTACCCATTTTGCTTATCCATTTATCAATTAGTGAACATTTTGGCTATTTCCACTTTTAAGATATTATGGATATCACAAATAACAAATAAACATTTGTATAACAGATTTTGTGTAGACCTACATTTTCGGTCCTCTTGGGTATATACTTAGGAGTGAAATTACCAGGCCATAGTTTAGATCCACATTTAATTTTCCAGAAGATCTCCAGACTGTTCTCCATAGGGACTACACCATTTTTCAATCCCATATACAATGTTTGATGGTTCCAATTTATACACATCCTTCACGTTTTTTATTATAATCATCCTAGTGAACGTGAAGTAACATCTTATTGTAGTTTTTCTCTAATGGGTAATGATGTTAAACACCTTTTCATGTACTTATTGGCCTTTTGTCTATGTTTTTTTGAAATATGTCCATTCAAATCCTTTGCCCACTTTTTAATTAGGTTATTTGTCTTTATGTGTTTGGTTCTTTATATATTAGCCTCTTATTAGACACATGATTTAAAACTATGTTCTCCTCTGATTTCTTTTTTATGAGATTTGTTGTTAAGTCTACTTTCGAATTTTATGGTGCCTCTCAGTTTTCAATATTTCTTGGCAAAATTAATAACTTTTTATTAGATTTTAAAGTATCTATAAAAATTTTATTGTTCTATAATATTCTATGGGTGTATACAAACATTTTTCTGTTATTAAGCCTCAAGATCTAGGAATAGTCAGTGAACAGAACTTGCACTGGACAATTGAGAAAGTGGCACCTCATACTTATTCAACAGTTTTTTGTTGGTCAGAATTTCATTATCTTTATATGAAGCCAATTATAAGATCATTTCAGGAGATAATTGAATGTTAATGATCAATTAGAAAAACTAGAGTCAGCTTCAGTGAAGAACTTATTTTAAAAATATTCAAATAAGTGTGAAGATTTTAGCAAAGTATCTAAATATCCACATCAACCATTAAATAATTATCTTTTCCAGAAATGTTCTAAATGGATTATTAATTGGCTACACTTCTATCCTCATTCCCTTCTTCTAAAATAAAATTTTTGATGTACTATAGTGTATACTGGATAATCTTAAATGTAGTGCTACACAGAGAAAGACTGTCAGGTCCAGAGGTTAAGAAAATACAAAAGTACCAAAGTGATATATTATAATCATTTTCCATTATCTTTACACCCTTTGAAAATTAGTTAAAAATAACACCTCAGGTATATTACTTAATTAAATATTTATCATATTTCTTGAACACCTGGAATAAGAAGTGAGATTGAGAGTCTACGTGCTACACTTATGGATTTGGACTTTGTATGATTGTTTCCACTGGCATACCTTCATCTTTTGGTACTTGATTATGAACATATAAACATGACTTCTTTTAGAGGATAGAATCAATGCTCAAGTTAGAATAACTCAAATAATGTGACCAAGAGCAGGATGGAGAAAACTTATAAGAATACTTAGGTTGTATGAGACTTGTTTGGAACTATGTCTGTACTTGTAGTCATCATCACAAAACACAAGCTCCTGTTTCATAATGTGGACCCTACTTTGGAAAACACCTTCAGTATTAAATCAACCAACTGATCCTCCCTGATGTGAAGAAATATCAGAAAGATTTCTATTGAAATGTTCTATTGTAATCTGTAATAAAATATTAAAATACTCATTAATGTTTGATCTGCTGATTATCTTATGGCCCATCGAATTTCATTCTTTTCCACAAAACCCATTGCTTTGATGCTGAATAATTAAAATTTCAAGATTCTCTCTCTCTCTCTCTCTTTTTTTCTACAATTGAATCAAAGACATCTTTGAAATCTGCATAAGTAAAAGACAAGCTGTTACAGAATGAATATTCTTCAGTTAGCACAGAGATGTGTCAGTATTTTGTAAAGGCCAATTAAGAGAAGAAGATAAAGTAGGAAGATATTTTTTAAATTATGTCATTGAATTAAATAGAATAGAAACTAGGCCTACATGTTTGGATAGCACAATTTATTTCAGTATATTTTAAATCCATCATTTCTTTCCACATTTCCTTCTTCTCACTGCCCCCTTTACTACATGATTTTAATTATTTTTAATGTATCAATGTGTATACATATATGTGTGCATTGCCTCAGTAGAAGCAATAGCGATAGTTCATGCCCTGAGTCTGGGATTACAGTAAACATTCACACTCTTATTTATCTTGAAACATCAGGTTTCTCAGGTTTTGCAACTTAAAGTCCAAAGGTCCTCCTCAACTCACTGTAGTGTAGGATTTTGGAAAGCAAATCTCAATGCTAGCAGTTTGGTAAGTTAAATAAAGGTTGTTACAAGTTTTTTGACCTTACAGAGGTTAATTCTGGTACTTCGTTACCTCATATATAATATTTGAAATTATAAAGGAATCCAGACAAGATAAACAACTGGTCTATTCTTGACCTAAAATTGATCAACAAAGGATTCTTTTTACTTTTAGTGTTGCTAAGCAAGAAAGTGTGTCACATAAGTGTTTTTTTGGCTGGCATGAGGCCAAGGTAATTTTGAAAATCAGCAGAGTGAGGTCACAGAAAATTAGAATTTCATTGAAATTCAAGCTTTTTATTTTGATAACTTTTTTTAAAAAAGATTTTATTTTATTTATTCATGAGACACACACACACACAGAGGCAGAGACACAGAAGGCAGGCAGAGGGAGAAGCAGGCTCCATGCAGGGAGCCTGAAGTGGGACTCGATCCCGGGTTTCCAGGATCACACCCCAGGCTGAAGGTGGCATCAAACTGCTGAGCCACCGGGGCTGCCCAAACCTTTTGTTTTGTATGATAGATTGCAAAGTACACAAATAGGAACCAGCAAGTTTGTAAATGGCGAACCCTAAGTTTTGAATTACTTTAGAAAAAAATCCTAAATCTCATGGCAATAACTAATTTCACTGACTTCTGTGACACAAAGATGGTTTATTTAAATCAATTTTTAAATTGCCTATAAATGCAAAAGTTTTGTTTCCATGACTCCAAAGAGCCTGACTGAATGTCTTACTTGGATAAATTTTCCTTTGCTTTCTTACAAAGTTTTACCACACTTACAAGGAAAACAATTTTTCCATTTGATTCTGTGAAAATATAGGCAATAAGGATTCTCATTTCAATACTGATAAATCTAAAACATATTTGAAAAAAATACTTAAACTCTTTCAGCAATGAGAACTAGAAAAATATGAATAAAATAACACTTTGGCATAATTTTATTATTAAAGTGATCTCTACGGGAATAAATGAGAAAAGTTATTCTCTCTAGACTTTTGTTGATGACAGAGTATAAGAAAAAATCTTACCTTTATAATGTCAAAAGTTCATATATGTTCATCTCAGCTTGTCTTCTGTTTTTTACACATCTAGAAACAAAAAGAGAGGTTATACTATAATCTGCATTCTCCAAGTATTAGTGCAAGTTAACTTTATATAATCATGATAAATCATTTTATAAATTAAAATAAAAGGTGATTATATCCACTTGATAAACAGAATTTTAAAATAGCATATAGCAGGCATCATATTAATGATGAATTATTAAAATCTTTTACCATAAGATAATAATACCTGCCATAAGCACTATTTTTTAACACCATACTGGAGATCTAGTGGTTACTAGAAGAGAAAAAGAAGCATAGAAAAAGAGAAAAAAATTTGTGATTATTTACAGATGATATTATTTTGTATGTAAGAAATATAAAAATTCAAAAATCTAAGCATTGGAATTGATAAAATGTAGTACGGTTGTGGGACATAATGTTAGAACTGTGTTGAAAAACAGTAGCAACATTTTTTTTTAATTTTAAAAAGGATACTATTTACACTAGCATATAAAATACTTAGGAATACACTTAACAAAAGATACTCAAGATTTTACAGGATAAATATGCAATATTATAGGGAAACAAAACAAAACAAAAAACTAGAGAAATGTAATGAAATGCCACATTCATGGATTGGATGATACAATATATAAAAATGTCAATTTCCCACCAATTGATGTGTGAATCAAAAATGTAACATCGATCAGAAACTCCAAATCCCCAAAATTAGTTTTAGTAGGGGGGTGATTAAAAGCTGACTCTAAATGTATATGGAAACACAAACAGCAAAGAATTATAAGACAATTTGAGGACAAATAAATTTGGAAGATTTGCATTAATGGCTATTAATACTTATTAAAAGCTATAATAATAGTATTATATTGGTACAAGAATGGATAAACTGACAAAAAAATAGAGTTCAAACCATACAAATATGGTCACCTGGCTTATTGCAAAGGTGATACTGCAGTGTAGTGGGGAAAGGTGATTTTTCTTAGTAAATAGTACTGGGACAATTCAAAATCTCGTGTCTTACACAGATTTTCCCATAAGATAGGCAAATTAAGACATAGATATAACATAAAAATAAAGCTTTTAGAAGAACACAGAAGAGAATTTATTAATGAATTGAGATAGGCTTTCATAAAGAGAACACACAAAAGTTGATAGGCAAAGAAAGTAGATGAATTGGACAAATTAAAATTAAAACTTTTGTTCACTAAAAGACAGTTTTTTAGAGAACAAGAAGGGAAAACAGCGTCAGATAAATATTTATAATACATGTATATGTGTCAAAGGTTTATTGTGAGAATATACAAAACAAAACAATGGTAAAATGATAGACAAATCAATAGGAAAATGAGCAAAGACTTGAAAAGCATTTTCAAGAAGAAGATAGCCAAATGGAAAGATGCTAAATATCTATGTCATAAAAGAAACGCAGATCAAAGCCAAAATGCAATGCCACTACATTGCTGCCAAAATGAATTAAAAAATACTAAATTTAACTAGGTTATGAATGACTGGAAATCTTGTACCCTGCTGGTTTGAAGTATAAGTTTGTAATAACACTTTGGGAAACTATTTGACACCCTATAACCCAGGGATTCCTTACCTAGGTATTGATCCAACAGAAATGTATATTGTGTTTATTTTTAAGTGTACATTAATACTTATAGCAGCACATTTTATTAGAATGTCCATTAACATTATTGTCTTTTTACGTAGTAGAATATGAGACAGCCATGAAAATGTCAAATTTCAATTGGATACAACAACACAGATCTCATAAACAAAATGTGGAGCAAAAGAACCCAGATGTAAGAGACAGCATATTATTTCATTTATAGAACATTAAAAACAGAGGAACCTCATTCTGTTGGAAGTCAAGGTAGCTGTTAATCTTGTACAATATTGTCACCAAAGAGGAAATAAAGGGTGCTTCTCAGATGCTTGTAATTCTGGGTGTCTTAATATATGTGCTGTGGCATCTGAGTGGCTCAGTCAGTTAGGCATTCAATTCTTTTTTTTTTTTTAGGATTTTATTTATTTATTCAAGAGAGACAGAGAGAGAGAGAGAGAGAGCAGAGACACAGGCAGAGGGAGAAGCAGGGTCCACGCAGGGAGCCCAGTGTGGGACTCGATCCCAGGTCTCTAGGATCAGGCCCTGGGCTGAAGGTGGTACTAAACCACTGAGCTACCCAGGCTGAACTCGGCATTCGATTCTTGATCTTAGCTCAGGTCTTGATCTCTGGGTTGTGAATTCCAGCCCTGTGTAGACCCAGTGTGGAGTCTACTTGAAAGAAATATATATGCTAACTATATGTGTGTATTCAGTTTATGAAAAATTAATTGCATTTCATAGTCCTCTAGTTTCTACTTTTCTCTATTAGACTTCAGGGGAAGTATAGAACAGAAACTGATCCAGCTGCATGAAAAAGATTTAGCCTAAATGTCACCACAACACATACTTTTATCCATTTCTTAAATTTTTTCAGTTATTTATTTAGAATAGATTATTGATAGTGAGTTTCTAGAAAGATACACAATGAAGCTGCAGTTTTCATTTCAATACTATCAGGATATTCTCCATGAAGAGGTCCATATTTCTATCATGTTTATTCAGGGAAAAAAAATGATATGGTGGTATCCCTGTCACCTGTGTTTGATTTTATTATTTTTTATTATTAAAAGGCAGCCATTATTATTTTAAAATGCTATTTCACTTTACTTTAAATATCAATGCACTGTTTTTCTTTTGCAATAATTATCTTTTCATGTTCTTTGACCAGAAATAGGCTAGGAATTTAGCTCTATGTCTAAATTTCAGTCTGCAAAAATATCCCTGCTCTCATCTTCAAACAGAAGGTGTATACTAGGCCACACAGTTACCAGATAGTCATCAACTGGGAAAACAATCTAATACAGATTCTGTGCTGTGTAATCATTAGTCCCAACCAGCTGAGTCAGAGTTCATTAGAGAAAACATTAAGGGGCTGCACATCTCTCACTGATTGTATGAGCCACGTCCATGAACTTTAATGGGATCTACATGTACACAGTCAGGAGAGTTCCAATAGGCAAACTTAAAAATAGCCATTTTCTAACTTCAGTGATACACTGCAGATTTTCCAGTTATATGGAACTCTTGGGGACTAGATTCATTTAGCCTTTGACTTCATTTAGCACAGAACACCCACAGGAAAACTTTATGGCATTTTAAGTGTGTTTGCTATCGTGTATTACTGCTTACACAAACACAGAGTTATGCTTGCATGCTCAATTTTTTAGGCCATAGTATTTTTCAGTTCTCATCATCAGACTCTGGCTTTGGGTGGTTGCTTGGATCGGAGAAAAATTTACTTTGTATTTGAACTTGGTCTCAGTTTTGCCTGAGACTTTTATTTTTAATCAGAAGTTTTAATAAAAATGTTTAATTAGAAATTTTACATAAAAAAAGTATAGCACTTTTTCCTTAGTTATGTGTTTTTTGCACATCCAAGGTTTGATGTCTAGAATTATCTAAGGAGCTGACCCATAAAATCTGGGCCTTTAGTGCTATTAGGCTTATTAGCGGCAAGTTGTTTTTCTAGTTTTCAGCATGACAGTGCCCACAAAAATCATGATTGCTATGTCCCTTCTCTTATTTTCCAGCAGTTCACTCTTGCAAAGTAAAGAACAGGGGACTTCTGTCATTTATAAAAAAAAAAGAAGATGGTCTCTATATGGCTTTTAAGAAGTACATGTCAATCTTTTAAAGAGATAAAACTAATAGTGGTGTATGTTTAAATTTTTGGTATGAATTTGTAAGCATACTTTGTAAGCATGCTAATATTAAAAGTGCATCCACATTAAGCAATTATTGCAGACTTCCAGATCAGTGGTTCTCAAACATTTTAGTGTGCATCTGATCACCTGGCAGGTTTATTAGAATATAGATTGTTGATCCTCACTCCTAAAATTTCGGATTCATTAAGTCTGTCTGAGACTTTGCACTTCTAACAGGTCCCCTGGTAACGGTAATGCCATTAGTCTTTAGATCTCACTTTGAGATCCACTGATGTAGAGAAAAGCAATATTCCGGATATAACTTTAACTCTACTTCTCCATTCTAGAAACGCTATTGGAAGGCAGATTTTTGAGTGTCGTGTTAAGAACAATCCTGTACCTATTTATCTATTTAATAAGTATGATATTTTATTGGTAATAAATTTTGGCATATCCCAAGTGTATGTGAACATGGCAGTGGAAACTGACTTCTAGAATGGCTCCTGGAGGAACAAACCCAGTTACCACTCTTTTGCTACCCCTTGCCATTGCCTTTCTCCAACATCTGTTTTTTTCTAGCCCCACTCTTTACTTCAACTACTCTCTGGCTCTTACTCTTCTACCTCACATATTCTCCATACACAGAATGTCAAAGTTTTATCAGTCCTGTCTTCATACTCCAGCACCCTCCCTGCAGTTTCTCCACCAAGTCAAGGCCAAATGGTATACATATTGTTTTTGATAGATTCCTGTGCTAATAATCAAGGGACCACCATCACCACCACACACAAATCATTATCTTCTCAAACAGCTTTTGTGTCCTTTGATGACAGGAAATCTCTGAGTAACCATATTTCAGCAAAAGTGCTAGACCTTGCCACAGTCTCTGAGTCTTTTAAATGCAATTTTTATGAATGAACTTGATGGGAGCATTCTGGAGCTGACACAGGAAGCTCACTGATCTTTCCTATGCAGCCCAACAGAACTGTTCTTTTGCTCAGCATAGAGTGAAATATATCCTTTTTTGCTTCCTGGGCGGGGCATGTACTGAGGCTTCTCCAGGAAATCATAGAGATGCTTATCCCCTCATTCTGAAGGATCTCAATACAACTTAAACAATAGAGTAAGGGAGACACACATTCTACCCTCATAGAGGTGCCTACCTTAGAGCTTAAAACAAGAAGTCAATAATGGATCATAGTTCCCAATGCAGATTGTCAATTTAAGTTCTAATGATGATTCTGAATTATAAGTATAATTAATAACATAAATTCATCCAGAGGGTGATTGTATGCTCAGCTACTTGCTGTTTTAAATAGGAGAGGCTAAGGCAAGCCAACTCAATGCTATTCTGTTTTCTTTGACAACTTGTCTGAATTTTTGTACATTAAGTTAATTTCAAACTACACTGAATACATTTGGGCTCACAGAAGGTTGCCTCTGTTTTTAATCTACTTTAATCATTGTGCATTGTTTCTTTTAAAGTCATGCAGTTTTATTTACATTTAATGGAATTTACCTTTAACTCAATTCAGGAAAGCTTCCAGTGAAAACCTGCTGTTCCCTTAGCCTGGAATGGCCTTGTCTCTTCTACCCCTCTCCCCATCCCCTTTTTGTCTATGGAATTTCTCATATTTTGAAGCACAACTGAGGTTCCTTCCCCTATTATTTTTTCATCTTCATATCTCATGTCATTTAAAGGAAGCTTTTATAGCAGTTAGCCTTGTTTGAGTCATTTTTTTTAATCTCTATCAGTGCCTAATAAAGTAATTTGCCTAGAGAGGTGATACATATTTTCTGTTATTAAAAATCATCAATTCATTAAGCAGTTATTGAGTATTAACTCTGTTTCAGGTCCTATGGAAGAGGCTGGCACTATAGAGAAAAATAATATATGATTTCTTTTCTAGAGGAACTCACAATCTATGGGAAGATACAGGCATATAATCCAAAAAATATAAAACATTATATCAATTTCATAATAAAAGTACTTCCAGAGTGCTTTGACAGCACTGAAAAGCCATAACTCTTTAATTCTCAGGAATTAGGGAGGACTATACATAGGAGGTGATAGAAAAACTGAGCATTAAAAAGAAAAGTGACTAAATAGATGGGGAAAAAAAAAACTTTCATCTAGTTACTGGCACACAATAATCACAGGGTGTTGCAGGTCCACATGATATGCTGGGATTACAGTTTGTCTATTTTATTTATTTATTTATTTATTTATTTATTTATTTATTTATTTATTTATTTATTTACAAGAGAGAGAGAGCATGGGTAGGGTGGTGGGAGGCAGAGGAAGAGAGGGAATCTTATGCAGGCTCCATTGCCCAGCATGAAGCTTGATGCACGGTTGTGTCTCAGGACCCTGAGATCATGACCTGAGATGAAACCAAGAGTTGGACATTTAGCCAAATGAGCCACCCAAGAGCTCCTATAGCAAGTAGTTTATTTGTTGGAGAGTGCCATACATGGAAGGAGTTTCAGGATATGCAACAATTAAATACTTTTGCCTCTTATTCTTGTCTTTCTTTCTTATCATGTGCATATGATAAGTAGGAAACAACACCCTTACCTGTCGAGAAAGTGCTCATTAATCCCTCCTAAATCTCATGACTAAAAACAGAGAGAAAAATCAATTAGGGTAGTTGAGTTTCAAGGCAATAGGCATACCTTCCAGAGGTATGATATCATATCTCATTTTCATTTATACAATAGGCCCTTATTGAGGCTTAACAATTTGCATGGTACTGTGCTGATTACTATCGAATGTACCAACATAATTCAATCAATAGAGTAAAGGAAAAAGCAGACACAAATAGTGATAAACATATTCTCTTATATGCAGGATATGTGGAGTGTAGGAGTGCAGAGCAGAACTTGATGACTCATAACAGGGGTAATAGGGGAGTGCTTCAAGAGAAAAGCAGTAACTTTAGTGAATTTTACAAGAAGAGTGCGTTTGGGATAGAGAAAGAGAATCTTAGCCAGAGAAACTGGAACAAAAATAGTCAGTGGGTTGTAAATGTGTGTAAGTTCAATATTCCAGGAGGCCCACCATGATTTGGGAGCTTCTTGCCTTGCCTTGCAGAGCTGTACACACTAGTAAAAACACACTAGTAAAAACTAGTAAAAAATATATACTTGCCTCTAATTGTGAAACATCTGGACACCAAGGAAAGGAAGTACCTACAAGAAAGATTAAATTCAATATGGGTTTGTCCATAATGTCATTCAGCCAAAACTTAGACATTTAAAAAAACCAGTTTGTTTATTTGTTTAGCATGAGCAGGGGGAGAGGGAGAAACAGGCTCCTCATGGAGCTCAATGAGGGGCTCAATCATGGGACCCTGAAATCATGACCTGAGCTGAAGGCAGACACTTAACTGACTGAGCCATTCAGGCTTCCCTAAGCAGCTTAGTAAAAAGAAATAGTTGCTGTGAACTTTTTCAGAGCAGCATATGAACTGCTGCCAATGAGATATAAATTATTTAAAATAAATTATGTAGATTTATCTTAATAAGAGTAAATAAGGACATCATTTTAATGGAGTATGAGCCTCTTCCATAACTGGCTGCATCAGCATCTTTAGAGTTCCAGAGAGGCCATCCCTAGCGAAGCCATGTTTAGGATGTTATTTATTTACAGGTAAGCTTTCTCAGATTTGGGAGCAGTAAGGCAATATGCTGACGTCACATCAACAAGAACGCACTGAGTAAGCTGACCTTTGATATTTCTTGGAGTGAGAAAGTTATAAGGCTAAGTTTTCTCTGAGAGTGTGAAGCCTAGGGGAGAACCATTCCTTAGGCCCTGTCACTCAGTAGAAAGAATTAAGGATGTGGAATTTGGAGTTAGAAGGTCTGACATCAAGCCGTAGTTCTATCACTTACAAGGCACCTGACTTTGACCAGGGTGCTCAATCTCTCTGGGGCTCCATGTCTTCCTTCCAATACAGGGATAACCATTGCATTGTCTACAGGTTTGTTGTGAAGACAACGAGAAACAAAAATGGAAGTATTTCATATAATGTAGGTAATTGCCAATTTTTGTTATTATTTTACAGCTGAAAATTTGGTAGGAAGTAGTGTGCTAAAAGTAGGTTAGAATAAACCGGAAATCTTGTTTTCTTCCTACATGTTAAGATTACCTGCCCAGAGTTCTCAGGAGGTTTTGCTTGCTTATACTCAAATTTCCTTTTTTTTTTTTTTCTCCTAAGATTTCTTCTAAAGAAAGGCCTTTTAAAGTGACAATTTCTCACTCTGAAGACTTTTTGCCATTTCCTCAAACTGCAAGGCTTCTCACATTATCCCATCTGGTATTTGATGTAAAATATACACCCCCGTGATGTGCTAATTGTCTCCAGAGTGTGGCCTCACAATTGTAATTAGTTCTTTTTACACAGTTTCTTCCTGCCATGGATAGTATTTTTCTAAATGATAATATGGGATTGTCTGTGTCAGAGCAACAGTTCATTGTTTCCAAGAACACACATTTTAGAAGCCAGCAGAAGGTCTGTCTTCTGTAAAGGGCAGCAGCTCTCCTGTCACCCTATTGTCACACCCTTTGTGGAAGCAATGTACCCAGGAACATGATGAGGGAGACTTCTCTGAAGTAGAAAGACATTAAGAATCCAAACTGTTCCTTTATTATCCCTAAAAAAGAACAACACAAGCCGAATACAAATAAATTATCCAAATATAAATGCAGAGGCAATTAGAATTGTGAATTTAGCAATCTGAATATAAGATTTTTTAAATCTAGTAATCACAGATAATATGTATATGTGATAGGTCTTTGTGTAACACTTAAAATGTACCTTAAATTTATTATTACATGCATCTCAGAAAGGAGAGGATTCTAGCAACAAGTATGATAAGATCTTAGCCCTATTTGGGATGGAAAAAAAAAATGATGACTTGGGAGATACTTTTCCGGGGACAGTGAGAAACTCACTTCCAATGATAGCTCAACAGGGCTAATTAGTAAGTCAAAAAAGACAATGACACACAAAATCAAAATACGTTAAAACAAAGGGTGTTGAGATACAGAAGCATCTCAGGAAGAGTAAGAAATTGTCAATGAAGATTGTGGCAGTGGAAATGGAGAGAATTAAATATATTAAAGAGAAATTGGGAAAGGGAAATTTATAAAATTGAGTAAATGTTTGAAATGGTGGTAAGGAATGAAAAGAGTAAATAAATAGTAAAGGATAATTTCCAGGCTTTGACTTTGGAGTACTAGGCAGTACCAGTAGTCCATATGACAACCATGGTGGAAATTGGTTTTTAGAAAAGGATAAGGAATATATTGATAATTTGAACATTCTGAAATGGATAGGTCTTTGGGGTATTCAAGTAGAAATATCCAAAAGGCAGTTGAAGTATATTCATGTAGATCCTGGGGGAATGTCAGAGCTAAATTTACAGATTCTGAAGTCATTTATTTATACATAGATCTAATCAATGCTATGTAATAACAGAAAAGCCAGAACATAGAAAATGGGAAATACATCTGAGTGAGACTAAGGTTGGGTAGAGGAAGAAAATTTAGTGATAGAAGGGATGTTATTGATTCAAAGGAGGCATGAGTTTTAGGGGAGAAAAACTGGTCTATAGCATAGAATAATACCACTGTAGACCAGGGTTCTAGGAAATTCACTGCATTTAGCACCTGAGATGCCACTGTTGACATATTGAAAGCTATTTGTTTCAATGGAGTAGTTTTGGTAGAAGCTACCAGTCACATGTGGAATGGTGGGGGAAAAATTATTAAAAATATGCAATGTAGGCATGGCTAGCAAGAGAAAGAAACAATGATGATTATATGGGGAGGAGGATGTGGGTTCAGAAAGCATTATGAATTTTTTGGCAGAGGAGGGAAAAATCTGGAGGGTTAGTATATCCAGAAGAAAACAGAACAACAAAAAGCTTGGAGGTAAAGGAAAGGAATGAGACAATGGGTGGAAAAAGAACCCCACAATATCAAGACAGGTTGGCATTTGGGAATTGGTATTTAAAATCCCCCTTAACATAAAGAGAGGCACTGCTTCCTTAGAGAATACATTGAAGGAAATAAAGTCAGGGTCCAGTGCAGATAAGCTCAGGGAAGTGGATGGGACATTAAGGCAGTCCAAATATGTTTACTCATATTCAGACAGAGATACATGAAAGAGAAGATTTTGTTTATGCACACCTGTACATGTGCACACAATTGACTTTTGGAGTAAAATATGTACAAACTATGGTTGATTGCATAAAAAAAAAAAAGAATGGCCCTGTTTACCATTTCCATTAAAGTTATCCATGAACTCTCTCCAAAGTACTTTCCTGCTCCATGCATCTATGATTCTGGACCTGAACTAAGCAAGTCACAAAATTATTACTTGTCTTTTATTTTTTCCCCTAAGGCTTTATGGAAACACTTTCCTTAACAAATAACATACATGGAGTAAAAAAATCCAATAGTTTCTGATTTAGAAGACCTCTCTAGCACATTAAAATGATATTGGCAGATAACTTTCTAGAGATAAATCTGAACATTTTAAAGAGGAATAGAGATATATTTGTTTTCATATCAAGAAGAATGGCCCTTCAGAGAGGCCTACTGATTTCATAGAAATTTCAAGAAGAGTAATGACTAACTAAACATAGCAGTAGGGGTGAGAAATGATGCTGCTGTAACTCCTTAGTAAACATAAGAAATTAGATTAGGCAGTTAAAGTCAAATGGACCTGATTCTTGCATTCTCACAGAAGAAACAGTCCCCGCAATGCACTCAGGGCTAAGATTGTACTTTGGTCATTTCTTAAAGCCTAGAACACTGTCTGGTATAAGGATAGAAGAAAAGTGTGGGAAAACAGATAGAAGGAAAGACATAGTTTGCAATGAAGGTGTTGGAATGTATAACATAATAATAAAAGAAAACCCATAAAAGGGATTGAACTAGCAGTAAGAAAAAGAGTAGAAATGCTTGCCTCAATAAACAAGAAGTGTACAGACCAGATTACTGCTGGCCAAACCATGTCAGGAAATTATATATGGTTCTAGATGCCAAAGTACAGAAGAGATGCTGAAAAACTGTGAGCAGAGGAAGACTTTCCCGAAGAATAAAGAGTCTATAGGAGTAACAATGGGAGTTGATGCAACCACTGTTGTGTAAACAGAGGAAGACAAGAGCAAGTACCATTAGCAAGAATTAAAATTAGACTTGTTCTTGTGATTTCAGAGGAGTAGAACAGAATAGTTTTCTCTTTCCCTTTCCCCTTTCTTTCTCCCTCTTTTTTCCCTCCTCCTTCTTCCCTTCCCTTTCCTTTCCTTTCCTTTCTTTTTTGGAAAACCATAACTTCAGGTCTTGGTTTATGGCAATTTTTCATCAGCAGCACTTATAATAATTTAAGATATATGAAAATATATGAAACATAATATGAAGTGAACGTATAAAATTGTCATTCATATAATCATTAATGTAAATTATTGAAGTACATAAATCACAGTGCTTAGAACTATATATTTTAGAAACAAATTGTTAGTAAAATTCCTCCAAATAATAGTGGAAAATATTTTTTAAAAAGAAAAAAGGATAAGAGGTAGTGATCTCACCCAGATGGTGAAGTAGAAGACCTTAGCCTCCATTCCCCACAAAAGAAACTGCTCTGGAAGAGCTCAGGACTAATGGGTATATGATATAGAAAAAAATGTAAATGTGACATCAAAAACAAAAAAAAATGTGTGTGGAGGAGAAAAAGGTTTGAGTTTTTGTATGCAATTGAAGTTCAGTTGTTATTAGCTTAAATATCAATAGTGTTTCAAGTAGGCCTCAGGGCAAGGTAACCACAAGCCAAAATCTATAGTAAATATATACAAGATAAAGAAAAAGGAATCAAAGTATACTACTATGGAAAATCATCATTTCAGAAAGGAAGACAGCAAAATAAGAAAGGAACCACAAAATAGCCAGAAAAATTAACAAAATGGCAGTAGTAAGTTCTTATGTATCAATAATTACCCTAAATGTAAACGGCTTAAATTTTCTTATCAAAAGACTTAGAGTGCTGAATGGACCCAACCATATTATGCTTACATGACATTTACTCTGCCTTCAAGTACACTCATAGGATCAAAATGTAGGAATGAAGAAAGAAGGCAGGGGTAGCTATACTTACATCAGACAAAATAAACTTAAACTTTTAAAAAAATGTAAAGATGGGGCACCTAGGTGGCTCAGTTAGTTAAGTATCTGCCTTCAGTTCAGGTCATGATCCCAGGGTTCTGAGATCCAGCCCCACATTAGGCTGCCTCCTTCTCCCTCTTTACCCCACTCATATTCTCTCTTGCTATATCTGTTTCTCTCAAATAAATATAAATAATTTTTAAAAATGTTGAAGAAACCAAGGAAGTTATATAATTTTAAAGCAGTCAAATAATTAAGAGAATAAAACAATTGTAAATATATGTACCCAAACTTGGGGCACCAAAATATATTAAGAAATATTAAAAGATGTGAAGGGAGTAATGGACAATAAAAGAATAATAGCAGAGGACTTTAAAACTCCACTTTAACAATGGATAGATCAGGGGATCCCTGGGTGGCTCAGCGGTTTAGCGCCTGCCTTCAGCCCAGGGCACGATCCTGGAGACCTGGGATCAAGTCCCACGCCGGGCTCCCTGCATGGAGCCTGCTTCTCCTTCTGCCTCTCTCTCTCTCTCTGTGTGTCTCTCATTAATAAATAAATAAAATCTTTAAAAAAACAATGGATAGATCATTCAGAGAAAAAATCAATAAAGAAACACTGGACTTGAACTATACTTTAGGCTAACTGGATCTGACAGACATATACAGAACATTATATCTAACGGCAACGGAATACATATACTTCTCAAGTGCACATACAACATTCCCTGGGGTAGATTATGTGTTAGGTTATAACACAAGTCCTAATAAATTTTAAGATTGAAATCATACCAAGCATCTTTTCAATTACAATGGTATGAAACTAAAGTCAATAACAGAAGAAACCTGGAAAATTCACAAATAGGTGAAAATTCAACACATATTAAAATAAAACACCCTCCTGAATAACCAAGAGGTCAAATATGTAATTAAAAGGGAAATTAAAAGGTATCCTGAAATAAATAAAAATGGAAACATAATAACCCAAAATTTATGGAAAGGAGCAAAGCAGTGCTGAGAGGGAAGTTTATAGCAATAAATGCCTATATTAAAAAAATAAAACCCTCAACTAATCTACCTAACTTCATACCTCAAGGAACTAGAAGAACAAATATAAACTAAGCCCAAAGTTAGCAGAAGGAAGAGGATAACAAAGATCAATATGGAAATAAATGAAATTGAGATGAGAAAAACATTAGAAAAGATTAACAGAGGTGCCTGGGTGGCTCAGGTTAAGCGTCTGACTCTTGACCTCAGCTCAGTCTTTATCTGAGTCATGAGTTAAAGCCCTACATTGGGCTTCCATACTGAGCATGAAACCTACTTAAAAAAAAAAAAATTAAAAGATAAACAAAAGTAGGAGTTGTTTTTGAAGAGATAAACAGAATTGACAAATCTTTAGGTAGATTAACCAAGAAAGAGAGGATTCAAATAAATAACATAAATGGAAGAGAAAAATGTTTTAGTTGATAACCATAGAAATTATAAAACATTATAGGAGACTTAATATAAATAATTATATGTCAAAAACTGGACAATCTAGAAGAAATTGATAAAGTTTTAGAAAAAATACAAGCCACCATAACTGAATCATGAAGAAATATAAAATCTGAACAGATCACTAACAAGTAAAGAAACTGACTAAATAATTAAAAACCTCCAAAAATAGAAAGACCCAGAATCAGATGGTTTCACTGGTCAATATGATCAAACATTTAAAGAATACTAATTAATAACAATTCTTTTCAAAATCTCCCAAAAAACCTAAAGAATTGGAAACACATCTAAATTAATTTAATGTGGCCAGGATTGTCCTGATACCAAATAACACGAGAAAGAAAACCACAGGCCATTATCCCTATTGAGAGTAGATGTAAAAATTCTCAACAAAATACTAGTAAACTGAATTCAACAACATTAAAAGGATCTTACCCTCATCAAATGGGATTTATGTCAGTGATGCAAAGATGGTTCAACATCTGCATACCAATCACTGTGATTCACCACATTAACAAAGTGAAGGATACAGATCATATGATCACCTCAATAGTTGTAGAAAAAGCATTTTACAAAATTCAATATACTTTCATGATAAAAACATTCAACCAATAAGGTATAGAAGGAACATGTCTGAATATGATAAAGGCATATATGACAAGCCAACAGCTAATATCATATTCAACAGTTTTAATGTTCTTACTGTAACAACAAAATAGTAGTTATATGAGATGAGGGGTATGTTAACTAACCTTATTGGTGGTAAACATTTCACTATATATACATGTTTCATCAAATCATCACATTGTACACCTTAAACTTACACAATGTTTTATATCAGTTACATCTTGATAAAGCTGGGTGGGGGAAGAATGGGGAGCTGAAATATCTTATTAAAAGGAGAAATTTGAAGCAAGTAAGGCAAAATGTTAATCATTGTTAAATTGAGGGAGAAACCTCTACACATGTATCTCTAGTTTATTTTCTGTGATTTTCTACAGGTTTAAAAATATTTTTAAATTAAAGTTTTCACAGGGAAAACATTGAAAACTGTCTCAAATTTGTTGAAACACTATGTTTTAGAAATTGAGATTTATTGAAATGCAAGTGTTTAGGAGATGCAGCTGTCTTACTGAATTCAGCTGTCTGACTCACTTTTAAATGAGTGTCTGTGTTCAGCCTCATGAAAGTTATAGCAGAGCCAGGTTGATGATGTAGAGGATTTCAACCAGCCTAAATTATTCTTTGGGGTATATAAGAAGGTTAGGTGCATTAACTAGAATATTTGAAAAAAGCCTCAATTATTAGAAACTCTTCTTCCAAAATATGCAGAAAGAGCTATAAGATGTCTCAAGAGGCAGCCTGAGCTTCATAGTAGGAGGCAATTAGACATATAATTGAATGTTACAGAACCAGATGAATTTTCTAAAATGATAGGGAAAAAATATCTAAAATTTTGTCAGTTCTAGAAACCTACAGACTGAGAACACTACAAAGATAATTTTGCATCCTATCATCCCACAGATCCTTAGACCCTCATTCACTGCCATATATCCAAGTCCTTCAGTATCTAAAACCTTGAGAGTATCTGTTCTTCAAAATTATCACCACAACCCTACACTCAAGATTATTCATTGGCATCTCAGTTATCCACAGATTTCTTCCCCCTCCCAAACATTTCTGCTAAATCTTTTGAATCATGATCTATAATCACCAATAGCCCTGAATTTCTTTAAGCATACTCTTAATATCACTATTTTCTATGCAGTTCTTTGGAGAGGAGACTTTATTTTCTTAAATTTTATGCACCTCAGGGTCTAGACAGGAGTCAATGTTCTTTTCCATTTTCTCTCCTACTTCAAAACTGTTTCCAAACTCTTTTCTTCTTAGCTTCTTTAAAGCCAATGCCACCAGAATAAATCACCTGCTATTTCCCCTGGTCACTTTCACCTTCTCACCCTCTGGCCACTCCTATTCATTGACTGATGGCTTCAGTTCCTGAAGTACCATCTTTTCTAACACTGCACATGATTTTCAATGTTTAATACTTGTATCTCTCTGTTCCTAAATTTCCTTGTCACCAATAGTTCAATTTTTTTCAGCCACTTTTGCCATTTAGTCTTTTGGTAATTCCTAAAAGCTTGGGATCACCAATAGTTTCACTACTTAAAAACTGAAATTCATAACTTCTATACTGTGATCCACACCCTCTAAGCTTCAGGCATATAGCATTATTTTCAACTTTTAAAAAGCTCCAAACAACAACATAATAACAAAAAACTCCATTGAGGCCTTCATTCAATTAGTCCTACCATTTCCTCATGCCATAAATTAAATGTTTGTATCCTCCATAAAATTCTTATGTTGTGGGACACCCAGGTGGCTCAATCAGTTGAGCATCTAACTCTTGATTTTGACTCAGGTTATGATCTTGGGGGTCCTAGATTCAAGCCCCGAGTCAGGTTCCATGTTCAGTGGGGAATCTGCTTGGATTCTCCCTCTCCCTCTCCTTTTGTCCCTCCCCCCTGTTCACACATACACACTCTCTCGCTAAAATAAATACATAAATCTTTAAAAAAATTTCTTCCATTGAACTCCTAACTCCCAAGGTGAGGATATAAGGAATTGGGGTCTTTGGGAGGTGACAGGTCATGAAGACAGAGTAATCATGAATGGTATTAGAGCCCTTACAGAAGAGGTCTCAAAATGCCCTCTCATCTACTTCCGCCATATGGTTACAGTGAAAAGATGGCCATCAGAGAGGAAGTTAGCCTTCACCAGATACTGAATCTGCCGGCTCCATGATCTTGGACTTCGCAGAACCGTGAAAAACAAATGTTTGCTGTTTAGAAGTCAGCTGGTTTACACTAATTTTGTTATAGCAGCCTGAATGGACTAAGGCACCTCAGTATTGTTCACCATCCTTAATCCCTTCCTTCTTTTCTTAGAATATGTTATAGAAAATTACAAACACTGCTTTACAAATATTTCTAATGCTTTATTTTTCCTTCCTCTGTTGCACAAACCTGGAAAACAAAACCTATGACTGTCATTAAACTTAGCCATTCATTAGCTGCAGGAAAAGTGGACATTGATGAATGAAAAACACAAAACCAAGTTGACTATTAGTTCTTGATGACAAATCTCAGATGAGTCTTTAACACTACCTGGGAATTCTGGTACACTTACCTAAACATATTTTTATTATTCCTTTAAATAGCTAATTTATATCATCTCCTCTTTCTTTAGATTTCTATTTTGAAGAAATCCCCTAACAGTCAGCTATTGTCATATCGTATACTTTATTTTGCTACAAATGTACAAGCAACAGATAAGAGAAATCTTCTATGTCACCACAACCAACATATACTGCCTTCCATCTGTTATGAAAAAAAAAAAAATCTTTTTGTCCTTATAAAGGGTCTACCCCTCCCTCATGTGCTGTAGATCCACTGTCACCATCTCAGTACAAGCCATGATTTTTTATCGCCTGGACTACTGCAGTAGCTTCTTAACTGCTTGTGTGCCTTGTTTGTCTTCCTCTTGCCTGAAGATAATACTCTACAATAATACATTTGCTAGTTAATGGCCAGTATTCTTTCACAAACATATATTATATTAATCATATCTGCTTAAAACTATCCAATAGTTTTCCACCATAATTGGCATAAAACACAAAATCATTATTCTGGTTTTTCAAAAACAAAGACAGAGAGGTGGTCCTTGATTACCAGTTTTTCTTCATCTCTCACTCCTCAATCCAGCCTTCTCCAGTGATGCATTCCAGGCTGGTCCTTGATTTATAGCTCTTGTATTTATTATTACCTGCACCTGGTATGCTCTTCTCCTTCACATTCATAAAAATAGCCCCTTCTTTTCCTTCAGATACTTGTTTCAAAAATCAACCATTTAAAAAAGGCCTTTATTGGGCAGAGAGAAGAAGGAAATGGCCCATGACACAGAAATTTAAAGAAAAAAAAGGCCTTCATTGACTACTCATATTCTAAATAACTCTTTTTTTTTGTTTGTTATAAGACCTATTTTTTATCTCTTTATGGAAAAACTACTATCTGAAATCTAAAGGAAGAAGATAAGGAAAGATGTCTAATGAATTGCAAACCGCTGCCTGGTGCAGAGTTGCAAACAATACACAGCACTCACAAAACAGGAGCAAGAAATAAATTTTTGTTTTTGTTTTTTGTTTTTTTGTAAGAATAAGGTATCGGGTGGTTTATTTCATAGCAAAGCTGACTCATAATGGTATTCATAGAAATCTCATGAAAAGCCACAGGAGTTATTCTGCTTCAGACCCCTAGCAGGGTCTTAACTACAGAGGAGAGAATATTTGGGTAAGCTTTAGAGGAAAGGCAGTTTACTGGATGGAGAAGTAGAATATAATATCTAAGCAGAGGGCCATTGTATGCATGCAAAGACCTGGAAACTAGAAAGAATGTGAAATGTTTGAGGAATTTTAAATGGTTCAGTGGGAGTAAGATGTGAGGTGATTCAAACAGTGAATGATGAAAAAAAAGGTAAGCTGGACCACACTGTGAAGGGACCAAGAGCAATCAGATCAGAGCAATCTGATTTATCTGAAGGCTGAGTAAAGTAAACGTTAAGTTAGGTCTGGTTTGAGCAGACCTGGATTGTATAAAGCTCACTCAGGAGGCAGTTTGGAATACCCAGTCAACAGTGAAAAAGGTTGCAAGCAGGTAGAAGTTTACTGTTGTAACACCAGTAAGACATTTATAGAATCTGGAATAAGATGATCAGATATTTGGTCATTTCTAAAGGAAGCATATGTAGAAAGGGATAGATTTTTTTTTCACACATTTCTTTTTATTTTAAACTGAGTGGGCCAAAGGCTCTTGCACTTTCCTATATTGTAGGTAATGAATGACATTAAAAACAGGAGAAAAAATAGATCAAGGTGGCAAAAAGAAAGATATATGTCACTGCATTTGTTTTACATATGATTTGATACCTGTCCAACTGTCTCTCTTTCTTCTGATAAGCTCTGGTGGGGATGTAGTATTATTTTAGAATAGTAGTAGGCATCACAGAAAGCCACGAGTAATTCCAGTGCAATCCTCTGTTTACTCTGTTTCTCTGTCCTCTGCCTATTTACTATTAGCTACCTCAAATGCTTTTGGAACAAGTTATTTATCAGTCAGTCTGTCCACAAGTCACTCACTCATTCTCCCCTTAATAACCTCCGTTAATAATGTCTGTAACATGAGCTTTTCATTCTGTTTCCCAAATATATATCTCTAGCTCACACTTCTCTCTTGACTTTTAGATTTACAAACACACACACACACACACACACACACACCACACACACACTCTGCCCTTATGTATTTCCAAATACATTTGGCTTTCAAAAAATCTGTTGCAGAACGAATTGGGATTATTTTCTTTTTTTTTAATTTTTAATTTCTATTTATTTATGATAGTCACACAGAGAGAGAGAGAGAGAGAGGCAGAGACACAGGCAGAGGGAGAAGCAGGCTCCATGCACCGGGAGCCCGACGTGGGATTCGATCCCGGGTGTCCAGGATCGCGCCCTGGGCCAAAGGCAGGCGCCAAACCACTGCGCCACCCAGGGATCCCCGAATTGGGATTATTCTCATTAAAGATTTTATTTATTTATTCATGAGAGACACACAGAGAGAGAGAGAGAGGCAGAGACATAGGAAGAGGGAAAAGCAGGCTCTCCACAGGGAGCCTGATGTGGAACTTGATCCCGGGATCCTGGGATCACAACCTGAGCCACAAGCAGATGCTCAACCGCTGAGCTACCCAGGTGTCCTGAATTGGGATTATTTTTAACCCACTTTCATGAGACTGACATCTAAAACAAAGTATGGAAATAATCTCATTCACACAGGTGAGAAAATATGTTCCTATTGGATTATCTAGGTAAATGGAAGAAAAAACCTTAGCAAATCTTTATATCAGTATTTTTCTTCATAATTTACACAAAATGTATCAACATCCAATTTGAACATCATAAGAATTCCAAAGCTCAGGCTAGTTACATAGAGTCCCAGTGATTTTATAAATAAAGACCATACATCTAGGGATGCCTGATGGCTCAGCAGTTAAGGGTCTGCCTTTGGCTCTGGGCATGATCCTGGAGTTCTGGAATCGAGTCCTGCATCAGGCTCCCTACATGGAGCCTGCTTTTCCCTCTGTGTCTGTGCTCTCTCTCTCTCTCTCTCTCTCTGTATCTCTCATGAATAAATAAATAAAATCTTTATTAAAAATATAAAAAGACCATACATCTGAGGTAGGGCAAGCTTCAGGGCATACCGTCGGAGTAACCACACAAGACCTGTGTTTAGAGTGGTCCTGAATTCGATTTAGCACTCTGACATTGCCATCTTAAAACTTTTAATGATTTTTAAACATAGAGTTCTCTGTTTTCATTTAGCATTGAGCCTGTAAATGATACAGAAAGTCTTGGGCTTTTTAAAAAAGTTATTTATGCAAGGATACACAGAACATAATTGACAGATTTAAGAAAAGAACATCGAGGTACCTTACTTGCATTTCAATGTCCTTTTCATAACTCAGTGCTGCCTAAAAGCACACAGTGGATCTGTCTCTTCTGAGCTAGCTTTCCCAGGTTTTATAGCTCACCAAATGTAAGCCTTTTAACACTATATCTAACATTATATAAGAGACAGTGACAGATGCAAACTTTATTTTCCTCTTCATTGAAAACAATATCCTCTCAAACTTTTGCCAAGTGTTTTTGCATTGGAATAAACCACTAGTCGGAACAACCAGTCCAGGGCATACACATTCCCATAGAAGGTGGCCTTGTGCTATTAAAACATATGGAATCTTTGAGCCTGACTGCTTTGCTCTGAAATCACAGCCATTATTAAAAAAGCAGAGAGCACATGGACATGTAGAGCAGTGACCAGGTTGCTTATCTGTGTAAATAAAAATTGTAAAGGCCATTAAGAGCCCATATCTTGGCATTGTGTCCCTTCTAAACTCCATCAGAAATTAACTGACAACTTATATACTGGGAAGATAGGAAAGAAATGATATTAGTTTGCCTCTAGCTCTTTAAAATAACCATTCCAGCAAATGACATGTCATAATCCTCCAGAGATGCATCATTTTACCGCATTCAGTTAGAGAAACTCTTCAGGCACTGCGTATAAAAAATATGTTTGAGAAGATTTGTATGCTTTCAACAATATCAGGGACATACAAAGTTTAGACAGTATAGATTTTAACTATATACACAAGCTTTTAGAATGTAGGCACAGATTAAACAAAACAGGGCAAAAGTAAAGTCACAACTGTTTTCCAATTTTCCATTTAGCTCGAGAGCTTCAGTAGCAACTCTGAGTTTCTTTTGGTATGTATAACATCAGTGATTTTTAATATTTTTTCATGTTGAAAAAAAATGCCTCACAGGGGAAAAAAAGCTACTTTAATTATGTAGCATATGTAAAATTATATTTTAGTGATTAAATTCACATGTAAATTCTAGTAAAGGTAGGACCTGTCTCTTTTGTTCATAGTATATTCTTATCAGGTAGACCAGTGATTTCAATACAGAATTTATTCAGTAAATCTCTACTGAATTAGTAAAAAGGATTAGGTCAAAAATACAATGGTCTTAAGAAGTCATATTTGTTTTAACATGAAAAAATTAGTGATCAATACAAAAAGCTCATTTAGAATGGTAAGATTTGGAGGCTTTGGAAAGCAAAATTCTGATTAATTATAAAGGTACACATAGCACACTAAATTTTCAATTTTACTAGATCTGTTTGTTTTGGTTAAATAAAGTCAGTTAATGAAGCTGTTTAAACCTGAAGAATCCAGCTACTATCCCATGCATTGTGTTAGACTGTTGGATATCTTTATGCATGTGGTATGTGTGTGTTTTAATTGAGCCCATATCTTAAAAGTAATCACACAAAAATATGGCTTCTCTAGAGGGGCACCTGGGCAGCTCAGTGGGTTAAGTGTCTGCCTTCAGTTCCGGTCATGATTTTAGAGTCCTGGAATCTAGGCCTGCGGCAGGCTCCTCACTCAGCAGGGAGTCTGCTTCTCCTTCTCCCTCTGCTTTTCCTCCCTACTCATGTTCTCTCCCTCTTTCTCTCTCTCAAATAAAGAAATAAAATCTTTTAAAAATATATAACTTCTCTAGAAAAATCTGAAAATCTTCAGTACTAGATCTGCATTGCCAGATGGATACAATATACTAAAATGCAAATGCTGCTGCTCCCAATAAAAGAGATCATAAATACAGTTTTCCATGGTCCCTAGCAATGACTGTTGCCTCTCTGACATTTTGTTTGGCCTTATCATTAATTTGGGGTCTCTGTCTAGTCCTTATATTAACTTCAATTGGTGATCCTGCTTCAAGTGATCTGATAATTGATTAACATACTTGTTAACCAACCTTTATTTTTAAGTTCCAGGTCTGTCTGCCAAAGCTTTCTATAGGGAAGGACAAAGCTGTCTCCTTTGATAGAGTAGCAGATTCCAAGTGTATTCAAATTAAATATTTTTCTGCCACTGCAATGACATCAAATGCCAAAAGAGGCATTGTCAAGCACTGGCTACTTATGTATTTATAATACAGAGAATTATCCTTTTTATATAATAATTCAAATAAAAGTATTGAACATTCAATAAAAAATCTTATCTAAAAGGATAGGACTACATCAAACAGGCTAGAAGATAGACTTCTGAGAGTTCAATAGCTTCACTCCAATAGCTTTAATAAATTTTGCTTTCAGACAAAAAGACTCATAAAAATACACTTAAGCCTAGAATACCACTAACCCATAGTCAGAAATACATTTGATAAGATCTGAAATAAATCAAATAAACAAAAAGACTAAAGTTTTTAGTGTATCAAAGCAGCTGACGGCGAGTGTTCCCTGAAAAGGTACTAGTGAAAAAGAATCGAAATATTGAATATACCTTCTAGAAGAACAGAGTCTATGTAATCTACATAAACATGTGCTTAGAAAAGAGTACCACTGATAGACATAAATAAACATATAAATACAAACATAAAACATATAAGCATAAAAACATCCTCATAGGCATCTTCAATGATGGCCTTCTTGAGGATAGGACCTGCTTTCAGGAGCTCCCCAGGTCTTTTAATTCAGCATTATGTTCATTAGGTGTGTGTTGCCTATTATGTAAAGCTTACTTTAAAAAACTCCTTTTGAAGACTTTAGACGGTAGGCACAAGAAGGAAAACAAACCTACAGAGATACAGAGTAGAGAGACCTCCTCTTCTGCCTAGGATGTCAGAGGTCACAGGAGATTGATATTCTCGCCATGAAACCAAAATAGGCTAATAAATGAGAAGATTTAGTGTTTTAGAGCATAAGCAGGTTTTAGGAGCAAGTACAAGATGTATTACAATTTCACAGAGGGATCCCTGGGTGGCGCAGCGATTTGGCGCCTGCCTTTGGCCCAGGGCGCGATCCTGGAGACCCGGGATCGAATCCCACGTCGGGCTCCCGGTGCATGGAGCCTGCTTCTCCCTCTGCCTATGTCTCTGCCTCTCTCTCTCTCTCTCTCTCTCTCTCTCTCTCTCTCTCTCTCTCTCTGTGACTATCATAAATAAATAAAAAATTAAAAAAAAAAAAACAATTTCACAGAAAAAGAGCCCTTCTAGAGTAAATCAACCCCAGGTATTCTCTGGACTCATTTTCTGATTCTAGCTAAGGGCTAAGGGATTGGGCTTGGCCCTGCCAGAAAGATTCAACTCTGTGAGAGGAGAACTAGTCAACCTTTCAGTGGCAATGCTGGGCTGCCGTGACTCACCAGAGAGCCCGGATGAATGGCAAGCTCAGAATAGGAGGCATTCACTGAGTTTTGGGACTGCTCATGGGAGACTGTGGTGAGAAGCACTTCTAAACAACCCCCCCTGCAGTTTCTGATACTCATGAGACAAAGATTGTTAGAGGAAGGATAAATACTTGGCTAATATCTTCCCTTCAAGAAATTTGATAAAACTTACCTTCTGTGGGGTAAAGGGCTAAAGAAATAAACTCAAAACCTCTTGAGTGGAAGAACTAAAGCTTTCAGGGAGTAGGAAAGAGGCCCTTTCATTTCAAGGGTCAACAAATCTAGCCTGGCATTTTTGTAAAGAATACTTTCGAAGGAGAGTTGGATTGAATCCTATTAAAATTCTGACCTAGCCCATGCCCAGAACAACCTTGATTGAATGGAGATGATCAGCCCATCAGATGCAATGCTGCATAGCCTAAGGACCTCCTGCAGTCCTCATGTTTTTTTTTTTTTTTTTAGAATTAACTGAAGAATTGGGTAGGTTTGAACCTGCAGTTTGAGAACAGGAGTGACTCTAGGAAGGAACTTAAGAAAGGTAACAATGAACAGATTTATCCTTTAAGAACCTGCTCAGACCTCTTAGGTAAGAATGAGTCTATTCCAAGAGGTCTTTTTAAACAAACTGTCTCAAATAGTCTTTATTAAATTCCATTAGGGTAGTCCTCTGCTTGTCTACCCTGCTAAGGTTTAAAGGTAAGAGTTCTCTCTTAACCTCCAATGACAAAAAAAGGAGTTCTTGGCATGGGATCCATGAATGAAGTTCAGAGAGCCAAAATACTTGGGTGCAATTTTTAAAAACTGTGCATCTTCATTAACTACTATGTGAAATATAGAATTTTCTTCCACCAGAAATATAGGTAACTCATCATGGTAAAAGTAGCACATCTATAACTTTGCCACCAGCAGAAATCACATAGTTTCATATCACATACAACTATTGCAGATATTTGGAAATATCAGTCTCACTTCTCAGTACTTCAAAGTTATGGTAGTTATTCAACCCACTACTAGATCCCATTAAACACACACACACACACATACACACCTATATTTCATTCAATCACACATGTGCTTTTTAAAGTATTTGGGAACTTGTTCCCCACATCATTGATTTCCTTTTTTATGTTATATTATTTTAAAATATTTTAAGGAGGTATCCAAAAGCTTCATCACCCTACCAAACAGTTTGTATCAGTTTGACATAGATACTACAATGAATTACCACAAACTTAGTGGTAAAAAAGAACACAAAGTTATTATCTCACAGTTCTATAGGTGAGAAATTCAACAGGGGTCCCACTAGCAAAAATGAACGTATCAATAGGGCTGCATATTTCTGAAGGTTCTAGAAGAGAATCTTTTTCCTTGCCTCTTCCAGCCTCTAAAGCCACTTGTATATCTTGGCTCATAATCCCCTTCATCATCTTCAAAGCCAGCAGCATTGTATCTTCCTGACCATTCTTCCATAACCACATTTCCCTCTGACTCTGACCTCAGTCAAGAAAAGATTCTCTGCTTTTAAGGATCCATGTGGTTAGACTGGGCCCCTTGTGTGATCCAGAATAATCCCCATCTCAGGTCCATTTTGCCACATAAGTAAGCATATTCACAGGTTAGGATTTTAAAACACGGACAACTTTTGGGGAGCATACATTGTTCTTCCTATAATAAGGTCCTTGGTACATAAAGAATAAGAACATCTAGACACTTAGTAGACTACAGTAAGGAAACAGAATAATTTGATGAATAATCAGTGATGAAAGATTCCCTGAAGAGATGTTTATCTATAATACAAGAAGCTCTACATTATGTGTCTAGCCTCTAATATATGTGAAATATTGTTCTAGAAAACATATCATCACAGGTTACACTGATCCTGTCAGAGCTTGATGTCAGGCCTGATTGAATAGGTTTATTCCAGTTTGGCCTCAAATCTTAGGTTGTAACCCTTATTTTTAAGGCAACATTTTTAGAACATAGGCTGTCTGGTGTCTTATTTGAGAGTGTGGGTCTCTCCTCTTTAGGTATGGCCTTTGAAATCTTTGATCAGTCTTATAGCCTCTCAGCAGATGTTATATGACAAGCTTTCTAGAATCTTGCCTTGCTTGTGTTCACTTTAGTAGTTGGAAGATACAGTGAGAAATCTCAGCAAATACCTTGGAATTCTTTTTTATGGCTTTTTACCCTAACATATCCTGCCTCTTAAATTATATTTACCCAGTGAGCTCTGAAGTAGGATTTCTATTTTCTCAATTAATGGAGATCATCACACTTAGGCTCTACATTCCTGCATCACATTTCAAAATGCCACCAGGAAGAAGGCAGGGATGAAAGTGGGCTCCCTATGCACAACTCCTTTCTCTCAATGATTCCCACCACATATTGCTTGCTGTCCAGTGTCTGCATCATTGCAATGAAGTGTGGTACCCATTTACTCCCTTACCAAAGTTCTCTAGATATTCTATTTGACTTATCTTTGAGTGTATTAATCTTAATATATCTAAACTGCTATAAAATATATTCATTAAGTTATCAATTTTTAGATTTTGCATTTTTCTATTCTAGAATGTTCAGTGGTTACATTTATAGATCCCATCCCTCTCTTGATATTTTCTACAATTTCATCTATTTTATCCATCTTTCCCCCATTCTGTAACACATTAATCATAATTATTTTGAAGTCTTTCTTATTCTATGTTCTTGAAAAGATTGTGTAGAATCACTATTCTTTCTTCATTAAAGGTTTGGTGAATTTTCCATTGAAACCACTTATGCTTGGTGTTTTCTTTTATAAACTATTTTAAACTATATGTTCAATTCCCTTAATAAATATAATTCAGATGTGTTCTTGCACAAATATTGATAGTTTGTGACATTCAAGAAGTTTGGAAATTTTATAAAGATTTTAGAATTCATAAGCAAAAGTTGTTTACACTATTTCCATGTTTTCCTCTTAATAGTTATAGGATCAGGGGTGTCTGAGTGGCTTAGTGGGCTTAGTGGTTGAACATCTGCCTTTGGCTCAAGTCATGATCCAGGGGTCCTGAGATCAAGTCCCAGATCAGGTTCCTCACAGGGAGCCTGCTTCTCCCTCTATGTCTCTGCCTCTCTGTGTCTCTCATGAATAAATAAGTAGAATATTTTTTAAAAATAGCTATAGGATCAGTATTGAAATCCACTCATTTTTATAGTGATTATTGATATTATATCTATTTTTTCTTAGTAGACCTAGCTAAAGTTTACCAACTTTATTAATTTATTCAAAAAACTAGCTTTTGGCTTCATGGACTTTTTTTTTTAATTTCATTGATATCTGCTATAATATTTTTAATTTTCTCCCTTCTGCTTGTGCCAGGCTTAATTTGCTCTTTTTTTTTTAAGATTTTATTTATTCATTCATGAGAGACAGAGAAAGAGAGGCAGAGACACAGGCAGAGGGAGAAGCAGGCTCCATGCAGGGAGCCTGATGTGGGACTTGATCCCGGGTCTCCAGGATCATGCCCTGGGCTGAAGGCAGGCGCTCAACTGCTGAGCCACCCAGATGTCCCAATTTGCTCTTCTTTTACTGGTTTCTTGAGACTGACTCTTAGATCGCTGACTTTAGATATTTCTTCTTTGCCAATGTAATCACTGAATGTTAAAATTTTTCCTCCAGGCACTGTTTTAGTGGCATTCGAGGAATTTCCATTTGTCGTATTATCTTCATTTAGTACAAACTATATTTTTTTGTAAGCTTCTTTAATGCATGGGATATTTATAAGTATGTTGTTTAACATCCAGATATTTGAGAATTTCCCTGTATCTTTCTGTTACTGATCTTTAATGTAATTCCATCATGGTCTGAGAGCACACTCTGCATGATTTCTATCCTTCTACATTCGTTAAAGTTTGTCTATGTGGTCTATCTTTGTTAATAATGTACAGTATATATTTGGAAATAGCTCATATTCTACAGTTGCTGGTGGAGTATTCTATATATCCCAATTAGATCCTGTTGGTTGATTATACCATTCAGATCATCACTGAATTTCTGTCCACTTGTTTTATCAGTTATTCAGAGGATTGTTGAAGAATTAAACTATAATTGGATCTGTTTCTCCTTTCATATCAGTTACTGGTTTATGTATACTCTAGCTCTGTTATTTCATGAATATCCATTTACCATTATTATGATCTTTAGACAATTGACCTCTTTAGAATTTTGTAGCATCTTTCTTTATCCCTGATAATGTTTCTTGTTCTGCAATCTACCTTGTCTGAAATTGCTATAGCTATTTGATTTTCTTTTGATTAGTGTTTGCATGACATAAATTTCTCTACCCTTGTACTTCTAAGCTATTTGTATTTATATTTAAATTGTATTCTTCTATGTAGCACATAGTCAGGTTTACTTTTGTATACAGTCTTTAAATCTTTGCATATGGTATGTTTAAACAATTACCATTTAAAGTAATTTTTGATATGGCTGGATTAAAATCTTCCATCTTGCTAGTTGTTCTGTATTTGTTCCCTTTTCTCTTTCATTTTTTATGTTGTCTAAATTTAATTGAGCATTTTTATGATTACATTTAAACTCATCCATAGAAATATTATTCATGCATCATTTAAAAATCTTTTTTAGTGCTTTCCCTGGAATTTACAATATACATAATCTACAAAACTGAGCCAGCCATCAAATAATATTACATCACATATAATGTAAGAAACTTATAACATCATTCCAATTCCTCCTCTCATCCCTTGTGCCTTTTTAATTAAACATCTCATTTTATATGTACTATTTTATATATACTATAAATACATAATGCATTGTGTAATTTAAAGAAAAAACAATCAGTTATCCTAAGAGCACTTATAAATAAGCCAAAAAATATTTTTCATTTGTTCCATTTTAGATGGTCATAATTTCTTTGCAGCAGCAAACAAATCCAAGATTCTCAGTTGCTAAGTCAAAGCCTACAAATATAATTCCCTCCTTAGAATAGTCTCAGAAAGAGGTTATTACTGGGTAGTAGTTGAAGGCAGTGGCTATTTTGAGAAAGCATTATTGAAATTGAGAATGCATGGGTTATGAAAGGAACAGTGTAAAATAAGATTGGAGAGATTATTTGGAATCAGAATATAGAGAGTCATTAATATTTATGATGGTTTTTTTTTCAGTGCACAATTGAGTGATTTTCCACCCAATTATGTTTAGGGAAAATTTGTTTGACGATATTTTTAGGATGAATTAGATGGTTGCAGAAATGACTGTATTCAGAGAATAAAGTTAGAGCACCAGTCTAAGATAGTGGCAGTAAAAATGAAAAAAAAAAAAGGTAGATAAGCAATAAAAGAATTAACATACCTTGTTAACTAAAGGTAAGGAGAGATACAAGTGATAAAAATGATTCAAAGGTTTATAACCTGAATGACTGAGAGAATAGAGTCTGAATTGAGTTATTTTGGGGGGGAAAGATAGTTAAATTGCTTTTAGATTTGATTAAAATGCATGAGTGAAAAGTAAAAGAAGCTATTCAAAGAGGTAAAGGGGGAAGAATAAAGAGTATTCAGAGGTTGCACAGCCAGGATATCTCAAAAAGTACAAAACAAAACTAAATTTAATTTAAAAATTCCATAGGAAGGGTATTTTATATATAAGTCTAAAAAGCTAACACTTTGTTAACTAGTTTTTGAACTGGGGTGAATGAAACTGAATTTTAAAAGGTCCCTGAACCAGCTTGTTTCACAGAAGCTGACAAGGTAGGTAGACAAAATAAAAATACAGAGGAGTTGTATTTGTCAAAAGAGTGTCCCAACTCTGCTGTCAGAAGCTGACAAGGTAGGTAGAGGAGAGGAGGTAGGTAGGTAGAGGAGTTGTATTTGTCAAAAGAGTGTCCCAACTCTGCTGTCAGAAGCTGACAAGGTAGGTAGACAAAATAAAAATACAGAGGAGTTGTATTTGTCAAAAGAGTGTCCCAACTCTGCTGTTCTTTATAGGAATTTCATGCAAGCAGCTGATCCAAAAAAGAAATCTAATCCACTCTTGAGGGGGGAGAAAATCTGGCATACATCAATACAAAGACATCATAAGAAAGCAAGAAGGCAGAGTATGAAGGCTTGCTAAGAAATAAAAAGCGTATATTAAAAAAAATGAAATTGCAAAAAGATTTTAAAATCATAAACAAATATTTCATTACAAATCAAGATCAAAATAAATCTTAATTATCATAACTAAAATAAATAAAAATAGAAAACCTAGCTTGTCATGTATTTATTATATATTTAAAATCTCTAAAAAAAAAAAAAAAAACCCTCAATCACACAGGAGTTCCCTGATGAATTCCTTTAAATATTTAAGGAAGTAATATAAATAATAAAGAATCACTTCCAGAGAATAGAGAAGCCTGAACACACCATTCCATTTTTAAGGCCATCATAACCTTGATACTAAAACCTGACAGGGCCTTTTAGGGGGAAAAAAAAAAAAAACAACTCTTGAATGGAAATGCAAAAATATCATTTGAAAACTATTGCAGTATTCAGCAATTTATATAAAAAATAATGCATTACCTACCAAATTATATTTATTCCAAAGAATGCTAAATTATGAATATGAATCATCACATTTCCTTCCAAGTGGAGAAAATCATGACTATCTTAATAGATGAAGTAAAGGCATGTGATAAGATTTAAAACCACCATGATAAAAAAAAAATGAGTTTCAGACAGGTAGGGATATAAAGGAACTTCTTTTGACATGTGGAATCTTAAAAAATAAAACCATAGCAAATATATTTAATGACAGTATATCAAAAGCCTTATACATTGTGGGACAAAACAGGGGTCCCTACTTGGGATGAAGATCCCAGCCAATGCAACTCTAAAATATAAAGGATACAAATATTTATAAAAGTACATATAAAATTATAAGTGTATGGGAGGAAGAAATGCAATTGCTGTTTTCCACATATAATTTTTTTAAAGATTTTATTTATCCATGAGAGACACACAGAGAGAGAGAGAGAGAGAGAGAGAGAGAGGCAGAGACACAGGTAGAGAGAGAAGCAGGCTCTGTGCAGGGAGCTTGATGTGGGACTCCATCCCAGGTCTCCAGCATCACGCCCTGGGCTGAAGGCAGAAGCTCAACCGCTGAGCCACCCTGGTGTCCCTCACATATAATTTGATACACAGAAAGTTCAAATGAATCTACAGATACACTACTAGAATTAATAAGTTAATTTAAGTTTGCTAAATACAAGGTTAATATGGGCAAGTTAATTTCATTTTATATACCATACCAAATTTACTACAAAATTATTTTTCAAGTGATGTCATTCACAGTTGTGCATGTGTGCAATCAAAATCTAGTGAAAATATGCACAAGTATAAAATATTGAGAGAAATCAAATAAGTCTTAAATGTCAATATAAAAACATCAGTGGAATAAAACATTCAATATTCTAATCTGTTCAAATTTCTTCAGATTCAATAAAATCCTTGTCAAAACTTCAGCACTTTCTTTTTAGGGGGAGATGGAAGGATTAAAGTTGATCTTAAAATTTACATGGATATGCAAAGAACCTAAAATAAATGAAACAATTCGAGGAAAAAAAAGAAGATATCACTAGACATCAAGAGTTAGAAAGCAACCATAATTAAGAAAATGTGGTTTCAGTGTAAAGCTCATCAAGTAAGTAAACAGAACAAAACAGGGTTTCTAAATGCCAACCCATATACATATAAACCTCTGGTTTATGACAAAATTGGCCTTGCAGAACAGTGGGGGAAGGATAATCTTTTCAATCAACATTGCTTGTTCAGTTGGATAGCTGTATGAAAAACATCAGTTATGATCTCTAGTTTACACTATATTTAAAAATCAGTATCAAAGGACGTCTGGGAAGCTCAGTGGTTGAGTGGCGGCTTTTGGCTCAGGGCATGATCCTGGGGTCCTGAGATCAAGTCCCACATTGGGCTCCCCATGGGGAGCCAGGTTCTCCCTCTGCCTGTGTCTCTGCCTCTCTCTGTGTATCTAAAATCTTAAAAAAAAATCAGTATCAGGTAGTTTATAGTTCTTTATGTGGGACATATAATAGTAAAGTTTCTAGAAGATAAAATAGGTGAATATCATCATGACCTTGGGATTGAGAAATAGTATTTAAGCAGAAAAAAATAGGTAATCATTGATAAATTGGACTATATTAAATTTAAGACTTCTGTTTATCAAAAGACAGCATTTTCAGGTAACAATAAAGTAAGTTACAGTGTAACATATATATCTTAGAAATAATTAGATTTAAAATATAAAGAACTTGGTAAATAAGAACTTTAAAAACTCAGACAAGTCAATATAAAAATGGGAAAAATCTCAAACAGGCATTCACAAAAGACGACATCGAAATAGCCAATAGGTACATGGGAAGCATTCAACCTCACCAAGGAAATGCAAATTAAATTGACAATGAGATAATATTATACAGCACCCACTAATATGTCAGAGGTCCAAAATGAAAAAAAATGGACAAAAAAGTATTAAAACAAACATGAAGAAACTGCAACTCACATACACTTTTAATAGAAGTGCAAATTGGTACAACCACTTTGGAAACTCTAGGATAGTATTTATAAAAGCTGATATAGGCATGCTCTCTTTCTATAAGCAGGTTTCATAATGGTCAATGATCCCTGCCTCATGGTACTCATTCTACATAGCTGTTTCCTCCCACAGTGAATAGAACTCACCTCTGTAACCAGCAGGATATGGAAGAAATAATAGTGTCTGACTTCCAAGACAAGGTCATAAGAGACACTGCCTTTGTCTTACTCCTTTTTTGATCACTTACTCTTAGGGAAGCGAGCTACAATATCATGAGGGCGTTCAAGCAGGCACCTTGGAGAGCCCCACATTATGAGGGATTGAACCTCCTGCCAATAGCCATATGAGGAACCCATCCTGAAAGTGGATCCTCCAATCTCAGTCAGGACCAACATCTTGACTATAGTCTTACGAAAGACCCTTGAGCCAGGAATACACAGAGTCAAAACTGCTCCTGGATTCCTAACTAACTGAACTTCCATGAGATTACAAATGTTCATTTTTGTTTTAAGCCACTAAGTTTAGAATAATACACTCTCCAACCAAGCAATTCCACCCTTCTGTGAAAACCTCAAAAAAATATATATGCATATATATGTGTGCACAAAGAGACAAGTAAAACATTGCTTATAACAATACTGTTTGTTATTGTCTGAAATGGAAACAAACCAAATGTTCTTTAATATTAGAATACTATAACGAGAATGAAAATAAACTTCTGCTACAAGCAAAACCACAGATGAATCTCATAGGTATTGTATTGAGAAAAGGAAGGTGAATACACAAGAGAAAAAATTGTATGTTTCCATCAAATACTTTTTAATAACAGATAGAAAGAATCATGGAGACAGAAATCAGAAGTCAGGTCCTCTTCAAAGGGGAGATAACTGGAAGAAAATGTGAGAGGACACTGGCATGCAGCCATGTTCTATTTCCTGATCTGATCAGTGCTCACATGGGCAGGTTAATCTCATGAAAACTCATCAACTGATTTGTGCATTTTCTGCGCTTGTGTTACGCTCCAATAAATTATTTCCCTTGCAAATGATTTCTAAGAAATTCATCTTTTCATCACTCACAGTAATTCATAAAAAGTAGCTACTCTGAATATGTATTGAGTAGATAAGTTAAAGAATAGAACATTTTAGATTATATGACAAATAAGTCATGCTTTCTATTAAATTGTTAAAAACAATATTTCAGATGAACATTATCTGGTTCTCTATGAAGAAAACAAGTTGAATATGTATGTCTACATACAAGTTCATATACATACACACACTCTCATATGTAGTTAAGTTAACCTTCTGGTAATACAAATGAAAACAAAAAACCTTCAGATTCAATGAACTCTCTGAGCCCCAAAGGGATGCTTTCTTTCTCACATTCTCCATCATTTCATCTTCTACTAAAAGAGATGCTCCAATCTTGTGAATTTTACATTCACGTGCTCACATATTCTGCATATGGACGATATCTCTGTGATGACAAAAAGAATCAAATAATAAATGGAGATTGCACCAGCATTATTAATCAGTTAAATTTTAATTATGTTTATTGCTAAAGTTAATTCCCTTAAGAGGGCACTCTACTTGCTTGTATTCCATAAGCACTGCAGCAGACTCACATAGCACTTATAAACTGGCATGTACCATTAGCACTTGATTATATAAACAATGACACTCCACTTATCTAAAAATTATGTGACCATAATCCGCTTTCATCCAGGATGATTGCAATCTTGAGTTGCTGAAGGAGACAGCTGATCAGGGACCCACTGGCAAAGTTTGAAACAGGACTAGCCATGTCAACAAGAAGTGTACATTAATTCACTAGATAGCAGAGCAAGTGAAACTCATTGATCAATCCCTACCTGATCATACAATAAATATTTATGACTGCCTTTTATGAATCAGACATTGATGAGAACATGGGAATTAACAATGGGATAAAATGTCAGTCTTTGGCAGAGCTAGCAGAGAAAACGCACACACACAGCTGTGTTAAACAGCACCATTACAAGGGCAACAGAATTCTCTGGAGACACAAAGGAGTAAATGAGGGAGGAGAAAGCTAAGTGAAACACAGTGAATCATTGGTGTTTTCCAGAGGATGGAGGGAAACATTTTGGGAGTAGTAAAAAACCATTATAAGGAATGGATGCTTGAAACATCATGACATAGTAAGGCATATGCTAGCAATCCAGTATTCCAGAGAGGTAGTTTACAAGGATCAACTGTGACAGAGGAAGAGCATTAGGCAAGTTCTATGCCATCAACAATGTTATATGCCTCATGCTAGGGAGCCTGGACTATATCCCAAAGGATATGGGCCATTGAAGGCTTTAAGGAAGGCCAAAATCATAACTTTATTTTTCAGAAACCTTCTGTTAGCTTGGTTTTCTACTAAAATGGAGCCTTAGAGAAAGACTTGCGGTGGTTTATTTTCAAGATGGTCTCAAGATCCAGAGTGGGATTCCTGAGAAAAAGAAGCAGGAAATGAGGAAAAAAGAACATAAAGACTTAGTGTTGAGGTCACCACTATAGGCAATAGGAGCTTGTTTCTGCTTAGGCCTTTTGAGAAATGTAAATATTTCCCAGAATTATCTGCCCAAATGATAGGAGGTAGGGGCATTTATTCTTTAGCGCTTGTTCACGATGGGCCTGGGGCTTCCCCTGGGAATCTTCAGTCTCTCCAATTTTTTTTTTTTTTTTTTAGTTTAAGATTTTATGTATTTATTTGAGAGAGATCATGAGCAGAGGGGAGGGGCAGAGGGAGAAGCAGGCTCTCCACTGAACAGAGAGCCTGAGATCATGACCTGAGCAGAAGGCAGATGCTTAACTGACTGAGTCACCCAGGCACCCCAGTCTCTCCAACTTCTAAGCCCCACTTGCACTCCCTGAGTGAGCCCTCAGGCACAGCCACAGAGCAGAAAGTAAAGATGTACCTGTGGGAGGCTGATACAAGAGAACTGCTTTCCAGAGGCTGAGACTAGGGATACCAAAGGCATCTAATACAAATCTCTTTGGAGCACAGATTATTGGATGTCTGAGTAGCAATCAGCATAGTACCTTAGGATAGAAATGTGAGGGGAAAGTGGTAGGTCCCAAAGAAGACAGCAGCCTTCCTGACTGTCTTTGTGACATGTTAATAGGCGAGCTTCACTTTTTTTTTCTTTTTAGCTTTACCAAATGTTGGTTTTTCTTGGCTTGGGTACTATACATTGCAAATTCCAACAGATAGTATTATTTTTCTTAAGCAATATCTTAAATATTTTTTAATGAAGGAATCCAGGACAGAAGTTAGATGGTGTCTGGTGGACATTATACATGGTTAATTTCAACTTAATTTGCATTATAGCTCAGAACATAATTCTAGGTGTGCTGAAACTTTAACAATTTTAGAAGTTTTATGTCTGGTGATCTTATTCATTTGTCAATAGCTTTGTCCAAAACAACAATGGTTTCCTAGAGTTGAATGTTTATATCAGCATTTCTTACCACTCCATGCAAAGCTTTTATATGGCACTTTGACTTATTTATTTTTATGGCTCATTTCCCTTATTTTATAAGCACCAATATGGACAATCCTTCAGAATTTGCCAAAAAGATATTCAAACACAGAAGGACATGTTTATCTTTTGATGGTGGATATTTACTCATTTGAGATGGAATTTTGATAAGAATCTTCATTGTGCAAATATTAATAGTGAAACATAGCCAAGGTAATGAAGAAGTCTCAAAAACAAATGCTTCTATACTGGCAGTGACTCAGGTCTCTAGTATTATGAATATTGAATATTGGTAATGCTTGATTCCCCTGTCCCGAAGGTGAATCATCAGAATATTAAAAAACTTCTCAAAGCAATGAACAGATATCTCAACACTCACTATGTTGTTCCAGTTCCCTCTCTCTTATTTCTTCACTATTCATTTTGAATTTAGAGTCAGTCTTCTGTGCCTGCCTATACATAAAGGATTTTATGAAAATAGAACATTGTGCTGTGTTATAATTAGCCAATTATCTTAAAGCCTTTTCTTTAGACAATGGATCCTATGAAACAATTCTTACCAAATCCTACTTTGGATTAAAACAAATCAGAAATATGTCCATTTCTTCTAGATTGCCTAATTTATTAGCGTATAGCTGTTCATAATATGTTTTTAAAATCGTTTGTATTTTCTTGGTGTTGGTAGTGATTTTTCTCATTCATGATTTTATTAATTTGAGTCTTCTCTCTCTTCTTTTTAATAAGGCTGGCTAATGGTTTATCTATCTTATTAATTATTTCAAATAACCAACTCCTGGTTTTGTTGATCTGTTCCACAGTTCTTCTGGTCTCGATTTCGTTGAGTTCTGCTCGAATCTTTATTAACTGTCTTCTTCTGCTGGGTGTAGGATCTATTTGCTGTTTTTTTCTCTAGCTCCTTTAGGTGTAAGGTTAGCTTTTCTCTATGATCTATAATTTAAAGATGTCTTGGAATATCAAGATTCTCCATGACACAGCTTTATTGAATTATTTTCCACTGTTTGTCTGAGTTTCTTATCACATGTACCATCTACTCACTATTCCTTATAAACATATTCAATTTCACTACTTTCATGCCTAACATGTCCTTTCACCACCAACTTAAGTGCTCTTGCTTAGGTCTCAGTATTATATATCCTAGAGAGCAAGACAGGATTCGGTCTACACTCCTTCATTCCTCTCAACATCTAATACTATGTTCAGGACCTGGAAGTTGGCTTTGTTCTAATACTTTCTCTTCCTATCTGACATATGTGATATCTTTTAACATGTGCATATCTTCCGACATATACATATCTTCTTTTTTTATTTTTTTAAATTTATTTATGATAGTGAGAGAGAGAGAGAGAGAGAGAGAGAGAGAGAGAGAGGCAGAGACACAGGCAGAGGGAGAAGCAGGCTCCATGCACCGGGAGCCCGACGTGGGATTCGATCCCCAGTCTCCAGGATCGCGCCCTGGGCCAAAGGCAAGCGCTAAACCGCTGTGCCACCCAGGGATCCCCATATCTTCTTTATGTAAAGAAAAATACACAAAAAGCCTTAACAGTTGTGGGTTGTGTCTTATTATTTCTATACTCCAAACTGCAACATTTGCTATACCACCTATAAGCATGCCTGATAAATACTCACTGAACAAAGGAATGGATGGAGGAATGGCCCTATAACCTCCTAGTATATATTCCAACTTTGAAAAAAAAAAGTGGGGTCATAAGATATTGATGTTTCGAAGCTCTGGTCAAACTAGATTTTATAAGTAGGTGCCCAATGGTTTAGGAGAAGATTCAGAAGCCTAAGGCTAGTCAAGCAAAGGATCTTTTCCAGGAGGAAATGGTATTCTTTCTCTTATCAAACACCAATACTCGTTTTGATTCTACATTTAATTCCCTCTTGCCTCTTAAATATCCAACTCACACTACTTCTTTGTCTTTTGAGACATCAACAATTTCTAACTTTCTAGTTCTTTTTAATTCAGCAAACATGATCATACTTCCACTGCTGTAAAAAAAAAAAATCCTCTAGAAAGGCATTCCTGTTCTCTATAACTTCTGGATGGATCTAGATTTTGTGAGATTTAAAGCTTATTACAATTTATGGGGCCTCTTTGAGAAAAAAAAAACAGAAAAGTATAAATACAGATTAGGTAAAAAGAAATGTTTATTGTGAAAAACAGAAATTTCCACAACAGACAAGGATTAGAATAACTAGGCCCTTTTTTCTGAGATCTCTTTGGGATCTTATCAGAAGTGTTTACATGGAAATGCTTCCATTGCAGCTGGGTGTAGAACATTCCATACCTCTCAGCAATGCCCTGCACTCAGGGGACCCATGCAGACGATTGTCCCTAAAGCCTAAGCTCATTACCTTCAGGGAAAGTCAGCATTTGCTATTGCCTTGTTTTTGTCCCTGTGCTCAGAGCTGGGCCTCTAAAAGGAATATTTGATACCCTGCTTCCATTCCCTCCTGTTATATTCATTCTGCTACTCACTGCAGGTGGAGTCCATCTCTGCTGCCCCATTGTAATTTTGTTTGAAAGTCATTTGGAATTTCTTTCTTGTCAAATCATGTTGATAATTTTCAGTATTAGTTGCCTAAATTTATTTATTTATTTATTTATTTATTTATTTATGCCTAAGCACTTACATTTGTACTTGCCCATCAGTTCTTTTTCCTTGACTTCTAATGCTTCAGGTTTTTTTCTTACTTTCCTTAACTGCTCTTTTTAATTTTGTTCTTAGGATCTTTAAGTGTAATTTTACCCTAAGTTCTCCCTGCAACCCTATTTTAATTCTATAGAGTATATTCTTATTTCCCTACAAAACATCTTATTTTTTCAAATATTCTTCTTCTGTCAAATCTGATTCTCAGAATTTAGGTATTTCTTCCTAAATTCCCAGTGTGTATGTCCAAATACTTGTGTAAAGTTCCTGAGGTGAGAACATAATTGATTTATTTGTTCAAGGATCAACGTGGAGGCTAGTATGCCAAAACTAATGAATGAGTAGAGAGGAGGAGGAGATGAATTAGGAATGTTAGTTACTATAGTATATATCAATGGAGTACTTGCAGCAGAGTTGTTAACAAATTGCTTTGAGTTGTTTATTGTTTATATCACTTCACCTCTAGACTGAACTCCTTGAAAAAAGAAACTATATTCTCTTTGCCTCTGATTTCTCCATACCTTTTTACTTGTACACAATTTATTGATTGAATATATGAATGAATAGAAAGATTACTGTGAAACTTGCTCTATGTGAGTAAAAAATAAATGTTTCTTGGTAAAATACCCATACATTTATAAGAACACAAGAGAGAATTCTTATAAAATTTCAAGTGGAATTGCATATCTTTTGATTTTAAATAAGTTTATGACCAAGCTAAGTGAGATATTGACCTTTAAAAAGTATTCTATTTGCTTTCTGAATTTCATTAAACTTACAATTGATTTGTGAAGTTATATAAAAAATATATAAACTTTCTCGAAATTGCCTATAATATTAAATTGGTAAACTGAAAATTTCAGCAATAAATTGGCTTCATGTCTAGAGTACTAAGTAAATAATTTTCTTTCAATAGTCTTTTATATTTGATCAGTTCAGTGGTTAGGATGAATGACGAGATACTGTCTACATGTTTTACATTTCCAATAGAGAAATAGAGACACTAAAGTTCGATAATAATTTACAGATGATATAAATATTTCTAAAATTATTTAAGTGTTATAAAGCTATCACTTATACTATGATTACCTTTAACATAACTAAAAAACAATTGAACCCCAATAATCCCCACCTCCTACATTTTTTAATGAATTCTGGCAAAATGAAAATAAGATAGCAATGTGATTATACTATCACTTTTGGATTTACAGATACTAAACTCCTCCTGAAAATGAAGAAGTATGGATCACATAGTAAAAGTAAAAAAAAAAAAAATCCATGAATACTATCTTTAGCAATCTAGGAGTCAGAATATCCCACAAAAACCTAGAATAAAAATAAGTATGGCCAAATCATAAATAGCAGCAGGATTGAGGCAAAATGAGTAACTATATAGTGGAAGCAGCTGAAAGGGGAGGAAAGCACTCAAATTCGGCTTCCAGATCATTTAATTCAGTAGATGGGTGCAAGTCAAAAATGGATGGCAAATTCCATGAGGTGGAGCTGCAGTAGTGCACCTAGTCATTTACTTTCTGTAGAAGAAAAACAACTCGAAGTGAGAATGTGCATAAGTTCATGGGTAGTGGCTGATGGCCTGGTCATCTGTTGGAAAGCTGGAAGGAAAAGGGCTGGATGATCAAAGACAGAGAAGTCAAAGGATAGAGACATGTGGATGGAATCAAGAGGGTGAGCATAAAGAGTAAAATTGTCACACCACCTCTTAACACCCACCATGACAGCGTTGCTGGAGTCAATGAACTATCAAGTGGATAAAATGATTTGCCGAATTGGTAGTATCCAACAGTTGCCACTAGCCATTCGAGAACTGGTATGACTGATAATTAAATGGAAGGAGTGGCTAAAGGGGCAGAGAAAGAAGCTACACATGAGTCCAAAAGCATGGACTCTTATTTAAAATGTACATCTAGCTACACTTACCTCTGAATATTCAACTTGTCACCAACAAAGACTTATATTGAGCCTCTAATATGACACAAATCTTTCAGGAGATAAAATCAGCCACTTGGAAATAAATTCCACTGAAACTTAGGTGTCTTCTATGTTGGTGGTATGTGTAGAGATCCCAGTGATCTAGGACATATTGAGATATCCTTTTCCAAGTGACTTCTTCTTTGGATTTTGATATCAAATATATCTCATTTAGGCATGCTACTTAGACTGATAAGATCACTAATCCAAAGAGCTGCCAGTTTTGAGTAGGGTTCATAACAGGAGAAATATCTGCAGTAAGTCTAGGCTACCATGCAAGCTCCTCTGCCATGTGGGCCGCGTTGCCCTGTAAATCTGATAGTTCTTGAATTGTCTGTGGCAGATATGAATGAAGTATGGATTATTTGACAGGCATTTACAAGTGACTCATAGTACAAACCTCAGGGTTTTAGAGAAAAGCAATTTTCTACCAATAACTATTCTCCTTTTGAAAAATAGGTTTTGGATTACTATAGGGCTTACTTTAGACAGAACGCCTGATTATAGGCCAAGATATTGTTGTGTTACTTGAAATGTTCTTTATGAATTGGGCATTTTCTGACCTACCCAGCCATCAAGTTATGTATGCACCATAGCGTTTCATCACCAAATGAAAGTGGAAGATACTTTCACATATGTGAGATAGGCTTCAAGAGTTCTAAAAGTATAAGTAAGTTTTATGAATAAATGGCAGATATGCCAATGACCCATGATCATGTCCTATCCCCTCTCCTTCTTCACCTGAATCTGCGGTCTCAAGTGGAATTCCCTATGGCCAATGACTCAGAGAGAAAAAATCTAGACTGGGCAGCATATCTACCATTACAATCCCATAGAGTATCCCTGAAGGACCGTTCTCTTAAGTAGGCACTTGTCTTTTATTAATAGGAAATTTTTAGAACAGTTTTAGGTTTACAGAAAATTGAAGATAGTATAAAGTGCCCATAGAACAATTCTCTCCCCACCCCTCATCTCTTCTCACACTCTACCCTATAATTAACATCTTGCTTTTGGGTATAAACTTTGTTACAACTAATGAATTGATATTGATACATTATTTTTAACTGAAGTCCATAGTTTACATTAAGCTTCAGTATTTGCATTTACGCTTCTGTGGTTTTGAGAAATGTATAAGGTCATGAATTCATCACTATGGTATTATATAGAACAGTTTAACTGCCCCAACAATCTTAATCTCCACCTATTCACCTACAATCCCTGAAAAACACTGATATTTTACTGTCTCTACAGTTTTGCCCTTTCCAGAATACCAAATAGTTGAAATCGTACACTATGTCCATAGCCTTTTAAGATGGGTTTCTTTTACTAAGCAGCATGTCAAGAGCTGAGCTGGAGAAAGCTAAGCTGTCAGGTGTTAAGGTGGTCATTTAAGATAATAATCCAAAATGAAAGTTAACAGTCAAGCCTTTAACCACTTACAACAATGGATAAACAAGAGGCTCACTAGGATAAAGCACTAGTCCCCTTGTTCCACTGGAACATCTTCCCCATGGAATGGTGCCAGAGGAAAGTCATATGTATCAGTGCAGATGGGAGAATCTACCAAGGGAGCCTTGAATAAAAGGCTCCTGCTGTTTTATGGACCTGGTTGGGGGAAAAGGAGAAGGAAAAGGCTAGAAGTGGAAAAGTACTGAATATGGAGTCAGAATGGAGAAAAATATTTCAAGTCCCTCAAATAAGGTGGTCATGGCAGTGGCACCTGAGAAAGGCTTCAGTAAAGGGCTCCCAAATTGAGGCAATATTGAGGCAATTGGATATCTAGGAATGTAGATATGCCTAAGAGCATGGCTTGCTGGGGTGGGGAGTGGGGAGGCTCTGAGTACCTGACTGTGGTACTTTTTAGATTGTGTATTAAGTCGGGTGTGGGAAAGGCAGCTTTCCCTCATCCTCATGAGGCCTGCCAGATAAGGGCTTTGTAACTGTCTACAGTCAAGACTGAAAGGTAGCACGTAGGATTTTGGCCAGGAAATCGACTCCTCAATATATCTTTAAATTTCTTCCAATATCTTTTCTTGGCTTGATAATTCTTTATTTTTAATTAATAAATAATATTGCTGTATGGGTATACCAGTTGTTTATCCATTCACCCCTTAGAGAACCTCCAGGGTGTTTCTAATTCTGTGGAATTATGATTAAAGTTGTTCTAAACATGCAATGAAGGTTTTTGTGTCAACTAATCTGAGTAAATAGGAGGGTGATTGCTGGATCACATATGTTGAGACTATACTTGGCTTGTAAGAAACTGCCAAACTCTCTTCCACAGTGGTTGTGCCATTCCACATTTCCACCAGCAATGAATGAGAGTTCCAGTTGGTCCTCATCCTTGCCAGTATTTGAAATTGTCACTGTTTTGGATTTTCACCATTTAGTCATTGTTTCAATTTGCAACTCCCTAGTTACATGTTGTCATAAACTGAATGTTTGAGTCCCCATAAAATTAATATATCAAAACCCTGTCCCCCAATGCGATGGTATTAGAAGGTGGGCCTTTGGGAAATAAATTAAGATTATATGATCTCATAAGGGTGGAATCCTCATGAATGGGAATAGTGCCCCCATAAGAGTAATAAAACCTGCTTCCTCTCTCTGTGATATGTCATGTGAGGTTATGAGGAGAAGTTAGTAGTCTGCAACCTGAAAGGTTTGTCACCAGAACACACCCTCACTGGTACCTTAATCTCAGTGTCCAACCCCCAGCACTGTGAGAAATAAATTTGTTGTTTATCAGTCACCCAGTCTAAAATTCTTTATTTTAGTAGCCTAAAAAGACATATGTGATATTAAGCACCTTTTCATATGCCTATTTGCATGTGTATATCTTCTTCTGTGAGGTGTCTGTTCAGATTTTTTTTTGTCCATTTTTTATTATTGTTGTGTTTGAAGAGGTCTCTTTATTTGTTTGTTTGTACTTTTTATATAGCAGTGCTTTGTCAGACATGTGTTTTGCAAAAAAATTGTCCCAATATATGGCTTTTCTTTTCTCTTGACAGTGTCTTTTATAGTGCTAAAGATTGCAATTTTAATGAAATCCAAATTATCAATTTTTTTCAAAAATTATACTTTTGGTGTTGTATCTAAAAACATACCACCAAACCAACAGCCACCTAGATTTTTTCTTATATTATCTTCTGTAAATTTTATTATTTTACATTTTACATTTAGGTCTGTGATCAACTTAGAGTTAATTTTTGTGAAAGGTGTAATGTAAGGTCAAGATTCAATTTTATGCATGTGAATCTCTAGTTATTTCAGCATTTTTGTTGAAAAGACTATCCTTTCTCCATTGTATTGCCTTTGCTCCTTTGTCAAATATCAGACTATATTTGTGAGGTCTATTTCTCCTGGACTCTCAATTCTGTTGCATCTATCTGTTTGTCTGCCTTTTCACCAATTCCACACTGTCTTGATTAACATAACTTTGAAATAATCATTTAAGTCAGGTGATATTATTTCTGATGATGTTCTCATTTTTCAGCGGTGCATTGTTTATTCTGGGTCCTTTGCCTTTAAGCATAAACTTTAAAAAAAATTTTTATATATAAACTTTAGAATCAAGTTGTTGATACCTACAAAATAATCTGCTGGGGTTTTGTTATCATTTTGATTCACATATTGAATTGAGAATAGCAAGTATAATATTGAGCAATGCACTGGATTTTGCATTTTGCTTGGAAAGCTAGAAACATGAATTTGAATAATCAGCAATCTCTAATAATTTAGCTGATAGTTGGGAACTTGGAAGAAACACGAGAGGGAAATTAGTTAAAAGATCCACGAGAAAGAGTATATAAGTGGGTACAGGGTTTGAAGATATTTGTGCCCATGAAAATTCTCATCAGAAAATAACTTCAGCAAAGAAGGATTTTAATAATGAAATGGTTAGAACGACTTATTCTGTAGATATGTCAATCATCTAACCTCACCTTGCTTGGGACTTATGATGAAGTGGCCATGTTTGTAAAAATGGATGTTTTACATGGTCTTAGCAATATAGACTTTCACTCACCAAAGACCAATCTAGTTTCAGGCACTACTATGTGAAAAAAATCAACCAATTCTGAGCTCCTCATGAGTCCATACCAGCCAGACAGCTGGTGTCAGATTGATCACATAGGACTACTTCCATCAAGAAAATTGAAATCTTTGCAACTTTTGGTTCTCTCTGCTAGAATAGACATATCCTGTAGATATGGATTTACTTTCCCTGCCCACAATGCTTCTTCCAAAACCATTATCTGTGGATTTATGGGATGCTTTATTTGTTGTCATATTTTTCACATAGCACTGATTATAACCAAAAACAAAGCAAAACAAAAAATTCATCTGATAGCAAGTAAAGTGAAACACTGAACTCATGCTCATGGAATTTATTAGTCTTACCACATGTCCCATCATCCCAAAACTTCAGCTTTACAGAACATTGCAATGGACTTTTGAAGATTCAGTTATGGTGCTAGGTAGAGGACACTACTTGTAGGGCTAGAGTAATATCCTCTAAGATGTAGTATATGGTTTAAATTTGAAACTAACAAATACACTGTTTATCCCATACCCAGGATTCATGGGTATAATAATCAAGGGGGTAGAAATGGTAGTGGCTCTACTCACTAGTACCCTACTGAGACATAAACAAAATTCGGCCTTCTTGTTACCATTACTTCAGATTCTACATGGCCAGAAATCTTAGTTTCCAAAGGAAGAAAGCTTCATTAGGGAACGTAGCATGCTTCTACCAGGACACATGGCAGTAGTTCTAATAAACTGGAAGATGACAGTGCTACCTGACAACTCTGTGCTCCTCTTCCAGTACATCTAGAGGGAAAAGGGGGAGGTGGCCCTGAATCCTCTGTAATAATTGGTCCTGACTACCAAGGAGAGATTAGGTTATTACAGCACAGTGAACATGAGGGGGAATTCATCTGGGATGCAGAAGTCCCCCGGCCTGCTTCTTATTATTCATTGGATCTTGTGATTAAAATCAAGGAATAACTGCAACAATCAACAGGAAAATATTAATGGTTCAGACTTTCCAGAAATTAAAGTTGTGTTACCCCATCAGGCAAGGAACTAAGACTAGCCAAAGTGCTTGCTAAAGGCAAATGGTATAAAATACAGATAGTGGCAAAAATGGTAATTTTAAATATCAGCTACAACCATGTGATTGGTTGTAGGAATGAAGATTGTCACAGTTAGGAGAAACTGCTTCTCTTATTTTAATATGAATATATGTATGCATATACTAACCATTTTTTCATCTTATTTTCTTCCATTCCCATACCATAAAATATAAACTGTGGTAATGGTAATTAAATTATATCTAAATACTTAAGTTGTAGGATATCAAACCTAAATACCTAAGTTGTAGGTGAATGTGACTCAACTAGAACAGGAATGAGCATCTCCCAAAGATCAATAAAGGATGGTGTATCCTCTGCTGAGGAGAAAGTTGCATATTTGGGGTTGTAAGAAGGATATGTACATTATGTTTGGCAAGGATATGATTTTTCTCTTGTCTTTGCTGGAAATGAAATTAACTGTAGTTTACTTTTTATATACCTTTATAGTTTTACATCTAATGTTACTTTCTAAACAGTTTCTTCTTCCTTCTACTATTTAGTGTCCCCACCCCTCTTTTCACACATACATGCGCTGTGATATCAGAGAGACACACACACATACAGCCTACAGGTTCTATTTTTCAGGAGCACCTTAGCTATAACATTTATCAATACCTAGTTTCACTGCTATATTCCCTCCAAAAGACAAATAACCTAGCTTGCTTTCACTTCTCTTCAAATTCCTCCTATCTGACCTAACCATCGCAGCCCTTCCACTTACCACAATACCAGCACTGACTGAGATCCGACTTTCTTTCAATTCAAACATTTCTCTACTGTTATTTGTTAGTTTATTAGATTACTTTATACCAAACCCCTTTTAAATCTTTAATATTTCCTGAGTTGGGATTTCAGAAGGGAGCTTGTAGATTTTATTAATTCACGATCTTAGCAAGACCCCTAATTTCTTTTCTGATCCAGACATTCTTTGTGATGTTTAAAAATAGTACCATCAAATTTTTGAAACTCTTTCTGCATTATTTTATTCGGTTAAATATGTGACTAATGCTACTGCTTATCAACAATCAGGTCAATGTGATTAGGGTGAAAAAGTAGTAAAATAATACTATGTAAATGCAAAGTACAGGTCAAATTCTATTAAAATCATACAGACTTGCCAAATTTGTTGTGTTCTTGAATGTTAGAAAATAAGTAAGCAGAAAATATTAAGTACAAAAGTAAAACAAAATATGAAAGTGTCATTTTTTAGAAGTTTTAAATGTGATATATAAATTAGGGTAATACATGTCACAGAATGTTTAATTCATCATTCAAAGAACATTGGAGGAACAAAAATTTATATAGTCTCTTGGGAAAATCATATCAATTAATTTTGCAGGTTAGAGTCTTATAGGGCAGTAAATATATGGAACTAACTTTTCTACAAGACAGAACTCAACTCAGTCCTAATCAAAAGGTCTCCTGCATAGTTAAATAATTTCTAGGAAGTCCTGTCTGACAATGTTCTGGTATCACAATGGAAGGACATGCAATAATATTTACCTTGTTTCCAAATTTTGGATATTTATTTCAACAATATAAAATTATTCCTTAGTCTTATAAATCAATCATATTCCACTTCTATTTATTCTTTCCAATCCCTGACATTTTTAATTATTTAATTTAATATTATATAATAGGAATCTAATAAATAAGGCTACTAATTTTATCCCTCACAAATCCTGACAGTTAGAGATAGAGTTTTTTCTAAGCCCTAGTCCCTGATCCTATCAAGAATTATTTGTGTTTTAAAAATAATTTCTTCACTCTCTTTATAGTTCTCTCTCTTACTTTTCCTGCAACTTAGGGCATTGACTCCTGAATAATTTTTGCACTTTCAAGGTAAGTTTTCCTTTTTCCTATATTGAGCTAATTTATCTTCTCAAGACACTAATATTACTAGAAACTATGTTTTATCTTACTTTACCTTAATATTGTCTCTTTAAAATGAACTGCATGAAAAATTTAGTCACATATTTAACATTTAATTATCTTAAGATAAATGTTCAATGCCTTTTTACTTTTTTTACTCTTATTACTAAATGAAAAATTATAGTCCCTTATGTAGCTTTAAAGAAATGATGATGATGATGTTTAACCTGAGTACAGTGCTCAGAGTTTACCAATGTTTTCACTTTCCATGTCCAATTTTCCCTACAATACTGATAGGTAGACTAGACCAATAGATGATCCTCTCACAAAGATATTAACACTGAAATTTATGGAATAAGTGAATTTACTACTTTACTAGTGAACTCTAGAACCACTAATCACAGATCCTTTACATCTGAATTCTATCCTTTTTCCAATATGTCACATTCTGTGAAAATATTTTCTCAACTGCAAACTGCTACACAAATATGCAGAGTTATCATTACATTTATTATTCCTTCCCTTTTGTCTAACTCTATACTACAGTGTATATTCATTCACCCAGTAGAAAGAAGTTAGATATATGAAGCTAAAAGTGAAGCTTTCCCCCTAGTTTGTTAAACAAATAAACCAGACTCCAATTTATGAAACCATTACTGAAAATGCAAGCCCTGATGCTTGCTGATACCTATCCCAAGTTTATACAAGGAATAAAATAGGTCTATATAATAATGCACTCCCTATATAATAAACACTCCCTGGAGAGACCTTAATATGAAAAAGCTGTTCCCACTAGACAGCATGCCCCTCTTTGTAAGATTAGGGATGGATTATAAAATTTCTTTGCCTTTAGGCGGTTTCTTTCCTTTTGCCTTTAAAAGATCCCTGTAATTGCTAATCGGGGCTCTTTTCCTCCTCGGAGGGGGAGAGCCCATTTGCGCAAACGTTCAATAAACCCTCTTGCTAATTGCAAAAATAAAAAATAAAATAAAAAAATAAATAAAATAAAATTTCTGAGTGATTTAATGGATTACGTAAAGAAGAAAACTAAGTGCTATTTAACTGTAAGGAAAACAAAACAAACAAATAAAATGCGAAGTCATTCTAAATTGTAATCAGCATAGTTATCACTAGCATCTTCAACTGCAGGAACAATTTGACTGTAAAAATGAGAATCTGACTGATTCTCCAAACATGGTGTTCCATAGCCCATCTTTAGCTTGGCATTTACTGCTGGGATTACCATAGGCAATCACTGCTCTCTACTATAGGGAAGGAGGTCAAGACTCAGTTGGAAAGAATCAAAGACTAAAATCCTGCCGTTTAAGAATAAATGAGAATCAGAGAATCAAGAAAACTTCAGAGTTGCTGGGAATCAATAAGGACAGTTTTGAGTGAACAACTGGGTTTTTATCCTCCTTTCTTTTGTATTTTTTTAAACAAATTAGGCATTGACATTTATAAAAGCTATTTTGTAATAACTTTGGAAGCATAAGAAAATTCTATTATTTTTCAAAGAAAAATTAAACTTGCACTTTTTTCAGATTTTAAAGTATAAAGTGAACACAATCCAGTTGTAACAAATTTTTACTCCCTATTTATGCTCTGACTGTCCCATTTTTTGTTTTTGCTCACCTTCTTCTGCCAACCTCAATAGTTCTTAACTTTTAATTGTGACATTGGCAAATTTGAAAATGTGATGAAAACTATGGTCCCTAACCTTGGGATCAAATGCAAAAACATATAAAATTACATAATCAGGTTATGAGTCCCTAGAATCCTATCTCTTAAGCCCAGCTGAAGAACCTTTACTGCTTCTGTAGTGTTCTTTTATCCTTTGCCTGTCAAACTCTGATTCAACTTTCAAGACTCAATCCAAAATGCCACCCCTGAGAAGTCTTCTCTATTTCTCTCTCTATGCAAATTGACATTTATTATTCCCTCCATTATGCTTATACCTTTATTATAACCATTTAATCATTTTCCCTTCCTTCCTTCCTTCCTTCCTTCCTTCCTTCCTTCCTTCCTTCCACAATCATTAAATAGGCACCATAAATACAAAATGAATAAAATGATTTCTGTCCTCAAGGAACTCTTGCTGTGCTGATGAGACTTACACTAACGTGTGACCATGTGAGATAAGAGCTAATATATAGTCCAGGAAATGCCATGGAAGTACAGGGAAAAGGATGCTCAGAGTTTCTTACTGGTATACTGAACCTTATTTATAGAGTTCTATAATTTACCAAAAATTTATCTTCATTTGATATCCCCAATTTTTCCCGTTGCATCAGTATTAATAACAAACTTATAGTTGATGAAGTAAATTAAGAGAAGTGAAATATTGTACAGAATGATCTAGCAAGTAAATAATGAAACTAAAATTCAAAAAATGTCTTCTGACTCCAAAGTCAATACTTTCTTTCATACTGTGGAAGGTTTTTCCTATCATGACGTAAGTGGATGTAAATTTGTGTCCATTTTCTAACTACATTTTAAGGTTCTTGGGCTAAGATATCACATCATTTTCATTTCATAGTGGGAGGGAGTAATAGGTGATAAGGACTGAGGTTAGGGTTGGGAAAAAGCCAAGAAGGACATTTTAGTCTATTTGGTGGGCTTTAGTTTTTTATCTCGAGTTGATCAAAAGCCATTCATGGGTTTTGAACAAATAAGCAAAAATCTTGATTTGTAACTTAAAAGGGTCACTGACTCTCTGTGGAGACTAGACCACAAGAAGTCTAATTAAAAGATTTTATAATACCCTAGGTGAAATTTGGTGGCAGTCGGATCTAGGTATCATTAGTAAATAAGATAAGAAGTGGCCAAAGTCAAAATATATTTTACAAATAGAGATGAGATCATTTGTTTATAAATTTGATGTTGAAAGAAAGAGAGGAGTGAAGACTATCTTTAAGGTTAAGGCTATTTATTTGAAATGGGAACCCTGAGCATTGCAGTTTGAATGGAATAGCAAAATGGAGAGTTTGTTTTTAGATATGTTAATTTTGACCTGCCTACTGGACAACCAAATGGAGATTCCAAGTAGTTGGATATAAGACATTGGAGTTCTGGAGAGAGATTCAGACTCCATTTAAAAGTTGGGAAGACATTAACATAGAGATGGCATATAGAGGAATTTTAGGGATAGGAGTGATGAGGTCAGGGAAAAGCAGGAAGAAGGAAATAAAATGAAATTAGAAGTGACATAAGACACAGATGGGTCAATGCCTAGCAAAAGGAAGAAATTATTCCAAGAAGCAGATAACCCATTGTTTCAAATGTTTAGTATGTTGAATTTTATGAAGACTGTTGCATTACCAACAGGTATCATTGGATACCAGGACCTGAGCAGTTTCACCGAAGTGAAGTGAATAAAAGCCTACTAGGAATAGTTCAGGGGAAAATGGGAGGAGAAAGATTGGAAATGGTGACTCTGTTAAATGATGATGCTTGACCCTCAGGCAATTCTAGCACTAAGTGACCAGAAAGTCCATTAAAATGTGGTAGAGCTGAAGACTAAGATGATAAGATAGAAGCCATTTCTCCTTCAGTCTTGACCACAGAGAACTCATTCATCTAACTACATTTATAGGCTGCATGTTCTGTGCAAGACTCTGTTTGGTTATAGATTTACATAAACGAATTTAAAGGAATTTAAAAACTTAGCAGAAAATGTATATTTGAAAACTAACTAAAGCTAGTTGGAAATTTTTCAAAAAGTTCAGACACGAGAGCCAATGAACTTTACTGACTAGAGATCCTTTTGGAATCTCAAGTAGAAATATTTCAATTTTACTTTACATGCAATGCTAAAAGCCTTAATTATTTGGTTTTCCAGCTCATAAAAGATTAGAAACAGATTATTAGACTGAGGTTGCCAATAGGAGAATGAATAAAATGTGAGAGTTTGATTGCAAAAGTGGCAAGATATTTTAAAATTAAGTGTTAGTTGTAAGGAATCAAAGAGTAGAACAATTGGACCCATTTGGGGGAGGAAAAAAACTAATCTATATTCCTTAGAAAGTCCTAAAAAGGCATGAAATTAATACTACCAAAAATTATCAGTTACTATGTCATCTCTTCAAAGGAGTCAAAGAATATCTAAAATGGGATGATCCATGTTAGAAGATTTTATATTGAAATGTATTGGTTGGCTTTCCTTTCTTCTTCCTTCCTTAATTTCTTTTCAAAGTTGTATAGATGAGCTATTCAAAAAATTATTTAAAACTCATATTACAGCTGTCTGGGATATTTGAAGAAATACTATACTATTCCTTACAAGTATCACCTCATTTTCTCAAAAACTTTCTCCATAACTCAGTGTAAACTTCCCTTCTTGAAAACAAGTATTACTTATATCCATATTTTAAAATTATCTCTATTTAAAACATATTTATTGTTCTTACTGAAATAAATCATATAATTTTATAACTTATAGTTCAGTATCAGTAGGATTTTTAGAAGACTAAATAATGTGAAAAATTTAATAAATGCAGTTATTCAAAATGATTAAAAGAAAGATTTTTCCTTAAAAGAAAACAGAGGAAATGATCATTTATTGAGTACTTACCATGGGTCAGATTAAGCTGTCATATGTCTTCCTTACATATTATTTGCTTTCCTTATCATTCCATTTTATATATTTTCTATACTGCAAAATGCACAAAGACTGTGGTTTTACAAGAGCACATGTGGTTTTATATGGAAAAGTTAAAATTTGTGCCCAAATCTACTTCCAAATCCCAGTCATTTCACATTGCTGAAATAAGTTTTTGCCATGTGAGAAATTCATACACATGAAACTTCATTTCCAAATAAAGTCAGAAATACAGACATTGCTGTTTCATTCATCTATTTACAGTGGTTCTCAAACTTTAGAATTCTTCAAAATAACCTTGAGTGCTTATTTAACACAGATTGCTGCTCCCTCTCCAAGTTTTTCATTCACTAGATCTGTGGTAGGGATGAAAATGTAGACTTCTAACAACTCCAAGATGATATTTATGTTGCTGGTCTGGGGACCACACTTTGAGACCACTGGCCCATTAATTCCTTCAGTACCTCAACCGTGAACAAACACTTGTGTGTTCAGTGAGATGACCAGTATGTTAACATAATGGAGGAAATCTTTACACAATGGATAGTATATCATAAAATCACATTATACGCTTGAAAGATCTTACAATTTTGTCAATGTTATCTCAGTAAAGCTGGGGGGAGAAAGTTCGGTGTTCATACTGTGGCCTACACCTGTAGAATCAGTCTCCTGAGGGAGGACCCAGGAGTAAAGGCAGTAGAGGGAGGTACTGTGGCCTCATTTCACAGAGGAGGAAATTATGAGACTCTGAGGACAATCTAGTGATAGAATAAAGGTTGGAATCGAGTCAGAATCCAATTCCCATTGGTCAAAGTCCTTTCCTGTCTCACAGTTTCTCCCATTCCTTCCCAGCTCATCTGTTTTCCTTAAATTTTGACCATGTTACTTTCAATAGCATCTTTGCTTATTTCCCTTTAACTTAAAATTCCTGAAGGAGATAGTTTCCACTAACAGAAAATAGACCAATGAGAGATGTTCTTTAGAGTTCAAAATAAAGTAAGTCAAAGGGTCAGAATCCATATTCCCTATTTTAGTTAATTTATCAAAACCTTCCATCTCAAAACCTCTCTATTCAGATGCAAATCTCAGACTCAGACACTGGAATGAGAATTTCCCATGCAAGTGAATGTTAAAGAAGCCATTCTAGAAAAACAATGAGTGAGGGAGTGGGAGAAGCAACATAGGGAAAAGGAAAGATCAGGCAAGGATGTAGTTTAAGGCAAAGTACCAGCCTCATCTTGTTCCCACACGGGAGCTAAGACAATAAGTTATCCTTCAGTGTTTGTCCTTCTTTGACTCAGGGAAGCTGGCTTTTCAAATTTCACACCAGTTAGTTTCTTTAGAGGGCATCCTACAGGGATATATGTTACCAGGCATTTCAGACTCTCACTCCTGAAAAGAAGGAGGAGAAAACACAATTATGTGGGTCCTGGGGAAAGTGCACATAAATCTGGTACAGAGATCAGAGGAATGCGGGCAGAGTGCCACTAGTGTGTGCCTTTAGCTGCCCTTATATCCACTGCTCTGAAATCTGATGGTCATAAGATGATCGTTTTTATTTCTAAAATGTCTTTACTTTTTTATTCCCATTGCCACTGCTGTAGTTAAAGATCCTTTTGCCTCTAACATGGTAACTCTAGAAGCCTACAAATTTTGGACATAAATCTACCTGTTTCTAAATTTTTTTTCTATAATCACCCACCCATTTTGCATCACCATATGAGTGATTTCCATGAGGTGTAGTTGCATTGTTGCTTCTCTTCATATAATACAATTTTGATTGTGTCGTTTACTTACTCAGAACTTTTTATTTCTCACCACAGCTGACAGAATGAACTCCAACTGTCCCAAGTGTTCTTGCAAATCCTCCACAATCTCAATCCAGCCTATCTTTCCTGTAAAGTATCTCTCCATCTCAACTAAGATGCTATATGCCAGCCATTCCGAAGGTCACCATTCTCTGAAAATGTCTATGCAATATTAGACCTCCATGCTTTTAATTATTCTATTTGTTTTCTTTGATGTATCCCTGCTCACACCCCATCTCCATTCATTGAAATTTCACCTATTTTTCATGGTCCAAATGAAATACTAACTCCTCTGTGAACCCTTGGTTACTCTGCAGTCAGGATTAAATACTACCCACCCCCCACTTTGGTATTTCTATAGCACATTTTACATTACACTTCTTATGACATGTTCATCTTTATTTTACAGTGTTGCTAAATATAAATCTGTTCCATAAATTTAAGGCAGGATATGACTTATTTGTTCTATGCCCTAGCACCCACAAAGCATTGCCTGATGTATAATTAAATCTAGTAAGTCAGTCAAATCATTATGCTGTGTACCTTAAATTTATACAGTATTGTATGTCAATTGTATCTCAATAAAACAGGAAAAAAAAAGAAAAAAGATCATAGAATTCAATAAATTAAATATGCTCCCAATAGATTGTGTAGAAAGATATTCTATGTAGTTTAAACAAAGGATAGTAAGGGAAAGTAAATGTAGGAAACATGTCAACTAAAGAAAAATAGTGTACATTCAAAATACATTTGTATACAGGCATTCTTTCACCTGGTTAAGGTCAAGGAATACATGATTTATGGGCTTCTCATCTCAATGTGCTCTCAAACCTAACTTTGTATTACAGAGTGTCATATGGTGGATCAGATGTTCTCACAGAAGCAATACTCTTTTTCTTTTTAGTTGGCAGAGATACTGAAAAATCATTATTTTACTTTAGTGTTTTGATTGTACGGTTTTCCTTTTGGGTTATTTTACTCTAGTAGCCATGTGAGAGTAAAGTCTTATTTCTGGGAAGGAAAATATAAATTAAGCAACCACAAATGGAAAAAGAACTCTGTGTGTTATATATGATCGCTAAATGTGACAATGTTTTAACCTCTACTTATATTTTGTTCTCACTATTTAAAACTATGGAATGAATACATTGAGTAGATATTCCCTGATTAATATAGATAGATAAATAGATATATAGGTAAAATTCCTGATGGAAAGTTAATAGGAGTAGCAGTATTGTGATGTCTTCTAACAATATCTAACTATATTGAAAATAGGAAAACGGAAAATCCCACACAATTCCATAGCAAATGTATTTGCACTCCAGCCTCTGATGCTTACCCTTCCAGAGATCTCCTACAAATAGTACCCATTCAAGCTGCCATCTTCCTGAGTGAGTTCTCTGGCCACGATAACATGGTCAGCTCACACCTCATGGATCTGTTGGAAATTCAATCCCGCAAAAGTAACCCTCAACCTTTGAGAGATGGAAGTTGGTGGATAAATACCCTAGAATATTTGCCTTTTGGCAGAACAGTTTTGAGGTATAGTCCACACAGTATCTTAGAGTGTCCCAGAGAAACTGAGCCCCAGGTGACCATAGTGGCAACCTACCATGACTGTCTTATTAACTTGCCTACTTTTCTTGACTAATTCTCGCTCCCTTTCAGTGCTTCCTGAGATCACCTTACAAATAAGCTACATGTACCTGAACTCTATTTCAGAGTCAATTTTTGAGGGAATCAAAACCTAAGTTCCCATAAAAATACTTTTTAAAAAAATGTGGGAAATATGTTTTTTTCAATTTATTCTTTAGGATTACATGTTTCTCATGCATGTCACTTATTTTTAAAAAGTCACTGTTTCACTCATGAAACAAATGCCAATATATATAAAAACTATTTTTCCAAATAAAGCTACATATATACAAACATTTAAATTTTAAATTAGCTTTTATTAATTTAGTAAATTTAGTAAATTTTAAATTAGTTTTTATTTAATAACTTATTTTACTAGTATTTACTTTTCTTTTCATCTTACCACTTTATCTTTTCATAAAGATCATTTTCTCATATATATTTTATCACTTTTGGTTATATTCTTCTGAAATTTGCTATGGCAGTTACCGTTTGTAACTTGAAAAGCAGATTTATATAAGAACTGTCCATTATAAATTTTCATGTACTTATAATTCAATTACATTAAATTAAACCATTTCCTCTAGATGCCCCTTTGATATTCACTTTATCATTTTCACTGACTCAGCTATACAACATAAAATTTTATCCAAATATAACTATTACAATTGGATTATCCTCTAATCATAATAGTTTGTCTTTCCCTAAATCTATACAAAAAATTTGTAATGATGCAAAGTGAGAAAAATATGAAGGAATATCACCAAGGAGTTTCAGTCTTAAACATTTGGATTTCAAAACTATTACAATGAAAGCATTTTGCAGTGAAATTCTAAACAAGAGATTATTTTCTAGTTTCCATTATTTTGATAGAAACATTCTTCTGGTAATTCTAGAATCCCAAATTGAGATCTTGCTAAGCATTGATTGACACAGATGCATTTGCACCTATTTTTTAAAGGAAGAAATTTGCTGTCAAAAAATAAATTAATTAAAAAACCTTCAGTCCTTCTAAAATCATCTAAATAATTTCTAAAAATTCAATTTAGCTTGTTTTTATTTTTTTCTTCTGGGAATTTTAAAATAATTCTAAAATGCGATTTGAAAATTCCTTCAAACACACATTCTAACCACAATTGTCTAGGCATTTACTTGCTTCGTTGTACATAAATTGAGCACATTTATATACAACCCCTTTGGGCCATATAAGAAGAATGAAATGTGATCCCTGCTCCTTTGCAAGTTATGATGCAGTAAGATTGATAAACCAGCACATGAAAAACCGTAAGTCCTGCATAAAAGCTGTACAAGCAAAGGAATCTGAGGGTTCAAAGAAGGTACTGGGTTAAGAAATAATTCACAGAAGAGGAGGCATTTGTGCTGGCATTGAAAAATCCAGATAATTTTATAAAGCAGTGTTGAGGAGGGCATCATACACAGATATTAGCAGATGCTGAGGCACAGAGATGAAAGGAGACTGCCCAAAGGAAAGAGTGAGCATTTAGATGTGGTTTGGGCCTAGGTATTTAATTGGAGGGAAGTAAGCACAATGAGTTGTGGCCCAGTGTATAGTGTGATATAATATAAGGGATCTTTGAGGACCTTAATTTTAGTATCAATCCATCAAAGTCACACGACTGCCTGAATAGGTCAAATATATTTCCAGGGTGTGAGACAGTTGGAGTGATTCTCAAGATTGCTGGAATCATGTGCAACACTGCTAATGGGTGGATCTCAACACTGCCTCCCTGAGGCTTTTGCCAGCTGAAGTTAACCCTTCCTTCCCTGGGAGAGAGTGTGCAGACCATAAATTTACCAGATGTCATAGAAATCAAATGAAATCATTTGTTTCAAAGTAATTACAATATTCTAGCCATTCCAGTGGTCTCTGAGCAACCTGTATGTGCACCATTTATATCAACATATATAAAACATACACAAGCATATATGTGTAACGGCCAAAATTCATCATATTGGCTCTGCTGAGACAGTGTCTACTTCAAATCACTACAAACATAATGCAAAAAAAGAATTTATGCAATAAGACATAAAATAGAAATCTTTAAAATTTTTTTCATTTTTAGAAAAAAAAAATCCAGAAAAAGATATTTAAGTGTTCCATTAGTTCTTAGTAGCTTTGTTGTGGCACATTACCCTATGGCAAATCCTTCTCAAGTATTCTGAAAAATTTAGATTAGTGTGCAAAATTCATTTGTGCAACTAAATATAACTGACAATATCTGATATACAGAATGCCCAGTTTAGCAAGTTGTGTCCCACAAACTGTTCTACAATCAGTGAGTAAGGAACACATCACCAGTGAAGCTGGTGCTCTGGCACTCAAAACAAAGCATCAGTTTACTGATACATGAAAAGTGCTAAGGGAAGCTTGAAAGTAATAAGGAATTTTATTCAAACAGTGGTATAATACTGATGAGCAGATAAGTAAATTGGTGACTGAAAGAGCTTTTGTAGCTATCGAAAGACATTGTTATTTGTTACAGCGATTGAATCATAATAACTGCTGACTTGCTTGGTCCCGAGTTGAGTCTTTTAACAAGTGTGTGCTGCCACAAAATCCAGTAGTAGAAATTGTGTCACGACATCCAAAATGTTGATGATACCTTTCTTTTATCATTTGGGATTAAGGCATGATTTATTTATCTCTTGAGAGATCCAACAAGCAGAGATGAAGAAAAAGAAGTTTGTCAATTAATGTATCACTTGAAGTATTGTCATAATTATTTCCTAGTTATTACTCTCTTATGTATTAATGTGAGGTCTCTATACTCAGACCATCTAAGTTCAAATTTCACAAGCATATAAATTCCTAATATTTTGTATTTCTCTGTAGCCACTATGAAAAATGGTATGGAAGTTCCTCAAAAAACTTAAAAATAGGACACCATATAATCCAGCTATTCCACCTCTGGGTATTTATCCAAAGAAAAAAGAAACCCTAACTGAAAAATATATTGTATTCACAAGTTAATTGCAGCATTATTTATACTAGCCGAGATATGGAAGCAACTTAAGTTCCCATGGATGGATGAATGGATAAAGAAAATGTAGTATATAATTTAGTGGAAAAGTACTTAGCCATAATAAAGAAGGAAATCTTGCCATTTTGAGACATGGACAGACCTTGAGAGTATTTTGCCAAAAAAAAAAAAAAGAAAGAAAGAAAGAAAGAAATCAGACAGAGAAAGATACCACACGATTCCACTTATGTATGGAAACTAAAAAAACAAAATTCATAGATACAGAAACCATACTGGTAGTTATCAGAGGGTAAAAGGGTTGGGGTGTGCAAAATGAGTGAAGGGGGTCAATTGTATGGTGATGAATGGTAACTAGATCTATTGTGATAACTACTTAGTAGTGTATATGAATATCAAATTATTGTGTTGTACACCTAAAACGAATGTATTGTTATTTAGCAATTTTACCTCAATTAAAAAATAAATATTTCTTGTTCCTTTAATAGTCTAACTAGAATAGGCAGTAAGCTTGGGAATCTCTTCTGCAAAACTTTATTAAGCAATTTAGATTCATTCCATTTCATATCTTTTTCCCCTACTGGACTTCTGAGTGCTCCACTTGATGCCTTCCACTAAACAAGAAATGAGAGACAGAGAATGTACAGAGAATCTTATGGAATAGTTCTAGCAGTTTTAGGCCAGACTGAGAAGTGAATATATGACTTCTACACAGATTCTATGGGCCAGATGTTGGTCACATGGCTCTACCTAACTGTAGAGCAGTCCAAGAAATGTCTAATTAGGTGCTGATGAAAGAAACAGTAATGAGATTTCGTTGAACCCATTGCATTGTTTTTGTTCCAAGTGGGGGTATGGCCACTTTCATGTAACTCTCATATCTGGAATAGTAGGTCTAAAATATTATTTATGTTGTACTGGTCAAAGAGTATTTTTAAATTATGGCTAGGCTTCTGTAAGATGGATGCTAATAACCTAGAAAGGGACCTCAGGAAATCTAGTAGAGTAGTGAGAGCCATAAAAAAGTACAATGTACATGATGAATTGCGAGTAGACTGAGGATTCTTAGCACAGAGAAAAGAAAACGAGAAAGGCCAGCACATAGACGAGGTACTGGATTGAATATATAAGACTTTTAATTCTAGTTATAAACAATGGGTAAAAACTCCAGAAAAATATATTTGATGAAAGTTGCATAAAACTCAGGGATTCATAAAGGTCAATGTAATGCTGTGGGGCTTATAAACTCTACGTAATTGCAGGTTGGAATTTGCCATCAAACACCAGGGCCTGTGGTGAGTGTGGCACTAGATGGAATATTGGAACAACTAACCTTTGAAGTCTCTTCTAGGCTGAAATTCTAGATTCTGTGGCTGATTTTTAAACTATGGTTCCTTACAGTGAATCTTAATCAAAGAAGCTATCTGCAAACATCTACCCTTCCCCTTAAATCTGAAAATTATTTGAACACATTATCCCCTACCTCATACCATTTATTTAATATTATCATAAAGATGTCCAATTTTATTTGAAATGTTTTAAAGTTATTTTAAAATGTCAGCCAAATCATTGTCCTTTCTTTAATTTTATATTTGGAATCACAGAAGGAAGAATTTGGCTTCCTGTAATAAATAATGGTCCTATGTTTCATTTAAAGAGGCAATTCATTTGTGGGTTGGCTGTCAGTATTCTGCAGCTGGATATTTAGTGCCTCCAGTATTACGGGAGAGACTAGGGAACTCAGAATGACCTGGCAAGATTCAGGGCAATCTGTTATTTCAGTGAGGTTGTGTTTAATCTAGTAGCTGTTTTCAAAAATCTAACTATTTGACTTTTCAAGGTTTGATTCCATATCCCAAAATCTTATACTTTGGAAAGTTTCTGATAAACATGTTTTTTTTTTCCTTCCCAGATATTGCATTATCTTTGTGAAATTGAATATTGATCCCTTTCACTCAGTCAGTTTTGAAGTCAAGGATAATTCTGAGCCTTGGGTCCTGATTTAAAGACATAGCATATAATTTTACATGTATTCTTAATGGCTCTTTCCAGTGAAGTTAATTTTTGTAATCAGGGTACCTTGTTTGCAATAGAGTATGGAGACTGAGTTGTCATATGTTTCATTTGCAAATATAAACTCCTATGGGCTAAATAGCTTCTTACAAGGCAAATTGGAATGGCTTGGACTTTTTGACTTTTATTCAGGTATTAGAAATTCTTAGACTTTGACCAGCTTTCTAATTAATATCACATATCTTTAATTCCTTTTGAGAATCCTAAATTCATGAAATCAGAACAAATAAGGTTGTATTGGTAGAAGCACAAGGTTCAAGGGTCTAGTGCTCATTTTTTCATTAACAAGGAGAATACTGCATTATAAAGTACTAAGGCATGGGGCTGGAGAGGGGAGTGCAAAATTTTAAATTGTAATTGTGGCTGAGTTGTGATATTTCTCTGAACGTTAGACAATCATGGAATTATTCATAAGCCCTTGGAGGAAAGGTATCTCTGGTACCTACTGTAGAAAGCCTACAGCATACTCCATGACATCAGTTTTTAGTTAGAGTTATAAATATCCCTAATGGTGACAGTCTCACAGCTTCCAAGGTAGCTCATTACTATGTAGAGGACTACAGTCTTAGAAGGCTATTCTACATATTAATGAAAATTCCACTTGCAGCTAGTTCTGTCCCCTAAGGCCACATAAGACAATTTATAATTTTATATTTAAGTAATAGATTTGCAGAAACTGGAAGGTTGTAATCAATGTAGATTAGTGCAATTCATTTAAAATAGTCACTTCATTATGAATTCATTATGGATACCCTATTTAAAAGTTTTTTTTTTTAAACTTGGTAGAAAAAAATAGCTTGAAAACATCTTTGCAGCCTACATGATGGGGTTGCATGTTCTGTAAGCTTTAAAGATGGTTTGGAAATTAAATTCATGGATGATGTGATTGCTACATTTCTGCTGAGGGTTTAAAGAGCAAAATCTGGATATGAATCCTGTAAAACGAGAGTAATTTTTCTTTTACTTTCAGTACTTTCTTTTTCTTTTCTTTACGACACTAAAGGTTTACTGTTTTTAAGCCTTTCTATCTCTCTCTCTCTACCTCTCTCTCTTCTATTTTCGAGTCATAGCTCTGCTCTTTTTCCTTCTGTTTGGCCCAAATGTAATCAGAACCAGAAATTCTGCTTCTCCTATGATCTACATTCTGAATCAATGAATGGATAAATAAATGAATCATTAAATAAGTAAGTCCCATGAAGGTCCTGAACATCAGTTTCATAGCAGAGTCCTCTTCACTTGTGTTCTATTCATTTTTGTTCCAGAATAGTTTGTCTTTTTACCCAAATACAGTATACTGGCAACTCACATCTGTTTCATTTGGAGATTGCCAACTTACTCTGAAACTTGAGTACTAAGAGATTCCCAGTTGTAAGAGTGTCCTCTTCGTGGAAAGCCGCTTGCTGGGAAAACTTTTGAGCCAAACATTCTCAGAATTTTGACTAAAATGTTTTTTATTTTATTTTTACAATATTATTTCTACACTAGGCATGTCTTCTGGGACACTAGTCCTAGGCAGGATTAGCTTCTGTAGCGAGGTTAGGTCACTGTTTGACCATCAGCTTCTAGCAGGTACAGATTCCTCAAGATATTAAATGTTGTGCTTGATCTTTATGATGAAAATCATGAATTGGGTATAAGGCCATCTGAGTTACGTGGTGACTCAGCCTCAACTGTTCTGGATAATTTTTATTCTTTGAAAATTTCAAAATTAAAATTATAACAGTCATCATTTACCTGTCACAATATATGGTTATTATACCTTTTTATTTGAAAGGGAAGAGACTATATATGTGAGACTTCTCACATAAAATCTCTGATTATAAACTTTGTCTTGGATTTTTAAAAATATTTTCCTTCTGAAAAAAACTTCAGGCAGAAGAGTTCATATTACTACCAAATTCATAACATTTAATCTATATCTCTTTGTGGTGGTCAGTATCTCACTGATATAGTTATATAAGATATCTGGCTGTCATCTTGTATAGCACATTATGTGATAATCAAATTTGAGCTTTCCTTCTGGGGACACTGTCTCCTGAGACATTTTATGTATCCTGTCAAGACTGTTAAGCACTGACATTTCATATTTATTCTGAAGAGTGATACTTCCAATTCTGCTTATTCTTTTGTTTGAGAATTTATTACAGCACACATAGAACAGTTGATTGTCATCAAACATCTTGCAAAAGAATTGATGTGAAAGTTAGAGAGAAGGGCATAGAAAAATAGATCAATGTGACTCTGTATGAAAATAACACCTGCCAAAATTCTCAACATCTTCTTTAATAAAGAAAATGCAGTTAGTTAAATATGTTTTTAGAACTCATTTTAACCCCCCCATGAAAAAAGAAATACACTATTAAAATAAAAATGTTATTAAATTTTACACCCAGAAACCAATCCCAAGGCATCTCCATCCATTAGTAGCTCAAATTATATGATCCCTTTTGAGCAATAAAGGCTCCAAATTGCACATAATAACCTCTGACAAGGTAGTCTTTAGAAGTGGAAAATTATATTCACATTCAGATACTGGGACAAAGGTAGATCATAGATCAAAAAGACTTCTGAGCTGAAATCCTAGATGTAGGACTAGATGCTAACCTTTAAGTTTTTAATTGCATAGAAGATATTTATCATTTATAAAATCTATCAAAAGTTAGGTGGTTCTTCTATCTGGATGCAATTTAAAACTGCTAAAATTATTTCCATGGTGATAAATGGGCACAGGACTTTTTAAGATCAAGTATTTATACCCCATAATATTATCAGTGAACTTTTGTGGGTATACCTTTAACTTTTACTATAAAATGGATTTATTTAGCATCTATTATGGACATGTTTTTATTATGGACATTTTTAAACATAAAAAAGTAAACAGATAATCCAGCTTCATCTATTATCAACTCCTGGACAACAGTATTTTACCTCTAGTCCATTTTCCATTTGTCTAATTCTCATTTGTCCAGCTAGATTATTTTGAAGCAAATCCTTGCAGGTAGTTCTTCTTTGTTTATAGAGAATAAGTTGCTATCCTTTAACAATGAATATCATATAAATAAGTTTAATCATTATATATTTTTTTAAATGTGTGTTTCTTAGGTGTTGAAGAAAAAAATAGATGGTCTTGCTCTAGTTTAACACCTGTCCCTGATTAAGGTAATAGACATCAAAATTGTCTCCTTATTCCCATCAGTGAATGAGTAAATAAAAATGTGGCAGCTGCTAGAAATCATACTTAGAACAAACACGGAGACTTCATCAACATATTAATCAGGAGACTTGAATGCTAGGGATGGTGAGAGTTAAAATCTGAAGATGTGATTAAAATAAGCATATCTTAAAAATTAAGATATTCTTGGAAAAGTAAGTAAGAAAGCTTTCCACTTGATCCTGAGAAAATGTGGAAACTACAATTAAGATGTGCATTGTGTTCTACTGGCACTAATTTGGTAGAGAAACAGTCTGGCTCTGGCAGCAGCAGGGAATTCACAATCTAATGGGAATTGTATCTTCTTGAATTCTAACCTTCTAGCTTTGGCTAACCTGCTGTTTGACCTCCAGAGAGGCTTTGAGCCTGTTTTCTTCAGTCTTCTCTGGGGAAAGAGGCACACTAAAGATGATGGCGGTAAAGATCATGCTTGTGTATTTATATACACTTAAAATGGAACAGGTTATTACACTTGGTAGTAATTTGTATTATTTTTTATAATTCACAAAATACATTCATTTCATTTTCAAAACAACCCCCAATGAGTAAGGCATGCATTTTTCCCTCTCTGGCTGGGTAACCAAGGCTGATAGGGTATATAATTTATTAAAGGTCAACAAGGAGGAGGGCTGCAGAGCCTGTGCTTGAATTTACTTCTGATTCCAGTTCAAGGTTATGAGAGCAGCTTGCTGCTGTCTCTACAATGGAAAGATAGTGCATATTCTCTTTCTACTATAAAAAGATATTAAACCTATGATTTTCACTTCTGTCCACCCCTCTACTGCTTTTGTTCAGTCCCATAAGACCAACATGTTACTTTTTGAAAGGTTTGTAGGGTCAGTGACACATAGGAGCAAAATGACTCCACCAAAATAAGAAATTCTCCTCTAGAATGTACAAATAGGATTTCAGCAAGACAGCAATGAAAAAGGAAAAGAAAAAAAATTCTTTAGGTTACAGTCAGGTTGGTAAATTAAGGTAGCACCTAGAAACACAAGGGGGTTTGTTGGGACTTGAGTGTGATTGCTCACCAAACCATTTAGTAGGAGAGAGTATCAGATCACTCAGCTCTGATTACAGACAAATCAAGATTTTAAAAGGACATCACATAAATCTGTCTACTCTTCTTGCACTGAAAAAAAATGTTTCCTTAAAATATAGTAAAAACAACTGTGTCTGTAAATAATGCACAATTCTTGGACAAGGGACAATCATTGGGGGCTTGCAAAAGAAGTGTAACATACCCCTGTTTCCTCTTATATTGGGTCTCTTCTTATCTATCAAAGGAAACTTCATAGTGCCATGCTTAGCATTTGTACATGCATCCAAAATATTTGTGTTTATGGAGACAAACTTGAGACAAAGGAACAAGGCACAGCTAAGTTAGAGAGATAGTTTATTATTGAAGAGAAAATGCTAGACTAAGAGTCCTATTCTAGCTCTGGTTCTAGCCCCATCTGCCATTACTGCTGGACTTGGCTTATTCCATTCAATTCATCCAATTTCCTTGGTGTGTCAGCTCTATTAGATACTAGGAGAGTACAAACTGAATAATCACCATCAGAATTGAATAAGAAAATTAAGGCAGTTAGGTAAATAACTTTTACATTAGTAGATTAAAGTAAGTGTGTTATGACAGGTACCAAGAGAGATACAGTTTCTAATGCAGGTGAATTTGCCCTGGATGATTTTCAGGAAAGGATTTGTGGTAGGCAGAATTTTGGCCCAATAACTACCACCCTCCTTGTCATGCCTATAAAAATGACACATTATGGGTAGGGGTGGAGGTGGGAGATGGGTTCTCCTCTTTGGATTACTCTACTTCAAGCATTTATGAATTGCCTTCTCATCAGTTTTGTAGCCTTGGAGCCTACCCTGTACCTTATACCTTCCCTCAACTGGATGTGGGTCCCTGGAACAGGCTGAACATCATAAGGGTTGCAGTCTTAGAGGCAGAACACCATTATCTCACAGAGAGACGTGTGTCCTCTTGCCCTTTCCTCAGCTGTGCCCAGGGATGTCTGGGCCTCGCCTGCCTCATGATCATGGTGATGTGGATGTGGGTAGGTAGATGAGGTCCTGGCCCAGGAGTGCAGGACAGTAGTGGTTAGTAAAAACAAACAAACAAACAAGCAAACAAAAGGGACTTAGCAGACATAATAATTTAAGGTGGTTAGTCAAATAACATTAAATTAGGGAGAAATATTTTGGGTTTATTTGGGTGGACCCAATGTATACACATGAGCTCTTGAAAGTAGAGCTTTCTCTCAGCTGAGGGTAAGAGAGGAAGTCAGAGAGACACAGCTGGGATGGGAGTGGGGTGGAAGTCAAAGAGATGTGAAGTATGAGAGACTCAGCCAGCCATGGAGGTGGAAGTGACTTGAAAGTCATGAATGTGAGTGAGTGTGTGTGTGTGTGTGTGTGTGTGTGTGTGTGTGTGTGTGGCTTCTAGCAGCAAGAATGGGCACCTGGCTAATAGCAAGAAAATGAAAACCTCAGTCCTCAAGAAAATGAATTCTATCAACCTGAATGATTTTAGAAGTGTGTTCTTCCTCTAGAGACTCCAGTGATGAACATAGCCTTGCCAACACTTTGATTTTGGCCATGTGAAACCTGGAGCAGGGGACCAAGCTCAACCTGCCAAGACTTCTGACCTACAGAACTGTGAGATTAAAATTTTTCATTGCTTTAAGCATCTTAATTTATGATAACTTGTTATAACATCATGGAAACTAGTATAAGCTATATGGCTATGGGCTTTAATATATGGTTCAGATTTTAAAAAGAAGAGACTAAGGGAGGCATCCCAGATGGAGGGAAAAGTATAGGTAAGAGCACAAAGGCAGAATAACTCAAGTGTAATACAAAATCAATTCAGTTTGCCTCATAAAACTGAGTCTCACAGCTTCTGTTAGATCATCTGTAGTATGTTATACACATTTTTCTTTGGAAGTCTAGGGGTAAAGGAAAGTGTCCCAGGGAAAACTGTGGGGGAAAGAACCTCAAACTATTCTGGACCGTCCTATTCCCAACATCCTCACCCTAACATTGCTTCAATCATTAATATGTTATCTTTAGCCATCCTCTGTATAGGACTCAATGTGTCATTTGAAGAAAGGATTCAGCAGTTTAAAACTTTAAAACAATGGAAGCCAAGGCTTCCTTCAGATCAACAGTCTACAATTGTTTCTCAAGCATGTTTTGAGGATCAAATTAGATAATCGTGAAATGTTATAATTTCAGATTACTAGTAGATTTCCTCCAGTGATATGCATTGATATAAGTATGACTCAGAAGGACTACCACTCAAGATTGGCATTGTCATTAGAAGTAATCATGCTCTAGCACAAGTCTAATGATTTCATTACAATAGAACTCTTTCCCCCTCCTTTTGAAATAGTTCGGGATGTCTGTTCAGGGTCTAGAAGAAGAGGATACTCTGTTCTACATAGTCATTTAGGATCCTAATTGAAGCTTGGCAGTCTTCAGTATGTGACTTCTAAGTCCTCTCAGGTCAAATCATTATCATTCTGCCAAAGAGAGGGGAAAAGCAGGGCGGGGCAATGCTTAAGGGAAATTTCATGATCCAGGCCAGGAAGTGGCATATATAACATCTACTCTCATTTCATTAATAAGCACTGAGTTAGTTACGAGAACACAATCTAATTATCTGGCAGGCTGGGATATGCAGTCTAATGTCAGGAGCCACCATAGAAGGAGTAAGGTTGAAGATTTTGACTGAAGGTTGTCTCTGCCTTAGCATCATGTGCAAATAAAAAACAAACAAACAAAAAAACCCTCCAGGATAAGGAAGAAATGTAATTTTTTCAGTAGCAAAAATCCATGAGGCTGATGGAGAGATGGAGTGTATAGGCAGAAGGAGAAGAGAGGATCCAATGTTGGTACCAGGATTAGCAATAAGAGAAAGGTACTATGAGTTTTTTATTTATAATTTATTTATGTGCATTCCACTTATAAGATGTTGTGATATTTCACAATAACAGAGAAATGTACAAGTATTCAAGTATCCTAAAGAAGTTCCAGGGCCACAGGTGGGCACAGACCTCAAAAGAATACCAAGTAGTAAACCTAAATGAGGCTCTATGAGATAGGAGAGAGAATCAGTATGGAAGCTATGCAGTGGTATGATGCAAATGCAATGAGGTACAAAAATTTTTACCATTATGACGGAAGTGAAGGACAATGAGGGTTTGGGAATTTGATGGCAAGGAGCAGATTCTTACTGAGGTCATCTATGGGTAAGTGAATTACTTTTAAATGTATTTTTTACTGTGCAATAAATGTGTGAGTATAACTATGCCAGGAGTACTTTTAACATATGTTTCATGCCAGAATAAAAGACACAGTCCTTTTATGACATAAAAGATGACACCTGTATCTTATAGCAAACAGTAAGAGATTCATGGAAAAGAGATTCTTTGGTGAAAGACAGTTATCAAAGTTAAGAAATAACACCAGATGTATAATGGTTACTGGTGAGTGCAATGGAAAGGAAAGCAAATTGTGTTTTTAAGGATGTGAAAACCCTCATATAGGGGAGAAATTACATTTTTTTTCCAACTGCAAAGGACAGAACCACCAAGAAAAAGTGGAAATTTAGAAGATTCAAATTCATTGTTTTAGAAACAACTTTATTTTGTCCTTAAAGACAGAATGGAAGGCCTTGAGAGAAAACTCACACTCTTAACTAGAAGGTTGCAAGCAAAGTCTAGTTGACCAGTTAGAAGGAATAAAGCAGGGAGAGGACATGGATGCTAGGTGTTAGCTCTAAATGGCCTTTAGACGGGTTCCTTCTATCTTGAGATTATTACTTCATGACAGGAATGCAACAAAGATAAAATTCCTCTACACCTTAAAAATAATGCAGTTGTGCTGGATCATATTTCTTTTTTGTGGGATGAGTGTTTTGTTTGTTTGATTTTCCTCTCTACTTTTTGAGTTTATGCAAAGATGGTTCAATATGAAACAACCAATATGTTAAGGACATATTGTCCTTAATGTCCAATATGTTAATATGGACATAATGTCCATAATGTCCAATATGTTAAGGACATTAGACACTATAATTTTATGTTCACCCCTTACTTCCTAAGAAGAGGTGGGGGAAAAGACATTTCCTAGAGAGAGAGAGAGAGAGATGCCTACAGGCGTTACTTAGTCCCCAAAGCTCCCAAGAAATAGAGGTGAGACTATATGTATAAGACAAAAAACTATTTGCTTAAGACAGGACACCAAGTCAATGCAGGAAGCAGAAAATACCTCACTTTTGACTCTACTTTAGTATTTTGGCTCTCATTTCAGCTGTTTCCTAAAAATGTGAACTTTATGTTGATTAATGTTATTTTAAACGTCCCATTATGAGTTCAAAATTATTGGCCTGAAGCTTCAACCCAAAGCATAACAAACAAACAAAAACAAAGACAACTTTTACTGTCCAAAGAAAGAAAATTGTTAAAGAAAACAGATTAGGACTTACAAAACAACAAAAAAAAGATCACTGAATTACATATCATATTAATGAAAGACACCACCTTTGCTTTTGTTATTCCATAGTACCAAAAAAAAGCTTTTTCACAAGATTTTTATTTATATTTATTTCAAAAGTTTAGTGAGCTCAATTATTGTTATTTTTATGCCACCAGCTCTGCTTATACTAAGTTTTCAACTTCTGCTGAAAGCTATCATCTGCCCACTGGACTATTGTAACACTCTCCTAAAAACTCCTGAAGTCCAGCTCTTCAATGTCAATGAATGCTAATGGAGAAACACTCTAAATTATAGACTAGGATAAGTGACTCTGTCCAAGAAGTATGCATGGCATTCCACTAAATACAAGATAGTCAAAATTGCTTAGCCTGATACTAAGATCAACAAGTTAGCAGTAAAATACTTTCTAAAATCTTATCATCTAGTAATTTCTCCTACTTTCAAGTCCAATCATACTGAGCCACCTAATATCACTTTTAAAGACTCATAAAAAAATTAAAAATAATAAAGAGTCATGTATTTTTCTAGCTTCTTCTGAAAGTCCTTTGCATATCATAAGCTTCATATCTGCTTAAACCATATTTTATGCATGAAACCCAATTCAAACCTAAAGTCTTTTTTAAAAAATTATTTACTTAATTATTTTTAAAGTTTTTATTTTTAACTAATCTCTACACCCAACATGGGACTCAAACTTACAATCACAAGATCAAAAGTTACATCCCCAAATCTAACGTCTTCTTATAGGCCTTTCCTGGACTGTTAAATAGGCATGAACTTAGCTTTCTCTTATTTCCATTGTATGTTATGTTCAATATTATATGTCATTTATTATTTAATTACTTTATACTAGAATCATTTTATATTAATATCAGTGGCTCTTTATCTATCAGGATCCATTCAAGAAAATGCAAAATATACCAAATATTTTAATAAAAATATGATACATTTGGTTATATAAATATTTAGAAGACTGAAAAGGCAAAAGAAGAAACAATGAGATAACAAAGAGCTATTGCCTGCAAGAAGCAGCTACAATCTCCATAGATGAGGTTTAAAAAATGGGAAGAGGTGTTTTTTATATTTTATTTTTAATGATTTTATTTTATTTTATTTTATTTTATTTTATTTTATTTTATTTTATTTTATTTTATTTTATTTTATTTTATTATTATTTGAGAAAGAAAGAGAAAGAGCATGATCAGGGGGAGGGGCAGAGGGAAAGAATCTCAGAGTCCTTGCTGAGCACAGGCCCCTGCATGGGGCTTGATCTCATGCCCTCCAAGATCATGACTTGAACTCAACTCAAGAGTCAGATGCCCAATCTACTGAGCTACCCAGGTGCCCCAAAAGGCAGGAGAAAGTGTTTTTAAGCTGTAACTTGGAAGAGGCTCCCTCAGAGCTGGAGCCCAGACTTCTTTCCAGAGGACACTGTCTATCTGTGCTGGGACCTCAGCATCTCAGGGAAAGCTGTGGAGCTGGTGCTCAGATCTTTCAGAAGGGGCAGTATTTCTCAGGGAGCATAATGAGGTTGGTTGTAGAGAGAAGCAAAAGAAAAAAAAAAAAAAACAACCTGAAAATGGTATCAACTGCCACTCACTGCTAGAATAAAGAGATAACTGCTGGGATATGTGGACAGGAAGAGAAAACAGTACATTATGGAACTCAGCTTCTAATATTTCTCTAGCATTCCTTATTAGCAGAACTATCAGGAGGCAACAGGCAATGTAAGAACATGGCGGTTTTCATAACTCAGTGAAAGTATCACAAAGACAGCATAGAAGGGTAGGATTGGCACTGAGAGACAACGTAATGGCCAACATATTTCCCTGAGGTCCTGAGTTCCCAGAGGGCCGAGACCATGTATGGATGTCCTTATTTCTTCTACAGAGTGTATTATAGCACTTCTCATGTAATAGAAAATCAGTAAATAATTTATTTAAAATATACATGCATGAATCCTTGATTAACCGTGAGCCACAGATATCTCAAAAGTAAAATAAAAAGTATATCAAAGCCTAGAAGTAAAATGTAGAGTGATATAAGAGATGTCAAGGATAGTAAATTTTAAATAAAGTTTTACATTTTATTATCTGTTACATTATCTTCAGGAGATCATTCCAGAAACAGTGCAATAAACCTTTTCTACTGTTAAGGATACTCTGGTTTTCTAGTTAAAACAGATTCAAAGGGCATTCCAATATCTCACCAAGCCTTTCAGTATTGTTTTTTTTTTTCAACTTTGAAAATAAAAGAAATATCTCTCAAATGAAATTAAAATAGTATTTTTGGGTAGATAAGATAACTTAGGGGGAGGATAAAGTAGACAAAATATCTTAAGTATAAATATCCAAATTTGGCATTAGTCTTACAAATCACTGTTTATTATAACAAAGTGAAGGACATATTTAACATCAGAGGGCTTCAAAAAAAGAGACAGTGGGATGGAGACAGAGTAAATAAAAAAATGCGTGTGTGCACATATATACATGGTAGGCATTTGGTATATAGAGGTGTTGTGATTGGAAAATTAATGCTTCTAAATTCTTCAAGGAGATCAACATAGAAAACATCTTTAATTTCCTTTACTGACTTTCCATAAACTTTAATAAATAAATCATCAAACAAATCTATATATACAAAAATTGCCAGCAATAAAATAATTGTGAATATTTATTATCTTTTTTAGTTTTAGTTTTAGTTTTTTAGAGGGAAAAAGATGTGCACGAGAATCTTAAGCAGGTTCCAAGCTCAAAGTGGAGTCCAACATGGGCTCTATCTCATGAACCTGAGATCATGACCTGAACTGATACCAAGAGTCTGATGACACTTAACTGACTGAGCCACCCAGGTGACCCAATTGTGAAAGTTTATTAAGAATGTAATGCCAGTCACTGAGGCAAATGGTATACATAGTTATTTAGTTTGCTTCTCACAGTAACCCTGCAATGAAAGTACTGTTATGTTACTACCCAAATATCTGGTTCATAAAGGTCCTCTGTTAATATTTGTTGAGTGAATAGATACATGAATCACTAAATTTTCCATTTTACTGATAAGATGCTGAGCTATGAGGAAAAGTTGCTGAATTTTTTTTATTCAACATGTTCTGAAGATTTTTTTAAAAACCACAAATAAAAAAAACTATTATCAGTTTTTGAGATAAAGCTTTGGTATGATTAAAATAGTTAATGTTTAAATTCACATCTACATTGTTGAAATTAGAGAAAATTTTCACTCTGTGAGATAATGCCTCACAGGATCATAGCAATATTCTTTAAATTAACAACAGCAACATTATAAAAACTTGGCATAGAAAAAAAAAATCAGAAAACCAGTATTTCCTATTTCTTACTTGATCACAACAAAGTACATCTGTTCCCCAAAATAATCTCTGCTTATCTACAAAAAAATGAGGTATTCTAATAAAACACATATTTCTGTATGTTTTTAAAGGCATTAGGTCAATTTCAAGAGGGCTTTTTTTTTAAGTCCATTTTCTGACTCCTTGTCTCTTCTCTCATTGCTCACTCTATTGCTCTCAGCTACATATGTTAAACTCTTAACTATTCATACAGATCACAAAGTTTACCTCTTTCACAAAAATGTTACAAATAATTCTTCCCCAAATAGGGGTGCTTTCCTTTGCATACTTATATAAACTCTGAGTTTTGTGGGGGCACATTATACCATCTGCTTACATAATGGAAAATTGCATTTGAAGTCCAGCTATAAGCCAATTCAATTACTGAATGGCACAAACTATCTTCCAGAAAGAAAAGCAAATCATATATGAAGAAAGTTAACAAAATCCTGAACCTCAAAGTAGCTCTTTAATTTTATTCCACAATTTCTGGCACTCTATCAAAAATAGCCACACAGAGAAGAATTCAGTGAAAATCAATAGAAAATAACAATGGAAAGGGACAAGAATTTAGTTTTTTTTTTAAATTCAGAGCTACAAAATGATCATATGTGATTAATAGTTAATCAATTAAATGGGATATAACTGGAAATTATAAAAAAGTATTACTCAGAAATTCTAATTTATACATTACTTAAAATATAATGATTTGAACTTCAACACATGATTATAATAGCATATTAGGTCTAGATGAAGAGATAATTTGAGAAGTGGAAGGTAAGACAGTAGAAATATTTGGAAGGAAGCATGGAGAGACAAAAAATTATGCAGATCAGAAGATAAAGTGGATATAGGGAAGAGGTCATGCATTTGAAGTTTAAAAGAGAGAATAGGTTATAAGTCATGAGTTTTCAAAACTGACAAAAGATATATCAAGCCAAAGATGTGAGGAGTGAATCTTAATCAGGATAGGTACAAAGAAAATCACACCTAGACATATCACAGTAGAATTCTGAAAAAATATATAAAAAAATAAAATCTGAAAGCAGCTGAAGAGATGAAAATTAAAATCATTGTTTTCATCATTTCATCATTTAAATGAAAACAATAAAAATTTTGGGGTACCTGGGTGGCTTAGTCAGTTAAGCATTGGACTCTAGTTTTCAATTCCAGTCATAAATTCAGGGTTGTTAAGAGCAAGCCCTGAATCCCATGTCTGGCTCCATGCTCAGCAGACTGCTTGAGATTCTCTCTATCCCCTTCTACCCCTCCCTCTACCCCCCCCCCCGACACACATTCTGTCTCTCTAAAAATAAATAAATAAATACAATCTTAAAAAAAATCAGAAGATAGTAGATTTTCTTTAGTGGGTAAAAGAAAATGCCTGCCCAACTATAATTCTTTACCTAATAATAATAATAATAATAATAATAATAATAAATTATTTACCTAATGGAAGTATCCCTTAAAAAAATGAAGGTGATATCAAAGATATTTTTCAGGGTAGCCCAGGTGGCTCAGCAGTTTAGTGCCACCTTCAGCCCAGGGCCTGATTCTGGGGACCCGGGATCAAGTCCCACATCAGGATCACTGCATGGAGCCTGCTTCTCCCTCTGCCTGTGTCTCTGCCTCTTCTCTCTCTCTCTCTCTCTCTCTCTCTCTCTCTCTCTCTCTCTCTGTCTCTCATGAATAAATAAATAAAATCTTAAAAAAAAAAAAGTACTGACAGTACCTCTTGGCCTCTCTCCCTGAGCTGCTTAAGAAAAAGAAAAGAAAAGAAAAAAAAAAAGATATTTTTCAGACAATGAAGAATTCATCACCAAAAGACTTCACTAAAGGAAATGGCAATAAGATTCATAAATCATTACAAAAATAACAGATTAGTCAAAAATGGTATAATTTGTTATTCAAATAAAAATAATGGGAATGTCTATTTTATACAGAAATAAATTTAAAATGATTAAAAACCTAATGTGGAAAAAAGAAACTTTAATTTTTTAAGAGAAATATGAGGCCAAACATTTCTGCAACTGCATGACAAGGAAAGAAAGCACAAATCCTAAAAACATGGTAAATATATTTATAATAATATGAAACCTTTCTCTGAATAAAAATTCTCCATAAACAAGTGACTACAATAAACCACAATACTGGAAGAAATTATTTATATTGCACATAATTGATAAAAAATTTTAATCCAGACCCTATAATTTATATAAAACAATAGGAAAAAGGGTGCCTGGGTGGTTTAGTCAGTTGAGCATGATTTCAGCTCTGACTCTTGATTTCAGCTCTGGTCTGATCTCAGGGTCCTGGGATCAAGCCCTGAGTCTGGCTTCTGCATGAAGTCTCCTTGAGTTTCTTTCTCTCCCTTTCCCTCTGCTCCTCTCCCAACTTGCTCTCTCTCTCAAGCTCTGTCTATAATAAATAAAATCTTTAAAAAAATAAAACCACTGCAAAAAAGACATACTTCTCGTTAGGAAAATCAAAATAGTAAATGAAGAGGCAATTCAAAGCAAAAAAATCTGAATAGTCAAAGCAAAGAAACAAAAGAAAAGGAGAAACTAAAATATGCCAAACGTTATGAGATATCAAAGGAATTTAATTTAAAACAATGAGGTACCAGAGCTTTTTGTATTTAGCCAAGATAGAGTAACAGAGGTTGGATTCACTCTTACCCACGTGAAAACAACAACAACAACAAAACAGATAAATATAGGAAATCACAATATAAAGGACACTAAATATGAGCCAATAAAAGACTCCAAATCCTTGGAGATGAGAGAGAGCAACAGAGATACTCTCTCTAATTGCCCTCATCATTGACATGAGGAAGTTTGCAGGTCTTATTGCAGTGATGAGGAACCTGGATATAGTAGTAAAATAATGGTCCTCCAAAGATTTCCACTTCTGATTCCCTTGAAACTGAATATATTACCTTACACGGTAAAGACTCTGTATGTGTTGATTGAATCAATAGCCTTGATATGGGGAGATTATGCAGGGTTATCTGTATGAGCCCAAACTAATCACATAATTCCTTAAAATCAGGGAAAATTTCCCAGTTCAGTTCAGAGTTAGAGAGAGATGTAACTATAGTAAAATCATTAGAGAAATGGAATTGTGTTAGCGTTAAAGGAATGGCACAATTCAAAGAATTTGGCCATTCTCTAGAAGCTAGAACAATTAAGGACATGGATTCTCCCCCTGAGCATTTTTAAAGGAACTCAGCCCTGCTTAATCCTTGGTCTTAGCACAGTAAAACCCATATTGTGCTTTTATTCTATAGGACTATAAGATCATAAATTTGTGTTGGATTAAGCCACTAAGTTTGTGGTGATTTGCAACAGTAGCAATAGGGAATTAATATACCAGGAGAAGCCTGGCAGACTTCCTGGGATCCTAGGAAGACCAACGTGGCTGGACTTCCTAGATAGGAGAAAGCTGCATACAGAGATTTCCAGATACCTTAGAGTCAACCCTTATACATTCAGATGAGTGCTGATCAATGCATGCATGTAACAGAAATATCTGAGACTCAGGAAGGAGTATTCACAAAGATTGGAGGTAACAATACCCAATACTCAACACAGCTATGAATAGTGCTTGCTCCCATCAGCTAGAATGGAAAAAAAAAATCTATGATTCATGGGACATTAGGTGATTATACAAATGGGTCTTACCTTAATAATGGGTAATTAATAGCATTAGAATGAGCCCTGCTCAAAACTGGTATAATATCATTTGAAATTAGAGGGTAATAAGTTAAATATATATTCTATCTACAGAAGGCATAAAGTATCTAACAAAATGGAAGGGAGAAAATAAATTATAAATAATTTATTGAAAAGCAGACAGAAAATGAGGAAATGGGAAAAATAATAGATGGTGCAAAGAATAAACAAACATTAGCTGACTGATTTAGATGTAACTATGTAAATGATCACATTAAATGCAAATGTCCTACATATCCCAAATAAAAGGTAGAAATTATCATACTGGGAGAAAAAGCAGAACCCAACTATATGATTCCTACAAGAAACACACTTCATATATAAAGACATAATAAATTAAAAGTAAAAGGTTAGGAAAAGTATGCTGGCACTAATTAATAGAAAGCATTAATATCAGACAAATTAGATTCTACAAAAATCATATTACCAGGAACATAGATTATATATGTAAATTTATCAAGATGAAGTCTAAATAAACACCTATAAATAAAAGAGCTTCCAAATACATGGAGCAAATAATGATGGAAACTCAAGGAGAAATAGACAAACCCACAACTATTGTTGACATTTTAATTCCCCTCTCAGTCATTCATGGAACATATAAACAGAAAATAACAAACTGTTATTGAATCAAATCCAAGAACATATATTAACAAAAATAGGTGATGACCAAGTGAGTTCATGCCATGGATGCAATATTTATTTAGTACTTCAAAGTCAGTCAGTGTATTTAACCCTAGTTAAGCCTAAGAAGAAAAAGCATGGAATAATCCCAAAAATATGCAGAAAATGTTTTTAACAAAATCCAAAATCGTCCCCAATGAACACTTTCTGCAAACATAGAATAGAAAATGTGTAAGACAGTTAATTCAGCAGGCCCGAGTTGCTCAAGCCTTACATATTCCCAATTTTCAGGAATGGCCATTAGCCAAGGTCTCAGAATGAGGTCTTGGAATGTTCCAACTGGTAAGAGTGTTTTGAATGCTTATGACCTTGAACCATACTATACTAGCTAGTTTAGATCATTTGTGCAAATGTGAACACCCGCTTTCCTCCACGGGATCTGGAGTTTCAGTAACTATGATCAGTAACGTAGACATTATGTGCTTATATGGTCAACTCCCAATAAAAACTCTGGACATCTAGACTGAGTCAAGCATCCCTAGTAAACAGCACTTTGTATGTATTGTTACAACCCATTACTGAATTAATTAAATGTGTCCTACACAAGAGTTGTGGCGGAGGACTACCAGAAGCTATCGATGGTTTCCTTCAGACTGTGTCCTATGTGCCTTTTCCCTTTGATGATTTTTTCCTTTGATTACCCTTATACTGTGATAATCTGTAATAGTGAATATAATGACAAGTAAATCACTAATCTTCAGAGCAGTCTTGATGACCTGGATACAGAAGATAACTAATATAACCTTATAAAGAGAATCTCTGAAAAACTTACAGCTAACATCAAGTGACGAGATACTGAATACTTTGCCCCTAAGATCAGATACAAGGCAAGGATGTACAGTTTTCTGGTCAATAGCCTAATATAAATTCTGGCTAGTGTAGGAAAAAATAGTAAAAACCAATTCCTTTGTAAAAGAAGTAAAATTTGTCTATTCACTGACATGATTGTCTATAGAGCTCAATACAGTCTACAAAAAGAAGCTATTAAAACTAAAAGATGAGTTCTGCAATGTTGCAGTATGCATAAATCAACTAAGCCCTAGCAAAAAAAAAGTTGGAAATTGAAATTCAAAAAATTCTATATATAATAGCATAAAAATTATGAAACACTTTAAAATAAATCTGATAAGATATGTAGAAGACTTGCACATCAAAAACTACCAAACAGTGACGAAAGAAATTAAAGACCCAAATATATGAAGAAATAAACCACGGTCATGAGTCAAAACATTCACTATTACCAAAATATCAATTTTTCCAAAATTTATTTATGGATTCAATGCATTCCCCATTAAAATACCAGCAGTCTTTCCTTTTTTAAAACAAAACAAAACAGAAATTGACAAGTCCTTTCTAAAATTAATGAAGAAATATAAAGGATGTAGGAAACTAATCCAGGAAAAAAAAAAAAAAAAACCTTGGAAAAGAAAAGTTTCAATGTCATTTTCTGATTTTGCTTTTTATTAAGTATGGCAGTAAAGATAGTTTGATATTGGTATAAAAATAGATAAATAGGACTCATTAAATGAAAAAGAGAGTCCAGAAATAGACCCATATACATGGATACATGATTTTTGATAAAAATGCAAAAATAATTCAGCAGTAAAAAAAGAATCTGTTCAACAATAATGTTGTAGCTTCTAGGTGTCTATACTGAAGAAGAAGAAGAGGAAGAAAGAAGAAGAAGAAGAAGAAGAAGAAGAAGAAGAAGAAGAAGAAGAAGAAGAAGAAGAAGAAGGAGGAGGAGGAGAAAAAAGAACCTTGATTTATTCCTTGCTCATATATAAATCTAATCTAAAATGGCTCACAGAACTAAGTGTACACTCTAAAACTATAAGATCACAATAATAAAATACTTGAGAAAACCTCTGTAACTGTGTTAGAAAGAGTTTTGGGGGTACCTGAGTGGCTCAGTTGGTTAAGCGTCTGCCTGCAGCTCAGGTCATGGTCCCAGGGCCCTGGGATCAAGCTCCACACTGGGCTCCCTGCTCAGTGGGGAGCCTGCTTCTTCCTCTCCTCCCCATCTCTGTCTGTCTTTCAAATAAATAAATAAAATATTTTTTAAAGAGTTTTAAACTTATAAAATAAAACCTGTGATCCATAAAAGAGCAAGGTAAAGACTTTGACTTCATTAAAATTAAAAACTTTGCTCTCTGAAAGTCACTGTAAAGTGAATGAAAAAGCAAGCCAAGGACTAAAAAGAAAATACCTGATCTTCACATATTTTATAAAGAGATTATATTCAAAAAAAGAGATTATATTCAGAACATATAAAGAAACTTCAAAATTCTCATTCATTCTTAATGAATTTGTAAAATGGTAAAATCCATTTGGAAAATAAAGCTTAAACACAAACCTGCCATATCACTCAGCCATTTCATTTCTAAGAATTTACCCCAGAAAAATAAAAGTATACATCCATACAAGATTTGTACATGAATGTTTATAGCATATTTAGCTATAGTAACCAAAAATTGGAAATAACCCAAATGTCTATCAATAGCTAACATGTAAACAAACAGTGGTCTATCCAGACAATGAAATATCTTTCCACAATAAAAGGGGATGAATATTCAGACTACAACAAAGACGAAACTCCAAACAATCAAACTGCGTGAAAGAAGCCAGGCAAGCCCTCTAAATGCATACAGTGTTGTTTCATTTGTAGACAATCTTAGAAAATTTCAAGTAAACTATAAATGGCATAACTGATCAGTGGTTGCCTGGGCATGGTGGTGAGGCACAGGGAAATGAGGAGGGAGGGCATACAGAGTGGCATAAGGAAATGTTTGGGGTGATAAATATACACGTTATCTTATTGGGGTGATTGTTTCATGGCATATTTGTGTGTACATGTGTATATGTTGTGTGTATACACATAAACACATATACATTTATATACATACATATTTATCAAAATCTACCAAGTTGTATAATTTTAAAATATGCTGTTTGTTTTATTAAGTCAATAATACTTCAGTAATTATGTCAAATTTTTAGAAAATGAAATATTGATGTGTCTCTTACATTCTAAACCAAGTGTCAATGAGCATTTAGAACAATGGGACTGCTCAGACATTGTGGTGAGAATATAAATTGATACAAAAAATGTGGAGAACAACCTGGAAATTTGACTAAAGTTGCAAGTCATGCATACCCTGCCACCCATCAGTTGTACTGATGATTTGCTGCTCAAAATTCTTGCACATATTCACAGGGAGATGTGATATACGAAAATGTTTACTTCCATATCGTAATAACAACATTAAAATAAATAAACCATGACATGGAGAGCAAACTATATTGTTTAAAAATTTATGCATTTTTATATACAATTAAAGCATGCATATGAATGATCTACACAAAATGAATCTAAAGATTCTTCCTGGGGATAAGTGGGAGGGAATTGATTTCAGGGGGATTCTACAAAATCTAGAATCCGCAATATTTCTTTCTTTTTTTTTTTTGAATCTGCAATATTTCTAAGTTCTTATTTCTTAAGTAGGTGGTAAATAGATTGGTACCTATGATGTTATTCTCTATGCCTGTATATTTGAAAAATATCTCTAACATATAAGTGAGCAATTCTATATAATTTACAGATATGATTATTGACAATGAGAAGAACTATAGAGTTTATGCAGAGTCACATAACTAGTAAAGAGAAAGTTCCATGTAGGATTTAAACCTTCCTTCTTCTGGTTCATTTATACCACAGTTTTTATCTAAATTAAAAAGAAAGATAAAGAGAGAGAAAGAAGCTAATTACTTGCATATCAGATCACATAAAGATAGTAACTTGGTTTCTGCCATCATAAGGCATTAAAATGCCTACTTGGGAAAAAAAAATAAGTGGAAAAGATAAAAGAGCCTGCATAAGCATACTCCGGTACTTAGGTATCGTAAAAGTGATAGAACAACATAACCTACGTAAGCATGAACCGCCAGGAGCTTATGGGAGCAAGAAAAGGGAATATGGGACACATAAGTAATAATAAAGATATTTGATTTAAAAAATGAGGAAAGACATAATTAAACAAAGGAGACTTTCATGGCATTATGCAGAAATATTTCAAAGGAACATATAACAGTAAAATTCATGTAAAAACATTCCCTTGTGCTGCTGCCAAAAATTAAATAGTTTTTTAAAGTCCATATCTGTAAAGTGTTGATGGTATTTGCTAAAATGGACTTATATGCACTCATGCATATGCAGATATTTATATGTGCATAATATTAATAAACATAAAATACAAAGCTATAACATAAAACATATATCATTTAGCTAAGCATGATCTTAGGTTGAACAAATTTAGCTTTTGACACAAATGTCATTACAAAAGCGGTCACATTATTTGATAAATTTTGTAAACTTCAGCTAAATCTTGATCACCAGATATATTCAGTTCAGATATTAACAGAGGAACATGCTCTGAAATGCTGACTTCAATTGTCACTATTTATTTCTTTGATATGGATAAATTATTAGGAATTATTTATTCAAGATGTATTCATTATCAGTAAACATAGTTTAACATAGGTGGGTGCCAGGTACTACCCAAGCATTGCTGATAGAGAGATTCACCTGCATGTAATGACAAATATTGAGTGGATTATCAAAATACACTCCTTTGAATGCTGTAACAGGAGTATCTTTAAAATGTTTCTGAGATAGGAGAGGAAGACAGGTCAGGAGAGTCAGCAAGACTTCACAGATATCAATATAAATAAATGGAATAATGCCTGGGAAGGTATTTTTCAAGACTCAAGATTTTTTATCACTTAGGATATTATTACTTGTTATTATAAATTTCCCCACTTCAGTCCTCAATAAAAAGGACATTTCACAGCATGATGAAACTTTGTACATAAAAGCGTTCAAATATTTCATGAACTGCCAAACCTCATAATCTTTTTTTATACAATTTTATTTTTTTAATTTTTAATTTTTATTTATTTATTCATGAGAAACACACACACACAGAAGCAGAGACACAGGCAGAGGGAGAAGCAGGCTCCATGCAGGGAGCCCGACGTGGGACTCGATCCTGGTACTCCAGGATCATGCCCTAGCTGATGGCAGATGCACTCAACCCCTGAGCCCCCAGGCATCCCAAGCTCATAATCTTTTCAAACATTTATTTTTCTAGAAAAAAAATACTCATAAGTAAACATCAGATCTATAAGTGAAAATACAGTTAATATTTTACCAAGGACAGTTTCTGCACAATTCATTGCCTAACCAGCATATGTTTTTTTTTTTTTTTTCTAAATATCGGCAGGCAGAATGTTGACCTCCTAAAGATGTTCACTTTCTTTTTTTCTTTTTTTTTTAAATTTTTATTTATTTATGATAGTCACACAGAGAGAGAGAGAGACAGAGACACAGGCAGAGGGAGAAGCAGGCTCCATGCACCGGGACCCCGACGTGGGATTCGATCCTGGGTCTCCAGGATCACACCCTGGGCCAAAGGCAGGCGCCAAACCACTGCGCCACCCAGGGATCCCAGATGTCCACTTTCTACTCCCTAGAACCTACGAGAATATATTAGGTTACATGCCAAAGAATAATTCAGGCAACAGAGGGAACTAAGGTTGTTAATCAGCTGATTTGAAATGGAGAGATTATTCTGTACTATTCAGGTAGGCCCAAGTAATCGTGTGGGCTCTTAAATGTGGGAGAGGGAGGTGGAAGTATCAGGGTCCAAATGATAAAATGTGAGAAAGACTTGAGAGGCTATTGCTCGCTTTGAAGAAGGAGGAAGGAGTCCTAGGGCCAAAAATGCAACAGCCACTAGAAAATGGAAAATGCAAAGAAGTAGATTGTCCTCTAAAGCTTTCAGAAAGAAGCACAGCTCTGCCTTACTTTAGCTCATTGAAAACCATTTTTGACTTCTGAGTTCAGAATGGCTAAGATAATCAATGCATGTTATTTTAAGCCACTAAGTTTGTGGTAATTTGTTCCAGCAGCCAAAGGAACTACAACAATTAACATCTATTTTATTCTCAAAAAAAAAAAAAAAAAAAAAAAAACAAGTTCTATGAAGCCTTCATTGAAAACTCCAGCCACTGCTATTATAGTTATCTATCACCACATTTTCCACAAATGGAGTTAATGGCTTAAAACAACACTCATTTATTGGGTCATGGTTCTGTAGGTCAAAGGTATGGATGGACTAGATTGGATTCCACACTAAGGATCTCACATGGCAAAATTAAGATGTCAGCTAGCTTGGCCTCTTAACTGGAGACTCAGAAATTATCTGCTTTCAGACTTATTTCAGCTTCTCAATAAATTCACTTCCTTTCAGCTCTAGGCCAAGATCTCCATTTCCTCGCTGGCTATCAACTGGCAACCTCAACCAGCAATGGCGCATCAACTCCTTTTCAAATTTCTCACTCCCTCTTCTGTCATCAGCTGGAGAAAGGTCTCTACTTTTAATGCCACATGTGATTACATCAGACCCACCTCTCTCTTAAGGGCACATAACATAATTTTGGGAGTGATGTCTCACCATTTCCACAGATTCTAAGGATAAGAGTAGGACATATTCAGAGGTTGATTATAGAATTCTGCTTCCCACAACTATTCAATTGCCTTTTTAGTTTTTAATATATTTAAATATTAATGAATTTATATATATATATGGCTAGCTTATACTTTGCTCTGTATTCTGTTGTATTTTTTTATGGAAACATATTTACAATAAAAGATAGGAAACTCCTAAGCACAGGAATAATATACTGCATTTTTTCATTAATTGGCACTATGTTAGAGCTAAGCATACAGACATAAATAGGATTATCAGGAAAAAGTCTAATGGAATAGTATTTGGGAAAACTGGAAGAAGTATAGACAACCTTGAAGAATATTTAAAAATCTAATGGTATTGATATAATACTTGTAGGATTTAAAGACTGTGGAATCTTAGGTAAGAATCTCTAATCATGTTTATTAGAGAGGTTTTTTCCTAAATGCATTCAAAACCTATTAGGTAAGCACCAACTATGAGCTAAAATGGAGAGAGGAAAAAAAAAAAAAGTAATAGCCTACCAACCAAAAGAATGTATTGAGGATCAAATGAAATAACCTAGGTCCAAATGTTTATAAAGTTCTCAAAGTACTATTCAAATATGAATTATTAAAATTATTAGTGCAGGTTTTATTTTGCATCACTGAGTACCACTGTCATCAATAACTAAATATATGTATTATATTTCATTTCTCTTTTTAACTTTCAAAATTTTCTCTAGGAAGTCAAAGTAATTCCCTATTTCTCACTTCTTCATCCATTTTCTTCCTGGTCTGCCCTAAGGCTGTACAAGGACTTAGTTTTACAGTGCTTAAATATTTCCTGTATCAGGAAACCTCTTCCTGATGGGTGAGGTGATTCAAGGCCAGACAAGGGTGGCAAATGCTACAACACTGATGAGAAATGGCTGAGCTTGCCGCAGCCAGCTTGGGAAGTTCCCTGGAGTAGATAATATATTTTAGCATGGGGGAAAACTTAAAATGCTGCTGCAGGAATTGGCTGCCATACTCAAGGGACCAGTGTAGCACCTTGGAAGCTGCCCCAAATCTACTATCCAACAAGCTCATTACCGAAGCGTTTGAAAGTGACATTAGCTGGAGGCAGTCACAGTGAGTCTTTCAAATTTACTGTGGACAAGAATTATCTAGGGTTGTTAATTAAAAATGCATGTTCCAGAGGTATACCCTGAGAAATTCTGGTTTAGAAGGTCCAGTGGAAGGGAAACACAAGGGGACCTAGGAATCAGTACTTTTAATAAAATACTCTAGGGAATTCTGAAATATAAAGGCAAATAAAATATATCCATATTACTCTTCTTTAGTCATATGTCCAACAACACTTTGCAAAGAAAAAAAAAAGAACTGAGTTCTTACCTCTCTTCTAATACAATAGCTTTACTTAAAAGTCTTTCTTGCCTGTTTAACTTTATCCAATGCTATGGTTTTTATTAATGAAAAGTTTTAGTTTTGTAGACTCACTTAATGTTGCAAGCCATAATATGAAGAGATTCTCTGTTTTTCATAGCATTTGGTTCTTCTTTATGTGTTTCTTCTCTCTACCGAGACTTCCTATTTTTCATTTATTTCATGCATTTCATAATTACTCACTGAAGCATTTTATGATGACTACTTTGATAATTTTGTCTGGTTAATTCTATCATTCCTGTCATTATTTTGGTATCTATTTGTTGTCTTTTCTTGCAGGGTGAGATCTTTTGTTTCTCAGTATGATGTGTGATTTTCAATTAAAATCTAGATAACTAAAAAAAAAAAATCTAGATAACTTGCATCTTATGTTATCAGAACCTGGTCCTTGTTTCAACATTCTTTTTCCATTGACCTCCTCTGTTACTGCTTCATCCAGAGGGGAAGGGAAGGTATTGCCAGGTGGTGGTGGAAATCCAGGATCCCTAGTCAGCCTTTTTTGGCCACAACCATGGGGGAAATGCCTCTTACTGTGTGAGTGAATTTATATTACTCAGTAGGCCTTTGCTGATACTTTTTTCCTGGCTGGAAGTATAAGAGTGCCTCATCACTGCTCCATCCATGGCCTCTACTGACACCCCAGAGTAGAGAGTGGCCTCCTTAATGCGGGCAGTAAGAAAACGTCACCTGAACCCCAGTCTATACCTCCCCAGGGTGAAAAGGATGGAATGGAGGGTAGGGTCAATTTCTGACTCCCTTGTAGTCTCTCCTGACACCTGCGGGTGGGGTGGGCCTCTTTATTGCTTAGCCCGGGTGAAAGTCCTGATTGATTCCCTGTTGATCTCCTCTGCCACCACACCATCAGTTGTACTACCTTGTTGCAGCTCTGTAAGGGTGGAAGTCCAGGCTCCTTACCTGGCATTTGCAGGAGGGGTTGGAGTGGAGCCACATTTTGCCTGTGATGTTTAGCTGGAGAAGAGTGGTTATTGTCTAAAAGGATTATGTCTTGACAGCTTGCCCCTTTCCTGGTCCTTTTGCTAGACAGAACAGACTTTTGGGCAGGCTTTTTCTTTTGGCAAGCACTGGAAGTTCTGAGTTGCCAACTTCTGGGATAAAGGTTTCAAAAATAAAACCCAAGAAACTTACCACATCATTCATAACAGGGCCAGGTCTAGCTATCTCCCTTCTTTTCTCCTTTCAGAATCTTCACATAATTACTTTATATAGAATCTTCAGTGTTTTCAGTTAAACTTAGAGGAATAAGGAAAAGTATGTCTACTCTATCTCCTCGGAAGCAGAATTCTTGGAGAAGCATTTTTTTTAAATCAATGGAAAAATATATGAACCAAAGATTTTATATCCAGCCACATCTCCTTTATCTATATATCCATGGACAGACACTTAAGTTATTTCCATATCTTGGCTATTTTAAATAATGTTACAATGATCATTAAGATAAAAAGATATAGATATATCTTTCCAAATTAATATTTTTGTTTTTTTCAGATAGATACCCAGAAGTGGAACTGCTGGATTATATGGCAGTTCTACTTTTAATTTTCTGAGGAACCTCCATACTGTCTTCCATATAGTGGCTGCATCAATTTACATTCCCATCAATAGTATATGAGATTCTCTTTTCTCCACATCCTTGCCAACACTTGTTATTTCTTGCCTTTTTTATAACAGCCATTTTGACAGGTGTGAGGTGATATCTCATAGTGACTGTCAATTTTGTTTATCTTTTCAAAAAACCAAGTCTTTGTTTTATTGATTTTTCTATCATTTTTCTATTTTCTATTTCATGTAATTCTGCTCTGATCATTGTTATTTATTCCTTCTGCTAACTGTAAGTATAGTTTTTTTTTTCTTTTCCTAGCTCCTTAAGGTGTAAGGTTAGGTTTTTATTTGAGATATATTTCTTCTTTTTTAATGTAGGTGTTTATCACAATAAACTTCCCCCAGTACTAGTGCTGCCTCTGATAAATTTTGGTAGGTTGTGCTTTCACTTTTTGTCTCAGTTATTTTCTAATTTCCTTTTTGATTTTTTGCACCCAATTATTCAAGAGTGTGTTATTCAATTTCTAGATATTTGTGAGTTTTCCATTTTTTCCCTTCTGCTGTGGTCAGAAAATATGCTTTATAACAATCTCCATCTTCCTAAATTTGCTAAGACTTGATATGACCGAACATGATCTATCCTGGAGAAAGTTCCACATGTGCTTGAGAGGAATATGTATTCTGTACTTTGCTGCTGTTGGGCAGAATGTTCTGTATATCTCTAATAGGTGCATTTGGTCTATAGATCTTCAGGTGTTCTGTTTCCTTATTGATCTTTCGTTTGGATGTTCTATCTGTTATTGAAAGTGGAGTAATTGCTATCTATTTCTCCCTTCAGTTCTGTCAATTGTTTCTCCATATATTTATGTGCTCTGATGTTAAGTGCATAGATATGTATAACTGTTTCATCTTCCTGGTCAATTGGCCCTTGTGTAATTATATAAAGTTCTTTATCTCTCGTGACAGTTGTTGAATTAAAGTTTGTATATTATAATATGAACACAGGCACTCTTGCTTTCTTGTTAACATTTACACAGAATATCTTTTTTTCCATTCCTTCATTTTTAGCCTATGTGTGTACTTAAATCTAAAGCGAGTATCTTGTAGCCAATATATGGCTAAGTATTGTTGTTGTTGTTTTATCCATTCAGCCATTCTATGTTTTTTAATTAGGGTGTTTAATCTATTTCTATTTATGTTATTATTGATAGGGAAGGACTTACTACAATTAACAATTATATACAACACTGGACAACCTAGAAGAAATGGATAGATTCCTAGAAACACACCTACCAAGACTGAATTATGAAGAAACAGTAAGTCTGAACAGACCTGTAACCAGTGTGGAAATTGAATTAGCAATTAAAAATTTCCCAATTAAAAAAAAAAAACAGGACTAGATGACTAGTAAGTTTTGCCAAACATTTAAAAAGAATTGATATCAACTGTTATCAAACTTTTCCACAAAACTGAAGAGGGAGGCACATGACTAAAGTAATTCTGAAGCCAGTGTTACCCTTATAACGTAGCCAGACAAAGACCCCACAAGAGAAGATAAACAGAGATCAATATTCCTAATAAATACAGATGCAAAAAATTCTGAAATCCAACAGCATATTAAAATGATACTGCACTGTACTCTTAAAATTTTGTTAAGAGAGTAGGTTGTATATTAAGTACTCTTACCACAATAAAATAAAATTTTGAAAAAAGACCAAAAGTTAGCATCATAACTGAGGTATGCTTTAAGCATAAAACACATTGTGGATTTTGAACATTTCAGACTTAAAATCATAAGGGACAATATTTCATTAATAACAAAATTTTTTAATATCACCTGCAAATTAAAGTGATAGATATATTGGGTTAAATAAAATACTTTATTAAAACTTAAAAAGGAAATCTTTTTTTTCTTTTTAGAAATCTTAAAATTCAATAATAATATTATTGATAAAATATGAACAAAATGAACATTTATCAACAGAAGATATATGAATGGTTAATAAGTACATGAAAACATGCTCAAAAATATCTTTATTCTTCAGAGATATGAAAATTAAATCCATAATGTGATAATACTCCATATAGGTAAGAATGACTAAGATTAAAGACAGAAAACACTAATTGCTGACTAGAAGATGGAACAAGAACTTTCATGCATTCCTGGTGGAGATGTAAAATTATATCCCTACTTTGGACAATAGTTTAACAGCTTCTTATAAAGTTATATATGCATCTGCCACATGACTCAGCAATTCCATGACTAGATATTAACCCAAAGAAATAAAAATCTAAACCTGTACAAAATCTTGAACAATCTACAAAAATATTTCATAATAACTTTATTCATAACTATCAAAAATTGGAAATAACCCAAATGTTAATTCAACATGTAAATATATCCTAAGATGGTCATATAGCAGGATAATACTCAGAGACAAAAAGAGATAAACTGTGGATACATGCAAGAACAGGATAATTTTTTTTTAAAAGTTTAAATAGATTAAAAGCAGTCAAATCAGAGTCCATACTGCTTGGTCCATTTACTTGAAATTATACAGTAGGGTAAATTATTGAATAATGACAGAAAAAACACCAATAGTTGCCTGAAGCAAAAGTAGGAGAGATTATCTACAAAGAACCCAAGGAAACATTTTAGGTGAGGTAAATATTCTATATGTTGATGTTGATGGGGGTAATGGTTATATGACGAGACATATTTATCAAAACATACTATGCACTTAAAATGGGGGCATTTGTTATATATAAATTACACCACAATAAGTTGATTTAAAATCATACCGTACTTTCTTGGTTGTGCTGTGGGTATTTAGGAAAAGATTTATGCCCATTGAACCCTCCCTCCAAGGTCAGAGCAGTCGTACCTATGTGGGCTACTGGTAGAGACCTGATCCTAATTAAATTTCACATGAGTCATTTATAAGAGCCATACACCTGTACTATAAGGACACTGATATGAAAGAACCTAAAAAGAAATAGATCCTGAACTTGAGTCACTCCCATAGGAAACTTATAGAGAAAAACAATTTGAGAGTGCCCTATCTCTTACAACAAATATGTTCAATGGTCATTCCAATGTAGTTCATGTTTTATTAGGATATGCTGATGGAAGGTGGGATACAGCAAGCATTTTGATTATCCATTATAGTCAGCATTGCTGAGCTACAAAGATGACTCAAACAAACTGTAGCACAGGAACTTTAAATATAAAGGGGGAAAACAAGCACAAAAGTTACTCTAAGACAAGTGCTTTCCTACAAAGATGTGGTAATAAAGAAATATTCCAGGAAGTAACACATTTATGATGCAGACACAACTTTAACAGCCATCCCGAAAAGGCATACTTGGCAGACAAATTAACATGTTAAAAAGACACCATCAATCTAAACTTTTTAAAGCCATAAAATAAAGAGCATTCTCTGTGTTAGCATTTGCAAATGCATCCTTCCGGCAAAGCTCAAATAGCACATAGAATTAGCTGAAGCATTCAGTTCAAAATTAGTACTGAAATGGAGCCCTGGAAACTCAAATAACCACCCACACATCTGAGCCATGAAAGAGTAATTTAGCTCCGCCTAAGGGGCAATATGTTTCATAAAACCCCTATCTTTTTTTCTCTGATATAATGCAACCAATCTTAATGGGTTTTGCCTTAAAAATCTCTTAAAGTCTGCAGCCAAATAACCCAGAATTACCATATCTTCAATTAAACATACTGCGCTGCTCTAGGGGGATTGGATTTGAATACAGTGTGTATCAAGATTGCAAAGTCTAAGAGCTGCTACTATTCTATTAACTGGCTAATCTGAGCCCTAAATGAGGACATTAAAAGGGGAATATTGATCTCTTTCAATAATGGAAATAATTCTTTATCTGATAAATTTCTTTCTTTCTGCATTGCAGGTTCTATACATCCTAACCTACCCTTCATTTCTCATATCCCAAAGGCAGCCCATTTTTTAACATTCTGTTCAATCGTCGACTTCTGCATGCCATCCTTGATCTCCCCAGAAAAATGAGAAATCTTCCCTTGAATTTCTTTAACACTTCCAATTCCTCAATTTTTAAATACATCACTACTTTCCACACATTATATTCTGTGTGTCACCTCATTCTGGATTTTGGGTTCTTGGACCCCAAAATACATCTTATTTACATTGACAAATTAAGTATCTTGAATGCATCTGTATTATGTCTGATAAAGAGTAAGGTAAGAAATTTTTAATTAAAGTGATACAGCAACAACAAAAAGTCTATTCATAACAGAGTTCTATTTGAAAAACCTATTAGTGTAATTTCATGTGAAAGCTAAATTTGGTCCTATTATAGGACAAACATTATAGGATTCCAAACAGTTCTGTTCTAATTTCATAATTTTACTTGAGGAACACCCAAGAACATATTTGAAGAAAAAGATGGAGGAAGAAAGCAATAGGGAAAAGAGAAGATAAGAACTCATATGGTGTAAGGGAAACCAAAGAAAACACTGGCAAAGGGGTGACACAAGCTCTTTGAAGAGATATGAACTCACAATTGACAAGTATATTTAAAATTCACTAATGTGAATTTGTCAATTCTTTTACACAAATGATCTGATCTTACTGAATTGCACCATCATCAAAGATCTGAACTGATAAATCCATCTCTCTGTTTGGAATGTTCAGATTTCACTTGAGCTGTGTAACATCCATTTTATTCTTTCACTATAAAGAAGAAGCATGTGTCTCAGTTGGATGGTAGGCAAAGAGATCCTAATTTAGGTAAATTGAGCTATCCAATAAGGAAATGGTAGAAATTAATTAAAAATGTGGCTATGGAGGTGTGTCTCTAAGATATCCTTTTAGATTTATGGCTCTCAAGATCATGGCTGATGGAAGACTCACTGGATCTACCTGGAGATGAATTTAGAAGCCATACTTCCTCAGATTGCTCTAGCCAATAATTGAGCATCGTGGTAGTAGTAGCTGGATCATACTGCCTGCATAAGCGACTTTTGCTTGAGGATTTCCTTTGGCTAAGGCATTTTTAGCATTGGACTGAGGATTAGCCCAAGTCTTTGTGATTTTTTTTTTCTCTTTTTGTTTCTTTAGTGTCAGACTTGCGTTGTTGTCTGAAGCCTTATAACTGCTTACTTTGCTCCCTTCTTCCATGATTTGCAGGCATTTCTCTCAATAAATCTCTTAGATTCCCAGCCCTATCTTGGCTTCTACTGCTAAAGAGACCTGAACTGAATAAAAAGAGCATCTCTTTAGATTTATTTGCCCCATAGTAGAGGCTCAGACTTAAGCCATTCACATGAATATACTTGGGATTTTCCCCAGGCCCACTCACTCCAACTTATGATTCACTGTAAGAGACTTTCCTCTTTGTAGTATCTACAAAGTACCACTGATTTTCAAATACTATTTGAAAATAGTATTTGTAGTATCTACAAAATAAGTAGCACTGATTTTCAAATACTATTCTGAGAATTATTCTAAATAATGCTTTATTTTAAAAAAAATTTACAGCATGGTCCTATCTCAAGATCATGATTATATATAATAAATAAATAATAAATAAATGCACAAGAATACAAATGTTTAACTATCTCCTCTAGGTTAATTTTATAAATAACCATGTGTATTCAATTTCTATTGATGCATAAACAATTAACCTAAATTTAGTAGGTTATAAAAAAACACATTATTATCACGCAGTTTCAATGGGTCAGGAGCCCAGCCATGGCTTACTTAGGTTCTCTGCTCAGGGTCTCACAAGGCTGTACTCAAATTGTTGCCCGGGCTTTATTTTCATCTAGGGGCTCAAGTACAAAATAATATGCTTCCAAATTCATTAAGATTGTTAGTAGAATTAATTTATATGCTGCTGTTTACTGAGATTCCCCAGCATTTTGCTGACTGGATGCCACTTGTTGGTCCCTAGAGTCTCCTCATGAGTTCATTAATGTGTGTGGTTCTCTTCATAGGCAATTGACAACATTGTTATCTACTTCTTAAGACCAGTAGGGGAATCTCTTTTTCCAGTCTACTAAAACAGCATCTTGTACAACCAAATATAATCATAGGAGTGACATCCCATCACCCTTGCCATATATTGTATAAAACAAGTTAGATACAATCATGGATCCCACCCACAGTCAAAGGGAAGGGATGACATAAGGGTTTGGATCATTATAGGTGGGTCGCTTTAGGGTGTTTCACCATACTAGATTTGGAAACCATATCAGCCTAGTTGATAAGGAGATGGTATATCTCAAAAAGTGGAACTAAAATGACAAGATTACATGATAAATATTAAGAACTGTATATCATCCTTTTCTTCAGCTTTGAAGTTTGCTATCCTGCTAGACATAAAGAGGACTATGAAGCAGCTGATATTCAGACAATGTCACTCTTCCCTATTTCCAGATTTTTTTTATAGCCAAGTGAATAAACAGAAGGAAAACATATTTCAGACCTCTAGATGTTTCTGTAGCAGAAGAGGACAGACATCAAAGAAAAATTCTTCCTCTGAACTGAATTCACTACAAAATAAATAACATTTTGGAAGGCTGTTGAACCCAGTTGGGAGAAATTTAGACCCTGATGTGCAATTAACCAGAATTCGAAAACCTGATTTAATTATTACTAATTATGTGACTTTGACTGAATGAATTTATCTTGTCTTTCTTTCCTCATCTGTAATGGGAGTAAGAGAACCTACATTAATAGTTGCTCTTGAAGATTCAATGTGATAATATACATAAGGACATGGTTGTGGCTATAGTCAATGTGAGAAGAGACCTTATGGAATGCAAAATGGAGTGGTGTGATACAAGAGCATATTTCAGGCAAGAAATAGATGATATTACAGCAGAAAAACAAGAGATTAGATGACAATATTGAAAATAACCCAAATTTCAAAAGCAAATTCTATAAAGGATAAAAATTAAGAAAAAATGTAAGTGACATATATATATAAAAGTATTTTTTAAAAGACCAATCTGGAAAGTAATAAATAATAGCTTATTAACTTTTAAAAACAAATCCTAGACTTTTTGTCCACAATCTAAGTATTAGATTACCAGTATATCTCTCTGAAATGTATTAAGGGAAAGAGGTCGTAACTCTGGATTTTCTACTCCACCAAGTTGTTGCTCAAAAAACAGTTAATAAAAATAACTATTTATTTTTGTTATTTACATTTATATAAAAATAAATAAATAAATAAATAAATAAAACTATTTATTTATATATGGAAGGCCTAGAAAAACATATTACTTAGGTGTGTTATTCCTGAAAAATTTATCCAAACACCTGACCTGGATAACCAAGATATGACTCCAAAAATTTAAACCAAAAAGTGTGAAAAATAAGAAAGGAAAGAACTGGCATTTGTGACCATTGAAATAATTAAAGGTATAAGGATATGTATAAATAACTGCTAAAAATGTGATGACTATAGATGAAACAATGAGATTAAACATATAGAGTTACTTTTGTTTTTAATTCTGGAAATTACAACTCAGATTTTCAAACAAGTAAATTGATTAATGAAACAAATATTCTCCCTCATCCTTCATAATTATCATACTTATTGTTTGAAAATTAGGCAAGAATTAGTTGAATTATATGTTAAAACAAAATTTTGCATATATATGTATGAATAAGCTTAACAGTCAAGAAAATCTAAGATATTCTACTTTTCTATGAAAAGTCATTTTTTATTTTGTATTTGAGAAAAATAAAATTTGCTTATGTGCTTTAAAACAACATGACAGTAAAAATTAAAATTAAAGGCATAAACAAATATATCAAGGAGCCACAAACAAGCAATAGATTAATGTTACCATAAAATATATAATTTAAGGAGAAAAGCAACCAAAAAGACATAAAGCTTCATTCATTTTATGGTAAAGAAGTAAACACATTAAAATAACCACAGTTAGATTTAATAAAACTAATAAACTAGTACTAGAACACAGACAAAATGAAAATTAAAAAATGGCCATATTTGGCTCCATGGAAAACTTTTAGACATAGTAACATGGGAATTTATTAAAAATGCATTCACTTTCTAACTAAAATTGAACCAAATTTGATATTAAATCAACTTAAATAATTTTTAAAATCTGAATTCTTGAATATTCAAAAATATTTTCTTTTTTTTTTAATTTTTATTTATTTATGATAGCCACACACACAGAGAGAGAGAGAGTCAGAGACACAGGCAGAAAGAGAAGCAGGCTCCATGCACCGGGAGCCCGATGTGGGATTCGATCCGGGGTCTCCAGGACCGCGCCCTGGGCCAAAGGCAGGCGCCAAACCGCTGCTCCACCCAGGGATCCCTCAAAAATATTTTCTTACATAAATATTGGATCAATGTGGGATTTCAAAATACAGTAAGTCAACATATAAAAGTAAAGACAAACAGACAAAAATCAATTGCATTTGAATGAAAATAAATTCACAACCTAAATGCTTTCATTATTGGAAAACAGAGAGAAAATAAATTAGCTGAGCTGAATAAATATAATGGTAGAGAAAAATTAAACCAAAAATATTAAACTGAAAAACAGCAGAATCAAAAAATATAGAGGTCATGTTTCTTAAAACATGTAATATTAGAAAATATCTGTAAAATTCAGTCAAGAAAAAAAGCAGAAATGAACTTATACATACAAAACAAAGGAGCTTTAGTAATACATTGGATTTGATCAAATTTATACACTATGGAAACAATTTAATCTTAATGGCAATTATAATGGCTTTTACAACCCATATATTTAATGCAATCCCTATGAAAATACCCAGAGCATTTTTCACAGAACTAGAAAAAAGAATTTTATAATTTTGTATGGAACCACAGAAGACCATGAATAGTCAAAGCAATCTTGAAATAGAAAAGCAAAGCTGGAGGAATGATAATTCTGAACCTCAAATTATATTACAAATTTGTAGTAATCAAAACAGTATGGTATTGGCACAGAAATAGACACAGAGATGAATAGAACAGAATAGAAAATCCAGAAATAAACCCAAAATTACATGGACAATTTATCTTCCATAAAGCAGGAAAGAATATCCAATGGGAAAAAAGGACAGTCTTCTTCAACAAATAGTGTTGGGAAAACTGGACAGCAACATTCTGTCCAGTTCTTTCTTTTCTTTTCTTTTTTCTCCTTTTCTCCTTTTCTTTTTTTCTCCTTTTCTTTTCTTTCTTTTCTTTTCTTTTCTTCTCTTCTCTTCTTTTTCTTTTCTCTTATTCTTTTCTTTTTCTGAAACTGGACCACTTTCTTACACCATACACAAAGATAAATTCAAATGGATTAAAGACCTAAATGTAAGACTTAAAACCATAATCCTAGAAGAGAATATAGGCAGTAACTTCTTTAATATTAACTGTAGCAACTTATTTCTAGATATGTCTCCTGAGGCAAGGAACAAAAAAAGCAAAAATAAATTACTGGGACTTCATCAAAATAAAAAGCTTCTGCACAGTGAAGAAAACAATCAACAAAACTCAAAGGCAACCTACAGAATGGGAAAATATATTTGCAAGTAACATATAAGATAAAGGACTAATATCCAAAATATATAAAGAACTTATAAAATTCAACATTCAAAGAACAAATATTCCAATTCAAAAATGGGCAGAAGACATGAATAGACATTTCTCCAAAGTAGACATCCAGTGGCCAATAGACATGTGAAAAGATACTCATCATTACATATCATCAGGTAAATGCAAATCAAAACTATAGTAGGTGGTTCCTGAATGGCTCAGTTGGTTAAGTGTCTGTCTTCAGCTCAGGTCATGATCTCAGGGTCCTGAGATTGAGCCCCACATCGGGCTCCTTGTTCAGTAGGGAGTCTGCTATTCCCTCTCCCTCTGTCTCTCAAATAAAAAGTAAGATAGCTCTCCCTCAAATATCTTAGTAAGATATCACCTCACATCTGTCATAATGGCTAAAATCAACACCACAAGAAATAACAGATGTTGGCAAAAATGTGGGAAAAAAAGAACACTTATGCACTGTTAGTGGAAATGCAAACTGGTGCAGCCACTGTGGAAAACAGTGTGGAGGTGGTTCAGAAAGTTAAAAATAGCACTATCATATGATCCAGCAGTCATATTACTATATATTTACTCAAAGAATACAAACACACAAATTCAAAAGTATACATGTATCCTATGTTTATGGCAGCATTATTTACAATAGCCAAATTATGGAAACTACCCAAGTGTCCATTGATTGATGAATGGGTAAAGAAGTGATATGTGTGTGTGTGTGTATATACACACACACACACACATACACATAATGGAATATTATTCAGCCATAAAAATGAACTCTTGCCATTTGTGATGAAATGGAGTCAGATAGTATAATGCTAAGCGAAGTAAGTCAGTCAGAGAGATACAAATACCAATGATTTCACTCACACATGGAATTTAAGAAACAAAACAAGTAAAGGAAAAAATGAGACAGAAAGAGAGAAAGTCAAAGCAAGAAACAGACTTTTAATTATAAAGTACAATCTGATGGTTACTTGAGGGAAGGGTGGTGGGGGGAGAGGTTAAATAGGTGACAGAAATTAAGGAGTACACTTGTTGTGATGAGCACAGGATGATGTATGGAACTGTTGAATCAGTATATTGTACACCTGAAGCTAATATAACACTGTCTGCTAATTAACTTGAATTAAAATAAAAAAATTAAAAACATAAATCATTAAAAAGAAAGAAAAGGTAAATTTGCTTTAACATAATTTAAAATGATAATTACAACTTTACCAATGAATATGGAGAGGATGATATTTATTAATTAATAAAATATTTGTGCTAAGATTTCATACAAATAATGTCATCCTGGTTTGACATTAAGTTAGAATCAAGGAATAATCTTCAGCTCTTTAAGATGCTTATGAAGACTTTATAACGACATAAAAAATGCTTATAGAATAGAGACAAATTAAATAGTTGAATAAAAATTTCAAAATCTGTATACTTACTCTTAATGTAAAATTCAAAATCTATCATAAATTCTAAAGACTAACAATATGCTCAAGTGTGAACAGTGTAATTGTAGGACCTATGGGCAATTTTTCTTATATTTTAGAATTTCTTCTGAGTGTTCTTGGTCACATTTTGTTATAGACATTATTCTACTTGGGTGCATAAAACAGAAAAAGAGTAAAACAGAAAAAGGGAGGAAGTAAAAAATAAAAGAGAGGGAGGAGGAAGGAAAGGGAAGAAGGGAAGGAGGAATGAAGGGAGAAGAAAAGAGAAAAAGAGAAAGAAAGAAAAGAAAGAAGAAAGAAAGAAAGAAAGAAAGAAAGAAAGAAAGAAAGAAAGAAAGAAAGAAAGAAGAAAGAAAGAAAGAAAGAAAGAAAGAAAGAAAGAAAGAAAGAAAGAAAGAAGGAGAAAGAAAGAAGAAAGAGAGAAAGAGAGAGAGGATGGGAGGAGAGAAAGAAAGGGGGAGAGGAAGAAAGGGAGAAAGAGAAAAAAGATGAGAGGAAGGAAGAAAATGATGGAGGCAGGTAGGCAGACAGACATACCCTTCTTGGGCCTTCTGGCGAGAGAAATTGTGTGTGTGTGTGTGTGTGTGTGTGTGTGTGTGTGTGTGTGTGTGAATCTGCACACATGGGTTTTGAGATAAGTCCTATGACTTCATAAAATGAAATTGGGATGAAGAGTGATATGAAGGTTCATCATAAATAAATTTTCTCTGATTTGTCATTTAAGCAGAAAACTGAATAAAGAAAAGGAATGAGCCATATACATATGTAGGTGGCTTCATTAGTCTGAGAGAAGATTAAATACAATTCTCTGAGGGGTGAATGTGCAGGGAGGTTCCAGGAAAGGAAAGAAATCCAATAAGGGTTGAGTGGATTGACTGAGAGGAGTTCTAAGAGATGAGTGTAAGATCACACAGAGTCTTGGAATTACATAAAGGACTTTGGGTTTTACTCTGCATGTGGTGGGAAGTGACTTGATATAATTGGTTTTAAAATTATAATAAATAATAAAAATTATTATTTTGGCTGCTAAGTGGAGAGCTATAGCATGTAAAACAGAAAGCAAAAAAGTAAAAAAAGAAGAAAAGAAAGGTCAATTATGAGGGAATAGCACAAATAAAGGATTATACTGGTTAGGGGTGATTTTAATGGAATATGTAACACTAATAAATGTATGATTCAGCAATAAATAACTGAGAAAATTACTTGGATTTATAAACGACTAAGGTTATCACATTAATCTTACAAAACCTCATACAAACTAATGAGAATAATACTAAGAGCACAGTAGTTAATTAACACAACTTAATCATATTAATTAAACCAATCTGAAAATGTGCATACTCACCAGTGATCACAAAACGCAGATAGAAATAATATAACAACTCCAATCACTAATTATAATAACACCCTCTTTTAAGAAAACAGTGTACAAATTTAATATGGTACAGTGAAAAAGCATTTACATACATTGCTATTTTTTTGTTATTATGAGTCCTAAATATATTTATGTCCTTGACCCAGAAATTGTATCTATAAAATATCCTATGGAAATAATACTTAATTTAAATTGGCTTTATAAATAAAACTGGTCCAGGAAAATTTATAAAAATATAAAACTTAGGAAGAAAAAATTAAAATAAAAGGAAATGGTCAAATGAGCTTGATAGAATATTACAAAACCATTAAAAAAGTAACTGTTTCATGTGGAGGACTACTCATAGCATTTATAAGTAAGAGGGACAGGTTACAACACTTTATGGATTATTTTAAGCTTGCATTTAAAAGTGCTATAGTTATAAAAATAAAATGGAAGAAACAAAATATTAGCATTGATATTTCGTTCTTGTGAATACATATTTTCATTCTTTCCTTAATTTCCACATAATCTTCATAAGGATATATTACTTAAGTATAGACTTTAGGATTTTGTTAAATTCATTGATTGCACTATTTAGTAGCAATCATTAAAGAGTGCTCAGTAGAACAATATTAAAATGGGGTTATAACTAGTTGGTGTGGCACATAGAGGATTCAAGGAGAATGTGTCTGTCTTACTGGGTTGGTGAGTCAGATATACCCTTTAAATCCTTGGGTACCTCCTAAAGTATAGGTGTCTGAGTCAGGGTCCCAAGGAAAGCAGAACCTGGAAGCCTGACATAGCCAAGAAAAGATATCAGCAACAGTAGGGTTCTGTAAAAACAGAGGTGTATATCCAAGTTTTACCAAATTATGAGGAATAAAGAAGGTTATTATCAACTCAGCAAATTCCAGAAAAGACCAAATAACTTCCTATCTATTTAATTTCAGAGGAGATTAAATAAAAAAAATTTTCCATGCAATTTCTGGTTATATGCATTAAGGTAATTTATCTAGATTTTTTAGACAAGAATAATGTCTTCCCTCTTCATAAACAATGCCTCTATCTTGGAGGAATATCCTAAAGCGCTCCACTCCCAACTTCAGTGTAATATTGACATATCCCCAGCCTGCTTACTTAACCTAAAATGGAAGCCTGTATCACCATGACCCACAACTTATGTAGGGATTCTAATCAGTCTTTATCCAAGGAGGAAATCCTTTGATATAGATACCATTCTGTGGAAGAAACTAGTCACAAAATCTGTGGATGGATAATCATGACTTACGAAGAACAAATAGTGTGAAAGAGAACTAAAATAAAGAGATGAACATTAACATGCTTCTGAAATATTTGGAAATATTAGAGAGACAATTTCATTTATTGAAAAAAATATACTGCTATGGAAAGACAATCAATTCTAAAATTGATTTTATCTGAACTTGGTGCAACCAGCCATCGTGTTCCCCATGATGTGATACAATATGACATACACAGTACCAGCTGTAAAGTACATTTGCCAAGACTATCAGACCTGAAGATAATCAAGCCTTCATCTCTATTTTCTAATTCATAGAGAACACAGAGGACAGAAAAATAATTTAAATTATACCATAAGGAGGCAATCAGACAAAAGAAACTCTATTTTATTTGAAGTTTGATTCAAACAAACCACGTATAAGAAGTTATTCAAGGGCAACTGGGAAAAAATTTAAAATGGATTAAGAATTATAATGTTAATATGTATTTTAAAATTTTGATGGCATAATAATAGGATTGTTATGTACAAAAATGTACTTATATTTTTATCGATGAAAGTATAGTAATTAGAATTAACTTGTAGTGAAATTACTAAAATATTTATTAAAAAAGAGACATTTCAAAATGATAAAAAAGTTTAAAAAGATAAATAATATACAATGAGATATTGATGATTATTAAAACTAGAGGGTCATTATTGCATGTTAATTATTTTTTTAAGATTTTATTTATTTATTCATGAGACACACACACAGAGAGAGAGAGAGAGAGAGAGAGAGAGAGAGAGAGAGGCAGAGACACAGGCAGAGGGAGAAGCAGTCTCCATGCAAGGAGCCCAATGTGGGACTTGATCCTGGGACTCCAAGATAATGCCCTGGGCAGAAGGCAGGTGCTCAACCACTGAGCCACCCAGGCATCCCATTATGTTAACTATTCTATTCTAACCTTTCATGCAATGTGTATTGTCAAATCCTAGATGCTAGCCAGTATACCAGTAAAGAGGAAAAAGGCCAAGAATTACACTTTAGCACACCATGGATTGTGAGATGCATTCCAGCCTCAGGGGTGTTAAGAGCTGAAATACTATGTGTGCTTTAGAATCAATGAAATATTGTATGTTTGGAATTTTTCATAAAAAAGGAAAAAAGATGAAGTTTTGGAAGTTAAAAATGTGTATAAGTAGTGGAAATGAGGTGGGAATCAAAGAGGCAAATGACCCCAATTCTTTTAGAAGTGACTCCACCTGATTAAAGAGATAACTGTCTGTTCCTAGTAGAGAAGGTAGGTTAATCCATAAGTATTTTGGTTTGTGTATTCATCCGGGGAACTGAGACCAAGTGCATCACCCACATGGCTCATTGTGGTACTTACAAGGAGGCAGTTAGAAATTACTATCCCGGTGAAATATGGTCAAGAATGCCATGATTCCAACATTTTTGGGGAGGAAAAACCCTAAGATAAGAAGTAATTTTCTTTGGAAGGATGCAAAAGTTTAGTAGGGCAGGCTGTGTAACAAAGTTACAACTCAAAATATGAATCTAGTTTTTTTCTGTCAATTCCCTTCTTTTTTCTCTTTCTTATTCACAGAAGAGCATTATTTCTTCTTTAAGTCACTCCAAAGCAAAGACAAAGAAAGTAACCTCTCACCTCAAACACAACATCTAGGTTACAGTAAAAATCTAGCTTGTAATATATGTGTATGTTCTTGTAATAGAAACTGTATAAGCCTAGACCTAGAGGGAAGGAAAGAGGTAGAGGGTGGCTCTTAGTGGAAATTGGAAGTTAAAAGTTGTTCTGGGGAAAAAAAGAAAAAAAAGTTGTTCTGGGCAAAAGGGGCCCAGTGTAGAAGGAACTCAGAACTGTTCTTGGATGTGGGCTTTCTCCACACAAGTCTGGTACATAAGGACAACCTCTTATTGAAGAGTCCTAGATACTTGTCCAAAAGGAGTTTGAGTCTCTAAACTGCTGGTAGATACCAATGATTTATGCCTGAGTTAAGTCAGAGAAATCTAAAACAGTGTGGATGGGGTTATGAGTTCTACCTGGGAAATATTTTTTTTTAAGATTTATTTATTTAATTTAGAGAGCAGGGGAAAGAGCAGAGGGAGAGTATGAGGGAGAGAGAGAGAATCTCAAGCACATCCCTGCTGAGCTTCCAGACTGATGCAGGGCTCATGACCCTGAGATCATGACCTGAGTTCAAATCAAGAGTCAGAAGCTTAACCAAGTGAGCCACTCAGGCACCCCTCTTCCTGGGAAATCTTGAAGGCAAGGAACAGATTTATTACATGTTTTGGTGGCAAAGCCAAAGAGTATGATTGTGAAGACTTTGATCTTCAGACCCAGAGGTTGTTTGGTAAGTAATGCAGAATTGGAGGCTGACCAGAGTCCTGTCCAATGTGACTCCAGAAGACCTAAAGAAAAGTAACTTTTATTCCCCCAGATGTACCTAGTTGCAGAAGGAAATTACTGCAAACTACTGCTGGAAAGAAGACACATCAAGGAATTGAAGGCAAAGGACCTCAGCAGGAAACCTGGGAAGAGCCATTAAAATGTACCAGGAGAAAAAGAATCATCTCTAAACATCTGGCACACCCAATGAACTCAAAGCTAGCATATAATAGCCTAAGTTCAAGTAAGAACTCTCGCCTCTACCTTTTCTCCACTTCAATCTTAAGTGGGAAATCTAAACACAAGGAGTGAATAGGGAGGAAGTGAACACAGGGAAAAGGAGAAACCAGCTATGCTCTGATTTCCCACTAAAGTCTGCAGTGGTTTAACTGGAATGGAGAGCAGATTTAGCACAAGCAAGGATCAGTGTCTCAAGATGACAGTAGGATTGTCTACTAGCTAAAACTGAGAAAATTCATTACTTTGCTGGAGTTTTATCCAGGGACGTGATGAAAATAAGATTTTGGCCTTATTCTCTGAATGAAGTAGTTATCAAGGTAATGCCCTGATAATACTGTGTGTCTCAGTAATCCTCAGGACTTCTGAAAAGTGAGGCACATCAGAGACTAAGCATGGAACTAACACAAAACCCTCTGAGATCCTGAAGCTAATGAGAGGCATCCTGAAAGTAGTTTCTAAAGGAAAAATCACCTTTCCACAAGCATTAAAGAAGGATACTTCTAGATGAGACTGAGCAGGATAAAGAATTCAAGAGTATGAAATTTCTTTGGGCATTTAATTCAGTAGGGCAAAATAATTTTGAGACTTTATTTTTAATTTTGATGTTTTTGCCTTTAATTTCTGGAGAATTTTAATCATTAGACTTTTATTTCCCCCAGGAGAGGAAGATTCTGGTGTCTAAGCTAGAATTCTCCTTGTTGAGTGGGTTGTTAAGAGATTAGAACCATACATGAACTGTCCATTTTTGTCTCATCACAATCACCCTTGCAGTTTTGAGAAGTCACCCACAGAATGAGGAAGGCATTGAGGGCAACAGAAATACAAGCAGAAAAACCAAGTGGAAGGCTACTGCATAATCTCTGTGGGATGATGAAAATTGGAACTGGAGCCAAATGGAATGGAGGGTGGGGAAAAAAGAGAGAGGGGCAGGCAAACATCTAGGATTCAAATTTAGTGACAGACTGGATTTTGGTGATACGAGATAAAGGATAGAGAAGACCAAGGTGATGCCCATATTTCCAGCTTGCAAAACTGGGTGGATGATGATATCATTCATTTAAACTATTAGATATAAATTTGGGGAGAGAAAGCTAAGTTGGTTGGCTTGAGACTTATTGAATTTGAGCTGTCTGAAGTATCAATGAGACTTTGGTGTAAAGATCTCACTCAAGAGTCCCTGGGGGGCAGCCCCGGTGGCCCAGCGGTTTAGCGCCACCTTCAGCCCGGGGCATGATCCTGGAGATCTGGGATCGAGTCCCGCGTCGGGCTCCCTGCATGGAGCCTGCTTCTCCCTCTGCCTGTGTCTCTGCCTTTCTTTCTTTCTTTCTTTCTTTCTTTCTTTCTTTCTTTCTTTCTTTCTTTCTTTCTTTCTTCTTTCTCTCTCTCTCTCTTTCTCTCTCTCTCTCTCTCTCTCTCTCTGTCATGAATACAAGAATAAATAAAATCTTTAAAAAAGGAGTTCTTGGGTTTTGGATATAGATGGCAAGTATGCAAGGGAGAGATTTATTTTGGTATTAATTTGGAACCTAGATAACTGAAGCCATAGCAGCCATGAGTATGAACAGGTCTGAAAGCATAAAATGATAAGAGAAAGGAGGTCTCAGGTAGAATTATGAGGAAACAAATGGTTAAGAGAAGGGAAAAGGAAAACTGTTAAAGTCAACAGGAGGAATGATCAGAAAAGAATGTATTTCCCTTGTGGCTTGATAAAGCTTCATCTCCAATTTTTCCCTCAATGCTCTTGCAGAGCCCACTCCTAGAGTTAATTACTCCCTAACCTCTAGAAAGGATCTCTTCAGCTCTTTCATGAAGAATATGAATCAACATAAAACTTAGTTGCTAGGTGTTTTGTGCAATCTATTCTTTGATTAATTTATTTTAAACCTCCTCCTGCCCACCCATCATAATCTCCTAGAAAGCAGAGACAGGGTCTTCATCATTATCACTAAACTTTCCCTGTCTTGTCTTTTATGATTTACACAGAGCTTTTATACTCACTATCTAATTTTCCAGTCCCGAACTCATGCAAGGTAGTCAGAAAAGTGATTCAAGGTATATTAACAGCAAATGTTTCATTTTTTTTTATTGAGATAATGATAAATCTACTGTGGATGCAGAAATGGCTTCCAACTATGCTTTTGGGGATACTAAGTCCTACTGGGTACTGAGATATGTACAAACTTAGTTACTGTAAAGCCAAAATTGGATTAATGCTGTTAACAGAAAAATATTAAGTATAGAAGGTTTCAGATTCAACACCAACTATATCGCAGGCACTATCAAGGCTTTCCATATATAATTTCAATGAATGCTCATCACAATCCTGGGTGGAAAGATATTGTTATCCTCAGTCTATATAGATGAGAGAATTTGAATTAAGAAATGAAGAAAGGACTCATCCAAGATTATACCATATAACTAGTTAGAAGAGAAGTTCTACCACGAACCCATTTCTACTGGTCCCAAATATGCCACATCTTCTCTGTCTATACTGAAGAGCAAAATGCCTGACCTTCTTAAATTCTCTGAACTATTTCTGAGAATTTAACAAGTGTTCCATTATTTAAAATTATGCAAGTTTCTGAAATTGAAACAAGAACCCTATTTAAGCATATTTTGTAAAACTTTTCTATTTCTACTCCTCTGAATTAATTGTATATAATTAGTGGGTGGGGAAACAACTACAAGCAGGTGCTACATTTTCCCTTTACTGATAAGGTTATGCATCTAGATTGTTTAAAAGTACTTAACTTCATCTGTCTTCTGGTGAGTGGGTGGGGAGCGAACTAGGAAAGAACACCAGGATTCAAATCTTAAAAGGAGCAAAAATTATAAGAGCAAATCCTCGTGAGGTTCAAATTAATATTCTCAACCTTGGAATTTATATAGGCTACTAGATAAATTTATTTAAGAGATTAGGCAGGCTATTTTCATAAGTCAGGCCATTATACTTTGGAAGTCAAAGCTTTGAAGTGAGTTTGCTTGTATTTGTAATCAGAATTTTAGGGTTGAAACAGAATTCTTTATAATGTTATCCAAACTTCTCTTTTGCACATGGAATTATCAAAATCTACAATGTGCCTAAGCAATAATCCAGAGAAATAGAATGAAATTCCTGATCTCTTACTATTTAATCCAAATTTCTGTTCATTGTAGTGTTTTCCCATCATATTTCACATGCACAAACACATGCACACATATGTGTGCACACACACACACACACAGTTAAAAGTTAAAGAGGCCAGGAAATGAATCCAGAATATGTTGGTATCCTTAAATGAACCTTGAATTAATATAATAAAATTATACTAAATATAACATCCCTGTGTTATGTATTGACAATATAATTTTAAAAGCTTAAAAATGTAACACAATGGAATAATCATAAACCTATTTATTCAGTGAATTTTAATGAAGTGAGTATTTCCCAAGATAATTTGACCAGGCAGCAAACTGTTTCTTTTTTTGTTTTGGTTTGGTTTGGTTTGGTTTGGTTTGGTTTGTCTGCTTGCTTTTTATAGGATTAGGTATAATGATGTACTACAATATCCATTTTTGCTTTATATTGTCCCAAATGTCAGCATAGTAGATATAGACAGGCATAGAAAATATTTCCCAACAGATGAATAAAACTCAAATAAAAATTACTTGTAAGACTCATGTGTACTTATGCTTAGGATATAGAAAGCTACAAGAAAATGTCCTTTCCATTCTAACAATGAGAAACATTCAAACTATCTAACAATGTTTAATTTTTCATGGGTTTGTCACAGATCACAAGTCAACCAAGTCAACCCAAATGAAATAAATTCCAGATAGTTATAGATCCTAAGCCAAGATGGGGTCATGAACACTTTTATCCTTGGCAGTAATTGATGTCACAGAAGCAGGTAAGAGGAAATCCACCTAACCTTAAAGTATTCATAAAGACTGCGTGTGGAGTCCCAGAAATAAAGCTCTCTTCAATAAGAAAAAAAAAATCAGAGGTAGTGTAGACGACTGAAGAAAACTCTGTCAATGTCATAGACATATAGAGGTAGATGGCTATATTGGAGAGTAGACACAAAACATGCCTACATATAAAATTTAAAAATAAAACAAATGTAAAACATAGAGAAGGAACACCGAATATTCTTTCCTCAAGTACAAAGTAAAGACCCATTGCTTCTGATGGAAGAGTAAAAACAAAATCTGTTGAGGAGTAGGGAATCTTCCTGCTTACCTCCAGGAACTAGGCAAATGTTTACTGCTTCTGAGTAGATGTGCATAAGCAAAAACTGTTATTACCAGGATAATGCACTAGTGCAAAGCACAAGTCTGCCACTACTGAGGGAAAGGAAGGAAACTCTCCAGCCACAGACAGCACAGTCTTGGATGCCGCAGGTAGATGGGATAAAAACACTGAGAGGTCCTAACTATGAAATCCAGGTACACAGGCCCTCTTTAAGAGTGAAGTGGACTAAGAGAACTGAGAACACTCACTGTTCCCACTGTAGGCCTATTGCCGATTAATAATCAACAATAATCTACCACTGGAGCATGGGGCAAAAGCAGGGAAAGAAACCCATTCTTTCAGTCAGATGAGCAGAGAATCTGCTCAATTTTTGTGTTCTTGGAATCTGAAGATGGTCCAAGAACACACACACACACAAAAAGTGCCAACACTCCAAGTCCCACCTAAGCAAAAGGAAATGGCAGGCCTCCTCAAGAGGAATTCAAAGCCTGTGGAAACTGGATAAATAAAACCTTACTCAACTATTGACTAGACTGACTAAACCCTCCATGCTATCGTGAAAGAGAAAATATGTGTCCATTTCTGGCATAAATATTATTTACTGTAATTTCAATGACTCTTCACTTACACTGTCTCACACTCAATCACTAATCATGTGACACTCTGAAAAGCAGGAAAAGAAAAACAAATCCATTGTTAAGAGATAATGTGATCAGGAGCTCCTGGGTGGCTCAGTTGGTTGGGCATCTGCCTTCAGCTCAGGTCATAGTCCTGGAGTCCCAGGATTGAGCCTGGCATTGGGCTCCCTGCTCAGTGGGGAGTCTGTTTCTCCATTTGCCCCTCACCCCACTCGTGCTCTCTCTCTCTCTTTCTCTCAAATGGGTAAGATCTTAAAAAAAAAAAAAGATCATGTGATCAACAGATTCTGACTCAGAAATGAACTGGTTTGAATTGAACTATCACACATGGACTTGTATAACAGTCTAAAACATAAACAGGGAATTTCAGCAGAGATATAGCAATTATAAAATATAGTCAAATAGAAAAGCTAGATATATAAACCATGGTATCAGAGGTGTTTGCCTGAGGACAGAATTAGTGAACCCTAAGAAAGGTCAATATAAATATTCATAATGAAAAAAAAAGAAATATTCATAATGAAAAACAAAATGAAAAATGAGTAGGAGTAATTGGATCATCCAGAAGCCATAGGAAATTATCAAATAGTCGTACACAGTGTAAGTGGACTTTGGCAAAAAGAAGAAAGAAATGGACTGAAGGAATATTTGAACAGATAACAATAGGAAATTTTCTAAAATTACTGAATTTTCAGAAATTGGCCAAATCAAGAAACTTTAGACAAGTAAAAACTGTGATTATTCATTACCATCATTCTTAACTATAGGAAATGTTAAAGGACATTCTTTGGTCAGAAGTATAATAGCAATAAAAATTTGTATCTGTACAAAGGGAGAACACCAGGAGTAGTAAAAAGTGTTCTAATTTTTTAAATATATCTGCCTCAAAGGCAAAAGTTGTTTGCTTTATAACATGTATATATAACATACTATATATGTATAACATATATATATTTTTTAAAGAGAACTTCAGTTTAATAAATAAAGCTAAGTTAAGTAGGAGGAATTTAAGTTTGCACTAAACATGATATTTAAACAAAACCAAAGGGCTGAAACTCAGTATTTAAACAAAGAACACAGTTCACTCATCACTAGGCAAAGAAAATGGTCCACAGCAGGTGGCACATAGAACTCCCATAGAAAACAAAGGTCACAAATATTTTGCTTTTAGGAAACATAAAACAATGGGTTGATGTGTCTTTTACAAATACATAATATAAAAATGCACAGCGCCCCATCCCTTGAACAGAAATCCATCACATTTTTTTTTATGTGACTTCCCTATTCCCACCACCCCTTTACTAAAATAGGTCATTCTGGTGAATTATTAGCATCTGCCATTTTGTCTTTTAAAATTAAAAGAGTGATGGGCCCACGTGCTGTGCAGGCTGTAAGAGAAGTGTCTTATAAAAAAGAGGGCCAGAGATGGCCGAAAACACCTGGACAAGTGGGTCTCAAAACGGGTTTGAGTTTCACTTCTGTTTCTCACTCTATAAGACACAAAAATATCTTAAGAAACTACACGCTGGGCCCAAACCATGGAGTGATCAATTTTCCTCCTATTGCCCTCAATATGAGGGAGCACTTCAAGCCTAGTATAGTCTATATATACATATATAGTATAGTACATACACACAAATGAAGTTGTAACAGAAGTCACACAAAGGATGGGAGAAATAAAACAGTGTTTCCTTTAAAGTCCTTATGCTATACAAAAAATAATATAATATTCTCTGAACTTAGAGTAAATTAAGCAAATATATTATAAATCTTAGAGCAACCACTAAAAATCTTTCAACTCTCAATAATCTGAAAAACATCATCAAGAAATTTGACTTAATTGACATTTAAAAGACACACCACTCCATCAGTAAGTGTATATGGAATTCTCACAAAGAGAGAAGGTAGATATCCTGCATCATAAAACAAACCTTAACAAATTTCAAATAATGGAAATAATATAAACTACCTTCTTTCACTAGAATGTAATTAAACTAGACATTAATAACAGAAAGACATCTGGAAAACACTCAAAGATTTGGAAACATAAAAGAAATAACACCAACTCCACACAATTTTTTCCTGAAAATAGAAGAAGGAACATTTCCCAATTATTTTTATATGCCAATGTTAACCGGTTTCTAAAACCAGCCTTAGATAGTAAGGTAGAAACTGCATTCAGAAATCCCTAAGAAACATGTAACAAGAACCTATAATAAGATACTAGTAAATCAAATAAAGGGAAATATAAAAAGAATAATTACTCATGAACAAACGGTGTTATCTAAGAAATCAAGGTTTAGTATAGCATTAAGAAAAATCAATGAATCTCACCATATTAACTGATGAAAAAGAGAAAAACTGTATGATTGTCTCAATAGATGCAGAAAAGGCATGTATTATTGGGCATTATTCATTTCTGATAAAAACTCTAAGGAGGCTAAAAATAAAAGGGAAATTTCTCCAGGATAAAGAATACCTATTAAAAAATTTGCAACTAATATATTTAATGGAGAAAACCTGAATGTTTTTCCCCTAAGGTTGTGAAAAATGAAAGAATCTATCTTCTCTTCACTGCCGTTTGGTACCACTAAAGGTCATGGCCAACACAACAAGGCAAGAAAAAAAAAAAAACAACAGAGATTTATAGTAAGACAAAAACTATATTTTCATTTATAGTATGGTATGATTGAAACTCTAAGAAATCTACAAAAAAAGAAAATAGAAAAGCTACTGGATCCAGTGAGTTTAATAGTTAACAGAATAAAAATCAATGTATTCAATTTAGTTGTATAATTACTTATATTTGAAATTAGATTAAAAATAAAATATTACTTAAAATAGCACCAAACCATAAATACTTAAGAATAAATATAATAAAATATATGCAATATTTGTGTACTGAAAACTACAGGACATCAATGAGAGAAATTTTACAAAAATATAAAATAATTCAGAGATATGTCATGATCAAAGATCAGAGGGCTCCTTACTTTAAATTTAAATTCTTTCCAAATTGATCTATAGGTTCAAAATCATTCAAATCATAATCCTCACTGGTTTTCTTTTTTGTAGGAATTCACAAACATTTCAAATTTATATGAAAATGCTAGTGATCTTAAATAGGCAAAATAATATTTAAATTGAAGAAAAAAGCTAGAAAACTCATACTGCCCAATGCTAAGTAGTCAAAGCAACACTTTTCAAGGGAATGTGATACTACTATAAAAATGCACATCAATGAAACAGAATAGACAATATAAAAATAGATTCATATATATGTGATATGTGGTCAACTGATCTTTCTTTCTTCTTCTTTTTTTTTTTTTTTTTTTGCCAGTTAAGTCAGTGGAAAAGAAAGCCTTTGAGTAAAAGATGCTAGAACACTTGGACAGCATATCAAAAATAATGAAATACTGTGAAACCATTTCTCTTACTATACTAAAAAAGCAATTTGAAATAGATTACAGGTCTAAATATAAGAGCTAAAAAGTTTTTTAAAAATCTCCTAGAAGAAAACAGAGGAGAGAATATTTACGACTCCACATCAGGCAAAATTTCTTAGGACATAAAGCACTAACCATAGAAGAAGTAGATATATTGGGCTTAATCAAAATTGAGATCATATACTCTTCAAAAGACACATGAAAATGTAAAGATAAGCCAAATACTGGAGGAGAGTATTTGCAAGACATACTTAATAAAGAGCTTCTGTACATATCTTTAAAAAGACTCTTAAAACTACATAATAACTACCAGATAAACCAATGGGTTGGGTGGTCACAGACAAAGATCTGAAAAAGACAGGCATAGATGACAAGCTTATTTTTTTTTGGGGGGGGGAGTTGTTTGCTTTTTGGATTTTGTTTTTATTTAGATTACAGTTAGTTAACTGTATAGAGTGTAATATTAGTTTCAGGTGTACAATTTAGTGATTCAACATATACACACAACACTTGGTGCTCATCACAAGTGCACTCCTTAATTCCCTTCACCTATTTAACCCATCATCCCACTCACCTCCACTCTGATAACCATCAGTTTGTTCTCTATAGTTAAGACAGTCAGAGAAAGACTCTCAAAGTACTATATGATTTCACTCACATGAGGAATTTAAGAAACCAAACAAATGACTGTAGGGGGAAAAAAAAAGACAGGAAAACCAAAGAACAGACTCTTAATTCTAGAGAACAAATAAGCTTATTTGAAGAGATGCTCAACATCATTTGTCATCAGACAAATGCAAATTAAATTTAAACTAAACCAAGATATATACCTAATACAATGGCTAAAACTGAAAAAGAAAAGACAATACAAGGTGCTAACAAAGATGTAGAGCTGTTGGACATTTCATACATGTCAATAGGAATGCAACCTATAAAGCCAATTTAGAAAATAGTTTGGCAAGTTTTTATGAAATTAAATCCTAAAATGGAGCAATCCCACTCTTCAATATGTACACAGAAGTTATGAAATATATGTCCACATAAAGTGCTACACAGAATGTTTTGCTCATACGAGGCAAAAGCTGAAAAAAAAATGAATACAAATACAAAAGATTCCCAAACCTAAATATCCGTCAACTGGTGAACAGATAAACAAACTGTAGTACATCCTTACAATGGAATACTACTCATCATTTAACAAGGACTCAGCTACTAATATATATAACTCATTCATAGCAAAATAATTATGCTGAATAAAGACATTAACACAAAAGTCTATATAATATGTGATTTCATTTATATAGCATTCTGAAGAAGGAAAAATTATATCTTTATGTGGAAATAAGATCAAGGTGGCCAAGGAACGAGAGTGAGGGACAGAATTTTGATTCAAAAGGGGCAAAATAGGGAAGCCCGGGTAGTTCAGCGGTTTAGCGCCACCTTCAGCCTAGGGCGTGACCCACATCGGGCTCCCGCGTGGAGCCTGCTTCTCCCTCTGCCTGTGTCCCTGCCTCTCTCTCTCTCTCTCTCTGTGTGTCTATCATGAATAAATAAAATTTAAAAATAATAATAATAAAATAAAATCTTAAAAAAGTGGCAATATAGAACTATGCGGTGATGCAAATATTCTGTGTATTTAGATTTATTTTTACATATTCTAAATATTCCACATATTGATTATGATGGTGGTGATTGTACTTGCTTTTTTTTGAACTGAACACCTACTTAAAGAGCAGTGAATTTATATGGACAAGTTACACTTCAATACATATGACTGATAAAAAAAGAATCATGATTTCTAGTTTTTATTTTCTTTTATCTAGCACTCTGGCCCTGAAAAAAAAAAAAACGACTATTTTAAAAATGTCTCTGAATCAGATTTCTCACCAATAAAATAATGGTTTTAAACTTTGCTAAAAACCCATTATGTTCCTTTTGACTGAATCTTATAATAACAATGAACTCTTAGTGAATAAGCCAGATAATTTCAATGAATTTAACTGATTTTTAACTCATTTATTGAAGATTTTCATCCAAGACTTCCACCATCCCTCTGAACTTCAGTGACATCTGTAAAAGAAACATCTTGAGGGTAATCCCCGATTGATGAATTATTGGGATCATCTAGAATATGAAAAGTTCATATTTCCATAATTAGATGTCCCCCCCAACCATGCTTTTCTATAAAGATGTCTTTTTCAGAGGTTGGGTGACATACTTATTATGAATAGAAAGTGTCCAGAGTTTAGCTAATTCTGTACCTTTTAAGTATTAAAAGTATACTTTTAAGTATATCACCAAGTTTGGATCAGCTATTTGATCTCTATGATTCCATAATACTCTGTGCATGTCTCTATCATTACACTTTCCTTGTAGTACTATCATCTTTTCATTTTTGTTTCTCCTTTCCCCTTTGTATTGGAACATCAAGATTAGAGATTTTGCCTTACTAGACTTAGACCCACAGTGCCTAGAATCATGTTTGGCACATGACAGGAACTCAATAAACATTTGTTCAATGGAGAAATGAATGTGTATTGAAAGCATCAGTTAGCTGCTTAGGGAATCAATTTGTTTTACATGCTATTTTATGAATTTCTTTTAACTAGAACACATAAAAGGAGTGACATTTAGATATCTGGGACAATACAATAGAATGTACTGACTTGTAGTTCCTAGAATAGCCTCTTATTACCCTATAAGAGAGCAATTATATTTAATTACATATGATAAACTAGAAAAACAAAATAACCTATATTTATATAAGAAATTAAATTTTATATACTAGAGCACCAGTGAGAATTTTAATGCTTTCTTTGGATAAAAGTAATAATTGATTGATTTAAAATTGATTGCCTGATGAATTAATTAATTAAATGGAAACTTTCCCTGACTCTAAATTGCTCTTGTGATCCCTTGTCTTGATTTCTGAAAGGAGCTTTTGTGTACAGCAAAGAAAATAGACACAGAAAAAGATGTGTAGAAAATCCCTAAATTTGCCCTTAATTCACAAGTTTTTATTCTACCCCACAAAAATTGTGTTATTCCAGGTCAAATTATTTATAAAGAAGAAAACTGCTGCAAGCAATTTTTAAAGGTACAAATTAGCTATAGCATGTGCTGTGTTAATTACATCTAAAAATATTCCTAACATTTTTTTCCATCAACACTTAAACATCTGTTGGTATATGCAAAGATTCTCTTAGATTCCACAATAAATTAAATGATGTTTTCCTTGAAGAGAGTCTAGAATATGACAATAAACTACTAAGATAATTGCCTAAAATATGATAATGTCAAACAGCTAACTGCTTTGGTATTAACCAATGTTTTGAAACTTGTGGGGTCCTTCCCTCTTGACATAAATATGAATTCTTAAAAGATCTATAAAGGAAAATATTATCAAAAGAAAAATTATTTGAGGTTTAATCTTAATATCCACAATTTGCAGACTGACCAAAATTCTTTTTTTTTCTGACCAAAATTCTTATGTAGCCCTAATAAGCAATGGATTATGTTATAGTCAATCATCATAACATATAATTTATGCACCAAGCAGCTACTTGGTCAGACAGTATTCTAAGCGATGAAGAAACAGAGGCGATTCCCAAGTGATCCCTGCCCAAGGAAACTCAGTCTTTGCAGACTGAGTTACAAGAGAAATAATTTTGAAGAACATTAATACTAACTCAGCCAATACAATATGTAAGTATTCAGAGCAACTAAAAAAAAAAGTAACTGTAAAAAACGAAAAGGGACAAAATAATTTAAAAAGTGACTATATAAAAATGGGACAATATCATTAAAATGTCTATAAACCACAATGTATTAAAAATAAGTATTTCTAAAGTTAGTAATAAACCAAATATATAACCAGAATGATCAATGTTATAGTCCATCAGTTTTCTGGGAGAAACCTTCCTGCTTTTGAGGTAAGAATGCTTAAAAAAGTAATAGGTTCTTCATGTAGTGTTGAGGAGAAACTCGTGAAAAGGCCTATGCTCATCTTGGGATATCCAAGACCCTTATTTTCAGCCTTAAAGATATATTCCCTTGGAACAAACACTATACTTCAAATACACTTTTATAAACTATATATACAGGGAGGAGGGAAGAGCTAAGGAGGAACATCACAAATTTGTCTTACAGGATTTTTTTTTTCCCCCTCAATGTAAAATGCGGGAGTGAGCCCTGGGCCCTATCAGAGTAGCTTAACAGTGATAAAGGAGAAATAGACTTCTGGTTTTGTGTGTTATTACCGGCTCCAGTCTAACCTTCAGAAAGGTATTGTATCTACATACAATTTGTCAGGTTTCAAATTGAAGAAGCTGTTGATTTAGACCATGAATTGAAGTTCTGGTAGGAATTTCAAGCTCTGATTGCTTTATATTTCGTGTCAATCCTGCTATGAAGCTGGCATTATGTGTCTGTTTTATGGATATTATGTTAGTTTCTTCCTTTTTGTACCTATATGGAAATTTTTGAGAAAACTTTGGAAAATATAAATTGTAGCTGGCAGAAATCATTTTGAACTTGAGGGTTTTTTTTATTGTATTTTAATTGTATTTTTCAGCATGTCCATATTCTTATAATTTTTGTCTAATAGAGATCTTAATATCTTCCACTGATTGTTGGTATGCCTATTAAAACTTTTATTTCATCCATTTCATGAAGCTATCTTTTTAAGTATATGATATTTAAAATTGTTATATCTGTCTTGTGGATTTAATCTTCTATCATTAGAAGCATCCCTATTTATCTCTTCATTTCTCTTCTTAATAGAGGTTTATCATAACTTTTGATTCTATTAATTTCTCTCACCATGTTTGGAATATTCTCAATCATTATCTATTCCATTGTGTCTGCAACACTCTCTCTCCTCTCCTGGGATTTCCAATGACACCCATTTTGTCATTAATTTCATGTCCTATGAAATATACTTTTTTTTAATTTTTCCATTCTTTTCTCTCGGTATCCATCAATATAGTTACTTTTTCTAACTCTACTTCTAAATAAATGTTGCTCAACAGAAATAAATGCAAGCCATATATATAATCTTAAATTTTCTACGATTTACATTTTAAAAGTAAAAAAGAAATAGTTAATTTTGGTAATTTATTTAATCTGAAAATTTCATTTTAATACTTAAGAAGATATTTTATGTTATTTTTTTGTACTTGGTCTTTGAAATCCAATGTATACTTTATTCTAACAGTACATCTCAGTGTGGATTAACCACTTTCCAAGTGTTAAGTAGGCATATATGTCTAGTGTCCACCATTTTGGACAGTGCTTTCTAGATTAATGCTCTTCTCATTAAGAATGTCCCTACTCAGGACACCTGGGTGGTTCAGCGGTTGAGCGTCTGCTTTGGCTCAGGGTGTGATCCTGGGGTTCCGAGATCGAGTCCCACATAGGGCTCCCTGCATGGAGCCTGCTTCTCCCTCTGCCTGGGTCTCTGCCTCTGTGTGTGTGTCTCTCATGAATAAAGAAATAAAATAAAAAAAAATAAGAATGTTCCTACCATTGAATTATTACTTTCAATATATGCATTGATATATATATTTTTTAAATACTTTTTTTTATTTTATTTATGATAGTCACAGAGAGAGAGAGAGAGAGAGAGGCAGAGACACAGGCAGAGGGAGAAGCAGGCTCCATGCAGGGAGCCCGACGTGGGATTCAATCCCGGGTCTCCAGGATCGCGCCCTGGGCCAAAGGCAGGCGCTAAACCACTGCGCCACCCAGGGATCCCCATTGATATATATTTTTAAGTGTAATTTCCATTTGTTTCTTTTAAGAACCTTTGGTTTACTGGCAAAAGTTTCTATCTTACCATCTATTTTCTTGAGCATACTAATCACAGCTTATCTAAAATCATTATCTGATGCCTTTTACAGATCACCTGTTTCTCTTGTCCTTTTTTTTTTATTAATTTTGGTCCATTTCCCTGACATGCCTGATGACCTTTTACTAAGTTCCAGACAAGATGGGTGACAAACTGTACAGGTTCCCCATGGCAGATTTCCCTTGTCCTCTAGCAGATTGCTAGAACTGGAGTATCTCTCTTCAATTCCATCACTTGTTAGAGTGAAGTATCCTTTCTAGCTTTTATGATTCTAAATACCTTAGGTTTATCACCCACTTCTGATATATAGTCTCCCAGGAATGGTGCAGGAGTATGCATGGGATTTTTTTTTTTTTTTTACCATAATCCTCAACTTTTGTAAGGCCAGAACTCCACATATAGTTCCCTTAGCACTCCAAAGTCTTCCAAAAGCTTTTCTGAGTTTTCTATTTCTTCATGGCTTTACATATTATCAGCCAGTACAATTTAAGAAGTGACAAAAGCTTCAAAAAAGAATATGGCTCAGGGACACCTGGATGGCTCAGCAACACCTGGATGGTTCAGCGTTTGAGCGTCTGCCTTCCACTGAGGTCCTGATTGGGAGATCCGGGATCGAGTTCCCTATCGGGCTTCTTGTGGGGAGACTGCTTCTCTCTCTCTCTCTCTGTCTCCGCCTCTCTGTGTCTCTTATGAATAAATAAATAAAATCTTTAAAAAAATAAAAGAATATGGCTCAGAATTTTAGGCTCATTTCTACATAGTTCCTTGGTTTCCAAATCTTTCATTCTTTTAAGAGCCAACTGCCAATTTCTGTCTCTAGTCCAATAAAATCACAGAGGTCTCTGCTGCCTCTCCAGTCCCTTATCAGGCCCTCTCTCTTCAGTGTCATAGGCTGTCACTACCTATAGTCTTAAACTTAACCAGGGACAAGGAGACATTGGGCTCACAGTGAAATATCCTTCTTTTTTTTTTTTAAATTTTTATTTATTTATGATAGTCACACAGAATGAGAGAGAGGGGCAGAGACATAGGCAGAGGGAGAAGCAGGCTCCATGCACCGGGAGCCCGACGTGGGATTCGATCCCGGGTCTCCAGGATCGCGCCCTGGGCCAAAGGCAGGCGCTAAACCGCTGCGCCACCCAGGGATCCCTGAAATATCCTTCTTATAAGATTCATGACCCTTTAAGACCTGGCTGCCTCCAAAACTCACCCATCTGTTCACACAATTGTTGCTAATGTTGTTTTCCTAGTTGAGCTTGGTGTGCATGTTAGTCTATTATGAACTACTCTCTCATAAATGGAAACAGATATTCCAAAATTTTTATTTCACTTTTTATTGTGTCACATGGGGAAACCATTAAATTCCCAATAATATTGGGAAATCCAAAGATGATAAACTTCTTTGCTGTTTTGATAAATATTTTGTTATAACCTCTAATATTATTTTATTTCATTTAGGGAATTATAGTTTTATAAGTTCTACTTCAGAGAATTAATCAAATTAAGAAAGGAAGCATTTCTGTCTTCATAGAAGGAAAGGAAAGTCCTTCATAGAAGGAAAGGAAAAAAAGTAGAAAAGTAAGTTTCAGATGTAGTCAGAAGTAAGTAAGTTCCTATTGGGTGGCTCCTATTTTGTGGAGAAAGTAGGAAGAAAGAGTATTTTTTGAGAGACAATGACTTATGGAAACACGTTAGTTTTCTACTGCTCTGCAACAAATTACCACAAGTTTAACAGCTTGAAACAATATACGTTTATCATCTCAAAATTTCTATGAGTTAGGAATATGAACATAGCTTAACTGGGCCCTCTACTCAAGATCTTAGTAGGCTGAAATCAAGGTGTTCTTACCTAGAGGCTTTCCAGGGGAAGATTTTACTTCTAGGCTCATTCAAGTGGTTAGCAAATTTATCCCATTACTTCTGGAGAACTTATGGATACTTACTTCTCGAAGCAATCAGGAAAATTTCTCTGATCTCTAGATGTTCTTTTAATGAGCTCACCTGATTAAGTCAGGCTCACCCAGGATAATTTCCCTTTTGATTAATGATTAGGGACTTAATTGAATCTGGAAAAGCCCTTCAACTTGGCTATATCCTATTGGTTAGAAGCAAGTTACAGGTCCTATCCACATTCAGAGGGATAAATTATACAAATGTATAGATCACTTTAATATTCTGGCTACTGAAAGTGATATAGGGGTATTAAGACAAGGGAAAAGTTTTGAATCAGTCACTCTGAATAATGTTAGGGAGAGTTAACTTTTCAGTATGACTTTAGGACAATGTTACAGGTTCATCTAAGAAAGAAGACCACACATTTAGAATGTCATTAAAATGATTTGTTTTGTTTTGTTTTTAATTATTCAAATTCTCCCATTAAGAGATAGGACTTTTCTCTGTTCACTTGAATACAAATGTATGACCCACCTGCAACTAATAGAATTTGGCTGATGATACTCTGTGATTCCAAGATTAGGCCAGAACAAGTAATATAGATCTGCTTTGTTGGCTAGGCACTCACTTTTGGAACATTGATCTGCTATGGAAGAAATTCAACTTTTTGCAGGTTTCCATACTGTGAGGAATCCCAGACTATATGAAGAAACAACTTATAGATTCTATGGCCAAAGACTCTAGTTGAGGTCCCATTCAATAGCTAGCATGAATCACCAGACATATATGTGAAAGTATCTCCATATGATTCCAGTGCCTACAGTAAAATGACCCCTTGGGTTGTTTTCCTGCTGAGTTCCTAGGTTTTAAAGGATGGAGATAAGCCATTCCTCCTGTGCCTTGTCTGAATGCCTGACCTACAGACTTATGAATATAATAAAATAGTGGTATTAGGATGCTGAACTGTCATAATTTATTATATAACAGTGTAACTGTAATAGGCATCAATTTCAAGATGGTGTGATTTTCTCCACATTATCCAGGAGTCTTTATCTAATCAGCACTAAGTTACCCAATATGGGGACATATTTTGAGAAAAATCATGGAAGTAGTAATGGGGGGAAAATCAGAATTTTTCTGGATGCTTTACATTTATTTTACGATTTAAAATTGTGTTATTTTGAATTGCATATGATAGAGTATGAAGGGAAGTATTTTAACTTTAGTGCCTGTAAATATTTTTATCCATTTTAGAATATAGCAAGTATGAAGCTGACATATGGATGCATCTGGAGTGAATGTGTTACAGGTAAAAGCAATGGATGAATATGGAGTTGAGGACTTGACAAACAAATGAAGTGGTCAGCACTGGAATATAGGTTGAATGACAGTTTACTGACTTGGTCAGTGTAGCAGTGACTAGGGGGTAGTGATAAAAACAGGTAGAAGAGAGAAGACTTGAAGATCATGCCTCAAAGGAACAGTGTTTTTAAATGAGTAAAATAGCAATGGCCTAGAAATACCACTGTGCTTATAGGAACATGCAGATACCACTTCCTTACTCTGGTTGGTATGGGGTGTGAGAGAAATGAGCACCATCTGTTTAAAACAGATGCAGTGGAAATAGTGTTCTTAAAAGAGAAACTATTTTCAGTGAAGGGCAAGAAGTAGCAGAGTTGGTTACCAAACACATAGGGCCCAGAGGATATTGTGGTAATATTTGAAAGATTAAGAGATTAGTGAGAGGTTGAGTCAAAAGTAAAGAAGATTACGTTGATGAGAATACAACACAAAAAGAAAACTAGTTGTAGTGTGGCGGACCTAAAATAACTAGTTAGTTGCCAAAATAATTAAGGTAGCAAATTTCTGGTTGGTGGATAAGATTGGGGATTCTCAGGAAGCTGGCCAGAGTCTAGATTACTTACAGTTGCAAGAAATTCTAGAATAAGTGTGGAGAAACTATAAATGTGGTGCCAGGACTTTCACCTTGTGTTGAAAAACATTTGCCTTTGTTGAATAGTGAAATGTTAGGTTTCTTGGATAAATATTTATTACTAATTATATTTTTTATTAATATGAGATGAATATCTCTGTCACGAGAGCTTTTGCTATGAATCCTTCTTTTTAGTATTAGTATCATTATACCTTGCATGCACGGCTTGCTTTGAGAGAATAATGCCCAATTTTTACATACCACATTCATAAAACTTTCATTTTGGCATGACTCACGTAAACCACAAGTAATTTTAATCCAATTCAAGAGTCTTTGCTTTAAAGATTAATTATATTTTCATTCATATCATGAAATAAAATATTTAACTTTCATTTATGCCACCATGTCCTCTTCTTCCTATTTGTTTACACATTCTTACTATTTTCTTTGTGTTTTTCTTTGTGTTCTAATCTCCTGTAGTCTTTGGAAGCTATACAATCTGTTTATATCTGCTAAAAGTCTGATTAAATTTCTCTAAAAATATTATCCAATTAATTTTTCTTATAAAATGAGTTCATGTATGAGAAAACACATGGGACAATGATTAAAATAGCATTACATATGCATTTGTTGGAGAACAGAGAATCTCACTGGAATCAAGTATACATGAGTTTGTCAGACACATAGATCAATGGAACAGAATAGGCAACCCAGAAATGGGCCCTCAACTCTATGGTCAACTAATATTCGACAAAGCATGAAAGAATATCCACTGGAAAAAGGACAGTCTCTTCAATAAATGGTGCTGGGAAAATTGGACAGTCACATCCAAAAGAATAAAACTAGACCATTCTCTTACACTATACACAAAGATAAACTCAAAATGGATGAAAAATCTAAATGTGAGAAAAGACTCCATCAAAATCCTAGAGGAGAACACAGGCAACACCCTTTTTGAACTTGGCCACAACAACTTCTTACAAGATACAGCTATGAAGGCAAAAGCAAAAATGAACTACTGGGACAATCAGGATAAAAAGCTTCTGCACAGCAAAAGAAACAGTCTCAAAACTAAAAGACAACCTACAGAATGGGAGAAGATATTTGCAAATGACCTATCAGATAAAGGGCTAGTTTCCAAGATCTATAAAGAACTTACTAAACTCAACAGCAAAGAAACAAACAATCCAATCGAAATGGGCAAAAGACATGAACAGAAATTTCATAGAGGAAGACAGACATGGCCAACAAGCACATGAGAATATGCTCCGCACCACTAGCCATCAGGAAAATACAAATCAAAACCACAATGAAATACCACCTCACACCAGTGAGAATGAGGAAAATTAACAAGACAGGAAACAACAAATGTTGGAGAGGATGCGGAGAAAGGGGAACCCTCTTGCACTGTTGGTGGGAATGTGAACTGGTGCAGCCACTCTGAGAAATAGGTGGAGGTTCCTCAAAGAGTTAAAAATAGAACTACCCTCTTTGGGATTTACCCCAAAGATACAGATGCAGTGAAGAGCCGGGACACCTGCACCCCGATGTTTCTAGCAGCAATGTCCACAATAGCCAAACTATGGAAGAAGCCTCGGTGTCCATCGAAAGATGAATGGATAAAGAAGCTGTGGTCTATGTATACAATGGAATATTCCTCAGCCATTAGAAACGACAAATACACACCATTTGCTTTGACATGGATGGAACTGGAGGGTATTATGCTGAGTGAAGTAAGTCAGTTGGAGAAGGACAATCATCATATGGTTTCACTCATACGGGGAATACAAGAAATAGTGAAAGGGATTATAAGGGAAAGGAGGGAAAATGAGTGGGAAAAATCAGAGAGGGTGGCAAAACATGAGAAACTCCTAACTCTGGGGGAAATGAACAAAAGGTAGTGGAAGGGGAGGTGGGTGGGGGGATGGGGTAACTGGGTGATGGGCACTGAGGGGGTTCTTGATGCAATGAGCACTGGGTGTTATACTATATGTTGGCAAATTGAACTCCAATAAACAATGGAAAAAAAGTATGCATGAGTTTCTTCTTTTAGCTCTCCTTTATTTCAGCAGTTGGTTGATTAAAATGGTCACTTCTTCTTTACCCTCATTTGGTTTCAAATATTTGTTTTTAAAATGATATTATAAATTTCATTCCTGTAGTTATTCTAATCTGTGCATGTATATGTGCATGTAATTAGAGCTTATTCCATAAGTGTCACTCTATCAGGCTCTTAAATTTGCTTGATCAGTTATTTGGAATACATTTTCAAAAAGTTTTTTGGTTTTTGTTTGGTTGTTTATTTTAAAAGAAGAAGGATATGTAGATGGCATATTTTCTGAGCCAATAAATGTTGAGGTCTTCTGTTTTCTTCATACAGAAAAAATGACTTGGCAGCATGTAAATTCTCGGATGATAATGTCCTTCAAAATGGATATTTTCTTTTAGTACTCAGTATTGCTGAAAATCAAAGTATACACTATATTTTTCATGTTTTATCCCTTTTTAATTATCAGTGTAGTTAAAATGTTTTGCCTGAAGATGTCTTGGTGCTAATATCTTTCCCATTATCTAACTATGAAGATATTAAGTTCTTTTTGATTTTCATTGTCATGTCTTATGTCAAAGAAATGTTCTTCTGCTATTGCTTCTGATGCATTTATTCCAGTCTTTCATTTGAAAGTGCCCCAAATCTGTGTGTTAGCATTACATTGTAAAATTTCCATAATTATCATCTTCTCTCTCATAATTTTAATGTTCTATTCATTTCTAAAGAATACTTGAGAAGATATTCTCAAATTTGGATCTTATGTTACTAATATATATACCCTCATAATAAATTCTGATTTTTATGATGTTCAATGCTGATTTATTTCTGCTATGGCATTTTCGTTGCTTCAAAATATTTTCCTATCTCATCCATTTCCATTCTGTATAGCATTTAGTTGCCTTTTTATCTTAAACCATTCTTTCTTTATGACTCTACTCCAAATCCATGGAGTTCCATATCTTTGTGCCTTGTTCTGGGAAGATCAAAGAACTTTCTCAAAATTTCTTTTGCCTTATACACTCTTTTCAGAGGAATTCTGTATTTCTCAATATTCCTCTCTCTTGTTCTGCAGAAATTGTCTATTGGTCCCTCCAAACAATCTTTATATATCCTCAGATGACACAGCATCTCCATAAACTTGAATTTGTTAACAGGGTAGTGGATTGCTTTTATCTCACTCTCTGTCTGTTGATGCGACTGACTGTTAAGTGCCATCTACAGACCTCAAATGGAGAAAGATTAAAATGAACACTTCCATGTTTCTATTAGTTTCCATTAGTCCTCCATGCAGGATATATCTGCTCTTTAGTAGTACTATCTCCTTCTTTTCTTCACAGTATAACTACCTAGTACTCTTAAATACCTATAATTCCTAGGGGTTAGTGCTGGGGCTTGTTCAATATCAATAAATATTCCACAAATATTTAATTGCTTAGTATGTGCCAAGTGTTCTGCTTTGTGCCAACATGCAGTGATAACCAAAATAGTCATGTCTTCAGCACATGTCCACAGCCTCATGGAGCTTATTGATTAAATAAGAAAACAAAATAAAAAACACATACAAAAAAGTATAACATTCTGATTAATGACATTTAATAATGAACTTGGAGATCCCTGGATCCCTGGGTGGCTCAGCGGTTTAGCACCTGCCTTCAGCCCAGGGCATGATCCCATGGAGTCCCAGGATCAAGTCCCACATTGGGCTCCCTGCATGGAGTCTGCTTCTCCTTCTGCCTGTGTCTCTGCCTTTCTCTCTATGTCTCTCATGAATAAATGAATAAAATCTAAATAAATAAATAAATAAATAAATAAATAAATAAATAAAGCATTTAGTCAACAAATATTCACTGCACACTTTGTGCCAACCCATTTTCCAGATTCTGTAGATACATATCTGTGAGGAAAAACAAATTCCCTGCTCCCATTAAGTATCTTTTACTCTAGTAGGCTAGTGTATTGTCAAAAGAAAATATAAAAGGGAATCTGACCTAATATAGTCTTCAGCAAAGGCTTTTCTGAGGATGTGACATTTGTAGAGAGGTATGAAGAATCAATAGGAGTCAACCTACTGACTTGCTAGAGGTCAGTGGGATGAATATTCTAAGCAGAAGAAAGAGCAAATGCAAAGATCCTGAGGCAGGTTGGAGCAGAAATCTATATAGCATTTTTTTAATAACAGTAAAAGCATTTTTTAATTATTTTCTCCCTGCTTAGTTTTCTATCAATTTTTGTTTTCAATATTACAAAAGGCTTTTCTTTATGACTATTTGGCAAAATCTATTAGGTTCTTCTAGCCCGATGACATTTTCAAACCAGGGTTACTAAACGCCTTTAATAGCAATATCAGTTTCTTCACACTATTTCTTATCTCATGTGGTTCTCTCTTTACTGCTGTCTCTAAGCCAGCTGCCTTTTCATTTCAATCTGTTGTCTCAGATTGTTGTTTTGTCTCATCTTTGGACTTACTTTGTAGATTCTATGTTTTACTGAATTATGTTGAGAGCAAAAACCAGAAGCTATGTAAAATTGATTTGTTTCCTAATATAAATCTACAAATAAATGTTCTTGTTTTTTCTTTAGTATTATATGCATGTCATTCCTTTAGGTTGTAGAATTTTTTCATAGATCCCATATCAGGTGTACCAGCTTAATCTTTAAACATTTAGAAAAACAAATAACTCAACCTGGAGTTGAATTATTCATGATCAGGGAATTAGACGCTCTTAGATGCTGAGTTTCAGTCTAGTCCCTGATCCCATACCATGAGCTAGAGTCAAACAAGCAAGCAAAGTGAATATCATGCCTCCCCTGATGAACTAGATTGGAGTATTTCACAGTGGTTTTGACAAACGCATATATGCATGTATGCATACATGTGTATTTTATGTATTGTGTGTATATATAATGTGTGTATGTCTTGTGTGTATGCTCACATATATATTTGCTTACATACACATACATATCGGAAATGGATTTTAATTATTTACAGTTCTCAAGTGATTACAATAACCCTAGGCACTAGAATGAGGTACTTGAAGTTTTGTATCATTTTACATGACAAACAGTAAACCATGTCAAATCATTTTGAATAAAAGTAATGCAAAATAAATGTAGAAACACACATAATAAAATGTGTGCACTTAAATAAAGCATCTATATAATTTGTACTTTGATTGGTTTCATTCTTTTCAATCTATCAAACCTAGAAGGACTATCTTCAAGCCATCACCATGCAAATACTCTAAACCACAATCAAAAAGCTAGTATTATTATGACTATTCTTATTTCTCATGTGCCTTGAATATCAAATCTTAAATATCAAAAAAGGATCTTTTAGTCACTGGAAAATTAATTTCACCACATGAATTTGATTTTTCTCAATTTCAAGTAATTTTGATTAGTGCAAATCAATCTCCAAAAGTTAGGGAAGCCTATAAACCAACTATCTATACTTGCAAAACTAAAGCTAAAACTCTGAGCCATGATGACATCACAGAAGAATTGCCCCCTGGGAAGGCAGCGAGCTTTTCTCTATATTCATTAGTTTAGTTATAACACCTTTAATCATAGCCAAAATAGACATCAGGTGGCAGCTTCCAATGCAGTAACAACCCTTTTAATTCATGAATCTCCCTCCCTTTAAAATCATTGTATTCAGGGGATTCCTGGGTAGCGCAGCGGTTTAGCACCTGCCTTTGGCCCAGGGCGCAGATCCTGGAGACCCGGGATCGAGTCCCACGTCGGGCTCCCGGTGCATGGAGCCTGCTTCTCCCCCTGCCTGTGTCTCTGCCTCTCTCTCTCTGTCTCTGTGTGACTATCATAAATAAAAAAAGAAAAAAAAATCATTGTACTCAAAATGCCACTTTGTAAAATCAATTGATTATACTACCAAGTATCCATTTATCAAAAAGAGAATAAATGTAAAATCTGTGGGGATACTCTAAATCAACCTCTTTTAATATCTAGAGCACATCCATTCAATAATTCCAGTGAGTAGAGATGCTTAACTCAAAATAATAGACCCTCATCAAATAATTTTAGGACTGGTAGCATGATATAAATGCCCAATATGTTTCATTTAAAAATTGTTAAAGCATTTTATTTATTTTGAGGGAGAGAGAGACACACACAACATGATGTGGAAACTGGGGAGGGGCGGAAGATGAGGGGGAGAGGAAAAGAGAGGAGGGGAGAGATAGAGAGAGAGAGAGAGAGAGAGAGAGAGAATATGAATCTCAAGAAGACTTTGCACTGAGCACAAAGCTCAACAAAAGGCTCAGTTCCATGATCCTGAGATCATGACCTGAGCTGAAATCAAGAGTTGGACACTCAACTGACTGAGCCAACCAGGTGTCCCTAAAATGTTTCTTGAGTGAATTTTTGGAGAAGGAAATATTTTAGTCTGAGGTTATATGTGAATCATTTCTCCAATAATATTCAGGGAAAGGGGCACAGATTGATCATTTCCATCCATATACAGCTTCCAATTAAGCAGGTAAAATACATGAGTTTCTTAATAATCACAGTAAATCATTTAGTAAATCTCAGTGTGGAAGTTTCCACCTTTAGACATAGAATATTAATTTATAGGGGATAAAATAAGCTCTTTCAGTCACAGAAAGAATAATATTAGGAGTGCCTGATTGAAATGAGGCTGGACTTTCTGATGATCATATAACCCTCCACTTATTGAACCACGTTTCATAAAGTCAGAAGGATACGGATCTTTGTAAATCCTCATTTTATATCATGTTAACATTCATATTCCATTCTATATATCTCTTTTATAAATGAAATTCTTCTCTACAATGTAATAAATACGCTTTAGAAACATTAAGGCATTATTTTATCGATCATACTAACAAAATCATTTTAATAAATCAAATTCATTAGCATTTTCCTTTTTTAGGTCTTTAAGACTATGAAAACTCTGTTGATATATGATACATTTGGGGACACCTGGGTGGCTCAGTGGTTGAGTATCTGCCTTTGGTTCAGGGCATGATCCCGGGGTCCCGGCAGGGAGCCTGCTTCTCCCTCTGCCTATGTCCCTCCCTCTCTCTGTGTTTCTCATGAATAAATAAATAAAATCATTTTAAAAATGATACATTTGGTTAAGGTGATTATAAGAATTTTCCTACACACAAATAAAATACTTTGTGTGTTTATGCAATGCATTCTATTTCCATTTTGATGACTAAAATATTAAGATAAAGAAAGTGCTATCTTTATCTAATTTGCAAAATTTGCAGATATAGGAGAAAATATAATTTAATATGGTATACTATTTTGTTTAACATATAGTATGTTAAATAAACTATACTGAATTTCTAAATCACAAACATGGGAGTGGAGGGCTGAGAGAAGGATGAGGAGATTTTATCAGAGGAAAGACTTTCTCTTCATCACAACTGCCAACCTAGGTAATCTTTTGAATTCTATTTAGCAATTCCCTTCTGAAACACCATCACTCCAAATCATTTCAGTAATATTTCTCACCAAGCTGATTCTCCTTGATGAGATTCTCCTGCGGTGTGAAGGCATCTTGCTGCTACACCACCTGGGGCAGCTGTTCTTTTGTCATACTTCAAAGCTGCAGTGAGGAGAGCTTGCTTGGATGACTGCCCAGAAAACCAAATAGGAATTGTCCTTGTTTCATTGTGAATCACATCCTACTTGACCCTTACAGTTGGGGCTGGGTAGGGGTAGGGGAACAATAAGTCTAAATTTCTAATTACTTGTACAGCAAGACAAAAGATTTTCTTCTTTGGTTCATCAACTATAGTATGTAAAAAAAAAATCTTTCATATTAAATTCCATAGGTAATGTCTACTGGATAAATGCTCAGTTTCCTAAAACTTAATGAATGAATAATATGGCCAAGATTTTGACTACTGCTTATCTGCTACTAAAGACTAGAGAATATTAATGTTGATTTCTTTTCAAATTTATGGTTTGCTCATTTTACTTGGTACTATCGTCTTGAGTGGGCTTTCTTAGCAAAAATAGCCATCAAAAACCCAAACAGCCTTAAACCAGTAGAATAATTATAGTGTATCATCTTACCAGAGCATATAGATGCATACAGTTAGGACAGAATGTCTCTGGTTAAAAAACAAAGCAATGAGTTGTACACAGAAATGTTAACAATTACACATTACTGATACACCCTGCCTTTCCTCCTAATGAATAGCTATAACTGGTAGTTGAGAATACATGCTCTGTGTGTCTATGTATATACATGTAGGTATTTATATACCCTTTAATGCCTATATCTGCTCATGCTCACTCGTGGGTGATACAGCATTCCAGGTTACCTTCTTAGTTTTACCTTGTGTAGCTATACCCCAGCAGACTCCAAGCCAAGGGTGGATGATGGCCCAGTGAAGCAAAAACAAAAACAAAAACCCAGAGACAGCAATTGAGATGTTGATTCTTTGGGACAACTTATAGACAGGGAGTTTAGAAGCAGCCAACTGGATAAAGTATCTGCTGCTGGTATCTACACGCAGAAAGATTTTATAGCATACAGCTTATCCTAGCAACTATCTGTAGTCCTTCTCCTTTTGGAGGCCAGCATCCCAAGGAGACCAAGTCCTGCCATCCTGACACTTTATTATAAGAGACACACTCCAGGTTGGCCACCCCCAGAGCCCCTGACCTTGAAATCCTGAACAATACATTTCACTACACATTCTCTTTGGTGAGAATATAGAGGGAGAATGGGATCTCTACATTCTCAAGAAAATGATTAACAGGGGCACTCAGGGTGTGCTGGTATAAAGTAGCTAACTGGCACATACTATACATACCTTCACAGGCATATGGACATTTTCACAAAAGATATCATCAGATAAGCTTTTTCAGTCATGGCAACATAACCAGAGGAAGGAAAATAGGACTGGTTCAACTTATTGTTATTACTATTATTAACAATGTGTAAAAAAAGCAAGGAAACTCTTAGTATGGATCATCAATGCTCAAGGTATACCAATGGTGATAGACCAAAGAGATATTATATTTCCCCTCCTATAAACACTTCAGATGGAAAGTCTTCCTGGCTATAAAGGTCCACTCATCTCTGCTGGTTCTAGTACTTCTGGAAGAAATCATCTTCATTTTCTAACATGAGACCTAGAATATTCTTTTCAGAAGAGAACAGCATCTACCAGCCTAAATGGGGATTTGGCTGTACTCCTTTATTGCACTCTACCTTGTTAAAGATGTGTTAGTCTTCTGCAAAACAATTCAAGTCTTTGAGAAATGATTCAGCTCTCTTAGTAACAGAGTTACCAGAAACGTCCTGAATGATGTCACCCATTTAAAAGAATAGTGACTCTGAGAGTTTGGTGATTTTGTCCCAACGTTAAACTTGAACTGGAATTGAGATCTCCTCACCTAATACTCTTTCATTTAAACTTAGCTGCTTGTCCAGGAAATTTTTCTGAGTTGGGAACAGAAGTCTAACACACTGGGATTCTCAGAACTTTGTGTTTAAAACCTTAAATCCTATGGGACTCCAAAGAGAGAGGTGATAAGAGCAGAGGAAGAAGGTACAACCAAAAGTCTCAGCTTCTCCATTAATTTATGACATATCACTTTATTATTCTCTGCATTAGTTGCCTCACCTGTATAATGGGAACAATAATCCCTGCTTTATCTGCCTGATGGAATTATTGAAAGATGAAAGATTTTTAAAAAAGAATTATATGAATCTTGTACACTTAGCAAACATTATCTAAATATTGTGGGAACCAAGAGCAGGGCCACCCCAAAACGTGCCACTATAACATATTGATTACTTTGGATTAAACTTACTTAAGAAATAGCCAGCACACCCTGCCTCTCCTTTGTCTCCAAAACATAGGAAGTAAATCTTTCATATGAAAAATACCCTCCCAGTGTGAGGAGGTAAAGACAACTTCCTTAGCCTCAGAGATAGGGGATTCAGAGCTGAGATGAGTGTATAAACAAATCTTGTTACTTTTACTAATTTACCAGCCCAAATTCTGTTTAGAATTCCTTATTGAAGTTCTGAACATAAGTTCTCTTTATCCTGTAAATTTCTCACAGATTTATGTCTCTTTGCCTAAATAGTATAAAAACTGCCTGCTTGGGTTGCTTCTTTGGGTCTTGACTTTATTGTTGGGCCTCTGTGATTAAATAATTAAACATTGGGTATTTTCTCTTTTTAATCTGTCTCATGTCAGTTTAATTATTAGAACAGCTAGAAGAATCTTGAAAGGTATATAAAAGTTATTCCTCCCCAACAATATGATGAACTGTTGTCTTGCAGGAAATACTACAAATAACTGGTGACTGCTTTGTCAGCAGATATTTTTCCCCCTATGTCTGGTTATAAGTTGTTTTCCATTAAAGAAAACTGAAAGATAAAGAAAAACACTTATTGTAAACAAAGCTTGATTCATTATCTACCTTTCTAATTCATGATGCCCAAAGGCAATTATAAAATTATAATAGTCTGTATCTGCATTCATGCTCTTTTTATCCTGCTTCTCTGCAGTAATTGTTAATATGGTTAATGTATCAGTTAATTTTTGACACAAAACTTATTTACTTGACTTTTTTAGAGAGAGAGAAAGAAGAAATGAGAAAGAGATAGAGGAGGCAGGGGTACAGGGAGGGGCAGTGAGAGAATCTTAAGCAGGCTCGTGTCTAGCAGGACCCTGAGATCTTGGTCTGAGCCAAAATCAAGAGTCAGATGCTTAACTGACTGAGCCCACCCAGGCGTCCCTGAAAATATTTTTTTAATGGAAATTCTGGGCAGCCTGGGTGGCTCAGCGGTTTAGCGCTGCCTTCAGCTCAGGTCGCGATCCTGGGTCCCCGGATCGAGTCCCACGCTGGGCTTCCTGCATGGAGCTTGCTTCTCCCTCTGCCTGTGTCTCTGCCTCTGTCTCTCTCTGTGTCTCTCATGAAAAAAATAAATAAAATCTTTAAAAACAAATAAGTGGAAGTTATTTTTCAAGGTTGAGCATAAAGATATGTCTCATCATTCAATACAACCATTGTAATACAACAGATGTATACAAACTTAGACCATTAGAATTAGTAGCACAAAAGAGGGCCGGGGGGAGAGGGGTGCTGCAATTATGTCCCTAATCAAGATGCATTTCACAGAGATAGCCAGGTGTTATGTGTTTTCCTCACTACTTTTCAAGGAAAGGTGTTATTGTTATCTTATTAAATAAAATGTATCATCAAAGGAATAACTAATATCTGTACTTTTAGTAGCATTAAATTCCTTGGAAGATTTCTAAACATCTCTTCCTTTACTGAAATACAAACTATGATATTCTGAGATCAGATTCCTGAAGAAAATGCAAACTTTCTAAGGAAACAAGGAGAAATCAGAGCAAATGAGTCTTACGAACAACATCAGAGCTGATTCTTCAGAGCTGATTCCTGACCTACCACCAACTTGCTATATAACCTTAAGAAAATCCTATCATTTATGAATACTATTTGCCTCATTTGTAAAATGGGCAGCTCAAAATCAATGATTCTAAATTAAGTGAGTTCTAACATGAATTAAAGTTCCAAGCTTTACTTTCCATGATTCTAAACTATTTGGGGAAAGGTATGCAAAATACTTAAAATTATTCTGCATACATTGTGTATGAAAATGCAGAAGAAAGGGTTTTTTTCTTCCTTTTTAGACAACTATCCTGGTAGTTTCAGTAGTTTTTTTTTTTTCCCCACCTGTCAGTGCTTAGGCATGAAGATTAATAGTTGCATTATTTTTCTTGTGCAAGAGCTAATAGCCTCTTAATTGGTTTTAATGAGACATTTTAGAGGAGTCCTGTATTTCCCACACTACAGCATATTTTTTAGTATAAAGCCACTGATTTAATACAGAGCTCAGCATCAGCTGGTAAAAGAGATTATTTTTTAAATGGTGAATAGTTTTACTCAGGCAAATGTGTAATTATTTTCACTATACAATTTTGGCTCAACTGTGGGTAACATTCAGATTACAGTTGAAATACTTGTGTCCTTCCCAAGGGGACAATTTCATACCAGAACTGGAATAAATTTTTCTCATGTATGTGGGTCCAAATATTGCTGCCTGATTTTTAGTGAAAATCCAATAAGATGGAATGAAAGGAAATGATACCATAGTGAAGCCTACCAAAAATTCAAAATGGGCAATACAGATTGACAATCAGATCATTTATTTTCCACAATTTTAAACATAAATGTGCTCCCTGTCAATGAGCCACAGCAGTGGATGAGGGTCAGGGAGCACAGTGGAGACATCTAAGAAAACTATGGTTATATTTGAGTTACCCATTATGAGGATTGTGCTAGGTAAAGAATAAGAGCTAATGTTAAGGAGCCCCATTTACAGCCTTGTTTCATTTATATAAAGAGTATTATGGGAAATTATTTCCTTTTGCAAAGCTCTCTCCTCTCATCTGTTAAGAGAATTATAGTAGACCTCCTTATCCATGGCTTCACTTTCTTTGGTTTCCTTTACCCTCAATCAATCAAGATATCAAAGCTGATGCTCCTCCTTCTGAATATTCATCAGAGGACATTAGTAACCTCACATTATGTCACAATGCCTACATCATTCACCTCACTTCATCCCATCATGTGGGCATTTTTTCAGCTGACACCATCATCAGAAGAAGGGTGGGTACAGTGCCATAAGATATTTTGAGATATAGAAAAAGACCACATATACATAACTTTTATTACAGTATATTGTTACAATTGTTCTATTTATTATTAGTTCTTATTGTTAATCTCTTACTGTGCCTAGTTTATAAATTAAACATTAACATAGTATGTAGGTATAGAAAGTATATAGTACAGGGTTAAATCATGGAGATGTAAGGTACAGGTACATTATGTAAGGTAATACAGTATTATCGCTAATAATACTATATTGCATAATCGAAAGTTGCTTAGAGAGTAGATCTTAAAAGTTCTCATCACAAGAAAAAAGTTTTGTAACTATGTATGGTGATGGATGTTAACTAGACTTATTGTGGTGTTCCTTTGCAATTTACACAAATACCAAAGCATTACATTGTACACCAGAAACTAACATGTTATATATTAATTATACCTCAATAATTTTTTTAAAAAACTGTTTAAAGTATATGCTCCATGAGGGTTCAAACTTTCTCTGTCTTGTTCACTACAATATCCCAAAGCTGAAGAACACTGCCCAACATACAGTAGGAAATCAATACATATTTTTGATTCATTAAGGGAACAGAGTAACTTATAAGGTTTTCTTTGTTTATAAAATAAACATTTTATAAGTGTTTGCTATTTATATGAGAAGGGAAAAATCATGTAAATGGCAGTGCCTTTTCTATACCCTTTTAATCTATAAGTGAACTTCTTAAGGTGGCATTCAGCTCTGAAGTTCTATAATTATGAAAATATTTGCTGTTTGTCTTTTTCTCTACAGTTATGCATATTCCATTTTATCATTGTTTTCATAAATAAATCCAATCAATGCCATAGTATAAAGGGTAAGGAGACTAAGAGGAAGTAAGTTATCAAGAGATAAAATGTAGATGAGAAGCATTTCATCCCAAGGACAGGGGCTGAGGAAAGAAAACAGAATTAATGACCATGTCAAGATGGCAGCCACTGGTGAGAGGACTATCTTTCATGTTATATTTAAAGAGGGTTACTATTCTATTGAACCTAATATTGATATGCCTTGGAGAAACAGAGGTAACTAGGTATTAACTGATAGCTGGTAGCTTTTACAAGATGAAAAAAAAATGAATCAAAGACAGTTTGGGAAACAAAGAGGCTGGGTTAGAATTGATTATTTGACTGCAACAGAGCTGAAAGTCACATCCTACCTCATTCCTAGTTATATCATAAAGCATAAAGTCCTGGAGAAACTGTAGAAAGCCTAAACTCTGGAGCTAGTGCATCCCAAACCTTAAAGCCATATACAACAAATAAATAAAATGATAGTACTCTAGCTTAGGTGAATAGATTCAAAGCCCAGGCATACCCTGAATCATCACTGTGTATATATGCAAACCTCATAATTCAAGTTGGTGTTTGTGTCTTTTCTGCTCCTCAAAATTACTATATCATTGAGTTAAGTAAACTTAGAGAAAGAGGGGCTATGCTACCTGACAGTACCCCCAGAAGCCTCCCCAAGGAATTATCAAGTATAACAGGAGTTGGTAAGTTACCTTGTTAAAGAAATCTTAAAGAGAATGTGTCACAAGGTTGCAGGCAGATCTACAGACAGATCATCAAACACTAATCATAGAGGGCTTTCCTGAGAGAAGAAAAAAAATAACAGTTTGCTGAGGAGTAAAAAGAAATATGGGTCACATTTTATCCTTTAGGCTTAAGATTTTATTTTAAGCTTGGGAGCTTTCATGTTTCCACTGTCAAAATGTTCTATGCTTTGTATAGAAACATCTCTGTCTTCCAGAAGCTTACATCTTTATAACCCATTGGAGGTCCCAAAACGACTATAATGCTGAATGTTTGTATGTTTCTTTAATAAGAACTAGCAGCTACTGGGAGTCTAGCATATATGAGAATTTTTAAAAATATCATATACACACTAACCCATTTAATTCTAAAGCAACCCTTATATGTAGGAATATTATTTCCTCTGCATTATGGATGAAGACACTCAAGCTAAAAAAAGGTGAATTATCTATTCAGATTTACATAGCTCTCCAAGGCCTCCTTTCTCTTAACTCTTAACTACTGTGCCATATTTCCTAACAGATTTTATAATTATATTTTTCTCATTTTATATATTTTCTAATATATATATATATATATATATATATATATATGATAATATTTTCCTATAATCCTTGTAACATCCCTTAAGGGAATCAAAGCAGATTTATTCCCATTTTACGGCTAAGAAAATGAAAACATATTTTGGAGAATATTGACCTTCCTCCCCCAGGTAGTTACTGGCAGAGCTAGAAATCAGGAGTCCTAACTAAATAGTTTAAGTCTTTCTTTTTCCACAACATTAAGCTATAATATCTAGAAATCTGCTTTTCCCATTAAGAAAGTCAGCTAGGTCAATGTCATGGGATTTAGTCAGGAAAAACTAATAAAATGTGATTGTAAAATCCTAGAGAATTGCTGAAGGATGCAGTCTGCAGTGCTTTCCCTTGCTGGCATGCAATCTAGAAATAAATAAATCAGAGAGGCATCCTGTGTTTGTTTGTGGAAGGGAAGGGAGGGAGGTAAAAATGGTGATTCATTATGCATTGTTTCTCAGAGTAGGACACAGATCAGCCAGCAGAGCCAGGGCCAGATTTTAAATATTCATGAGGATGTGGGTGGCTGCCCAGAATAGGCTGCACTCCAGGGAAAGGCCTCCCACACTGCCTTGTCACAAGGTGCCCTATAACTGCACAGAGACACAGAGACTACAACACCCTCCAAGGGGGAAGCCCTGGCCCCCCTCAACACAATCTTTGATAGTTTCTGCTCAGGAATGGCATTAAAGCTTTGGAGAGATGATGGAATTACTGTTTAACACTGGGCTTTTTTTCTATGATTCTCAACATTTGCTTTGCCTGTAAGTCTGATTGCAGCTCTTTCAAAACAGCTTCAGTAATAAGACCAATGTTCATGATAGTTGCTCAAACATTGCAGTAGATATAACTTTTTGTGATTATTGTGATTTTGTTATTTTTCCTAAAGGAAATTGCATTTCCAAAAAAAAAATGCATCTGGAAAAAAAGTGCATTTGGTTCCAAATAACAAAATTTATAACTCCATGAAAAGAAGCCTTATGGGTATTTTATAGGAACTCACAGAATTCCAGTTTGCTCAAGTACAGTGGATTATTCTTAAAGAAACACTTATGTTCAAAGACCATGCAAACAAAGATCAAAAAAAGATCCTAAAATACACTAACTACCCAAAGGTGATTAGATATCCTAAATGTGTTTTTGAATTTATTGATTGCAACACACTTGAACCAGAACAACAGTGAAAGAGAGGGAGGGAGGAAGAGGCAGTAAGAGAAAGAAGAGAAGGTAGAGAGGAGAGAAAAACAATTTTCTTTCAGAAAATATTACTATTATATGTAATGCATCCTGATATTTTTTATTCCATTCCATTTTATTCTCTTGGACTCTATTTTCAAAGTGTTGGTCATGACCCCTTAAACTGATTGCATGACCCACCATTCAGTCTCAATCTGCTATTTGAAAGAGATATAAATAATTTGTTCAACTAAAGAAACTAAAATACTGAATCGCATATTAAAGATATGTACAGGGATCCCTGGGTGGCGCAGCGGTTGGCGCCTGCCTTTGGCCCAGGGCGCGATCCTGGAGACCCAGGATCAAATCCCACATCCGGCTCCTGGTGCATGGAGACTGCTTCTCCCTCTGCCTGTGTCTCTGCGCCTCTCTCTCTCTCTCTCTCTCTCTCTGTGACTATCATAAATAAATAAAAATAAAAAAATTAAAAAAATAAAGATATGTACATATTTCTGCATGTGATACGTATTCCTCGAAAAGAAGCAAGTATCAAAATTTACATCTACCTTGAATATATCTGTCTAACCCCTCAGAATTAAGGTTTTATTCATATAATTTTTCAGGGTATAGATATCACTGAATAAAGCCAAGTTCTGGTAACAAGGAGCAATAGAAGTTAAAATAAACCCAAAAGAACTTTGGATATTGTTATTTTTTCTTTTATTTGGATCTGGATAACTATAAAAATATGATCAAAGACATGAAAAAAACAGTTAAAATGAGCAGATAAAGGAAGAACTGAAAAATAATCTTTCAAAATTTCTGTTAGTTAAATATATATAATAAATGTAATTTTTAAATTTACTGGGTAATATAACCAGAATATTAGGCAAAGCTGAAGACAGAATTGGTGAACTATCTGATCCAAAGAAAGGAGCCAGAATGGATCCAGAATGCAGCAGGGTATAAACACTGAAATGGGAAATATGAAATATTAAGAGATATAAATGTGAAAATGAAGAGATGAATATATATAATCAATTTCGATAAACAGGAAATGGGAAAGAGGCAGTTTTTGAAAAATTAACCACTGATAATTTTCTACTGATGTAAAGTATCAATCCACAGATTCAAGAGCCTGAAAGAAGATACATAAATAAAATCCATCCCTAGACAGAGGAAAGTAAAAATTTTTAATAGGAAGACAAATGTACTGATAAATAAGTTGTCATATTTTAAAGAAATAATTTATAAGCTATACTGTGAAAATTAAAAATCTAGAATCATAAGGCAAAAATTTTAACACAGATATTTTAGTAATGTCTGTATATCAAGCAGAGAGCAATTTAGTAAAAACAATATTTGAAAGCACACACACAAAAATTAAACTTTATATAATTCACATATATATAATATTGCACCAAACAAACTGGAAATTATGTATTCTTGTCAAGCTTATTTTAAACATAATAGAAGTTGACCATGTGTTAGGCAACAAACTACAAAACTTGGTAATATTCAGATAATATTCTCTGACCACACTGCAATAATGACAGAAATCAATAGCGTAAACATAACTAGGAAAAAAAAAAAAGCTAACGCACTTGGCCAATCTTATTCATGATCAGAGAAGCAAAATCCTTTAACGAAATTAGCAAACTGAATCCAACAATGTACTAAAGTTAATACATTTAAGAGAAAGCTGGATTTATCACAAGAATACAAAATTGGTTTTATGCGTGATCTCATTCCATTGGGTTAATGTAACCATTATATAATCTTATTAAACTGACTTAAAGCCTCTAATCACCTGACTTCTCATTTATAAAATGGTGAGTTAGCTCTCTTGTACCTCTATCTCAGATGATAAAGATGATCAAATGACAAGAAGTTCAATGATTGCAAATGTGGTCTGCAAACTGAAAAACACTATAACAAGATAAATATTTTCTTATGCCCCAAATTGTTATTAATATTTCTTTTTTCAGGATCCCTGGGTGGCGCAGCGGTTTGGCGCCTGCCTTTGGCCCAGGGCGCAATCCTGGAGACCCGGGATCGAATCCCACGTCTGGCTCCCGGTGCATGGAGCCTGCTTCTCCCTCTGCCTGTGTCTCTGTCTCTCTCTCTCTCTCTCTCTCTGTGACTATCATAAATGAATAAATAAATAATTCAAAAAAAATTTCTTTTTTCATCTCAGCTCATGTCAAAATAGTTCATGAACTATATAAAACACTATGGCTAATATAAGGAGTACCATGTCCTTAAAACAAGTAAGTGAAATGCACATGTGAAATGGTTTATAGATTTATATGCATAATCTAAAAATAATAAGAAACAGCTTTTATGCATTGCCCAGGTTATGAAACAATGACTTTGTTGGAAACCTACTCAGAAACTTCCTTGATCATAGCCCCTTGTCTTCCACCCAAAGTCAGTTATAATTCTGAAATTTGTGTTAATTATTTGCTTGGTCTTTTCCATGCTTATATTCCGTAAGTATAAATATGTATGTACAGTTTTACTTGTTTTGAAATTTAAATTTGCAAAATTGTAATACACATGTATCTATGTGACTTGCTTCCTTTGTTCAACCTCATCTTAAGATTATTCAATTGTGATATCAATAGATGTAACTAATATTTTCTGCTTTTTTAGAGTTCCACAAATATACTGTTGTGATATCTATTTTAATGGTAATGAACATTTGGGTTATATCAAAATTTTATTTAATTGCTTGAGGCAGTATAACTATGAGCATTGCTATCTGCATCTCGTTGGTGTACAAGGGTAAAATGTCATCTAGATTTTACTTCTAGGAGTGAAAACATTGCATCAAATTTACATACATCTATTTTCATTTATTTATCTTTAAGGTACATACATTTAAAGTATACTAAGAAATTCCCTATTAAGGAGCTTATGTCTATTTGCATTCCCATCTGCAGTGGATATAGCTTCCTGTTATATTACATGCTCAAAATTCAAGATATAATTCATGTTGCCAATTTTTTTTGCTGTGATTGACTTGAAATGAGTGTTGTGTTACTTTGCATTTCCCTGGTTACCAGTAAGATTATTTCCTTTTTATATATTATTCATTTTATTTTATTTTCTGTGAAATACCTCATGTCTTAAGCCCATTTTATTTTTAATCATTTCTTATTAAATATTGATAGGTACAAAATAATACTTAAATGATACACCTGAGATATAAAGAATGACAATACAATGGACTCTGGTACACTTTAAAGAAAAATAAGTTACCTTTCTGTGTATCCTTCCTTATCCCATTAACCCTTCCTCACCAATGAATATACCCACAATACCAAATTGTGTGCTTATCAGGTTGTTTTTGTTTGATCACTTTTCTGTATGGTTTTACATTGTTTTGCTGCATATATGTGAGTTATAAACTTTTCTTCTCACCCTCAAGCTCAATAACACTTCCTTATTAGCATTAACTGGACTAATCAGCATTACCCAGAAGAGTGATTCAACAGGATTAAATAAAATGCAGCTGCTACTCACCTTCAGACAGGTTACATAGAGCTGCCTTGTGAGTAGCCCCTTAATTGCAAATCATATTTGCAAATCAAAACACTGGCCCCTTTGACTTTCAACTTTTGGGTTATGTTTGAACTGACTAGGTGTTTTATTCTCTATTCCCTTTGGATTTTTTAAAATATTTTATTTATTTATTCATGAGACATACAGAGAGAGGCAGAGACATAAGCATAGGGAGAAGGCTCCCATAAGAAGGATGAGGAAAAAGAAAAAAGGATGAAGGACTCGATTCCCAGATCCAGGGATTACGATTTGAGCTGAAGGCAGATGCTCAACCACTGAGCCACCCAGGTGCCACTTCTATTTGGATTTAAGAGGAGACGAAGCATCATATCTATCATCTGATTAGTATATACTCACTCTCAGTTTATCTCAGGTTCATCTGAGCTATATCCAGATGGATGTTCCATTCGTGTTCCTTTATATTATGCTTACATGTATATTTTTACAGAAACAATTTACAATATTACCTCATAATTTACAATATTACCTCATAATTTACACAGTTTCATAAAATATATATGGGCTAATACTGCCTCATCCTTTAGTTTCTTGTAATCATTCTGTGATTTTACTTTCATTATTCTGTGATAATTCTGGTGACACTGAGAAAACTCTTAAAAAGTCTTTCAGTAAGTTTTATTCACAAAACAATCTCAATTAAGGAATCTAACTTCTAGGAATTCTAGTGCCACTATGGCATAATAAATATCCTCCAGCCTACCCCTCTTGTCAAATACAACTCAAAACTCTAGAAAAAAATATGATTAGCTAATTGAGGATGAGGAAAAATAAAAACAGGACAACCACAGAATAAGGGTAAAATTTGAAGAAATCACCTGCATCAAAAAGACTTTCTTGTTTTGTTGCCCTTTGTTTTTCTCTCATGGCTTTGCCCTGAATTTTGAGCCCAAGACCACAGAGCTGTTTGGTGGCACTGAAGGAAAAACTCAGAAACCAAACTTCCTGGCCAGGGAACTAGGAGTAGGATGTGAGGCAGAGAGTGAGGAGAGGAAGAGAACTAGAAAAGGAAAGACCCTAATTCTGGGTATCAACCCTCTCAATTCTCAGTCTAACCCCTGGGTCATATGTGCATTGGACACTCAGAATCCAGTGAAGCAATGACTTAAAAATTGAACCAAGTTTTGTGTCACAAAAAGGTAGAATTATAACCTCTATATAATTGGCCAAAATTAAAAAAAAAAATCTTCAGAAAATTCTAACCACCACGTATTTACAATGTCCAAGACTAATCCCAATTATTTAACAAAGAACCAAAAAAATATGATCCATTCTAAGACAAAAGATAACAAGTGCCAACTGACAGGTTGTAGATGTTGGAATGATCAGATAAAGACTTGAAGGCAGCTGTTATAAGTATGCTCCAAGAAGTAAGAGAAAATACACTTGAAATAAATGAAAAGATAGACCATATTAGCAGAGAAATAGAAAATAAAAGAACCAAATGGAAAATAATACTGTATTTTCTGATATAAAAGGATGGATTATCTCACTAGCAGAGTACAAATAAGAGAGAGGAATCACTGAACTTGCAAATAAACAAAAAGTACTGATCATTTTCTTCCTTTCAGAGGACTTTAATATTTTGTATAGTGTAGATCTGCTAGTGATGAGTTCTTTCAACTTTTAAATGTCTGAAAAAGGCTTTTATTTTGTCTTCCTTAAACACGTTTTGCTAGCTATAGACTTTCAGGTTGATGGCTTTTTTCTTTCAGTAGTTAAAAGACAGTGATCCACAGCCTTCTAATCTGCTTTATTTCCAATATGGAATTTGCTATTATCCTTATTATTGTTCTTTTGAAACTAAATAAACACATGTTTTCTTGTCTGGCTGTTTTTAAGATTTATCTCTTCATTAGTGGTTTTGAACAATTAGATTATAATGTGCCATTTTTCCCCTAAAGGGTTTGTTGAAACTCTTGGGTTTGTAGGCTTATAGTTTCCATCAAATTTTGAAGATGTTTGGCCATTATTTCTTCAAGTATTTTTTCTTTTCCCACTTCTCATTCCTCTTATTCAGGGATTCAAATTAAATGTATGTTAAGATGATTGAAGCTGTCCAACAGCTCACTGCTGCTCCATTCTTCTATTATTTTTATTCTGTATCTATGTATTTCATTTTGATAGCTTCTATTGCTATTGCTATGTCTTCAAGTTCAGTGATACTTTTTTTCAGTGTCCGATTAGCTGTTTATTATCTCTAGTATATGTTTCATCTCTAGAAGTTTGATTTGGGTCTTAAAAAAACAAAAACAAAAACAAAAACAAAACAAAACAAACCTTCCATGTTTCTACTTAACTTTTTGAACATGTGGAATACAGTTGTAAAAACCATTTTAATCTCCTTGTCTTCTAATTCTAACATCTGTGCTGCTTTCAAATAAGCTTCAATTGATTAAGTTTTTCCCACATTATGGATTATATCTTTCTGCTCTCTTTGACCAGCAACCAGACATAAGGAATGTTAGTTATCTTATTGAGTGGCTGTAGTTTTGTATTTCTATAACTATTCTTGATACTGGTCTAAGATGCTGTTAAATTTCTCTCACACTGAATATACTTTCAGGGCTTGCTTTGATAATATGTGAGGCCTGTCAAAACAAGGCTCAGTCTAAAGCTAAATGTTCCCCACATTGAGGCAAGAGTTTCCTCAGCACTCTACCTAATTCCCAGGGAATTATGATTTTCTGGCAGGTGAGAAAATACATTCTTCCTACCTTGTCTGAATGCTGGACACAATTCTACCTAATATTTAATCTAGCTTTTTCCCCAATCTTCAATAGTTTCCTCACACACATGTGCTAATCAATACTCTGTCTAATATTGGATGGGGACATTCCTCAGATCTCCAATGTTCTCTGTATGTATGGCATTCTCTGGCACTCTGTCCCATAAACTAATAGCCTTGATCTTCCTGGACTCTCAGCACTCCCTGCTCAACTCAGGGTGTCTGTTGGGCTCTACCTCAGTTCCTTTTCATTGCACTGTGGCCTCAAAACTCTCTCAAGGCAGTTAGTGGGCCCAAAGTAGGGCTCATCTCATTTGTTTCCCATATTTTTGTCATTTGGTGTCCAATATGTTGAAACTTTTTAATATATTTATTTTGTGTGTATTTTAAACTTTGTGGATAAATTCAGTCCCTGTTATTCCATCTTTACCAGAAGCAAATAATCTTCCTGTTCTCTATTTATATTTTAAATATGCATATTTAGAAATCTCTTTCAGACAGTTATATTTCTCTATATCCTATAGTACAATATTATTTTTTACTCCATATCTGTAATTCTCCCTATTGTTAGTACTTCATATAGTCAGTCCTTCTTACTACTGCTTCTCTTTGTTTTAAATAGGAATTCTATGTACCTTGAGGTGTAGAAATGTGGTATTTCAGTAACATGCTAACACCAATGTTTCATATGTACCTCTGCTGGGTTTCTATTAATTTCATTCATATAATAGTTATGTCCATTTCTAAGTCTGAAATTTATGTAACTATGCTGTAATAAATCATGCATTTGGACTTCACCTTCACCTGCAGTGGAGGCCTCTGCTCCATATTTGACTGATGAGTCTTTTCCCATCCAAGTCTCTCCCTCTCCATTTCCTTTTCTGTAATTCCAAACTACATTTTGAATGTGATAATCTAGTACTTCCTTCTTTAATGCAAGTGTTTTATCCCTCATGCTGAGAGTTAAATGGGTTGCTAAGCTGTAATAGTTCTCTATATACTCTGGGTACAAGTCTTTTATTAATTCCAGGATTTGCAAATAACCTTTCCCCTTTCTGTGGACTGTTTTTCCACTTTTTTCATCATGTCATATGAAACACAGAAGTTTTCCATTTTGGTGTGGACAAATTTATCTTTTTATTTCTTTATTATGTATCACATACTTTTGGAGTCATAACTAAGAAATCACTGCTTAATCTAAAGTCATAAATATTTACTCTTGTTTTTAAAGATTTTATTTATTTATTCACAAGAGACACAGGATGAAGTCAGAGATATAGGCAGAGGGAGAAGCAGGATCCCTGCTTGGAGCCTGATGTGGGACTCCATCCTGGTACCCTAGGATCATGCCCTAAGCTGAAGGCAGATGCTCACTGCTGAGCCTAGGCATCCCACAAATATTTACTCTTATGTTTCATTGTAAGAGTCTTAGCTTTTATACTAGGGTCTACCACCCATTTTAAGTTACTTTTTATATACAATGTGAGACAGGGGTCTCACTTCCTTTTTTTGAAAGTGTATATCCAATTGTACTAGCACCATTTGTTGAAAAGGTTATTTTATCCAAAATTGAATTGTTGGCACCCTTGTCAATAAACAATTGACCATAAAATATAACTCTATTTCTAGACTTTCAATTATATTCCATTGATTCATATCTCTGCCCTTATGTCAGTACCACACAGTCTTGATTACTGCAGCTTCACAGTTAAGTTTTGAAATCAGTAAGTTTGAGTGTTTAATGTTCTTCTTTTTCAGTATTTATTTGCTTATTCTGGAACCCTTGCATTTCCTTATGAGGTGTGAGATTAGTCTTTTCTCACACCTTTCCTGAACAGATGAACAACCTTGATCATGCAAGTGGCCTTCAAGTTTCCCAAGAATACAGCAAAGATTTTCAAAGCATGTTATGGACATCTCATTCCTCAGCTTTTTTTCTATTTTCAGTCAAACTCTTGTCAGCCCCAATTGGTAATACCACCACAGGCAGCTGCGATGTTGAAAAATTGCCACTAATTGTTTCTGAAAAATGCCCTGGGAATAAGGCTGTGCACACAGAGTGAGTTCTGACTGAGGTCAACTAAGGAGAAAATACCTGGAAATGAAACTTTTTGTGAGCTTCCAGGCAGGTCAAATAGTGACACTTCTCTGGGGATCTCCCAACCTGTTCTGTTCCTTCCAGCAGCTGCTAGGCTGCTAGTAATGCTCTTGTTTTCAAGGCTGCCATAGATTTGGGAAAAAGGGATAGAATTAGGGCAAGTTAAAAGCATCACAAAACAGTGTTATCACTATGATACAGCTTTTTAAAAATAACACTTTTTAAAACGTTTCAAGGATTTGGTTAATTTCCAGAGTTCTGAAACCATGATTTTGACAGATTTTTCTAGTATTCTCATTGCTTTTATAAAGAAGCAGATTTTCTGAGGTCCTTAATCTGCCATTCCAGAGTGCTTCTATCTGTGGTACGATTTAAAATCTCAATTTCAGGATGCCTGGGTGGCTCAAGTTTGAGCATCTGCCTTCAGTGCAGGGCGTGATCCCAGAGTCTGGGGGAGTCCCACATCAGGTTCCCTGCATTGAGCCTGTTTCTCCCTCTGCCTGTGTCTCTGCTTCTCTCTCTGTGTATCTCATGAATAAATGAATAAAATATTTTTAAAAAAATAATGAAAAAAATAAAATCTCAATTTCTATGGTGCCTGTGTGGCTCAGTAGGTTGTGTATCTGACTCCTGGTTTTAACTTAGATCGGGACCTCAGGCCTTGAGATCAAACCCGGTCAGGCTCTGCACTGAGCACAGAGTCTGTCTCTGCCCCTCCCACCTGTATTCTCTCTCTTTCTCTCTCTCTCAAATAAATAATAAATCTGTAAAAAAATAAATAAAGTCCCAATTTCCATCTAGTTTTGGCTATATATAATTTAGATTTCCCATAAGCTTCCGTCCTTTAGGTTCTCCCTGCTAATCTTATGCTCCTTCATTCTAGGATTTTCTTCAAGGTAGAAATTTGGTTGATTGGTTTCATGGTAGAGGGGGTTTTCTTTTTTGTTTGGTTATTATTTTTCTTCTTAATTTAACCCTTTAACCTACAAGTCTATGTATTTCAGGTGGGAAAGGTACTTTTCTACATGAATACTATATACAATATTGGGCGAAAATATAAAAATACTTTTTAAAATGATGGCAAGAATCAGTAAAGTGAGATGATCTGAAGACCAAGAGCAAAAATATGTCGTTTTACAAAGTCCTGAGTGGTGGCAAGAGATGAAATCCATAACAAAGATGATGACATAACTCTTGATCAGGAAAAAAGCCAACCCTTCTACTAAAATGGAAAGAAATGATAGGAATAGCAATGGCAGCATTCCAGGAAGCCTAGGATTGAGGAGGCAAGTGGTTAAAGAAGTTTTCATTGTAGATATATTTTCTCTGAGCATGGAATATAGAAAAAGTTGGCAGTGGTAGAATAAATTCTTGAAAAATATGGAGACACATTCAAAGAACAAATGTGGAGGATGGAAGGAGAAACCCAAGGATTCAGAGAATAATGTTTCTCAGATTTGAGACTATAGTAAGAAAGGAAGTCATAAATCTGTTATGCCAATCATCTGTGCCACTGTGTGATTTACTGTAACACTGGTGCTCTACCAGCTAGGGCTCAAGTCATGTGAAATCACTTCCATTTCTACAAATACATCATGCTCTTTCATACCTTCATGTTTTGTTCAATGCCCATATCCAGTTCTCCATTTTATAGGGCATCTAGTCTTTATCTTTCATGTGCTTCTCTCAAAGAGATATCTATGCCTTATCTGATTAATAATTTGGATAAAGAACTACTGGATGCTAACTACATCTTAGTTCACCCTTCTTGTGTAGAACCCTACTCTGGTAGGGTTGTATAGAACCCCCTACTCTGGGGTGCACTCATAAGAACAGGTCTTTCCTGCTTCTATGGAAAGAAAGAGTTCTTAGCTTCTTTCTAGAACACTTCTTAGACTGTGAGTGTATGGATAAATCAATTTACTTAGTATGTTGATAGTTAAGAAGCACATTTTTATATCTGAACCAAGCTCCATTCTCTAATTAATCTTTATCAGTGATGAAAGACAGGTTGATTCCCATCTTAGTCAGTTGAGGTTGCTGTAGCAAATTACCATAGTGGGGTGGTTTATTGATAACAGAAATTTGTTTCTCATAGTTCTGGAGGCCAGGAAATCTAAGATTAAGGTGCCAGCACATTCAGTGTCTGTTGAGAACCCACTCCCTGAATCACAGACACTCTTCTAGCTCTACCCTCACATGGAAGAAAGAACAAAGGAGCTTTGTGGGGCTCTCTTTTATTAAGGGCACTAATCCTACTTATGAGGGTTCCACCTTCATGATCCACCAAAGGTTCCACCTCCAGATATCATTACATTGGGCATTAGGATATCAATACATAAATTTTTGGGGGTACAAATATTTAGCCAATAAAAATCCCCTTTTCTTTGCTCAGCTTACACATTATTATCATCTTCAAATACTAGAAGTCTTCTTTAACAGAAATTTTAACAGAGTACTAGTCTTCTCTACGAACATATCTGTTGCTCTATACTAAATCTTGAGCGTTTTGAATGCAGCAAACATAATTGTCACTATTGAATACTTACTACCTAACTAAGGGACCAAAACACTGCAATTATTGATAAGAGTGGAGGGCAATTTCCTTATGAGAAAAGGAGGAAGATGTGGAGATTTCAGAGGCAAGCCTTTCACATCCTTTTTTTTTTTTAAATAAGTTCTCCAAATGAAACTCTAAATAAAGGAGTATTTTGTGAAAATAAGCTTAGAGGGAAAATATAGGTATAGCACAACAATAGATATAGTTTCCTCCAGAACTAAATAAAATGTAAGCATTTGAAGAGCCTTTAAAAAGCATGTATTCCATTTTAAAAAAAATGAATAATATCCTTATATACTTTCTAGATCCCTAGGATATACTGAAAGTGGGTAAAGGTAGAGAAAATGTGTGTAATATGCTATTTATATAAAAATTGGTAAATAAGTATATATGTAAGCATATATTTATATTAACAAGTTATGCAATAAAAACTTGGCAAGTAACATGTAATCATTAACTTAATAAAGGTTAAATTTTCTTTACCTACAGCCTTTGGTGGTTTTATATTTTCCCCTCAAGTGTATATGCCCCCTTAAAAAGACACTTGGAAAGAAGTCATCTTTTCTGATCACATTATTATCAACAAGAAATGTGTGATCTTCTTCTTGAGGAGTGCAGGTGTTTCTATGTGAGATTTGACACTTAGGTTGCTAGGGTAACAGTCTGGTAATGAAAAAGAAATCAGCACCAGAGTAAAAAGATGTGCCGATAGACTAGCTACAAAGTCAATCTGAAAAACAAATAGGGCTGTTCCACTATTGAACAAAACATGAGAAAATCAGGAAATGGGAACTCTGACTCATATTTTTCATCTTCTCCCTGCATCTGAGAGAACTTCTCCCATGCTACCTGCCTTATGTTTCTAATAGCCTGCTTTCTCCCTCGGTCCTCAGGTGAAACTTGTTCCCTCATTTGCAAAGTGTAACATTTCCCCCAAAATGGTTCTCTTCCATTCTAAAAAGGTAAAACAGAATTCACCCTTACACTGTCTTCCCTCTCCCTCTCAACCCAGGACTTTCCAGGAGGCACTGAATGGTATCACTTAGGTGCTCTTTCCTCAATCCAGATATTTAATTTATTGGTCCTATGATACTATTGCCTGAATATTCCAAAGTCATCCTTTTTGAATTTGGAACATACATTCTGAAATCAAGAATATAATTTCAAGAAACATACAAAATTAGGTAATCAAATGACTACTAATATCCACATTTACTAATAATGACTTGTTTAACAAGGAAAACTCAATACTTTTAAAATTCAGTTCAATCTCCAATTGAGGTAGAAGGTAGAAAAGCTGAATTAAATGTTGCTCAGTATGATAATCACCTCTATTTTGTTGAATACTTTCATCCTCTAACTCAAATTTTCATTCTGATAGCATAGACTTGGTTTCTGAGTTTTCTTTCTTTCTTTCTTTCTTTCTTTCTTTCTTTCTTTCTTCTTTCTTTCTTCTTTTTTTTGCTTTAGCATTTTGTAAGTAATTCTTATGATAATTTCCTTTTTATTAAAAATGTGATTTTCCCTACATTATATTAAAATATATTTGAAAATCAAATAATTTAGGTGTGATATTAGTTCAAGAAAGTTCTAATGGCCCAACATAGCAAAATTTCAATGCAGAAGGATTTTAGTTATTTAGAAATCAGAAACTCACTAATATGACAGCAACAAAATATAAAAAGGAAATAAATCCATATATAGGCTGAGATTAGGAGAGAAAGATACCAGAAATGCAATAATTCTTAGAAACTTTTAGAAGGCTTTGGAAACAGAATTGTTTTGAAAGGTGATATGGAATTAATTAGTAAGCAAGAATGCCTTCTTCAAAGTTAAATATAATTAGAATTAAATTTCTCATTATCAATACTATACAAAGAAATGGCTTCAAAGCAAGTATGAGAGCAAAATAATTTTAAATGCAATAGTTTAATAAAGCTTCTACACCTATTAAAAGTTAATCTCCATCCCCCCCATTTTTTTTTATAAAACATTCAGGTCACAATGCTCAATAACTATTATACCTTTTAAAAATGATGTCTAGATTCTTGCATCATTCTTGTTCAGTTTTCTTCCCTCAGGCTTTTTCCTCTGTAATACACAGTCTACACTGCAACAAGTGACACCTAAAATGCAGCTACAGAACACCTGACATGCCAGCTTTTTGATCAACACTGTTTAAATGAGTTGTATTAATAATTTGCAGTTAAGGAAATTATTACCTGATGAGAAAAACATTGCCATACTTTCTATTTTCTCATCGCAAAAATATACAGTAGGCCAATATGCTGCCAAAATTGGCACACTTTTTTTTTTCATAAAGCTCATTGGCAGATTTAACGACTAATACGTGTAAACACTTAGATTGGCTCAGTGTTCATCATATGATTGGAATTCACTCCTCATCACTTCCCTGAGTCATCTTCTCTCACATGATGTAACATAATGAAGATTTTAATAAAGTAGGCCCTCTTTTTATTGTAATTGCATATAAAGTGTTGTTGGCAAAGGGTTCCTAAAGGAATAATTTAAAACCTTCATTTCTCTTACAATAGTTTTACTCCAAAAAAGCTGAAGTCATATTCAGAAAGTGATGGAAAACCAGAATTTTGGCCTCCAGAATCACTGAACTATTTTAGCAAACAATCTTTGTATGAATGTCAATTTCTACTAAATTGGAAAATGACTAAATCCACAGGTTTATTGTTTACATTTAATTGTTCTCTACTGAAGGCATGTGCTAAAGAATGCACAGAGCCTCAGGGTTTCATTTATGCAAGTACATGTTTCCCTCTGATTTTCTTGGGAAATTGTATATTTGGATGTGTATGCTACAAACACATTAAATGCAGACAATTTTATTTTCATAAAGATAATAGCTCTCCCCAGTATCAGTACTGTTTGAGTATACCTTTCCAAATTCATACAACAAAATCTGAATATTAATGCAAGTCTTTAAAGTGTTATGACACTTATCTTTCAGATCTTCAGAAAATTATCAAAGATTATTGAACAGGATGTTTTTCTATTTGATATATGATGAACTGAAAGCCCAGAGAGACTGATATACAAAAGGTTGTTTTTGCAGTACTGACTATAAGGTTGAGAGGTAGAGTCCTATTTTCTGCTCCATGATATGTGTCCTAAATTGTATTACAAATTATAAATATGTGCACATATATTTCAAATGACATAAATACCCTTCTCTAAAGAGGGTGAGTCTTTAAAAAAATCTTGCTTTCTTTTGAAATATAGGAGGAAAATGATGGTTTTGTAGTGGAAGCATTTCCTCTTCTAGCGTTTATGCAATCAAATGTTTATTTCTCCCTCCAATGACCTGTAGGCTGTGGTTGATCTGCAGCTTTGCTCAGTCTATAGATATGCTTCATCTCTGCCCTTCAAGTTTTCTTATTCTGGGTTCCAGGATGAAGTTTTTTCTCTATGCTAACCATGGACACTCTCATGCTAGTGGATCAAAGAGCAAAGGGCTGGCAGGAAATTGGGTTGCCTCTAAGAGCTTCTGTTTATCTGTAGAGTACATCATATTTGCTCAGAAACTGTTGGCCAAAACAGCTACACATGGATAAACTTATGTCGGTGTATTGCTGATGTAAACTCCTCCTGTAAGAGGTATTGGATATTAACACAATAGGTGAGTTAGTAAAATTGTCTTCCAGAGAAATAAATGTTTGAGAAAAATAATGTGATCTATCAAAGACTTCTCTTGATTACGAATATTTGTTTCTTTTTTTTTCTGAGAGAAAATATTCTATTTATGCCACCCCCCCCCTGCCAAAAAAAATACCCTAAAATTTTATGCCATCATACTCTTAGCCTTGAAGTCTAGGATCTTATGGTAGTCTTTATATCAGATCCAGATATAGCTCCTCTTGGTCCAGAGACCTGTGAATTAAAAAGATAAATTTTCTCTTCCTCCATACATTACTGCACACAACATTTTGTCATGGAAGAGAAACATCCAGAAATTTTTGCACTATGAAAGTTCTTAAATTCCGCTGGGCAAATATTATCCTGAAGGTTGGTAATGTGCCTCACCTGGGCACAGATTCCACAGTTCATTATTCCCCAGGAATCTTTATTCTCTCCTCTGAGATTTATTTTATTTTCTATTATCTTCCTTGTCAAAATCAGAAGAAATTAATGAAGAATATGATCTCCTTAGAAGGCAGTTTTACAATTTTTAGTTTATCAACAGATGAATGGATAAAGGAGAGTGGTATATACAAACAATGGAATATTACTCAGCCTTCAAAAAGAATGAAATCTTGCCATCTGTGATGATGTGGTTAGAACTTAAGTGATATAAGTCAGCGAGAGAAAGACAATTATCATATGATTTCACTCATAGATGGAATTTAAGAAACAAAACAGATGAACATAGGGGAAGGGGAGGAAAAATGAAATAAGACAGAAAATATAGGATGGTAAACCATAAGAGATTCTGAGCTCTAGGAAACAAACTATGGGTGCTGGTGGGGATGTGCAGGAGGGATGGGATAACTGAGTAGTGGGCATTAAGGAGGGCATTTGGTATAATAAGCACATCGTGTTATATGCAACTGATAAATCATTAAATTCTACCCCTGAAATAGAATAATATGCTATATGTTAACTAAATTGAATTTAAATAAAGAATTTTTTAAAAAGAGATTGAGCAATTTCTCAGTCTAATATGCCTGTGGATATTTTAAAACCTAATAGTTGCTTTACATCACAATCCTTTTTTAATACAGGTTTAATTTCAGTAAACTGCTTATGCTACTGTCCACATCCACAGTACTTTTCAAATACTACATCTCCCCACCCCAAAATCTTCTTTGGGAGAACACTTTTAAGCTTTTCTTCTTGAGCCATTATGCCTAACTAAAAAGATATACTGAGGCCCATACTAATCTATCGAGATGTCTCAACAAAGGGAATCCTGGTTCTAACCTTGCTTTGGTTTATGCCTTGGAATGGAGTCTGATTATTTGAATAACTTCTCTACTTGTTCTTTACCTACTGGATGTGAGTAGGAGTTGCAAATCTTAGCCTCATAAGATAAAGAATTTCTGGATTATTTATTTTTCCTTATATTCCTGCTTACAAATGGGTCAATTATTTTCTAAGCACATATAGTAATACCTGTCTTGTTTTATTTGCCTAAGGCAGCTAATAAATACAAATTGTAAAATTTTGTATCATTTTTCTATCCTAAAATCCACAAATTTATTAGGTAGACTGTCTGCTTTTCCAGTTCTCAGTGCCTTCAGTGTGCAAATGTTTACCACTGCTGATGTCTACTGAGATTTTTTCCATTCTCCAATAAAAGTTCCAAACTGGCCTGCCACACATTTCTAATAATATAGCTTGAGGTATTTTGTTAGAGCAGCATCCATTTCTAGTACAACTTTATTTGTAGATCACTCAGCTTACTGTTTTACAAACAGCACCAAAACCTCAGTGGTTTACAATTATAAACTTTCTTATTCATATTACATGTAGGTTGACTCTGGCTGTTATGGTTTCACTTGTCATGGTTCTGTGTGAGTTTTAATCTCAATAAAGGGGCTGTAGAAACAGCTTTTATCTAGAAGAACAATATATCCTTTGGAATTGAGCAGTTTTTTCAACATATTTTATGCCTGAAGATATTTTAAAAACCAATGATTGTTTCACATCAAAAATAGTCACTATGTATCCATTCTCATGACAGAGGAAAAAAGCATAATCATAGCATTTTAAGCACAAATGAATGTCTTAGTATGTAAATTAGAGTGAAGGATTTTTTTTTTTTTTGGAACATGTTGTGTTATAACAAAAGGCCTTGGGGTATTACTCTGCATACTCCACTGTAGAGAGGATCTAAAATAGTGACTGTGAGCTTTGATTTGTTGTTATTCATCAAATCTTAGATCTGTTAGAGCTAGCAGACTCTCAGAAGATAAGTAGGCCATCTTATTATTACACAAATGGCAACATCAAAGGGTAAAGAGGAGCCTTTCAAGGGGCAATAGCACAAGTTAATGTCTAAACAAGGGACAGAATTTAGCTCCTCTCATTCTTAGTGCAGAGTTTTGCCCCTACTTTATACTTCTTTCTTCTGAGGAACCAAGAATTTATTTGATTTTTTATTATTGCTAATTGTGTTGTTACTAACGTATATAAAAAGGACTAACGTATATAACGTATATCTTCCTCACCTTTTTCTCAGTCTCATATTCGTGTATACTATCTGTCATCTTACGCTAAATAATATAGTGTGTATATATCGGTTGATTTAGGCTAAATTATGTTATAGTAACAAATAACTTCAAAATCTTAGGCTTAAATCAGCAATTATTTATTGCTCACTCATAGTCCTGTGCATTTCAGGGTATGGTATAATTGTTCCATGGCAGTAAGAAAGTTGGCAGAGCCATGCAATAGCTCTAATTTTTTTGTTGGGAAGTTATCCAAATAACCTTCCCTGTGATGTATCATTGGCTAGGGCTGATGTTGATGGAATTGATAAAATAGCCTTTCCATAAATAAAGGGTCAGAGCAGAAGGGAGGGCAGGGAATATTTTGATTATGGTACACTTTGCACACATGTACAATATCTCAGAGAAAACTAATTTGTCTTTCTTCATTGCTTTATTTTATTGGAATAATAGATTTTAAAGGATGTTTTATTGGGAAAAGGTTGAAAGTAAGTGGAAAATAGAGTTCTTGTTGACTTTATCACAATATGAATACCAGGATTCTGCTTCCAGCATAGAGGAGTAAGCTCCTAATAAGCCAATCTTCCCACAAATAAGAGCTATTGATTCTCAAAAGCAACTACCTGAGGGCCCTGGAGATGGAAGCTAAGCAAACATCCTTGGAAGGGGAATTGAAACTTGAAGCATGTAACCAGCAAGAAGGATGTACATTCTTTTTTTTAGTATCTCTGCACAGAAAGAGATCACAGCAACAGTATTGGGCATAGGGTATCTATAACACTGATACAAAAAAAAAAAAAACAAAAACTCACCTTTTTTTGTTTTTGTTTTTGTGTGTGTGTGGTGTTTTTTTTTTTTTTTTTTTTTGGATTGGAATCAGGTAAAGAACTTAGGGCTTCCTGAAAGGAAAAATCCAGGGAAGAGGAATACAGAAAATCTGAATCATTAGCACTTGAAGTATGCATGCATGGGCAAGTTGAAAGCAAGTAGGAGCTAAGGTTTAAAGAACTAAAGTACAAGCTGAGCCACTGCCACTAAAGCTGTTGTAATCTTTACTTTGAAACTAATTTTCTTCTAAACAAAAGCACCCACATTATTTAAAGCACTATAACAAAATTAAGAATTTACACAAGGTAATATTCATAATGTCCCAAATCCAATCCAAAATATCCAATCCAAAATCACTTCAATGATAGAGAGCCAGAAACAATGACCTATTTTGTAGGAAAAAGAAGATTAACAGATGCCAACACTAAAATGACCAGATTTGGGAATTATCAGACAAGAACTTTAAATCTAGTTATTATAACTATGCTCACTCAGTGAGATAAAAAATAAAATGTACACTTGCAAGAAATAAAAGATAGGATTTCTCCACAAAGACATAGTTAACATAAAAAGAAACAAAATGAGAACATCAGAATTGAAAACTACCAGATTTGAGATAAAAATTTCTTGGATTCCTTGGATTAAGTAGCTAGGAAGACAAAATGAAGATGACAAAAGAATCTATGTGAACCTGAATATAGATTGGCAGAAACCATACAGTTTGAAGAAGAGAGATAAAGCACTGTGAAAAAATATAACCTGGGCCTCAGAGAGCTGTGGATAATTTCAAAAGGCCTAACACAGAGATATTTAGAGTTACGGGGGGGGGGGGGGGGGGGAGGAGCAAGCGTGAAGCTGAAAGTTTTTGAATAAATAGTGACCTTAAATTTTCCCAAAATGTAAAAGACATACATTTATAGATTCCAAAAGATCATCAAACACCCAAAAAGACAAATTTGAAAATGATCATACTTAGGCACATCATCATAGTCCAATTGCTGAAAGCTAAAGTCGTGGAGAAAATCTAGAAAGTACTCACAAAATAAGAATTCATATAAGGGAATGATAATCCAAATGATTGTGGATATGACATCAGAAACCATTAAGGACAAACAATAGAGGAAAAACATATTTAAAATATAGAAAGAAATAAATTAATGGTTAATCCATAATTCTATATTGAGTACAAATAGAATAGAGTTTTTCAAAAAAGAACACTTTCAGATAAAGCAAAACTAGGGAAAAATGCAAATAAATTCTTCAGGCTCAAAAAGAATTGATAACAGAGAGAAATTCAAATCTTTGGGAATGAATAAAATGTAAATGAATGCAGGTTAATAATAGCAAATATGTAAATATAAAAATAACAATTTTCTCAATTTCCTTAATACATAAGGTTAATATAGAAAATTAACTTCATTTTACATATTTGCAGCAAACACATGGAAAATGAAATTTTAAAATTCCGTTTTTATTCACCCTAAATCATACATTTCTCAAAGTAAAACTTAACAAAATTATGTTTATGACCTGTACACTGTAAACTACAGACAATGAGAGAAATTAACAAAAATTTAAATAAATGGAGAGGCATTACACATTTATAAATTGGAAGATATTATTAAGGTGTAAAATCTCTCCAAAGTGATCTATTAATTCAATAAAATCTCAATTAAAAAGTGTAGAAAATTCTTCTATAAAAATTTACAAGTTGATTTTAAAATGTTTATAGAAATGCATATGGCCAAGAATAGCAAAAGCAATGTTACTCAAAAGAAAATTTGAAGACCTAAACTATAAGACTTTGGAAATCACAACAACACTGCAATAATCAAAACAATCTAATACTGGCTTAAGGATAGATATATAGATCAATAGAATGGAACAGTATTCAGGAATAGACCCAAACATACATGGTGAATTGATTTTCAACAAAGATGACAAATCAATTTGAAGGTGAAAAAATGCATTTTCCAAAAATGGCTCTAAACAACTTGACATTAGTTTGAAGAAAATAAAAATAATTTCAATCTTAACTCAAAGTTAATCTAAATGGATTATAGACCTAAATGCAAATGCTAAAATCTGTGAAACACCTATAATAAACAAAACAAACTATAATCATGGAGATTTAAAGGTAGGCAGGCACATCTTAAGTAGAACATGTATGGCATAAATAGAGAATATATATATATATAATAGCAGAGATATATATATATAATCTAATATATATAGGAAATACATACATCAAAAAACTTTCATCTAACACTATAAACAACTCTTGCAACTCAACAGTTAGAAGACAATCCATTTTTTTAATGTACGAAAGATCTGAATGGGCAATTTACAAAAGAAGATCTATTACTAGCCAATAAATACACACAGAAAGATACTCAATGTCATTAGTCATCAGAAAAATGCAAATTGAAACAAAATGAGCTACTACTTACCACCTGTTAGAAGGTGGAGGAAGAACAAGTAAAGTATCCTCCAGACTGAGAAGGCTCTTTCCATTTACAGAGTTTTATCCAAGGTAACTTACTGACAGTGGGATCAGGCGGGCAACCACCCAGGGAGTTCCCAGCCATTCCCTGCCCCCATCTGGAGCTTAGTTCACAGCTTTTATAGATGAGAATTATGGTGAGGCCACGTGCATGGGAAGGTTAGATCTCTACCAGTTACTTAAAGTGGCACCATCTGTGTGGCAATTATCTCTAGTAGTGATCAAAGTGGTGCCTTCTGTGAGCCACTTCACTTTGGTGAAGATCAAACCTTCCTGCATTCTGGGTCAGGGCAAACATTAACCCCTATGTGGTCTGAACATACAGCCCAGGAGGAGGTCATTGTGTGAACAAGATGCAGGGACAAAGATGGAATCAGTATTGTCAGCACCCCTACACCGCTCACAAAATTAGCTAAAATTGAAAAGACTGACAAACCAACTGTTGGCCAGGATGTGGAACAACTGACAGTCTCATAAATTTCTGATGGAAATGTAAAATGATGCAATTGACAAAAACAGTTTGTCACCTTCTTATAAAGTTAATAATATACTGGCCATATGACTCACCCATTTACTCCCAGATATTTGCACAAGGCAATAAAATCAGATGTCCAAGCACACGAGTGCTCATAATATCTTCATCTAATGCCCCAAAACTGAAATAACCCAAATATTTACCATTAGAGAAATCAATAAAGTAAAAAGTAAGTGTTATCCACTCAGTGGAATACTACTCAACAGTAGGAAGGAATAAATTACTGATCCATACCACAGTATGGATGGATTCCAAGGTAATTTTGCTGAAACATGTCGGACACAAAAAATGATAGCACGATATGATTTCCTTTGTAAAAATGCAAACTAATCCATGGGAACAAAAATCAGGTAAGTAGTTGCTTGTAGCTGAGGGTTGTAGGAGGACTTACTGGAAAGGTACAGGAAGGATCTTTTAGGTATGATGAAAATGTTATGTATCTTGATGATGATGGTAATTTTATGAGTGTACACAGTTGTGAATACCCATTGATTATACATTTTAAATTAATGTAGTTTCTTATATGGGCTTTTTTTTCTCAAAAAAGTTGATATGAAAAAAATTTATATATATACCACTAATTTTTGTTTTGTTTTGCCACCATAAAGTCTAAGAGTAATAATTTTGTTCCTGGTATAGCAGCCTAGATTTTTAAATATCAACAGTTCCTCCAAGAATAGCTAGACAACATGAAAATAGTATTTAAAAGGATCTACTTGAAGTCATTACTATTATCTTCTAAGTTGTCAGACTTGTAGTGCCAACATATCAGAAAGGAGAGAAGCCTGGAAATGTTGGGCTCAGCATTCAGCACGCTGATCTTTTCTTCTTATGGAATTTGTTGATTTTCAAGCTCTTTCTGGAGGCTGAGACAGTCTAATGGGACTCACTGTGGCAGAGGGTGGGGTGGGGTGGTGTGGGGGGTGGGTGGGAGGCAGGAGGGAAGGAACACAGGAACCACCAGGTAGGTCTCTTGCAAACACTCTTGTTTTGCCCATTTTGCAAGACAATTTCCATGTACAGAGACAGCAAAGATGACAGGATTGAGGAAGAAGCTCTAATTCTACTTGGAGGGAGAATCACATATAATAGGTGATATTGATACTAAGCTTTGAAGATGAGTTGTATGTTTCCCACTGGAGTAGTGGAGATGGTATCTCTAAGCAGAAGGCATAACAACCAGGTTCTTCATGAGGCTTCTCAGAGAGCTTCCTTCTTTCAATACACAGCAGGAGGACAGATCATAGGGAAGTTCAGAAAAGTTCTGAGAGGTTCTAGGCTTTTCTCAGAAGACATAATGAATCTCTGCTTGCTCATTTTCTTTACCATAGTTAATCTACATTCTTCCAGAAGCAGAGTAAATTCTAAACACTGCCATTTTCAGTGTGTGGTCACTATTCAGTATGTAATTTTAAATGCCAGGAGAATGAGCACCCCTCTTTTAGAGACTCTTTATCCTTAATACCTATTGTGTATCAGTTTGATATGATTTCAAATTATTTTTAACTTAAGTAAAGTTATTTTAACCCAATATGATGAAGAGCAAAAAAGGGTTGTTTCAGAAATAAAAGTGTTTTGATATAAGAATAAAATAAGTTTGTGTCCAGATGCCATCGTGTCATCTGTTCTCATGGATAAGAATGCAGGATCTCAGTTGCTGAGGGGTCCCACTAGGGGTCTGCCAATAAAAGCATACAAAGAAGCAACCATTTATAGTCTAAAAGACACTTGGACTATAAATACCAGGAGTCTGTGAATGCTCTTCAAGAATGTTCATTCTGGGCAAGGCTACATTTTGCTGATCTAAATAGTTCTCTGAAGGACCTTGGGGAATTAATGCCTGCCACAGTAAAGGTGACTCTTACTACGGTAGTGAAAACCATGCAGTGGCCCTGCAAAGGTCATTTTGTCACTCAACATTGGCATCATTGTTCTATAGCAACAAAGGATTTTACTTTTGGGCTGGCAGCTAGACATCAGTCTTTATTGACTAAGTCATCTCTTGTACCAACTCCTATAAAGCTACACCTCAATAAAAATTGGACTTTATTTCTTTCATCTCCCCTTGCCTGGAATGGCAGTGTGATTAATCTATCATTGATTTGGAGCATGTTATTTCCTTATTGGTTTATCAAGACACATCATTGTGTATGCTACTGACTTGTGAAATTCCCATAGCAAACCTGTGTTAAATTAACTATTGGCAAAGACAATCTCAGTTTCCAAGCAGTAATGTGCCTCCCCCAAACAAACAAAAACATCATTTTTCAAAATGACCTAATTTTCTGGCAAACACTGAGCAGGAAAAAGTCATTTTTTGGCTTTTTCCAACCTCAGTGCTGACCTTAAAGGTCAAAAAATGACGTTATATTCTTGTTCTGCTAATGTATGATCTTGGCCAGTTATTTCACCTCTTTGAGCTTCAGATTCTGACAAAGTCGTCAGACTAATATATCATACCATGAATGGAATGCTTAAAATGGCACAAGAACTGTGGAAGGAGCCTGGATGTCCATCGAAAGATGAATGGATAAAGAAGATGTGGTCTATGTATACGATGAAATATTCCTCAGTCATTAGAAGACATTGACGTGGATGGAACTGGAGGGTATTATGCTGAGTGAAGTAAGTCAATCGGAGAAGGACAAAAATTATGTGGTCTCATTCATTTGGGGTACATAAAAAATAGTGAAAGGAAATAAAGGGGAAAGGAGAAAAAATGAGTGTGAAATATCAGGGAGGGATACAGAACATGAGAGACTCCTAACTCTGGGAAACGAACTAGGGGGGTTGGAAGGGGAGGTGGGCAGGGGGTGGGGGTGACTGGGTGTCCGGCACTGAGGGGGGCACTTGATAGGATAAACATTGGGTGTTATTCTATATGTTGGTAAATTGAACACCATTAGAAATAAATTTATACTCTTAAAAAAATAAATAAATTTATTTTAAAAAATGGCACAAGAAGTCTTAAAATGCTGATCAATCTATTTACTATATACCATGATGATTGCAATAAAAAACATAACCTGCACTCTGTCTACTATGTGAAAAGTTCCACACTAAGCAAGATATTATTAAGGAATCACCTAGAAATGCTGCCTACATCATGATAGTTCCTGTGAATCTTAAAAGACCACTGAAAGTTTTCTGTATTAAACATTAGGAATATGTCCAAAGGGAACTGCTTCTCATTACTTCTCTTTGAAAGTTTCCCTTCTTAAACTTCATCATTAACCTAGCTATATCCTTCCCTGGATATAAAAGCAGCTGAGGCAAAAGGGCTACATTTTTGGTATGGTGATGAATTTTACAGAATCATTTCTTTTAATTTTTAAAAGGTCTAACTCAAAAGGTGAAAGAGGCATGCAATTAAAAAAATTACAACCAATAATGATAATCTCTAGGAAAAAAAATTATCCTGGTATTTCTAGTACTGTATATCTCTTACAAAAGTAATCCCAAGTCCCTTCATATTCCCTTGTTATCTATAGATTTTCAACTGTTAATATTTTCCTGTAGCAGGAAAGTTTTCTTGAACCCCTTGAATCTCTGAGCAAAGATCAATTGTGTGATATGAGCCTTGAGCCATAGGTTGTGGTTTATTCTAATTTCAAGTTTCCAAAATTTTGAGGCATTTCATTAAAAATAATTTCTAAGTGATATAATCACAAATACATGGAAACACACGTATCCACCCACCACAAATAATACTCCTTAGGGTATGGTGAGAGATTGTGATTGTCATCTTTTTTTTTAAGTGTTTTCAATTCTTCATGTTTTAACCCAATATATAATTTCCCTCCTTGTTGCCTCCCATAAGACATCAACTGCAAATCCCCAATTATAAGTTGTGGAAGGAAAATGAAAAGAGGTAATTTCTTTTATTAACTCCTTTGGGAGAAAAAAAAATCAATCCAATAAGAAATAAGGAGCTATCATTCTGATTGGAATTTCCTTAGGGAAAATTTTTCTGTCTGATAAAGAAAAGCCCTTGCTTAATTGGCTTGGCCCATCCATCCTGCCCTGAATGCAAATGTGTATGCTTTTGCTTCAGGAAGCACCCATCTGGCAATAAACTTAAAGAAAAAAGTCAACATCCTTAGCATGGCAAAATAATAGATTAGTAAAAAGTCCAGGTACTCAGTATGATCAAGAGGTAATCCAACCTGAAACCAACTACTTGAAGATATTTTGTTATATGAAGTTAACAGTATGTGAATAACAAAAGTTATGACAGCTATGTGCTTAAGCTATATATCTCAGGTAGTCTGACACCTGCAGTTTAAATGTCCTAGACATATCCTAAACAAGGCATTATTATTATATTTTTAAGGTGGAGGGGAGAGGCTGAGGGAGAGGAAGAGAGAGGAACCTTAGGCAAGCTCTATACCCAGCATGGAGCCCGACACAGGGCTCAATTTCATGACCCTGAGATCATGACCTGAGCTGAAACCAAGAGTCAGACACTTAACCAACTGAGCCACCCAGGTGCCCCTCAGACAAAGCATTATTAACCCATTATATGAGTTGATGCCAGAAGAGCATTTAGACCTAGGCCTGGCATACATAAAGTCTATATGATTTTTTCTTGTTTTATCACCTGAGATGAAAATACTTCTATCTACTCAACCTCTTCACTTGGATGTCTAAGCATCTCAAACTTAGTATATACAAACCCGAATTTCTGCTTTTTTCTCTCTCCAAACTTACTTCTCCCTGTGTCCTTTACCAGTAGCACTGTGGCTTATTCTAAAAGTCTGAGACATTTTTTATTACTTTTTTCTCTCAATCCTTACATTCTACAGATCAATATAATTGTTGCAATGACCCTAAAAATCCATCCAATTCTGATTATTCTCCATTATCCTGACTGCTATTACCCTCATTCAAGCCTCTACTTTAGCTATCCCCACACCTGCAATATTGTTCCTGCTTTCACCTTTTTTGTGTTAAATTGCATGCTCGATACAGGAGCTAGAATGATCCACTGAAAACACAAAGCAGATCATGTTCTTCCCTATTCAGACTTCAATGCCATTTTGCTGCTCTTAGAATATAATTCAAGTAGTTATCATGATTGGAGGAAGACACTATCAGACAACTGCCCATGTCTTTGACTTTCTCTCCTTCCATGTTTTTGCTATCATTCACCTGACTTTCATGACCCTGGACTTATTGGTATTCCTTGCAGACAACAATTTCTTCCCTGGCTCAGGGCCTTTGCACTTGTTTTCTCAACCTGAAGTGCCCTTTGCCCACATCTTGCTATGGCTTGCTGCCTCCCTTCATTCGGGAATCTGCCAAAATATCATTTACAATAGATACTGTCCCTCAATGGCTCTATTTAAAATAGGCTGAAAGAAGGAGAAAATGGGAGGATTGGATTAAAGTTCCACAGTGTTGAGTTTTTGTTTAGTATTTTTTTCAGCATAGAAAGGATTTTATTCTTTACAATAAATAGCACCCCCTGAATGTATGTAACTCAATCAATTTAACCTCATGTTGCTAACGGGCATTTGTGTTGTTGCCTGGTTTTTGCGGAAATGAAAGAATGGCAGCAGAGACCACACATATGTGTGCCCTTTTGGTGAGAACATCTATAGAGTAAGTTCCTGGCAGTGGAAGTAAGACAAGTGTATTTGATTTATTTGTTTTATTTATTGAGGTGAAGGTCAAAGTTTTTTAATTTTGATAGCAATGCTAACTTCCTTCCAAAGGGGATGTGCCAATAGACGATCCCATGAACAAGGACAAAACCCACACACTTGCTATTGGCATTATCAAGCTTTCTAATCTGACAAGGTGACAGGTGAAAATGGCCTTTCATTGTTATTCTTGTTGCATTTCTTAGATGAACTTTTTTTTGATCTTTGCTTTTTCTTTTTTTCTTTTTTTTTTTTTTTTTGTATGTAATCTAGTGGTTCAAGCTGTCAAACTTCAAATCCTGTCTTTTCTACATCCTAGCTGTCTGACCTTGGGCCGTTTACTTAAATTTGTTGTGTCTCCATCTCCTCTCCTAAATGGGAATGATAGCACACGTTGTGCTGAGAAGCTGTTTTGAGAACTTCACGGGTTAATGTGTTTAAAGTACTTATGACAGTGCCAGCCACCTGTATAGTAAGTACTCTGCAAGGAGTAGCTCATATCCTCTGCTCATATCCTCCAAGCTCACCGGCGTTATTCATCTTTTTCTTATGGATTCATGTATTCAGGAAAGTAGCCTGTTGGCTGTCATTTACGTTGCTTCCTTGTCTTTCATATTTGACTTAAAAAATATTACATTTCACGCAGAAATGTTAAATGGTGTTTGTTATGATTACAGACATTTGAATTCCAAGATACTGAAAACAAGTCATGCCTTTTTCTTCTTTAGGAATCATGCCCATGTTTTTAGAGGATAGACAAGGAGTAATGGCTCTGATGGTGCAGCAGGGAGCCAAAAGAACATCTCCCTCACTTCTCTGGAAAGGATCAGCCAATTTCTCCTGCGGGGATGCAGCACCTCAGTGTCTGCTCAAGTTTAGCGAAGTCAAGCAGGGTTGAGGACCTGAGACTGCTTGTTGGTTCACAGCTGAGGATCAGAGGGTGGGATAGGATCCCACGCCCCGAGTAGAAGGGCCACTGAGTGTGTGCTTGGTGTGCTTGTGTTTCACAGAACACTACAGAGATGGCCTGAGCCTTCAGGACAGGAAAAAAGACGACTGGGAAAGGCTTTGAGGATTAACTTGTTTTAAGATTTTTGCCAGAATGTCCTAAAGGGATCTCTTGGAGGCCCACAGAGGCATACGCTGGGGTAGAAGACTGTTGGCCTCTCGATGTTGACATGAAGCTCATCCTAAAGTCTCTAGAAGCTGTTTATGTGCCCAGCTGGGCCACCCAGGGTGCTCTCAAGGTTGCTGGCCTGGGTAAGCCCATTGGCCTGCACCTAGCAGACAAAAGCCCCAGATCTGCTGGAGGTCAGCAAGTTTGGCTCCTCATGCCTGCTGCTGGGTCCAGACTGGTCCAGCCTGTCTGTCCATCCACTTAAGTTCCCAGGCCTTCAGCTCTTGTTCCTCACTCCTCCGCCTTCCTGGGGCCAAAGCACCCAGGTGTGCCTGAGTTCCATACCCTCCTCCCTTCACCCAGCTCCCCACTTGCAGCAGCAGCAGCCCCTATGGGCCTCCAGATTTGATTTGTATTATTGAGAAAAATCACTGAGGAATTCTGCATTTCACTTTTCTCATCAATCAAGTGAGGAAAAATAATGCACGATCACAGGGTATGGCAAAATTCTGAAGTCATGTCTGCATGAAAATGGCTCATTAATTGCATAGCAGTAAAAATGTAAAATTTTATTTTATGAGTGATTGTAAGTAATTGACAGCAATATCTGTCTGACAATGTGATATAGTAAAACCATATATACACTTCTGTTGGTAAGATGCTTTGGATTTTATAATTTCACAAGTGAATATACAGTGATCCTCAACATTATTCTATGGTAATATACAAGATATAGTTCTATTGTAATTATTTGTGTATGACAAAGCTGAGGCCCTCAACAGGAAGCTAACATGCATTCACAGCCTGCAAGTATTATATTTTATGTTTATTCCAACATTTTTACAACCAATCATTTAGTACATTTTGCCTAACACCATACCACAGATTTAAATGCCAAAGAGAAAGATAAAAACCTAAATATTATCTCTAATTAACATCCATGTTGACGAATTATCCAGTAATTTCTAATGTGTTGATACAAATAATGAACCATTCCTGCCTACCCAAAGAAAAAGACCTTTTTACATTGCTAGTTATAAAAGCAAAAAAAAAAAAAATGCAAAATAGTTTTGAGAGAGTTAACAATACTCTTTGAGTTCTTGAGTACTTCATCACAAATGAGAGGTTCTAATAGACCATATTATTAACTTCCTCCATTGCCAATTGCCCAGCTGCACACAAGACAACGCCACATATTTGTTAAGTAGAGGAAGCAAACTTGCTGTATTTTTTTCTTCCTTACCCACTAGCAACACAGACTGTTTCAAGTTTTCCAAAGGAAAAACCCCTTTGTCAAGATTTGTGTCTGACAAGCTGTCAAAGCAGTGTAGGGCCAAAGTTCCAAGGAGTAAATATAAAGGAATATTATTACTCTAAACACAATATGTAATCAGGAGATTTCTCCAGGTTATAAATCCTTAAGGTATACACTTCAGAGATTTTTTAATACATTAGTATTCTAGTTATGAAAAACATTGTCGGGTTGCTCAAACCTTACTCCACAATTATACAGGGAGAATAATGCTGTAAGTACAATGGTTCTAGAATACCCTTTTCATGATCATGGATTCAAAGTTTAACATATTATTATCAGAGAAATCAGCAAACCACACAAAGTTTTCAGTCAGAAAATGTATGTCTTTGTTCATTGTTTAAATATTTATTGACTCCTACTATGTGCAAGGTTCTGTATCTGATATTGTGGGAGACACTGATAGAGTGTTGTTTTCTGTTGTGGTGGCTATGGGCTAGTAGAAGTGATGAGACATTTATGTAGATGTCCACAGCATAAAGACAAAGTATTAATTTCTGTCAAAGCAGAAGAAAGTATCAAGTTTGGGGAATTTGGATGATGACTTATATCATAGATTCTGAGTTTTAATCTGGAAGATAAAAATTATTTAGTTTATTCTCCTCATTTTTGATATGAGGAAATCAGAACTCTGGAAAAGTAATTTATCCTACCTCATACAACTAATTAGTAACAGATCCAGAAGGAAATAGGTTCTCTAAGTTCCCTGTCTTTTACTTAGAGGAATGGATGTTTACAATGGTTAAGAATCACAGACTTGTCAAGGGGAACAAAAGCAAAATTAAACAATTGGAACTACACCAAATAAAAAATGTTTGCACAACGAAGAAAATCAACGTAATGAGAAGACAGCATACTGAATGGGAGAAGATATTTGCAAATGATATATCTGATAAGACATTAATATCCAAAATATATAAAGAACCTACACAACAAACACACAAAAAAACAAATAACCCAATTAAAAAGATGGGGAGAGGTCCTGTACAGACATTTTTCTAAAGAAGAAAGCTTGATGGCCAACAGACACATGAAAAGATACTCAACATCACCTATCATCACAGAAAAGCAAATCAAAACCACAATGAGATATCATCTTATACATGTCAAATGGCTAGAATCAAAAAGACAAGAACCAAGAGGTGTTGGCAAGAATGTAGACAAAATGAACTTTGTGCACTCTTACTAGGAATGCAAATTGGTGCAGCCACTATGGAAAACAGTATGGAAGTTCCTCAAAAAATTAAAAATGGAATTATAGTATGATCCAGTAATTCCACTACTGAGTATTTGCTCAAAGAAAATGAAAACATGAATTCAAAAAGATATATGAACCCCTATGTTCAATGCAGCATTATTTACAATAGCCAAGATATGAAAGCAAACCAGGTTTCCATCCATAGATGAATGGATAAAGATGTTATATATATTATAATTGATATTACTTAACCATAAAAAAGAGATATTGTCATTTGTAACAACATGAATAAACCTAGAGGATATAATGCTAAGTGAAATAAGTCAGGCAGAGGAAGAAGGAGGCTCCATGCAGGGAGCCCGATATGGGGCTCGATCCCAGGACCCTGGGGTCACACCCTGGGCTGAAGGCTGCACTAAACCACTGAGCCACCCAGGGATCCCCCATATGTGGAATTTTTTTTAAAAAAGATTTTATTTATTTATTCCTGAAAGACACACACACACACACACACACACACACAGAGAGAGAGAGAGAGAGAGAGAGAGGGAGAGAGAGAGAGAGAGGTAGGCAGAGAGGTAGGCAGAGAGAGAAGCAGACTCCATGCAGGGAGCCCGCCTGGGACTCCAACCCAGGACTCCAGAATCATGCCCTGAACTGAAGGGAGATGCTCAACTGCTGAGCCACCCAGGTGTCCCTCATATGTGGAATTTAAGAAACAAAACAAATGGACAAAGGGAAAAGGCAAACAAACAAACAAACAAACAAAAAAAAAAACTCTTAACAAAGTGCAAACAGGTGGTTGCCTGAGGGAAGCTGGGTGAGGGGATGGTTGAAATAGATAAAGAGAATTAAGAGCACACTTATTGTGCTAAGTACTGAGTAATGTATAGAATTGTTGAATCATTATATTGTACACCTGAAACTAATATATCACTATGTGTTAATTATGCTTCAATTAAAAAAAATTAACAGCCCTGGGACTCAGGAGAGTTGAACACCTGGATGTATCTAATATCAGGCAGCTAACTAGTTGTCATGGACACCATTGAGAATTTTGGCCAACCTTTCCTGCTGCATCCAACTCTGACCGCTCCAAGGGGAGTTCTTCATTGAAACACACTAGGGCATTAGAAAACCAAACAAAATCCAATCCCAGCTTTCAACAATCGTTAAAACATCTAACTCTTAAATTGTACCATGGTTTAGGATTCTCTGTGTCTTCTCAAGTTTTTAATCCTAGTGCTATGAGCCACTGCCACTGTGAGACACTAATCCCAGTATCCTGACCGGGTTCATACCACCGATGGGTATCCAATTTGTACCTCGGACACAAAATATTTAAAGTTGATTTCATTACTTCTCCTGCTTTGACATGCTCCCCCTGTTTTAGTCCCTCTCTCAGTGTAATTGAAATGCAAAATTCTGAAATAACTTGTAAATTTAGTTTCTTTATTAATAATTAATTTTCTATCCTTGTATCATCCTCTGTGAAAGATTCCCTGGCTTTTTTTTCCTCTAAGCTCTACCACTTCCTAGATTTGACAAGTTTCTTAAAGTCCCTAGGGGTTAGCTTCTTCAGTTGTAAAATAGGGATGGTGACGACACTTCTAATAAGATTGTGATGGTGGAATCATGGAGGTTATTGAACGACTTTCTCTGCTTACTTATCTTCACCTTACTCCTAAGTTTTCTACAAAGGGCATATATTTACTTAAATTATAACCAAAAAACTCACAAAATTAAAGCCAAAAAAAAAAAAAACATCATAAGCACCTTTTTTCATGGCTTTTTTGTGATTATTTTTATGCAAAAATAATATATGCCATTGTTCTAACTTCAAACAATAATCACTGGTTATGTAATAAAAAGTTCCTCCATCTATGGCAGAAAAATTATGTTCAGCAAAATTCATTCCTCTTTTCCTTGAACACATAACCAAATTACCACATTTTCAGCCTCACCGACAGTTCAGTATAGTTGTGTGAGTTTCCTGGCCCATAAGTAACAGTGCAGTATATCTCCTCCAGGCCTTCCCATAAAAACCTCCCACATTCAATTCTTCATGATCTTTGCCCTTATTGCAGTTGAATTTTAATATCTAGGAAAACTTTGAAATCCACAGGGAAAAGATGCTACAAACCAGATCACCGTGAGTTCCTGAATGCTTGTATGGAGAGATGCCCATCTCCATCACTACAATTGGTGCAGAATCTCCATAGATGGATAAATGTGCAAAAAAAAATAAAATAAACTTTCTTTGCATTTGAGCTATTATACAATCTGGAGTCCATATACTACAAGAGTAAAACAATTTTAAACACATTTGGCTTCCCAAATTTACTGCTGATAGTAATTATAATAGACTAGGTTTATTCTGTGATAAACAAAACCCCAACTACACAATAGTTTGACACAGTAAAATTTTATTTCTTCCTGCAAACTCCTTGACAGTCCTGGTGACCCTTGGACAGCTGCCTCTGTGTGAGACAGCCATCAGACTGCTCCTATCTTGGGGCTCCACCTTTTCAACACAAGACCTGCATGGATATAAAGAGACTGGAGAGTTTTAAAAAAGGCTTTTCCTTTTTGTTGGCTGAAAACTCACTGCCAGTCACATTTTATTTGCCTGAACTGGTTTCATGGCTCTAGGTAACCGCAAGAAGTTTGGAAAAGATAATCTTCCATATGTCCAAGGAGGAAAAGAGAACTGAATATGAGTGAATACCAGTCATGTCAACCACCTAGCTGTTATTTCTTATGATTCTTACTAAATAATGCTATACACATGCAGACATATTCATAGGATATTAGAACAATGACAGTCTACTATAAAGTGTTTATCTCTTGCTTTTTTACTTAACATATTTTGTAGATTAAGGTGCAATATATTCTTTTTTTCTTTTTTCTTTTAGATTTTATTTATTCATGAGAGACACAGAGAGAGAGGCAGAGACATAGGCAGAGAGAGAAGCAGGCTCCTCTCAGGGAGCAAACCGTGGGACTCAATGCACTCGGGATTATGACCCGAGGCAAAGGCAGGTGCTTAACCACTGAGCAACCCAGGTACTCCACATCATTTCTTTTTAACTGTATATTTACTTATGTTCTTTATTGGTGGACACTTAACATTTTTCCACATATTTTCTATTGCTAACAATATTGCAGTGAACATTCTTTGAGTATATAAGAAATATCTGGGGGATAAATTTCTAGAAATGAAATAGCTAGGCTATATTTGCATTTTTAATTTTGATATATATTTTTATAACATATATTCCTTTCAACGAATCTGCATCAATTTACATTCTTACCAGCATTCAATATTGCAGTGAACATTCTTTGAGTATATAAGAAATATCTAGGGGATAAATTTCTAGAAATGAAATAGCTAGGCTATATTTGCATTTTTAATTTTGATATATATTTTTATAATATATATATTCCTTTCAATCAGTTTGCATCAATTTACATTCTTACCAGCAGTTTATAAAAATGTTTGTTTCCTTTTAATCTTGCAAATACGGTATACTAGCAAAATCATGCGAGCAGCTTATTGTGTAATCTGCATATTTGCCCATCATATATTTAACCAAACCAGTTTTGCTCAACATTTGTTTCCAGCATTTGGAATTATTTAAAATGTTTCACATAAATATGTATCCACATTTTTTATTATTTTATTAGAATTCACTTTTGGAAGTGAAATTACAGATCCAAAAGTATGAAATATTTTAAGATTTTTTTAGTACATCAATTTCCTTTACAAACAGATCTTACCAATTTATACTTCCGCCAGAGTTATATGCAGATCAATCCTACTGCATCTTTATCAATAATTGGTTTTACCATATTTTAATCTTTGCAAATTTATAAGTATATAAGATAAATACTGGAAATTGGTAATACCACCTCTGAAATAACTAACTCATAGAGATTAGAATGGCAGATTCCAATGTCAAAAATGCTCTAGGGGGTATATATTCCTTTTAATCTAGCAACCGTTCTTTAGGGAAATCACACTTCCCCAGTTGCATGCGGTTCTGTGAAGATGTCAATCATATCATCCTGCTGCAAGATTCTTCAGTCTCTCATTGTGGCCAACAGCCCTTAAATGTGCCAATTCAAGATCTTCAATTTTGATAGAAGCTGGAATAAAGAAATTCTCACTTACTTTAGAGATTTCTTAACGGAAGAGAAATAATGCTGAAGTTGCCAGGACCATATTTTATTTAAAATAAGAAGAATGAAGCATTTTGCAGGATGAAATAAAGCATAGATAAGAGGGTTAGAGAGAGAGAGAGAGAGAATATTTAGCAGTGCTGAGTGTTTAATCCTGTCCTAGATGTTTTGTTTTTCTATAGCTCTTCCTTTTAACTTCTAAACTATCCTACTCCTGGTCAGTGAGTTGTTTTTTTGTTTTTGTATAAGCTAATTTGAGTTCCTGCTATGCGCAACTGAAAAGATGCTATAGACACACTAAAACAGCATACTTAACATCCTTTTCTGCTACTTTGCATTCTGATAAGCAGAATGTCACTGGGCATACACAATACAAATCTCAATGAATTTTATAAAGAAAACAATATTAGATCACAAGTACCTCCCAAATAATCAAAGAAAGATGTTTGCAGAGTTAGGTATGATTTTAATGTTATTTATATGATTGCCATGTATTATTAAAAGTTGATCATTCTTTTTGGGTACAACTGATAATTTAAAGTTTCATAAGTCCAAACCTACTAGCCTCTAATGCTGCTGGATAGTTGTTTCAGAAGTTTGTTACTTGGGGGATGCCTGGGTGGCTAAGTGGTTAAACATCTGACTTTGGTTCAGGTCGTGATCCTGGGGTCTTGGAATCAAGTCCCACATTGGGCTCTCCGCAGGCCTGTGTCTTTCTGTGTCTCTCATGAATAAATAAAATCTTTTAAAAAATGAAGTTTGTTACTTGATACTTTTTAAGATGAAAATAATATTCAGCAGACGATCCTTTGGAGTAAGCAGTAGACTGAAAAAAGAATCTGGACATTTAACCAATCTTAAGGCTTTACTAATACAGGGTAAGTAGCTGAATAACATTGAGCAAATTGGTTCCCTTCAGTTTCCACATCTATAAGTACCCCATTTAATTGAAGTCTGGAGTCTCTCTTGGCTCCCAAATTATAGTTAATATTATGTTGGTAGTAAATTTAATTTCAAAGTAACAACTCTGTTGCTGATCCAATCCAATGTATGTTGCAAGAAGAATACACTCCTTGATTTATTTCCCAATTCCTATAAAAATAAATTAGAAATTTTAGAAATCTTCTGCTTTTATCTACTTCATTTAAGTCAGTGTTGTGTTTCTGAATAGGTCAATTAAAGAATTATATATATTTCACTTTAAAATCATAAATAAAAAAGTTGTATTTTCTGTGGACTGACTATTCTGAGCTCAAACCACATCTATGGAGAAAATTCTCTAATTATATTAATATTTTGCAATTATATTTTTAGATTTCTTATAAGAGCTCTAGTTTTAAATTCTTTCATTTAAATAATCTCCCCATTTGCTAAATTTCAGTTGAATAGATAAGATAAATTTCTTAGAAAGGAATGAAATCAAGTTTCCTCTGGGAATACAATTGCTTTGCCTTGATATGGATTTTTTTAAGTTAGCATACTAAAATTTTGAAGTTTTTTCTTTATTTTTCATCTAACCGAGTGCGCATGAAATGAAATGATGCTACAACATAAACTACATTTTCCAAATAGAGTGAAAGTAACAGTTCCAATTATCAAGTTATCAGCCACATTCATATAATTCTACTAATAAAAAATCTAAGTATTTATGGTATGCAAGACCATGTGACAGATCTTACAGAAGATAGAAAGATGAAACAGAAGCATGGCTGTTCTCAGGTTAAAGCACTGTCCAGCATAATGGATAAAATGCATACAAAGAGATTAATTCAGTCACTGCATATATTTTGAACCTCTGTTGCCTCTAGTCACCATTTTAAAGTGCTGTGAATACAGTAGTGAAAGTATAGGCAAGGGATCAGCAGACAGGGAGCATGCATTTTAATGAAGGAGACATTTAATAAGTAATTTGAAATGATAAATTCTAAAATGAAAATAAAACATGATGATAGAATAACCAGTGACTAGGAGGTTATTTTACCTTGAGTGGCCAGGGAAGATCTCTTTGATGGTGAGAAAGAGATAACCAGAAAGATCTGGAGAGAGTATTCCAGGAAGAGAAAAGACTGTGTAAGGCTTTATGTATTATAAACAAAAGAATGTTCCAAGGTGCCTTAGGATAGGGGGCTATGGAGTTTAGGGTGGAAGAACATATGTGGAAGTGGAAATAGGGTATTGCTGAAAAAATTCAAATGAGCCTCAAGCTGAGTACATTTTCATCAAATGGCCATGTATGTCAAGGTCTGCTGTGTTAACATAGTGCCTATAGTTAACAATAAATTCAGTGTTGTGCACTTTAAAAATTAGGAGGGTAAATCTCATAATCTCATGTTAGGAACTCTCTCTCTCTCACACACACACACACACACACACACACACAATGCAAAAAAATGCAAGAAATCATTTGGAGGTGATAGATATATTTATTACCTTGATTGTGGTAGTGGCATCACAGGGATATGCTTATATTCAAACTCATCAAAATGTATACACCATATATGTATTTTTTGTTTATTAAGTATACCTCAATATAGCTGATTAAAGAAAAAAATATAAACTAAGATTTCTATACAGAATCATAATCTTACACTACCTCATGTAAGTAGGTTTCATACTGACCAAAACAAAATGGAAGAGTAACATCAGGAGGTCTATGTGGAATTTTCCCCAAAGTATTATAAAAGAACACATGGTCACTTTTTTTCAGAATATCAGTGCAAGTAGTTCTCTCTAATATCCAAGATTATAATTTCAGAAAATACATCTATTTTTCATTCTTAAACCTTGTGATTATATAGTATTTTTTTGCCATTAAACTGATTCTTCATATTAATTTAGAGAATCATTCTATCTCTCAGAATGTTCTAGGGAATAATACTGATTATTTGAGAATTATTCATGAAAGCATTTGTATAATTAAGGATGAAAAGAGACCTTAGAGCTCACCTCATTCAAAATCCTCATTTTGTATATGAAGAATAGGTCCACAAAGAGGCAGATCTTGCCCAAGACTACAAAAATAATTACAGAAATAAAACCAAGAGTTGAATACTTCCTTCATGATTCCCAATACAATGCTTTTGTACCTTTTGTCCATCTTCATTCCTAAGTGTGGCAAACCAGACTGTCTCACTTTTGGTTTGTCTGAGAAACAAAGATACATCCTCATTATTTGAAATGGAAAAAATCTCTGTGAATCCAGGTAAATACAACACAGTAAAATATAAGGTAGAGTAGGTGTAGTTTGTTAAAATGAAAATTTAAAGCATCAAAATTTGTGAATTATTTTCATATTTTGCAGTTAGAGATAATTCAAGGTCATTTCTTTAACATTACACTCATTCACTACCATTCAGATCTGCTTACAAATGGGGTCAGAGAAAAGAATGGAATTTACAAGATTTGGTGCCACATAGATAGTAACCTACCAGCGCCACCACCTTGGGGCATCAGTTTTTCTTCTCATCCTCTCTCCTCCTTACTCTTGGGCAAATAAACAGCCTGTGAGCACATAGGCAAAAAAAAAAAAAAAAAAAAAAAATATATATATATATATATATATATATATATAAAATACTTTCATATAGTTCATTCAGCATTTTTGAAATTTAGGTTTAATTCTGCCCAAAATAAACCAAACAATGTAAAAATGTGCAAATGCAACTTTTGAATGTTTCATAAATTATCAGGAGTTCAAGGAGAAGCTCTAAGACCTTTTTGTCTGTCTCTCTAGCTTAATAATTATTGAGAAAACATGTTTTTAATTAATTTTTAAAATATAAGACTATTTACATGAAAGCACAGCAGATGTTCTCAAAGGAATGATGGATCAAACTTCTGTTTCAAAAAATCTATACCTCCATTAAAGCTATTCACATTGTGAAACCTGTACACAACTGCCCTAATTTTCATTTCACTGGATGTAAATAGAGTACAAAAGATATTTTTTATTTATTCAGCTTATAAATTACCTCACAAACTGCGATTTGTGTGTGAATCATTTCATTCATCACTTAAGTCTTTCGGATGGAATGCCTAAACCCAATAGCGGAAGCACCCTCAGAATGCAGTGTAATGAGAATGCTATTGCTGAGTGAAGAAAAGTAAAGCAAGAACAATGAAAATTTGATCAGGTCCTAAGAACTCACCTAATTATCCTTGGATGCTAACTGATCAATTTTTGAAGTGTTGCCCTGCATCTCTTCTTTTATTCTACTAATATTTTCCCCCATTTTCCTTTTCTCCCTACATTGGATTCCTTTTTCTTATAAGCATCATCACGGCAGCTTTCAAAATCAGAGGTACTTTCTAGTGAGTTGGGTTGAGTTGAGGTTGGCATTGGTGGCTCAAAATATGAGAACATAAAAGGTGAGAGATGGATTAGTGAAGTGAAATAACACCATATGAGGACAGAATAATAGTCCAACCAGTGACTGAATATGAAAAAGATACTTAAATTCTTCAGTATTGGTACAGATGTAAAAGTAGAACATTAGACTCACCATTTAGCCTCTAACGTTGTTTTGATCTGAAAATCATGAGCTTTCAGAATTAGAGTGTTAGGTTAATTTACAGATATGTGATAATCATGGACTCCAAAGTAGTCCATAAAGGTCCTGAATTGGATGAAAAATCTTTATATGTTTATTTCTATAGATGGCTCCTTAGAAGTTTCTGCCCCGCCCCCCACAAACAAATTCACAAATCACTCCTAATCTTTCTATAGTTGGGAAATGGAAAATGACTCCTCCAATTCACGTGTTCCACATGGAAGCCTCAGAAGATGCCTATATTTTTCAAGAAAATGTAGAATATTTAATGTTTCCTCAGTGCCTCCTTTGCCTTCTCCCAAACTCTTTTTTTTATCAGATCCAATTATAAATTCTCCCAGTTGATTTACAAACATATGTTTCAATATTTTAACCTTAATTATTTATACTTTAGAAGCACTAACCAGGTAAAAATAAAAAAAGAGAAAGAAATTAGAAAGAAGTCTATATTTTATTTCTAAAGAAAGCAATCTTGGGGAGGTTAAAATTAATATTCCTTTCAAATATGGTACTCCTCATTGAAAGAAAAAACAGGTAAGTAGCTAATAATACACACTGCTCCCGAAATGAAATAAAACTTTCAAAAATTAAGATATTTGATGCTTTCTCTATTGTTTGTTTTTAAAGAAAGGAGACACTATGCCTGGTTCTCTCAGTCAGGCGGTGATGTTTCACACACTGTCCTTGCTGAGTTCAATAAATCTGACAAGTGTCCTGCTGAGCTGATGTAATCCACATCTCACCTCACTTCAATTTGTCTGAATTCTTTTCATCACAATTGCCATATATCCTGATGGTTTTATTCATAACAAGAAAAGTATTTTGGATGCCACCTTGAGTTTCCTTCCAAAACGCCAAAAGTGTGACACATTTTAATTCAACAGCCAACCCCTCTGAAGTGTAATCATTTCAAGTACATTCTGATATTTATTTTATATATTTTAAGTTGCTAATAGCTTTCAATCCTTTAAAAAGAGGTACTATTTTTCTTCCCGCAATCAAATTGCCTGTCTTTCACTACGGTGGAAGTTGTTACTCATCCTCTTATGAAGCATGGAAGTTCAAAGCCAGGATAGCCAGGGTAGCACTTTGATCATGTCACGCTGACATTTGAGATGATAACCCTAAAATGTGGCTTTAAAAGATCCAGATGCTTGAGGTAAAATCTTGGAAAAAAAGTCCACCTACAACTATTTTATTTAGGCCACAAGATTTTTTTCTTAACTTTGCCCTTGAACTTTAGATAGAGGTAGGACCTTGAAATTCTGTGAGTTTCTGGGCTTTTGCTATTTGGGAGAAAGATGTCTTTATAAATCTCTCCCAGAAGAATATGGCAGCTTCAACTGTCAGAACTAGAAATTGTGTGATGTAACTGTAGGACTACTTGTTCAACCAGTTTTTTCTTGCATGACTTTAAGTAAATCACTTCACTTTTTTTATGCTTTTTTTTTTTTTACTTGTGGGATGAATAGAAATTAGATATGTCTTCTGTTCTTGCATGAGATAGGCTACAGGGATAACAAAAGAAATAACGCACTACTCTACTATAAATAACTCCTGAAAAGGAGAACGTTAATAGAGACAGTAGTAAGAACAAGTAGAACCTAAACAGTCTCCAAAAGAAGTGCCAAAATGTAGCCAATGGCATATGTTTCAACTAAGTGTAGTATATATTATTATTATCTTTGAGATGAGATATATCTGGGTCTTCTTTGATTGATGTGGCTGCATTGCTGTAAGCATCTCCACTCCTAGCTTACAAAACTTTTCATCAGACATATATAATTACTGTTTCTACTTCAGAAATCATGTTCTGGGAAAATAAATAAACAAGACCTAGACACATCTTAAGACATTTTGAGAAGAATTAAATGGCTTCCTTAATGCTAATGTGCAAATATTATAAATCTCAAGTAAGTTATATGTGGTGGTTTCTTGCCCCAGCCTTTGCAGGATAAGATACTAGCCTGGCAAAATTGCTGAATTTTTTTTTCCTCACTTCAAAAATAAAATTGAGTATAGCACATAATAGCCATTGTCATTGTGAAGAAACTGGATAATGGTTTATCCATCTTTAAAACAACTAACCTAAGTCATATCGCAGTATTTCCCTTGTTTAAAACAAATGACCTCTCCAATGTCAGATATCTCATGCCATCATATACAGGTTTTTATGTACTATTACCATTTCTACTGACTATTCTTAAATATCACTACATACAGATTAACTCAACAATTAAAAACTAGTCATAGAAATACATAGGGACTTCCATTTTTAGAAATATGGCAGATTAATTGAAATATCTTTCACAATAGCACAACTAAGGTTGAAGAATAAAATGCAGAAACAAAAATCCTATTCAGCAAAAAGAGGAGGATTCTGTGTGCACTGGAGCTTGCATTAACCTGGGGCCAACTGTCTATCACTGACAGCCTAAAGCTTCTATTATAATCAGCCAAATGCCCTAGAAAGGGGAGACAATCACTAGGGTACTAGGAGTATGGCAGTTCAGTTAAGAGAAATTCAGAGAAGAACAGGACTTTGGAACAATCATAATTCAAAGTAGGTTAAAACCTGACTAGAGAGAATTAGCAGAAACCTTTACTTGTCTCTATTGGATTCCAAAGGAAATTGAACAAAAAAAAGGAAAAATAGTCTCCTTTGAGAATTCTTAACAGCAAGCCTGCATTTATATGAGTGTGGGGACAGATTTCCCACCATCTCTGGTACAACAATCCTCAAACTGGAAATTTCCTGTAGCATGGCTCCAGTGGCTCCAGGCTGGTATTACCTTCAGACTCCTGGAAAAAGTAATAAAAAAAAAAAAAGTAAAATATATTTTTAAAAAAGATTTATTTATTTATTTGAGAGAGGAAGCATGTAAGATCAGGGGTACAGAGGGAAAGTGAGAGAGAAACTTAAGCCAACTCCACACTGAGTGCAGAACCTGATGTGGGGATTGATCTCACAACCCAGAGATCAGGACCCTGAGATCACCACCTGAGCTGAAACCAAGAGTTAAAGCTTAACTGACTTCACCATGCAGGTACCCTAGTAGAATGTACTGTAAACTAAAGTCTCAAGGAATTTACACACATTCTAGTCGTATGATGAAACTAAAATAAAAGGCAATACAGATTTTAAAAATAGAGACATTTATATATATTTATCTCTCTAAGAAACAACTAGCACGAAGTAAGAACCAAAGCACCAAACCCATAAAAGCTTTAGGTAATTTAATTGTCTGAAAAGAATATGTTAGTATGCTTAATATGTTTAAAGAAAGAGGATGCTTTAGGAAGTATAGCCAAGTAGATTTGAAGAGAATAGATATAAACTGTAGACACGAATGTCTATAATGAATTGATAAATTTAATGGACAAAAATGCAGTAGATTAGGAAGATCTGAAGATTCATCTTCTATTAGCAAAATGGAGAATAGAAACAAAGAAGTTAAATATACTGCAGAACATGGAGAAAATACAAGAAAAATAAAAAAATAAATCATAACCTAGTGTCATAATAAGGTAATATAATAGGGTTGGATAGGGTAAGAAAACCTCACATGACCTAGAATTCCAGAAGTAGGTAACATGAAGAATGGAGAAAAAGCAATCCTTGAAAAAACATTGTTGACATTTGTGGATAACTAGGTGTAAACATCACTCCTCATATTTAGTAACATAATTAATCCTGAGAAGAATACATATTTGAAAATCTAAATTAGGAAAATTATAGTAAAATACCAAAGACAAATTAAAAGCAGTCCATAAGAAAATATAAACTATTGAAGCATATAATTAAATATTGGAAGACAGTGTGATTATCTCTACAGAAATGACTTTTTTTTTAAGTAATCCTGGAAATCTATACCTGGTGAAATCAACTTACAGAAATGAGATAAAATGAAAGTATTTTCAGACAGACACAAACTGAAAACATGTTCTATAGAGACATTAAGGTACTTCTAAAGCATATTTTTTATTAAAATAAAATTAATTCCAAAGTTAAATCTAAGGTGCAAGAGGGAATTGTAAGTAAAGAAAATGATACAGGTCAGCAAAATTAACAAATTAAATACAGCAAAAATAGTATAGAGTTTACAAAATTAATCAATTAAAGTAGAAATAAATCCTGGCCAACAAGTGGAAAACAATGGTATATGAGAAGGACCATGGTAGTACAGAAGTGGACATAATCAGTTCTATGTATTGTATGATAAGAGATTAGCTTTAAGATTTATTACTACACACACACACACACACACACATACATGTGAATTTTACAAACGATAGAAAACCCACTAAATGTTAGATATAGATTAGATACACATTCTAAAACAATAGGTAGAAAAATTATGACTGAAAAAAACAGAAAAGGAGAAAGAAAAAAATTTAAATAAACCAAAATAAAGTGAAAACAATTATAGTCAATGTAGGGCTAAAATGAAAATTATCAAATTATATTTTTCTTTAAAAGTGTGGAGGGGGATCCCTGGGTGGCGCAGCGGTTTAGCGCCTGCCTTTGGCCCAGGGCGCGATCCTGGAGACCCGGGATCGAATCCCATGTCGGGCTCCCGGTGCATGGAGCCTGCTTCTCCCTCTGCCTGTGTCTCTGCCTCTCTCTCTCTCACTGTGTGCCTATCATAAATAAATTAAAAAAATTAAAAAAAATAAAATAAAAGTGTGGAGGAACACATCCTAGAGGAGAAAACATAGGCAGCAACCTCTTTGCCCTCAGCTGCAGCAACTTCTTGCTAGACACATCTCCAAAAGCAAAGGAAACAAAAGCAAAAATGAACTATTGGTATTTCATCAAGATAAAAAGCTTTTGCACGGCAAAGGAAACCGTCAAAGAAACCAAAAGGCAACCCTACAGAATGGGAGAAGATATTTGCAAAGGATAAATCAGATAAAGGGCTAGTATCCAAAATCTATAAAGAACATACCAAACTCAACACCCAACGAACAAATAATCCAGTCAAGAAATGGGCAGGAGATATGAACAGAATTTTTTCCAAAGACGACATTCCAAATGGCCAACAGATACATGGAAAAACGCTCAACATCACTCAACATCAGGAAAATATAAATCAAAACCACAATGAGATAGCACCTTACCCCACTTAGAATGGCTAAGATTAACAACTCCGGGAACAACAGTTGTTGGTGAGAATGGGGAAAAAGGCAAATTCTCTTACCTTGTTGGTGGGAATGCAAGCTGGGGCAGCCACTCTGGAAAACAGTATGGAGATTCTTCAAGAAGCTAAATATATATATATTTTTTTAACCAATCCATTTTTTAATTTTTAAATCCTTGACATTACAGAACTAAACTGAAATTTATTAACATTCCACTCTTAACATTTCTTATCGACAAACAGAAATAAAATCCATGAGCCAAAAACCCAAAACAAAACTAAAAACAGGGAAAAGCTTATAAAACTAAATATGGATCCCAGCGTTAACAGCTGAACAGAGAAATGTGATTTTTTTTTTAAATTCTTAGCAGATGATAAAGTCGTGTAGAAACTGAAACACTTACAAATTATTTAAAACCTGGAATCACTGACCAGAAATTACACAGTTGGATCATGGGAAAACAGCAGAAAGGGGGTGGGGAGGGGGGCGGGTGGGGTGGTGGTGGTGGCGGCGGCTTGTAAGCGAACCTACACCGTTCTAGCTGCACCCCATGCCCTTCTCGGAGGAGAGCCTGGCATTGATTAGATACTGGGCCAGACTAATACTGGCAGCAGAACCAGTGATAGTAACCTGCCTACCAGAGGAGCCTTCCACGGGGTTGGCAATTTTGATCTGGGCCCCGGACATCTGGCAGATCTCATCTGGCTACCCTATGACCCAGCAATTGCACTACTAGGTATTTACCACAAAGATACAAATGTAGTGTTCCAAAGGGGCATCCGCATCCCAATGTTTATAGCAGCAAAGTCCACAAAAGCCAAACAATGGAAACAGTCCAGATGTCCATCACAGAGGAGTGGATAAAGAAGGTGGGATGATAGATATAGATATAGATATAGATGATATAGATAGATACAAATATAGATATATATATATATACACACACGCAATGGAATAGTACTCAGCCATCAAAAACAATCTTGCCATTTACATCAACATGGATGGAATTGGAGGGCATTATGCTAAGTGAAATAAGTCAATAAGAGAAAAACAATTATCATATGATCTCACTCATATGTGGAATTTAAGAAACAAAACAGAGGCTCATAGGGGAAGGGAGGGGAAAACAGAATGGGAAGGAATCAGAGAGGGAGACAAACCATGAGAGACTCTTAATTATGGGAAAGAGGGCTGCTAGAGGAGATGGGGTAACTGAGTGTCAGGTATTAAGGAGAGCACATGATGTGATGAGCACTGGGTGTTATATGCAAAATTTATATGATAAATTACTGAACTCTGCATCTGAAATTAATGATGTTCTAAATGTTGGCTAATTGAAATTAAATTAAAAAATTAAAAAGAAATTAATGGGGAACAAAGCATTAAAAAAAGTATACTAGTCAAAGTCAACCAAAATAAGTATATTAGGCATATCTACATTTATGTTAGATAAAATACACACTAAAGCAAGAGAATAATAAACCCAATAATCAGTTATTAAGAAAAGATTCAATTGACTAGAAAGATGATAAATTTGAATACACCGAACAACAAGGTTTGTTGTGAAAACCTCTGGAAGACAGAAATATGAAAATAGTAGAAGAAAGAGAATAGCAGAACAAGATAAAATATACATAAAGAGAATGCAATTGGAGAAGGGTGATGATTTTCCAGGTAAGAACCTAAAGATGCCCAAATCTGAAAGTTTACAGGTATACAAAAGTTCCAGCAGAAAACTGCAAGATAATTTAAAGACTACCTGAGAAAACCTGGCCTCGAGTCTAAAAATTAATCTTGCATCAGATTTTTAACTATAAATTCTCTCCATTATTAATTTAGGAATAAACATAATAAAGGATAGGCCAAAAAAAGCATAAATGAACAACACAATCGCAATTTATTTTAGTGACTATAACTCATGCAATGTATCCTTTACCTTTTTCTAACAAGCTATGCTGAGGCATAAAATTACATTTTTTTGTTACTTCTTTGCAGCTAGTAATATGAGCGCAAAATAAAATATGCCAATTAGGTGTATTCGCATAAAGTTAGAAGACAAAAATGATGAGTTAGAGACCATCTTTCTTCCCCTTTTGGCTCTTCCACAAGCAAATATTGACATGAAAAAGTCAGAATATTCTGCAGCACTGTCCCAGAATATCAAGAGACGGTTACAGTAATGAGAATAGTGGCATTCGTATCAGTGGAAGTTTCTCAGTCCAGAATTTTTATCCCCGTACCTCAGCTAAGGAGATCCATGCTCTCTTTCCTGTGTGCATATTAAGAAGTATGGGAAATGCCCCTGTCACTAGTGGCATATTTTTGCTCAGTTGTGGTCTTAGAAATAGTATTCCTCAGTTGAGGCAATTTTGCATTGTGCTGAATGCCATTCTTGGAAGATTAGCCTACAACTTAGTTCTTAGGCCCTTCTTGTGATTTTTGTCACTGTCACCTCCTTTAATCAAAGCCCTTCTTGCTAAAAAGTACATAGTTTCTGTTCCCTACACTCATTCCTGACAAAATTATCCACTATCAATCCTTCTATTTAAATTTTTTTTCTGGATATCTTAGCCAATATGATAATATAAGAAATTAAAAAAAAAGAGAGAGATGAGAAACCATGGAATTCACCAAACTGTTATTAGGTGTATATTATATGGTTGTTTACATATGTCTATTAAATTGAGTTTGTTAATTGAGTTGTACAAATATTTTTTTTAATTTTTTCAATGGGATAAATTTCTATAAAAGGCATATTAAAACCCCTTGTGACAGTATACTTGTGTATTTGTCTTTGTAGTTATTTGTATATTTTGGCTCTCCATATTTTGAAATGTCAGTGTAAAATTGTTACATTTTCTTTGTTTTTTGCACATATTCATTGTGTTTAAAATCACAGATTAGGCAAATTTTTCAGGATTACAGAATAAGTGGCCTGGCTTGGATTTCATAGTCAGACTGCCAATCATTGTTGACCATCATCCTTCCACAGATCAACATAGGAAACTTATTTATGATGCATCCACTCTGATTGACTTCTCCCAATCATTTGTTATTCTTTATATTTTAAGACCATAGTCATTTTATTACTGTTGTCTGTATCAATATTTGTATAGAGTTATCTACATTTTTATTATTTTTATTTCTTCCTCTGCTCTCAAATCTTCTATCTAGATCACTGCAACTCAGCAGGAAGTGATTTATGATGAGTCTTTTGGTAAGAAATACCTTGTTTCTATTTGTCTGAATTTTTAAAATAAAAATTAGTTACTTTTGATATGACACTTTAGATTTCTTTTATTCTTTCAAAATTCTGAAAATGTGTTTCTCCTATATTTGGTTTTCCTTTGTTGCTGATGAGAAGTCATCTACCATTCCATTATTTGATAATAACAACCTTTTTTTCCCCCTACAGTCTTCCTCTTACAACGTAATTTCACTACGTGAACAAGTGAGAATTGCTTGCCATGTATGCTACTGAGATTCATTTGCTTCCTTAATGAAAAAAATGGTTTTTTCTTCAACCCTCCATTTCTCCCATTGTTTCCTTCAGGTGATTGAAGTATGTCAGATTTTTCTCATTTCTTTTTTATGTTTCCTAATCTTTCATACCTTCTATTTCCTTCTTTTTCTTTCCTTTTTTTTTAAATTTCTTTATTTATTTGAGAGAGAGAGAGAGAAATCAGGCATATGTGCATGTGTGCGCCCATTAGGCTTGAGTGGGAGGAGAGTAAAGGGAGAGAATCTTCAAGCAGACTCCCTGCTGATCATGGAGCTTCGTGAGGGTCTTCTTCAGGAGCTGAATCTCAGAACCCATGAAATCATGACCTGATCTGATACCAAGAGTCAGATGCTTAATCAACTGAGCCACTCAGGCGTCCCTCTTATTTTTTTTTCATGATCTGATTAAGACCTTTAATTAAAAAAAAAACCTTTAATTTAATTCCAATATATTAATTCTCCTGCCAGTTGGTTCTAAACTACTGATATTTCATATGTTGAATTATTTTAATTATTTTACTTTTTATTTTTAGAAATATTATTTTATTATTTTTTAAGTATGCTTGGTCACTTTTGCAGTCTTGCTATCCTTTTTCATTTTTTAAAGTGCTTTTAACAAATTTGATTTCATGTGGCCATAAATTATTTAAAAAGATGGTTTTTCTTTCCATCCAATGTCAAGTTTTGAGACATAAATCTCCCTCGCAGGTCACTATTGAACTCTCCATTTCTTGCAGATTTGTCCCTTGTCCTCTGTATTTCTCGAGGCCATGAACACCAAAGGTCAGTTCTCTTTGATTTCGCAAGTGTCATAAGGCAAAAGCCTGTTTCAGACCTCTATTTAGGACAAGGAGTTCCTACTGTCAGAATTCTCAACTTTCCTTGAGATTCTCAGTGTTTTTAGAGGGGTGGGATTATCTAGTATATCCAGTTGATTTCAGCAAAAGAGTCTGTTCAGTTATCAAGTCTACCTTATTATAAAAAATAAAACTTGGTTTTGATTATTTATTGTACTCTTCTCAAATGGAAAGAGGTATAGCAGGAGCCTGGTACTATACCTGTCTTAATAATCATTATATCCTAAACAGTGCCTAGAACATAACTAATATTTGCTGAGGGAATAAACAAATTATAAGTATTTTTGTTTTATTTATTTAAATATTTGTTTGTATTAACAGATTTTGATCAAATACAGGAAAATGTTAATAATGATTAAAAGTAGGTTTATGTCTCACATTTTTCTGCATTTTCTAATTTTTCACTAGTGACTATGCATTACATTTTGGTAAGAAGAATTTTATAGTTATGTATTATTTTTAATAAATTAAATAATTACTTTAATTCAGTAGATAACTCATAAGGCCTAAAGGTAGTTACTTGTTAAAATTTCTATGTGATTGAAGCTTCTATTTTTAAACTAACACATTTTAATTGTTTAACCTGTGTCTGGCTGATTCTAAGTTTCTTGTCAATTAATCTTCAGTAAAATATTTCCCATTTTACATATGAAAAAATTGAGTAAAGTTAAAGAACTGTCCATGATCATTCATGAATGTTAAAGACTGTAAGAGCAGAGAAATGACAGCTGACAAATAAAAGATAGAGATGGAACCCTTAGACATCTTGTATGACTTCTATCCAAGGTCAAAGCCATATATTTAAATGTTGTATTAAAGTTCCTTGATCCCTCTGTAAAAGCAGGTGTTCCTATCCATAAAGCATCAGTAAGGCTTTATGGAAAATATAATACTCCGCTTATATTAGTTTCCTAAGGCTGCCATTCAAAATACCATAGACTGGGTGGCATTATAGAAATTTACTTTCTCACAGTTTTGAATGCTAGAAGTTGGAGATCAAGGTGTCAGCCAAGTTGGTTTCTTCACAGGAATCTCACTTTGGCTTGTAGATAAATGCTCTCTTGATATATCTTCACATGGTCTTACTTTCATGAACATGTAACTCTGGTGTCTCTTCATTTGTCCTAATTTCCTCTTCTTATAAGGACATTAGTTACATTGGTTTGAAACCCACCATAATAAACTATAAAGATCCTGTCTCCAAATACAGTTATATTTTACATGACTATATGAGTTTTTAGGAGAAGACAATTCAGTCTATAACACTGCCATACTAAAAGAAGTGACAAGAAGTGTAGTTTTATATTAAACATAGTTCTTGAGGATACCTTCAAGCCAAACAAGACAAAAATTTTGCAAATATATAGCATGCAATCTTTTATTGATATATAAGGATATTTTTATCTTGATTATGCTTTTATTATCCCAATCTCTAACTTGTTGTTGCCATAAAATATTTGTTAAAATTTAATACTGTGATGGCTAATTCTTCTTTTTTATTATTTTATCTTTTTTAGATAGGTTTAAAGTTCACAAGAATGAGAGGAAGGTAGAGAGATTTTCCAAATAACTTCCGTACCCGCACATGCATTGCCTCCCTTGTTATCAGCATCAGTTACCAGAACAGTGCATTTCTTCCCTATAATGAGTCTACAGTGACATATCATAATAATCTAAAGTCCCTAGTTTACCCTAGGAATCACTATTGGTATTGTACATCCTATGGGTTTGGGTATAATGGCATATCCATCATTATAATATCATATAGAGTATTTTACTGCCCTAAAAATTCTTTGTGCTCTACTTAATCACTCCTCTCCTCACTCTAGCCACATCACTCCCCTCTAGGAACTGCTGACCCATTTATTGCCTACGTATTTGCCTTTCTAGAATGTCATATTGTTGGAATCATACAATATGTAGCCTCTTCAGACTAGCTTCTCTCATTTACTAATAAACTTCTAAGGTTCCTTCATGTCTTTTCATGGCTGAATATATCTTTCTGGTACTAATATTTCATTATCTGAATGTACCAGAGTTTATCTATTCACCTGCTGAAGGACATCTTGGTTGCTTTCAAGTTTTAGCAAATTATGAAAAGCTACTATAAACATCTGTGTGTCAGGTTTTTTTTATTTGTTTTCGTTTTTTGTATATAGGTTTTCAACTCCTTTAGGTAAACATGCAGAAATATAATTACTTAATTGTATGGGAAGAGTACGTTTAATTTTGGGGGTGCCTGGCTGGCTCCATTAGTTATGTCTACCTTTGGCTCAGGTCATGATCCCAGGGTCCTGGGATTGAGACCCACATCAGGCTCTCTGCTCATCAGGGAGTCTGCTTCTTCCTCTCTTTCTGTCTAATGCTCCTTCTCCTTGTGCTCTTTTTCTCTTTCTATGTCAAATAAATAGAATATTTTTTTTAAAGGGTATGTTTCGTTTTTAAGAAATCACCCAAGTGTCTTCCAAAATGGCTTCCATTCTGCATTCTCACCAGCAGTATCTGAGAGTTCTTGTTATTTCACATCTTTGTCAGTATTTGGTGTTTACAGTATTTCAGATTTGGCTATTCTAGTATGTGCACTGCGGTATCTCATTGATTTAAATGGTACTTCCCTTATGACATATGATGTAGAGCATTTTTTCATGGGCTTATTTCCCATTGATGTATCTTCTTTAGTGAGGTGTCTCTTATGGTTTTTGACTCATTTTATTTTATTTTTTTCAAGATATTTATTTATTTATTTATTTATTTATTTATTTATGAGAGATACAGAGAGAGAGGAGAGGCAGAGACATAGGCTGAGGGAGAAGCAGGCTCTCTGCAGGGAACCTGATGTGGGACTAGATCTTGGAACTCCAGGATCACTCCCTGGGCCAAAGGCAGATGCTCTACCACTGAGCCACCCTATGATGCCTATCCCTTTTGACTCATTTTATAATGATTGTTTCTTATTGTTGAATTTTAAGAATTCTTAGTATATTTTGGGTAACAGTCCTTTTTAGACATTTCTTTTGCAAATATGTTCTTTCAGTCTGTAGCTTGTCTTCTAATTTTCTTGATACTGTCATTCACAGAGCAGAATTTTTAAAATTTTAATGAAATCCACCTTATTAATTCTTTCCCAAATCATTGTGTCTTTGGTGTATCTAAAAAAGACATTGCCATAGCCAACATAATCTAGGTCTTCTCCAATGTTGTCTTCTGGGAGACAATGCAAGACTAATAGTCTTGCATTTTATGCTTATGTCTGTGATCCATTTGGAGCTAATTTTTGTGAAGAATGTAAAGTCTGTGTCTAGATTCATTTTTGCATGTGACTATCCAGTTGATCCAGAACCATTTGTTAAAGAAACTATCTTTGTTCCGCAATCTTTTGTCAAAGATCAATTGACTGTGTTTTTGTGGATCTATTTCTGGGCTCTCTATTCCATTCTATTGCTCTATGTCCATTATTTCATAGTACCACTTTGTTTGTTTACTATACCTTTATAGTAAGTCTTGAAGTCTTTGTCTGGCACATGATCTGGCTGGGAAAGCTCCAACTTACTTAATATTCAGTATGATGTTAGCTGCTAAGTTCCTATAAATGGTCTTTATAAGTTGAGAAAAATTCCTCTCAATTCCTTGCTTACTGAGAGGTTTTATCATGAATGGGTATTAGATTTTGTTAAATGCTTTTTCTCCATCAACTGGTATAATCATGTAATTTTTTTGGTTGTGTTGATGTGTTCAATCACATTAATTAGTTTTTGTATGTCAGACAAGCATTTATGCCTGAAATAAATACCACTCATCGTGTATAATTCTTTTCATGCTTTTTGGGGATTCAATTTTGTAATATTTTGTTAAGGATTTTTACATCTGTATTCATAAAAGATACTGGTCTCTAGTCTTCTTTTCTGCTAATGTCTTTGTCTAGTTTTGGTATTAGGGTAATGCACACCTCATACAACAAGATAGGAAGTATTCCTTCTGCTTCTGTCCTCTAAGCACCGGTATAATTTATACCCTAAATATTTGGTAGAATTCACCAGTAAACCCATCTGGGTCTGGTATTTTTTATTTTGGAAGGTTATTAATTATTTGTCCAATTTATTTCGTTGATGTAGTCCTATTCAGATCATCTATTTCTTCCTGTGTGAATTTTTGCAGATTATGGCTTTCAGGAAGTTCGTCCATTTCATCTAGTTTATCAACAATAGGGGCTAGAGTTGTTTAGTGTATTCCTTAATTATCCTTTTACTTTTCATGATCTCTTTTTTAATGTCCCTCCTTTCATTTCTGGTATCAGGAATTTGCATCCTCTTTGTTGTTGTTGTTAGTTAACTAGAGAAATATTGATTTTATAGATCTTTTTTAATGCTTTTGCTGCATCCCACAAATTTTGACAGGTTGTATTTTCACTTTCATTTACTTCAAAATATTTTAAAATTTCTCTTAAGATCTCTTCCTTAATTCATGTTTTACTTGAAAATACGTTGTTTAATCCTCATGTATTTTTGGACTTTCTGCTTATCTCTCTGTTATTGATTAAATGCTATGGTGGTCTTAGAGCAGACATTACATGATGTCTATCTTTTCAGTTTTTAGCTAAACTGTTTAATAAACAAGAATGTGGTCTGTCTTGGAAAATGTTCCATGTGAGCTGGAGAAAAAAAAATGGGTATGCTGCTGTTGTTAGATAAAATATTCTATAGAAGTCAATTACACTCAGTTGATAATGGCATTGTTAGTTAAATTATGCCTTTACTGATTTTTTTCCTTGCTGTATCTGTCCATTTCTGAGAGACAGGTGTTGAATTCTTCAATTACGATAGTAGATTCATCTGTTTCCCCCTGAGGTTCTATTCATTTTTGTCTTGTAAAGTTTAACACTCTGTTGTTAGGTGCTTACATGTTAAGAATTACACTTTCTTAGAGAAAGGATGGTTTATCATTATATATTGACCTTTTTATATCCCTGATCATGTTCCTGACTTTGAAGTTCTTCTTCTGATTAGTTTTAGTATATTGTTCTTCATCCATGTACTTTTAATCAATATGTATTTATATTTAAAGTGAGTTTCTTTAAGACAACATGCAGGGTCATGTTATTTGATCCATTTTTATAGCCTTTGTCTTTTAATTGGTACATTTAGACCACTCATTTTCAAAGTGATTATTGGTATGGTTTAATTTATATCTACCATACTCATTACCATTTTCTATTTGTTGTCCTTACTCTTTTATTTTTGTCTCCACTTTTTCTGTCCTTTGTGGTTTAGTTGAGCACTTCATGTGATTTCATTTTTTCTCTCTTACCATATCAATTATATTTCTTTTTTAGTGGTTGCCTTAAAGTTTGAAATACATATTTATAAATAATCCAAACACAGTTTCAAATAAAATGTACTACTTCACGGTAGTGGATGTTTTAATGACAAAATAATCTGAATTCTTCTCTCCAATCCTTTGATTCATTTCTGTCATTCATTTCATTTATATACAAGCACATATAAGTATATATTTTATAATATAAATATTATATTATATGTGTTTATGTATATACAACACACAAGGCTACATAATCATTACATTATTGCTATTGTTATTTTGAACAAACTGTTATCTGTTGCATAAATTAAGAATAAGAAAAATAAAGTTTTATTTTACCTTTATTTATTCCTTCTTTGATTTTTTTTTTTTTTTAGGTAGACTCCAACCTAGCATGGAGCCCATGTGTGGCTTGAACTCATGACCATCAAATGAAGACCTGAGATAACTTCAAGAGTCAGACACTTAACTGACTGAGCCACCTAGTTACCCCAATGCTTTTCCTTCCTTTATATAGACCAGAGTTTCTGACCTATTTTATTTCCTTTTGTCTAAAGAATTTCTTTAAACATTTCTTGGAAGGCAGATCTATTGGCAACAAACTCTTTCAATTTTGGGGAGGGTAAACGTCTTTATTTCTCCTTCATTTTTGATGGAAAATTTCATAGGGTACAGAATTCTAGGTTGATGGAGTTTTTTTCTTTCAATTTAAAAAATATTTATCACCATTCCCTTCCTCACGGTGATATTTCTGATGAGAAGACAGATATAATTCTTCTCTTTGTTCTTCTATAGCTGATGTGCCTTTGCTTTCCCCCAGGGTTTCTTTAAGGATTTTTTATCTTTCAGTTTCCACAATTTGAAAATAATATGCTAATATGTAGTTATTTGTTATTTATCTTGCTTGATATTCTCTGAGCTTCCTGGATCTGTGGTTTAGTGTTTGACACTAATTTGGGGACATTCTGTCATTATTGTTTCAAATATTTCTCCTCTTCCTTTCTCTCTTTCTTCTTCTGATGATATTCCTATAATGCATATGTTACACCTTTTGCAGTTGTTCCACAGTTTTCAAATACTGTTTTCTATATTTTTAATCTTAAAGAGCAGACCTTATATGATGGGGGTTCAAGTTTCCTTTTTCATGTTTTGAAGATTCTATTGATGTATCCTCTAGCTCAGATATTCTTTCCTCAGTGTGTCCAATATACTAATAAACCCATCAAAGGCATGTTTCATTTTTGTTACATTGTTACATTGTTTCTGTATCAAAGCATATCTTTCTGGTTCTTACTTAGTATTTCAATCTCTCTACTTACACTATCCATCTATTCTTACATGCTGTCTACTTTATCCATTAGAGCTCTGAGCATGTTAGTCATATTTGTTTCAAATTCCTAGTGTAATAATTCTAGAATCCTTGCTATGTTTGGTTCTAATGCTTTTTTCTGTCTCTTTAAACTGTGTTGTATGCCTTTTGGTACTCAAGAAACTTACTTAGACATGGAGAAACAAACAAAAAAAAACCCATGTATATTAAATATTGTAATAGCAGAGGTCACTCAATAAATGATAGCTGCCAAGTAAATTCTATAAGATAAATAAAAAATCCATTGGATAGAGAAGAATAGATAGATTGCTTTTATTAGGGGAAAACAAAGTATCAATTCACTTGTTATTTTTTTTTGTTATTTTAATTATTTATTTTAATTTAGTAGTTTGTGTTGACCATGTTTTCCCCCTATGATTTAAAGATATGAAGAAACACCAACATACCTTTTTTGGCAGGCTATGTTTGTTCAGATGTGACTAAAATTCATGTGAAACATTTATTGTTTTTATGGTATCTAACCATTTGACAAAGAAGAAGATACTTTGTAAATTAATATTATAAAATGGAGAGACTAAGATTTCCCTTAGTACATCTTGGAAAATGAGGAGGAAAATAATATCAAGTCACAAAAATAAAATATCTCTCAATTGAAAAAAATTCAAGGGTAAGATGATGTGTTTTTTTCTTTTTCTTTTTCTCAAAGATCTTATTTACTTATTCATGAAAGATACACACACACACACACACACACACACAGAGGTAGAGACACAGGCAGAGGGAGAAGCAAGCTCCACTGCAGAGAGCCTGATGCAGGACTCAATCCCAGGATTCCAGGATCACGCCCCCAGCTGAAGGCAGACGCTAAACTGCTGAGCCACCCAGGGATCCCCTCGATGTTGTATTTCTTTTAAAAATGTAGTAAATAAGCCATAAAATATAGACAATTAAGGTAAATGTGAAAAACGATATGAGTAGGATTAATATAAGGATCATCAATTAATATTTTTACAGGGGGAATACTGTCACTCATTTGAATGGTATGGTTAGCCAAGCCCTTTTTTCTTCCAGCTTTATTGAGGTTTATTTGAGATATAAGAATTGTTTATATTTGATATATATAATGTGATCATATCCTTCCTTCAAGATGCCCATGCAATGTAAAATGATTTTTAAAATCAAGCTAATTATACATCTATCACATCACATAGTTGCCTTTTTTTTTTTAAGGGAGGCTGAAAACACTTAAGATCTACTTTCTTAGGAAATTTCAAGAATATAATATAGTATTCTTAAGTGTGGTAACCATGTTGCACATTAGATCTTCAGAACTTATTCACCTCATGACAAAGTTTGTACACTTTGAAGATTTTATTTATTTATTAGAGAAAGAGAGAGAGAGAGAGAGAGAGAGAGAGAGAGAGAGAATGCATAAATGGGAGTAGGGCCAAAGGAATAGGGAGAAGGACGGGAAAAAAATCTAAAGCAGACTCTACACTGAACATGGAGCCCAACACAGGGCTCCATCTCATGACTCCGAGATCATGACCTGAGCCAAGACCTTGACCAGATGCTTAACTGACTGAGCTACCCAGGCACCCCAAGTTTGTATTGTTTGAATAATATCTTCCTATATCCCCCACCCCTCGCCCCTGGCAATCACCATTCTACTCTCTGCTTCTGTGAGTTCAATTTTTTTAGATTTCACATACAAGTGAGATCACACAGTAGTTATCCTTCCCTGTCAGTCATATTCATTTACCATAATGTCACAGTGCTCATCAATGCTGTCACAAATGGCAGGGTTTCCTTCCTTTTTTATGGCTGAATAACATTACAAATTATGTGCTTGTGTTCATGACATTTCTTTATTCATTCATTATTCAAGGCCTACATTGTTTACATTATCTTGGCTACTGTAATAATGCTGTAATAAACATGTGATTTCTCCTGGAGATCTTGATTTCCTTTGGACATAAATCCAGAAGTGGGATTGCTAGATTATATGCTAGTACTATTCTTAATTTTTCAAAGAACGTCTCTCCATTTTTTTTCTGTAATGGCTATACCAATTTACATTACCACCAACAGTAGTACCACCACTATATTCTCACCCACACTTGTGACCTTTTTGATAGTAGCCATCCTAACAGTGTGAGGTGATATCTCATTGTGGTTTTGATTCACATTGTCCTAATGATTAGCAATGTTGAGCATATTACCATGTATCTATTGTCCATTTGTATGTCCTCCTTGGGAAGATGTCTATTCAGGTTTTTTGCTCAATTTTTAATCAGGTTATTTATTTTATTATTATTTTCTTCTTTTATTTGGTATGTTATTTTTTAAAGATTTATTTATTTGTTTGTTTGTTTGTTTATTCATGAAAGACATGGAGAGAGAGAGAGAGGCAGAGACATAGGCAGAGAAGCAGGGTCCCCACAAGGAGCCCAATGTGGGACTTGATCCCAGAGCCTGGATCACACCCTGAGCTGAAGGCAGACACTCAACTGCTGAGCCACCCAGGCGTCCTGGTATAAGTTATTATACATTTGGATATTAACCCTTTTATATATATATGGCCTGCAATTATTTTCTCTCATTTTGTAGCCTGCCTTTTCATTTTTGATTGTTTTCTTTGCCATGAAGTTTTTTAGTTTGATGTAGCCACACTTATTTATTTTTTTATTTTGTTGTCTGTAATTTTTTTTGTTGCATTCAAAAAATCACTGTCAAAATCAGTGTAAAGAAGCTTATACCCTATGTTTCCTTCTAACACTTCTGCATTCAAATATTACATTTAGTCTTTAATCCACTAATTGTTGTGTATGGTGTAAGTGTCTAATTTCATTATTTTCCATGTGGGTATCCAGTTTTCTCAACACATTTATTAAACATACTGTTTTCCCCATTGTATTTTCTTAATGCCCTTTTCAAAGATTAGTTGACCAGGGTACTTGGATGGCTCAGTTGGTTAAGTGTCTGCCTTTGGCTCAGGCCATGACCCCAGGGACCTGGGATTGAGCCCTGTGCTAAGCTCCCTGCTCAGTGGGGAGTCTGCTTCTCCTTCTCCTTCTGCCCCTCCCACTGCTTGTGATCTCTCTCTCTTTAGAGTAAATAAATAAAAGCTTAAAAAAAGATTAGTTGACCATACATGGGTGGTTTATTTTGGGGCTCTCTAATGCATTCCACTGGTCAGTGTGTCTATTTTTATGCCAGTGGCATAGCCTTTTGATTACTATAGTTTTGTAATATAGTTTGAAATGAAGAAGTATGAGGCTTCCAGCTTTGTTTTTCTTTCTTAAGATTGCTAAATTAAAAAGGCAAGGATGTCTCCAATTATTTGATGAGGCCAGCACTAACCCAATACCTAAGTCAGATAAGGACACTATGAGAAAAGAAAGTTATAGGTCCTGATGAATATAGATGCAAAAATCCTCAACAAAAAATACTAGTAAACCAATTTGAACACCACATTAAAATGATCATGCACTACCATCAATGGGATTTATCCTTTAGATGCCTTTAGATGCAAAGATGGTTAAGTATACAGAAGTCAATAAATGTGATATACCATATTAACAGAAGGAAAAATAAAAATCATAATCATCTCAATAAATGCAAAAAATTCACTGACAGAATTTAACCTAATTTTATGATAAATACATTCAATGCAATCCCTATCAAAACACCACCAACTTATTTCACAGAGTTGGAATAAATAATCCTAAAATTTGTATGGAACCAGAAATGACCCTGAATAGCCAGAGAAATGTTGGAAAAGAAAACCAAAACTGGTGGTATCACAATTCCAGACTTCAAGATCTATTACAAATGTGTAATCATCAAGAGAATATGGAAAGGGCACAAAAACACAGATACATAGATCAATGGGACAGAATAGAACACCCCAAAATGGACCTCCAACTCTATGGTCAACTAATCTTTGACAACACAGGAAAGAATATCCAATGGAAGAAAGACAGTCTTTTCAACAAATGGTGTTGGGAAAATTAGACAGCCATATGCAGAAAAATGGAACTGGACTGTTTCCTCATACCACACACAAAAATAGACTCAAAGTGGATGAAAGATCTAAGTGTAAGACAGGAATCCATCAAAATCCTAGGGAGAACACAAGCAGCTACCTCTTTGATCTCGGCCACAGCAACTTCTTGCTAGACACATCTCCAAAGACAAGGGAAACTAAGGCAAAAATGAACTCTTGGGATTTCATCAAAATAAAAAGATTCTGCATAGCAAATGAAACAATCAACCAAACTGAAAGACAACCGACAAAATGGGAGGAGAAATTTGCAAATGATAAATCAGATAAAGGGCTAGTATCCAAAATCTATAAAGAACTTATCAAACTCAACACCCAAAGAACAAATAATCCAGTCAAGAAATGGGCAGGAGATATGAACAGAAATTTCTCCAAAGAAGACATCCAAATGGCCAACAGACACATGGAAAAATGCTCAACATCACTGGGCATCAGGAAAAAACAAATCAAAACCACAATAAGATATCACCTCACACAAGTCAGAATGGCTAAAATTAACAAACAATGGATGTTGGCAAGGACGGGGAGAAAGGAGAACGCTCTTACACTGTTGGTGGGAATGAAAGCTGGTGCAGCCATTCTGGAAAACAGTATGGAGATCCTTCAAGAAGCTAAATATAGAGTTACCCTATGACCCAGCAATTGCACTACTAGGTATTTACCACAAAGATACAAATGTAGTGATCCAAAGTGGCACCTGCATCCCAATGTTTATAGCAGCAAAGTCCACAATAGCCAAACAATGGAAAGAGTCCAGATGTCGATCAACAGATGAGTGGATAAAGAAGATGTGGTACACACACACACACACACACACACACACACACACAGACAATGGAATAGTACTCAGCCATCAAAAACAATCTTGCCATTTACATTAACATGAATTGGGGATCCCTGGGTGGCGCAGCGGTTTGGTGCCTGCCTTTGGCCCAGGGCGCGATCCTGGAGACCCGGGATCGAATCCCACATCGGGCTCCCAGTGCATGGAGCCTGCTTCTCCCTCTGCCTGTGTCTCTGCCTCTCTCTCTCTCTCTCTCTGACGATCATAAATAAATAAAAGTTAAAAAAATTATTAAAAAAACATGGATGGAACATGGAACTGGAGAGCACTATGCTGAGTGAAATAAGTCAATAAATATAGACAATTATCATATGATCTCACTCATATGTAGAATTTAAGAAACAAAACAGGGGATCATAGGGGAAGAGAGGAAAAAACACAAGATGAAATCAGAGAGGGACTTATGGTCCCAAACCATATGAGACTCTTAATCACAGGAACAAACTGAGGGTTGCTTGAAGGGAGGGAGGGTAAGTGGTATGGGGTAATTCGGTAATGAACATTAAGGACAGTAGGTGATATAATGAGTGTTGGGTGTTAATAAGACTGATGAATCACTGACCTCTACCTCTGAAACCAATAATACATTGTATGTTAATTAATTGAATTTGAGTACATTAAAAAAAATCTCAACCAATTAGGTATACAAAGAATGTGACTTAACATTAAAAAGTTCATATATGGCAAGCTCACAGCTAACATCATATGCACGGTGAAAAGCTAAACGTTATTACTGAGAGGTCAGGAGTAAGGCAACAGTGCCCACTCTTACACTTCTATTCAACAAAGTACCAAAGGTCTTAGCCAGAGCAATCAGGCAAAAGAAAGAAATAAAAGGCATCTAAATCAGGAAGAAAGAAGTTAAATTGTCTCTATTTGCAGATGGCATGATCATATAAATAGAAAACAGTAAAGACTCTACCCCAAAAATAATTAGAACTAATAAATGAATTCAGTAAAGTTGCAGGATTCAAAATCAACATACAAAGAAAAAGATACATTTCTATATACTAACCACAAACTATCTGAAAAAGAAATTAAGACAGCAATCTCACTTATAATGGCACTACAAAGAATAAAATACTTATAAGTAAATTTAACTAAAGAGGTGAAAAACCTGAAAATTATAAGACATTGATGAAAGAAATAAATGAAAGATGATAGAAATAGATGATACAAATAAACGGAAATATATCTCATGTTCCTGAGTTGCAATGATTAATATTTTTAAAATGTCTATTCTACCCAAAGCAATATGCAGCTTCAATGCAATTCCAAACTTTCAATGGCATTTTTAAGCCGAAATAGAAAAGGCAAGCCTATAGTTTGTATGGAACTGCAAAAAACTCCACAGCAACTTCTTAATCTCATAAATAATATGCCCAGTCCAATTCCAAAGCAATTAAAGATGCTAATAAATTGCACATCTCAGGGTAAAACCTGGAAAACTACCAGTGTTATCTATTTGAGGTTTAATCACTTGATAGAAATCAACTGATAGAGAGAGGTCTATTTAAAAAGAGAGAGAGAGAGAGAGAGAGAGAGAGAGAGAGAGAGTCTATTTAATCTGTATGTCTGTTTTCCAACCTTATGCCCACCTTTGATCAATGTTACTGTTTTCAATGCTTTCTGACAAAACAGAACAAATCTTTGTGTTTCGTACTTTAAAAACAGTATTCTTAAGTTATAAGTAAAGGTCTCCTTTAAGAATTTAACAAAAAACTAGACTCTTAGGAATATTTATTTATTCATTTATTCATTCAATACTCATGCATTGAATTTTACTATGTGTCAAGTATTATTTAAAACACTATGAATATAGCAATAAGCCGAAATGACAAGAACCCTTTTATTCTAGTAATAGAAGCAAGACCAGTGAAAAACAATAATAAAAAGATTATTTCAGATTCATATAAATGCTTTGGAGGAAATAAGCAGTTTAATGAGATAGAGAATAACTATGGGAGAACTATTATTGAAGGCGGTGGTAAGTAATCCGCAATTAAAGTTTAATTGGAATTGTGTTGGAAGCTAGTAAGTATGATCCTACTAACATTTAAGAAAGATGCTTTTGTCTTTGTTGTGTCTGTTGGGGTGCAAAAGTAGAAGCAAGCAGACCATTTAGGAAATGATTTTTAATTGATCAAATGTAAGAATATTGTGTCTATGGGCTAAGGTGGTATTTGTAGAAATAAACAGAACTGGAATGATTTAAGAAGGCAGAGATACCCAGAAACTTTTTTGGATTTGTGTGGAAGATGCAAAAAAAGAGGAATCAATTTGATACCTAGATTTTTTGTCTAAAGCAAATATTTGACAGTCATAGTAGTTCTTTTTACAAAAGGGAGACAGCCTTGTGTCAAAAAAAATATAATATTTTCTATTTCTAGAAAATAGAAGTTTCTACTTTGCATTTCTATAATATGTATTTATATACAAATGGAATGTAATATACATAATATATATAAATGAAATATGTAATTTGTATATAAATGGAAATGTTAGTAAGTCATTGGATAGTAGTCTGGAGCTCAGAAAAGGAGATGAACGTCTAGAAGATATCTATATAAAGCCATGGAAGTAAAAATTCCCATTTCATATAAGAAATTTGATTGCAAAGAAAAGGATACAAGCGATACAACATTTGAAAAATTCATAGAAGGAGATCTCATAAAAGGTTTTTTAAAATTGAACCTGATGAGGTTAAAAAAATAGAAGTAAGTAATACTAAGAGGCCAATAAAAGAATAATTTGAAACTGAGCAAACTACAGCATAAAAAAGGAAATTACATACAGGAAACAACAGAATGATGGGGATTCAATGCAAAGATAAAGTAAGAGAATCAGATCTGAAAAGGATCTTGGATAATGGAATTTTAAGACAAAAAACAAAGAACTATAGTTCACATGAAAAGAAACCAAATATGGAACTAAATTATAATTCGGTAACAATGAAATATCCCGGAAAACACCAACTATTTAGAAACTAAATCATTCACTTATGACTAGGTCATCGGTTAAAAAAGAAATCACAAGGAAAATTAGAAAATATTTTAACCAGGGGATGCCTGGATGGCTCAGCGGTTAAGCTCTGCTGTCATGATCAGGGCATGATCCTGGAGTCCAGGGATCGAGTCCCACGTCGGGCTCCCTGCATGGAGCCTGCTTCTCCCTCTGCCTGTGTCTCTGCCTCTCTCTCTCTTCTGTCTCTCTCGTGAATAAATAAACAAAATCTTTAAAAATATATATATATATTTTAACCAAATGATAATGAAATCACAAAATATAAAAAAATAGAATAATAAAAAGAGAAACAAGCTATCTGAACATCAGAAAGGGGAAGGAACAATAGGAAGAATAAGAATATAGGGAAATAAAATATATTTGTATTCTCTTCTTGAATTTCTATACTATGCTTAACAATATAGTGAAATTTATAACACTGATATGGTTCTCAATATATATGAAGAAAATACCTAAGATAATTATATTATAATTAGCAGAGGGTAAAGAGGCCTAAAAGAAAATACAGCTTTCATACTTCACTTCAACTTATAAAATGTCAACAGCAGGAGACTGTGATAAATTATGTGATAAATTACAATAACCTAAAGAAACCACTATGAAATCTATACAAAGAGCTAGACTTTCTAGAGTGGTCCAATTCACAGAGATAGAAAGTAGAATAATGGCTGTCAGGCACTGGTAAAGGGGAGAATAAGGAGTTACTATTTAGTTGATACTAAGTTATCTGTTTGGAAGATGAAAAAATTCTGGAGATGGATGATGGTGATACTTACACTCATAAAAATATGAATGTGCTTAATAGCATTGAGCTGTACACTTAAAAATGATTAAAACAGTAAATTTTGTTATATGTATGTATTTTACTGCAATAAATAAATGTAAATATATATATATGAGAGATATGCTCAAAATCACTAGTCATAAATAAAAATAGAATTTTCAAACTTGTTCAAGTAATGCACAGAAGGCAGAACAAGAAAAAAAAATAAAAATAAAAAACAGAATAGACAGAAAACAAAAATACAATGTAGTACTTAAGCCCTAAAATATCAATAAACAAAGACCATAATTCATGAAAGAAAAAATTTGATAGATTGAATTTACTGAAAGTAAAAACTTCTGCCCTTTGAAAGCCACTGTTAACAATGAAAATAGAAGCTACAGTCTGGGAGAATGTATACGCAGAACACACTTGATAAAAAAACTTTACACAAAATATGCAAAGAACACTTAAAACTGAATAAGGGGGAAAAAAACAATTGAAAAATGGGCAAAAACTCTTATCAGACACCTCCATCAAAAATATGCAGGTGAAGGGGAGCCTGGGTGGCTCAGTGGTTGGTCTGTCTTTGGCTCAGGTCATGATCCTGGGGTCCTGAGATCGAGTCCTGCATCAGGCTCCCCACAGGGAGCCCACTTCTCCCTCTACTTATGTTTTTGTCTCTTTCTGTGTCTCTCATGAATAAATAAATAAAATCTTTTTAAAAATATGCAGATTGAAATTAAGTCTATGAAAAGATATTATTTATCATTAAGGGAATGCACATTAAGACAGCACTGCAGAGTGGCACAGACACTTGGAAAGTTTGACAGTTTGGAAGTTATTTGCAAAGCTAAACATAGTCCAAGTATTTATCCAACTGATTTGAAAACTTAAATTCGCATAAAATGTTTATAATTGCTTTATGCATAATTGCTAAAAAGGAGAGGCAATCAAGGTTGTCCTGAAAAAGTGAATAAACAGGCTGGAATATATCCATAGATGGAATATTATTTAGTGGTCAAAAGGCATCATCTATTAAGCCATGCAATAATATAGATGAATCTTAAATGCTTATTGCTTAGGCAAAGAAATGAGTCCGGAAAGACAACATAAGGTATGGTCCCAATATAGGACATTCTGGAAAAAGCAAAATTATGGAGCTAGTAAAAAGATCAGTGGTTGACAAGGATTCAAGGAGCAGTGGAAGATTGATTAGATAAAGCACAGTAAACACATTTTTTAAGGTGGCAAAACTATTTTGTATGATTTTATAATGGTGTTTACATGACACCACACATTTGGACAAGACCTATTTACAAAAGAATGCAAAAACTTAATTTATGTAATTAAAATCATTTAAAAGTTTGGAGGATCCAGAATAGAGTGAAGATCCGTATCAACATTTTTTTTATTTTTTTTATTTTTTTTTATTTTTATTTTTTTCGTATCAACATTTCTTAAATAACCACATTTAAGAGAGTAGGGAAAAAGACGATGCTTTGGAAACAAGTGGAATTTATAAGACTAAGGTAAGAAAGAACAATACATTAAGTACTATACTCTAGTTGATAAAGTTATCTCCCACAAGGGTACAGGTTAACGATTGTGAAACCTACTTGCACCTATATTGAAATAGAAATAACTAATTTATTGGATGGCTGAGAGTGAGAGCCAGGTGTTTCACTACTGGGACTATGAGGAAAGTTACAAATAAACAGGAATAGGAAGCCACATAGTAACTGATTAGAGAGGGAGATATCACTATGAACTTATATTTAGCTATGTATAGATGACCAATGGTTACATATGGTAATATGTAACTATATACAGACATATTTCTTATTATATATTTATACCCCACACACATTCTGTATAGCTATACACATATTTCTTATTACATATTTTATACCCCCACACACACATATTCACACACATACACAGGTTAGTACACACTCTTGTTCTATTAGCTGAGAAGATCTAGAATCAACGACATCCTGGTAGCAATGAGAACACCTAGTACCCAGATCTTGGTTTCTAATATCATTTTCAAGTCTATTTCCCAATGAAAAAAATTAGTCCTCACTGGATGTATGGCTGTTTCTAGGATGGGGAGAAAATATGCAAAATGAGCTTGGAACTCTGGCAGTCCAGAGAATAAGTGCTTAAACAAACACAAAAATGGAGACATGTCAAACAGATATATGGGTCAAATAAAAGATCTCGCAATAGCCAGTACTAGAAAAACTTGAACAACAAAATTAAGTAGTATTGGATTATAACCAAAACTATAAAGCAGATATCCATGTCCATATCGATATAAATAAATGACTAAATAAATAATGAGAAAAAATAGACAAATCTCTGGCATAGAGTTCCAAATAATTTATATAGATACTCTATCCTATAGTAAGTGAATAAAACCCCCATTTCGTAGGTGTGTACTGCATATAGTGACTTCCTTCTAAAGTACTGTTTGAAAAGGGGGGAAGCGAATAACTTTACAACAGATAAGCTGGACAATCACTACTTCAGCCAATGAACAAGATCAACATCAAAAGTGACCGTTAAATTGTCACTATAACCATGATACGATGTGATGAAAATGGCATCCTATGCTATTTTTTATTCTAACTCTGTTGTCTTCTTCTCAAAAATCTGATAATTTCAATCCAACCATGAAAAACACATCAGACACACACCACTGAAGGACATTCTTCAAAATATCTGACCAGTACTCCTCAAAATTGTCAAGGTCATCAAAAACAAGGAAAGTTTAAGAAACTGTCACAGCCAAGAATAGTCAAAGGAAACATAATAAGGATGGCATCCTGGAACAGAAAAAGAGCATTAGGTAAAAATCAAGAAAACCAGAATAATCTAAGGATTTTGATGTATATATCAATATTGGCTCATTACTTATAATAAAAGTACCCTGTTATGTAAGATTTTAACAATAGGGGAAAGTGAGTACAAAGTATACGGAAAACTGTATTATTTAATTTTTTGCAAATTAAAAATTCTTCTAAAAACTCAGTGGTAACATCTCTAAGCAATCCATTTAGAAATAGTCAAAAGACATGAACAGACATTTCAACAAAAGATATACAGATGGCAAATAAGCTTATAAATTCACCATCATTGGCCATTAAGGAAATGTAAATTAAAGTCACAATGAAGAATTGTAACATACCCATCAGAATGACTAAAATAATGAACATCAAATTCTGGTGATGATTTAGAGAAACTGTACACTCATACATTGATGATTAAAATATTAAATCGTACCACCACTCTGGAAAACAGTTTGGAAGTTAAAAATAAACAAGCAATTGCTATCATGGGCATGTATCCCAGAGAAACAAAGACACACGTTCACACACCCATACACAGAAATCACTTGTAAAGAAATGTGTATAGCAGCTTTACTCATTATAACCAAAAACATAATCCAGATGTGTGTCAATGGGTGGTCAGTTAGCACAAACTGGTATATCTGTACCATGGAATTTTACTCAGAAAAAAAAAAAAAAAGAAAAGAAAGGAAGGGAAAAAGGAAAAAACAATGGCCTTTTGACACACATAACAACTTAGATCAATCTCCCGAGAATTGTACTGAGTAAAAAGCTAATCCCAAAAGGTTACCTACTGCATGATTTCATTTATATAATACTGTTAACATTTCAAAATTATATAAATGGGAAGCATGTTAGTTTCCTAGGGTTTAAGGAGAGGTTTGGAGAGGCGAGGCAGGAGGGATGGGGTGTGATTATTAAAGGGCAACGTAAGGATCCTTATAGTAGTGGAAATGTTTTCTATTTGGAGTATATTGAGGTTTATATCCTGGTTGTGATCTTTTACTGGAATTTTATAAGACTTTATCATTGAGAAAGACTGGATGAATGGGCCATGGGATCTATTTTTATAATTTTTTTCTTTTTTGGGTGATATTTAATTTTTCTAGATTTATTGAGGTATAAAATTGCATATATTTAAAGTATACAATGTGATGATTGATATATGCATGTACTGTGAAATATTTGCCACAATCAAGTTAATTAACACATCCAACACCTCACATAGTTACCTTTTATGTGTGTGTGGAGAAAATACTTAAGATCTATCTACTTGCTTAGCATATTTCAAGTATACAACACAGTATTGTTAACTATAGTCACAATGATGTACAGAACTTATTCATCTTATAACTGAAAATTTTGTATCATTTGACCAATATCTCCCCCTTCCTCATCCCCTAGCTCCTGACAACCATCATTCTCTTTCTATGGGTTTGGCTTTTTTATTTTTTTTTTTTTTTTTTTAGATTGCACATAGAAGTGAGATCATATAGTAATTCATGTTTCCATGACTGGCTTATTTCACTTAGCATTATACCCTCCAAATTCACTCATGTCTTCATCTTACTTTTGACAACTCCACATGAATTTAAAATTATATCCCAAACTATTACATTTAAAGCTTTTAAAAATATTTTATTTATTTATGAAAGACACAGTGAGAGAGGCAGAGATACAGGCAAGGGAGAAGCAGGTTCCATGCAGGGAGCCAGACGTGGGACTCGATCCTGGCACTCCGGGATCACTCCCTGAGTCAAAGACAGACACTCAACCACTGAGCCACCCAGGCATCCCAAATTTAAAGTTTTTATATTTTATTTTAATTTTCAAAAAAAAAAAGAAAAAGAAATGCAGCTAATGATGCAAATGCTTATCTCAGAAAGGAAGAAAGATGTATATAGAAGGGAGAAAAAAATCAGTGATCCAAAGTTCAGTCTCAGAAAGCTGGAAAAAGAACAAAGTAAAACCAAAGTAAGCAGAAGGATAGGAATAATATAAAGTAGAAATAAAACAACAAAGAGGCAAATAAGACATTAGCAAAACCAAAACCTAATTCTTTGCAAAGATAAACAAAGTTAACAATCTTCAAACAGACTAAGGAAAAGAAAAAGGGAAAAAATAACCAATATCAAAAATGAAGGAGGGGTTTTTGCTACTGACTTTACAGACATTAAAAGTACAATGAGAAAATAATATGAGCACCATTATGCCAACAGATTTGACAGTTTAAATGAAATGGAAAATAGCCCTAAAAAATACAACTCACAAAAGCTGACACAATAACAATGAGAAAATCTGAATAGTTTGATCATACATTTTTAAATCATATTATCAAGAAGCTTCACACAAACTCCAGGCCCAAAGTGTCAAGTGTTACTCAATTAAGGATTCAAGAAAGAAACAATGTCAATTTTACAGAAGCTTTTTCAGAAAATAAAGAAGGCACTGTCAAAATCATTTTATGAATTAACATAAACCTTAGAGTAATACATGACAAAGACATTGCAAACAATGAATAATTATGACCCAGTATCCCTCATAGACATAGACACAAAAATTTCTAGTAAAATATTGTAAAACTAAACAGCATAGAAATTAAAACACAATATAAGCAATTAAATTTCATCTCAGCAATGCAAGATTGGGTTAACAAATATCAACCCATGTAATTCACTATATTAACAGAATTTGTAAAAAGTGACTTTTTCTATAAATGCATTTGACAAAATTCAATATCCATCCATGATAAAACTCTTAGCAGAATAGGAATAGTAAGCATTTCATCCAAAATGTATTCCTAACATTATATTTATTAATTTTTTAAATTTATTTAGTATATATATATTTTTTTAGTATATATTTTTTATTGAAGTTCGATTTGCCAACATATAGTATAACACCCAGTGCTCATCCCATCAAGTGCCTCCCTCAGTGCCCATCACCCAGTCACTCCATTCTCCCGCCCGCCTCCCCTTCCACTAACACTTGTTCGTTTCCCAGAGTTAGGAGTCTCTCATGTTTTGTCACTCTCTCTGATTTTTCCCACTCATTTTCCCTTCTTTCCACTATAATCCCTTTCACTATTTTTTATATTCCCCATATGACTGAAACCATATAATGACTGTCCTTCTCCAATTGACTTACTTCACTCAGCATAATACCCTTCAGTTCCATCCACGTTGAAGCAAATGGTGGGTATTCATCGTTTCTAATGGCTGAGAAATATTCCAGTGTGTGTGTGTATATATATATATATATATAATATATACCATATTATATTTAATAGTGATAGATTAAGTTTCTAGTTGAGATCAAGAGCAAAGCAAAGAAGTTCATACCTTTCATTTCCATTCAACATTTATATTTCAAGTCTTATCACCTAGAATATGGAAAACAAAAACAATAAAACATATAAAGTTCAGAAATAAAAAAAATAGACTGTCCTTTTGGGAAATGCTATCTTTGCTTACATGTAAAACAAAAAACAATAAATCTACAAAACAACTATTAGAACTAGTAAGTAAACTTAACAGCATTGTAGGATAGTGAGTTAATCTAAAAAATATTTTGTGTTAGCATATACATAAATAGATGTCAAATACAACTTTTTAAAATCCATTTACAATAGAAAAATATGAAAAGGAAAACCAAAATCTCCACACAAAGGATTATAAAATATTGCTGAGAGAAATTAAAGAAGGTCTAAATAAATGGAATTATATATTTTGTTAATGGATCGGAACACTCATTATTATTAAAATGTTAATCTCCACAAAATGATCTATACATTCCATGCATTTCCAATCAAAAGCTTCTAAAATTTGTATAGAACTACACAGGACCTGACATTACCTTGTTAAGCACTGTCTTACAGAAAATTGTAAGAATAATTACCATACTTGATCTTAAGATTTAAAATGAAGCTACAGATTGGTACCTGGGTGGTTTAGTCAGTTGGGCGTCTGACTCTCGATTTTAGCTCAGGTCATAATCTCAGGGTCATGAGATCAAGCCCCATGTGGTGCTCTGTACTGACATGGAGGCTGCTTAAGATTCTCTCTCCCTCTCCCTTCTCCCCTCCTCTACTCATGCACTCCCTCTCTCTCTCAAAAAATAAATTAAGGGACACCTGAGTGGCTCAGTGGTTGAGCGTCTGCCTTTGGCTCAGGACATGATCCTGGAGTCCAGGGATCGAGTCCTACATCAGGCTCCCCCCAGGGAGCCCGTTTCTCTCTCTGCCTATGTCTCTGCCTCTCTCTCTGTATCTCTAATGAATAAATAAATAACATCTTTAAAAATTAATTAAGTAATTAAATAAAACTACAGAAAGAGTGGGAGTGGTACAAAGTTAGGTATACAGAGCAGTAGAACAAAATCAAAGATTCAGAAATAGAGGGATGCTTGGGTGGCTCAGCAGTTTAGCACCTTTGGCCCAGGGCCTGATCCTGGAGTCCTGGGATCGAGTCCCACAATGGGCTCCCTGCATGGAGCCCGCTTCTCCCTTTGTCTGTGTCTCTGCCTCTCTCTCTGTGTCTCTCATGAATAAATGTATGAAATTAAAAAAAAAAAGATTCAGAAGTAGATCCACACATAGTTAGATTGATTTTTGACAAAGGTGCCAAGGCAATTAAATACATAAAGAAAATTAATTTCAATAAATAATACTGGATTAGATTTCCATATAGAGTTAAAAAATTAGATAAAAGATCCTCATCTCATTCCATACACTGGAAATTGTACATAGACTTAATATATAATTTAAAATTATAACATTTTTTTAAAGATTTTATTTATATACTCATGAGATACACAGAGAGAGAGTCAGAGACATAGGCAGAGGGAGAAGCAATCTCCCTGTGGGGAGCCTGATGCAGGACTCCATCCCAGGACCCAGAGTTCACACCCTGAACCGAAGGCAAATGCTCAACCACTGAGCCACACAGATGCTCCCAAAATTATAACATTTCTAGAGGGGTTAAGCAAAGGTTTCTTAGAACACAAAAGCATAAACAATTTAAAAACTTTGATAAGTTGAACCTTGTTAAAAAACAAGATTCAACTAAATAAATTTGAAGATCTGATTGATTTTATTAAACATTCATGAATTGGACAGCCCATCTAGCAAATAGAGGGGAGCTCCATAGAGCTACAGAAAAGGAAAGGTTTTTAAAGGCAAGGGAAGGAAACTATTAGCAAAGAATGCATTGTTTTAAGTGGTTAAAGGTTATATACCCGGGAGTGGAAAGTGTAGGTAGGTTAGGTATTAGGTCTTGGTTTACTGACCTGGGGCTTGACTTAAGTGACTCCATTTGGGCCTGTAATTTTTCTTTTCTATTTATTTATTTATTTATTTATTTATTCATTTTTTATTTTTTTTATTTTTTAGATTTTACTTATATATTCATGAGAGACAGAGAGGGGGGCGGAGAGGCAAAGACACAGGCAGAGGGAGAAGCAGGCTCCATGAAGGGAGCCCCATGTGGGACTTGATCCTGGGTCTCCAGGATCAGGCCCTGGGCTGAAGGTGGCAGTAAACTGCTGAGCCACCGGGGCTGCCCTGATTTTTCTCCTTCTCCTTCTCCTTCTCCTTCTCCTTCTCCTTCTCCTTCTCCTTCTCCTTCTCCTTCTCCTTCTCCTTTCTTCTTCTTCTTCTTCTTCTTCTTCTTCTTCTTCTTCTTCTTCTTTCTTCTTCTTCTTCTTCTTCTTCTTCTTCTTCTTCTTCTTTCTTCTTCTCTTCTTCCTCTTCTATTTTTTTTAATTTTTCTTTTTAACAAACTTAATCAAAACTTAAAAAAGTTTCCTCCTGGAAAAGTCACTATTAATTTACCCAAAGGCAAGCCTCAGATTCGAAGATAATAATCACCATATGAGACAAAGGATATAAAAGATTCTTATAATTAGAAACTGAAAATGCATACAACCCAATGGGAATGGGCAAGTCTTGAAAAAGAATTTATGCAAATGGCCGAAAAGCACTTGAAAAATATCCTCAACATCATTAGTCATCAGTGAAAAGCAAATTAAAATCACAAAGAAATGACACTATATACATTTTAAAAAGACTATGATGAAATAAAGATCAAACACAAGTGCTGGTGAGAATCAAAGCCAATCATAGTCAGTGTGCTCATTGTATATGTGCTGCCCCGCAAACACAAATGTGTGGTCTTTGTAGAAAGAGGAAACATTTGAAGGCTCTGGGCTTTTTTTTACAGAGACAACTTAAAAAGAGAAATATCCTTCTATCTTAAAACAAATATGACCTCTTCTGTTAATTTTTCATTCATTGGCCATCAATTTCTTCCACAAAACTAGATAAAGTATTTTAAAGGGATAAAGTATACCTTTTCCTACTTTGTAAAAACCTAGTATGTCTCATTGTCTTGCTGAGCAATGGAGTTTAACAGCAGCAGCCAAGATACACATTCTTGGCTGCAGGTATTTTCAAAACATTTTGTGGATATTTCTATTACAGCACAGTTACTATAGTTTACATTTAGCTTATGTGTGTCTATATGCTCCACGAGGTTGCTAGTTGACTATCAAAAGGTTGTATGTTAACTTGTCTTTTTGTCTTTTTTTATTCCACAGCACTCAGTATAATGCTTGGCACACAGTAGGTACTATGAGGGAGGGAGGAAGGGAGGGAGGGAGAAAGGAACAGCTCATTCTGTTTGGTGTTTTATCTGTTTGAATACTTTTCAGAATCTAAGGTAAACAACATCTCTATATAATTATGAAGATAGTGCAGTTGAAAGAAAAATAAGTCTGCCTCCCAAATAGCTCGCACTGGCCACTGGGTTCATTCTCAAGAAATTATCCAGTTAATTTGACATTTATCCAGAAGACTAGCTATCAAGCTGAAAGCCAAGTTAGACAATATTAGCAGCTATTTCACAGGGATTTTCACAAGTGCTCATCTGTGCCTGTGTGTGTGAAATTCCTGCTGTGAATTTGGTTTGGGGGCCAACCACATGCAACGTCCCAGCTGAGCTGCTGTGTTCCCAAACCAATCTTCCAGCCAGATGCTTAAGTAGACGTGGCTAATTGCTCTAGGTTCTCCTCTAAGCCTCCCAAACCACAGCTGGTGTGTTGGTTCACAACTTCAGGAGTCCCAGGGTAAAACTGGAACCTGCCCCAGGCATGGAGATCAAGGGAGACACAAGGAAGAGCAGACTGCTTCAGATCCATAGGCAAGCGGGTTTAACAAGGAAGGAACTTAGGGATGCCTGGGTGGCTCGGTTGGTTGAGCAGTCTGTCTGCCTTTGGCTCAGGTCAAGGTCCTGGGGTCCTGGCATCGAGCCCTGCATCAGGCTTCCCGCTCAGTGGGAGTCTGCTTATCTGACTCCCTCTGCCTCTCTCCTCACTCATGTTATCTCTCTGTCAAGTAAATAAATAACATATATTTAAAAAAAAACCAAGGAAGGAACTTGCACATGAGGCTTGTCTTCAGTGATACAAGACAAGTAGATCTGCTGCCAGAATCTTAGAAATTTATGCAGAGACTTTAATTGGGTTCACTCATATACAAGATGAGGTCTCAACACCACCTTTCTCTCTCAAGGCTGTGTCCTTCAAACAGCTCATATTATGGAATTGGTGGGTGAAACAGAAATGCCAAGAACAGGTAAAAAGCCTCTGATGGCTGGGATCCAGTTCTTGGGTCAATGGGTGGTCATATCCTCCCCGTGACCTCCTCCAACAAGTAACATAAACTGTCTGTGGATCCCATACTATGATTGCACAACAGACCAAATGTCTGAATGCTCCTTGTAAGACCCTTGTAATGTGCCCCCAAAATTCCTCTTTTCTGGATGTGTTGGAATTAATAAGGAAGAGTGAATCTAACTCTGGAACATATTCTTGACCACTTACTTGTTGCCTCAGAATTAGAGTCATAACTGAAGCAGAAAGGGCCAGGCAATCATTACTTTAGCAATCATGAAATAAAGAGAAAATACCACTACTACTAATAACTGCAATTTTTATCTTACAGTATCCTAACCATTTCTATAAATTCATGAGATAAAAATATTACATTCATTATCCAAATGAAGAAAGTGAAGCTAAGAGATAGAGAAGCATTTAAGTCATAAAGTATACCAATCTGGAATTGGAAGTCATGGTAATGTTTCCCTAGTTTTCTATATCCTTACTTAAAATGGAAGAAAGAAGCTCAAGGGAAATAATAAATACTGTTGTATTACTGAAATAATTAAAATGCTATCTCTGCTGCAGAAACACTAATAGTGATTTCACTTTGAAGAGAGACAGGCTCATCTAGGTTCCACAGGAGGGATTAGCCGGAGTTATACGTATTGTTTTGCTTTGTTTTTCTAAAACCTTTGCAGTTGCTTTTCTGCCTAGAAGTATCCTTTCTTAGATACTTACAGAGTTTAATACCTCACTTCATTTATGTTCTTGCTCAACAAAGGTCACTTCCTAAGTGGGCCTCACTAGCAAACATTTCAACAATAGCCTCTGTCTGTTCCTATCCCTTTATTCCCTTACACTTTCTTTATAACACTTTCTTTATAACACTTATCATGTCCTAACACCATAGTTGTATTTATTTGTCCACGTGTTAATCCTTTTTTTAAGATTTGATTTATTTATTCATGAGAGACAGAGAGAGGCAGACACATAGGTGCAGAGAAAAGCAGGCTCCTCACAGGGAGTCTTATGTGGGACCCGATCCCAGGGCCCCAGGATCATGTCCTGAGCCAAAAGCAGATGCTCAACAGGTGTCCCCACCTGTCAATCTTCTATATCTTCCTCTAGGATATAAGTTGTGGAAAGGCATGGACTTTGTCATACTCCTCCCTGGTCCTTTACAACATTGCCTCACACAGCATATCAGTGATGATATACTGAATTGATGGATAGTTGATTACTCTGAGTAGCTCATAAAGGTCACTTTATAACAGTGCACTCTAACACTATCCCACATGTCCTTACGCATGCAAGCACACACACACACACACACACACACACACAGCACCCACACTAACGCACATGCACCCTGGCATAGATATATCAGAACTTTTATCTTTATTTAATTAAGTGGACATTAAGTATAAAAATTTCCACCAGGTTCTGCTCATTTGGGTACAGGATGTTATGGAAGGGAAGTAGCTGAAGGCATGGTCTTTGCCTTCAGAGAACCCACTGCCCAGGTATAATAAGGAGCAGAAAACTTCCTCTGATGCAGGCTCAACCATCACTGCTGCTTAAATCTATGGTGTCTGATGACGGAGAAGTAAAAGCTGTTATATAGGTAACAGTGTATTGCCTTACCACATCTTCAAAAGAGATCTGGAAAGTTTGGCACAAGAGGTTTTGGAAGAGATCAAAGAAAATCATTTAAATCAATAGAGAAGGGATGCCTGGGTGACTCAGAGGTTGCGCATCTGCCTTCAGTTCAGGCCGTGACCCAGAGGTCCCGGGATCAAGTCCCACATCCGGTTCTCTGCAGGGAGCCTGCTTCTCCCTCCGCCTGTGTCTCTGCCTCTTTCTGTGTCTTTCATAAATAAATAAATAAATAAATAAATAAATAAATAATCTTTAAAAATAAAAATAAAGATTAAAAAAATAAATCAATAGAGAAGAATGGAGGAAAACATTCCTGAAACAGAAACAATGTCCAAGTTCCTAAAGGACTAAATATGTGGAGGTAAACTCATTGACTGAATATGTTGGTGCTAACTTTTGGCAATATTTGAGTGCCGTTCATAGACTTTTGGAATTTAGTTTTTTGCTAAAAACTAAAAGCCAGTGATGATTTTGTCTGGGGAGAAACATGAATTTGTAGTATTTACTGAATATCAGGCATCATCTGAAGAAACTGATATATTATTTAATCTTTTAAATATGTTTGAGAATAAGACTGTAGAACTGAGGAAACAGATTCTCAGAAAAGATAAATAACCTGAGAGAGTAAAACAGCTTGTAGATACAAGGGATAGTTTTAAAACAAGTCTTCTGATGTGGGGTTCAAGGTTTGTTCCATTCTGCCTACCCGGAGCACACATCTTGTTTAAAACATTACTTTGGAGGTACTATTAATAAGACAGTTTAATAAGAAAAAAATCTAGTTATGGAGCTCAATTATAAATTTTCTGAAAAAAAGAAAGGTGTGTGTGGGGGATGAAATAATGAAATAATGAGAGCCTGAACCAGAACAGAAGACTAGAAATGTAAGGACAGATGGAATAAGTAGTGTGAGGTTATTACACAGACCACTGGGCAACTGGGTATTTTCCCTCTGGGGTAGTTCAATTTTGAAGAAGGAAATAAAAGTAAATTGCATTTCATTATTATTTATTTATTTGGTCAGCTAGCTTAAGGGAAGAAAAATGAAAATAGCAGTCAAATGTAAAAGCAGGTGCCAAGAAAGACTTTTAAAAGAAATGGGCACTGTATTTTTTTTTTTTTTTTTTTTTTTTTTGCTTTTCTATCCTTCTTTAAAAAGAGACATAAAAGCTTTCGGTGTTTGTAGGTTTCCAAATCCACCCACTTACACCTGTTCAGAAACATCTGTTTTCTTATAAAATGGAAAGTGCAAAAAATAAAAAGGCCAGCTAATAATAACATGGTGAAGAAGAAAACTTTTTGTTAGTTTATTTAGTTTTATTTGGTTTTTCTAGGCTTAAAAAAAGGTAATTTTTAGAATGATGTGTTCTTAGAACTAAATTATATATCATTGGTTAGTCTTCATCATGAATTTAGATTCCTTGGATTCCTTGAATTTCCTTATTTGTGAATGTAGTTAATGCCTCCATTATTTTCATATGATTTTGTAGATATGTGGATACTCTGGGTCATTGTTTTAATTTATATATATAATGTTACATATAAATAAATATATATACATAAATACTGATGACATAACACTTATACCATATATAATATATACATATATATACACACATATATTTAGCATAACGTATATTCTGATATACATAGAAACAGAAATACAGAAACGGGGGAGAATGAATTCCATTATCTCAGAATATAGTCAAAATTGCTGACATCTTTTATTTTGGGTCTGCAAAGACCGTAGCAGCTCTAAATCAGTGGTAATCTAGCACAACAAGGAATGTTAGCAGGTGAATATCTAGCTAAGATAAGAAATGATATATTTGACTTATGAAATGAGTGAAGGAGATAGCCATACTATAAGCAAGAGAGAGACCATTCCAAAATTTATAAGAAGAGTAAAGACTCTGAGACCAGAATAAGCCTGGAATTTTCCAAGGGCTAGAAAAGTCTAGTGTGAAAGAAGTGACAGAAGCAGTGAGAAGGGGCACAGTGAGAAAGGTCAGCAGGAACATGATCACACTTGCCTTGGAGGCTGTGGGAGATAAAGTGTTTTCTATTTACAGTGGAAATGCATTGGAATGTTTTATTCAAGAGAGTAACAGCTCTAATATATGTTTCTAAAAGTATATTCTGATGACTCTGTGCATAATGAATGCAGAGAGCAGCGGTAGAAGAAAGGAGACCAGTCAAAATGCTTTAATGATGGAGTTTACGTCTCTAAATTCATATTCAATTGGTCCATGTTGCACAGAATTTCTTTTATTTATAAAAGTAAAAAAGTAATCTTAGATGTTTTGAAAAATGATTAACTTGGAAGAGCAAGATAAAGTTAAAACCTAGTATTCTTCTATTCGATACACATGTTTTTAGTACCAAAATTTCCTTTAGATGTTAATAGTCCTTTTACCCACAAGAGATCATTGACAACATAACACTTATACCAAATACAACTGCCCACTTAGGGGATCTATTCCTTATAAAAGCTTCTTACTGTCCTATTATAGCATATATCTGCTTTTAAATTAATTGAATTGCTGTTATTTTAGCGGGGGTTTTATTTAAGGAATGTGTCATATATAAAAATTTCTATGAAATCAGGTCATTATAAACACAGAAGTGTCCACGTTGACTTATTTCCCATGTCCACGAGACTTAGGTTATAGGTTTCTTTGTCCATGAGTAAAATAACTGAGCCATTTGATAGTAAATATGGCTAATGCTTTTAAATGAAAGCCTATTTTCAATCTAGAGAAATGCCTATTTAGTTGGAATTATGTGAACAGTTTACATTTTCTGCTAAAGTGTGTTCAAACTTAAGTAGTGCTTGTGTAATGAGCTAGTCTACATTAAGCTCTAATAATGGTTTGCCGCATGATCATCACAATGATAATGTGTGTAATTTATCACACCTGCCATCGAAGGAACTCTAAGAATTTCACAAACAGCCCCTCATTAATCTATTCATTTAGCTCCTTTCCTCTTGAAAGTTTCTAAAGCTATTTAAGAAATTATACACCAACCATAGGCAAGAGAAAGGTTTTGTAGGATTCAGTAAAAAGGAGAGTGAGGGACAGGATCACAAAGATGATACATTCCAAATGAAATTATCTGGAGAGTGGTCACATCAAATATATGATAGATTCTTGTTTTGTTAAATTGGGAAACACTGAAATATTTAGATCAGTTCTTTCTTTTAGAATTGGGGATCCTGTCTAGCTTCTTACTCATCCTCTGCCCCTGGGGATTTGAAGCACACTGAAGACCTGGAGGTCTACCAGCAACCCAAGTAATCCTTGGGATTATCCTGTAATGTCTAATTTGACATTCGAGGACTCATTTCCATGTAACTAAAATAGATGCTATATTTATAGATAATACACTTGTTATTCGAAATATCCTGAAGTAGTATTTATATTGTTTAATCATAAACCATAAAGCATATTCTGATATATTAGTTAATGTATATGTTCTTGGTTCTTTGAAAAAAATATTACTGGAGCCATCTTTTTTTAAAGGTTTTTATTTATTTATTCATGAGAGACACAGAGAGAGATGCAAAGACACTGGCAGAGGGAGAAGCAGACACCTGGTGGGGAGCCTGATGTGAGACTCCATCCCAGGACCCTGGAATCACAACCTGAGCAGAAGGCAGACACTCAACCCCTGAGCTACCCAGGCCTAGTGCCCCTACTAGAGTCATCTTAAAATGAGTGGAGAGGCTTCTGTAGAGAAACTGCCTCACCTGCTTTTGTTTGAGCTGGGCCAAAACTTTTGGACTGGGGGCACCTGAATGGCTCAGTCAAGTAAGAATTATGACTCTTGGTTTTAGCTCAGGCCATGATCTCAGGGTTGTGAGATCAAGCCCCACTTAAGACAGTCTCTCCTTCTCTCCCTCTGACCCTCCCCATCCCTCTCAAAACAAAAGAAAGCAAAACAAAACCCTTTGGACTGGGCAAGATACCAGTTGTTTTATGCAACTGTTTGAAAAGTCAGTTGGACAATGAGCATCCTGATCAGAAAACTGCTAGTTGTAGAATAGTTAAGTAATGTATGCCAGGAATAGTTTCGTTTGCTCGCACCAATGAAATAGTTGATCAATGTGTAACTCAAAGCAGCTCAGTCTGAGTATCAACTGATATTCTTTTTCTTTTATCCAAGTCATTAAATTGCCCCCCCTTTCTTTTTCCCCTTCAACCCCCCTCCTCTCGGTTTCACGTACAAACAGAAACACTATTAGGATTTCTATCTAAATATTTTCCTCAAATTGCAATTCTTTGATCCCAAATAAATGCCTGTTTGCCTTTCATTTTGGCTCTTTATTTTTCAGGATGACAGCTGGCATAAAATGTTAGGCTAGCTAGAATGTTAATAAATAGCAAATAATTGTTCTTTAATATTATGATCTCTTCATATAGCTATTTATGTCACCAGATTATTGGTTTTGTAAGCACTCACAAGACACTTCCATTTGACAGAGGTTATATAATTTTCACAAAACAAGAACCGTTAATCCAAGATTTCTTCAAGAATAATAATAATATTAAATAATAATAAAAATATTTTCAGGGACTAGAAAAAGGAAAGGATGAATAGGAAGAGCACATAGGATTTATAGGGCAGTGAAAATACTCTGTAGACACTATATGATGGACGTATGTAGCTACACATTTGTCCAAACCCACAGTATGTACAACAGCAAGAATGAACCATAATGTAAATTACAGATGGTTATGATGTGCCAGTGTAGGTTCATCCATTGAAACAAATGTTCCACTTTGGTGGGGATGATGATCATGGGGGAGATTATGCATATGCTTATGGGAAATTTATGTACCTTTCTCTCACTTTTGCTGTGCACCTAAAAGTTCTAAAAATATAAAGTCATAGGTGATGGGCCTTTCAGTCAGTATGCACAGGGCTCCACCTCTAAGGTAGAGCCTCAGGAAAGTTGCCAGATCTCAGGGCAGGTGATCAAATACCTGGATCATCTAGTGCCTGGGAACTTCAGTAGCCAAGAGGCTAGAGCTTGGCAGAAGAAAGTCCGTGTCTTTTCAGACCATCGCTGAAGCACTGACACAGGGTAGAGCCCATGGAGTCAGTGCTGAGAACAGATGTGTATTCTTGAGATCTGACAATGTGGTAGAAGGGAACGGTGCTGAAAACTACCACTGAATTATGGAGGAGTATTTTTGCTTCTCCCCACAGGAAATATTTCTTTGTGAAAGCTGGTTGAGCAAGAGCCCTTCTTACGTGGCTACATAGCTATTCTGGGAAGGGGTAACCTGTGAACACGTGGAAGCACAGCTACAGCACTTTGCTATTAGGGACACTAATGCTCCCACTTCCTTCAGCCACCTGGAAAAAATAGTTAAGTATTTTTTTAGTGCTTCTGAAGACAAAATTGGGAAAGATCTAGACAAATAAAGGCTAGCTCCTGATGCTAATGGAAGTAAAAGAACTGTCAATTTCCAATGAAATGGCTCAAGTATTTACTCATAGTCTTGTTCAGAATGGAAGATGTCATCCATCTTAAACTCCCGCCAGAAAGACTGTCTACTAAACTGTATTTAAGTGAATTTTTCTATTTAAGTGACTGTGGACATTGCATCTGATCACTAGGTGACAATCTGAATTGTCCTTTCTCAGTTACTGTTTCATGGACCTGAGCTGCCTTTTATCTTTACCAAACACACTTGAATTTGTTCTTGGGTACCCACTTTGTTCTGAACAGAAGGTTAACTTTCTTTGAAGGTCTGAAAAGTGTTCACAGTAGATTACAGTTTAAGAAATCCTAACCCGAACTATCCATCATCCCACAAAATGATGTTTGCAAAGAAGATTCTAGCCACACCTATAGTTTCCCTTTCTGAAAAACAAACTTATAAAAATAGCCCTACGATAGCTAACAATATTCTACTGTATACTAAAATTTTGCTAGAAGGGTAGATCTTATGTTACACATTCCTACTATATGTAAATAATAAAGGAGAGTACAAGAAAATTTAGAGAAGTGAGGGAATGTTTATTTTTTTTTCATTTTATTTATTTATGATAGGCACACAGTGAGAGAGAGAGAGAGAGAGAGGCAGAGACATAGGCAGAGGGAGAAGCAGGCTCCATGCACCGGGAGCCCGACGTGGGATTCGATCCCGGGTCTCCAGGATCGCGCCCTGGGCCAAAGGCAGGCGCCAAACCGCTGCGCCACCCAGGGATCCCCTGAGGGAGTGTTTATAGTCTTAATGATGATGATGGTTTCATGGGAGCTCATTTAACCTCAAACTCATTGAGTTGTATACATTAACTAAGCACAGCTTTTTACATAGCAACTATACTTCAATAAAACATTTTAAATAAAAATTCAAAACATAATTGGAGGATAAAAATAAACATTCACCTTGATTTAAGAAAACAAAATAGTTAAAAACACATAGTTATGGTCTATACTTAGAAAGAACTGCCCTAACAAAAAGAATTTAACTTTGCAAAAACATTCACTATAGGATTTACATATATATCACTTTATATCCATTTAAATTGCATATGTTATGTTAAAATATTAATTTAAAGCTCATAGGATGGGAGATAGTTTATACTGGAAAAATATTTAGATTCCTCTTTAAAAGTACTAAGTTTGGATGCGGTTGAGAAGCTGCAGAGCTCTGAGAGGAAGGAGTTGTGAGCAGATGTAGCCATTTAACTATGTAAATGTCAAAGCGAGCAGCCATCTATAGGTGAAGAGGTTTAGACAGAATAAAAGGTCTTCTTAATTAGAAAAGGACTATCCCATTTGAAAATGGCATATGTTGATATGCTTTCTGACTGAATGGAAACAGAGCCCCTACTTGTTTGCTCAATAATGTTGCTTAAAACTTGTCTCAGGCTTGGCACAAGGCACGCCTTCCTTATTTTCTATGGATATCAGAGTTGTCTGCAGAAGAAAACCTACAAAATAATTCAAAATTTAAGTAATTCTTGGGACTGGCTACATGCCTAGGGATGTTTGATCCCAAAACATATTAATTGTAAAAAGAATATTTAACAAACACTTGGGTAGAGATCACTCTGGTAAAATTTAGCCAGCTTATCATGTTATATAAAAGTAACTTTTATTATGAAACATAACATTATAGGCAAGGTTGAGTTCCCTGGATGTTCCTCTTGCATTCCTTTGTTCCCTTTCTCAAAAGATACTGATTAGGCTTAACGCATTTGTCAATGGCGTTCATGGTTCTACATGTTTACCTCTGTATTTACTTTCATTAGGAATGAACTGTATTGAGCTGTCTGGGTGGCTCAGCTGTTGAGTGTCTGCCTTCTGCTCAAGGTGTGGTCCTGGGGTCCTAGGATTGAGTCTCACATCGGGCTCCCCACAGGGTGTCTGCTTCTCCCTCTGCCTGTGTCTCTGCCTCTCTCTTTCTGTCTTCCATGAATAAATCTTTTAAAAAAGAGGAATGAACTGTATTATTTTGTATGCTTTAAGCTTTATGTAATGCTATCATGACACACATTTTTTACAACTTGATTCTTTTGCCATGATCTTGTGTTCTTTGATAGTCACCTTTGTTCATATATGTAAATACAGTTCATTCATTTAAATTGCCTTTAGTATATCACATTATGAATTTATTATAATGCGTTCATCAATGCACTGATTGGTAAATACTCAGATGTTCTTCTATCATAATACAACAATGTTCCCTTCTGTTTAGTCTTTTAACCATAGTCATGTTTCTCTGGAAATTGTTTTCACATTTAACTTTACCAGATATTGTCAAATTAATCTAAATGCATTTACCACTATATACTCCATCAAAAGAATGATTATTTGTTTGGTTTTATTCTTAACTACCTATATTATTGTCAGATTTTAATTTTTGTGTAATGTGGGTGAAATATTATTTTGTTAAGTATACAGTATCCTATCTTCTAGGAAGCATGAGCTTCCCATATTATTAAAAATAGTTATCTTCTTATATAACCTCTACTCACTTCTCTTAGATTGTTTTTATTTATTTTTTATTTTTCTTATAGATTTCTAAGATAGAAATACATTCTGGGTAAAATATGTGGCAACAGAAGCTAATAGATTTTTGGGAATAAATATATAGAAGTTTGCAAATCTTTACTGATAAATATAAAATCATATTAAAATACATTGAACAAGACAAAAATATATAGAAAGATAATTCCATGAACTGTATGAAAGACTAAGCATCATAAAATTGTCAATTTTCTCCAGAGGGCTCTATCAAATCAATGTAATTTCAATCAAAATCTAAACAGTACTTTTTAAAATGATACTTGATAATCTGATTCTAAAATTTATGTTGAACATGAAGAATCTGAAATAGCCAGGAACATTTTGCAGAAGAAAACCAAGCTGGACAGTGTATCAGCCATCATTCATGAATCATTCCAGGTCCTTGTGGCCTCCCACTCTTGTTCTAGTTACTTCTGAGGCATCTTACTATGCATGTGCTCCAACCTGACTACAACTCAGCTTAGGACTTGCTGTATCCTTTTTGCCTTGTGCCTCAGGGATTCCCTGTTCATGCCAAGCTTGTTCAGCTTCAATACACAGGCAACATGAAAACATATAAGAATAAATGCTAGATGAATAAATTTATTCCCTTTTCCCCCTGCATGGACTGTAGAGACTCAATGAGGCTCAACATACACGGCTTATTGAGAACGGTTCTGTATATCCATCTATCAGCTAAACCTCCTTCCTTGCCTCATGTCACTTGTCCCTCACTTCTCCTCCCTGAGATCACACTCTCCAGTAAAGTTGTAGTATATAAGCTTTCCACCTTAAGCTCTGTTTCTTGGAAAACCCATAGTAAGATGGAAGAAATGGCCTAGAGTATAGCCTACAAGCTAGCCATCACAAAACTATGGTGAAGACAATCTAACGTTGGTGCAATGATGACAAACAGACCAAAGGGATGGGCTAGAATGACTTAAAACAAACTCACACATAAAAAGATATTTAATAAATGATATAAGAATGTTATAAATTACTGGGGAAAAGATATACTATTTAATAAATTATGATGAAGCAACTCTTTACCATATGGGAAAAAATGCTTCCTTATCCCGTAGATAAAAGTCCTTTTTTATTTTATTTATTTATTTTTTTTGATGAAACACCTGAATAGGGAAAGCAAATCTTCAACCATTTATAGGAAAAAAATGGAGAAGAGGATCATGAATATGGAACAGTTCCTTTTATAAATATAAAAAGTGCAAACCCTAAAAGAAAGGATTGACAACCTAGCCTAAATTAAATATTCTAGTCTATCAAGCAACACTATGACACAATGACAAAAAAAAAAAGCCAACAAATGAAAGAAAAAGACCAAATATAAAATAAACAAAGGCCTAGTATCCAGAATCCATTTATCTTATGGGTATCTCATAGATAATAAATGTGTAAGAAAAACAACCTAAGAGAAAAACGTGAAGTATATGAATAGTCATTTCACAGAAGACAATAACTAAATGACCAAGCAACATATTAAAAGATGTTAATTCTAAAGAATGATCCAGGATATAAAAACTGTATGCTTAGTTATTGGTATGAGTGTGTGTGTGTGTGGTTTCATTCCTGATTGCACGTATTATTGTTAGATATTTAATTTTCACACAATCTATGTAAAACTATTCCTTTTTTAGTCAGCAGGAACATCATTGAAGCCTCATAAAGTTCTATGAAATAAGTATAATTAGTGTGCCATTTCACTGCTACAGAGACAGTCCCAGAAAAATCAAGTAACTTGCCCAAAATCATACAGCCAAAAAAGGTCAATGTCAAATTATAAAAGGGAGAAATTTGCCTGTAGGCTTTATTCATTTTTTTAAAAATTTTCCTTTTTCCTTTCTTTTTGTAACCACTATGCTATCCTCACTATGCTATGAATAGTGGCAAAATTGTTTCTTCTTTAATAATTCTAGTACCTCTTATTTATCCTTTTTTCTACCAGGCTTATTAAGACAACTGATACAATGTTAATAAAAGTTCTAATATCAGCATCCATTTTCTATTTCAACATTAAGGGAAATATCCCTAATATGCCAATCCTAGGAATGACATATGTTTTAAAATTCTCTAAGAGCAACTATAGACTATAGTATTAAGGGCAGTGGCTCTAAAGCCAAACCACCTGAAATTCAAACTGGTTTCTCTCTTTATCTCTGATATCCAAATTCTCCATTTATCTGTCTTTATGTGAAAGTGGAACTCAAACTACATGCAAGAGTCATTACAGGAGTCAAATATGCTAATACAGATAAAATACTTAGAATAGTGCCTGGCATACACTACACACACAGCAATAATACTTGTGATAGCTAACATTACAATCTTGGCCTAACCAGACTGTGATGACAAATATGAAGTTTATTTAAATTTATCATTATTAGTTATAGAGTTGGATTTTTTCTTATTTATTTATTTATTTTATTTATGATAGTCACAGAGAGAGAGAGAGAGAGGCAGAGACACAGGCAGAGGGAGAAGCAGGCTCCATGCACCGGGAGCCCGACGTGGGACTCGATCCCGGGTCTCCAGGATCGCGCCCTGGGCCAAAGGCAGGCGCCAAACCGCTGCACCACCCAGGGATCCCTTTTTCTTATATATTTATATTTATTATTTACCCCGATTTTCTAAGCATTTCCCCACTCCCTTCTCACATTTGACTGGAATGAGCAAGGTCAATTTATTTTGTTTTTGTCTATCCATATAACTTTTCAGAAGTTATATATTCTATATATAAAATATATGTTACACATATCTTAGAATTTACTGAGCACATTTGATTTGACAAATTCTAAATCAATATTAAGATCTCCAACTTTATCCTACAATAAAAGACCTTAGTAAACTTATTAAATCTGATTATCTCTGCCACCTCATATACATTTTGTTGTCTTGTATTCAATGTCAGCTTGTTTTTATATCTCTAAAATGAACCTGCACACACACTCTCACACATATTGATTTAGATTACTTACATGGTTACCAGATTCTTTTCTATTTTCTCTTGCTTTTCCCTTTTCTGAGATCAATTTCCTTCTTCTCAAAGAACTAATTTTTCCTTTTTTTCAGTGAGGATCCTCACAGTGGGTTAAGGGCAGGGACTTGTCACTGCTCTCTGACTCCAGGGCAGTGACTTCATCTTTGTCAAATATCTTTCCTGCAGAACATTCCTCTGCTACACTATTTACCTACTCCTAAACAATGTTACACACGTTACTGTAGCTTTAACATGTTTTGATATTGGGTAGGAACTTTGCCTATATATGCAAAATATATAATATTTATTATTCTTATGGGTTATTTTCTCAGATGCATTTTTTAGCTCATTTGGTTGATCTTGTTTGTACTTAATAGACAAAGTTGGCAAGAGTTAATACTTTCAAATTTTAATCAGCTTTTATGTTTATTTGAAAAAAATGACTTGTAGTTAAATTCATATTGATTCCAAATGATGGTTCTTGAATTTACTCAAATATTTTATATATTTGATTCTTAGAGTGAATTAAATTTCCCCTTGTCAATTCTCCAACTTCTTATCACTTAGAAAGTTTTAAATTTCTGAATGCTTGTTTTAGGATTGGAAATTTTGTGAAGTTTCTTAGTTATAATTGTTTTATTGGTTGGTTCCACAAACTTCTTATGTGAACAGTCAATATTTGGAAAATATGATTTTGTCTTCTCTTCTCCAATACATAGATCTTTCCTTTTCATTTAACTAATTTCTTTCATTATTTATAATTAATTGCCAGAACAATGTTAAGTAAGTGCAGACAGAGCAGTTCTGTTTGACTTCCTCCTGACTTTAAAGGAAATGCTGCTAGAAACTCACCATCAAGAGAACATTGACTATAGGTTTGGGTCACACATTCACCTAAATTGTATTCTGCTTATTTTTTTATCTGACTTTTAAAAATACACACATTTAATAAGGTGAAGAGTAAGGCTCCAAAATATTCCAGACAAAATAATTAGACAAAATATGCAAAAACAACTTATGAAATTTATGTCTCTACATTGATATATGATGGATTCTTTATCATGTATTAGATTACTACATGTACTAGTGTTACTTTTTGAGTCTGTAATTCAATAGTTCTTGTGCTACTCCACTCATGTGATGCACTGAGACTCATTTAATTATATTTCTGAAATTTTGGACATTTGAACATTAATAATAATAACAATAAATATCATTGAATAGGCATTACTTTGACTTAGATTCTGAGCTAAGTGTTTTATATGTATCATCTCAAGTAATTCTTAAAACAATCTTATTTATGTGGTAATACAGATGAGTAGAATGTGATTCAGGACTCTAAGAAATTTCTCAATAGTAGTTAGCCTAGTAAGTGGGAAGACTAGAATTCAAACATAAGACTCTTGGATTCAAGGTCAAATATAAAAGGTGACCAACCATCCCTACTCATCACTTCATGGGTTATTTAAAGCATAAGAGAAAATACAGAGCATCACAGAGTTGCCTTATCTACAAACCTATAAAGTGACAGCAAATGATATAAATTTTTAAAATATACTTAACAAGTACATTTTCAGCATCATTCAGGTCTTATATATCTATTTTTCAAAACTTTTTAGTAACACAGACATCATTTTTATGTACAAAATACATAGCAAGTATGGTAACACGATCCAGGCTGTTACTCAGGCATTTGCCTAACCACTGTCCATGGACAAGAATGAGTCTTCCACTTCTGTATTATGTGTTCTGGCCTTGGCCTGTTAGTTTACATTATAAAATAAGAGGGCTAGACTAGATAATTTATATATCTCTCTAAACCCACATGTAGATAGCAACTATAAGGAAAGAGGTAGCATAACACATCAGATGGAAAGGAAATATCAGAAACTGATTCTCAATCAAATGGCTCCCACATGTAAAATGGTATTTCCTATTTTACACTATGGACAACATAAATTCCAGAAAAAAGTCTTGAAAAGTAAGCCTTAACATTTTAGAAGAAAATATTTTCTACTATCTCAGTATAAGAAGAGATTTTTCAAAACATAAATGGAAAAAAAATAAAACTTTTAAAAAGACAGGTAGATTTGACTAAAATTCAAATTAAAAATAATATATTAATTTGTTAAAATAGGGATCCCTGGGTGGCGCAGCAGTTTGGCGCCTGCCTTTGGCCCAGGGCGCGATCCTGGAGACCCGGGATCGAATCCCACGTCGGGCTCCCAGTGCATGGAGCCTGCTTCTCCCTCTGCCTGTGTCTCTGCCTCTCTCTCTCTCTCTCTCTGTGTGTGTGTGACTATCATAAATAAATAAATTAAAAAAAAATAATTTGTTAAAATATAAATATATAAGACATTAAAGTATATTAAATTAAATCAAATATAAATATATAAATTTATTAATACATATCCATAACATATCTGGATATTAATATTATACACACAATGAATTTTTAAAATGTCAAAGATTGGGAGAATAACTAGGGTCAGTAAGTCAAATGCAAAAATCAATGCTGAATGGGAGATTTTTGGTAGATTTCAAAAAACAACTAGGATTGGGGTGCATAAGTGACTCAATAGTTAAGTGTCTGAGTCTTGAGCTCAGCTCTGGTCTTGAGTTTGAACCCTGTGCTGGGCTCCACACTGGGCATGGAGCCTACTTAGAAAAACAAAACAAAACAAAACCAATTTGAATTTTCCACACCAATTTATTTTTAATTAAGGTAATGGTTACTCTGCTTAATGTGAAGTTTCTTTTTGAGGTGATAATGTTTGGAACTAGATACGGATAGTTGTGTATCACCTTTTTGAGGTGATAATGTTTGGAACTAGATAGGGATAGTAAGTGTATCACGTGCCACTGAATTGTTCACTTTAAAATGGTTATTTTTTTGTTATTTAAGATGCTCCCCCACAAAAAAATTCGAAAATATTACATGAAAAAAATATCCTGTTGATTTAACCACTAAAACTATGTTCTCTTAAGTTAAATTCTACCATAAAAGCAGAGAACAATTTGATTATAAGTTTAAATATAGGTTATGATCATTTTAATGTACAAATATGGAATGGAAATTGATTATTCTAAAAGTCCGATAAGAACAAGGATAGCAAAAGCTAGAACATATCATCTTTACCAGATGTCTGACACACTAAGGCAGAGCATTGTTTGACTATGCACTATGCATACTTTGCACACCAGAGAAAAGGTTTGATTTCCACTGAGACAAGGTTAGATGACTACCAAAGTGTTTCAAAGCAGCCGTTTGTTCAAGGTCCAAGAGTTGTTCCCATTTCCTCCTTTTTTTACTTCTTTTCCTTTCTTTTTACCACCAATTGATTTACTGGAATCCCTAGACCCAGTTAACTATACAGATAATCCCACTTTCTCATTTCCCCTCCTCTAGCCCACTATCTGACACATAGGTCAATCAGATCAGATCATTCATAATGAGCTTCATTTAGAGCATTGAACTCACAGCCCCATTCCACAATAGATAGAGCAGGTCCTTTGTGCCTGATTTCCGGCTTCCAATCACATCAGGTGACAGAGGAGATAGGACTTAAATGCCATGAATTGTCTGATTCCAATAAAAATAATGATGATAGTGAAAGCATCTACCTCCAAGGTTACAGTGGTATTGTTAAAAAAAAAGAAATAATCTTATACTGTAAGGGCATAGTAAATTTTAGCTATTGTTATGATCACCATCATTAGCACAGCCTCAATGCAAAGCCTCTTGCCCATTAAAGCACCATATGTGTTTGTATGAATCTAACATTTTTTGAGTTATAAATCAGTGCAGTTGGAAGAAGAAACTGTAGCACCAGAACTCTCACTTACACACACACACACACACACACACACACACACATGCTCATGAACAAACTGAAGGACTGTAAGTAGATAAGTATTTCATACTGTATGCAACTGTGGGCATGGAAGGCTGCTATCTTTGTGTTGGGTGCTGGAGCCTGAAGTAGGAAAGGGAAGTGACACAAAAGACATATTTGTTAAACCAGGAAGGTTGGTACAGGGACCCCATGTACAGTGGCAGCTTGCTTGCACTGCTGCTTATTAATACAGGACAGCAGTTGGGCAACTGCTACCACAGTTCCCACTAGATCGACCTTCAGCTTTTCTGATTTCTGTCTCAGGAACTGTTTACTTACCCGGCAAAGGACAACCACATCAATCAAGTTGGAGCCTGGAAGGTAGTAAGAGGCCAGTAGAGTCTAAGTCCAACCTGGATCCAGTTACTGCCATGGGTTTGTCCTCACTCTCACCACTTCCCATCCATCTTCCATTACCAACTGCCTGTTGATTCACTAAGGTCAATACAAATATCTTTTGTGGTCCCCCCCTAACTTGGAACTCTCCAGTAAAGGGGATTCTTGGAAATATAATTCCACCTTAGCTAAATTGAAAGAATACAAATCTATCATAGTCCACCCCTAGTCAAGCTGGCATCCATTTACAACTCTTTTAGCCATACTGAACTTAATTTGCAATTAAGACAATCACAAAATCATGCTTCACCTAACGTAATGCTATCATTTGTCACAAAACCAAAATTACGCACACCGTCTCCTTAAAGGAGGCTACAAATGGCCCTAGTCTATTTTGGATGGATGCTTATTCCTCTTCTAGTTGAGTAACATTCCCTCTTTGATATTCTGAAGTGTAAATATTGAGATTTAAAATTAACCATTAATACATTTTACCGCAGATAATAGAAAAATGGGACAGGTGAAGAGAAAATAAAACAGTTACCATATACACAAATCTATTTTTATCAAAGTAAAGAAGAAATATGCATGACTAATACAGTCCCATTTCTGCCACTGGTCACACCGTCATAACTGGTATTTATAACTACCTTCTTCCACTACCTGTTCTATGTTCCCTTTATCCTCAGCAAGCATGTCAGCTGGTCGTAGTTATCCCACTTGCGGGATAGGTTTCACACCTTCATTCTTGAAGGGTCTCAACCATTAGCACAACTGCCTATATTGAGACACTAAAGTTTTTCAGACTTTAATCACAGGATGTTCAAGTATGGTGAGGCATACTCTAGATTAGTATACACATATTCTTTCTTATTACCATATACATATATATGTATACATAATTTTAATACACACACATGCATACATACAAAGGATTTAGTATAGGAATTTATGGGGGCTGGTTAAATAGTGTAAAAGCTGTTGTCTATGACAGGCAGCAAGGAAGGGCAGACATATGTGATGGTGGTGAGAACAGGGACAAAGTGAAACCCACAAACACAAGCTAGAATCTATGAGGATAAAGGGGAGCTCACATCAGCCCCTCACCTTCTCCCAGCCATCAATTTTGGCACTACAGGTATTCTTCAGAACATGCTGTTGCTTTTCAACCTAGATCTAAATATGCACCTGGCTGAGGAGTTAAAGAAGCCAAAGGATGATCCAAGTGAGCTATGCTAACTAGGAACTATGCATAGAAGGGAATTCTGGAAAATGTACTCCGGGCTTACCTAAATTGGTGCAATATGAATTTACCACATACTCCAAAGCAGGCAGAAAAAGAAAAGTTCATTCAGGATTGGAATGTAAGAGGCTTCTTATCTTCTAGAATTCATCTCCACTGTTTTTTCCTCCCAAGTCAGAGATATACTTCCTATTTTAAAGAGGAAGGACGCATTCCTCAAAGCCAAAATTATGCATTCTACACTCAGTTTTGCAACTCACTGAGTTTGTGACATTTAATAATTTACTTCAAAACTCTAAGGCTCTGCTTCTCTGCCTGTAATTGGGAAAAGTAAATCCAATCTATCCTCATTCACTAATTTGTTGATATAAGTAAATGAGATAACAGATGTTAAAATATTCTCTAATTTATAAAGAGTAACATACACAGAAGTAATAGAATTCTTAAATCTGTTTTCGCTTTTGTGATCAAAGACAGATGATGTCATCAGAACTGCAGTGACTATAATTGATCTTAATTCCTATGTAGCCCCAGCCCAGGTCCCAACATTTCAACAAGCTGCTGACTTCACTTGTGAGGCACTTTCCTTCCATGTGACCAGCAGGAGGAAATGAAATCCATTATACCCCCATGTAGGTGGTTAATTTGTTTGAACTGTCATTTAGCTGGGCCTTTGCTAGCTTCCTAATGATCTCCCTAGTGCAAGGCAGTGTGACTCTTGCATGTTACCTGTCATCAAAGCAGCTGTTTCCAAAGAGGCTATTTGCTTTTATTTTATGGATTAGTATCCTTCCATACCTTAATGGAAAAAAACATCACAATATAAAGACAAATCGTAAAAGAAAATATAGGAGGTAAGCTCCTGGATACCAGTCTTGGCTTGATTGATTTTTTGGCTTTGACACCAAAAGCAAAGGCAATAAAAGCAAAAACAAGTGGGACTACATCAAATTAGAAACCTTCCCCACGGGCACCCTGGGTGGCTCAGCGGTTCAGCGCTGCCTTCAGCCCAGGGCATGATCCTGGGGACCCAGGATCAAGTCCCACATCAGGCTCCCCACATGGAACCTGCTTCTCCCTCTGCCTGTGTGTCTCTGCAGGCTCCATGCAGGTAGCCCGAGGTGGGACTCGATCCCGGGTCTCCAGGACCACTCCCTGGGCTGCAGGTGGCGCTAAACCGCTGCACCACCAGGGTTGCCCTAAATAAAATCTTTAAAGAAAAAGAAGAAAAGAAGAAGAAGAAGAAGAAGAAGAAGAAGAAGAAGAAGAAGAAGAAGAAGAAGAAGAAGAAGAAGAAGAAGAAGGAAGAAGAAGAAGAAGAAGAAGAAAGAAAGAAAAGAAACCTTCCCCACAGCAAAGGAAAGCCTCAACAAAATGAAAAAGCAACCTATGAAATGGAAGAAAAATATTTGCAAGTCATATATTTAATACGGAGTTGATATTCAAAATGTATAAAGAACACACAACTCAATAGCACAAACAGCAAACAGAAATACTGATTAAAAAATGGGCAGAGGAACTGAATAGACACTTCCCTAGGGAAGACATACAGATGGCCAACAGGTACATGATAAGGTGCCAGATATCACGAACCATCAGGGAAATGCAAATCAAAACCACCTAAGGCATCACTTCATACCGCCTGAATATCTATCATCAAAGGTAAGAGATAAGCCAGTGTTGGTGAGGGTGTGGAAGGAACGTCTTGTGCACTGTGGGTGGGAATGTAAATTGGTGCAGCCACTATGGAAAACAATATGGAGGTTCCTCAAAAAATAAAAAATAGAACTACCCTATGATCCAGCAATCCTATTTCTTGAGGCACTTCCATGTTCAACAGCCAAGATAATGGAAACAACCTGAGTGTCTGTCAACAGATAAATGGATAAAGAGGCAGTGAGCATGTGTGTGAAGAGAGAGAGAGAGAGGGTTCATTCATGAGGAAAAAGGAAATACTGATGTTTAAGACAACATGGATGGACCTGGAGAGCATTATGCTAAGTGAAATAAGACAGAGAGACAAATACTGCATTGTGTCACTGGTATGCAGAATCTTAAAAAAAAAAAAAAGTTAAACTCATAGAAACAGGATAGAAAAGTGGGTTGTCAGGGGCTGGAGAGAGGGGGTTGGAAGGGAAAGGTTGGTAATACAAACTTTCAGCTTTAAGATGAATAAAGTCTGAAAATCGAATTTGTAACATTAACTGAAATTGGCTAAGAGAATAAAACTTAAATATATTCACCAAAAACATATGTGAGTGAAGGATACTAATTAATTAGATAGGGGGAGATGGGGGGATCCTTCCACAAATTTGAGAACACACACACACACACACACACACAGCACACAACATATCAGGCACTAGGCCCAAGCACTGTGGATGAAGTTTGAGGTGGAGATGATTGTTGAAATGAGAGGAAAGAAAGAGGGACACAGAATTTTTTGTACAAATTCAGAGTCTGGTAAGAAAAAAAAAAATACACAATACCACAAATAAGGTAAGAAAAAGAAATTGTTACTGGAGCCAAAAGAATAAGGATTTTGGTTCTCCGGCGGTGAGGATGAGTGGCATGATGAAGAATGATATGGTTCACATGGACCTTGAAGAATGTTCAGACTTTAACCCAGGGTGAGATATGTCAGTGTTAGAAATATGACACAGGCCAGAGGAGAGAGAAGATGTCTGGAAGAGCCTGGTGAGTATGGACTGGGATAGCTTGGCTAGAAGCCACAAGAACGTGGCTTGTGGACATCCCATGTAGTACAGGGCTGTCAATGCCTACCTACTCACGCAGAACTTACCCAATGAGCAAAAGTGAGTCATATGACCACCTGATACAGAGTCGATCTTAAAGGATTGTTCTGTCAACCATGGGGTAAAGAGACCAAAGTCTGGAAAAATATCTGGCTTGTGGTCAGTGCTCTACAGGGAGAAAAGGCTCACTATGGGGGGAAACTGGTCCAATAAAGGAACGTACGTGAGATGCAGACCACAAAGAATAAAATGAATACATTGTGTTGTGTCAGGTTTCTGTCCTTTTTATATTTTTTTAAGATTCTATTTATTTATTTGAGACAGAGCACGAGTGCAAGAGCGAGCAGGAGCCAGGGAGAGGGGCAGAGGGAGAGGGACAAGCAGATTCCCCACTGATCAGGAAGCCCAATGCCCCTAGGCTCCATCCTAGGACTCCGGGATCATGACCTGAGCCAAAGGCTGAGCCACCCAGGCACCCTCTGCCTTTTTAAAATCATGACCTGTTTCCATCTGCCATGAGGTATATTTCCTTGATCAAAAAAAAAAAAAAAAAAAAAAAAAAAAAAAAGAAGAAGAAGAAGAAAAGAAGAAGTAAGGGGCCAGGAATATTAGTGCAGCAGCATTTTTTTTTTAATATTGCTTCTGAGAAAAGATATTTAAGGCAACTACAAAAGAATTAAGATTCTGTAAATACCCCATGAGCCTTATCCGCATCATTTTGGCTCTGAAGGATTTGCATGTGGAGGATCACTTCAGGATACCGAGGTAGTAAGGGAACACCGCTCTGCTCTGGGAACGCCTTCAGGTTACCCACAGGGGAGCACAGCTGAACCATCAGCTCACCTCTCTGGCCAACAGTAAACATCATAGCATACTTAAAAGTTGAATGAGTCACAATATCTACTCCTCAAAACACAAGTGAACCACCATCCAAAACTGTGTTCACTGAGGTGCACCGTCACCTGTGTTTTTCTGTCTTGACACTAAATTAATGCAGCACGAGAACTGGCTGGAAGCCATCCTCCCATTTTACCCTCATCACTGGCTTCTCCCATTTCATTTTTATCCTTATAATTTCCCAAACGTCCCATGCTGTTTTAATTATGCATGCTTCTATAATTTTGCACATGCCACATGCTTTTCTCTTTGCCTAGAGTACTGTAACCCTCCACTCAATCTGTCTGAACAATTATTATTCCTCCTCAGGAACTCAGGAACTCCGTTCATTCTAGGACATCTTCTCTGATTCAGTCAAAGTCTCTGGAGAAATATTTAGACAGTTATTCACTCCCTTACCTGTTAAAACTGTACCAGGTGCATACTTTCAGTGTTATACTTATTCACACACTGAGTCATAATTATCAATTCATATAGATCCCTCAGCAAGGATATATTATTCCATTGCCATATTTTATTGTCCTCCCCTTGTTTATCCTTCACCTTATCTTTCTGCCCAGCTTTGAACTCAGAGTATTTTATAGTATAAACCTTTTATAGATTACTTTAAATCATTTTTGTTGCAAGATGAAGTTTATACAAATCAATAAATGTGTGAACCAAGAAATAAACTCTCCTGTTTTCAGTGCAATCCTTGAGACAGCCCCTGTCGTGTGGTGACCTCTGATGTCCCTTAAGGTAGCAGCATAGATAGCATATTGCAAGTGCTCAATCAGTTTCGGTTCAAAAATCAAACCATAACTTTTCTTTCAGAGTACTTTCGGACACTTTGATACAAATAAATTGGCATTTCCATCTTAACTGAAATATTTATTGAAAGGAAAACTCACAAAAAAAAAAAAAAGAAAGGAAAACACATGCTTTTCAATGTCAATAAAATGTTATCCTGCTTATGGAGATAAACAAGAACATTTCTCAAGGTTCTTCTCAGTGTGGTCAAATAGACCCACTGCAGGTATTCTTTATAACAAGTACATTCCGAATCCTCATGCTAGAGAAAAAGGGGAAAAATAAGAGAAGCATGCTACGCTAATGGGAACTGACCACCTATTGCTTTAAAATCACCTCTCTGCATACTGTTGATCTCATGTCTCCCTTCTTTGGCATTCAAAACAAAACAAAACAAAACAAAACAAACGACAACAAATTTTAAGTTCATTTAAAAAGTACATAGGAATTTGAAATAAATAAAACCCTAAAGATGAAGAGGGTTGTGTTTCAATCGACTGCTTGGCTTAACCAGGTTGTAGTGTTTGCTTTTTTATAACTGGTTACTGATGCAAATATATCTGATGAACTAAAGAGTGTACACCTGTACAAATGTGCATTAGAACTTCAAGAAAGACAGTAGATTGGATATTCATCATGATGCTATAATCACATGGTACATAGTTTTAAAATAAAATAATCCTCCAAAAGGGACCTGTGTTTTACTAATTAATAATTTCAGCAAATAATAACTGAGGATCTGCTTTGTGCCACTGTCTTAGGCTCTGAGAATAGAGCCATGAACAAAAAAGATGACGTCCTTACTCTCATTTAGTTGAAGTGCTAAGTAGAAATCTATAAATAAATGTATGACTCATTTGTAGGTGACAATGATATGATGAAAAACAGATCAATACAAGGGAATAAAGAGAATTGCTGTGTTATTTTAGACCAGCTGGTCAAAAGAAAAGTCTCTCTGAAGAGGTAACCCAAGAGCAGAAAAACATCTAGGGGAAAAGTTTTCCTGGCAAAGGGAACAGCACATGCGAAGACTTTTATACTGTTTGTCTAGAAATTCCCTATGCATTACTTCAACTCACCTGATTGGGAGGAATTATCAAAAGAGTTGGTGTACATAAATAGCTTCTGTCTCAGGTAATCAGAATCTCCATGTTTTCATCATGAAAGAAACCCTTTCTTCTTCTTCTTCTTCTTCTTCTTCTTCTTCTTCTTCTTCTTCTTCTTCTTTTTTGGTTTGGTTTTATTGTTGCTGTTGTTCTAAAAGTCTCCAAAGAGGCATTCTTTGAGACCAATAATATTGTATTGTTAATAGGAGCTTTGAAAATATTAAACTTCCCTTTTGGCATCTTGCTCACTTCTTAATTGTCTTTCTCTTAAACAATATAACAGCTTAACATGCAATTGTAGAAAGAGTGAAATAATAAAATAAAAAAGAATCAAGTGCAATGTGATGAGAGAGGTAGTACTGGCCCAGAATACTGATTATTTGCCAGCCACTGATTATTTACAAATCTTTCCTTAAAGGAAGGGTGAAACCAGTTAGTGAAGTCAGGCCTGTAGCAGCCCTCTGCCTGCCTCAAACTCCAGCAAACATCAACCTTAATTACTGATTTTAAAGGAGTCAGCGCTGAATAGGGTCTCACTATTTATGAAGATGATGGCAAAGTTAAAATAATAGAGAAACTGAAAGTTGCACCTTTAATGGGAAAATATGCAGGGTTAAAACTGTCATCGTATTAGGACAAACTGGATACAAAATCATTTCGGAGATTGATGGCATGTCATTACAGGCTTGAAATATCTGCCTTATTCCTTTAAATTTATATTTTGATCAACCACTTAGGCTGGTGACATATTAAAGTCTATTAACCTCAGTTATTTTGTCCTCTAAGTAACTTTGGGTAGTGCAAGAACAACTTTAAAATTGAATGGATTTCTTTCTGCAATTTAAGATATGCTATTTGACCTTTTATGTTTTTAACAGAAATGCTTAGTTATTCTAAAAGTGGTTTGCTACACCATCATATTGGCCATAAAATATTTCTTCCCGTAATGTCCCTTTTGCCCTTTCTCTTCATCATTAGCATGTATTTTATACTTTCAGTTCCATGCCTGAGATCATTTCCATGGAGAGACACTCCTAGATCATTTGTGAAATCGAAATACTATGCCCAGGACAAATTCGTGGATAAGAAAAACATTTAAAATTTTGAAACGTCTTTTTATTGATCTTCCCTAGGCTCAAGGTACAGATATAAATAACGGGGCAGACAGGGAGGGAAAGGAATGAGAAGCAGAGAGAAAACCTGGCCAAAGACCTCTGACTATGGAGGACAGTGAGAAGAGAAGCCTTGTACTGTGAGGCACAGCTGGGCTACAGGAGGGAGACAGAGCCGGGGCCAGAGTGAGCACAGGGAGGTAGGCAGGCAGCCAGGCTTGTGGACGGTGTGAGCCTTCTCTCCGTATCTCACCACTTTGTTTGTTTATTTTTTATGTTTTTGATTGGAGTTTGATTTGTCAATGTATAGTATAATACCCAGTGCTCATCTCATCAAGTGCCTCCCTCAGTGCCGGTCACCAGTCACCCCAACCCCCCCCCCCCCCGCCCACCTCCCCTTCCACTACCCCTTGTTCATTTCCCAGGATTAGGAATCTCTCATGTTTTGCCACCCTCTCTGATTTTTCCCACTCATTCTCCCTCCTTTCCCTTATAATCTCTTTCACTATTTCTTATATTCCCTGTATGAGTGAAGCCATATGATGATTGTCCTTCTCCGATTGACTTACTTCACTCAACATAATACCCTCCAGTTCCATCCTTAATGGGTGTGGCATCACATTGCCTTGAAAAAGAATTTTAAATGATGCCTCAATGAAAAAGTGAGCAATTCTTCCTTACCTCTCTGTGGCTACACTAGCAGCTACTTCTGAAAGCAGGACATCGGCCAATGGGCCTTGAAAGCTAACGATCAAACATCATGAGAGACAAGAAGACCAGTTTCCTAGCAATTCCAAAGATAATGTGCCAAAGGCCTGAACAAGAGCAGAGACAGAAGGGAAGAAAAAGGTAAGATTGAAGAATCCTGGGTATATCCGGACAAAAGTTTGAGAATGAAGATCTGAAGTTCAAAGTTCCACTGGTAACAGAAAGGTCACATATCATGAGATCGGTAGGTTGAACTGCAGAGCATATATCTCAGCAAACTTTAGGTAATGGTTCTGTTCAGAGACAGGGCACAAGCATCCAGAAGACTAGGTTTTATGTAAAAGCTCCCTATTTTTAATTTGACTTAACAATTCAATTAACATTAATTTATTTAACTTTTAATGCAAATATAATTTTTATTTCTTTTTATCATGGCATTTCCGAGCTTTATTGGGGCAGGCATAATATACAAAAATCATGCCTTTTTAATTTCTATGCATTTTGATGAGTTTGGACATACACATATACCTAGGATATCATCACCATACTCAAGGTTATAAATGCATCCATCGTCTCCAAAGGACTTATGTCTCCTTGCTTCCTCTTTTTTCTTTTCCATCATTTCTTTTTCTTTTTTTAAGAGTACTTAATATGAGATCTATCCTCTTAGAAATTTCCTAAGTGCAAAACATTGCATTCTCCAAGGCTGTATAATGGATCCTTATCGATATGAGATCAAACTTCAATATGAGGTAAGTCTATATTTGCAAAATTTATCCCTTTACATCAGCCAGTATTAAGAGAAAATTGCCAGTTTGGAGAAGGTCATGAAAACTGTACATTTAATCCCAGTAAGACTATCTTTAAACTGTCCTGTGACCTTGGACAATTTAACTCCCATTTCCTCACTTCAATGTCTTTATCCATAAAATTAGAGTGTAGACCAGGTGATTTCTGAGGTCCCAAAAGTCCCAATATTCTATTATTTATATGGGCTGACCAGAGATCTCACTTTGGAATTGGAGAACAAAAAGTTGATGTCAAGTGTATACCAAAGCTGGGAACTTGAGAAGCAATAAATAAATGTTTATAATTATTTTTATTATTTCACTTTGGCTCATTGCTTTCTTTCTCTCAAACATTCTAAAATGATCACTGCTTTAAATATTTGTATGTCATTTCTCTTATGTAAGATGTTGTTTAAGATTAAAATTAAATTTACTCAATCATTTCTCTAAGTTAGGAAATGGAAAAATAGTGTACATATTTTTGTCTGTGTTTCATTTAGCCTTCAGTACATTTTGCATATAAATTTCAAGAAGGAAAATAACCTTCAAGACCTTCAATGCATGTGTGAAGGTGTATCTCTATAGAACTGTTTAAATAAATTTTCAGATGGCAAAGACCCTTACAAAGCATTAAGCTTGGGTCCTTGCCTTTATAGAAATAATAATAGCCAAGACTGCACAGTCAGGTAATAACTTATGACATAATCAACAGGAGTGATGTGATTTCTGATTTAATGCAGAACTTATTCATAAACAATGTCTTGCAGGAAGACATAGTTTGAAAATAACAAATTCTTTATTGATTTATGTATCTTTTTCTGTACTTGGGAGAACTGACCGCTTGTTAAACAACCATAAGAGTACATTGTTACTCTAGAGAACTAAAGTTTATATGGCTACATTTTTCTATACCTTTTGAAAATACTTAAGAAATTAAGTTTAGAATTCTATGTATATGGTTAAGATTGCTTACCAACTATAATTATTTAGTACATTTTACATTTTTAAAACAATTTGGTGATGGGAGCAGTGTGAAATATAAGACAAATCCTATTCCTGTCATGAGCCCAGGAAGGAAGAGTGGTGCATGCGCCTGTGTGCTCACATGCACACACATCACAAGGTAACTACAAAGGGCTAAATTGCACAAAACCAACAATCCAAGTAGTCAGAGGGTAGAACAGGAAACAGTGAAAATTAGGGAATTCTCCTTTGAAACACGCAGGGCTTGAACTAGAGCATGAAAGAATGGCTAGGATTTGGAGAGGCAAGAGAGAGTGGAAGGACAGAAGGACATTCTTGGGGAAAACAAGGAGAATATGATCAATTTGTTGCCTGCCTTAAGCAATTATTAATTAAATATTAATTATTGGGAAGAGGATTCATGAAGAGAATTGTTTCTCCTCTTGATCAGAGTGTAGCAAATGCATTGAACAATAAAGCAAGTGTCAGAAGGCCATCCTAGTGGGTAAGGGGCTTCATCCAATAAATAATAGGGAGTTATTAATATAGGAACAATCTATTAAAGACAAAATATGGCAATGCCGTGAAGGATGGACACACTGTCAAGAAAAGGTAGAGGCCAGGAGACTAGCTAGGAGGCTCTTGCAGAAATATCAGCACAAAGTGAAGATGGTCCAAAGTGAGAGTAGAAAAAAAATGACAAAACTTAGAATTTTAATGGAAACACTGCTGACATTTAATTGCGGAACTACTGGAAAGGGTAAAGAAGAGAGAACTACCAAAGTTTATTACAAGATGTGTACTTTAAAGACTAAAGGAAAATCAGTAGTACCAATTTTTAGGAAGAGAATCTAATTTAAGGTAGGTGTTGAGACAGGAGATATGAAGTGTTAGAGGTATTGTATAAGGGAGGGTGTACACACAATATTGCACATAATTTCAGGAGATGCTCAGACTTCACTTCTTTATCTAAATCTAAGGGAAGCAGAGCTTACTTTAGATAACTAAGAGCATAAGGAAATGACAGTAGATAAAAGATAATATCTACTACTTATTTTGCATCTATTATATGCCAGGAATTATTTGATTATTTTGCATACATCATTTTCATACAGTGTTTCCTTTAATCTCCATAATAATCGGCGGTGTAAAAATTTTCTTCTTTTGCAGAAAAACTACCAAGGAGCAGGAAGAAAATAAGCAAACTGAGGAAGCTTGTATCTGAGGCTTCATACATCTTTACCCTTGTTAAAAACAAATTATTCTGGCATTTGTTAAAATGTTACCATTTTACTTGAGATTGCTGCAATAAGGGACAGAAGGTGAACTTAACTCCAAATCCAGCAAAGACAGCCCATTGGATTTATATCCAATGAGCAGAGAAAGGGGGTCAGTGAATGAAAAATTAAGAGCACTTTGATTATATATCAAGGTTAGGAGAATTCTTGCTAAATCAGATTCATTATAAAGGCAGGCCAAGGTCATTAGATACCAAAGATGGGGGATATTCTCAATAAACTTGCTCTTCCTTGCTAAAACTAGGCTCAGTATGCCAAGGCAGGGCCCATGGATGAAGCCAAATCAAAAAGACAGGACTCAAGGGAACCTGACTAAAATTTGATCAAGGAGGGAGTCTTTGTCGACTTCTTCACTTCGCATTTATCTCTTCATTCAAAAATAATTACTGAATTCTAATTATATGACAGACACTGTGTTAAGGATGCTGAGATCAATTAAACAGGTCTGTCCCTGCCATTATGAAGCTTGGATCACTGATGCTCCCCCTATATGTCTCATCTCAGAGATCGTCTCTCCTGTGAAGACTTGCCTGGATCCACTTCACCTAGATCTACATCCCCCATCATAGACTTACCTGTCTAAGAGATAGTTTCCTGTTTAATTGTTTGTGTATCTTGTTAGACTACAAGACCTGTGAGGATGTTAACTATGCCAGTCTGGTGCCCTCATCCCCAAGTAACTAGCACTAAGCCTGGCCAAGTGGTAACTCAGAGAACAGTTGGCAAGGTTTACAAAATATAGATAATAAAAGCCAGAAACAGATACATGATGTCAAAAGCTAACCAAGAGAGATGTCACGGATATGCGGTTTCCCAGAAATAGGACTACAGAAAAAGTCAAGTCAATGAGGAATTGAAAATACACTATCAAAAGTAGGAGTCCCAAAATCCTTCTGAGTTTCTGAAATCTGAAGTTCTCAGTGGGCCAAACAGAAAAAAAAGGTGGGATTTCAGATATAATTCTTTAGAAGACAGAAAACGGACCTGATCCCAAAGCAAAGGACACTTGATTCTGTGAGCATCTATAACCCTTTAAGCTAATAGAAGCTCCCAGAGCTCCATTCATTTCATAGTTTAGTAAATTTTGTTCTCTGAACCTCATTTTCCTCATTAGTAACATGTGGGCCAGGAATGGGGAGAGGGTTGGCAGTGCAATATATGAATATATAGTGCAAGCAGAAATTCATAAGAGCAGAAATTCTAAGTCTATGATTCCTTTGCCCACGTGTGTGTTTTGAGGCAGTAGAGGATTATCAAAGGAGTTAATTAAAGAAATGGTGACATGGGATTGTGGTGGATAGACGGGTCTACATAGTATACTAGCACATCATTTTTATCTTTGTATAGCCAGTTTCCAGCACAACCATTTTCTCATTTTCTAAATGAAAGTCAAATGATAGAAGAGCTTTGAAACACAAAAGGATAGTTTATTTAGTAGAAAGCATCTGGACTCTGAAGATCAACTGTCTGGGGTCAAGTCGCTAGCTCCTTTACCTGCTCGCTATAGGCAAATGCTTATTATTTGTCATTTCTTGTTCATGTAGTTTTTATAAATAACACAGAAATTAATGCCTGTGAAGGAGTAAGAGCATTACCTGGCACATAATAAAAGCTCAAAATGCTTATTACTATAGGGAAAGAATACCAGAAAAGGTTGCATAACAAGTGTCAAGCATGACAAGGCATGCTTGTGCAAGGCAGTTTTACATAAATTATATCATTTGATTCTAACTATAAGAAGGTTGCAGATCAGAAGTCTAACTAACATCCAAGTATTTTCTCATATCCCTATGTCTGAGCATCCCAGTGATTCCACTCATCTGAGTACATGTGAGGCTATACTACAGGTCATTCTGATTCTATTACTTGAATCTTATAATTAGCAGTATGAAAAAAGTATTGAATTAAAAGCAAAAGAAATTAAGAAGACTCTTCATTTATGAATCTGTATCATCTTTCCCATGTTTTATATTGTTTTTCTATAAATTCAATGTCATGACTGACTTTTCTATGTCTGACTCACCTCGTTGAAATGACAACTTAGTACATAATTACCTGTATGGATAATTCAAGCCCATATTTCTATTTCCCTTAGTAGCACTAGAATGATATTTCAAGGTTAAATGCTTCTAATGTTTGCTAAATATGAGTCCAGATGGATTTCCTAGTCAGTCTGTGTCAATGTTCATAAACAACTTAGAATTTAGGTTTTTACCTATCTATTCAGCATAAATAGCACAGATTTACTCTTGTTAACCCAAGTTTGAATAATGATTTAATTTTTTTATTACTAATGACACAGTAATATCCTATAGCCCTAAAAATAACACCATCTTACATTGTCTAAAAAATAAAGTACAGTTGGATCAGGATAAGAATTTTTTCCTGACTTTTATTTCCTCCCAAATGATCACTTCATGTTGAGAACTGTTTATCAAACTCCAAACAAAAATTTAGAGTCTAAGTGCAAATATAGAGCACCTGCATGCTTGAGAGCAATAATTCCAGGGCAGGGAGGTGGGTGTGTGAAGAATTGGACAACATGAATGTTATTTATCCTCACTTCTGTGGTTCTGGAGATCCTATACCTTTAATTATTGACACTTGCATTGTAGATTTCAATTTACAGCAAAATAGTCATGTTATTATGGCCTATAATAACCCTATAAATATGTTTCAGTTTTTTTCCCATCAATAAACCATGAAGCTGAGGTGCACATCACAGAGCCAGTAATAGGGTTAGGACCAAACCCTCTGAGTCCCCTCCTATGCATTACTACCCCTACCTCTCTTTTCCTGGTCCTGTCCTGCTAATCCAAACATCACTCTATTTCACTATTTTACAATGATTTTATGTGTCTTATCTGGGTTTTCAGTGAGACTACTTGGAACCACGTGTTAATAATGCAGACCTGCATTGTAAGAGGACCACTGAAGTAAGGCCCATGGCTCCTGAGTTCAACTCTTCGTTGTTCTATTTATTCCTCAACATTTTTCATTTCAGAAAAATTCAGTTTTGTTTCTTCATCCCCAAACTAAGAGCCCTAGACAACTGGTCTTATTTGCATTGATGAGCTGCATAAAAGGCGGTTAATACTTGATAGATTTGACAACAGAATATCATGTGCACTTTGCTCTATAAACAGCAGCAGATGCCCAGGCTTCTGGCCAAGGATAGAGAAGAGAAATTCCTAAATCCCTCCAGGTCAGTGATTCTAAACCTTGCTGCACCTAAGAATCACCTAGGGAGCTTTTGAGACATACCAATGCCCAGGCCCCTGCTCCAGAGAGCCAGATTTAATTGGTCTGGCATGCTGCATGAGCACTGGGATTTTTAAAACCTCCCTGAGTGATTCTAATGTGCAGCCAGGGTTGAGAAACACTAACTTAAGACATAGCCTAGAGCAGTACTCCTCAACAGAGGCCTCACATTAGAATTCCGCAGGGGGACTTTTAACAACTCTGATGCCAAGACCCCATCCAAGGCCCAATTAAATTAGAATCCCTGTAAATAGAGTCCGGACGTTGAGTAGTCTTTAATGCTCCACAGGTGATTTTGCCGTGTAAAATCAAGTTTGGGAGTTCACTGATCTAAAATCCTCACAACTCAATGTGTGGTCTATAGATTTGCCCCCTCCCCCAAGAAACAAAAACAAAACAAAAAACAGACTCTGGCACCTAAAAATTGAAGAGATTCAGGCTCTATAGATACACCGAATCAAAATCTGCATTTTAACAAGATCCCCAGGTAATCAGCATACACATCAAAGTGTGAGAAGCCAGGTTCTGGATTGCTTTTCTGAAGACCTGAGGGCAGTGTTAGCTTTCCCCCATTCTTCATTTCTTATCTGATCTCAAGTTTCATGTGAAAATGTACTACTGGCTAGGAGCACTAGAATAAATTGCTTACCATGTATGCTTAATTGCTACACAGTTAAAAAATGACTTCTTATACCTAATTTTCATTAAATAGTTTTCTCCTAAGCCAACTCCTGAGCTTGAAATTTAGGACTGTACATAAAATCTAAAATAATTTAACCATTTTCTTGCCAACAATTCACCATCTATTCCCATCCCAAGCATGATCCACGCCTTCTATACTCCTACCTGTGTACCCATTCCCACATTCCAAGTTAAAGAACATCCTTTAAAACTCACTTAATGCTATTGCTCCATGAAGATTTCTCTAATTCCACCCTATCCCCAAGGTAGTAATAATCTCTCCTAGCACAGAATATTCATAGTACCCTGTGCCTCTCTTGTGGCCTGTTTTACATTCCTCATGTCACTTTTCCAGACTTGTTTTATGTCCTCTATTAGATGATAAGATAAGTAAGGAAAGAATCTATGTATAATTCACTCGTATAAAATTCACGCTATCTTTCTCAGAGGTATATGTATAGTAGATACTTTTTTTTCTTTCTTCTTACAATTTTTTTTATGCTTAACCAGTTCAAGCCAGCCTTCTGGTACAGATAGTCATCTGCCTTTCCCTCTGAACTTAAAAAGCTTTTGCTTCTCTCTGCTCACCCACCAGCTCTGCCCTGGATGGATAAGCATTTTACAAAGTATGGTCTTTGCAGAATATGAATTTGAATTTATGAATCTCTAAGAAAGATAATGTATGGGGGCAGTACAAAAATTTTATTCACTCAAACACCTTCTTTAAGGAACTTTTCACAGGCATTCTCTGCTCCACATGACACATATGGGATATTTTTAATAACAGTGAATGAATGATGCGCCATCCCAGATCAATTTAGGACTCTTCAGGCTTTCAAGGCTGACCTAGATATATCAACTTTCTTCCTTTCCAATGAGAACATAGGAGTCCTGGCCAAAAGATTCAGAATATCACAACAGTATGACCTCAGACTGAATGGGTGGAATTTTGAGACCAGATAGCAAGAAAACAAGAAAATAACAACAAAAACATTTTGATAGTTAATGCTAAGGAATCTCCTATGCTACAGGTGGATTAACTAAGAAGCTAAGGAGCATACTATACATTATGTCTGAGAAATAATGTACTTAGTGAATTTAAACTCACCTAGGAAAAACTTGTACTCCTGATGATCTTGAATGTATTGTATCCTGCCCTTCTTCCTTGAAAAATATGAAATAAAAAGAAAAAGAGGAAGTAATTAGAAAAATACTTTCATCACCTCCAAAGTCTTAGAAGCTTCTGTTTTTGAGAAACAACAACAAAGAAAGCCGCAGAGCTAGCTGTAACAGATGGTACTAATTAGTGTCTCAGAATTCATTAGAAACCATGTCAAAGTTGACTGGCTATTTTGCAAAAATATGTCTGATCAGTTGGTCTAAAACTACTTTCATAAATATATTGGGATATTCCATACCATTTTATAAATGTTGAAAAACATTCAAAAATGTTGAAAAATCCAGAAGAAGAAGACATAGCGATGTAGACACTATTTTGTCATTATTTCCCTGCAAGAACAGGTCTTTGTCAAAGCCAGTGATAAAGTATCCCTTCATTTCCTGTTAGATGACTTTAGAATGGAGGAACAAAGGATGGAGGGGATAAGTAGCTTAGTCTCTATAGCTAAAGGCTAAGAAAAAGAAGTCAGATCTATTTATGTCTTTCTAATATCTATATTTATCTCTCTTGACTCCATATTCCAATCCTGATGATTAAATCCTTAGTTCCTGCTTCCCACAAAAGGATAAAAAGATATCTCTGGAGGCTTTTTTATTGACAATTCCAGAAGCACATGGACTAAAATGATAAAGATCCTTGGTGTAGAAATGTTTCATACTGTCTTACTTTGTCTTTTCAAATGTTTTTAAAATAAAGCTTCGCTACCTCTGTATCATAGGTTGCAGTGACATTGAAAAATCTCACCTATCATATAGCTTTCCCTAGCCATAAGCCTTTATTTTTCAACAGTTTTAATTACTCATAAAAATCTCTGCCAGTTGAACTGTCAAAGGATTTAGCAACATTTTTGTTACCATTTGGACCAGTGTTTCCTAAGCTAAGATATATACTGAAATAAACTTATGAAATATGGATGCCCGGGTCTTACCATCAGAGATATATAATGTGGCCTGGGAATCAATATTTTTAAATCTTCCTATATAATTTTAAGATGCAAACAAGGTTGAACAATAACAATTTTGATCAAACAGGTCAAAAATTAATTTCAACAACCTCTTCAAACCTTAGTGTACTAATAACACAAATCCTAATCTCTGCTTCACCATTTTTTTATGTCAGATTTTTTATTGGGTACTCTCCAAGTTCAGAAAATTTTTCTGAACATCAGACAATAAGTCTGAATATGGATGACCTACTTAACAGGGCACTGATAAATAATAGTTAATACATGTTCTACAAAAATTCCAAAAAGAGAAGGAAACAGAAATACACCATTACTGCCACTAAGGGGGCTACCCCATTAACTCTTACAGCCACATGAAATGCTCACCATTTGTTTCCAGCATTAGGAATGTAGTTCTAATAGCCACTTTTTCCCCTCCATTAATTTCAGATACTACTACTCGTCCTATAACATATTAAGACTGAATTCACATTTCCTTTTTTCTTTGCCTTTTTGTATTTCCATGGAAGTCACAATAATAGATGATTTTAAATAATTATGATCAGTGCCAGCATGAACTTGTGAATCAAATTATAGAAACTTTTTAGAAGTCTTATGAATAAAAATGACTGTATAAACAATGTAAATTAATGCAAACAGAAATTTGCTCAATGTGACATTCATGTAGCTTCTCCTTTTGGACTCCATGTGCTCTGCGGTGAAACACTGGCTATATTATACGCCACATGGAAAACATCCAAGATGGATAGCCTTATAAGAAAGTTATATTTGCAGGAAATAACTTTCAGTTGTTGAAAAACAGCTCCAAAAGTAAGAAAAGCCATTAATCAGGGATAGGTAGGTTCAATACCAAAATAGAAACATAATTATGAACTATAGTGCTTAATTATCCCCTCTTCCAAACTGTGGAAGATGCTTTTTGTGCAATGCCCTAAGGCTATCTCACCAAAATCCAGGTAGATGAGGTGATGGGTGAGGTGATATGGATTAAGTGATGAGCACTAGGTGTTTTGTTTTGTTTTGTTTTGTTTTGTTTTGTTTTGAGCACTAGGTGTTGAATGGAAGTATTGGTTCATGAGATTGTACACCTGAAACTAATATTGCACTGTATGTTCACTAACTAGAATTCAAATAAAAACTTAAAGAATTATGACTTGATATTTTTCTCTAAAAAGGGGGAAATCTAGGCAGAATCAATTATTAAGTTCCTGGTAGCCATTAGGCTTCGGAAATCAAATTATCACACTGTCTTTTTTTTTTTTTTTTTTTGAGAAAAAAGACTGCAAGTGACCTACTCGATTCAACAATCCAGCACAGAACACATTTTTCTACACCAAGACCATACAGCTGTCACCACTAACAAACAGCTCCATGGTAATCTCGAATTCCAGCCACTTATTTTGTGAGAGAGAAGATAAATGGGAAAGAGACAATCATCATTACTCATCTACCTTGCTGGGATTTCCATCTTATTTGCTCCTGTTTCCTCCTCACAGGCATGTCGAAAGATAGATGGGAGACGGTTTGCCAGACTCATTTTGAGAAATCACTGATTGGGAGATTAAAACTGACATTTATTTTTGCTTCCATAAAAGCTGAATCCTGAGATACCTAATCATTAAAGTATTTTAAGAGTGAATAAGTCTTAAAAGCCCATGACAATTTGTGAAACTAATTGTACCTCCCATAGTTTTACCCATCATCTGGATGGGGTAGATTTCTCTCTCAGCAGAGATTCCGTTCCTTGGAAACAATATAGATGGACACAGAGTGTGGATCATTAAATCCCTCTGTGGGGTTATCAGAGTCTGTCCATGGGCTGGGGTTATTAGGCAAAGGATGCGGGCCCGGTTTTCTGATGCTGCAACTCCTGCAAGTCTCTAAATACACTCACTGTTTAAAGCAATTCTTTTCAGAGTTCGATTTCAAAGTCACCTTCTCAGGGATATACATTGTTTCGTTGCCCTGAAGAGGAATTCACTGAGACCAGTAAGGAACATCATTTTCTGGCTCAGTTTTTGCATTGTTCTACACCTTGAAATGCAGGTTACTAGATCTATCCTTGAAAGAAGATTGAGCCAAGTCTCCATTGTGACTAAATAAATAGGCAAACTTAACAGCTAGAGAAGTGAACAAAATGATAAAAACTATCCAATTTATGGAATTCTGTATTTTTCTGGAGTTTTGAATCATTCCTCTGTACTAAAGAAAAAGGTTTCAGCTTAGTTCTATACAGGGAACAATACATATGACTGGATGTGAGTCTCAGGTGAATTCTCAATGTCTGAATGACCTTCCTGGATAATCTCCCATCTATTGACTTTTGAATACTATAAAATGAAGGTTAGGATGTAACAGACTATAAAAGGAAAATTTATAAACTAAATAGGTTATTTCTATAGGGAGAATGACTATAAAGAAGAGTTGGTTGACCTAAGCAGTCGTAATGACATATAGAAAACACAAAACATTTAAAATACAGAATTTTTTAAAAGTTCAGAATTAATTGAAGTGTGTCAATCATATAGGAAACAGCTTCAAAAAAAAGGAAACAGCTTCATATATGATCATAAGAATTAGAAAAAGAAATGGGTATAACCGGATAATCAAAGTAATTACTAGAAAGCTTCAAAAGGAATAATAGAGGAAATCATTAAAGCAGCTTTCAATTACTGAGTCTTGGCACATGTTCCTGATTTTTTATCAGTTGTGAAGTACATTACAAGTAATTCAGGTATAATAATAGTCAAAGAATGAGTGATTTTTAATAATGTGCTTCATATATATATGTATATATATATATATATATATATATATATATATATAAATTGGATCAGATATAAAGTGTCCCTTTCAATAACCTCAGTCACACTTTCTTGCCTTTCTGTTTGTCCTGTTGTATGGGAGGCATAGTTAGAGTTCCTTCCTGAAGTCTCACAGCCTCATCTAGCAGATGGATCAGAGCCTCACCCAGGAAGCAAACAAACCAATGAACCAACAGAAAAGATCCAGGATTCTTCCATGATCAATACTCATGGAGATAAGGGCACGTGGGTGGCTCAGTCAGTGAAGTGTCTGCCTCAGCTCAAGGTGTGATCCTGGGGAACTGGAATTAAGCCCCATGTCAGGCTCCCTGCCAGTGGGAAGTCCACTTCTCCCTCGCCCTCTGCCCTCCTCCTCCCAATGCTCGTTTGCACACATGCACACTCTCTCTCTCTAAAATAAATACATAAAATATTTTTAAAATATACTCATGAAGACAGAGATTAGATGTCGTAGAGAGCAGTTAACAAGTGCTCTAAATAATGTGTGTTTGTGATTCAAGAATGTTCTCTTATGGAAATCATGTCAGTATTATCTCTTCACTTCTCCAACATTATGGTGCAGAAAAAAATTAATCTAAAAGAGTTAATTCTCAAGAAGCTAAAGTGCAGTAAAAGAGATGAGAAAAGCATGTGCTAGTTATATATTATTGAGTATATACTCCTTTTCATGTCTCTGATAAACACTTTCCATATGTAGTTTTATGTAATCTTCATGAAAACATAGGGCTTCTGGTATAATTATCTCTGTTTTATTAATGAGAAATATTCTGATTTGAGAATTCAAGAAAACCTACCTGATGTCACATAAATACTGATCAGAGGATTGAGGTTCCATATGAAATCTGTTAACAAAGTTGATGTCCTCCATATTGCCTCAAATAACAATAATAGCAGACCATGATAAGCAGCATAAGAAGGTAGAAAATTAAGAACTCTCAGATCAGGAGATGAGAGAGACCTCTCTGAGACAGAGTCATAGAAGTCTTTAAAAAACAGATCACATATAAAGATGTAAGCCAAACTAGCATAAAGGCACCATCAAGTCCCTATGTCTTAGGGTTCAACCTTTCTCTTATGCTAGCCAAATGACCAATTGAATTATGAGTGTGGCACTGCCTTTTGGACATATATTTACTGAGAGGGTAAGAAGTCACTGTGGGAAATGCCATCTTCTCATCTTCTCCAAGAACTGCAAAAATCTGCAGATTCTAGTGGAGACTTGAGAAGTCATTAATAATGTGTTATTTTCCTACTCTTAGACTGGAAAAGGAACACTTTATTTGCACTATTGATTAAAATGTAATTTAAATTGTCTTTGTGCTGAAGTGGCTTGTGAGACGAGAATCGTTTTTTAAGAATGTCTGGAAAAAAACAAAAGTTCCAGGTCTCATTAGCTTGCTTCATCAAATAATATGACCATTCATGTATACTATATCCATCCTTAGACTACTCTTTAGTTTTCTATAAATTGAAGGGATAGGGGCAGACGGAGCTCCCAAACCCCTGTACTTCTTCAGAGCCCATCAGGGTAGCTTCAGACACACACTGAATCTCAGGAGATTCTATGAGTCAGGAGCAGTTCCAAAGCCTTATGCTATTATTTATATTCCCCAAATGAATGAGAACATATAATGAGACCATATAAATAATAGTGTAAGGGAATAAAGGGGAAAGGAGAAAAAATAAGTGGGAAATATCAGAAAGGGAGACAGAACATGGAAGACTCCTAACTCTGGGAAATGAACTAGAGGTGGTGGAAGAGGAGGAGGGCAGGGGGTGGGGGTGACTGGGTGGCTGGCACTGAGGGGGGCACTTGACGGGATGAGCACTGGGTGTTATTCTGTATGTTGGCAAATTGAACACCAATAAAAAATAAATTTATTATTAAAAAAAACCCTTATGCTGCTGCTGTTGTTGTTGTTTGTTATTTTTAACTCCTATGATTTTATTAGCTTCTTTTATACAGAGATTGCCACTTACCTAATGATTAAAGCAAAACCTAATGCTGTTTTCTGTATATTTTTAGTTTCCAGAAGGGCAAAACTAAAGTTTATTTATTACACATACATAATAATTACAGAAATTAGGAAAAACCTATCACAATTTTATTTCTTCAACTTTGAAATTCCTCTTTTTTTTTTTTCTTGGCTTTCTGTATCTTGTCCTAACAAAGACAATTTTAACTTAGTTATATTTAGCATACACATACTATTTGGTAATTTGCTTCTGTCAGTCATAGCAGAAGCGTTTTCCAAGTTAACTCCAAAGTCTTCATAATTAGGGTTTTAATGACTTAGAAATAATTATTTATTAATATCATTTGTTATTACCCCATGAAGCTTGCCTTTAAATTTTAGTCAAAGGAAAAATATAATATTCAATTTTCAAACCACTGTATCCCAGGTTTTTGGAGTATTTACTATTTTGCTTAATTTCTCTGCATGACTTCTAAAAACTATTTTGATATCTATACCTCGTTGTTAATGATATGTGCTAATTTAAGTATTCTCAAATTATTCCTGAAAGTATGAGGGATGCATATAATTAAAAAAGAGAAGCAAGGAAATGAATATATCCTAAAGATCACATGCTGGGATTTTGTTCTCAGTGAGAGAAAAGGAGGTGGCAGGCAGAAATGGAGATTGGATCATTACTCCTTTCATTCTATTGCCTTTATCTCATTGGTGGTACACTTCCCTGTTCTCCCTTCCTTTCATTTTATTCTAGTGACATGCTTTGCTCCCAAAATATGGCACAAAGGACAATAGCATTTTAGAGTTACTTTTCTACTGGTGAAACTTCCAACAGTACATTTCATTAGGTAACAAGAAGAATTTCTTCCACCCTTGACATTTGGCTACAACATTGTCCTCGTTGTCTTGCAGGTACACTGGAGTGAGCCTGGGAGGTTTTATAGTCACTAGGTCTTTCTGAAAACATAATTCTCGAGTCTACTCTGCTCTGGTTCCCATCATATTTTGGGTCTGCTCTCACCACAGTGCATATTGACTATTTAGGTTAAGAATATCCGGGATCCCTGGGTGGCACAGCGGTTTGGCGCCTGCCTTTGGCCCAGGGCGCGATCCTGGAGACCCGGGATTGAAACCCACATCGGGCTCCCGGTGCATGGAGCCTGCTTCTCCCTCTGCCTGTGTCTCTGCCTCTCTCTCTCTCTCTGTGACTGTCATAAATAAATAAAAAAAAAAATTTAAAAAAAAAAAGAATATCCATTGGTCTTTCCTTAGAGTTTCTATTTCTCCACTGAGCTCTCCTATCTTTTCATTTATTATAAGTGTATTTTCCTGTATCTCTGTAAGCATGAAGGACTGATGAAGGACGTATCTACTTATTATAACATTCAGGCCATCTCAGGTTTGGTCTCCATTACTTTTTCTCTTAAGAGCAAGCCACATTTGTTCTCCCAAAGAGTGATATTTTTGGTTAGTAGGCAATTATTTGGTTGGATATAAACTGCAACCTTTGTCTCATAGACAATTAATTTTGTGTTTATTTTTTTTGTCCTATTTAGGTGGGGTGAGGGTCTGCCCACACATGCATGGTTCAGGGCCAGCCGGAGATTAGAGAAAAGTTTATACAAAGATTTGGGGTTCTCCTCTCTGGCTATATCTGTTCTGGAGTTCCATCCTTACCATTTTGAACCAGTAATGACTCTGAACTCTCTTCTCTAATTCTTCAGGTCAGAAAGTCTGCAAATTATTAGAGTTTTATTCCTTATGCATGGCACCAAACACCACCTGCCCTGACCTCAGGCTAAACTAGCAAACAAAAACAAAAACAAAAACAAAAACTCACCATGTACAATTCCCCTTCTTCCAAGTTTTGATTCTCCTCATATTCACTTTCCAGATCCTTTAAGTTGTTGCTTTTTTGAATTTTTTCCAGATTTTGTAGTTGCTACCTCTGGAAAAGTAAATCTGTTAATGAGCTCAGTTGGCCATAGAAGCAAAATCATGCTTGATAAATCTCTTTAAAACTTGTAGTAGAAACAAGTTAAAATACCCAGAAAATGTCACAAGTCTATCAATTACATGAAGAATTCTGGATTTGTGCCCAGCTTAGGCCTAAGGAGGCTCATTATGAATAAAGAGCAAACTCCTTGATTTGAGGGTACCCTCAGACTCTTTCAAAAGTCATCCACTCATAGCCTGACCGTGCTAGTGGTTTTTCTAGAACAGCTCTAGTACGGATCCCACTCACTCAAAACTTGACATCCATAATGACTTTCTAAATCATTTCTTCTCCTGCAGCTTCTCTCTTTTTCCAGTTTTGCCTGAACATTAGCTTTGAGCATCTCTGATTCAAAAATTTTAATGTCCCATTTTCTGATTAATTACCAGCTTCTGAGCCTAACTTTTATTTTCACTTTTTCCCCTCAGAAGTGGTAAGTTTTCTATTTTTCTCTTCTGAATATAGACTGGGAAAGCCAGTGTTCACTTTGTGGTGAGCAGATATGTAACTGTGGGTAAGTTTTTCAACCTCTCTTTATCTAAGTTCCCTACCAATAAAGTAAGGTTATTGGAGTACTACCTCATAAGGCTGTTTCACAGATCAAGTGAAGGCATCTGAGAACAGTGCCTGGCACATGATGCCCTAGTAAGTGGTAACTACACTTATAAATATCTATGTCTTGGTTCTACTTTCTGTGAAATGGGAAATATAGTTCTATCTGAAAGATCAATGGTTTCCATGCAACAAATTTTTTAAAATCTGTTCAAATTTGAAGGCTTCAGGTATATAGAACTGTATGCCATTTCTTGCTCTGTATATTATGCAATTTATACATTCCCATGTTAAGATGAATTTCATGGTGTGAAATGACCTGCTTTTCCATTTCTATCTGGTTGAAATTCTATCTGTCCTTTAAAGCTAAGCAAACATAATAACCCACCCTAAAACTATGCCTGATCTCACTCAACTAACCATTTATCCTTCCACTAAACTTCTAAAGAGGCACTTCTGGCATGTCTAGAGTAATTTTTCCACTCATGCCATATTCTTTTCCAAGGACTGCGAGATGCTTGACAATGGCAACTCTATCTTTCCCATCATGGTATCCTTAGTAGCTCTTTAAGCACTAACTATATATAGTAAGAAATCCATAAATTATCTAATGGGTTGAATTAAAACATAGTACTCAAGAATTACATTAGCACATAAGAAAAAAGAGATTTTAAAAATATTCGTATTTGTACCAGGAAAATTAAAATGCTGTATAAGTTGTCATATTTCTTAAACTATAACCTGAATTGGTGATATCATCTTTAAAAAAAGCAAAATTTCTCCCTGGAGCATATTTTAGGACTTCGGTTAACATGCAATTTAATTTCATGGTATAAATAATGACGTTATTTTATATTCCAAAGTCCAGCCACATGGCCTCTTTGGCTCAATGCAATTCACAGCTAGCAAAAACTGCTTAGTGCTGGATCTCACACCTGGTCTCCTGGGACCGGATGGAGGAGCAGTAAATAGTACCGAGAAAGATCATATAGATGCCTGAGAGCCATCTGTGCACGGTGGTATAAATGACAAACCAAAGCATTTCATCTGTCATCCCCAAAGTTAACCTTCTACCTCAGGGACTAAGACATAAACAGAGGCAGGGTTTTGTTCTGCTGGGTTGGCAGAAGCTTTGCCTTCCCATCTGACTGAAAGCAAATGCAAAGTGTGCAGGCAAATAAAGCCTGTCCCATTATCAAGTGCTTGTTCCTGCTGCAGAGGTGTGATGCTACAAGGCTGCCCTTCAAGCTGTTTTCCTGAGATCCATCTGGAATTGTTTACACGGTGCATCTTATTTGTTTACTTGTAGACATCACTTCCTGTCCTCTACCTAGTCTGCTGCTTTGTAGATTTAGGTATTAAAAGGCAGACTGCTATCGTGAGTTATAGGAAAGTCAGTTTGTTTGCACTTCTTATAAACTCAAATGTAAAAGTAAGGGTGCTCTGAGAAACTGTACAGCCTGTCTCCATTATGCAAGTGTGGAAACAAGCGTCTATGCCAAAATAGTATCAAAAGTTCAAAATAATGCAATGTCGGGGCAGCCCTGGTGGCTCAGCGGTTTAGTGCCACCTGCAGCCCAGGGCCTGATCCTGGAGACCCAGATAGAGTGCCATGTGGGGCTCCCTGCATGGAGCCTACTTCTTCCTCTGCCTGTGCCTCTTCCTCTCTCCCTCTCTCTCTGTCTCTCATGAATAAATAAATAAAACCTTTATTTAAAAAATAATAATACAATGCCAACCGTGTGGGATGCATAGCCTGATTCTCCTATTCACCTGGAGATTGGTGGCTTTGCAATCTCAGATCCTAGTTGTCTTCTGTTAAACAAGCAGGTTGTTGTAAAATTGGAAGGATTCTTCTAACTTCCTAAGTCAAGTCACCTATGATTTGTTCCAAGTTTATACATGTTGTTAGTAGAATTCATTTCCTTGGGGTTGTAGGACTGACGTTTCCATTCTCCTGCTGGTTGTTGGCTAGGGACAGCTTGCAGCTCCTTGAGGCTGCCCCTCTCTATTGACGGTGCACAGCATGTGCATTTATATTATTCTGAGTCACACAGATTGTGTGATTCTTTAACTTTCTATCCCACTACTACCTGGAGAAAACACTACCTTTATAGGGCTCATATGATTGAATCAGGCCCACCCAGATCAGATCAGCTGTGCCATGTTATCTTATCAGAAAAGCAAAATCTAAAATTTTCATGGTCTAGGCATGTACACTGGGCTAGATAGGAAAATATTTGGGGACATCTTAGAATCCTGACTAACATAGCATCTCATATTTTGCATAGGTATGGTGAATAGTAACTTTTATTTTTTGTAAAATTTTCTAATTGTTTGTCCCTGATGTACAGAAATATTATTTTTAAGAGTTAAGACCATCAACTGAGTATGGGCAAGACTATGTATATGATTATTTCACTCCCAGAATTAGGTTGTTATATGCAAAGGTTAAGGAATTTTACTGCTGTAGTTAAGTCTCTAAATCAGTTGACTTTGAATTAATCAAAAAGGAGATTATCCTGTTTTGAGACTATTCTGACTTAATCCTCAAAAGGGACTGGGCCCTTCCTGAAAGAAGAGACAGGAAGCATGAGAGACTATAGTGCTGCCCTGGAAATAGCAAACTGCCAAGCTATAGAGAAGGCCAATTGGCAGGATAAATGGTGGCTCTTAAGAGCAAAAACAACCCTTAGCTGACAAACAGCAAGAAATGGAAGTTCCCAGCCCTATAATTATGAGGAACTGAGTTCTGCCAACGACTGTTGAGTTTGGAAGAGAACTCAGCCTCAAATGAAATCTCAGCTCTGGCCAACATTTTAATTTCAATCCGGTAAGATCCTGAGCAGAAAACCTAGTTTTGTATATTTATTTGTATTTCTATTTATCTTATTGCTTGTTATTGTATACTTTAATCCTCATGACTCATATCTTCCTTCAATCTGCAAAAATTCTTAGCCAGAATCTTAATCTCTCTTCAAATGTGCCTTCAGCAGTATTCTCTTTATTTTTTTGGAACTCTGATTAAATATATATTGGATCATCTCAATCTATCATCCATCACTCTTCTTTTTAACCTATTTTTTAATGAGCTCCATTTTGAATGAATGTATTAATACTACCATAACAAATTATTAGAACCAAATGGAATGCTTATTTTAGTCTTTGTCAAAAATGCTCGGTAAAATTAATTTCATATAGAGTAAATTAATAATCTGATTTATTTTTTTTTCTTTCTGCATTTCTTAGCATTAAATAACTTGGCATTTGGAATTATAGATTCCAATTTTTTTTGAGATTTTATGTATTTATTCACGAGAGACACACACACAGAGAGAGAGAGAGAGAGAGAGAGAGAGGTAGAGACATAGGCAGAGGGAGAAGCAGGCTCCATGCAGGAAGACTGAGGTGGGACTAGATTCCCAGACCAGGGATCATGCCCTGAGCCAAAGGCAAACGCTACACTGCTGAGCTACACAGGCATCCTGATTCCAGGTTCATTTTAAGGAAAATGTTGGTTTATTTTTCTATGACTTTTCCATTATCCCTCTGTACTCATCTCTCACTATCCAGCAATTTCTACTTGTATCTTCTTATCATATCAGTCTCAAACCATATTTATAACATCTCCTAGATCCAATCCTGCAAGGATATAGGGATCCTCCAGAACATTCAGATATAAAGTGGTTTGATTTAGTTTCTTTTCTCAAGGAAATATATGTAACCCTCCCTTCACCTCCCAAGTTTAGGATTCCATGTAAGATATGGCCCCAGGCAGCCATGGATAACTCTTACACTCAACTTCCTTATATAAGGAAAGAATATCACACCCCATCTCTGGTTCAAGTAGCAAGATGGCTCCAAATTCCCAATTTGCATGGAAGACTTGTTCCTTTTTTTACCATTCAGAAGCCAAGCCTTCAGTTATGATTTGCTTTTATATGGGACCACAGCATTTGTTACAACTGTTCTACTACTAACTTTGCATATCTCTGTGTCTGATCCTTTAAGATAGTGATATTGTTTTTGTTTCTCTGGCTATGTCTTGTATATCTTTTTTTCTTTCTCCTCTCTCTGTCTCTGTGTCTGTCTGTCTGTCTGTCTGTCTCTTTCTCTCATGTCTTCTCTGTATCTATCTATCATCTATCTATCTATCTATCTATCTATCTATCTATCTATCTATCATATACAATTCTATTGCTAAATGGTTGGAGCCCAGGAGGTTTGAATTATGAGTGTACTACATCTTTTGGCCCAAAGACATCAAGAATTATTATAATTCTGAAATTACTTAGAAGGGATTTTTATTATTGCTTGTTTGTTAACTTCTGGTAATTTTGTTACCAAAGTTATTAACAAGAATTGTTTGCTTTGTTCCATTTAGTTTTTACATTGACAGTTATATTTATCATTCCTAGGATTTCTATTAGGCTTATTCACAAATTTATTTCTTAAGTCCATTCTCTCTTTGAAATCTTCTTTATGATTCATAGATTCTTCTTTTTTTTCTAAAATTTTCAACATTTAAACCTATTTAATTAAAGTTCCTGTCAAATCTACCCATACTCTCTGGTCCTTTGTGTATCGATTTATCTGTCTGTTATATACACCAGCTGCTTTTCATAACTATGTATGATCTCCTGTGTGGTGAAATGTTGGCCTATAATGTTATATGTACCGATCATTCTCTTCCACCTTGAAGGGTGGTTTTGCAATTGTCTTTAACCATAGTTACTGGGCTCCCCAGCTCTATAACATCTTTTAAGCTTTCAATTTTTAAAAATTTTTGTTGTTCTCAGCAGTGAAAGGCCAGTGGAACTCCTGCCTTGGATCTTCATTCAGTGCAAGGCTGAGATTCCAAACACCCCTTAACTAATTACTTTTAATTATTTGACAGGGCAGGTAACTATAACCTTAGCCTATTTGGCTCAGTTTTTCTAGTTCCAGTAAATAAAAATGGGATACTACTAGTAGTCGTTATAATAATAATAATAATAATAATAATAATAATAATAATAATAGGCATCTCTTTTAGATTCCTGATATATAAAGGAGCCCAGTTTGAAACTTTCTAATTGGAATGGCTCTGGTCTCTGTGTGGACTTTAAAATACTATTAGCCACATAGTTGTGATCCTGTACACTATGTGAAATGAAGTTACTATTCCCACTTGCTTTAGAGTTATACATTCAATCTTCATTTCTGACACCTAAAAATTTTCCTTTCTTGCTTGGCTCACAGTGTCATTTTGAACAGTAGCACAATATTTTATTTTTATTGCTTCTAAGTATGTGGAGGTGGGAAGGAATTGAATAAGTAAAAAATAACTTTTTTACCATTTAAAGCTGTCTAATAGTGAAAGTGGTCTAGAAAAGTAGTAAGTTCCCCTTCACAGTATGTGATAAATCATAAGATACATGCTATCTCCCATCGGTGCCTGAAGCAATTCATTCTTGTCTAAGAAGTTAGACAAATGCAACTTTCTTAAGTTTAACAAACTAGCCATGTAGATTTTACCTTAAGTCCAAATAAGGTGTCCTCAGAGCCTCAGCTCTCCCACCTAAAAGCTGTATGACTTTGGGCAAGTCACTTTTCTTCTAAGGGTTATGGTGTGTAAAGTGAGACATAGATAATATTATCTCTACACTTTAAATTTGTTATGATTCTATGACCATCACTTTCCTTCAGACTGCTTTATTTTAGGAAAAATTTTAAGAGATTTGACTCTTGAACTGCTAACTGAAACACTTTTATGACTCCTCCTGCTCATAAAATACATTAAAATGCTAGGGGAAATGGCTTTCTTTGACCATGGTATTACATGTTATACTTATTTAGTACTAATATAAATTCAGAACCTCTACAGAGCTCCTCAGTTTGAAAGTTTAGACTGCCGTTAAACTGTGGGGCAGAAAAACCAGATATTTTCCTGATCCTAATGATCAGCTTATACTAGCAAGCATACATGAAACTGGCAACTAAACAGAAAATGCTTGTCAGCAAACCACTTAAGCACACCCCTATCACAATGGAACCCAATTATCTGTGGTCATCTCTGTCCTCTCAACCAAACTGCCAGATGCTGGAGGATAGTAGTTGCTATTTATACACCAACATATCCCTAGCACCTGACACAATGAAAATAAAATCTTGTTACCTAAATTATCGTATGTAAAATTATACCTTAAATATTATCAGGATTATCTGACAACCACCTTTGAGAGAGGTACAAATGTCATCTCAATTTTACAAATAGGAAAATTAAGGAAAAGAGAACTGAGTGATTTATTCAAGTAATTTAAGTAGTAAAGGCAAGATTCTTACTCTATTTGTCTAATTCCAAAGCCTGAACTCTTAATAACCATACAGCACTGTATTTTCTCGTAAATAATATATACTTATCTTTATCAATCTATTAAGTGAGCCATCTTTCAAACTGAAAATGGATTAGAATTTTATTTAATTTAATGCAAAACAAATTATTTTGAGCATCTGCCAGGAGCCAGGTATCCTGGTAGGCAATTGGAAAGATACAGAAAAAAGTAGAAGGTAGTTCCTGCATATAAGCTTCAGAGTCTCTTAGAATGAAGAAAGCTGAACATAAACAACTTTAATACAAGTCAGAGAAACGCAAGGTATACAGAAAGCACTGAGTGTTTTAGAGGCTCAGTTGAAGGGAAATTGGATCCTAATTTGAATAGACTTTAAGAGGAGATGATATTTGGGAAAAGTCTTCAAAATAGCTCAGATTTTGATAAGATAAGAATTTGATAAGAATGCATATTATGGGGGTGAAGAACAAAGATGGCATAAATCATAGGAAAAGTATGTAAGTAAGAGTTTGGCTTAAGCACAGGCATCTATACAAAAATAAATAGACAATAAGCCTTCAAAAAGATAGCTAAAGACTCCATTTTATATTCCTCCTCTTCACTCAAATCAGAGTCATACTGGTAAACATTACTCTTGGGGCAGGAATATCAAATAATGTCAGCTGAAGTTCTATTCTAGTTGTGTCATCTCCAGAATTGAGATTTGGCCTTTGTTGCAAGACAGCATTGTATGTCATAACCACTGTCAAACCACAGTCAACAAACCATATTGTTTTCCAAAAAAATCCTCTTCATAAAGGTTTGGCAAGGAAAAAGCTTCTGATTCTATTTACATACTAGTATTTTATTAGCTTGTAGACTCACAGAACTATAGAGGAGACTTAAAGAAACCATAGACATGTAAGGATGAAAAGTGCTTTGAATGTCTTACCACCAGTTCCATTTCCCCATTTTCCAGGGCCTTTTATGTCTACATTACATGGATGCATAGTCTCTTGTTACAGGTCCCCTGAGGAAAAAATTCTCTAAGGCATCTCCACATCATATGTTCTTTCATCTTCAAGTATGGAAATGATTTTATTGCCCTGATTTAGAGTCATGCATTAATGCTTCCTTCTATCAAGAAGTATCAGGTGACCCCTAGGGTATCAAGAAGGATGGACTGCAACTTTGTGATTTTGTGACAAATACAGGCTTACTTTTTAGACTGGAAGATGACGAGAAAACTGAAAGAAGACTTAAGGCCTAAATCTCAGGACCTTTCTTCTCTTCATCAATGATAGGGCAAGTTACTCTGTTAGTACCTGAATTTTCCCAGTCCTCCAAATGGAAATAGCTCCATATTATACAATTCTTTGATATCCTTCCATAACTTAAGACAAATAATAAAAATTAAAATTGGATAGTAGTGAAATATACCTTATACACATAAAATGTAATTTTATGTGAATTATAATTTATGAGTTTAGCCCTCTCTCTTATGTGCTTACTTTTCAGTACCCAAGCAGGGCATAAGTTCCATGAGGGTGAATCCTATACCTCATGGAAATCTGTTTCCTCTCAGCTTCTGGCACAAACTCTGGCTTCCTCCAAAAACATTTTAATAAATTGATTTTTTTGGCATTTTAACTTGCCAGAATTTCCATTTAGAAATATTTTATGAAATTTGTGGTTACTTTACTTCATTTTCCTTTTTTCTTATGTAACTCATAATGATGGCATCATCACTTGGCTGTAAGAATCATGATTTAATTAGAGAATAAATGTCAGAAGTTGGTATAGTTGCAGATAATTAAAAAACAAAAGATTCTCTCAGATTATTTAGAAATTCAGTTGAAGCTAAAATGAAAAGGGTTATATTAGGATTCTACACATACACTCTACACATACACATACACACACACAATTTACTCCTTAGAATTAAATAGTATCTCCTTGAAAACAGGTTGTATAATAAACCAGTAAAAGGCAATGTAATGTGTGAATCATGAATATCACAATTCCGGCAAAGAAATTTGGCTTGTAATGTTTAGGACACATGTATTTTCTAGGACACCAGAAGATTTTGGTGTTGGAAGCCAGCACTGTCTTTCCCCTTTTCACTTTCTCATGACACTATTCATATTTGCATTACATTTTTTTCTAAGGCAGAAAGAAAATTAAAGGAGCATGATTAATCTTCTTTATCTGTGTGCCCAATAGCTTTCTCCTTAGTGACACAATGCCACTGAATATAGGTAATGAAGCCCATGCTTAGCACCCAAATGCTCAAGCCAGAATCTAGAAAATGTCCATTTCTTGCATGATTAAGAATTGATGTTATTCTGAGTTTCTTTGATTCCTATTAACAGATATCTTATTGACCTAAGTCAGAAGAATGACCTCAATGTGTTTGAAGCTGCTTGTGCTGTTATTAGAGAAGCCTATTTTTTAAATGCTTCATTTTTGATTTACTATTGCCATGTTATCAGTTGATAATGACATCAATGGTAATGTATAGAAAGCCACATTAATTACAAATTCTAAAGAATTTCTTTAGAATATGTAATCAAAACATCAGACCCATTAATTTAGGGAGTGTCACCAGCTCTGATGCATCAACCCTCTCCTGCCTCTATCCTAAGTAATAGTTGGAGGTTGGCCAGGTACATAGGAAGCTTCCATCTGTCTAGTGGTGAGCACTTCATTTAAGAAGGCCCATTTCCATCTATATTGCTAGCATGCCAAAGGGGTCAGAAGCACACCAGTGTGGTACTAAGGTAAGAGGAAGTAAACCTTTAAACTGCAGCTCCTTATTTTACAGGACCCAAACTAATCTGAAGCAACCTTATTCTTGGATATATTAACAATAACAGGAACTCAAAAGGAAATTGAAGCATTGAATTACAGGGCTACTGAAATGCATTATAAGATATCTTCCTGTCACTTGATTTGCTAGTGAGTATTGTTAACAGTGATTATCTTTGGGTGGTAGGACAGGATGAACTTTGTTTTCTTCTTTGCACTTTTTTTTTTTGTATTTTCAATGTTCTCTAGCAACATAGATAGACAAATAAATATTTAAAAATAAATTAAAAAAAACAAGAAAGAAAGAAAAAGAGAAGGCATCTTTATTGAGAGACATTTGGGCACAGTGGGAAGGAGCAGAGATGTTGCAGCCAGACCACCTGGTTCAAATCCTAGTTTAAGCGTTACCAGCTGTGTGACCCTTACGCAAGTTCTTTATCCTCTATGGCAAGTTTCCACATTTGCAAAGTAGGAATGAGGACAATAATAGTTACTGCCTTAAGATGGTTGTGGGAATCAGTTAAAGTAGGTAAAGCAACTAAAATAATGCTGGCATAAAGTAAGCACTTTATAACAGATAATGAATATGTTTTAAAGATAAAATTTTAGCACTGATGGTGCTTATCTAGAGCATAGCATGGTGTTGTCTCTCACCTCTATGGTGACCTTTAGCTCCTGTATCAAACAAAAACTGCTCCAATTCTGATAAAAGATCAAATAATTTCTTTAATCCCACCTATTTCTAAGAAAAGGGCAATGTGAGGATGAGACGCAGCATGCTAAGTAGAGGCTTGACACTGCTTTGGGCGAATAGGGTAGCACCGAGCAAAGAACACCACAACTGGGATGAGATCGCCTTATGGTTAGTGTCAATTCTATTACTGATTTTGTGGGTGACCTCAGGCCAGTTACTTGCTTTCTCTGGGCCTTCTCAGCTTCTCTGTCTGAAATATTGTCTATTCCAATTCTCTCCTATTCATCTCCTCTGCCCCATATAGTGGGGAGAAAAGTACTGACCTGCTGAATAAACAGTAAGTAATAAAATATTCAAAATCAGGGTATTTCCAAGCAAAATACTTTAGAATCTTGCACTACAAATGCTGATTCTCAAAATATTTCTGTCATGGGAGTGATACCTCCCCCCTACCCTATAAGTTAAATAACTGACACATTGGAGATTTAAATTTAGACACCATGCAACCCTCATCAAAGTCAGAGTACAAAGAAGGGCAACTGAGCATCTGCTAAGTGGATGTGGAAGGGAGCTGCCTTCCCTGATGAGGGAATTTAAATGACTCATTGTCTTTGCCTCGTCATCTAGCACTACGTATTCCTACTCTTCATCATTCCTACTCTTCTCTAGGTAAGGCGAGGGTCTAATAAATCAATAAGAAGAGATTTATGCACCAAGTTATATATCCTTAATGATCCATACTAGTAAAAGGGAGACATTCGGAGACCATCCTGCCCTTGAGGAATCTGGGGTCCAGGAGCAGGGACTGGTAACTACAAAGAAGATCAAATTACAGAAGTCAAATATGGCAGGTGTCCTTTGACACTCCAGGCTCTAGGAATCCTGAAAGGCTCTCCTAAGAAGAGATGTCTCTTGCTTCAATTTACGTGAATGCAAAATAATGCCAGTTCATTATCATCTCCTAGAATAGTGCTTCTCAATGAATCTACAGTGAAGCCAGCATTTATAAGAGTTTCTCAAGAATCAAAAATTGATACTTTTGTAAAATACAATACAAATGAATTCCCTTCAAATGAGGAAAGAAAGCAAAGACAAATCAAAACCTTTTTTTAATATAATAGTCATCTGTGTTTCCAGACTGGGTGACACTTTCAACCACATCATTTGACATTTCCAACCGAATCATTTCATACACATGAACCTCAAGACTCAGAAATGTAAAAAGATTTGGGGCACCTGGGTGGCTCAGTGTTAAGTGTCTGCTTTTAGCTCAGATCAAGATCGCAGGGTCCTGGGATTGAGCTCCCATGGAGATGGGCTTCCTGCTCAGCCAGGAGCCTGCTTCTCTTTCTCCCGCTGCACCTCCTTTCTGCCCCTCCTCGTGCTCTTGCTTGCTCTCTCCCTCTCTCTCAAATAAATACATAAAACCTTTTTAAAAAGCAAAAAGAGATTTTATCCAAGGTCACATAACCCTGTTCAAGTTCACTTGAACAGATTAAGAAAACAAAAACTCTGGTGTTCACACTTCTACCTGAGGGATTTGGAGATTTCTATTACATCCCCCAAGAGGCTGTCTCTGTGCTCTCACTCTTCTCTTCAGAGAAGTTGATGCTAAAAGATGGTTTTGTCTAAGTTCCCTGCCATAAAAATTGTCTAGATAAAATCAAATTGCTAACTAATTGACAAAATACTTTTTTTTTCCAAGTTGCCTACCATAAACCTCCATTGTGGATATTACTACATTGAGTCATCTTCTTTTGTACTTTCAAATGACTTCTAAAGTGGAATGAAGAAGGGAAAAAACGGGGAAAGATTATTTTAATGCAGCAAATTATAGCCATTTCTTATCTATTACTCTTTAAATTACTCACATAGGCCAATACCTACATCCACAGTAATCCTAAATATAGGAAAAATTTTCAAAAGATACGACTGTACCCTCAGAAGAGAAGCCCAATATCTGAACTATATTATTATTCTATCAAGATTCCTTATTTGGCTTTCATTTTGATATTCAGGTCTTAACTTTAATTTAGAAAATAGATGGGCAACAATCTTTTCATGTCATAAGACCAAGGGCATGCCATCTAATCATTGTAACTGGTGTGGTCATTATCACCTGATAATTCTAGCTGATTTAAAATGCAGGCTTATCATATTTATAACACTATGGCAAATTTATTGGGGGATCTATATTTAGTTCCAGAAATTCTATTAATTCATGATGACTCTGTAGACTATTCATGGCTGCAATATTCTTTAAATAAGAACCCCAAATGAAATTTTTCCTTCAATATTAAAATTATCCTGCTTCTTACCTGTTACCCCAGCACATTTCTAAAACCTACTGAATAGGGGCATCTGGGTGGCACAGTCCGTTGAGCATCAGACTCTTGGTTTTGACTCAGGATATGATCTCAGGGTCAGGGAATGGAATCCCAAATCAGGCTCCATGTTCAGCACAGAGTCTGCTTGGGGCTCTCTCCCTCTCCCTTTGCCCCTCCCCCACTCCCATGCTCACATGCTCTCTCTCTCTCTAAAAATAAATAATATAAATGTTGAAAAAATAAAACATATTGAATAGGGGTGCCTGGGTGGCTCAGTGGGTTAAGCATCTGACCCTTGATTTCAGCTCAGGTAGTGATCTCAGGTCGTGGGATCAAGCCCCACACTGGGTTTTAAGCTCAGCTTGTCTGCTTGTCCCTCTCCCTCTGCTCTTACCCCTTCCCACTTCCTCTCTCTGTCTCTAAAATAAATAAACAAAATATTTAAAAAAAGAACCTACTGAATAATGAGTTCAACATGGGAGGATAATAACAAATTAAATTCTTTGTATTATTCAATTCTTCAAATTAAGAATTCTCAAAATTTTTAAGGAAAACACCTTTATATAAATGATGAGCATGTCTGTGAGGAAAGCAGGAAGTAGCTAGTGTTATCAGTATTGCTTCCACTCTTCTGGGAATCCTAGAAAACCAGGAAAGAGAAAAGGAGTATCATGGTAGTGATAACATAGGGAATTACTAAGTATTATATATTATAGATCAAGTAAGGGGGAACTGTTTGCCTAAACTTTTTATTTAGGAAAAAAATCCTCACATATGTTTAAGAAGTCATACTTGACTGTTTTGTAGACACTAGGTACCTAGTATGAAGTAAGAATCCTAATAAATTCCCAAAGGACCACACTTATTTATGGTCACTAAATGCCATGGTCAAGACAAAACCTTTCACTTAACTTCAAATTCCAACTTTAGAAATAAATGGAATACATGTGTTGTTCTTTTTTTTTTTTTTTGAAAACTAGCCACCATATCATTTTTAGTTGTAGCATTTTTTTTAGCCACAATTCAGTTCTCGATGTTATATCTTCAATTTACTTCAATTTAACCTACATTAATGATCTTTCAACTAACCAGGCAGAAATATCCCTAACTATAGCCCCAGAAATAGGCAAAATGAAATCAATGTTACTAAATTTGCATGTAGTGATTATAGATGGAAAAATTCCATCGTTGCCATGACAATGCCACACATGCTTTTGATATTTTTTTCACAGAATAACAAAATGTACATTTAATAGAGATGTCTAATTGTCTTTCACTCTGGTTTTTGCTCATCAGTGTAGCAACATGCTTTTTGTTAAACATCACAGTATTGAAGTGACTCTGTCTCCAGCTGCCATTAACATATTTTGTATTCATGCTTTGTATAAATTCTGGAAAATGTTTTCAGTTTAGTTTCCCAACTATGTGTTTAATTTATATCTAATGAGACAAGAGAATGTTAAGTAAATGTGAATTGATTAACTGCAAATAGATGTATTGGTGTTTATTAACCTAACAGTAGATACTTTTATTGTCTATCTCTTAAAGTTATTAAACCATAGATCTAAACAACTTTTTTTAGTAGAGGTTCAAAGGTAAATTTAAGCACAAACAGATTAAGATGATTCAGGGATTGGCCCTTTACTATTATTAATGTCTTATGAGCAACTCAGTTTCCTCAAGCAATTCATGAAAAGGCCCTTAGAAGTCTATTAGTCCTTCTTTTACTAAATAAGGACTAACAGACTTTTAGTCCTTTAGACTCTTTTCCTCTACAACCACACTAGCAAATGGCTATGCATCATCACCTGAACTAAAATGTGAGTCAATATCTTTAGACATTTCATTCCAAACCTGGGAAGCTGCCACAGTTAGATTTCTCCATTCAATCAAGCCATAATTTGTTAGGTGTAACTCTTACTCTTAGTCTTAAATTGTGACACTCATGTGCTACAGCTTTAAATGTTTAACACAGTTCTTGGGTCCCTCACAAAACTACTTTTCTATTAAGTCAGTCTCAACTACTTGAATTAAGTTCATATAAACAAATAACCATCGAGCTCAGCTGTCCCTATACACTAACTTCTTCCTTAAATTATGAACCTAGTGTCCATATTTAGTAAGAGAAGGCTATATATAAGTCAGTGATAACTTTGCACCACATTCCAGTTCCTCTAACCCATACATTTTCCCCAGATTCCAACAGGGGCTATGATGAAGTATTTCAACATTTTAGTAAATGTCCTACCAAGCTATCAGCCTGATTTTCATTAACTCTGATTTTTATTTTTTTATTTTATTTTATTTTATTTTATTTTATTTTATTTTATTTTATTTTATTTTATTTTATTTTATTTTATTGGAGAGAGAGAGAGAGAAAGCACAAGCAGGAGGATGGGCAGAGGGAAAGGGAGAAGCAGACTACCCACTGAGTAGGGAGCCCAACAAAGGCTTCAACCCCAAGAACCTGGGATCACAACCTGAGCTAAAGGCAGATTCAACCAATTGAGCCACCCAGGTGCCCCTTTTAACTCTGATTTCTTTGTGTGTAATGATTAGACAATATTTTCTTTTTTTTCTTTTTTTTTTTAGACAATATTTTCTGACATGGCTCACTTCTGGTAGAACTAGTTATCAGCTATAAGGTTACTCTAGGGAAGATAGTCTTACAGCAAGACCATCTTGGCATCTCAAGAATATATCTTTTGAAATAAAATGCAATAAAAAACAAAAGCAAAACATTTGACTCAAAGTCGACAGTACTTAAAACCAAGGATTGTCAATATATTGTGAAATAAATGGAGAAACACATCATATGTAGTAAACTCCTCTTAAGAGCCTTGGCTCACACACTTCCTTTAATCTTCTCATGGTCACACCACAACTTAGTAGCAGGTCCGAGATTCAAACTCAGGTCCACAACTTTAAAGCACATGAACTTTTTATTAATTTCCTTGGTACCAAGACCTGCCAGAAGGGTAGAACAATGAATTCCACCTCAAGCCAATGAATTTTCTTATTGTATTTTCTGTTTGGATTGTAGTATGAACTAACTATACAACTTGGAGCATGAGGTCATGTCATAAAAACTGGTCGCAGTCTATTTTAAATTACTTACTCAGAAAGTGTCTCAGGATAAGATGGGACACCAGCAAGTCACCAGGGATCTTTGTTTTTTGTGGATCTACCATTTTTCCCTCAAATGAATACCTCCTCATGATTTCTCTCTTTCTCTGGATGATCCCACCATACTTCCCCTCCCTCTCTAAATACCATAAATTGGGCAACCTGGATATATGGTGTCCCAGTGAAGACAGATGCATCTGATCCATTCTCTTTTGCACGTCCAGTCCAGGGCCACGGTATTACCTAAGTGCAATACCCTCTGTGGTTTCACTGTCTTGTTCTGACTTCTCCATTTCCAGGGAAGCCCACAGAGTTTACTAAATTCATCTATTTAGAATTCCTTCCGAATATGTCAACTGTCTACTCTAAAGCTCTTGGATACCCCATCATCTATAAGACAGTCATTTCCTTGTCTTTTAAGAACTCCACAATATCTCATTTCTATCTTTCCATTCTCATTTCACACAACCCTGAGCTGATACCACAGTCAATTTTCTGAACACGCCCTGAATTGCCTCATGTTCAGGCCATTACCTTAAGGCTAAAATGACTTTCTGAACCCAGGGTTATACTATTTAAACTTCAGTCAATCACACAAGACCCACTTCAAATGAATTTGCTGTCCTGAAGCTGCTGATTCTTATCTTGCAACCACCACTATAATGAGATCTTTATCTTTTTAAAATTCCTTGTAGGAGATTACTTAAAACATTGTTATTATATTATGTATGATACACATACACACATATATATCCTACGTATTCCTTCTAGATTCAATTGCTCATTTCCACATCCATCATAGCATGGGGTTTTAATAACAAGTACCCGAGAAGTGTTGCTTGAAATAAAGTAACATAAAATGCCCTTTGTGAAACCTTGAAAAGATGCCCCAGTGTTTTCATACCAATATGTTTAGGAGCGAATGCCACAGTGCTTTTCTACAGTAATAAAACTGCCTGACTGCATTAATGCAAGGTCAGAAATATGGGCCAGCTTGGTGCAATAAGTACTTTCATTCACATCACCCTCCCTCCCACCCCATCATATACCTAGGGACAGTTTTTTTTTTTTCCTTTTTACCAAGTCACAGATGGCATAAGAGAGAAGATGGAAGAACAGCTGGTAGTTCCACAGTGGTACCTTGGGCTCTCTCTCTCAGAAGCGCAGTTCAAACTGTCCCCATAGTCAGAATAAAGCAGCGAAAAAAACAAAATTGCCTGGCAATAAACCACTTTATTTCATTTGAATTGCCTGAATAATAGCCTCTACCCTCTGTTTAGCTTTAACTTAGGTGACCTGGCAGGTACAATTGCAGTGTGTGGGCTCCTTCAATAACAGCAACAAAGGCATGGTCTTTGAAAGCTGCCAACAGTGATAGCCCCTAGGTGTCGCTGGCCAGCCTGAGCACAGATTGGGGGGATAAAGACAGGGATGAAACCAAGGAGAATGAGGAAGATGGGAGACAGCAACCCAGTGGAAGAAGAGAGCACAGCAGGCCCACTCCTTCTCAGGACACTTATTTGTGAAATGGGCAACAATTCCTCCAAAGATTTAGCAGATCTCCTATTTGAATAGACTGTATAGTTTATATCTCAAGCAGAAATAAATAAAATAATGAGAAGCTGAAGTGGAAAACTTACTTTATACTTATGTGGCATATTCACCAGAAAAGGGGATTTCCGTCCCAGATTTGGGGATTGGATGAATAATTTCCTCAGAATACGTAATTCTAAATTCAATACACAAGTAGAGCTTTTTTCTCTTCTTGGAAGCATCTCTGGATGGAGCTTCACTTTTCAGAATGTCACCTCCTAATTAAAACTTTCATCCAACCCTCTTAGGAGACATACATATATTTATAAAATAAATACATCAAGCACTTACTATGTGCCAAGCAGTATACTTTAAACACTGTGGCTACAACCACCAATATAAGATGCAATGTCCTCAGATCTTGTGGAGCTTTTATTTTAGTAAAGGGAGCAAGGACCATTTGGTAAAGTGTGGGGAAGAAATGAATAAACATAAATAATGCAGATAATTTTAGAGAATGCTAAGTGGTCTAAAGAAGATAAAGTGATGGCTTGTAAGATACTGTAATTAATGTCAATGGGAAGAGTTCTCTGAAAAAAGGGATATTTGAATTGTGACCTAAATGCAAAAATAAATTAAGAGAGAAAGAGAAATGAGAGACAGAGTAAGAGAGAGAACACAATTGGGTAAAAATATGAACCCAGAGTATTTCAAACAAATGGCCCAGAATACTTCTGGCAGAGACTCTAAGATGGAAATTAGTTGGAATAAACTTGTTATATTTGACAAGTGCAAAGAAAGCCAACGTGGCTGGATCATAGTGAGCAGAGTAGAAAGTGCTAATATGGAAAACTGGAATGAGAAGCAGAGGTCAGATATTACAGGATATTGTAGGTTCCAGAAAGGGGGTTGAATTTTATTCTAATTTCAGCAATGGGAAGCCTTTAAGGATTTTAAATAGAAGATTGACGCAATCTAATGTGCCTCTTAAAGGATGACTCCAATTCTTGTAAGGAGAATGGAGAGTGGCAGAGCCAGAGCAAAGAAGGGGGTGGGGAAGAGAGAAAATTAGGCTAATAGTTCAGGGGCAAGTTGTTGGCGGCTTGATTCAGAACAGAAGAAGCACTACCTTCACTATGTTCCTGCAGGGCTCTGAATGAACCTCTTCTCTAGAATTATCACACTGTATGACATTCTACTATTATATGTGTCTGTTACCTACACTAAACAACAAACCTTTTGAAGAATGAGACTACAACTTCATCTCCCCAGCCCTAACCACCCAATGCAAAGCTGACTCAGTAAATATTGACGGTGTGAATTACAATACTATGGCTCACTGCTCAAAGCTCATCATCTCGGGTAGACTATTTCACCAAACATCCCCCGGGCCTCAGTTTCCTCACCTGTCAAAGTGCACACCACTATTTAATCTCATGATATTCCAAAGAACGAGGTAGATGACGGATAAGATAGAGCCTTGGAAAATTATATTTCTTGAATTGTTAGACATTATTGTCAGTTCCTCTCTTCTCTCAAATACTTGCCTTTCTTTATAAGATAAATGAGCACTCACTAGAAGTTTCTTTGGAAATCCTAGGACATCTGCTGATAATTTGGGGATCCGGAATAATGATTTGATAGAACCACCTATCTGTTGTCATAGGTGGTTTAAAAAGTACAGGTAATTCCTTCCTCCTTGTAGATCTCCCAATCACCCTCAAGCTTACCTCCTGCAGAAGCCTGAGCTCTACTGGTGGATCAAAGTAGATACAGAAATAAGTGTGCAGCAGAGAGCAGTGTGGTGTACAAATAAGATCACTACACTCCCAGGCAGGACACTCCCAGTCTCCTGTTGGTTTTGCCACCTTCCAGTGCCATTTGCAATATGATTTCAGGTACCACTCAACCATGACTTGGTTATAAACATTCCATCACCACTGATGAGACTAGAAAAAGAGCGTTTGGTTTTCCAACAACAAACAGTTCTCTGATACCAACTGTATGCCCCACAATTCACCTGGAGTTAGCGCTGACCCCACAGGTTAAGGTCTCAGTCCCAAAGACTGCCTCCACTTCAGATGCTAGCCCCAGATACTGTCTCTAGATTACCTGCACTTCACCTTAGCTAACTATAAATTCAGGAGGGTTCCCACAATGTACTCATCAGGGTTCAAAAATTTCCTAGAATGACTCAACAAAATTCAGAAAAGCACTATATAGTCGACCCTTGAACAACATGAGTTTGAACCTCATGGGTCTGAACAGATTTTTAACTATACTGTACTATCCAGTACAGTATAGTTAAAAAACTATATTTTTAACTATCCAGTACTATAACTGCATATTCTCTTCCTTATGATTTTCTTAACATATTCTTTTCTCTTTTCTCTAGTTTACTTTGTTGTAAGAATAGGGTATATAAATACATATAACAGAAAATATGCATTAATCGACTATATTATTGGTAAGGCTTCCCGTCAACAGTAGAATATTAGTGGTTCAGTTTTGGGGGAATTGAAAGTTATATGCAGATTTGTAACCACGCAAGAGGTTGGTCCCCCAAACCCCTGTAATTGTTCAAGGGTCAACTATACTTACAATCACAGGCTACAATTCAGGAACAGCCACATGGAAGCAATGCAATAGGGAAGGTAGTAGGAAAATGGGGGTATACAGAGTTTCCACGTCCTCTCCAAAACACCATCTTGCCAACACACCGGTGCGTTCACCTGGAAGTTCCCTCAGCCTTCTTGTTTCAGAGTTGTTATCCAAGTTTCATCATATAATATGATTGATTAAATCGTTGGCCATTGATGATTAAAAATCTCTAGCCCCTCTTCCCTCCTGGAAGGTTGGAGGTGGGCCTAAAATTTTAATCCTCTATTCTAGTTATTGGTTTTTCTTCCAGCAACCAGCCCCATCCTGACACTCTTCAGATGTTTCCCAAGACCCACCTCATCAGCATAAACCCAGATATGGTCAAAAGGTGTCCCTTGTGCATAACAAGACACTCCTATCACTTGGGAAATTCCAAGTGTTTTGAGAGCTCTGTGCCAGGGCCCAGGGACAAAAGACAAAGTTATATATCTTAATTGTATCACAAAAGACAACCAACTTGATTATTTCTACATCCCCTTTTGGTTCTAAACATTCTGCTATTGGTTAAGTTTTACTTATACTTCAGTTTCTAAAGTTCTGTACCATTGAACACAAAACCACATGGTTATAGACGTATGAGGACTATTAGTCTCAACACAAAAATGGGGTAAAAATGGTCAGCTCTCCATTCCTTACCACCATCACAAAAAAGAAAATATCTTCAACGCTAAGGAAATTTCCCAAGATTAGGTAGAAAGAAAGAGAAATAGAAACAAAAATAACAATAAATCTCATTCATTCTGACCTCTCTGTAGATTTACTCTACCTTAAATGGCAAATAATAGCAAATGTCTTTCCCACAGGCAATTCAAATAAATAAAATAAACATATTTTTGAGAGGTTTACCAAAAATGCATTGGAGATAATTAAACAATCAGAATTATATGTACATTTTCATGAACAAAAAGTACACAATGCTATTCGATTCACAACAATTTTGTCACAACTCCAAACACAAATTCCCCCACAAATTCCCCACATTAAGCTAGATTTCTACAAACCTAACACATTAGCCTTCAGTTCTGATAGAGTTCATATATATTTTTTTAATTATAGAATTCCAAATTATAGAAAGGGGAAGAAAAAAGAAACTGGCTTTAGTCCTGATGAATCAAGCACAGTGAGGATTTTTTGTTTTCATGTTTTTGCCATCCTGTTATGTTTGTGGGAGTTTTAACTAGAGATTTGTCACTTTGGGACACATGGATAAGAACTACTGTAAGGATTTTGCTCCCTGTCTTAAAAGTAAAATAGACGTCATATTTTTTCATATTTTTTCTCATTTTCTGCTCTTTCTGTCATGGCCAATAACAAACGATCAGAAAGTCACCGACAAACACTTTACCGTTAACTGGAAAGTAACCAGAGGGTTTGGCAGCTAAATTTGCAATTATTCCAAAATTTACCAAAGGCACCTTGTATTTCTAGCAGCAAAGGGAAGTCACATTTCACAGCACCATCTTGTGAAAGAATAAGGAACTGGCTTGCCAAAGTGACAAGCAAAGAACAAGCCTTGCCAAGCTCAAGAAAATTGTTTGAAAAATTAATTTCTTTTTAGTTGTTTGTTCCTTCACATTACATATGTATGTTTATAGGCAACTCAATTTAGGGAATTTTTCTTCTTTCAATATTTTTCTCTCAGCATAATTAAATCATTTTAATATTAATCCTTAGAGCCACATGAAACAAAAATCTATGTATTATACTTAAATATGATTTTATATTTAGGCAAAATATCATCTTCTTTTTCTATCTCTCAGTATTCTCTTCTTTTAAGCTCTCCTCTTGCCTCTCCATAGATACAAGGACACTTTATTTTTAATAAATGGAAAAAATTGGAGGTCAGGGAATTCATTTCTAATAGTTCCTCATAGCAGGGCATAAATCAGAGCAACATAAATCGTGTGTGTGTATTACCTAGTATCCCAATCAATACTTGTTCTACAAATTAAAAGTGGAAAATTAATGGATGTTATGTTACTTATTTTGAAGTTGGTTTTCTGAATTTTAGGAGTAAGACTCATCTATGCTTTACTCATTATATCCTGCCATATGTCACTTCTTGTAATTATTTGCAATATGTACAATTACCTAGTCCAGCGGTTTTCAGAGTTTAGCGTGCATAAGACACATCTAGAGTATTTACTATTCATTACCAATCAGATATCTATCCCATCCCCAGGTTCTGCTCCCAGAGAACTCAAGCTAGAATCTTCAACATGCATTTCAACCAGCCCACAGTGATTCTAAAGTGGCTGATCCACGGCCACACTGAAAACACTGGGCTGACTGTACCATTTCATTTTACCATTTGTATATATTGGCCTCCGTGGGACCTGTGATGTGTGCTTATGCCTCAGCCCTATTTAATCAGTTAATTTTCCTCTTATATCATTTTTTCCCTGTAACATCTTGGCCCTGGATCTCCTGTTCTTCTATTTGCATGTTGCTCAATCCTCTCAATTCCTCAGTACAATATACATTTATTATCCAGTGTCTGACTTTGGATGAGAGGACAGTCTGTTAATGTCTAGAACAAAGGGAACACTTAAAAGCATAACAATTAAGAATATCCTGACAAGGTTTTGGAGTTCCTAATGGAATTTTATATCCTATTCTCGACAGTATTCCCATGACCCCAGCATAATATCTCCCACATAATAGGCAGTCCATTAATATTTGCTAAACTAATACACACATTGAAAAAAAATTAGCTTGAAGTTACTAGAGAACTAGCTAGTTCCTGACATTGACCCTAAAATTATCAATGTCAATTTCTCATTTTACAGATGGGTACACAGAGCTCCTTCTAAGGCACCTGCCTCCAGTAAGTCACTAATATGAAATAGGACTCAAGTCTTCTGGCTCCCAGTGAAATGCTCCCTGCACTGCGATAGCAAATTACCCTGGTATTTTCTAGAAAACACCTTATGGCAATTTAGGTGTTGCTTGTAACTAATGTTCAATTCCAACCAGACTGTTTTTCCTAAAACACTTAGGCTTTCTGAGGGTTGATATCTCTCCTCTCCTGTTCTCTGACCTTCAACCTCCGAAATCTAATTATCTCCAACTTCAAAACCTCCTTGGGCAAAATCCCTAACAGGAAAGAACAGGCACAGCTGCACTCTAAGCACAGCTCTATCGACAATGATCATTATAACTTTTCTAATTAAGGTTCCCACAGTTGAGCATTTACAGAGTATGTGCAGTAATCTTGTTTTTACCACATTCAAGCATTCAAGGTAGGAATATAGTCTTAATAGTTTGTGAAATAAATATGCTGGGGGAAATAAATGTGTGTGTCGAGACACAGACATGCATATGTCTGATGTAGGTATACATTGTAAGCACATGTAAATATACAATATACATACACGCATATAAAACATGAAAAGGAAAACCCTTGGTGTGGTCCCCAGAACTTGACGCATTATTGGGCAACATAAACCTAGGCCTCCCTTGTTCCGCCACTAGCTTTGGCAATGTTTCCTTCCCCCTCTGGGCTCAGTCCCCATTGTCCAAATCAGATGTTTGAATTTGAGGGTCCAGGGGAGTCTAAGATTCCTTCCAGATGCAGTGTCTTGAGGATCCTCAGGTCCCAGAGTGGGCAAATCCCTAACTTTCTAAATGTTCTAGTCAGCAAATCTTAAAGCTAGAAAGTGATGTGTACACAAGGAAAGGATTAGACCATAATTCTACTGCCAGACCATCTCCAGTCAGCACTGACCGGTTCTGTCCTGGCAAAGGGGAGCTGGAAGGAGGCGATGGCTTCCGTCCTGGCCTACTCAGCCAAGCCCATTCCTCTTGTCTCCCACCCTCATTTTCAGCCCTAGTTGCCAGATCCCTGAGGGTTGTTTGTATTTTCCAGAGCTGATCTCATTCACACACACAGTTGGGGCCCTGGCAGTCAGTCGTCCCTCTTGCTCGGTTCCCAGAGGAGACCCACTGGGGCCCCTCCGAGCATTCAGCCTGGGCACCTCTTACAACACCTCAACCTGCAGTCTTGGAACCGGACTGCCAAAGGTTCCTGAGACCCTTAAAAAGATGCAGCGGGGGCAGCTCGGGTGGCCCAGCGGTTTAGCGCCGCCTTCAGCCGGGTGTGATCCTGGAAACCCAGGATCGAGTCCCACGTCGGGCTCCCTGCATGGAGCCTGCTTCTCCCTCTGCCTGTGTCTCTGCCTCTCTCTCTCTCTCTCTCTCTCTCTCTCTCTCTCTGTCTCTCATGAATAAATAAATAAAATTAAAAAAAAAAGATGCAGCTGGATGAAGAATCTTCCCTCCCAGATTTCTCTCTGAGCCCCTGCCCAAGCTCTGCTACTGTATAAAGACTGTAGCACCCACCCCGCCAACGGGTGTCCCGGGTCTCCGAGGGGGGCAGGTGCAAAGGATCTACCCCAGGGCAGGGCCTAGCTCAAGCACCAGGAAACTGTGGAGATGCCCCAGAGGCCCTTCCCACCCCGCGCCTTTCAAAGGGAGGTGTGAGGGACCAAGCCCAGCGCGCCCAGCTGAAGGCTGTGAAACTACGGCTCCTGCCACTCCTGGCCAAACCGAAGGCCGGTGCTGGGCGGGGGAGGGGGGTGCGGGGGAGCCGCCCCCTCGGAAGCAGTTCCAGCTCCCCAGGGTGATGCGGAGACAGACGAGGCTGCGCGGCGGCCCCTGATGGCTCCCTGAGCCGGGCCTCGGGAAGACGGGAATCGCCGGCCGGCGGGGTGCACCGGCGACCTCCGCGCGTCCTTCCCTTCCCCGCCCGCCCCGCCCGCGCCCCCTCCCCGCGGCTGCGACCCCCGCCCCCCCCGCCGGGCGGCCCCTCCCACCGTCAGTATTGCAGCCTTTTGTCAGCGATAAATTCCCTCCAAAATTCACGACACAGCCCTTTTGAATCCTCACGTCCCTGCCCCCTCCAGCAGGAGCTGGGTGAGGCTCTCTGCTCTCCAAGTAAATAGAAAAGCCGGTAAGTTGTCCGGGGGCGATCCCAGCTGGCTGGGCCGCAACTGATCTCCTCAGCCGCCTGCAGAAGCCTGGAGAAGGATGGAAAGCCAGGCCCTGGGGCTGATCTCTGGTGCGGAAGGACGGCACGCACCCTGTCCCGCAGGCCGGGCCCCCCCCACCCTGTCCCGCAGGCAGGGCACCCCCCCCACACCCTGTCCCGCAGGCAAAGCACCCCCCCCATCCTTTCCCGCTGGCAGGCCCCCCCACCCTGTCCCGCAGGCCGGGCCCCCCCCAACCCTGTCCCGCAGGCAGGGCACCCCCCCCCCACCCTGTCCCGCAGGCAGGGCCCCGTGCACCTGTCCCGCAGGCAGGACACCCCCCCACACACACTTTCCCGCAGGCAGCCCCCCCCACCCTGTCCCGCAGGCCGGGCCCCCCCAACCCTGTCCCGCAGGCAGCGCCCCCCCCCCCGGGCACCCTGTCCCGCAGGCCGGGGCCCCCCACACCCAGGCCACAGGCATCCTTTTCTTCTCAGCTCACTGCCTCTTTCCATAGTCTGGTCTGTGACCTAGAAGGTACCATGGAGGAATATCAGAGCCCAGGGGTTCCTCCTCCCTTTTACAGGTGAAGAAACCAGAGCCCAGAAGAAGAAACAAAAGGCCACAGTCTACCCTTTAGTGTCCAGGCTCTACCTCAGTGCTTCTCCAATTTTGTTGTGCAAAAGATTCAGTAGGTCTGAGGTGAGGCCTGAGAGTATGCATTTCTAAAAAGTTCCCAAGTGCTGCCCTGCTGCTGGGGGCAAGAGCATTTCTAGTGGCAAGGGTTTAGGAGGCCATGGGCTCTATTGGGGCAGAGCCAGACTCTTTTTTTTTTTTTTTTACTATGTTCCCGGCACTTAACATCAGTGCAATAGGTTTTTAATAAAAACCTATTTTGTGGGAATAAATAATTGGTACATAAATAAGACCGCATTGCCTGGTGGTGGTCATGGTTAGAAATTTGGATCCTGGAACCATCCCAACTAGGCTTTCATCCTGGCAATGCCACCAACAAAATAACTTGCCTGGGGCAAGTTATTTTACTTCTCTCTGCCTCAGTTTTCTCAACTGTAAAATTGCATTTGCACACTGTATGTCTTACAAGGTTGTTGAGACAGAGGAAAATGAGCTAATATATATAAAGCGCCTAGGAACAGTATCTGGCAAGTGGTAGGTGTTACAAAAAAGTGACTTGCTCAAGGTCACGCAGCTACTTAGAAGATCTAAACCACCACTCATATCTCTTGACATCATGCAACACCCAGCAGAACATTCTATGTCTTTAGTTACAAAGGATGATATTTCCACCCAACAAACCCTCTGAGTTATGAAATGTGAATGCAAATCACATGAAAAGATATGCTCTGGTTGAAGGTGACTGCAGATAATGAAACATGAAAATTTAAGACAACAAGAAACTCAGACACCTAAGACTGAATACGGAGAAAGAACCCAAGCCTGGTAATGACACAGATCTGAGTTTAAATCCCAGGTCATCCAAATACAATCAGTAGAAAAGTGAACCAGTTATTCTCTCAAAATGGCAATCGGCACATGAATAAAATAAATATTTCTCTGACGTAGAGGGTTATATGCAGACTAAATGAGACAATATGTGTAAGGCATAGAATGCTGCTTTATACATGGCAAGAGCTCAAGAAATAATAGCCTGTAATGGTTGTAGTAGTAAAGCCATAAAACATTTATAAAAGGGACATATTGGAAAAGCAGCTGACTATTTTCCTAGTGGTGTCCTTAAAGGACAGGCTCCTTGAGTCTCCCAGAGAAATATAGACTGGAAGATCATTCAGGCTTCCACCAGCTTTGATGGGATGTAATACCACTATCTGACTCCAAAACAATAGGAAGTCATTTGCCATATGGACTGGACATTATTCCACTCCAGCAGAAAACCTGATGGTGAGGGACCAGAATAGGGCCTGCCAGACACTAGAGAGAAACTGTGAATGGTCATAAGAGGAATTCTAAGAGGAGACTTTTGAACCTGAAGATTTAATACATAAGCCAGTAGCACCCTTAAAGATAGCATATTGCAACTCTCCTTCTAACTTATGGAAGCGAAAACACACAGGGAGATTATTTTCCCTCTGACAACAATTTAAACATGAATGGATCAGTAACCTGAATCATTGGCATAACCTAAAGCCCATACTCACTCTCAAATAGCAACCCCACTAGTCTATGCCCAAGTGTTCAAAAATTCATATTTGAGGGAGAACTTCTGGGATCAGCTTTATGTAAAGCCTTTAGAAGCTGTCAACAAGAAAAAGCTGGACAAACTAAAAATCAATGACTTTTTTTTTTAATTTATCAGATAACTGAGGTCGTAGGGCAAATTGCAACCCCTGAAATCTGGAGAGACAAGTAAATCCATAAAGTGATAGCAGCTAAGATCTGCTTAGTTGGAGCCAAAGTCACTGGACCCTAAACTGGAAGGAAACTGCAAATGGCCATTTGGATGGACTACTGGAGGCTGACTGTGGACTAGCATGACAGTGAGGAAATCTGAGGAGTGCAGTCCTTTAGGAGCTCCACATTGTCGTGGGCTTCTCCTCCAGAAAGGCTAGAAAGTTCTCACTGTGAGGATCCCAGAGAATATCAGGTCCTGGCAGGGGAAAGGGAGAGGAACCATTGTGAACTATACCCCAAGTTTTTTCCATCACAAATGCCTACATGCCAGGGGAATTTATTTTGCCTAAGCACAATTCTGAAGCCATATCCAAGCTGGGGAAATGGAATTCTCCTCTCCACTCAAATCCTCTTCAGAATTCCTAATCAATGAATAATGACAGGCTTCAAAGGAATAAGTTGGAAACTCTGTAACCCAGGAAGGAGTTGAAGTTGGGGGAGAAGAAAAGCCCAACATATCCCTTATCAAATCTCTTATAAAGGCCATAGCCAGGTGCACAGGACTACTAAAAGAAAAAAAAAATCTAGATTGGATCATTTTGGGACACTCCCCTACCGCCATGCCTTACTGCTACACAACAGGGCTCTGTATAATAACAGTAGTTACAGCAGAAAAGCCTATGAAACATAAGCTCTCCCTGAGGAGAAAGCCACAAAGTAAGGAGGAGAGACAAAGACAAGGACACATGAGGCATTTGAAACCTCTGGTACCTATAGCAAAAACAAACATTAAACATAGCTTACCTCCTGGCTAGTTTGAAATAAATCCTCACACTAATCTGTAAACTAACCCTCACATATTAATTGAGTCCTCTACATACTTCTGTTGTCCAATATAACAAAAGTGGCTTTCATCAGAAAACTTACAAGACATAACAAAAGGAAAGAAAAAAAAAAAACCAGAATACTCCTAGCTTGATCTATAGATTCAATACAATACCAACCAAAATCCCACCAAGTTATTTTATAGATATCAACAAGTTAATTATGAAGTTCAAACAGAGAAGCAAAAGACCCAGGAGAGCTAGCATAATGTTAGACAAGAACACCGCCGTATTTTAAGACTTTCTATAAAGTTACAGTAATCAAAACAGCCTAGTATTGGTAAAAGAATAGAAAATTAGATCAATGGAAAAGAATAGACACCCCAAAGACAGACCACCATAAATATAGTCCATTGATCTTTGACAGAGGAGCAAAAGGCAATGTGATGAAGCACAGATTGTCTCTTTGACAAAGGTATCAGAACAACTGTACAACCACATGTAAAAAAATGATTCTAGATATTATATTCTTCACAGAACTAACTCAAAATGGATCATAGACTTAGCAAAATGAAAAACTATAGAAATTCTAGAAGATAATATAGGAAAACACTTAGATGACCTTGTGTTATGTCAACAAGTTTTTAGATAGAGCACCAAAGGAATGATCCATGAAAGAAACTATTGATAAACTGGAACTTCATTTAAGCAAAAACTCCTTCTCTGTGAAAAACAATGTCAAGGTAATGAGAAAACAAGCCACTGACTGGGAGAAAATGTTTGCAAAAGACACACTTGATAAAGGGCTGCTATCCAAAATATACAAAGAGCTCTTAAAACTCAACAATAACAACCCAGTTTAAAAAAAAAATGGGCAAATCTTAGGAGACATCTCACCAAAGAAGATATACATATGGAAGATACACATACAAAAAGCTGCACAAATATTCATCCTCAGAGAAATGCAAAACTACAATCCTATTAAAATAGCTAATACCTAAAATATGACAGTGCCAATTGCTGGAACAGATGCAAAGTAACAGGAACTCTCCTTCATTGCTGATGGGAATGCAAAAGGGTACAGCCACTTTGTAAGACAGTTTGGCAATTTCTTATAAAGATTAATATAGTCTTAACATATTATTTAGCAATTTCACACTTAAGCATTTACCCAGCTGACTTAAAAACTTTTACCCACACAAAGATCTACACGCAAATGTTATAGCAGCTTTATTCATAGTTGCCAAAAACTGGAAGCAACTAAGATGTCCTTCAAACGGCAAAAAACTAAACAAACTGTGGTACATCCATACGATGGAATACTATTCAGTGATTAAAAGAAAGAAAGCAAGAAATGACCTATGAAGCCACATAAAAACACAGATGAATTTTAAATACCTATTTCTGAGTGTAAGAAGCTAGTACATCCTGTATGATTCTCATTATATGACATTCTGAAAAAAAAAAAAAGCAAACCTATGGAGCTGTTTGTAAAAAGATCAGTGGTTGGTAGGGATTTGTAGAGTGGCAGGGGAAAGAATATTATATAGGTGAAACAGAAACGATCTAAGGTGGTAAAAATATTCTATATGATACTGTAATGATGGATACATGGCATAACACGTTTGTCAAAACCCATAGAAATTTATAAAGTGTGAATCAGTGTATGAAATTTCAGGAAAAGTATTTATGAAGTTGAAGAATCCCAAGACAGAATGCAGATTCTGACTAAAATCTAACTGTACTACAAATTTATGGAATAATCTCACTGAAGGGGTGCGGGGAAAGGAGCTGACCTGAGTAACTCTAGAAATGAGTGTGTTCTGTAAGAGTATGTCAAAAGGAAATGGACATAAGCACTGTACTTGATTTCCAAAGTCATTTCTCACAGGGGTTGAGTTAGTTCTGAAACCACTGTGCATATATACTGCAATTTAACAATTAAATAAAGATTATGGATGGTGGGAGCCAAGTGTCATACTCTTATAGTGGGAAGTTACAGATAGCCAGAATTAGGGGGTTAGAATGATCCATGTGACAATGGAGTAGAGTTGGAGACAATGCTATGAACTCATACTTAACTTTACATAGGTACAAATAGTTACATACAGTAATATTTATGAATAAGTATATTTACACAGGTTAACATACACATATGTATATTCTTGCTTTGTCAGGTAAGAGAGAGCCTAGAATCAATGATAAACCAGTCACAATAAGCACAATTAGGACACAGATCTTGGTTTTAAATACAAAGTTTTAGGGGTGCCTGGCTGGCTCAGCTGATAGAGTGTGACTCCCGATCTCAGGGTTGTGAGTTCGAGCCCCATGTTGGGTATAAAGCCTACTTATAAATAAATAAATAAATAAATAAATAAATAAATAAATAAATAAATATCAAGTTTTAAATGAATGGTTTTAATACTGTTTAAATGGAAAATGTAAATGGTTTTAAATGCCATTTTCCAGGGCTCCTTCATGAAATCATTGATTCTAACTAGGGAGAGAAATACACAAGATGAACTTGGAGCATCTCCTTTTGCCAGAAAATAAGGAAGTACTCAAAATACACCATAAGGGGAGAATGTAAAATGGATACAGAAATCAACTGAGAGAACCCCCAGTGGCCAATGCTGGGACAATTTGAACAATAATATAGGTAAAGCTCAATTATACCCTGTGAGTCCATACTGACACAATGAATGAATGAATGAATGAATGAGTGAATGAACAAATCTGCTGTGCAGAATAATTCCAAATAACTTATGCTGATACTGTTTAGGGAATGAAGCATATGCCTACTACTTAAATGTGGAGGGCACAGTGATTTCCTTGCAAAGAGTACTGCATGGATACAGAGAGTAAGAACACAGTGGAGAAACCTGATAAACATACTCTAGCTAAGGATAAGTTTAACATTGATAGGGATGTCAGATTAATAATATATATATTTGCTATGAAGTGATGAGGATGACACTTCACCTCTGCAATCTTCTCCCCAAACCCATCACTTCAGTCTAATCATAAGAAAAACATCACGACAAATTGCCATTGAGAGATGTTCTAAAATGTATCTGACTACTAATCCTCAAAACTGTACTGGTCCTCAAAAAGTCTGAGAAACATCTTAGCCAAAAGGAACCTAAGAAGACATGGCAAGTAAGAATAGCTTATTATCCTGGGTGGAATTTTGGAACAGAAAAAAAAAGGAATTAGGTTAAAAACTAAGCAAATATGAATAAAGTATAGACTTCAGTTAATAATCACATATCAGTGCTGCTTCATTAATTGTGATAAATGTGCTACACCAGTGAAAGAGATTAATAATAGGGGGAAGTGGGTATGGAGGGTATGAGAACTCTCTTATTATCTTCACAATGTTTCTGTAAATCTAAAACCTTTCTAAAATAAAAAGTTTATTAGACAAAATCTGAGACTCTCTCAAATATCTATGAAAATATAAATGCTTCCTAGATTGGGGTATTCTTTTATCTATTAACACTTATATTTTAAGTCACTTAAATCTAAGCAAAGAGGGGTGTGATCAAATTCTCATATGAAATTTGTAGCAAAGAAAGGATAGAGATCTGTGGCTATTCAGTGTAAACAGGTAAAAAGAAGGAAGGTGTGTGGGATATGCAAGGTGGATGAGAATACTTTTTAATTTTCTGTCCTTGTAATCGTAAAGGCAGATATCATGAGTGCCAAGATGTTCTGGGATCGAGTGGGAAGAGCAGGATGATCCTTCCTGTACTATTTTTGTCAAGTCATTTGCTAGCTTTGAATCTCAGCTTTTCTATATACTTAATCAAGAAATTGGATTATAAACCTAAAAGGTCATTCAGCTCTGGCCTTCTAGGATGCCATAAGTATAGTTCTATCATAGGCTAAAATGCAAAGGAAATTAATAAGAAGCAGAAAGTTTTAGTTAATTTGTTTTAACTTTTGTGAGTGTCAAATTCATAATCAAGAAAAATGGCCCATTGCATATTCTTAGCTTACACATTATTTCCTACTTTTTAAAAAGAAGGAACCCAAATGAAACCCAAGGCCATTTCATTCATCTTTTGATAATGGAAAATTTCCCTTTTAAACAGAAAATTTGCATTTGATCAGAAAGAGGGAACATATAGTTGGCTTATTCCTTTGGCTTGGTTACAGTTCACAAAAACAGGCTTTAGGGTAATATCTGTATGTCACAGATGCCAGCAAATTATTTATGGCATAAAAGAATAGAAGCATATGTCTATTTAGATAAATCAGCATAAAAAAGTACATTATTCACTTCCTACACTGATTGCCACTTCATGAAATCTCTCAGATGTGACATCATCGAATTCATGTTGCATTGCCAAAATTCCACAGAGATCAAATCAAGAAAAAAAATGGCCATTTTTAGGAACAGATTAATGATATAAAAGTTAATGGTACAGGCATGTTTTATTTACTGGAAAAAGTACAATTGATGAAGGAAAAAACAAACTAGCAAAAATGAGGAATTGTTTCAACCTAACTTGCACTTGTTTTAAGAAGAATGCATACTCAGAATTTAATCTATAATAGACAAAACCAGTAGAAAAAGAAAACTCATTTATAAGAGTTTAATTTTAAATTTTTATTATATTTTCCTGATTATATATTTATTATATATTAAAATATATAATATTTGATGCATGCGCAGTGAGTCATTGTGATTGATAAGGGGAACGTTTTTCTGAATATTTAACAATTGACTCTCACAAGCTAGTATGAGGCCCCTCCAGCACACTATGGCCAGATTCTGGGTCTTTTTCTGTATATAAAGCAGCACTGAAATGGGAATTTCATGATGTGGGATTTTTGTTCTGGCCCTGGTATGTTTCCCATGGGACTTGAGATTAGCTACTTCAGGTGTCTCAAGTTTCAAGATTCTCAGTTGGAGAATGTGATGGGTGAGTTGATGATCTCCAAGGTGCATTATGGCTATACTGTACAGTAAAAGGCTTTTTGGCAGTATTTTCCTATCTCAGCACTAGCGACAACATGGGCTGGATCATTCTGTGTTGGAAGTAGTGGGGAAGGGGTATCATGTGCCTTGAGGGATGCTTAAACAGCATCCCTGCCCTTACCCCATTAGATGCCATAGTGTCCCTCTCCCCTGCCCACCAAAAATGTCTCTTCACATTGCCAAATATCTAAGAATAAAATACAGACTCAAGAAATTGATTTGAAAATCATCTCTTAGGTAATTGTAAAATCTTAAACCATAGTGGAAATCTCCTAGAAACATGTTTAATGTTAAAAAAAAAAAAAAAAAAGAGGGGATCCCCGGGTGGCTCAGTGGTTTAGCACCGGCCTTTAGCCCAGGGTGTGGTCCTGGGGTCTTGGGATTGAGTCCTGTGTCGGGCTTCCGGCATGGAGCCTGCTTCTCCCTCCTCCTGTGTCTCTGCCCCTCTCTCTCTCTCTCTCTCTCTCTCTCTCTCTGTGTGTGTGTCTATCATAAATAAATAAATCTTTAAAAATAGAAAAAATAAAAAAATAAAAATAAAGAGACAAACTCAAAGGACAAACCAGAACTTGTTCTGTTACAAATGACAGTCACCTAACTCAAACTAAAGAAATAAGAGAATTTATGGGACCCCCTAGAAATGAGAGCCTGTTAACACCAACATATAAGGGGTCAGAAAATTATATGCTCACAAAGGAGACAAGAGAACAAGCAACAATGCAAAAAGAAACTCAGAAAAAAAAATGGTATAATAGAAGTCAAGAGATTCATTATCTTCTCTTCGTCAACTCCCCCGGGGCCTTCCTATCTTTAAGACCCGGCTCAGCTCTCTCATTTTCTTTGAAATCATTACTCTTGATGATTACTATCATTGTTGTCTCTGATTCCTTTTCTTAGCAACTATGCTAAGTAAGCTTGCAATTAGGTGAATTCTTTTTTCAGCAGTTGCTGTTTTGTAAATTCTATTCTTCCAACTAGATATCAATTTCTGGGAGGATAAGGACCTGCCATGGTGTTGCAGCCCTCCAGAGCCATTGACTGGACTCGGTGTCCTTAGGAAGTCAATAGACATTTCAGTATTAACTGTTGTTGGACTCCATCATTTCAGTGAGTGTTAGTGAGTAACTGCCATGTGCCATTCTTTGCTTTAAGTACAATAAGAAAAATAAAGATGCCACATGTGGTCAGAGCAGTATCAACCTCATACACTCTCCAACAGTGCCCCCTGTTTCCACCATCTGGCAACATGCTAATTACCACCCATCTAAAAGGAAGGGAGGTAAACCTAATTTCTTGTTTCTCCCCAAAGTCAAACTTAGTTTCCCATTTAAACATTCTAGAACATGCTTATAATTGTTGTCCCTTAACCCAATCTGTGCTTCCAACAAGAAGATAATATGTTACTTAGAAATCATACCATATGGGGAATTGGAAGACTTATTGCTAGTCTTGCGTCACCATTAACTTTTACTATGAAATTTCATGAAAGCATTGCCCTTTCTGGTCCTCAGTTTACCCCCTCCATAAAGTAAGATGGCTTGATAAATGATTCCTAGATGCCCTTCTAATTTCGACATAGGATTTAGTGATTTAGTCAAGTAAGGCATTGTACTTAGTGTTTGCAGCAGCTGTGAAGTCAAACGCATCGCGGAAGATGTCAATACACAGACACACATTTTGATGATTAGAAAAAGTTAATTTGGTAAAAGTGCCAAATGAGTATGTAGCTTCATAAGAAGTCATACCATAATAAGTCATAAGACAACATATCTTTCAAGGCAAACAGATGTAGTTCATCTTGGCAATAGATAGAGGTGGATAGACCTATGAATACTATTGCAACTAATTCTGCTTCCAGCTACCTTGAGAGAATGCTGAGGTTGGCAAGACAGTGAGGTGGGCAATAAATTGCTTTTCAGAGAGATGGATATATTTTACTTTCTATCACAAAACTGTCTAATAAGTGAGTCTCTTGAGCACAGGTTGGCTTCTATGAAATGTTATTTAATCTCTGCATTTCATCTCTTTAATTTAAATAATAACCCATATTTTACTTTTTCTGCAGATAGCCAAGGTTTGTCATCACAATGTCCTGCTGCAAAATCAGTCCTTCCTATCAGATGGTTGCCTATTAGATGAGTCTTTTGCTGTGGGTAGGAACACCTTGCACATATATTTTATGCCTACTTTCAAATGCTAATAATTATGAGAAAGGAAAAGAGAGTAGTTGACTGTCTTTGTTTTGCAGGGTTCCTAGAAATTAAAGACTGTACACAATGACCACCAAGTCTAATGTGCAAGTTATTTCTATTTTAAGCTATGTATATGCACATCAGACCCTCATATTTGCAAGATATAATCATCCACAAATGACTTTCATGCATTTCTAACCATCACTCACATAATAATAGTCAAAAAAGAAGAATTAACTGGAACGCTTCTACCCTAATACCACCTATTAATAAATGTTGTTGTGGCTGGTATTTCCTTCCAGCCTTTGCTCATGTGCAGACATAATTTACAAAGCTGAAGTTGCAGCTCAGATATAATTTTACATTTGGCTTTTTTACATTGCATAATAGGAAACATTTCTCATTCTGCCTCACAGTCATTATAATGTAAAATGGTCGCTTAACATTCAATTTCTCATGCTCGAACTAAGCCAAATGGTACTTATTTACCATTTCTTACAGCCAGGTCGTAATTTTTGGCCTCAGAATCTTTGCATGTGCTATTCCTGAGACTTTAAATGTAGGCCCATCTTTGCATGGTCAAATTCTGCACATCCTTAAAGGCTGAATTCTAAAAGTATGACTCCAGTGGAAATCTTCCTAATCGCCTCTTCTCCTGCCCTCCCCAGGCACGTATCACTTTCCCTTTCTCTGAATTTCCAATGAGCTTTCATTTGCTATCTTTTCATACTTGGATTCCCCCTCTTGAGAGACAAGTTTGCATAATATGCATCTCTTCAGCCTAACTAAAGACTCTTGGGCACGTCTGATCCTTCACTGGGTCCTCTATAGCAACTACTACATATTAGAGCTAAATAAATGCTAATAACATGAGTGATATATGTTCTGCATTCATTTTCTATAGCTGCCTTTAAATTACTGAAAAACAGAGGGCGTAAAACACGAATTTATTATTATTATTATTATTTTAAAGATTTTATTTATTTATTCATGAGAGACAGAGAGAGAGAGACAGAGAGAGAGAGTCAAAGACACAGGCAGAGGGAGAAGCAGGCTCCATGCAGGAAGCCAAATGTGGGACTCAATCCTGGGACTCCAGGATCATGCCCTGGGCCTAAGGCAGGCGCTAAACCACTGAGCCACCCAGGGATCCCCCCACAAATTTATTATTTTATGGATATGTAAAGGGGAGGTCTAACCCAGGTTTCACTGTATTAAAATAAAGGTGTCAGCAGAACTGTGTTCTCTTCAGGAGGCTCTAGGAGAGGATCCATGTCCTTGTTTATGTCTTTTTTCCATAAGTACACCTTCTCACTCTGACTCAGTTGGGAAAGGTGCTATGATTTTAAAGACCCATGTGATTAGATTGAGTTTGTCTGGATAATCACAGATAATATCCCCATCTCAAAGTTTTACATCTGTGAGGTTACTTTTGCCCTAAAACGTACATAGTCACAGATCCCAAGGATTAAGACACGAATATCTCTGGGGCACCATTCTTCTCCCTAGCACAGATGCTCACATTAGAGTTACAATAAAACAATGCTAAGTATTCTAGAAATGACTGGGAAGATCCCCTCCTTATGCACTTACAACAAACAAAATCTTGATATTCAGAAAAGGACAAAAATCTTGCCCAAAGCCTCGATCTTGCCTCACTATGCAGCAATCTTCCCATTTAATTACTACATCTGTCCCCAATACCCCAGGTCCTTATTAGAAAGAGAAAATACTTTATTTGAGATGCTGTGCCAGGCTCAGTGAGATATAGATATGTGCTCAAAATTATGCAGACAAAAAGAGAATGAGCCTCTCCTTTTATGAATCCTATTCTAGTGCTCTCCCTTACACCACTCACATTACTATCCCACATAAGTTCAATAAGCAAATATTGGAAATATTCAAATGATAATTCACAGTAACAGACAGGAATTTCCTTCCAAACTTTTCAACAACTCCCAAAGGTTTATTAATAAACCTAAGTTAACTACATTTACTTAGGGGGTGAGAGTGAGGGGTTTGAACTGTCACTGCAGGAGAACATTCTGCCCCAGACAGTGTGGACAATAAGGTTATATATTCCCTTCAAAGTACTATAAAGTATATCCTTCTTTGACTGCCCCAGGGCAGTCCAAACCCACCAATTATATGGATGAAGGGGGTGAGCATGATATCAATCACCACTGCTGTACCAGCAAAAGATAAGAAGCCCCTGGTGTTTGGGAAGGGGAAAGCATCCAGAGGAAAGAATTTTCTGAAATTAGATTATTTTACACAATGAAAGCTAACAGTTCAATGACCCATTGGAGTCTTTCACATCTCTCTCGTTGATTCTTAGAATATCTTGTGAGGAAGGAGTCTTTTTTTATCCCCAATTTATAGACTGGTAAAATGAGGCTCTGGTTAACCTTACAGAGGTTGTGCAAGATCCTCTCAAACATAGTTTCTTCAACCCAACGTTCCCCATGCTGTCATATTGCTATAGAGATATAATATAATATCTCTTTATAAATATATATTAAGTTGTTACAGTATTTATCAAGAGCCTGTAAAAGATAAAAAATGAGTATAACTGATTTTTGACTAGCTTTTTTCCCTACCTCCCCTTTCCTAATTATGTCTTCAGGGAGATCTCATGAACAAACTATTCATCTTCCATATAAATCCCACCATTTTTTTTCCGTCTTGTAAACTAACTTTTCTTTTCTGGGAACCCTTACTATCTGTTGAACACAACCACACCCAATGAGTGTGACCATGTCTCCCGAGCAAGAACTGCTTTCAGCAGAGCCCTTCCTGGGCACCACTACCTTTGAAGGGTCCGCATCTGCTGCTTCTGGCTACGTCCATGTCCACTGCATATTGTAACTGTTTCCACTACATTCCATCCTGTTCCAGCTGTCCTTATGGACTGTGATGTCTAACAAATCCCACAATCTCCATTAGGCCCTATTGCCAATATTAAGTATTGTTAAAGTCCTAGAGATTTCACTTTGGGGCAGAGTTCTGTAAATATTCCTTACTCTTTTTGTATTTTATTCAGTCATCAAATTATCAAAGCAATGATCCTCTGCACCCTACCTGCCTTATAGAAATTGTAAAAATAATTATCTTACATTTCACTTGTACGCATCCTCTCTAGGTGTTAGATGAAGTCTACAGGAGACCTCTCTGCTCTGACAATTAAAACCTCATTCTTCAAACAGTCCTGATCTATTCTCTCTTTCCTTTGACGTTCTCTCAAAAAGGATCCTCACTCTCTTAGGCAGAGTTCTGAAAGGCTCATTTCCTCATGGTCCAGACATGAATTGGTCTAAAATGTGGCATGACTTTGAACAATTAATGGACTGTAAGAAAAGAGAACTCATTTGGCTTTGACTTGCAGAAAATTCTCTGTAAAGCGACTCAGATTTAATGTTTTCAGATTACGTTTCCTTTACAAATCCAATCACACAAGTTGGTTCTGCAGTGAGTAGTATTTACATAATCCTAATAATGTAAACATTGTTCGGTTTTATTTTTTGCTACTTTATAAACGAATTGTACAATTCTCAAGTGTATAAACCATAAAAATTAGGGAAAAATTCTTAGAAAATAGGAATAGCTTATATATGAGCAAACAGCATCTTTTGTTTTTTTGAGTTAGCTGCTACTGTTAAAAGTTGGTTGATGAATCAAGAAATGGAGTTATTATGTTTATTTCTTATGGTTATGCATGGATACCAAGCACCCACCAGAAAAATATAAGTCAAAGAAAGGTAAAAGAGATTGCCTCTTACAGTGGATCTGCAGGGATTAGACGGGGTGAGGGACTTTTATTTTTATGTTATGCTCTGCCATAGTATGAGAATAGAGAATATTTGGGGGATCAAGTCTTGTATTTACTTGCATAAATTTCTTTTTTTTTTAACATTCTCATGGAATTCACCTGTCCTAGAAATGTCCGTGAACTACAAATTGAAGAGCACCAGCCTATCACAATAGGAATTCCCAGAAGTTTTCTTACTCCCGCTGTCTTCCAGACAAGAACCAATCACTTGCCACCATAAAGGGTCTTAAAATCTCAGAGAAACAAATTCTTGTCTAACTCTGACTTCTCTGCCACTATCGTCCTCTGCCTCTGTAAGCCATGTTAAAGGCCTGAGCCTGATGCCAGGCCCAGTGAGGAAGGCCTGTTGTGATTTCTAAACATTGAAGTTTCTCAATTATTTATGAATATGCTTTCATGAAATGAAGGCAAAATCCAATGCTTTCTACAAAAGAAAATTTTGTAATCCAGATAAGCTGAAATATATAGCAAGTGTGATGAAGCAACATGCAAACCTCTCAAATGAGGAAAGGGTGGTGCCTTCAGCCATTTTTTGCTGACTGGCTTCCAGTCCAGCACTACTGCAGTCCTGCCTACCAACTATCTCATCCCCCAGAGGATTGACGTGCATTTTGGAGCAGTTGTGCACATGTTAATAAACAGCATATGAGAGAAAACTTGCTGTTTCTCAAAATCATAAGGCAAATGTTTGTTAAACAAAGAGTAGATGTAAAGTTTTTATAGTACAACATCTGGCAGGCCCTGAAAACAGAAATTATACACATACAATAAAAAATGTTAACAAACTAGGGGTGGTGGAAGGGGAGGAGGGCGGGGGGTGGGGGTGAATGGGTGATGGACACTGAGGGGGACACTTGACGGGATGAGCACTGGATGTTATTCTGTATGTTGGTAAATTGAGCACCAATAAAAATTAATTTATTAAAAAAAGAAACAAAAGCAAAAATGAACTACTGGGACTTCATCAAGATAAGAAGCTTTTGCACAGCAAAGGATACAGTCAACAAAACTCAAAGACAACCTACAGAATGGGAGAAGATATTTGCAAATGACATATCAGATAAAGGGCTAGTTTCCAAGATCTATAAAGAACTTATTAAACTCAACACCAAGGAAACAAACAATCCAATCATGAAATGGGCAAAAGACATGAAGAGAAATCTCACAGAGGAAGACATAGACATGGCCAACACGCACATGAGAAAATGCTCTGCATCACTTGCCATCAGGGAAATACAAATCAAAACCACAATGAGATACCACCTCACACCAGTGAGAATGGGGAAAATTAACAAGGCAGGAAACCACAAATGTTGGAGAGGATGTGGAGAAAGGGGAACCCTCCTGCACTGTTGGTGGGAATGTGAACTGGTGCAGCCACTCTGGAAAACTGTGTGGAAGTTCCTCAAAGAGTTAAAAATAGACCTGCCCTATGACCCAGCAATTGCACTGTTGGGGATTTACCCCAAAGATACAGATGCAATGAAACGCTGGGACACCTGCACCCCGATGTTTCTAGCAGCAATGTCCACAATAGCCAAACTGTGGAAGGAGCCTCAGTGTCCATCGAAAGATGAATGGATAAAGAAGATGTGGTTTATGTATACTATGGGATATTACTCAGCCATTAGAAATGACAAATACCCACCATTTGCTTCGACGTGGATGGAACTGGAGGGTATTATGCTGAGTGAAATAAGTCAATCGGAGAAGGACAAACTGTATGTTCTCATTCATTAGGGGAATATAAATAATAGTGAAAGGGAATATAAGGGAAGGGAGGAGAAATGTGTGGGAAATATCAGAAAGGGAGACAGAACATAAAGACTCCTAACTCTGGGAAACGAACTAGGGGTGGTAGAAGGGGAGGAGGGCGAGGGGTGGGAGTGAATGGGTGACGGGCACTGGGGGTTATTCTGTATGTTGGTAAATTGGAACACCAATAAAAAATAAATAAAAAAAATGTCAAGGGACTCCTGGGTGGCTCGACTATAGGACACTTGGTTTTGGCTCAGGTCATGATCTCAGGATCCTGGGATAGAGCCCTTTGTCGGGAGCTGCTCTCAATGGGGAGTATGCTGAGGATTTTCCTTCCCTCTGCCCCTCCCTCTGCTCATACTCTCTCTCTCTCTCTCAAAAAAAAAAATCATTTTAAAAAATGGTAAACTGAAGCACCAAAGAGGTTTGTTTTTATGTTGTCATTTTTTTGTTTTGTTTTGTTTGCCAAAATCACACAAAATGAGGATAGACAAAGAAACTATGGATCCAATTGCCCATCAGGCTCTTACCATCCTCTCCAGAAGGCAGAAATACAGAAAATATCTTTTCTATATCCAAATTACAGTCTACATGTGATGTCTATTAGGAAATAGGACATTTTGTGTATCATAAATAATTAGTCATAAACCCTGTCTTCAGGCCTGTAACTGAATGTTATTTTTCCCTGTTGGATGAATTTTCAAAATTATCTGGACCATCTAAAGCCTGTAAAGCACCAAAGTGTTCTTTTCCCTTGTTTCTTTCATACTGTGAAATAATTCTCCCAGCAGTTAGATAGCACTTGGGTACACCGCCTGCAATGATCTTTTCTTATATATATAACCATAAACACTAAACTTTGGTTGGCCCATCCAGGGTATGATACTGATTCCAAGATAGCAAGGGATTAAGTGAATTTCAAAACTTCAACTCACCAGATGAGGCCCAGAGATTATATCAACCCATATGGGTTTAAACTGCAGAGTCATTCAAGAAAAAATTGCTACCATAGCTCCAAGCCTGGAAGTGATCCCTGATCATCTTTGACATTTTCAAAAACCGAAAATTATTTGGCTTTATTTTAAATGTCACTCCTCTGCAGGTGAAGAATTTATTCATTTACGAGAGTGCAGAATGGAATAAACCATGCTGAGGCACACTGGCTACAGAAAGTTTAATGGAAGAGACTACATTCTTGGGAAATAGAATTCAAGTGTTTGCTGAGTCATTTGGAGGAAATTATCAAAAGAAAAGCTCCCACTTACTCTTTAGAAGCAGCAGGGTGTAGAGGGAAGTTTACTGGTTCAAGAGTTAAAAGAAAAGTATGAGTCTCAACTTCATCACTTCCTAGCTTGGAGTCTCTGGGAGAGTCAACCACCTCCATAAGTCTGTTTCCACATCTGCAACAGAAAAGAGAGGACCAGCTGTTTGGTCTCCTCAAAAACCTTTGATTTCTCAGAAAGCCATTTAGTATCTCATTCCCAGTCTCCTCATCTGAAAAATTAAAAGGCTTAATTTCCATGCCCTGATAATCTTCAAATCCTTGAGGATGCATTTGAACATATGGATGTGAACCTACTTTGAAAACCATATTAGACAACAAAATATAAGATATTTGTTTGATTAATTCATATAGTTGCAAAATCATAATACGTTTTTAAAAACTATTGCCCTCATTTGCCTAAAATAGTATTTTTTAGAGATGGAAGTTGGTGCTATAACCTAATTTGCTTGGATTGATGGACTATTTCTTATTTCTTTACCTATGTGCACATGTTATCTCCCAGGAACAGATATGGAATTTTCTTTCTGGACAAGAATATGAATAGTTGAGAATTTGGATCAGTCATCCTCTAAGTCTGTATCTAAAGCCTGCAGAATGGCCACTGAAATAAAGGGAAAGTGACAAGATGTAATTTTAGTCACGAGAATCAGCGCCTTTCTTTTTTCCTTTGGAGCAGTGTCACACTCATGTCTTCTGAGAAATGCAGTGGTATTTTCTCTCCAGAGCTCACAGCCATTCTGAAGCAGCTCCTTGCTTTCTTATGTGGGGCTCTTCATTTTTTGGCCCTTCTGCCATTGTTCATGGTTATAAATTTGGCATCACTAGAAAGAATTTCTATGATGAATATTCTTTGTAAAAACATCTCCCCTGACATTTCTCTGGGCATACAAAACTCTTCTTTATAATATCTACCGCCACCCCATCTGAATTTTTCACTATTCACTGTATTTATTTCTGTTCATGCTGTTTCTCCACATGGGGATTCTTTCGCTCAATAGTTGCATGATGAAATCTCCATCCTTTGAAGTCCAATTTAAATGCCAAATACTGGATGAAGACTTCTTTGATGTTCTTGAAGGCTTGAATATCTCCATTCTCTGGAATTACACAGCCTTTTATCCCAGTCTTAGAAGGGACTTATTACTTTTCTTCTTGATGCTTATCTACCTTTCTTATCTCCCCTTTTACAGATTACAGTGGCTTGAGGGCAAGATGAGGTCATTAAAGTATTTTCCCAAAAATCTGACACACACTAATTAATATGTGTTAAATGAATGGGTATAGATTATTAAATTTAAATGCTATCAACCGTCTCAGTTTTCACCATGCTGCTGGTAAAACCAAGATCCTACTGCATTAATAACGGAATCTTATTAGTTCTGAGTCTCTAATATCTACAGGAAATTCAATACCCTGCAGAGAGAGTCCTTTTCACCTCAATATTCTTGAAAATCACCCAAGAGGTCTGCTCATGTTTTGCTTAGGATTGTTTGTAATGTGCTGTAAGTCTTATTCAGCTGATAATACCTCATGATGCTTCAATGAAAGTAAGCTAAAGATGCCTTCTTCACTTGACCAGACAGTTATTCTAAGTGAACACATCCCGGAATATTTCTGCACACTCTACTCTCTGTTGGTTCTCATGCTTTCCTTCTCTGTACGTCAAAATCTTAGCCATCTTTAAAAAGCTAGGTCAAATGCCTGAAGAATGCCATCCCTAAATCTCTTTAGAAGATTTGATGCTGCCTTTTTTTTATTCTACCTTTTTTGAACTTTGATTAGCACTTTTTATTAACTTCCCTCAGCAATAGAGCTAACCTCATCACTGCTACTACCATCACCAACTCTTCTTCCCTAACCCTCTGCCATACCTCTACCTCCTTCAATCCTCCACAATACCTACTCCCTGTTTTTCAAGAACAAAAGGCAAGTGTGTTTCAAATTACCAAGTACACAAATTTCTGCTTTGATAGATCTAAAGCACATCAATTGCAGAAAACAAATTCAATGGAATTTCTGCCTTTGTCTTCCAATTACTCTATCTTGACAGTGCGAACTATCTGGTAGTCTTAGACAGAAGTAGAGTACAGAGGCTAAGAGCTCCAGAATCCTCCCTTTTACTAGCTGTGTATTTTAGCCTCAACATTCTAAGCCACAAAATGTAAATAGGGCTGGCTACACAGTTTGGAAATGCAAATGCAGGACCCTTAGGTTGGAGAGATGGGCTGATCAGTCTCTTCTTCCTGTGAACTTGTCACTCAACCCATGGTGAATGGCTGGCCTGCAAAAAATTGAAACTTTCACACTTGAATGAATTTAATAAGTTGCCTGCCCAATGCTCTATGAGTGGAGAGCAATGGTGAAATGCAGCCCTCTAACCAGCAGGGTCACCACTCTGGGCAAAGAGCAGCAGTTTAGGAGCAGAAGGAACAGCCCAAAATCTGTCCTACCTTGGGGAAACTGGAGAGGTGTGGGGAGCAGGACAGTGCATGTGCCCAGGCCCCAACCCCACTGCATAAGTTCCATTGTCCCACCAGGCTTAGCTTACAGAACATAAGTTCAAAATATTGAATTATTAAGAATTTCAAGATGGGAACCAACTTCAGAACATTGAACATTAAGGGCAGGGCTTTCTGAGCACAAGAACCCAGCAAGCTGCACTAGTTGCAGGCTCCTGAAGCCCCACTAAAAATAGTAATCAATCTCTAGGGTTGATGCAAAGGCTACATGTGCAGCATGTGCTGGGTAGTGAAAGGCCATTTAAAACCTCCAGATTTGGGATCCCTGGGTGGCGCAGCGGTTTGGCGCCTGCCTTTGGCCCAGGGCGCGATCCTGGAGACCCGGGATCGAATCCCACGTCAGGCTCCCGGTGCATGGAGCCTGCTTGTCCCTCTGCCTGTGTCTCTGCCTCTCTCTCTCTCTCTCTCTGTATGACTATCGTAAATAAATAAAAAAAAATTAAAAAAAAACAAAAAAAAAAAAACCTCCAGATTTAATTTATTGTTTATGCTGAATCATTGGATGTCAAGCTATGAATATGGAGCTAGCTTTAATCTGAATAGTCCTCCTTTCTCATCCTGAAATTATATCAAGAAAAAGAGAGAAGGAAGGAAGAAAGAGAAAGAAAGAAAGAAAGAAAGAAAGAAAGAAAGAAAGAGGGAGGGAAGAAGAGAGGAAAAAATAGATCAAGTAAATCCCATTTTTAATTTAACTAAGACACAGAAAAAAAGCAATGAATTCAAAAACATAGTCTAAAGCAGCTGAACATGGCCTTAGCTCCATGGGACAGAGAGAGTGGCATAAGGAGCAGTGGTGCATTATAGAGGAAGCAAGTTCCCAGATGGACTGAAAAGTAGCAGAAAGAGCCAGAAGAAAATGTATTTCTTGCGGTCAGAAGCCCACAGGAAAGATTTAGAGAGGTGTATATTTTAAGTAGGGATGAGATGAAATAGATCAGACTGAACCTACATATGGGGTGAAAGGCAGTGATAAAGTGGAAAAATGTCAAGGGGTGAGAATAGTTCAGCCTTTATAAATTCAGAAATATCCACAAAAACACAGCACCTGACAGTAAGTGGACCAGTTATGTCTCTTGGACAAAAACTCTGTCCTCTGGTTGCATTAACCAGCAAGAGAGCTGGGGAGCCCAAGACAGGAAGAAGCCCTCCAAGGCCCAGGAGTTTGGTTGAGGGAAGTCAAGGAGGTATATCCTCACAGCAAAGCCACAGTGGGGCTCTACTTGAAGAAAACAGTTGGATCATTTGTATTAGAGGGCAGAAAGTTTGAGAGACAAATCCTGGAAGGCTACAGTATTCCTTGTGCCCTCTTCCCTTTTCCCAAACTTTCGCTACACCAGGAAATTTTAACTCATTCAACCATATATCCTAAGAGAAGGATCTGACACAGCCTTGATAAAAGATACTATAAGAAAGAAAAGTGAAAAAGAGAAACAAAACTTACTGTCAGAAAAGATCAAAAAAAAAAGAAGAGGAAGAAGAAGAAAGAAGAAGAAGAAGAAGAAGAAGAAGAAGAAGAAGAAGAAGAAGACAACACACAGTATATTGTCAGGTACCATACGAAAATTATAACCAAAAATCTATCATTAAATACAAAAATCAAATAAAGCAGTTGTGGCAACTAAGGAAGATCACAAAATAGAAATACAAGAATTAAAGAAAGAGGCAAGATAAGAGGAAGAAGGGAAATATAAGCTGCCAGATAGGAAGGAAGAATGACACTTGAAAAATACAGTAGGGGAATTGCAAATAGAAATAAGCAAGTTAAATAAAGAAGTGGAAATAAGATAATGAGTGAAAAATGATAGCTATGGAATGGGATGAAGATGGAATAAAGAAACATGAAACAGAGTGAAAATAACAGATTTAGAAGAGTGGCAAAGCAAATCCAATATAAACATAATTGAGTCTCCAAAGGAAAAACTGAAACTATGACACAGAACAAAAATTTTAAAATATGATGGAAGGAAATTTTTCTGGCATAATAAAAGGCTTCAATTTACATATTAAAAGAGTAAATCATGTTTCAGGGAAAAGTGACTCAGACAATTGACACTAAGCTATATCCTAAAGAAATGATTTGACTTTACATATTTGGGCAGCCAGGCAAAAAACTCCAGTTGCTAATAAAGTGAAAAAGTCACTTGGTCTCAGATTACCCTGTAGCTACATTCAAATAGCAGAAGATGAAGAAACACATCTTCTGCAAGGGAATAAAATGTGATCCAAGGAATTTCAATCCAGCAGACCAAGCTGAGTTACAGGTGTAAAGAAAACAGATTAACAGCTGATCCCAGGAGTCTTCCTGGGGGAAAGAGGAACAAAGCAAAGCAAAACAAAACAGAAAAAACAACTGAAGGAAAACCTTTAGGTGACCAAGAGAGGACAAGAGAAATGTAGAAGGAGTGGCAGTGAAATGGAAGAAGACATTTGATTCCAAAACAAAGACAGTTTTGAAATGTTAGGAGTGGGTAGCAGAATTATAAAAGCTGATGATGTAGAAAAAAATACAATGACATAACTTGAAAGTGGGAAGGTGGGAAGGAAAACAGAATTTGAGCAAAGCTAGGAGGTGGCCTCTGCAGCAGCAGCTGGGACTCAAGGGACAGCATCTAAAGCAGCAAGGAGTGGCTCAGTCGGTTAAGCATCCGACTTTGATTTGGGCTCAGGTCAGGATCTCAGGGTCAGTGAGATCGAGCCCCAAGTCAGGCTCCATGCTGGACGTGGAGGCTGCTTAAGATTCTTCTCACCCTCTCCCTCAGCCCTTCCACACCATCTCTCTCTCTCTCTCTCTCTCTCTCTCTCTCTCTCTCTCTCTCCCCCCTCTTCCTCTCTCTAAAAAAAAAAGTAAAAATAAAAAAAAATAAGTGACAAGAATAGACATCGTTCACAATACAAAGGTAAATACTAAGAGAGTTAACAGTAATAACTATAGTTGGGAGAAAGAAAATACACGCTGTAATAGACACTTTGCAGAGGCTTAGAGAACTCAGTATTATACAGTGGATAGCTATAAAGGTAATTATGAGAAAAATAATCACAATCATCTTAAATACGAGAATCACAAATAAAAAAGCCAGAGAAAACAGTTCAGAAGACTTAAAAATATGTAACAGAAAACATGATATAAAATTATTACAGAGTTAAAACCAAATATATCTGCAATGAATGTAAATAAACTTATTCACCTGTTTAACTAAAAAGATTTCACGCTGAAACACAAAGTAGTATGGGAGCAGAGTAGAAAAATATGGGTTTATATCAGACAAAAAGCTGACTTTAAGTCAAAGAGTAGAAAACTTGTCAAAGCAGGACAGTTTGTGATGCCAAAGAGTGAAGATTACTATGAATTCAGTTATGAATATTCATAGGTCAAATAATATTACAGTAGCTTTCATAAAGTAGAATTTGAAGATAATACAGAAGAATTGGATTAAGATATAGTAAAAGTAGGAGACTAATTTACTTCTCTTAATCCAAGAGAGATCAATATTAAAGATCTAAGTAACATAATCGAAGAGGTATCTGATTGATGTATATTAAAATCTGTTCCTAAAAAATAAGAATAAACTTTGTCTTTAATTGTTTAGGTCATATTCAAGGAAACTAACAATGAAAATGTCAATAATTCCCCAAAGTGAAAATAATATAAAACACGTTTTCTAATTTCAATACAATTAATTCTAGACAATATCAGCAGAAAAAGTTTCTTTAAATTACCTACATATTTAAAAATACAACATATCATAATCAAATAGGGTTTATTCCAGAATTGCAAAGGTGTTTAGTTATCAATAATTATCAAATCAACAGATCTAAGGAGAACTATCAATTGATGATATTCAGTTAAACATTTGAACAAATTCATCAAAACACTAAATAAAAAATGAACTGGTGGATACTATGCTATACTATAATATAATGTCACGTGACATAAGATGACATAACAACCATGATTATGAGGGCTATAGATTTCAGCACAAATGCCAGCACCACACTTGAGAGTGTCACACAGAAGGAATTTGCATGAAACTCAGGGCAAAACAAACATTCACGGTGGGACATTTTCACTTAACATTGTACTAACACAAATAACGAAAAATAAGTTATAAGACAAAACATTGGAAATGATTACACATGTTGGTTTGCAAACTAACCCCTCACTCGCAGGGCAAGAGAGATTGAAAAGAGACAAGCCACTGCACATGGATAGGGGCAGCTTTACCAAGCAGGCACTTACATTCCAGGCTCATCTTGGAGCTGCAAGACCTAGGTCTCCGCCCACACCACCTGAATCTTACAAGTTGACAGAGAGGCCTTAATGGGGCTCAATCACAGACACCTGTTCAGAGGCTCTCACCACCACCTCCCTCCCTCCAGGCTGTGGCCTTCAAGCAGTGCTCCCTGTGGGAATGGGAGGATGACCATATGTTCCCGGACAGAGGAGAGAGTGATGCCTCCAGGTCCCGGGGTCAGCTTGAGGGTAGGCCAGTGGTCAATCCTCCCCGTGACTTCCTCTACCAACATATGTGATACTTGCAAACGATATGATTACATTTGTGACCTGAGGAACTAAAAGTCAGAGAATTTTTTTTTTTTTACAAAAGCATGTTTATTTAAGTTTGATCTCTTGATACTGTCATACGTGTAAAATATATATAATTTAAAGTCAGGGATATAACAATCAGCTTGGTGTCACCTCCCTCCCACCCTTTTGGTACAGCTTTTCCAACTGGCCTCCATTCCAGCTATTCCCTTCAAAACCCTGGAGTGTGAGGGACAGGGTCACTTCTTGGCAGCTTCTGCCTGGGCTGCCAAATCTGCCTCTTTCTGGGCAGCCAGGAATGCGGCTCGCTCCTTCTGGAAAGCTGCTGGCTCTTCTGAACTGAGGTCCTTCACCACACGAACGCCCAGGGAACGGGCAGAGCCAATGATGGAGCAAACCACAGAGGACAGGGGCACATCCTGCAGGGCGAAGGCCTCATCCTGAGCTTTAACTTGGGCGATCTCATACACATGCTTCAAGGTCACCAGGCCAGCCACCTCCTTCCCTGTTTGCCGGGCCCCCTTCTCAATCCCAGCAGCTGCTTTCAGGAAGTAGGAAACAGTGGGTTGTCCGATCTTGATTTCAAATGTCCTATCAGGCTTCACAAAAATCTTGGTGGGCAAAGGAATACCTATGTAGCAGGTTACCAAGCTATACAGCAGAAATCAAAAGAATCCATGTACACAGAAGATAAGCTAGAGGATTAAAAGGAGGAAAAGTACATTTTTTAAAAACAGCAGCAATACATACATATGATACAATTCTTGTGAAAACCTTAAGAAATTTTCATCTTTTTTAAAGATTTTATTTATTTATTCATGAGAGTCACAGAGAGAGGGCAGAGATGGTAGACAGAGGGAGAAGCAGGCTCCCTGCTGGGAGCCCAATGGGAGGCCTCAATCCAAGGACTGGGGATCATGACCTGAGCCTAACACAGACGTTCAACCACTGAGAGACCCAGGCATCCCAAGAAATTTTCATATCTTACACAAGGAAAACTTTAGAACACTATTGAAGCTTTCAAAAGAACTGAATTAGAAGAGGTCCCTCCTTCCTAAATAGGAAGAAGCAACATCAAAAAGATATCAATTCCCTTAAATTTCTTTATCTTGTAACATGATATTTAAAAAATAACTAACCAGCTTTTGTTGTTTGTGTTTTTGTGATGATGGTATCTTATTTTCACAGTTTGCATGTTTTTCTGTATTGGGACTACAAAGCTAATTTTAAAGTTCATAAATAAACAAGCAATAATAGAGCTCTTTAAAGGAAAGTAATAAAGGGTGTCTCTGTTGACAGATATTAGAATACATTTTATAGCTTCTATGTCTAAAAAGGTGTGCTTTAAAAAATAAATAAAAAAGTGTGCTTTGGTGCATGATGAAACAGACCAATGGTATAGGATAGAAAGCCAAGAAAGAAAGCCAAATATATTAGGAAGTTTACTATATAATGAAAATAACATTTCAAGTCAGCGCAGAAAAGCTGAAATTTGTGGTAAAGGAATCTGGTACCATTGACTGGCTGCCTAAAAGAAAGAAGAAAAAAAAAAAAGAATGCTGGATCCATACTTCATACTTTTGTTAGGGAAACGCTAAACAGATTAAAGATTTAAAGGCAAAATTTGAAACGTAACCGCAAATGAACCCAGAGTAAACACAGGAGAATTATTGGGTAGGAATGGGAAAGGCCTTTCTAGAACTCTAATCTAGAGGACAGAACAGTAGCAATAGATTAATACACCTGCATGCAATTACAGGCTCTTGCCTGGAGGGGAAAACAAGCAAAGTCAAAAGGCATGACAAACAGAAAACAAATTTTGCAGCTCATATCCATATAGGGCTAACCTCCCAAATATAAAAGGAGCTCTTAGAAGGGATGGGGGGGGGGGCAACAAAAACAAAAAAATGGCCATGGGTATGAATAAATAGTTCTCCAAATGCGTTTATTAATAGTCCTCAAACACCTGAAAAGATGCTAAATACCCATTCTTTTTTTGTGTGTGTTTTATCAGCTTTATTGAGATATAATTCACACAACACACAATTCAGCCATTTAAAGCATATGATTCAATAGTTTTTAGCATATTCACAGATATGAAAACCATCACCTCAGTTGATTTTTAGAATAATTTCATCATCTCAGAAAGGAACTCCATATGCTTTAGCTATCAGCCTCTACTCCCCAATCTGCTAACACCCTCCCTAGCCCTAAGAAACCACTAGTCTACTTTTGGACTCTGTAAATTTAGCCATTCTGGACTTTCATATGAATGGAATCACGTAATATGTGTCATACTGTACAATAAGAAGTCCTTTGTGACTGGCTTCCTTCTCTTAGCATAATGTTTTTAAGGTTCATCCATGTTGTAGTATATGCTTCATTCTTATGGTCAAATAATAATCCATTGTATGGATACATCATTATTTGTTTATCTTTTGTCCATTGATGGACGTTAGGTTGCATCCATGTTGTGTCCATTATGAACAATTGTGCTGTGAACATTTGCATTCATATATTTTTATTTCCTTTGAGTATGTACCTAAAAGTGGAGTACTGGGTCATATGATGGTGCTATGTTTAGTCACTTGAGGAACAGCCACTCTGTGTTCCAAAGTGGCTGCGCCATTTCACATTCTCACAAGCAGCACATTGTAAAGGTTCCAATTTATCGCATCTCTGCCAATAGAGATATTGTTATTATGTGACTTTTGGTTCCGGCCATCCTAGTAAGTATGAAGTAGTATATCATTGTGGCTCTGATTTGCATTTCCCTGATGACAAATGCTGTTGAGCATCTTTTCATGTACCAGTAAGAACATATTTGTATAGCATCCTTGAGGAAATGTCTATTCAAAACACTTCCCATTTTGTAATTGGGTTACTCGCCTTTTTGTTATCAAGTTGTAAGAGTTCTCTCTCTCTCTCTCTCTCTCATTATATATTATAATACAAGTTTATTTATAATTTATAAATAATTTATAATATATTATAAATACAAGTTCCCTATCTGATATATGATTTGGAAATATGTTTTTCCTATCCTCTGCTGTTGTTTTTTCACTTTATTGAATGGTATCCTTTGAAGTGTTTTTGATAAAAATAAGAGTTTTTAATTTTGATTAAATCCACTTTATTTTTTTCTTGTTGCTTGTGCTTTTGATGTCATATCTAAGAATCCTTTGTCAAATCCACAGTCATGAAGATACACCCCTATGTTTTCTCATCTAAGAGTTTATAGTTTTGGTTCTCAAATTTATGCCTTTTATCCATTTCAAGTTAATTTTTGTATATAATATGAGGCAGGCGCCCAATTTCATTCTTCTGCATATGGAATTCCATTTGTCTTTTGTCTCTCCCTAGTGTATGGTCTTGGCATCTTTGTTGTTCAGTTGGTCATAGATGTATTATTTTTTGTTTTCAATTCTATTCCGTTTTAACAATGTTAAGCCTTCCAATTCATGGATATGGGATGTTTTTCCACCTATTTAGAACTTTAATTTCTCTAACAATATTCTATATTTTTCAGAGTATGATTTTGGTACTTCTTTTACTATCCCTTAGTATTTTATTCTTTTTGATGTAATTCTGAAAGGAATAATTTTCTTAATTTCATTTTGGATTGTTCATTGCAAATATGTGGAAATAAAATTGATTTTCATGTGTTGATTTTGTGTCCTGAAACTTTGCTGAACTCATCTATTAGTTCTAATAGCATCTTAGTAGATTCCTTAGAATTTCTTAGGTATAAGATCCTGTCATTGGCAAATGGAGGTAGTTTTACTTCTTCCATTCAATATGGATGACTTTCATTTCTTTTTCTTGCCTATTTGCCCTAGTTAGAACCTCCAACACAATGTTATGTGGAAGTAAGGAAAGCAGACAGCCTTGCCATAGTCCTTATCTTAGGAGAAAAGGATTCAGTTTTTCACTGTTAACTATGATATTAGATGTGGGATTTTCGTAGAGGATTTTTATCAGATCTAGGAAATTCCCCTTTATTCTTAGTTTGTTGTTTTTTTTTATCATGAGTGGATGCAGTATTTTATCAATAAGTTTTTTGTATTTATTGAGATGATCATATCAGTTTCATTTTTTATTCTATTGATTAATGAATTATATTAATTGACTTTCAGATGTTAAATCGACCTTGTATTCCTGGGATCGACCTAGTTAGTCATGTTGTAAAAATTTCTTTATGTTACTGTGTTTAATTTGCTGGTGTATTTTGGAGGATCTTTTATCAATAGACCAAAACAGATATTGATCTATAGTTCTCATGTGAGATAGTTGTTTGGTTTTGGTATCAGGATAATACCAGCCTCCTAAAAGGGGCTGGAAAGTGTCTGGCCCCTTTTTATTTTTTGAGAGGAGTTTGTGAAAAATTGATATAAAATTCTTTTTTATAAAAATATTTTATTTATTTATCCATGAGACACAGAGAAAGAGGCAGAGACACAGGCAGAGAGAGAAACAAGCTCCTTGCAGGGAGCCGGATGCAGGACTTGATCCTAGGACTCCAGGATCATACCTGAGCCAAAGGCAGAAGCTCATTTGCTGAGCTACCCAGGAGTCCTGGTATAAAATTCTTTAAAATTGGTAGAGTTCAGCAATAAAACCATCTGGACATCAGCTTTTCTTTGTGAGTAGTTTTTTTAGTTACTAATTCAATCTCTTTGCTTTTATGAGTCTACACAGATTGTCTATTTCTTCCTGAATCAGTTTCAATAGCTTGTATCTTTCTTAGAAATTTGCCCACTCCATCTAAGTCCATCCAACTTGTTGGTACACAATTATTCATAGCATTGTTTTATGATACTTTTTTATTCTTATAAGATCTATAGTAATGCCTTCTCCTTCTTTTTCTGATTGTAGTAACTTGAATCTTTTCTCCTTTTCCTTGGCCAACCTAGCTAAAGGTTTCTAAATATTATTGATCTTTTCAAAGAATCAGCATTTGGTTTCATTGATTTTCTCTATTGTTTTTCTATTATCTCTTTTCATTAATTTCCACTCAAATATTTATTATTATCTTCCTCCTGCTTCATTAGATTTAGCTTACTCTTCTTTTTTCAGTGTCTTAAGATTAAAAGTTAGGTTACTGATTTGAGCCTTTTTTTTTAATGTAAGCCTTAACAGCTACAAATATCCCTGTAAGCAAAGTTTTACCTGTATATCCTAAGTTTTGGTGTGTATATCTTCATTTTCATTCATTTCAAATTATTTTCTGAATTCCCTTTAGATTTCTTCTTGCCCTTTTATTAGTGAAGTTTCTCTAGGGAGAGAAAGAGACTGACAAGACAGAGACAGGGACAGGGACAGGGACAGAGAGACAGAGACAGTGACAGAGAGGGATTTATTGGATTTATTTTAAAAGATTGGCTCATGTGATTGTGGGGGCTGGCATGTTTGAAATCCACAGGGCAGGCTATCAGGCCAGAAACTCGGTAAGAGTTGATGTTTCAATATTGAACTTGAATTTGAATTATCCAGGATAGCAGGTTGGAAACTTTCCTGTTTCTCTGCATGCCCCATAATTTTTTAACAGAAACTGAACGTTTTAAATATATATATATATATATATATATATATATATATATATAGTAGCAATTCTGAGTAATGATCTCTCTTCCCTGAGGCTTATTTGATAAGTGACTGATTGGGTTATCTTGATGAGGTCTATTGCCTGTCCCCCCACGCCCCACCCCAGCATTAAGCCTCTGATGTTGCTTCTCAGGAAGACACAGCTTTGTGTATGCCCACCCTATGTATGTCACCCAGCGATGACAGTGGTATTAGTAGGACTCTCTTCCTCTCTCCCTGACGACTAACAACCTAAAAATTCCACCAACTGCCCAACTATTGCTCTATTGTTTTCAACGATGTCTTTTGTATAAATTGCTCTACAAACTAATCCAATCAAAATGCATCTCCTTTGAAGGAATAGTTTCTGAAGTTCCCACTTGATATGTTATGACCCCAGGAACTCTCTTTCTTGCTGTCTTATTCCTTGGTTCTTTCCTACAACTAGCCAACCTCCAGTCAGGCTGTATCTTTGTTAAACTCACATATCTCCTCCGAGTTGCCTTTCACAACAGCCTCCACTGTTCTTGAGATTGCCCTTAGCCTTGAACTTCTCTAAACTCTTGCAAACGAAATCAGTTCATTTAGGAATTGACTAGAACTATTGGTTTTATGACCTACTTCTCCTCCCAGGCATAATCTCTGTGCCAGGGCTCTAGAGCTGGAGAGAAACCTTCACAATGGGAGCTGAACCCCTGGTGGGTAGCTGAGGGGGCAGCTGGGAACTTGAAATCTCTCAGCTTGCCTCTTCTGGCTCATGACCACACCTCACAAGCCACCTCCTAAGAGCATGATGCACTCAAGGCCAAGTCTCCTTTTCACAAGTGGGAACTAAACATGAAATGAGAATCCATACCCCCCAACTAGACTTGCTGAGGACTTAGCTTCAACAATAGGTACCGAGGCAGATTCAGAACTGCTGAAGCCCTGCTCCTTCTAGAAAGAAAGTTCTCTACTGAGAGTGGAGGGGAGAGGGAGCCCTGTGTTGCTGGATGAAGCAGTCTGAAGTAAATTCTCTATGTCACTAGCTGGGAGGGTAGAGAGAGGGAGTTCAAACACCACAGAATCTGGCCTTTGTTACCTAATTTTTGTAGATGTTCTTAAATAGATTTTTTTCATTTGTTGCTTCCCTTAAGACCATTTCCAAAGGCTTTCAATGGTTATTTTTTTTAATAATTCTTAGAGTTTCACAGGGAAACAGGTCAAGAGGGTTCTTAACACTGAAATGACAGAAGTCAATCCGCTAAACATTTACTCTTAATAAGAAAATTGAAATGGAAAAGTGTGCCAAAATACCATTTTTAATCTATCAGACAACCAAAATCTAAGTGTGTTTCAACACACTCTGTTGGGGACACTGTGAAGAAGCAGGCCTTCCTACACAATTCAAGTTAAGTATAAATTTGTATACTCCCTAGAGGAGGCAGTCACAAAAAATATAAATTACAGAAGCTTTACCCTTTGACCTGTCAGGTCTACTTCTGGAACTTATCTTGCACAGCATTATTTCCAAGAGCAAAATATTAGAAATAATGGAATACCAGAGACTAAATAAAGAATGAAGAAGAGATTTATATAGTGATATGAAAGGAGCTCCAGAACACATTCAGTGAGAAAAAAAAAAAAAGGTGCAAACGAACTTCTATGTGAGAAATTGGGAGGATGAATATTTATTTACTTAAATTTTCATAAATTCTGGAAATAAATCATTGAAAGTAGAGATCAGCACAGAACATGATAGCTTTGGGCAGGGGTAAGAATGAGATTTCACAGTGTTCCTTTGACATTATTTTTCACTTTAACCATGTAAATGTATTACTTATATTAAAAAGCTAAATTTAAAAAATAACCAAAATGGAAAATATCTATTAGGATAAAGTTGCTGGGCACGAGTGGCCTTTGTTATCATCATATTAAAATCCTTGAATTTACAGATAAAGAAATGAAGGTCAAGATAAGAAGAAGGACTTGCCACAAGTGCGCTCCTTAATCCTTATCACCCATTTAGCCCACCCCCCCCACCTCCTCTCCAGCAACCCTCACGTTGTTCTCCATAGTTAAGAGTCTGTTTTATAGTTTGGCTCTATGAAGAGCACCAGCTATTGTACATAGTGATAAATCACTAAATTTGATACCTCAAACTAATATGATGCTGTATGTTAACTAACTGGAATTTAAATAAAAATTTAAAGAAAATGGGACTTGCCATAGGGTACATGGCAAGTTCTTGGCACAACTGATGTGAGGACTCAAATGTTCCAATTCTATATCAGGTCACTGCCCACTTCTGCATATCTGCTTTTGATATTAGGGGATTTTATATTTGACTTTACTACATATTATGGGAAGAAAGTATCATACTGAAAACTAATATATTCTAAGCCTTTTACAATCTGTGGGTACCCTAGGACCACCCTCAACATGTGGCCTGCTTCATAGCAGCCTCCAAATTACCCCTAATGAAGTCATGACAGCTCTATGTGCTAGGAGCTCTTTATTTAAAAAAAAAAAAACAAGTCACAAAAGCAGGCCCCAAGTGGCCACATTCTGCAACATTTTCTTCTTGCAAACACTGTATTGTTTTTATTGTTTCCCAAAGGGCCATCTTAGAAATACTGTCTATGCATTTGTCCACCTTGATAATAGGATGGGCACCCTAACTTCATTCATGTCCTTGGTAACGTGGCAAAACAACCTGTTCCAGAGTTAATAGGGGTGGTGTCTACATTGTCGATTAATAAATCAGAGATAAAAGCAATCAAGAACAAGATTCCACTGAGGCAAGTTAAGAACTTTATGCAAATATTTCTAAATACATTGGTCCTGGCTACTTCTCGAAATGTTGAAGTGGGCATTAATTTTTCTCTGCACAGTCTCTCTTTAAGAAGACTATAGTCTCTGAGGTTCAAAGATTGCTGAGTACACCAGCTCTAGGATTGGGCATGTGATCCAGACAGGACCAAGAAGAATACCCCATCCCTAACCACAGCACAGAGATGTACAGGCATGTAACTCAGCCTAGGCCAAAGACTGACATAAACTTTGCTGGCACTATCAAGAATTTATCCCCTACATTCCTCTGGGGGCTACTAAACTGAAAGAATCCAAGTCTAAAGACTGCAGTGGTGGTCAACTTTACTTGACCAAGTAAAAAGTACAAATACAAACCAACAAAGAGAAATGAGAATCTGAAAGACTCCCAAGAGCGTTTAAGTACCTAAATCTAGCTAAGCCTGAAAATTCATCCATTGAACTTCACAGTTGTACAAAAAGGAAAAAATAAGATTCTGTTTTGGGTGGTTCTTTAGGCTAGATTTGAGTATCTATTTCTTGCAGCTCAATAATCCTGACAGAAAAATTTAATTATGAGGTATAGATACCTTTTCTTAGTTTTAACGTTCTCCAAAATACAGGTTCTATTATTTATTCTTTCTAATATAATCTCTATGAAAACGAAAAGATCATGCTTAAGGAAGCAGATATGCAACACAATATGACCCCTACTTTAATCTCAAATTCTCTGGAGCATTTATAAGTTTTTTGATAGAAGAACAATATCCTAGAGGAAAAAAAAAAACACAAGCAATAACAATTCTTACAATTCTTCTTACAAGTTACAAAGCAATGTCATAACGTTGACAACTTCATCCTCCTACTTCCACAACAAGCTTTTAAGATGGGCAGTGTGTTAATGCTCTCACTTGGAAAATGAACAAAACAAAGTTCCGAAAGTCATCATTTATCCAAAATCACAGAGATAAGGAAGGGAGCAGGCATTGAACACAAGGATCCCAATTTGTTCTTTGTACGTCTATTACACCAGGTTGACTTAGATAAGGACAAACAAAATCTGACTGATAAATTGAAGGATTTAATCTAAATTGCAACTTTTCACTTTCACTGGGGTACTGGAAATCATATGGTTTTCCCTGTACACTTGCAAACCAATAAATCTTTCTGTTCCACGTTTCCTACTGGCCCTGTTCAGAAAACTTGTGTTCACATTATACAGAGATATTGATTTTTCTCACCAATTTAAAAGAAATAATTTTTAAAGTATTATTTATGAAGAATATAAGGGAAAGCCTCTTTCGTTCACAAGAGGAGAGTAAACAATTCTTACCGAGCTGCCTGGGGCTGCTTTAAACGTAATTTAGTTTGACTCAAAAACCATTTACAGAGTTTATGCACTTTGTAAACCCTGCAAACTGGTACTATGTTGTATGGTGGGTAAAGATGAGGAAAATGGTCAAGCAGTAGAAGACAAAGCCCCTACCTGGGGGAGATAAAGGGTGCAGCCCAGTGGGAAGGAGGATGAGTGTATTTCTCAGGATGTAGAATTGTAAACCACTAAATTCCTTCTGTTTTAGGAAGGAAAATAAAGAATCAGCTTTGCACATTAAGTGGCCCAAAATCTGAGGTGGAGATAGAGTCAGAGTTAAATGTGTGCAACTAAGAATAATTCCAAGAACTGCCTGTGCTGATCTCACCATTATTACCCCCAGGGACACACTTCAGCTGTCCTGGACTCCAGATGCCAGAAACTCAGACACTGTTGTCCTCAAGGGTCAGACATTTTTGCCATTAGGCTTGCCTGAAAATAACTCCCATGGGGGTAACTGCTTTCTCGCACTGCTCTTACCTGAAGAAGCTTCTGGTTGGGAGAGTCTAGACCACAGGTCTATGTCCCTGCTGCAAGGAGTGCTGAGAGGTCAAATGTCTGGATCCTGAATTTGAGAATAGTGACACACAATTAAATTGAGGGAAAGTCTTCAAACACAGGAAGGAGAGTAAGGGCCCCTGACATTTTTTAAGCATGGATACATCTACAAAATAGATTAGAGAAAATACAGATTTTATTTATTTATTTGAGAGAGAGGAACGGCACAGTGTGCCAGAGAAAGAGCACGAGTGGGGTGAGGGGCAGAGGGAGAAGCAGACTCCTCACTGAGCTGGGAGTCTCATGCATGGCTTGACCCAGGGATCCTGGGATCATGACCTAGCTGAAGGCAGACACGACTGACTGAGCCTTCCAAGTGCCCCAGATTAGAGAAAATACAAAAGGAAGTTTTTAGCAAGAAATACTACATCGTGACTTATAGGAAAGATTCTTCTGAAGTAAGAAGTGGCAGAGAGGCTGGGGCAATGACTGAGAAAGCCTGGATGGGAGGCAGAGTTTCGACAGCAAAGGTGTGCTCCCAACCCCCTACTAGCTCCAATCCCTTTTTTAATTTAATTTAATTTAATTTAATTTAATTTAATTTTATTTTATTTTATTTTATTTTATTTTATTTTATTTTATTTTATTTTATTATTTTTTTATTTTATATTTATTTTTTCTTTCCAATCCCTTTACAAAAGTTTTCCACATCCCTTTGCTCTCTACTCCTTGGATATTTCAGATGAAGCAAGTGTGAACCAAAGATTTTAGAAGCCTTCAAGATAGTTTATTCTGTTTTGTTTTGTTTTGTTTTGTTTGTTTTTAAAGATTTTATTTATTTATTCATGAAAGACCCAGAGAGAGAGGAAGAGACACAGGCAGAGGGAGGAGAAGCAGGCTCCATGCAAGGAGCCCGATGTGGGACTTGATTCTGGGAATCTGAGATCAGGCCCTGAGCTAAAGGCAGACACTCAACCACTGAGCCACCCAGGTATCCCAGGATAGTTTTATAGAGACAATAATACTAAAAGGTATTTTGTCCCACCACGGTCTCAGATATCAGGCTCATAGATGTCAAATTCTAAGTTGAATCCAAGTGTACTGAAATAGATTGGTCAATGTATAAAACAAAAACTCCGAAATACAAGAGTAACATCTAAAAGTCTGATGAGGAGCCATCAGAGCCCGTGTACGCTCCACGTTTTGAAGGGCTCCCCTAAGTACTGAATTTTGATAGCTCTGAGTTGGCGGATAGCTGGATCTGAAGAAAGCTTTCATCCGCAGTTTAAACACATGACAAGCAAGCATTACAGAAAAGAGGCAGATTCTACCAAAGGAGACACTGGTTCCATGATTACCATGGCCTCTGGGAAGGTGCATGACACCAGGCCCCAGTGCTCACTGACATTCTAGGCTACTCTTCCCAAAGCAATGACTAACTTCCAGGTGGACTGTTGACCCAGCCTGTTCCTAGTGCATTTAAGCTTTTATATATTTGGATTTAAAAGAGACAATAGATCATACTCTAGCTTCCTGGGTATCGAGCATACATATTTATTTACATGGTAATTTTATAATTTTCTGAAATGTACTCAGCTAAAAAGAATATCAGGTATTATTATTTAAAATGGAATGCTATAGAATGATTATTTTAAAATTATTTAGATACAAATATTTAACAAAAATAACATAAACATGAATATCTAAACATAACTGGTAAAATGAATACTATATGGGGCACCTGCCTGGCTCAATCAGTAGACCAAGCAACTCTTGGTCTTGTGGTTGGGAGTTCAAGCCCCACGTTGGGTGTAGAGATTACTTAAAAATAAAATCTTATAAAAATGAATGAATGAATGAATGAATGAGTGAGTGAATTAATATATATAAAGTGAATACTGGGTAATGCTATGGAGAAACGTAGAATACTAAATATATTTAATATATCAGTTATATTTTTGAATGTACAAAAAAATGTAAGGATATGCCAGATTTTAACAATGATTTTATTTAGGTGTTTGGATTTTTTTTATTTGATTTTTACTCTCTATTTCTCTATATTATGCTGGATGTTCTAAATCATCTATAATGCATATATGTTACATTAGTAATCAGAAAAGTAACAGTGAAGGCTTAGTTTAGGGTGTCAAAGTCACAATTACTTGGGTACAATGTAAAATACATGATAATTTATTAATGTCTTAAATATATGTAATTCCCAAAAACTTTTCTTTTTTTTTAAGGTTTATTTATTTATTTTAGAGAGAGAAAGGGAACATGCACATGCACACATGTGGTGTGGAGGGACAGATTCAAAGACATACATATTTTTCCACAGGCAACATTCCTAAATTTGGGATGCCTAAAGTGATGATATCTTGTAATGCTCCCACCAGGTAGTGGTGGGGATTGTTCATTGCCTGCCCAAGTGCAAGCATCAAAATCAACCATATTTGACCCTCACAAAACGGTGTCTGCAGCTCTGAAGAAAGCCCTAGAGTGAAGAGTAAAGCGCTCTGGAGAAATGCAACAATTCTCCTAATGGTACAGAGGTTGATATTGCAAGAAACATCACAGATGACTTTGAGTCCAAAAACAATCCAAACAAGTCAGACTCCAAATGTGGAGAAGCTTCAGGAAAATATAACTAATTACCTTGTTTGTGTTTTCATTTCTTAGATATGTACAAAGGGATATGCAATTTTATAAACTGCCACAAAAGACTTAAAAAGCTCTATCAATAAATATAAAATGAAATGTGAAGTGGTATGAAGTCATGTCTTATTTTTTGGCAATAGATTTCTCTGTTATTAAATGATAATGAAGCATATTACAATCAATGGTGTCTGGATACAATAAAACTGGGTAATAGTCTATTCTGTTTTGTTTTTGTTTTTGTTAAAGATTTTATTTATTTATTCATGAGAGACATGGAGACAGAGAGAGGCAGAGACATAGACAGAGAGAGAAGCAGGCTCCTTGCAGGGAGCCCAATGTAGGACTTGATCCGGGGGCTCCAGGATCATGCCCTGGGCCCAGGGGAGGCGCTCAACCGCTGAGCCACCCGTGTGTCCCATTTTGTTTTGTTTTGTGTTGTTTTTTTCACTCTCCTGTTACCTGAAATACTTCAGCATGCTGCCTTAGGAATAAGGCATTCTCTTGTAAAATTGTGGCACTATTACTACATCTCAGAAAATGAACAGTACTTCCATAATGCCATCTAATATCTAGTGCATATTCATACTTCTCCAATTGTCCAACAACATTCTTCAAGTTTTTTTTCCCCTTAAACCAGTATTCAATCAAGTTTCATGTCTTGCCTTTGACTAAAATTGTTATTTTTATTAGCATTGTCTACCAACTATTCAGTAGGGACACATTTATTTTGTTTTAACTCTCATCCCATCACCATCCCTATCTTTTCTTTTTTTTTTTTTTTTAAGATTTCATTTATTTATCCATGAGAGACACAGATAAAGAAGCAAAGACATAGGCAGAGGGAGAAGCAGGCTCCCTTCGGAGCCTGATACAGGATTTGATCCCAGGACCCCAGGATCACGACCTGAGCCAAAGGCAGATGATCAATCACTGAGTCACCCAGGTGCCCCCCTATCCGTATCTTTTAAGGCATTGCTGTTCATTTAGTTTCATCCTGGTTTTATATTATGGGATTCTTTAAGATATGAAACACTTAGAAGACTTATGAAGAGACTTGCATACCTGGAATCTACATTATTCTATTTAGTGAGTTTCTTAATCTTTCAGAGGTAAGAATGAATAGAAAATCAATTCTGAACTGAACTTTTGAATTGCAGCAGGATGAGGTTACTGTTAAAGAACAACTAAATTGCTCCCTGGAACAATGAGTGCATACACCAGAACTCCCAGGTACCTGCAGAAGCATTGCCCTTTGAACATTCAGTGTAATGCCCCATGAGTGTTTCCAGTTGATCTAACTGTGTAACATCTTTATTTTGATGAAATATTCCAATCTTCTTTTTTTAATATTTTATTTATTTAATCATGAGAGACACACAGAAAGAGATGGAAACATAGGCAGAGGGAGAAGCAGGGTCCCTGCAAGGAGCCCGATGTAGGACTTGATTCTAGGACCCCAGGATCACACTCTGAGCCAAAGGCAGATGCTCAACCACTGAGCCACCCAGGTGTCCCTATTCCAATCTTCTTATTGCCACATTGAAAATAGCTCCCTTCAAATTTTCTTTAGGCAAGAATTCATACTTTGAACATAATGTTCACATTTTGGAAAAAACAACATTTCATGATGAATGATATTTTTTTTCAACAAAGAACTTGCCTTTCCATTACTGTATAAAATGATTTAGTGCTGGTATGAAAAAAAGTAAACACAGACTTGAGGGGAGCGTATGGACTAAAGAATAAAAATTGAATCTTTAAGTTAGTAGGCATATTTGTTATTATGCTTTTATTTATGTTAAAGCCAAAAAATGAGTATAGTGGAGATTTTCAAAGGTACCATATTATTTGTTATTGGCTGAAATAATTTTCTATCAAGTGTGCCAGAATATTTAAATGAAATTGTCTGGCAACCCTAGTGCTAAAAATATGTTGAACAGACATCCAAAGAAGACGATGGCCAACAGGCACATGAAAAGATGTTCAACATCACTTACCATCAAGGAAATGCAAATCAAAACCACAGTGAAATATCACCTCACTATACTAGTTGTATATTTCTATTTTAAGTCATTTGGAATGAATGTTTTTGTCTACTTCTAGCTATCAGTAGGATTTCCTATGAGACATCTAGACAGTGGAATTCTGAGTTTTTCTGCATATAAAAATCATTCCTTATTTACTTGATAGTAAACAATAAGCTAACCCAGAAATGTGCAACAGGCAGTAATGTCTAAGCATTTATTTAGCATAATCCCTTTATTAGATTATTATACAGATATACTATGTTAAACAGTTTCACAGTTCAATTGATATGTTATTACATAAATGGATAAACTCCACCAAAAAACATTCTCTTTTCTTCTGTTTTACTATCCACCCAAAATAATAATTTTAAAAATTCAAATATGTGATCCTAGAATGGAAGCTTCTTCAATTATGTGTCTAAGAGCCAATCTTACTACCTAAGCACCAGAGTATCTCAGTGAGCAAGTAAGTCAAAGTCATTTCTATTTTTGGGGATTCTCAGTTGGTTGCAGAATTAAAAAAAATGCCAAAATATGGCTACAAAACTGATTTATATAAAGGTTTACATTTAACAAATTAATTGTTTAGAAAATTCAATCATTATACATATGATATCTTAGAGATATCATCAAAAATATGTTTTGGGGGCCCATCATTACGAGAGATCATGGACTCTTCAACTGCCAGTGTCTCAAAAGTCCTGCCAGACACACATTCACTTCATTAAATACATAGATTTTTTGATTCCCCTATCATCTTCACTTCCTATATAAACTATTCTCAACTACTTACTGTATATAACTCTTGTGTCAATTTCTATGTAAACAATTGCCACAGTAAAGGACCAAACTTTGACATAATAACATCCATAGCACTAGAAAATCATTGGAATGTTTGCATCAGTTTCTTGTTCTACACAACTTTTGATAGCACAAATCATTTTATTCATTCATTTATTTATGCATTTATCTATTATTTTGAGAGAGAGAGAGAAAGAGAGAGAGAGAGAGAGAGAGAACATGAGCGGGGAGTGGGGAAAGGGCAGAGGGAGAAGCAGAAGCAGACTCCCTGCTGAGCAGGGAACCAGACACATGGGGCTCTATCCCAGCACCCCAGGATCGTCACCTGAGCCAAAGGCAGATGCTTAACCAACTGAGCCACCCAGGTGCCCCAGGACAAAGCATTTTATATCTTTAGTATACTATTTCAATTTTGTGGAGACCATTGGATTTCATAAGAACATAAACTAGAGTTTAAAAATCCACAGTAATATTGACATTTTATCATTTTTTTAAATCCCAAAGAAATGTCTCTTATTTCACAAGGTATAGGTCATGATTCAATTTCCTGCTTTGAGCCCATCCCTGTCCATCTATATATAGCTGATCCCTACTCACTCTTATCATCTCCCTTCAGCCTCACAAGAAAGTTAATCTTATATCAAATCTAAACATAATCCTTCAAACCATGACTTAAATCTTACTCTTCTTCCTTAGAAAACTCACATCATCTTTCTTTTCTGCTTCCTCAACAGCAGAGCTGCTTCCTTTCTCTTCACACGTAAATAAGCATAAATCTCTCTCTCTCTCTTATTACTAGAAAATAGATGTTCTAATTGTCATGGTTTTCTAGCCCCCTCTAATCTCCCTGATTTCCTCTGTAACCGACTTCTTTGTAAGTTGCCAACATTTTCTCCTTCTCCTCCTCTTACCCCACTGCTGTATGAGCCTGTCCCTATCTCTCTGGGAAAATTTTTCTCACAAGGATGATCAGTTACCCCACCATTCCTAACAAAAGGAATACCTTTCAGCCTTGATCTTACTTTATTTCTCTGATGTATATAGAAGTCTGGACCAGACTTCTCTTGAAATTGTCTCCTGGAACATTCCCATGATACAATTCTTGTCTATTTTTCCCTCCATATCTGTGGCCAACTTCTCAACCTCCTGTCAAGATTTCATTTCCCACAGCTACCCCTTAAAATATGGTGTTTCTCAGAGTTCCACCTTTGTTCCTCTTTCCCTCTTACAATATCTAATCCCCCTGGGTGGCCCCATCTACTCTTTCGATTTTAGTTACCATCATGCTGATAAAGCTCAGATCTATTCTAACCTAGATGTCTTCCCAAGGTACCTGGTCCCACCAAATACCCTTTGTACCTTTCTGTTTCCTTATTCAGGGACCACATTAGGCCCCATACAGTCACTCAATACTTTTTACTATCTCTCCAAACCTCCTCCCTTTTCAGTCAATAGAACCAGCACCTTACCTAATCCAAAACACAAAAATTATACTTGGTACTTCCCTCTTCCCTACTCTTCACATCTGATTGGTCACCAAGACCTGTTGAGTCTTTCCACAAAAGGTCTCCCAGTTCTGTCAGATGCTATCCTCCTGAACAGTTCCTGAAGCTTCAGAATCTTTCCATCTACATTACCTGCCCAGCTCTTCTCCCTGCCCACAGTTTATATTTACCTCTAATATTTCTACCACAATGCTACCAGGGTGATCTTTCTAAAATGCAGAGCTGATCAAGGTATTTCTCATTTCCACTATGGATTAAACAGTCCATTGGCTTCCTACAGTCTTCAAAATAAAATATCAACTCCTGGGCATGGCCCTCTACAGCCTGGCACTGCCAATCTCTGCAGCCTGTCTTTTACCACATTTGCCTTGCAGCCTACATTTTAGTCCTACTGAAATGTATATACCAAATACTGACATTTCAATCATATTGAAATAAATGCTCTGAATGAATCCCTGAAAAGCCATGCTTTTTCAAACATTTGCACCTCTACACATCCTTCTCTCCTGACTCAGCTTCAGCATCATCCATGATGATGCCCTGGGGGACATCCCTCTTAAGGGACTGGGGAAAGTTTCCTGTTGTGTATTCTCATAGCTCATTGAACTGATCTTAGCTATATGATTGTCTTATTGTTTTATGAGAGTATATGTATTTACCAGTGCACTCTCCAGGCAGATGGATTCAGTGTACATGAGGGCATGGATCCTATTTTCTTCATATCCCTATTGTCTTTCTCAATGACTGGCACATACTACATACTCCATCAATGTTGAATGAATGAATATAAGCACTACTTAACTAATGCTCCTTTGTGGTTAGTCATATGATAAATACATATGATCTTACTAACTGCACAAATATTTTACTTTGTATGGATTATAGATGGATGTATGAATGAAAAATAAATCAGGAATTTGTAAGCTAGACTTTCCTACAGTGGACATTAGCGTCTTTGTCCATAATTTTATATGTATGCTCATACACAGACACACTTGCAGAAAAGTTTCTTATTCTGTAGGAAAACAAAATATTGTTTTAGAAGGCACTGATAAAATTATTAAAAAGGTTTATGAATGGGAGAGACAGTTAGTCATACCTAGGCACATGTTACCGGGACATGCAGATTAAAAAGTCCTATCTAAGTAAAAAGTCTTGTACTGATGTTTCTGAGATTACAATTCCTTTTTAAGTAATAGTCTAGTAAAGAGAAACAGTACATATATGTCTCTTTAAAATGTTATTTTAAATAGCCAAATGCATCTTTGAGGCTTCAGGGAATATTAGAATTAATATTGAGACTCAGTGAAAAATATCTCAGATAAAATCATGTAGCCTGTAAATGGAAGTCATAAGATATTAAAATTTAAAAAACTAAGTATATCTCACTCTTTTATTAGGAATGATAAGTTTAGCTTAATATTTTGTAGCCTCTAGGGCCTCTTCTGTAATTTTACAGCCTCACTTAGACTTGCAAGACAAAAATAAAAAGAATAGGGATTCTACGTGGTACCCATTCACAATGAGACTTTTTAATGTTAGTGTAATGGGTACCACAGGGGCAGTTTACACTTCATCTGCTTCCAGCATTAAATTCCTGTCAAGCAGAATCCCAGGGAATACAACTTATGTGCCATTAAACCATCAGGGTCCCTTAATAAAGTAGAAACCTATAGTTAGATAATGCCAGCCATGGTTTAATCATTCTGAGGAGAACTAAACCACCAGGTCACAAGAAAATTTACCCAGAAAAACAAAGGCTTCCCTTCCATGTCTAACACCACCACTATGAGGGCTCTTTACTCCCATTTTTCTGGTGATACCACATCTGACATGCAGAAGTCAGGCCAAGAGATAGTAAGATGACACAGATGTGTCTACAGTAAGACTACTGACCCCTACCATGCTGTGCTGTATTATAATGTCTTTCATTCATATCAATTCAATGCATACAATGCACTCCATGAAAAATGAGGCAGAACACAATGAGCAATACGTGACACATTTTAGATTAAGTGCCCTGACTCAGGTCACTAAGTATTCTTCTTTAATCATTGGAAATGTTTCATACTCCAAGAGAAATTTGATGCTCATGCTTAAATATAATTTGACATTCTAAGAATTCTTATTTACTCATGATAATAAAAACAACCTCTACAACTTAACTAATGAAATATACAGTTTGTTAAATGCTTTCATATATATTTCATTGATCTCCCCAGTAATATGGGTCTTTTTAATTTTTTTTAATGTTAGAGTTGTATAGCGTAAGTGATATCACATTAATTTGAAAGTTTACATGCAAACTAACTGGTAGATCCTAAAATTGATCCCATGACTTTCACCAACTCCAATGTTCTTTCCATTACTGAATTCTGCAATGTTGTTGAAGACACAATATTAGAATGAGTATATATTTTTTTCTTCAACAAAGTTATTTAGAGTAACTATATCACTTCAGGGTTTCTAAAGATTGATTGATTGATTGATTGATTGATTGATTGATGTGTGTGTGTGTGTGTGTGTGTGTGTGAGAGAGAGAGAGAGAGAGGGAGAGAGAGAGAGAGGAGGGGGTGGGCAGAAGGAGAGGGAGATAGAAACTTTAGCAGACTCCTCGCTGAGTTCAGTCAGATGTGGGGCTCCATCTCAAGACTCTGAGATCAAGACCTGAGTTGAAACGAAGAGTCGGATTCTTTTTTTTTTTTTAAGATTTTATTAATTTATTCATGAGAGACACACACACCGAGAGAGAAGCAGAGACAGAGGCAGAGAGAGAAGCAGGCTCCATGCAGGGAGCCCAATGTGGGACTCGATCCTGAGACCAAGGGATTACACCCTGAGCTGAAGGCAGATGCTCAACTGCTGAGCCACCCAAGCATCCCCGAGGAGTCTGATTTTTAACCGACCATGGCACCCTGAGTCCCCAGGTTAGGATTTGAATTGTATTTGCCTTGTCAGGACATGCTTCCATTCCAGGAAGAGGACCCAAATTTTTGATACTCTAAATAAGAAGTAGAAACCATCATTAAAGGATAAATAAGTTGAAGAGATGAAGGAAGAAAGGGAGGAAGGAAGGCAGGGTGGAGGGGAGAGCATGTATTTCATTTGCAAGAAAAGAAATGGTGCACTAGAGACCTAAAACAATCTACCTTTAAAAACCTTTAGCTCTTCTTAGGAAATTTTAGGTAAGATTCTTTGTGTGCAAATATGCATGATTTTCTGGGGAAATGAATGTAAGGCTTTTATCTATTGCAGCCCACTGTAGAATCATCAGATGTGTACATATTCTTGAATAAGAAACTATTTGTGCAGGAGACAGAAAATAAATGGGCAAAATGTTCTAGGAGTAAGAAGAAGCAACTGAATAAAGCAAAAAGGAATCCTGGAGGGGTTTATGGAAATCATGGAATCTGCATTGGATCTGGAAAGGTTGAGTTTTGTTTGATGGGAAGGGAAAAAAAGGGGAGGGCATTTCCTGCTAAGAAAAAGGTAGGAGCAAACACACACACACACACACACACACACACACACAAATGCATGTTGGGGAGAATGCAGATGCGGCACTGAAGGAGATCTTAGATTGTGCTTAAGGGTTAGGGGGTCTGAGTACTAAATGAGGGGGCACTGAGCAGAAAGCAAATCCATTTTCTACTTTTGAAAGCAGTGTTTGTTGTCTTCAGTAAGAACAACACCAGAACCTGTGAGCTACAAAAAAAAAAAAAAAAAAAATCGTTTGTTTTCCCCTCTTGATTATATGAAGGAGAAACTTAAGCCCTAAAGCTGGTTTCCAGCTCTGGCCTTCCTCTCAGTTCTTAAACATGAAGTCTAGGCCACAGTTATAGAAAGTCTAGGCCTCCATTATAGAAATCCTCAATAACTACTTGTGCTATCAGGTAAGCTTCCTGCCTCACTGTCATAGACAATTTGGTCATTTCCTCCATCGAAAAAATTCAATACTTTCCCCTAAATTTACGGATAAAGCACACCACACCTCAAAGTATAGTTGGTTTTTGTTTAGTGTGGGTTCTAATGATATCTCTCTGAACAAGCTGAGTTAACCTGCTGATTTCACCCATTCTCATTTCTTTCTGAGCACCATTTACACATTCATTCCTGAGACATTTTAAATGCATGCAGTTCAAGAAAACTGAATTTAGTGAAGTCACCTGTGTCAAGAGTAAATTTATTTTATCTTTTTCATTAATGTTTTAGTCCAGCCCTAAAGTCTTTAAGGGAAGAATTAACTATTTTGTAGAAATAACTTTAGAAACTTAAGTTTCCTTGGTTAGATGAGCTCTGAAGTCCTTCTCTAAATATTCCGTTTTATGTTCTCAAATTTTTCTTCAGAGAAAAATAATTCCTATATATTCCAGTTCTTTTTACATCGCCTTACTATGTTTGTGACTGTATCCTAGATTACTAGATACTGTGTAATTCCACTTTCTATAGGGATTAAGTAAATTCTAAAATCAGCACAGAAGGTGAACACCTCATATTCCAAATTACTCTGTATGGGTGTATATGTATGTATACATATTGTATAGGGATTAACTAAGTTCTAAAATCAGCACAGAAGGTGAAAATCCCACATTCCAAATTACCCTATATGTGCATATGTGTATGTGTAAGTATTTGTCATACTATGGTAATTTAAAGTAGTGCCTACCAAAGACACAGCGAGAAAGACAGAAACTCATGAATTATAGAATGAAAAACATAAGGGGTTTAAAATTAGTTATTTAAAATGTCATTTGATGGGGCACCTGGGTGGCTCAGTTGGTTAAGCGTCTGACTTTGGCTCAGGTCGTGATCTCCAGGTCCTGGGATTCAGCCCCCGCTCAGTGGGGAACCTGCTTCTCCCTCTTTCTCTGCCTGTTGCTCCCCCTCTACCTGTGTTCTCTCTCTGTCAAACAAAGAAATAACATTCTTAAAATAAAATAAAATAAAACGTCATTTGCTGAAATTTTGTTATATATCTAATTACAGGACCCTGCAGTGACAGTAGTACATTCATAAGGAGGTAGTACATTGAGAAATTACTTTCTTTGTATTAAAATTTAATGTGATTATGCTAATTAGTTATCCATCTGCTTCTACCTCCAAATTGATTGTATATTCTGAGACACTGGGGTACAAAATATACAAACTGTATTTCCCAGACTCCCATGCCAGCTGGCTGGCTGAGAAGTTCTGCCTACGGGCAGCACTCTGTGGTACTGGAAGGGGGGCAGGTGGAGAGAGAATTTCCTGCCTCACCTCCAACCTGGCCCTATTAGCTGCTGTAGCAGTGACACTGGGTCAAGTCTGCAGCTTCTTCCTGCAGTTCCCAAGCCAGCCACACCACATTCCTTATCTTCTCTGTTTCCTCTTTATCCTGGGCTCTTGCTGTGGCTGGGATTCTAGGTCACCAGTGCTCCCTTTTTGCTCTTTCAGCTCTTCAATGACTGTGTAATGATATCCCGAATCAAAGCTACTCTCTTTTAAATGACTAACATGGTTTCCATTTCCCATCAGGATTCTGATTGATGCTATAAAGGGTGTCCAATTGAATGCCAGTCTGTATACACTTTGCCACATGACCACAGAATGAATATGATGAGAAGAGTCCAAAAAAGCCAATGACAGCGTCCTATCCTTTGGAGCAAGAAAATAGTACAGACACCAACATGTGCCCAATCCAGTGAGCAAAAGCTATATTCTCTGAAGTTATCCAGGGAAAAACAAAATTCCCTACTCATCAGTCACTCAGAAAAGAGGAAGTGAAAGGGCAGCAATTTTAGAAGAGCTTTCCACTAGAAACTGGGCCAAAAAAAAAAAAAAAAAAAGAAAAGAGGGGGGGTGTTGAGAAGCAATTTTATCTACACTTAAAGAACTTCAACATTATTTTATGCTTTTCAGCTTCAAAAACTGCCTTGTTCATTAAAGTTTTATGAGTAATTTAGGTATTTTCTGCAGAGATACAGAATATACAACGAGTTTCTGAGTTCAGGGGTTTCCTTCATGAGCAGCCAATTTCTGATTCCTCTCAAAAGGCCCCCCAGAAATGTTGGTCTCTTTCAGCTACTCACACTCTCATTTAGTGAAGAATTAAATGAAAACTGAGCACCATGACTTTAATGTTACCTTAAGGATAAAGGCAATGCTATTTTAAATGTTAAATATTTTAGTTCCTGAAAACAGCATGGTGCTTAAAATGCCTTTTAGAAAGAGAGAAATAAATAGTACTAATAGGCTACCCAGTAAGGCCTACTTGAGACATAATTTTATGGCTGCATTCAATTTAAGCCTTTGATTCGTGAATCCTAACAGAACTGTTCTAAGGATTCCAATAAGCGCAGTCATATTGAAACCCCACTGAGTGCTGCCAGCAGAAGTAACATATAACCCGTTAAAAGTAAACAAGTATTGTCAAGACCTCAGAAATGGGGGAACCCGTGTAGGCTACAGGTATGAGGAATGTTAGCAGAGCTTTCCCACTCATCTGTTACTCACAGATAATTTCCAGCAGAACTAGTAGTTTGTTATATTGATGTTTCTAGAGGAAGATTATTTGTCCTAACAAAATAGTTTTGCCCCTGCTCATCTCAGTCTTCTAAAAATATCGTAATGCCATTTCATGGTTACAGAAGAATGTATGAATCCTTCTCACATCTCTTCTCTTATCTGATCCACACAGAATGATCACTCTGACTTGACAAATGAAAACCATGAATGCTCGTGGCAGTGGGGCCTTAGGCCTGATTGCACAGATACTGAACAAGGAGCTAGGACTATGCAATCAGCAATATCAGAAAGATGGGGAGTGTGATCCTCAGTAGTCCCAAACACAGAGGGCATACTCAGGGCTTAAATTCCATTCTTTTCAAAGGAAAAAAAAATGTTATTTTACTTCAGATCTGTTCCAGAGATGCCAGAGGATAAATTATGTCAGCCAGACCCAAGCAAGATGTTGTCCTGTATCCACAGGAAAATAAAACCAATTATTGAGTTACATACATTCCTTTAGAGCCAAAGTCTTTGTTTTGAAAGGATCTAAACAAATGGAAATTTCTATCCAACATGACCTAGAACGATCCTTAGATTACTCATGTGTATATAACAGTAAAATAGATGTTGATGACGCTCTACAAGCTAGAAAGCAATATAAACTTCCAACACATAACCATCGTAGATAAGCTTCCTGAAAGGTTCCAAAATCTTGGCATTGTCTGGAGCAATAGTTTTCAAAATATGGTCCCTGGACCAAGAACATCAATATCAGCTGAGAACTTGTTAGAACAGCAAATTTGGGGATCCCTGGGTGGTCAGCAGTTTAGCGCCACCTTCAGCCCAGAGTGTGATCCTGGAGTCCCAGGATGGAGTCCCACATCCGGCTCCCTGCATGGAGCCTGTTTCTCCCTCTGCCTCTCTCTCTCTCTCTCTCTCTCTCTCTCTGTCTCTCATGAATAAATAAATAAAATCTTAAAAAAAAAAAAGAAAAGAAAAGCAAATTGGGGGGCCTCCCTGAATCATAAACTCGGGGTGGCATCCAGAAACCTGTCTTTTACAAATGCCTCCAGGTCATTCTGATGCATGTTAAGGTTACAGAACCTAAGGGAAGAATTAAATTTAAGGTCAAATCTGAACTTGTAAACAGATTCAGGTGTCTCCTGTGTTATCTATGCTAAATGGTTTAAATTTTCATGGCCTAAATGTATTTTCCAACAAAATAAAAATAACACCTCTTTGCTGTATTATTTTAGAATCTGAAATTATCATAATAGCCAGTGGTCTTATGTTGAAAAATCAGCCCAGATATACCCTAATAAGAGAAGAGAACCAAGCAACCATTCCACAAGGAAGTTACTACTAAAATAAATTTCCATAGACACCTGCTTCACCTTGAGCAATGCTTGGGTCATAAAAGTTTAAAAACCACAGAGTTTGCCAAAGACTCCACATGGAGAAGACCATTCTGTAAGAATGCTGAGCATGGTTTATGCATTGAGGAAGAACTCAGTCCTCATTCATATTGCATTATACCTTTGAAGGGTGAATGTACAAGATTTCAGGCCATAAATAATTTACCTAAATACCCACAGATCTTCTAACTATTAGGGTTGTCCTTTTAAATAGGCCAAACCCTGCGAAAATTTGCCAAAGAAAGACAGCCATGCCCAGCAGCAAATGCTGTTCTTTACTGAGAGCCAGTAATGGATGGCAGGCATTCCAGGACTAATCTCATCCCTGAAAATGGAAGATTTTCTTATTCTCTTCCCACTGCGTCTGGAGGGCCTCAGAACCTCACCATGGGTCTTCCTAATTGCTTCCAAAACAAATCTAATCTAGGTAGTGTCTAGCTTTACAAATCTAACTTTTGCACACAACCTCATGCACACAATTTCAACTGATCACCCTGATCCCACAGGGTTGAATTTAAGCGCTTGTTCTTACCACAGTGGGGGTGGGGAACACAGACACATTTTCTAGACTGGAGACCTCCTGGCTTGATGGTTCCCAGGAGACCAAGTGGTTGAGAGAAGGAAACTTCTCCTCTTTTAAGAAGATTCCATTGGGCTCTTATAAACACTCTGCTTTCATTTAAAGCTCTCCAACCCCAAGACTGCCTTCTCTGGCCTTAAAAGGACTTAGGGCTACAGAATCTAACTATAGTGTCCTCAAGGGCCCCAGAATCTGGATATCTGCTTGGAAGTTCCTCAGATCATCTCTGAATAGCTCCAAAGTTATGGAATTTTAGATAATGTGTAAACCCTGAGGGAGCCAAGAACTGTTTCTGTATCTCACAGTGGGTATGGGAACACACAGTGGTACCCAGGTTATCCAAGAACCATATGAATTCCCGGCCTGATCCCACAGTAGTATATATTCCTATGGAGGTAGATCTTAGAACATAAAGTACTTCCAGATCCAGTGAAGATGTTGAGGCTTCCCCTTGAGCTCAATATACCCTGGAAGCCCCCAGAAACCTTTTTCCTGACTTTCTTATGAAGCAAACCCCCAGTAAGAACATGGCCCTAAAGACCACTTGGGAACATTGGAATCCGAGATAAAGAGCCGAAAGACTCTCTTAGATCTTCTGGAGCATGCTGGGGATGTCACTTGTCCCCTCAAACTAGAGCAAAAGCCAGCAGTCATTAATGAGTATTCTAGATGCAGCCTGTTGAAAACCTATCAGAGCTAACTGTCAAGGTATCAAAGCAAACACCAGGAGGAGCCACCAGTCAACTCTGCTGAGGTTGATGCCATCAAGAACTGGGCTTAAACCTGCAGTTAGAGATCACATTCTGGCCACAGCCAGAGGACCTCAATTCTGAGACCCCCTGGAAACCCATCCTACATATGGACAGTAATATTACTGTACCAGGGAAGCCTTCCAGGTGGACTTGACCAGATTCTTGGGGAATGTCAACTTCATGTGAAGAGACATGCTATCACAGAATATCTAACAGCCTCAGGAGCCTGAAGTTAGAGGTTTTTACTACTTAAAACAAAAAGAAAAACAAAAACAAAAACAAAAAACCTAAGGCTAATTCAAGTATTTAGGATCCCAGTTAGTTGTTGGGGAAGTCTGACAGTTACTGGAAAATCTCATTCTCCTAGAAGCAGGACACCCATGGAAATAATTCTGCAAGGCACAGAAACCCCATAATTGAACCAATGGCTTTCACTTAGTAAGACCCAAATGTCCTCTAAGAACTGGGACTCTGATGAGCCATCCTTTGGTCTGTTTCACAGATTCATTACCTTTGGGTCAGACAGCATTAACTGATGCTGTTACTTCCTTAACAAAGTTCCTGAAACCAACTACTTTTAAAAATAAAACCCAAAAGTAATACATTTGCTCTAACAATTGAAAGGAAATTGCAAGAGCTTAGAAAGTAAAATTAAGTTTCTTCCTTCTTTTAGTTTTTTTTTTTTTTTCTGGAACAATCTGGTATACATGTATTCATATATTTAACTGCTGGGTAAATTCTTCTTATGAAACTAACAACTGGAATTATGGCTACCACAGATCCAAGATAAATAATAAGCAGCTGGAGGACTATGTACTGGGCCAAGCACCTGCACATTATCATCAAGATAATTTTCCAAGTTTTAAGGGAACGATATTGATGAGATGCTGCTGTACCAGAGGTACAAGTAGCAAGGTATGTGGAACTGTGGAGAATCTAGGGCTCATGGCTTCCAAGAGCTCAGCTTTGTTCATTGTTACCACACATGTCTTGAGTGTTTAATGACGTGCAGACTTCACAGGGTGTGCCTAATAGTCAAAAGACTCCACTATATTGGTAGCATGCATGATTTGTGGTTGCCTTTAATTTATCCTGTCATTAAATGAAATGAACTTGGTGCTGAGTAAAGCCTATTCTGTCCCTCATGAGCTTATCAATCAAACTTAAGATCAATGCCACTGGTCAAGCAGAGTGGGCACTGCAGTATTAATTAGCATTCTCCTGAGCACTATTAGGTCCCCATCTGCATATCTTCTCTGAACAATCTGTTTATAGTATTACACTTTTTTTCTATGAGTTGTTTGTGTTTTTCTTATTACCTCGTTGGAAGACTTTACATATTAGGTATAGTCCCTAATTTATACAAAACTTCCTTTATTTTTTTCCACACAGTCATATTTTACATTTATTACAGAATTAATTTGATTTTTTCCATTTAGATTGCAACGAGCCATTATCTCTCATATGCCTATGTTGATTTCTTTCAATGGAAAGTCAGTTATCGCATTACCATTTATTAAATAATTCATGCTTTTTCTTTACCCAATGAAGTAAAATGCAGCCCACCCATATACCAAGAAAATATACATTTAATTTTGTTTCCTTCCACTCTCTACATTGATGTACTGATATATTTGTCTATTCCTGTCATTTTTCTTTTTAATAATAATAATAATAATAGCATTATAGTAAGCTCTACTATCTGGTATGCAGGTCTTCCTCCATTTTTATTTGTCAGAATCATTTTCAGTTCCTATTGGATAATGATGCAAGAACTTACACTAGGTTTAAGAGAATATAATTTTGAGCAAGTCATTTTCCCTCTCTGGAACACACTCAGAAATTAGATGAGTAGTCCTCAGTGTGTTCCAGGGCAGTTCATGTACTTACATCTTCGTTTTCACTCTCTCCTTAGTGTTCCTGGAGATTTCCCATTTCGTAAGCTTTGTCCTATGGAAACCTCAGTTGTACTCTCAATAGAGTATCAACTATAATTCATCCAGTCTCCCAAGTGGCTGTGCACCTGTGTGCATGCATGTGCATACATGTGAGCATGTGTGTTGTGGAGAGAGGTTTCCGGTCCTATAGCCAGCATTACAGGTAACTATGACAGAGGTATCCATGTCTCTAAGTCCCTAGTGAATACAAGAGTTGTGCCAGATTTTGCTTCTTAGAGCAGCAGTGTGGTCACCCCATGGGAGATTATTAGAGGTGCAGGACCTAGGTCCTCACCCTAGACCTGAATTTTTAGCCAGACCCGTAGGTGATTCATTGGCATATACGAATTTGAGAAGCACAGAACTCAGTGTTCTCTTATATCCCTGTAACTCTATCATTACAGAGGTCAGTTATTAAGTTATAATCCCGGTTTTCCTGATTTTTCCTATATGTCCAACTGAATTAAATCTGGGAACATTCTCCAAGGCTTAAGACCTTTCTAAAGAGTTGGTATGAGGGAAGGAGAAAAACAGTGATAAGGTTGTCTTGCAATTTTCCTGATAAACACATATGGTCTCTCTCAGTTGCATGATTGCATGTCTTCTATCTGGCCTTCCTGCCTCCAGTCCTTTCTCCCTTCCACTCTTTCTGCAAATTTCTACTCCTCTGCTCAACAATAATTAGCTAACTCTTGTCCTCCAGCTCCCACAGCCCTGCTCTAACCTGTATAGTTACACTTTATCTATTTTACATGTAGTTTGCTTCTCAGGCCTCATTTGAAAACAGGTTCCCTGTTTTAAAAAAAAGAGGAAAGAAAGAAAAAGAAAACAAGCTCATTAATTTGTGGCATTCCATATTTTAGTTATTTCAGTATCAGAAAATAAAAGATGATTTACAGGACTATACATAGCCAATAAGCATAGTAATGAAGAACTGTGATTTAGAACTGATAGTAGTATTTAATTGACAACCGCAAGCAGAAGAATGAAACTGGACCGCTTTCTTACACCATACACAAAAATAAACTCAAAATGGATGAAAGACTTAAATGGGAGACAGGAATCCATCAAAATCCTAAAAGGAGAACATAGGCATCAACCCCCTTGACCTTGGCCACAGCAACTACGTGGTAGACACATCTCCGGAGGCAAGGGAAACCAAAGCAATACTGAACAATTGGAATTTCATCAAGATAAAAGGCTTTTACACAGCAAAGGAAATAATCAACAAAACTAAAAGGCAACCTAGGAATGGGAGAAGATATTTTCAAATGACTTATAAGATAAAGGGCTACTATCCAAAATCTATAAAGAAACCATAAGACTACAGACAACAACTACCTGAAGTCTATGGAGAGTGAAAGACCCAAGTAGGTTGGAGTAGAGTGGCAATTTGGAAGAAGGAACCAGGATGGCTTCAGGTTCCTTTTTTCAAGGTGTAGTTTGATGTCAGGCCACATTTATAGTGTGACCGAAGAAGCAAAAAAATACTAACAGAAAACCTCATTTTTGGTTCAGGAACCCAAACTTGGGCCAAAAAACAAGCCTTGGTGACAGAAATAGTTGTAGAAAAAAACATGTACTTTCTCTGTGGGGCCCCTGAGATACTGGGAGAATTTCTGAGGGCTACTGGGTATAGTTTTTTCACTCTGAAGAAAGAACTACAGGAAGAGATGCTCTTCCTTCCTTTGGTGGTGATTGTGTATGGATGGGTGTTCCCCACTGATGGAACCATCTTCCTGCCAGCCTGGGAATAAGCCAACACAGAATGACAGAGGAAAGGGCCTGAGGAAGCTGGAGTTCCTTGTTAAGTTAGCCTTGAAATCTGCCCACTTTCTTGACTTCTAGTTTTGTATTTTGACATTTCTTTGTGTTTGAACCAGTAGAGTGGCACTTTCCATTGCTTACAGTGGAAGACATTGTCATTGGTACACTATCAAGACATACATTCCAGTTTTAAGAACAGTATCTATTTTTGTCATAACTTGTGGCATTGAAACACATTTTGATTTTTTTAAAAAAATTATTAAATTCGATTAACATATAATGTATTATTGGTTTCAGAGGTAGAGTTCAGAGATTCATCAGTCTTATATAACACCCAATGCTCATTCCATCACGTGCCCTCCTTAAGCCCATCACCCAGTTACCCCATCCCTCCACCCCCTTCCCTTCCAGCAACCCTCAGTTTGTTTCCTATGATTAAGAGTCTCTTATGGTTTGTCTTCTCTCTCTGATTTCATCTTCTTTTATTTTTTCCTCTCTTTCCCTATGATCCTCTGTTTTGTTTCTTAAATTCCACATATGAATGAGATCATATAATAATTATCTTTCTCTGATTGACTTCTGATATAATTTGAACATCTTATGTTTTACATTTTGCCTCTCTTGGGGACAGTGCCTAAAAGTGGGTTTCAGAGGATAGTTCTTGAAAGGAAGATGGAACTCTTGAATGGTAATCTGCAAATTCAAATTTTGTGACAGAGAAAAGTAATTTGTAGTGAATCTATTAGACTTCATAACCTGTATATATTTGTGATTTCTTGTTACTGTCCTTTAAGCAGTAGTTCTTATCTAGCTAGCTGAAAGCCAACCTCAAATGGAAGATACTAAGAAAACCCTCTCCATTTGTTCTTGACAATAAACAAATACACTCCACAGAATTACACCTTCGGGTAATCTCCAAGCCTTATATGACACAGGTAATCTTAACATCTAGCCAAGAAGCTAACAAAAAATGATATGGATGGAGCTGGCTTGACGTTTATGACTTCTTTTCCTCTACCTTTAGACAGAAATTATACTGAGAATAAGATTTTTTAAAAGAAGGAAGAGAAGAAGAAGAAGAAGAAGAAGAAGAAGAAGAAGAAGAAGAAGAAGAAGAAAGAAGAAGAAGAAGAAGAAGAAGAAAGAAGGAAGAAGAAGGAGGAGGAGGAGGAGGAGGCGGAAAAGGTAGTATGCAGAGGAAGAAAGAGTAAAAATAATAGACTTTTCAAAAATGGAATGCTTACTTATCCCCTGAGCATATGAATTGGGTTTGCACATTTAAAAGTAGAATTCTTGGGTCGCCTGGTTGGCTCAGTGGATGAGTGTCTGCCTTTGGCCCAGGGAGTGATCCTGGAGACCTGGGATCGAGTCCCACGTCAGGCTCCCTGCATGGAGCCTGCTTCTCCCTCTGCCTCTCTCTGTCTTTCTCTCTCTCTCTCTCTCTCTCTCTCTGTGTCTCTCATGAATAAATAAATAAAACCTTTAAAAATAAAAAAATAAAAGAATTCTCAAGTAAAAATTTAAACGAGATAAACTTAAGATGATTGCTATGACAATGTTCAGTGTTTCCAGTTGTACACTTAAATTATACACTCAGAACAAGTTCTTCTCTAATAAAATTTATATTAAAAAATCCAAAAAAAAGAACCTATCAAACTCAACTCCCCAGAACAACAACAACAAAAAAAATCCAGTCAAGGAGTGGGCGGAAGATATGAACAGACATTTCTTCAAAGAAGACCTATAGGGGCAGCCTGGGTGGCTCAGCGGTTTAGCGTGATCCTAGAGACCTGGTATTGAGTCCCACATTGGGCTCCCTGCATGGAGCCTGCTTCTCCCTCTGCCTGTGTCTCTGTTGTTCTCTCTCTCTCTCTCTCTCTCTCTGTGTGTCTCATGAATAAATAAATAAAATCTTTAAAAAAAAAAAAGAAGACCTACAGATGGCCAACAAACACATGAAAAAATGCTCAACATCACTGGGCATCAGAGAAATCCAAATCAAAAGCACAATGAGATACCACCTCACACTGGTCAGAATGGCTAAAATTAATGCTAGGAAACAACAGATATTGGCAAGGATGCAGAGAAAGAAGAACCCTTTCACACTGCTGGTGGAAATGCAAACTGCTGCAGCCACTCTGGAAAATAGTATGGAAGTTCCTCAAAAAGTTAAAAATAAAACTATCCCAAGACCCAGCAATTGCACTACTAGGTATTTATCCAAAGGATACAAACGTAGTGTTTTGAAGGAGCATATTCCCCCCAATCTTTATAGCAGCAATGTCCATAATACCTGAACTATGAAAAAAGCCTAGATGCTCACCAACAGATAAATGGATAAAGAAGATGTGGTATTTATATATCAATGGAGTATTGCTCAGCCATCAAAAGAAATGAAATCTTGCCATTTGCAATGTTGTGGATGGAATTAGAGGGTATTATGCCACGTCAAAAAGTCAGTCAGAGAAAAACAATTGTCATATGGTTTCACTCATATGTGGTATTTAAGAAACAAAACAGGGATCCCTGGGTGGCGCAGCGGTTTGGCACCTGCCTTTGGCCCAGGGCGCGATCCTGGAGACCCGGGATCGAATCCCACATCGGGCTCCCGGTGCATGGAGCCTGCTTCTCCCTCTGCCTGTGTCTCCGCCTCTCTCTCTCTCTCTCTCTCTCTTTCTCTCTGTGACTATCATAAATAAATAAAAAAAATTAAAAAAAAGAAACAAAACATACGGATATAGGGGAAGGGAATTAAAAATAAAATACGGTGCGAACAGAGAGGCAGGCAAACCATAAGAGACTCTTAACTATAGAGAACAAACTGAGGGTTGCTGGAGGGGAGGTGGGTGGAGGATGGGGTAACTGAGTGATGGGCATTAAGGAGGGCATGTGATAAAATGAGCACTGGGTATTACATACAACTGATGAATCACTAAATTCTACCCCTGAAACTACTAATACAGTATATGTTAACTAAATTGAATTTAAGTTAAGAAAAAAAAAAAGAACAGATGGGACTTTTCAGCTATCAAGTTGACAAGATTAAAAATAATGTCCAGGATTATGCAGGATAAAGGTGTCTGTCAAAGTGGGAGTATATAGCATCGCCCCCATTCTGAAGGAAGAACAGTTATCAAAATTCTTTTAAAATGCGTAGTAATTATATTTCCAGGAATTTGTCCTAAGAAAATATTTAATAACGTACACAGATATTTAGTTACAGGGATAGTTATGAAAATGTTGCCTCTAATTAGGAAAGAAAAAATTTTAAAATGACATAAATATCAAATAAATATGAGGTAACTTAAATTGCTTATGGCAAAATCATATAGTGGAACATTTACATGGAAAGATATTCACAAAATTTAATTTTAAAGGATGTATTACAAAAAAAATAAAGGATGTGTTACAAAATAATATCGAATTTTAGGGTATCCCTGGGTGGCTCAGTGGTTTGGCGCCTGCCTTTGGCCCAGGGCGTGATCCTGGAGTCCCGGGATCGAGTCCCAGAGTCCCACGTCAGGCTCCTGGCATGGAGCCTGCTTCTCCTTCCTTCTGTGTCTCTGCCTCTCTCTCTCTCTGTCTCTGTCTATAATAAATAAATAAGTAAGTAAGTAAGTAAGTAAGTAAGTAAGTAAATAAATAAATAAATAAATAAATAAATAAATCTTTAAAAATATCACATTTTAGTAAAATAAATATGTGAATTTAGGTGTGTGTTTGGCTTGAGAAGAATGTAGATGAGTTGCTATTTTTTTACTCTGGAATTATAAGACATTTCCCTTTCTGTTCTTTTCTGTATTTTCTAATTTAGCTACAGTATTGTGACTTTTAACTAGAAAAAAAATAAGGGGAAAAAAAAAAGTATTGCTGGGTTGCCTAGGTGGCACAGTCCGTTGAGTGTCCAACTCTTGGATTGAGCTCAAGTCCTGATATCCTGCCAGGAGTTGGGCTCCATGCTGAGCAGGGAATGGGCTTGAGATTCTCTCTTCCTCTTCCTCTGCCCCTCTTGGTCATGCTTGCTCTCTCTCACCCTCTCTCTCTCAAATAAATAAATTTTTTAAAAAAAAAGTATTGTTAACTTTCAAAAAGACAGGGTCTTTCTCCCAAGGCTGATGATGGAAGAGGTAGAAGTAAAGCTTAGGGAATAAGTCACCTTGCCTTTTACAATTCCATAACTTCTGTTGTTTTTAGATGAAAACTCCACGTTAGCAAATCACCTAATGCAATGAGCCTATTGTGGGCAAGCTCATTTGGGGATTGATTTTCATTAAATAAATATGTAACTACTCATCTCCCTTAAATAGAGGCAGAATATAGGTCATTTATTTCCTTAGAGTTTCCCTGTGCCTGACTTTGTTCTTTCTGGCACTTTCTAGAACCTTCCTCAATGGGTTTGAGGCAACTGTATATATACTTTATCCAAACCCACTTAGTCTATTTTTAGCAACTACAGTTACAATTCAAGTGTTAAAGTAGGTGAGAACTATCAGTTAAAGTTTGAGAAAGAAGAGGGTTTTTTTCCCCATTTTTTTCCATGTTAACAACCAAGAGAAACCAAATACAAGGAAATCCACTTGAATTTGCAAGTATAATAATTTTTATTTTTTTTCATTTTAACAAATAATACAGTCATTTGAATAAATTAGAAAAATGCAAGCAAAAGCAAAATATACTAAAATTACCCATAATCCCACTGCTTAGGAGTGACTACCCTTAACATTTATAAGGTTATTGTTCCAGCCTATATTTTCTTCTAAAATACGCCTGTACACATGGCTTATATAACTTGAATCATAGTGTGCCTATTGTTTGATAAGTTTAATCTTAGTCAAAAGTGAGTCATGAAGATATTTCATAGGTTACTTACTGTCTTATAGTGTAAATTTAATGGCAGCAGGATGGTCTACATGACAAGCTGACGAAAATTTATATTTTTTTGAAAATTTAGACTCAGAATGGTTGCAGTAATAGTACAAAGAAATCCTAAAATCCTTTCACCTAAATTCCTTAAACGTTAATACTTTACTGCACATATTTATCTGTTTCTGTGTGTTTCTCTTTCACCCTTTATCTGTTTATGTGTGTTTATTATACTTTTTTTTCTAAACTGTTTAAAAGCAGACTGCAAACAGAACAATGCCCCCTTTCCCTCTAAACTGACATCAACTTTCTAAAATGAAAGACATTATCTTACAATATCTTATAATTATTTAAACCAGGAAATTAACATTGGTGGGCTACTTCTGATATGGACTTCTCAAATTTTTCTAATTGTCCCATTTAATGTCCTTTAATGTAATCTTTATTTTTTAAATTTTTTATTTATTTATGACAGTCACACACAGGGAGAGAGAGGCAGAGACACAGGCAGAGGGAGAAGCAGGCTCCATGCAGGGAGCCCGACGTGGGATTCGATCCCGGGTCTCCAGGATCGCGCCCTGGGCCAAAGGCAGGCGCTAAACTGCTGCGCCACCCAGGGATCCCCCATTTAATGTCCTTTAAAGGAATTTTCTATCCAGGATTCAGTCAAGGATCACACATTGCATTGGTGAATTGGGTAAGAGTCAAATCACAGTGGACGTTCAGATTCTCCCTCTAGAAATCTTCAAGTTCTTTTCTGTTCATTTTTAGGGGGAACCAGGGAATTCTGAAAGCTGCATTTCAGAAATGCTGTCATAATGGTTTTTAATTCCTTTTGCTCTTACCCATGCTACGTTGTAGAATAAGGAACGACATTGATAGGTCATGTGAGAGTTTCTTAATGTACTCTTTTAAAAACCTCAGACTTTCATTTTTATGTTTTAGCATTTTCTTTCTTTCTTTCTTCTTTCTTTCTTTCTTTCTTTCTTTCTTTCTTTCTTTCTTTCTTTCTTCTTTCTTTCTTTCTTTCTCTTTCTTTCTTTCTTTATTTATTTATTATTTGTAATGGGAGCCACATAATATGTAAGGGGAAACATTTGCCTCGTTTCCACAGTTTTGTTAATTTTTAGGCAGAAAGATTGTGGTTACCTAGAGTTGACCTTATGTTGAATTAAAATCAGTATTTCTCTTAAAACAAAAAAGGTGTAGGTCAATCAAGAAGTTCTTGTCTGATCTTAAAAAAAAAAGGACAACATTATGGGTTTTAAGCTGGAGGTAAGATTCTCAGATTTTGTTTTGTTTTGTTTTTAAAGTCATTTCCTTGACATTACAGAAAACGGTTTCAAAGAAGGTGCTCTAATAAATTCCTGGAATAGTGAGAGGGGAGAAGACAAGACAGAGACCAGACAGGCAGGGGAGGAGAGGAAGTAACAGTCCAAGTCCAGCTTGCAGAGTCCCGTCCCCCTGATCCCCCCACCCCCCCTCCCACTCCACACTCTGCAGCTGGAGTAGAAGGTCTAGGTTTGTGATGCCAAACCTCCTACCACTTATATGAAAATTCACATATAAGAAAGAGGACACGAGACCGCCTGGGGGTTCAGTGGGTTAAGCATCTGCCTTTGGTTCAGGTCACGATCTTGGGGTCCTGGGATACAGCCCTGTGTTGGGCTCCCACTCAGCAGGGAGTCTGCTTCTACCCCTCCCTCTCCCCCCCTCTTCCCCATTTATTCGCATGTGCACTTGCAGGTGTGCCCACTCTCTCTCTCAAATAAATTAATAAAACCTTAAAAAAAGAAAAGAGAAGACACAAAATATTCCCTGCCTTCAACTGACGTTTGCATAGAATATTTTAATTGAGTCTTGGGGCACCTGGGTGGCAACAACCAGTTGTTGTGCAACTGCCTTGGGCTCAGGTTGTGATCCCGGGGCCCTGGGATGGATTCCCATATCCGGCTCCCCGAGGGGAGCCTGCTTCTCCTCTGCATATGTCTCTGCCTCTCTCTGTGTGTTTCTCATGAATAAATAAATAAAATCCTTTAAAAAGAAAAATGAGTGTTAGTTCTCAGTAGATGAGACCCCAGTCTCGGGTGTTCCCATTTCAGTCTAAAAGTCAAATTAAGACAGGCCTTGAAAAAGGCTTCACTTTAACTAACAGTGTAATGTTGTTAGAGATCATTCCTAGATTTGTACTCGATTCCAAGTAACCATCGCTTTTAGTCATCTACAGTGCTAAACTTTTGTCATCTAACAAGCTAAATTAAAGAATAATCAACAGCCTATTGAGTTGAGGGGAAAACTTATGTACAATATGTTACTTTATAATCCCAGAAAGCGGAAAGAGCCTACCACCCTAACAAAATATATCCATCAGTTAAATGTTAAATGTTAAAGTCTTGCTGGAAACTTCCAGGGCTACACATTTCAGTTTGCACCTGAATCCTCTGGGAACCAGTTTAAAACGCAGATTCTGATTCCATGGTTTGGCATGGGGTCTAACATTGTGCATTTTAGCATTCTTCCCTTGGGGGGGGGGTATCCATTCTACTGTTCTCAGGCCACATTTTGAAAAAGCAGAATCATCTATTACTTATCACTGGATAGTAGGTTTTTACTTGAAAATGGAGGTGGAACTGCAGGAAAGAATACAGTGGTGGAGGCCAGATAAGGAATCTAAGACCTATTTGCCACCAGTAAACCGGGTGACTTGGGGCAGACCCTGTGATCATTTCGGTCCTCAGTTTCCACAATGTGGACACCTGCAACAGAAGAGTGAGTTGTTTTTCTAGGACATAAAGTATGTTTTTAATAAAAACTTAACAAAACTCAAAACTTCAGGATGAATAAGCTGGAGTTGGTTTAATTGCAGTAAACATATTTATTTAGAAATGTTAAATGTTTTCCTGCTGAGAGTGCAATCTCAAATAGCTACCGTGTGATTATAAAGAAAATGAAAAGCAAAATTAGTTTACTGAGAAAGTGACCCTTTCTCTTTCCGAAGTTATAGGCCGAATGAGACTGTAAACAGAAAATGTGGCCAAAGAGTCATGATTCAGGAGATTAAAATATCCCTTCTCATATAGAAACGGCGACACTACTTTTCTGCCTTAGGCCAGGCTTTTAGCAAAATAGACTCATTGAATTTGGAATGAAGCAGTTTTTTCATTTCATTTCAACATCTGGCTCTGAAATGAGGGAAGGCAAAGAAACATCTCTTGCTTGAAGAAGCATTCAGATCAGTTGTGGCAGCGTTCCCCCAAGAAATAAAAGGGACCCGATCGCAATGCCCTGAATTCCCACATTCAGAGACATTGTACAGAATATGATTTCTTATAATCTGCAAGTGGTAAACTGGCAAAGATGGACTTTTCAAAATAAGAGAGAAAAAGAGAGAAAGAGAGACAGAGAGAAAGTGACAGAGAGGTCATGTAACCTGCCAGAACTTAATCCATTCACTTTCACAGTCTCTGGGATCAGCTGCGCTTTGGGAGAAGCTGCAGATCCAGGGGTCACCTTTTGCCAGCTGCCCGGGGCCTGTTGCTTTTGCTCACTCTCTCTGGCAGATGTGATGTGATTCCTTTTGCCAGCTCACTCCTCGGAGTCTGCTAACTTGGCGCACCCTGCTCTCATCTCACTAGCCTGACTACCTCTGGGTGAGAGCACCCAGCCCTGCCCAAGGCCAACCCCCCCCCCAGGAAGGGTGGGCCCCCTGCCATCCCCTGACAGCCCAGATCCCCCTCAGCCCAGGCAGTGGCAGCTCTGCCTCCGGTCCTGGTGTCAGAGTCAAGGTCCTGACCAGCTTCCCTCAGCAAAACTGCCTCTTAATTGCTGTAGATCAAACAGTGCTGCTCGTGTCAATTAAAATCAAGTGGTGTTTACTAGGATAACCCATTTCCCAGGGCTTTCTCTATGCCTCCCGCTCCTACCTGATTAATGGGCAGGTCATTTCCCCTCCAACACCAGGAACACAGCAACCGATTTCACGGGCTCTCTCATTTACCTGACTTGATGACATTTTTTCTTTCCTATAACCCATTGCCTTCTCTAGCACCAGGGTCTGTCCCTGGGACTACCACACACTTCCATTAGGAGAGAACCCCCTCAGGCCTCACACCCAGATGTGAAGGAAGTGGCCTCATTTCTTCTCATTCATCTGTTATCAGCCCTTTGTCCTTTCCTATTACATCCCATCAACATGGCCCAAGATGTCATTCTCAGAGCTGGGATAATCACATAGTCTAAGAGATGAGCGCAGTAAGGCCCAGAGGGGTGACGTGACTGGCCCAAGCTACCCAGAAGCTCTACTTGCTAATTCCACCTAGTTGATGCCCACTTCCATCACACAGCTAGGTTGCTAACTAGCCATATTTGAGGAGCCTGATCTAAGATCCAGAGGGGCAATCACCAGGTAACGTGCTGTTAGAAGCCAAGCCTACCAGGCCATGTTGGCCCTGCCACTCAACAGGCTTCCTCCTCTGCAGAGTGGGGAACTCACAGTCGTCACGCATGGAATGGCAGTGAGCAGTAGGAGTGTTGGTGCTAGTCAAGCTCTCTTATCCTAATAGTCATGAGCTCTGGTTTATAGACTATTTCTTAAGTGGGAATTAACGTTCAGAAGAAGCTGAGGGGTTCAGGAAGCACTACACCCCAAAATATAGCACCTTGATGTACTGAAAGCTGCAGGAGTCTGAGAAAATGGCAGAATTAGGAAGTTAAAAAAAAAAAAAAGAATTAGGAAGTTCACTGTGACCTCCTGTCTTGCCTTTCTTCCCTGAGGCAGGACTGTCCCATGAAAGACACTCTCCCTGCACCAGGAGGAAGGACATGTGCTTCTATCACTTGTGATGGGGAGTTTGGGGTTGAGAAATCTGTACAAACAAACCTTGTTAAACTAACCCTGATCTTTCTATTGATCTCTTCACCATCGACTACTCCTTAATAGCTTAACTCCTCTGTCTTGTCAATTCTTCACAAATTTATCATTTCTTTGTCTAAAAGACATAAAAGCTTCCTGCTCTGATCATTTCTTCAGGTCTTCATACTTTTGTGAAGGCTCCCAAGTACATGTAAAAATTCAGTAAAGGTTTATGCTTTTCTCCTGCTAAATCCATCCTTTTAGACCCTGTGAGGGACCCTAAGAAGGTCAAGGATAACTTTTTTCCTTCCTTACAAAGTAAGACATATATCATCCATTCAATTTATTTAATGTATCTAAATAAGTTAGAGAACAATGGTCCCTAATTAGCTAGATCAGAAGATGGCCAAATTTTGTTTTTCAAGTAAGAAAAAAGAAATCCACCTACTAGCACATCATTCTTGTAAACTACAGAACACTAAAATTCATAGTAAGAAGGGTAGTAATTTGAGAAGCAAAAATAATCCTTCTCAAAAAGGAACAATATTTTTGCATCTGATGAGAAAAATGCTGTCATGGGCCAGAGTCAGTACAAACACCACGGCTTGCAAGTTCTTTGTCTCCAGCTCCAGCTTCTCGGGGGAAGAAGCCAGCTGCCAGAGGCTGTATGTAGGCCCCTTCCCTCCTGACTTCCCACGGGAGCCAGGAAGACACACGGCTCAGGGGCCTTTACTGTGAAGATAATTTCCACGTTTCTAAATGAAACAGCTGCCCATCTCCCAAGTCTTAGCCAGTTTTCTTCAAATCTACACATAAGTCCAATTTTCCAGAATCAGGATCCCTCACAAAATCACCAAAGGTAGACAATAGGCAAATCTACAAAATGAAGCATGTGTGTTCTAATTGCATGAACTGTGTCCAAACTTAGGATGGCGATGGCCCTATTCAGTTTCGTGGAATTCAGGTCTTCCCTGGAGGTGAGGTCCTGGGAGGGACAGAGCTGGAGGAAAACAGGCAAAGAGGCAATCGTCAGTGCAAAGGCCCTGGCTGTGTTGTAAAAGGACACTGAGGACCCAGGGGTGTCTATGTCATTGGAGTGGAACATCTGGGGAGACACAGCCACTGTCTTCCAATGTCTGAAGAGCTGTCACATAGAAGAGAATATCGAATTGCCAGAGGGCATAGGAAAGTCAAATGATGGGAAACAAAGAAAAACAGATTTATGCTGTAAAAAAGAAAAATTCTTAACTGTTCAAGCTGCCAAGAGAAAATTTAAAGAGAGAGATGGAAAGGAAAGGAAAGGAAAGGAAAGGAAAGGAAAGGAAAGGAAAGGAAAGGAAAGGAAAGGAAAGGAAAGGAAAGGAAAGGAAAGGAAAGGAAAGGAAAGGAAAGGAAAGGAAAGAAGGAAAGAAAGGAAAGAAAGGAAAGGAAAGGAAAGAAGGAAAGGAAAGGAAAGGAAAGAAAAGGAAAGGAAAGGAAAGGAAAGGAAAGGAAAGGAAAGGAAGGAAGGAAGGAAGGAAGGAAAGGAAAGAAGGAAAGAAAGGAAAGGAAAGGAAAGGAAAGGAAAGGAAAGGAAAGAAGGAAAGAAAGGAAAGAAGGAAAGAAAGGAAAGGAAAGGAAAGGAAAGGAAAGGAAAGGAAAGAAGGAAAGAAAGGAAAGAAGGAAAGGAAAGGAAAGGAAAGAAAGGAAAGGAAAGGAAAGGAAAGGAAAGGAAAGGAAAGGAAAGGAAAGGAAAGGAAAGAAGGAAAGAAAGGAAAGAAAGGAAAGGAAAGGAAAGAAGGAAAGGAAAGGAAAGGAAAGGAAAGGAAAGGAAAGGAAAGGAAAGGAAAGGAAGGAAAGGAAAGGAAAGAAGGAAAGAAAGGAAAGGAAAGGAAAGGAAAGGAAAGGAAAGGAAAGGAAAGGAAAGGAAAGGAAAGGAAAGGAAAGGAAAGGAAAGGAAAGGAAAGGAGAGGAGAGGAGCAGTTTTTTTTTTGTGAGCAGTGGTGATTTCCCTACAGTGAGAAATATGCAAGGAGGAGCCAGGTAAAGAAGTGATGCCCGCGCTACCAAGGACGTAAGGCAGATTGTCTAACAAAAGGAAAGAGGACGATGCCATGGGTTCCACTAGGAGTTGGGGATCCTGGTAACCCTGTCAAATGATATCGAACAGCTCCTGGCTTCTTTCTGTTTCCCTGTGCCCACAACTGAAGCTTGATGTGTGATAAACTCGGAGGATCTGTCGAGTTTGAGTATGTTCTGGGTTCCGTCAGTAAACATACCTGGTTTTTCTTAATTTTGATTACGATAACTGTCACTTATTGCATATTTTCTACAAAAAAGGTACTATACAATTTTGAAGTAGACTATTTGATTATCCCCCCTGTATGCGTAGGGAAACTAAGCTTCAGAGCCAATCGGTACTTTGGCCAAGCCACACAGCTCAGGAGAGTCTCAAAAACCTATTTTGAACCCAAATCCATCCGATGCTCTTAAACCCCACGGTGTGTGGCCTGAAAACAGCCCAGATGTACTGTCTCGAAAGTAGTCTCTCTTTTTTTTTTTTTTTTCCTAGCGGCCCTGGTGTCCATCGCCAAGTCCAAGGCGCGGAAATGGACACAAAGTCCTGGTTGCCCAAGGATGGCCCCGGAGCTCAGCCTCCCGAAATCCTCGGCCTCCCCAGCCCGTTGTCCTGGCTCTGCGGGCCGCCTCCTCCACGACGGCCGCCTCTTCTCGCTGGGGAACTCCGTGTCTAACCCGCACCCCGCAGCCCACCCGTCATGTGCTCCTGGGCCTCAGTCCTTTTCTGCCCCTAAGACCCGCTCCTTCAGACCAACGCTTCACCCTGCCGGCTCCCTAGTCCCCCGGCCCGGCCCGGGCCCGTGATCCCCGGGGGAACTCGACCCTCTTCCAGCAAATTCTCTCTTCCCCGCCCGCGCCGCAGCCCCACAGCTCCCGCTGCCTCCGCCCAGCCCATTTCTTTCCTCCCGCCCTTGGGGCTGCCCACGGACCCCCGGCCCCCGACGGCGGGGCTGCCCACGGACACACCCCCCCCCGCCCCCCGACAACCGCTCACTTGCAAGCAGCGCGGTGCCCGCCCACAGCACCTGCTGATGCGGGCGCCGCAGGCCAATAGCCTCGGACACGTGGAACCGACCCCGGTCGCTGCACTCGGTGGGGCCTCGGCTGTCGCTCCATCCTCTCCCTCCGTCCTGTCCCTCCGTCCTGTCCCTCCACCCTACCCCTACAGCCTGTCCCTCCGTCCTGTCCTTCCATCCTGTCCCTCCAACCTGTCCCTCTGTGCTGCCCCTCTGGTGTGTTCCTCCATCCTGCCCCTCCATCCTGTCCCTTCGTCCTGCCCCTCCGTCCTGTCCCTCCGTCCTGTCCCTCCATCCTGTCCCTCCGTCCTGCCCCTCCGTCCTGCCCCTCCGTCCTGCCCTCCGTCCTGCCCCTCGTCCTGCCCCTCGTCCTGCCCCTCCATCCTGCCCCTCCGTCCTGTCCCTCCGTCCTGCCCCTCCGTCCTGTCCCCTCCGTCCTGCCCCTCCATCCTGCCCCTCCGTCCTGTCCCTCCGTCCTGTCCCTCCGTCCTGCCCCTCCGTCCTGTCCCTCCGTCCTGCCCCTCCATCCTGTCCCTCCGTCCTGCCCTCCGTCCTGCCCCTCCGTCCTGTCCCTCCGTCCTATCCCTCCGTCCTGCCCCTCAGTCTTGCCCCTCCGTCCTGCCCCTCCGTCCTGCCCCTCCGTCCTGCCCCTCCATCCTGTCCCTCTGTCCTGCCCTCCGTCCTGCCCTCCGTCCTGCCCCTCCGTCCTGCCCTCCGTCCTGTCCCTCCGTCCTGCCCCTCGTCCTGTCCCTCCGTCCTGCCCCTCCGTCCTGTCCCTCCGTCCTGCCCCTCGTCCTGTCCCTCCGTCCTGCCCCTCCGTCCTGTCCCTCCGTCCTGCCCCTCGTCCTGTCCCTCCGTCCTGTCCCTCCGTCCTGCCCCTCGTCCTGTCCCCTCCGTCCTGTCCCTCCGTCCTGCCCCTCCGTCCTGTCCCTCCGTCCTGTCCCTCCGTCCTGCCCCTCCGTCCTGTCCCTCCGTCCTGCCCTCCGTCCTGCCCCTCCGTCCTGTCCCTCCGTCCTATCCCTCTGTCCTGCCCCTCAGTCTTGCCCCTCCGTCCTGCCCCTCCGTCCTGCCCCTCCGTCCTGTCCCTCCGTCCTGTCCCTCTGTCCTGCCCCTCAGTCCTTGCCCCTCCGTCCTGCCCTCCATCCTGTCCCTCCGTCCTGCCCCTCGTCCTGTCCCTCCGTCCTGCCCTCCATCCTGTCCCTCCGTCCTGCCCCTCGTCCTGTCCCTCCGTCCTGTCCCTCCGTCCTGCCCCTCCGTCCTGCCCCTCCGTCCTGCCCCTCGTCCTGTCCCTCCGTCCTGTCCCTCCGTCCTATCCCTCCGTCCTATCCCTCCGTCCTGCCCCTCAGTCTTGCCCCTCCGTCCTGCCCCTCCGTCCTGCCCCTCCATCCTGTCCCTCTGTCCTGCCCCTCCGCGCTGGCCCCCCGGCGTGTCTCCCTTCCCTCGCCTTCTCCGTCAGCGCCCACACCCCACCCTGGGGGAGACCAGAACTTGCCTCTTATCTCGAGGCCTCAGCTTCCCCCTCGCACCCCCCGCCCCCGTTCTCAGCACAGAGAATCAAGCCCCTTCTATGACACAAAAGAAGGACCTTAGAGAAACCCCAGCCCTTCCCACCCGCAGACCGCGGTCGCCTGCCCGGGTTTCCGCCGGCCGCCGCGTCCCACGCGGTCGTGTATGAAGAGCCCACCCCACGACGGCCCGCAAGGCCACCGTGGTCCTTGCACGGCTGTCACACGCGCAGCACGCGCCCCTCTGGTCCCGGCCCTCCCTTCCACAGGACCTTCGCTCTATCCGTCCTCAGGCCTCCCCACGTTCTTGTAGCTCTTCCCTCCAGTTCATCGTTCCCGTCGGCGTCTCACCGTCGAACTGTGCTCAAAGACCCCCGAGCCCACTTTCCCGGGGCCACAATCGCATGGGGTCAAAGCCTATGGCCAGAAAAGGGCTTGGAAGGAATGTGGGGGGGGGGGGGAGAGGGTTTGTGGGTGTGTTTGGGTGGGTGTACGGCGGATGCATTAATGGACTTAGATTGTACTTAGAGATGTTCCAAGAATTTCTCGACTGATCACCTAATAGTTTTCTGGGTAAAGTGTTGTTTTCCTAAAAGTCTGGTTTTCCCTCCCTGAAACCGCATCTGGTCTTCCAGCACCGCGGGCTGGGCCGTCCCGCCGGCTCCGCGCGCCCCCTGCTGGCCACAGCGCGTTCACCAGGAAGACGCGGCTCCCGCGCTTTATTATTTATTTTTTGTATAGAATTTCTTTTTTTTTAATTTATTTTTTATTGGTGTTCAATTTGCCAACATATAGAATGACACCCAGCGCTCATCCCATCAAGTGCCCCCCTCAGTGCCCGTCACCCATTCACCCCCACCCCCCACCCACCTCCCCTTCCACTACCCCTTGCTTATTTCCCAGAGTTAGGAGTCTCTCATGTTCTGTCTCCCTTCCTGATATTTCCCACTCATTTTTCTCCTTTCCCCTTTATTCCCTTTCACTATTCTTTATATTCCCCAAATGTATGAGACCATGTAATGTTTGTCCTTCTCCGATTGACTTACTTCACTCAGCATAATACCCTCCAGTTCCATCCACGTTGAAGCAAATGGTGGGTATTTGTCATTTCTAATGGCTGAGGAATATTCCATTGTATACATAGACCACATCTTCTTTATCCATCATCTTTCGATGGACACCGAGGCTCCTTCCACAGTTTGGCTATTGTGGACATTGCTGCTAGAAACATCGGGGTGCAGGTGTTCCAGCATTTCACTGCATCTGTATCTTTCGGGTAAATCCCCAGCAGTGCAATTGCTGGGTCGTAGGGCAGGTCTATTTTTAACTCTTTGAGGAACCTCCACACAGTTCTCCAGAGTGGCTGCACCAGTTCACATTCCCACCAACAGTGCAAGAGGGTTCCCCTTTCTCCACATCCTCTCCAACATTTGTGGTTTCCTGCCTTGTTAATTTTCCCCATTCTCCCTGGTGTGAGGTGGTATCTCATTGTGGTTTTGATTTGTATTTCCCTGATGGCCAGTGATGCGGAGCATTTTCTCATGTGCGTGTTGGCCAAGTCTATGTCTTCCTCTGTGAGATTTCTGCTTGGTCCCCAATCACTTTGCAGTTCGTGTTTCACTTGCATTCCTGTAATAATGACTAGTTCACATGTTACCAATAGGACTCTCCCTGCCTCCAGTTGAGCTGGGTATAACAGTTCCAGGCTGTCTGGAACAGCCGCCTTGGGACGCCGGGGTGGGGGGTGGGGTAGGGGGGTGGAGGGCTCGGCGGCGGCTGAGCACCTGCCTTGGGCCCAGGTCGTGACTCCGGGGTCTCAGGATCGAATCCCACGTCGGGCTCCCAGCACGGAGCCTGCTTCTCCCTCTGCCTGTGCCCCTGCCTCTCTCTGTGTGTGTCTCAGGAATAAATAAATAAAATCTTAAAAAAACAAAAAACAAAAAACAAAAAGCAGCCTTTAGCCACAGGCGACTCCTGAGCACTTCACACCTCGCTTGAATTGACAGGCATCGTAAGCGTAGAAAACACAACATCGTTCAAGACTTTATAGGAAGAAAGAATATAAAACATCTATGTTTCCAAACTTGCCACTTTTTTTTCCTTGCAATATTTTTTGTCAAAGTTTGCGTTTTCTGATATTTATCACAGCTTTTTTTTTGGGGGGGGGGTGACCGTCTCCATGGAACACTTTTCTCATCCTTGTACTTTTCAATCTTTCTGTATCCTAAGTTTCACATATTTCTCTTTAGAAGCATAAAATGGGGATTTGCCAGTCTGACAATGACAACCTGTGCCATTTAATTGGAGCACTTACCCCCAAACTTCAGTTATACTACTGAAATACCTAAGTTTGAATTTACCTTCCAAATATTGGTGTCCAGGTGTTCTATTTCTCTATGTTCCTTTCAGAGGGATTATACTCTACAATTCCATTTCCCTCACTATTATCCTATTATCTTATTATCTTTGTAGTTTCACATTCTTTTACTACTCTTTTTTTTTTTTTTTTTTTTTTTAGATTTTAGTTATTTATGACACACGCAGAGAGAGAGAGAGGCAGAGACAGGCAGAGGGAGAAGCAGGCTCCATGCAGGGAGCCCAACGTGGGACTCGATCCCGGGTCTCCAGGATCACGCCCTGGGCTGAAGGTGGCGCTAAACGGCTGAGCCACTCGGGGCTGGCCTCTTTTATGTTCTTAAAATGAAGATTACAGCAAGCACACTTGACATATCAAAGTCTAATAAACGTCTTTTTACCTTTCCCAGGATATTGGAGAAATTTAACTTTGCTACTATGTGTCCTTAGCTATCTGTTCTTAGACCAGCGGCATAAAAATCACCTGGGAGGTTGTCAAACATGACACATCTCTAGCACCACCCCAGACCTTTTGATCAAAATCTACAATTTATCAAGATGATTCATATATTAAAAGTTTGAGGAGTACTGCTTTACAGCATTGAAACTCCACTTAAATTTTCACAATTATTATACCATTTTGTGTATTTTATTTATATTTCAAACCCATCTCGTTTTGGACAATGTTCATCTATTCATTTATTATTTGCCAATAAAGATATACTTTCCATTTATTCTTGTTTTGTAATTCCTGACCTTTCATCCAAGATAATTTTCCTTTTGCCTGAAGAATATATACATATTTACCTTAAAATGTGACTTTCAATAGTTTTAGTTTGAAGGTTTATTTCCCAATCATTTTAAAAAAAAGATTCTATTATGGACATTTTCAAACATATTTAAGAGTAGAGAGAACAGTATAATGAACCTGATTTATGCATTCCCAATTATTGATGTATGGCTGATTTTTTCATACCTATACCTCATTCACTTCCTAACCTCTGATGTTGTATCATTTCATCAGTTATGTTATCTCTAAAACGTAGGACTCTTTTCATTTACGATCTGATTCCAACATCATCACACTTTAAAAATTAATGCTAAATCCTCAGTATCATCAAATATCCAGCCAGTGTTCACATCTCCCCCATCACCTTATGAACTCTGTTATCAGTCTTTCAATCAGTCTATTTACAATCAGTCTATTTCATTTGCATCTTATTCTCTCCAAATTCTTCACAGATATATTCCATTTCTGAGAATTTTTGTTATTTTATAGTTTCTCACAATCTGATTTTGCAGATTGCAACCTTATTTGCTATTTAAAATGATCTTTAATGCCCTATACTTCCTATGGTTTGGCAGATAAATCTAGAAACCTGGCAATTTTGTTCTATTATATTATTACTTCCATTTAGAGGCATATAATATCCAATTCTCTCTCCTTTTATGATACGAAATGTTGGTGATCATTACTTAGATCTATTAATTCTTTGAGAGTTGCAAAATGATCATAATCTCATTCTATCACTTTTTGACTGTTAGTAAAATGTTCTATAAAGGGAAATATATTCTCATCAATTATTCATTTATTCATCAATAAGGTATAGATCTTATTAAAAAAACAGGATAAATGCCCAATTATTCACCTATTCACTAATTTTCAAAAATAATGAGTTGGCCCATAGAATCTGCCATACGTAAGCAGTAAGGGTTATTTTAAGAGGATAAAGATGCTTATATAGACATGGACTTAGAGCAGCCTGGGTGGCTCAGTGGTTTAGCGCAGCCTTTGACCACGGGCGTGATCCTGGAGATCTGGGATAGAGTCCCGCCTCAGGGGAGCCTGCTTCTCTCTCTGCCTCTTCCTCTGTGTCTCTCAAGAATAAATATTTTTTAAGATTTTATTTATTTATTTATTTATTTTCATGAGAGAGAGAGAGAGAGAGAGAGAGAGAGAGAGAGAGAGAGAGGCAGAGACCCAGGCAGAGGGAGAAGCAGGCTCCTTGCAGGTAGCCCAATGTGGGACTCGATGTCGGGTCTCCAGGATCACACCCTGGGCTGAAGGCAGCGCTAAACCACTGAGCCACCGGGGCTGCCCAATAAAATCGTTTTTAAAAAATGACATGGATTTAAACATATTTGATATGCTTCTATTCATTTCAGATGTAATCTTTACTGATACACAACCTCCTATCTCTGGCTAGTTGGAGACATTTGACATGATCCTAGTAGCCACTGAGTTTCTTTGCTAACTGGTAATAAAGATATTCCAGTTTTATCTTGTAAATTTAAATTCGTACCTAAAACTAGCCATATCTTTATGAAAGTCTATTTTCTTTTTGTAAGAAATATTATTTTAAGACCCAGTTTGAGTATGAAGAATATTCATTGCTACTAGGGTATTCACTGTCTAGGTTTCTTGGACTTTTCAGTGAAAATGGTGAAAAATATTGTTAAAAATATATATGTGTGTGGGTGCCTAGGTGGCTCAGTCCACTAAGCATCTGACTCTTGATTTCAGCTTAGGTCATGATCTCAGGGCCACATCGGGCTCTGCACTGGGCATGGAGCCTGCTTAAGAGAGAGTCTCTCTCCTTTTCCCTCAGCCCCTCTCCTAAAAAAAATGTATGTGTGTATGGAAAAAAAGAGAGATATAATCCATATATAGATAAAATCATTTGAAATAGTTCGCTCCCTGAGATTATGTACCAAAGGATATAGTTAGTTAAGTTCATCTTTTAAAGAAACTTATACTTTGTTTCAAAATTATTTAAGTATCTGGCTCTAACATCAGATCTACAAAATAAAGCATATACCTCTATGTCTAGCCTCTACATCTCCCCTACACGTTTCTCCTCCCTCCTTATAGCTGTCTTCAAAATGTTGACATTCCATTTTACTTACTATAAAAAAATGCATACACAGCATCATTTCCTGACACCCACCCCTTTTCCAGCTACATGGTAGAAAACTTTAATGCTTTCTCTACCTTACTTTTCTCATTTAAAAATACATCCCGAAGATCAGCCTATGGCTGATATTTCCCTCATTCCTTTCTCAGCTGTCTAGTACTCCATAATTCATTAGTCCCTAGTTATTTATGAAAATGAGATAAATTTTCCAACACTGATCTATAAATGACTGTTTTCCTTTTTAAGAAATGGCCAAGAATGACATCAGCAAAGTGACCAAGTATGTAGCTCCAAGCTCCCATTCTCCCACAGAAATAAAAAAATAAAATAAAAAAGGCAGAAACTGTCAGAACCAAGATTGTCAGAACTCTGGAAGTTAATCAAAGGCTTATGGTAATCAAGTGAACACAGATTCAAGAAAATATAATTTTGAAATAGTAGAAAGGCATTCAGTGTTTTATTGTTTTATTTGACTTTGCCCCATACCCTCTAGCTGGGCAGCAGTCTTGAAGACAACAGCCTTGCAGATCCCTGGGTGGCTCAGCGGTTTAGCGCCTGCCTTCAGCCCAGGCCGTGATCCTGGGATCCAGTTCCACGTCAGGCTCCACGCAGGGAGCCTGTGTCTCTGCCTGTGTCTCTGCCCCTCTCTCTCGCTCGGTCTCTCTCATGAATAAATAAAATCTTGAAAAGGAAGGAGAAGAAGAAGAAAGAAGAAGAATAAGGCGACGGCGACAACAGCAGCCTGCATTCCTAGTGGGGCATTCCATTCCTGGTTCCAGAGCAAGTAGAATTCTTTGCAAATTGTTGGGTACATCTGTTCTAACCTGACTGGGGGACTAGCTGAAGCAGTGGTGTAAGGTGTTGTAAGGTGCTCATCTCTGTTTTCCCTAACTTGGAACTCACTGAGAACAGAAAAGCACGGGGTATTAGTTGAAAATACTGCAAAAGTGGACAATTTGCAGACAGCTGAGGCAAGACATTACAGTTGAGACATGTAACAGACAAATTAAGTCTTAGGAGGAAAAGTTGGGGTGAAGTTTCTTTGTGAAACAGGAGCAATAAAAAAATACCCATATTTATGGGGGGATTTAGAAAGCCATGCAGAAGCCCAAGGCAAAATGAATTCTCAGAAAAGACCTCAGAAGACCTTAAGCTTTGACTTCAGATGGACCTTATGTTCAGTGAAAATCCAGCTAGGTGTCAAAGGAAGGTTCAGAACAGAGCAAATCTACAAAGACTAAAAGATTTTCTTACCGCTGGTGTTCTAGAAAATCTCCATGAAACAAAAGATGAACAAAAGCTAAGAAACAGAGACTATAGAGACTACAAATGAAAGAAATACAATCTCTGCAAAAAACAACTTAGAAAAGTCATTAGACAAATTAACTACTACAATCTTCAACAATCAAAATGAAAAATAAAAACAAAAACCCTGGGGAAAAGGAAGAATTTGACTTCCAGGGTTACCACATTATTATACTCAAATGTCCAGTTTTCGCAAGACATATAGACTCACAAAGAAAATATATGCTATTCACGGGAGACTCAGTGCAAATATAATGGCATGAATAGATTGAAAGTGAAAAAATGGGAAAAAATGAGCTGAGTGGTTATACTAATACCAGAAAAAATAGACTTTCAGTTAAAAACTGCTACAAGAGACAAAGAAGGCCATTACATACAAGGGTCAATTTCATCAAGAAAACATAACAATTATAAACCATGTTCAGTAAATAGCCTCAAAATAAATACAGCCAATACTAACAGAATTGAAGGAGAAATATATAGTTGGAGACTTCAATATACTGCTTTTAATACTGAACACATCTGGATATAAGATCAATAAGGAAAGAGTACACTTGGACAACACTGTAAACCAATTAGACCTAACAAATATATAGAACATTCAATCCAACAACTAAATACACATTCTTCTTAATTGCATATGGGATGGCGTCCAAGAGACACTATATGTTAGAACATAGAACAGTCTACATAGGGATGCCTGGGTGGTTCAGTGATTGAGCATCTGATTTCAGCTCAGAGCGTGATCCCAGGGTCCTGGGATCAAGTCCTACATCGGGCTTCCCACAGGGAGACTGCTTCTCCCTCAGCCTATATCTCTGCCTCTGTGTGTCTTTCATGAATAAGCAAAATAAAAAAAAGGAAGTAAGTTTAAAACAAAAGTCTACATAAATTTTAAAAGACTGAAATCACACAAAGTCTCTTCTCTGACTTCAAAGTAATAAAGCTGGAAATCAAGAGAAGGAAGTGAGATAATTAAAAATATGTGGAAATCAGGCAACACATCTTTAGACAACCAATGGGTCAAAACAAAAATTAGAATATACTTAGGGAGAAAAGAAAAGAAAAACAGGAAAAAACACAACATATTAAAACTTATGGAATGCAACAAAGGCAATACTCAGAGGGAAATTTATAACTGTAAATACATATATTTAAAAGAAAGATCTTAAATCAGTAACCTAACTCTGCATTTTGTAGAGCTAGAAAAAAATTTATGACATTGAAAATTATTAGAAAGAAAAAAACAGCAAAGATTACAATGAAGATAAATGAAATAGAGAATGGAAAGACAATAGAATCAACAAAACCAAAATTTGTTCTTAGAAAGGATCAACTGACAAACCTTCAGCTAGACTGGCAAAGAAGAAAAAAAAAAGAAGCAAATAACTAAAATTAGAAATTAGTGTGGACATTACTACCAACCTTACAGAAATAAAAAAAAAAGAGTATTAGAGAATACTATGAACTACATGAAAAAATTAGGTAACCTAAATGAAGAAAAAAATTCTTAGAAACACACAAATTACCTAATCAAGAAGAAATTGATCATCTCATCAGACCTGTAACAAATAGAGACTGAATCAGTAAACAGACTCCCAAAAAGAAAAGCCCAGGACCAGATGGCTTCACTATTGAATTCTACTAAATATTAAAAGAATTAACACTAATCTTGGGGTTCCTGGGTGGCTCAGTCAGTTAAGCATCTGACTCTTGATTTTGGCTTAGGTCATGATTCCAGGGTCGTGAGATCTAGCCCCACATCAGGTTCCATGTTTAGTGGGAGCCTGCTTGTGATTCTCTCCCTCTGCCCCCTGGCCCTCCCCATTCACACATGCTCTTTCTCTCTAAAACAAAGAAATAAATCTTGAAAGAAAAATGAAGAATTAACACTAATCTTTCCCTACTTTTCCAAAAAAAACATAAGAGGAAGTAACAAGTTCTAATTCATACAAAGCCAGCATTCCTCTGATACCAAAGCTATAAATACCACATGAAAATAAAATTACATACTAATATGCCTTATGAATACAGATGTAGAAATCAACAAATACTAGAAAATGGAATCCAACAGCATGTTAAAAGGATTATACACCATGAGCAAGTGGAATTTTTCCTCGAATACAAGGATGGTTCAACTTAAGACAATCGTTTAATGTAGTAAGCCACATTAATAGAATGAAGGAAACACACACACACACACACACATACCCATACCCACATTCATCTCAAGTGACACAGGAAGGTATCTGGCAAAATTCAACACCCTTTTATGATAAACACGAAAAAATGCAGGAATATAAAGGAACATCCACGACAGGATAAAAGGTATTCATAAAAATGTGATGCTTAACACATATCTAATGATAAAAGACTAAAAGCTTTTCCCCTGAGATAGAAACAAAGCAAGGATGCTCACTTTCACTGCTGTTATTCAACACTGTACTGGAAGTTCCAGACAGAGCAATTAGACATGAAAAGAAGTAAAAAGTATCTGAATCAGGGAAAAAGGAAGTAAAACTCTCTCAGTTTTCTTATGACACAATTCTAGGTATCAAAAATCCCAGAGAGTCCACAAGACAGCTGCTAGAGTTTAAAAAAGAAGTTAACAAAATTACAGGTTACAAGATCAACACATGAAAAGCAACTGATTTTCAGCAACAATCTGAAAAGGAGGTTAAGAAATTCCATTTACAACTGAGTCTAAAATATTAAGGAATAAGACACTGACAAATAAATTTAACCAAAGAGGTTAAAGACTTACTTGTACATTGAAAACAAAAATAATGTCACTGAAAGAAATTAAAGATGACAAACAAATGGAGAGACATTCCATGTTCATGGATTGGAAAAAAATATTTTTAAGATAGTAATAGTACCCAAAAAGACCTATAGATCCGGTGGAATTCCTATCAAAGTAACAAGTCTTTTTTAGAAAAGTCAATCTTTACATTTATTTGGAGTTGTAAGAGACTTGAATAGCCAAAACATTTCTGAAAAAAAGAACAAGTTGGAGGATCACACCTCCTGATTTCAAAACTTACTACAAAGCTACAGTAATCAAAATAGTGTGGAACTGGGATAATATAGGCAAGCAGAAATAGAATTGAAGGCCAAAAATAAACTCATACACCTATGGCCACTCACTGATTTTAAACAAAAATGAGGCAATTCAATGAGGAAAGAAGAATATCTTCAACAAATAGTACAAGGACAACTGGATTTCTACATGCAAAATAATGAAGTTGGACCCCTACCTCATACATATTAGGATGGCTATAATAAAAACACTTTTTTAAAAAAAGTATTGGTAAGGATGTGGAGAAATTAAAACTCTAGTACATTAATGACAGAAATGTAAAATTGTTCAGCTCTTATGGAAAAGAGCTTACTGGTTCTTCCAGAAGTTAACGAAGAATCCACATGACCCAGCAATCCCACCCCTAAGTACACCGACATAAGATTCAAATATTTGCATAACAATGTTCATTTAAGAATTATTCACAATTAGCAAAAGTTGGAAACAACCCAACAAAATGTGGTATATACATATAATGGAATATTATTTGGCCACAAAAAGGAATGAACTACGATGCATGCAAAACATGAAAACAAATGCTAAGTGAAATAAGCCAGACATAAAAAGAGAACTATTAGATGACCACCTACATAACAAGGGCAGGCAAATTGATAAAGATATTAAATGGATTAGAGGTTACCAGAGGTTGGGCTGGGAGCAGAGAGAAATAGGAGAGTTACTGTTTACTGAGTACAGAATTTCTATGTGTGGTGATGGAAAAGTTTTGGACATAAATAGTGTTGCACTACACTGTTAATATAATTAATGCCATTAAATTGTGCACTTAAAAATGATTAAAATGACATATCTTTTGATATACATTTCACAATAAAAATACACATGGGCAAAACTAAGAAATGATCTTAAAGTTTTTCCTGGACAAAGAGCTAGCCAAAGACATAGACTCTTTTTGAGAGAATAAGATGGGACATGTCTCATCAAATATTAATTTCATGATTTAAAATGTGGTACTAGGGGGCGCCTAGTTGGCTCAGTTGGTTAAGCCTCTGCCTTTGACTCAGGTCATGACCCCAGGGTCTGGTAATCGAGTCCCACATCTGGCTCCCTGCTCAAGGAGGAGTCTGCTTCTTCCTCTGTCCCTCCTCCACAGGCATGCATGTACTCATGGGCTCTCACGCTCTCTCACAAAAATAAAAATCTTTAAAAGTAAAAAATAATAATAATAATAAAATAAAATGGTACTAGATTAGGAAATAAGAGGTATTTTTATTTTTTTTAAGATTTTATTTATTTATTCATGAGAGACACACAGAGAGAGAGAGAGAGAGAGGCAGAGACACAGGCAGAGGGAGAAGCAGGCACCATGCAGGGAGCCCAACGTGGGACTTGATCCCGGGTCTCCAGGATCATGCCCCGGGCTGAAGGCGGTGCTAAACCACTGAGCCACTGGGGCTGCCCTAGAGATAATTTTTTGATGGAGAAATACAGAATTAGAACTCTTAAAATAGCAGAATTCCAAACCCACAGAAATGACTGGGTTGTTTAATAAATGAAATGACCAACAAACTGTTAATGGTTTACACCAATAAAAAAATATGGCAGAATGAATTTAAAAATATTCAACTATATATTTTGTGCAAGAGATTTGCTTCAAATACAATGGAGTAGGCAAGTTGAAATATAAGATGTAGTGTGAATGTTTATCAAAAGGAGGCATTGTGGCTATATCAACATCAGAGAAAGTATATTTCAAAGCTAAGAAAATTACCAGTGACAGAGAAGAGATTATATAATGATAAAATGGTCATTCCACCAAGACACAGCAACCCTAAATGTTATGCATCAAACAGGACTGCAAAACACACGAAGCAAAAATTAATAGAACTGAAATGAAAAACAGGGATCCCTGGGTGGCGCAGCGGTTTGGCGCCTGCCTTTGGCCCAGGGCACGATCCTGGAGACCCGGGATCGAATCCCACATCGGGCTCCCAGTGCATGGAGCCTGCTTCTCTCTCTCTCTCTCTCTCTCTCTCTCTCTCTCTCTCTCTCTCCCTCTCTCTCTATCATAAATAAATAAAAATAAAAATTTATTAAAGAAAAACAGACAAATTACAATTATAGTTGGGGACTTCAACACCTCTCTTTTGATCATTGATAAAACAACTAGACAGAAAATCAGTCTGGATATAGAACTCAACACCATCATCAACCAACAAGATCTAATCAACATTTATAGAACTATCCACCGAAAAACCGAATGCACATTCACGGAACATATACAACAACCAGGGACATAAGACAAACCTCAACAAATTTAACAGAATTGAAATCATGCAGCGTGTCCTCTAACCACAACAGAATCATACTAGAAATTAACACGATAAAAGAAAAATCTCCAAAAACATGGAAATGAGACAGAACATTTCTAAATAATGCATAGATCAAAGAACAAGTCTCCAAGAAGATTAAAAAAAATACATTTCACTAAATGAAAATGAAAAGGCAATATATTAAAATTTGTGGCACAGCTAAAGCAGTGTAATTTAATTTAATAAAATAAGAAAATCTATAATTGCTATTTTTTTAAGGAATAAGGTATTTAGAAATAACATAGGAGATACTACTACAAACCCAGTAGACACCAATAAGAAGGGAATACAACAAACAATTCTATACACATGAATTTCAATATCTTGGATGAAGTAGTCCAATTCCTTGAAAAACACTAATTTAACAGGAAATACGTACTTTGAATAGCCCTATAACTAAACAAAATTGAAATTTTCATCTAAAAACTTCCAAAAAGGTTATGCCCAGGCACACATGTCTTTTCACTGGAGAATTTTTATAAAACTTAAAAAAAAAAAGGACTAGCAATTCTATACAATCTCATTTAGAAAATAGAAAAGACAAAAATCAGTTTTTTTTTTCCAGCGTTGCACTAATGTGAAAGCCAATCAAAGGCAGTACAATTACAGGTCAATATGCCTTCCAATATAATACAAAAATCAAAAATCCTGGAAAATATTAGTGATTGCAATTCAACAACATATAAAAAGAATTATTCAAAAATCTATGCATTTCCATATATTAGCAAAAAACTTGTTGACACAAAATGAAAATATCTATAGCTGCACAAAAATAAAATACCCAGGAGTAAATCTAACAAAACATGTACAGAGCATACATGCTGAAATGCTAAAGATATCAAATATCTAAATAAAGAAGACATACTTGTAGTCTTTTTTGGGACACTTAATACAGTAAAGACATTATTTGTCCCCAAATTGATGTAGAGGTTTCATGCAATTCCTTTCAAGATCTCAGAAATATCTCTTATAGATGTAAGTAGGATTATTCTAAAATTTATATGGTAGGGCAAAAGAACTAGAGTAGCTAAAACAATTTTGAAAAATAAAGTGTAAAGAATCAGGTTATCCAATTTCAAGACTTACTATCTAGCTCCAATAATCCACACTGTGTGGCACTAGCAAGGGGAGAGATATAGATCAATGGAACTGAATAGAGAACTCAGAAACAGACCCCCACAAAATACACTCAACTCATTTTTGACAAAGGTATAAAAGAAAATTCATGGAGGCCTGTAAAAGATAGTGCTGAAGCAATTGGATATCCAGGCAATCAATCCATCCAATCAATCAACTTTGACCGAACTTCACACTTCACCTAAAAACCAACTCCAAATGAGTCAAGGACTTAAATGTAAAACTTAAAAGTATAAAGCGTAGAAAAAATATATATCAGAAGAAAAGCTTGAGGATGTATGGCGAGGGAAAGACTTCTAAGGACTTGACACCAAACCATGATTCATAAAAGGCAAAATTGATATACACCACTTGATTCTCACCTCTCCATGCCAGAAAAGTCCAGTCATTTATACATACACCATTAGAGCTATGTCAGCTATAGACATACAGACCTGCAGACACATATACTCACATACACACACGTGCCCCCAGTTATGTCCTAGAGCCTGAGGCCAGGTCAAGGGAATGAGGGCACAGATCAGGTATAATGACACCAGATAATTAAATGTGTCAGGTGTAATTAAGGGCATGTCATGATTAACATGACCAAGATGAAATCTGCATAATTACGTTCAGGAATTGGTAAGAAAAGTGAGATTTGAGAGCATAAAAAGCATGATATGCCAATGGGAGGTACAAAAGTTCCTAAGAACCCAAACCCTACCTAGTAAAGAAAGTTCATGAAGCTTGGGGATAATAAAAATAGAAAATAGAATTTGGTTAGAGAAACACACACAATTAATGGCAATTTTCTGGGTGTGGAACTAGGAGCAGGAGGATAGTACAACCAAGAACACAGGGTCAGCAAAGGGTATAAACTTTCATTTTTAAGTTTGGGGGATCTAATATACAGCCTGGTGCCTACGGTTAACCATAACATATTGTATACTTGAAATCTGCTAAGGGTAGATCTCAAGCATTCTCACCAAACACACACAGATCCACAAAAGCTAACTGTGAGGGAGATGATGGCTGTGTTAATTAGTTTCACTGTGGTAGTCACTTCACAATGTATACATATATCAAAACATCACATTGTACACAATTTTGTCAAAAATACAAAAAAAATATTTTTTAAAAGAACATATGATCAGGAATGAGGCCTCTCGCCAAGTGTCTAAGAAGTCTTTGTGACTTTCCTGGCTCCCAGTACTGTGGGAGGCTACTCTTTTTCTGGGCCATTTTAAAGGAACCTAGTCAGCATTGACTCCTCAGGCATTATAGAATGTTAGGCCTGACTCCTCAGTCGGGAGTCAGGCCTAACATCACCAACTCTCCTGCAATGTGCTTATTACTCTACATAAAAGAACTGAGTTAGAGAGGGTAAGTGGTGTCCCAAGGTCCTGAAGCAAGTTCAAAGCCAGGACTAGCACCTGGGTCTCCTTATTCCTGTTAATGATGTATTCAGGACACTATTTTGCAGCCTTTGCTTTTTGAAGCATGTAGCCTAGATACATAGGAGGAGCCAATAAACAGTCTTCAAATCTCTACCCCTACCCTGTAAGTAATCCAAAGACTCCTTAAATATTACACCCAATTTCCAAGGTGTAGGAGATGAATATTTTCTTGCTGCCTTTGTTTTAAAAAGGGGCTTTCTAGTGTGCCACAGCTCTCCATACACACCACATGGCCACAGTTTAACGTCATACTCAGCCATATTACTCAAACTCCACCCAAGAATACCAGGTACCTTCTACCACAGATTTAAGGGAGCTACTTTAATTACGTATATAAGTTTGGTAATTGGCCTGTAGATATGTCAACTTCTTTCATTGTCAACTTTCACCCAGGAAGGTTGAAATCAACACACCAACTTTCTTCGACATCTGCACATCACTGGTGTGCCTTATGCATCTGGTAGTGGTAACAGTATAGATATATTACAGATCATTTAGATTTCCTATTATATTTGCCAGAGAAGAAGCTAAGTCCTAGAGAATATGCTCCAGGGAAGCTAGTAACCTCTGAAAATTGTTTAGTAGTCATGAAAAAGAAGATCTTATTTTTAAGATACCTAACTTCTGGAGCACTGGTTTCCATATCATGGCTAATCTATCAAAACAAAGAAAAATGAATTTATAAAAAGTTAAATGGTAGTTGTTATTAATATCTATTTTATCCAAATCCATGGAGTATCAGGTATCCTGCAGACTTGAGTTATTGTACTCATGGAGTCTTTAATCACTTGTATTATTCTGTGAACATACATTTACCTGTTTTTCTCCCAAATACATCAAACTAAGTCACCAACCGCCACAGACTATACGAAGCCACTTCTCTAAGCAACTTTAGGTTTGGAAGTATTTATTGAGGACTTCAACGTATTAGCTATCAGTATCAGATTTGGGAGTATTTGTTGACAACTTCAATATACTAGATAGCATCATCAGTGCCATACATGGTTATAGAAAGTGGATGGAACTGGAATAAGAGAAAATGCTGTTATTAACAAATATACATTATTAAACAAATATGTTACTTCATAAAGGAAAAAAAAATACTCCTTTCCTCTTCCCAGAACTTTTCAAGTCCTTGAATGCAATAAAGAAAACATGAGACCATTGACTTAACAAATGGATGACTTTATTAAGAGAGAAGGACAAGATTGGTGTTTGCCTCAAACCATCCAGGAAAACAAGCACACAAACATATACATACTTTGGTTTAAAAATTATTCATAATATTAATGGTAGACCTGATTATTTAAAGAATCAAATGGGCAAATGTGTATAAAACAAACCATGAAAACACAAGCTTGCATAGATGAATTAATGTAGATGTAGAACTGGCATTTAAGGGGGAGGCTTGAGCACTGGAGAGTGCTGAGTGACATTACCACCTCACCTCCCAAGACACACGGAAGTCACCAGCACCATGTTTCTCATTTTCCTCAATGAGGTTATGAGCAGGAACAGCTTGTGCTGTGTGAAGGTGAACGGAAATAGTTTCCGTCGGCCTAGGCCAGATGGGTGCACACATACCCACCAGTACTCAACACCAGTCACCTTTAAGGCATCCACAGAGTATCCCTCACAGTTTCATCTAATCTCTAAATAGGCATGTGGTATGAGGTGGCCTCTTCGTTTTCTGTCCTCAGACAGACAACTGTATTCCATTAAGGTTCTGTTCAGTTCCATGAAGTAGTTATTTCAAAGCTGCCTTTCCTTCTGGGGCTTGGCTACAAGTTGATGAGCACTTGGATTAATATTTCACTCATTTTTTAAACATATCCACATTCCAGATCCCAAAGGGCTTCTCACCAAAGAATCTGAAACTGCCTGGGCACTATGCATTATCTCTCTCAGGAACGTACTTTTCCAAATTGTAAGACAAATGATAGCACCACCTTTAATTTCCTAAGCAATTTGACTTATATGAGCATACTCTTGTATTTTATAATTCAGCACCTTTTCAAAATATAATACTGTGCCGGGATGGATTCTTTTAAAGGAAAACCCCATTATAGAGAATTCTCATTGTGGAACACCATTTTAATATGCTATCTTCCCACTGCATCTCCTCATTATTTATAATACCCCATGAAACAAATATTGGGCTGCCTTTAAGAGGCAGGTGAAAAATATAGCTACTTCTGAAAAAGGGCATTTGGCTTTCAGTTTATAGCAAGAGCTGAAGTTATAGCCTACGGTGATTTCAGGGGCTAATTCAATCAGAAATAAAAAATTCTGACATCAAAAACCCTCTTACTAAATTTAATAGCTAGAAACTATTTTAGCAGTTATGGTCTGAAATTCAGTGCAACAAAAACATACCCTAAGTATGCAATGTGTAATGGTGTATTTTCTTAACTGTCTTTTTACTGCTATTAGTCCTTGCTCTTTTGTGAAGGACATGTCACTCAAAAACCCTGTCTTTCAATTCTCCTGTTCTTTATATGCGAACCTCAACAATGAATGATAGGGCACTAACTAAGATGCACAATTAATCCTGTCCTTATCTGAAATGCTGAAACCAGCACAGTGCTGGCTCACTATGCTATTAACAGTTACTCAAAAAGAGAAAAGCATCCTCTAGTTTGCTGAGAATGAACAACAGCATATGAAATGCATTCAGAACATGTTTCTAGGCCGTATTCACAAATATAAAGAGGAACAAGACGGTTTCCAGCACTAGACAGTTCAACAAATCAACATGATTACTTAGATGATTCTGTCAATTTATGGCATCAAACACGACCTTACAAAAACACTCTGGTGTCTCCCTTACCACAGCAGTTTTCCTGGTTAATTTTGTCCTAAAAGTAACAAAATAGAAACACTCTTCCCATCAAAGATCCCTCATTTCAAGTAAATGTCCCTGTTTTGTTTGGTTTTCTCCCTTTTTGCTGTCAATGGTATGCACTTAAAAACACAAGAGTGTTGGTGAAATTCTCACAAAACAATAATAAGTGACTTTTCTACACAACACAATGTTTGGAAGTATCTTCTACATGGTCACTATAGAATAGACAGTCAACTCTCAGTTATTCAGGAAACGATAACCTGAAAAATCTGGCTAGGAAATTCTCCCTCTCCCTCTACCAGCCTTTTTTGGTCATGCCACTGCTTGTTCAGAGATTGAGAGGCAACTCAATGAAATGATGTATTTATCAGTGTACAGGTCCCCCACAGCTCAGTGGGAGGAAATCCAGAGTTCCTGACGGCAAGGATGTTTTGTGATCACCTGTGAATTTTAGATCTCAATGGAGAGTTGACATTCACATACAGGAAGTACAGTATACTGACCTCGGTTAGAATCAAACTAATTTAAGGCAACACTGCTCCTCAAGACCTTGCAAGCAAAAAGTACAAGTCTCATCAGAAAAGTGACTCTGTCAGAAGTGAATTTTTCCTAGTTTACCATTTCCTTTTTTACTTCTCTGGAAGTAAATTTCAGGGTTTGTAACAACAATTAAATGGCAGGAGCAACAACAGCCTTGACTCTTCCCTTTAATAACTGTAAGCACCATCAGGGCTGAATGAGATTCTCTGACCAGGAGTTTGGATGACCCTGTGCCCCATTGTGCAGCATTATCAGGACAGTCTTCTAGTTTGCTCCTCCCTGACCACATTACCTGTTCCAAGCTAAAGGCTTTGAAAAATAGGATTCTATCAATAGTAAGGTAAACAGTTATGGCTTTAAAACTCACAGGTACTACCCAGATAGGAAAAGAAAATGAGACCACTTGATCTAGTCACTTCTCTGACTATGAGCAGTAAGTAAGGGACAAAGTACCTTAAACATCTGTTTTTTCCTTTCAGCTGAAAGAACAGGTTTTGGTTATTTTGATTGTTTCTAAAAATTCGGTGTTATGAGAACATGGCACACTACATATGGTGAAATCTACCTGAACGGTGTTCCTTTCACATTAATGTTCCCTACACAAATACTCTTTTCCCAAAAGGGAAAAAATCCTTTCAGTGCAAGTTCTACTCTGTTCTCAGTCCCTGGGAAAGCTGATTGCACGGCGGTCTCACTCCTTTACTTAGAGGGAAGATCTTACATCCAATCACCGGTTATCTTTCAAGAAAATCATCAATGAATAAATGAATAATCCTGATATTCCCCCAAAGTGATTTTTATACAAAGGCAATACCCATTAAAAATCAAGGCCCTAAAATGTTAACCACTGATGTGGTAAACTGAATGCACCATATTATATAGCAGGTGTTTCTAAAGAACAATTTGGCACAAGACAAAAATTAGAGAGTATCTGACAGTATTGAAGAAAAATAATTATCCATTAAAAGTTAATTATATTTATACTGAAAAGTCCTGACATCGATGGAAAGGTGTGGACAAATTCAGCAATGAATTTATTCATCATCCAGTTCGGCTGCAGACCACAGTAGAGAAGAAAAGGGGAAAATGGGTCCGGTTCACAATTTTCTAGAGTGAGTTCAGTGGAATACAAGGTCCAAGATCATACCTTGGAATATGTTGATCTAGATCCAAGTGGCCATTGCAAATCTGAAAAGGTTTTCCTCCCAGGAAACATCTATCCAGATCTTTCTTTTTAATTTAGGTGTTTCTCTATGATCAAAGACCATAAGTCTTTTTTGCAGTTTACATTACTCTGTTGCTGGTTGTTGTAAAGTCACTTGAGAAAAAACAATTCAAAGGTATGCAAAGTCACTTTCTAAAAAATCTCAATGTCCTGTTAAAGCATATGTAGCAACTGTCCAGTCTTCCGTAAAATAATTATGTCTAACAATGGCTTCACACTACAAATTTTTTCCAACTCAGAACATTTAACATGACTCTTGTCTGACCTTACTTCTAGGCAACAAGTTACAAAAAGTTAGATTGGGGGCAGAGGGTGTACACATCCAGTAGCCTCATGATAAGGCTCCATAACATACTGTGCTCATTCAGCAATACTAGTGTTAATGGGGCCTCCAGAGAAAAGAAGTACGGAGACAGAAAGAATTTCCAAGGCCAGCCTATTAGTTTACATTGCAACATTAAAGCATAATACATGGTGGGCCTAAAAATTAAATTGTGTGTGTTCCAGTGGTAGAAAGAGGAATAAAGTATTTCTGCATTTATATAAAAATAACAAAGTGATAAGCAGAGAACACAGTGAAGAATGTTTGGCAGTTCCTTTAAATACAGTTGTTAGTTACTTCTATAGTCTTAAAAATAATAATTATAATATTTGAGTGAGAATAAAAGGATTAAACTAATAAGAAGAAAAGAATTACTCTGATACTCTTTAAAAAGTGTTTGCTTTACAAAAAAAAATAAAATATCTTAAAATTCTAATTTTTAAAAAACCTAAAGAAAAAAAAGTAACAAATGTTCAATACAGATGTTGAATTGGGTGTCACAGGGAACTATCACCGCTGGCTGCTCACTAAGACAGCTGAAGCGCTAATATCCAAGACTTAACTGTTAAGTGGCCTAACATTTTTTGGATGAAAATACCTCAATAGCATTTTACAATAATAAATATGATTGGATAGAGTACATGAGAAGCAAGACAAATGCAGAATTTTTAAAGTAAATCTGATCATTGTATGAGATAGAAAAATAAACATTCATGAAATAAAAATATGGCAAATGATGTTGCACATTTGCCTATCAAAATAAAGATACATTGTGTTTTCTTTTAAAGTTACCACACAAAAAAAAGCTTTTTAAAACATGAAACAAAATCACAGGGCAGACAAAGAAAAATATAGCATTACTAGAAGTCAACAAGGCCTAAGCTTTGGATACTGATAGCACCCTCTAGAATTTGACTAAGGCTAGGACCTCCATCCCTTGTGTCCTTGCCTATTTAATTGAGGACTCTGCCTCATTCATTTCATCTGTGTCATTCAAAGTCCTGTTTGTTTTCTCTTTCACCTTTTCTCAAAAATTACTCTTTTAGGGTTTGCTTCTTTCTAGATTATCATTTCCCTAAAACTTGACTCTTAGGCACCTTTTACTCAAGTTCCTGCAATCCAAAAACTTTAGGAACTAAAGCTCTTTCTCAAAATGAAAGGACCCAAATCCACTCTGAGAAACTATTCTAAATAGCTTCCTGAATATTGCCTCAATTGAAAGACTATCTGCAAAGATAAGGCTAAACAATAGTCAGTTCCCAGTGGGAAAAGAATGGATTTACAACCTTTTCTCTAGTCACCTATGTATTTCTTTCCTAAACAAACACCATACTGGAATGTCAGAAATGTCAGATTCACACAATAAAAAATAATGGAAAGTCAAGCTGAAGGGAAACTTTTATATAGACAGCATGTTTGCCATTTATGTTAACTAACTAGAATGGGAAGATAAGCATTTCCACAAGGTTAGAGGCTAGACAAAGACTAGATTTCTCAAGGAGGGCTTCAAAGGTCCTGTACAAAGGAATCCAATGTACCTGGATAAAGAACCATTTTATCCACTTCAACTTTATGTTGAATCAATCTGATTATTGACAGATAAAATATCTTTTGAGTGGTTGCCAACAAATACTTGCTTTACTTTTTTAAGCAAGAGGAAAACTTCTCAACCTATGTCCAGAGAGCATTGATGGCATCATTACTTACATAAACTTTTTTCTAATTCCACCTCCCTTGGCTCTCCATATAAAAGTATAATAAGAGAATGGATACAAAGTTTTTCACTCTTTCACTTTCAGTTGACTGCACAGACTTGAGTTAAAATTTCATAGAATTAAACTTTTGCCAATAAATACTAATAATCTGCCCAATGCCCAGATGCCTCAGAAAGACTTGCTATTAATCAGAAGCAGAGAAAGTGTCAGAGAATGACATCTGGGCCAATTCTCCCAAGAAAGCTTATAAGGATATACAAAACCACATGGTTCAATTGTTCCAGTTTTTTTTTTTTAACACTTTATAGTTGTGATTTTTTAAAAAAAATTTCTAAGAAATACAGAAAACAACAGGTTCTTTCTTCAATATGCCATATACTAATGCACAAAGAAAGCTATTTCTTATAGTCTTTTATTCTGCATTGCATCCAAACATTGTTTTACTCTGATCATAGTCTCCACAAAATTCTAATTGCTAAATAAAGCCTAGTGTCTAGATACCAGTACTCCATACCTAACAGAAGTGACATTTTACAGAGCTTTTAGATACTATATCCCAGGAAGTGTATGCAGCAGAGAGGAGGCCAATATTCAGAAGCTAGATTTTCTTGTACTGCCCAAGTGATCAAGAATAACCAAAACATTTTAAATGAATTAAAATTATTTATGGTCAGAAGAACTCTTGAAGATAAATCCCAGGAATACAAACACAGGAAAGAAAAAAATGAATGTGGAACGCATTCTGTATATCCAGTAATGTTTGCTACAGTGAGTCCGTTCTCAAGGCAGATTCCTAGGGTTTTACTGCTTATGATGGAAACCTTGGAAAGGAAGAAAAAAGAAGAAATACCATTAAAGAAAAACCTCAGAAATGCTCTGTTTTCTCCCGGGTCAGGCAAATCATTTATCTTTATATCTATACATGTTTCTTTGTTCTTGATTGTAAAATACTTACACACAGAGTCAATAAGTTATTTTAGGAATATATTTCAGGTATACAGTATGTAAAGTATAGCAATTCAACACTTCTGTAAGGCACCTGGTGCTCATCACAAGTGCCCTCCTTAATCCCTATCACCTATTTAACTCATCCCTTCTGATAAGCCCCTTCCTTCTGATAATCATCACTTTGTTCTCTATAGTTAAGAGTCTGTTTTATTGCTCTTTTTTTTTCCTTTTGCTCCTTTGTTTTATTTATAGTCACACTCTGATGAAAGCTACAAATTCTTCCTGGAGGAAAATGCACATACACAGACATCTTGCATTCAATTTAAGGTGTTTTGTTTTGTTTTACCTTTTTTGTTTTTTAACATATGAAAAATACTATAATGATCTTCCAAAATGAAGGATAACTTATTTTGCCACTCCAGTGATCTATAAGACACCATTTGATTTTTCCACCATAGCATGAGAATTGTAAAAAAAAAAAAAAAAAAAAAAAATCCCAAACTTGATCACATATATTTTTCTTACCTTTATGAGAGGATTCCGATTTTGAGAAATGACGTGTGGAATTATGCTGGTTTGTAAAATGAGTGTAATCCAAATCTTCAGCCGCTGTCATGGTAGGTGGTGGTGGCCTGAAGGGAAGTCAAACTTTAAAGAGATATTCTAAGTAGTGGTGACTACAACTCTACCTCTCATTGGAAAATATGGTAAAACCATTTTGGTAGAAATGCAAAGACACAGAACTCTCATTTTAGTTCCTGGCTTGTTGCATAACCTTGAATAAATTATTTTATCTTACTGTTCCTTTGCTTTGATGCACATAATTCAATAAAAACAAACATTTTTCTGAGAAATATGTGTGAGGCACTGTGCTATGGACTAGAGAGAAACAAGATAAATGAGTTGTGTAACCACTGCCATTTTTTTTTAAATTTATGATAGTCACAGAGAGAGAGAGAGAGAGAGAGAGGCAGAGACATAGGCAGAGGGAGAAGCAGGCTCCATGCACCGGGAGCCCGACGTGGGATTCGATCCCGGGTCTCCAGGATTGCGCCCTGGGCCAAAGGCAGGCGCCAAACCGCTGCGCCACCCAGGGATCCCACCACTGCCATTAATGAGAAATTTCCTTTGTTTTGGTAGGTTTTATGAATAAAGAGAGGGAAAAAAGGAAAAGATCAAAGGGAAGTAATACAGAAAGTTAAGAAATGAAGAAAAAAAGAGGGCAAAATTGGCAGCTAATGGGGGAGGACAGGAAAGAGGGAAAGGGAAGGAAGAGGACATGGGTCATCATATAAGGTCTAGAGCAAAGTCTCTCAATCCACTAGGTGGCAAAGCAGAGCTTAGAAAAGGAAAAGACAATCCTACATTGGCAACTTTTCACATCAAAATAATACAAAATGTAAAAAAGCACTGGGAATTTTTGCTACTCTGAAATTTTTATTATTTTAAAATTATGTTACATAGATTTTTGTAAACATTTGGCATTGAAGAAGATGAAGAAGAAAATCTCTCCTTTTTTGTTTTTTGTTTCTCAGATGTGTACTTAAATGTTGCATTAAAGCATGGAACCAGATGCAGTAACAGAAATGTCAAATAGATAACCATGTTGTGGGAGATTTTCTGTAACCATATATGCAATCTGGAAGACATAAGTACATTGCAGTTCAGAAAGTTATGCTAAGTTTGGTACAAAGGGCTCTGTCATATAAGAAGACAAGTGATTTCAAATTTCTCACTCTGTCCCTAAGCAGTAGGTCTCTTGCTGGGTATTCGGTTATCTGTCTGTAACAGGTCAGCATAGGAAAAAAAAAAAAAAAAACGAAAAAACAAAACACAGGTCAGCATAGGATGTAAACTTATTTATTGAGGACTGTGCTATGGGTTCTACTCAGATGATCTCAATGAACTTTATTTTTTTTTAAAGATTTTATTTATTTATTCATGAGAGACATGGAGAGAGAGGCAGAAATATAGGCAGAGGGAGAAGCAGGCTCCCTGTGGGTAGATATCCCACGGCCCCAGGATCACGCCCTGGGCTGAATGGCAGACGCTCAACCGCTGAACCACCCAGGGGTCCCCTCAATGAATTTTCAGGACAAGTCTGCATGGTAGCTATCATACACATATTTTAGAGTTAGATTAGGTTAGATGAGGTAAGTGATCTGTCCAAGATCACACAGTTGTTAAATGACAGGGCTGGGACTCAAACTCAACTGTACTACAAAATCACTCTGCTCTTCACTACCCTATGCTATGCTACATAGGTGTGTATTTTTATTAGCAGCAGTATCCATATTTGTGTGTGTGTGTGTGTGTGTAAATATACTTTCAAATGGTATTTGGCTTATATTTTCATGCTTCTGTATATATACATATAATTAATGTGAGTATAACAAATGATACGGTATTTTCATTTTTCTTGTTTTTCACTTTGAACTACTTGTTTACAAATATTAGAAAGTAAATACAGTTTTTTTCATTATTGACTAACATTTGTAACATTTACCTTAAAAAAGTAGTATTAGAAGTTGGCAGAAGAGTTGAGACAAACTATCTGACTCTAGAATTAAGAAACTCAACTTCAAAAAAATAGGTGGTTAAAGAAGTAACTTGGGTCCAAGAAAATAGGATTGGTAATCAGGACAGCAGAGACTTGTATTCTTTTTTATTAAACTCTTATATTAGGTGATCAAAACCCAGAAACACAAAAGTCAAATGGGACTCTAAAAACAAAAACAAGAACACCAAAACCCAACCAAACAAACAAACAAAAACCCAGAATTACTGCCTCACCATCAACTTGTCAAGGAAAAGATGCTGAAGTGTGAAACAACACACGGAACTTCCACAAATCCACTAGGATCTCCACATAAGGATATACAAAATCAATCTAGAATGCCCTTAGTTCTCTTCATATGCTGTCTAGTTTGTTGTTGTTTTTAAAGATTTGAGAGAGAGAGATAGCACATCACACAAGTAGGGGAAGGGCAGAGGGGGAGGGAGGGAGAGAATCTCAGGCTCCCCACTTAGCAAAGAGACAGTGTGGCTCAATCCCAGGTCCTCTGAGATCATGACGTGAGCTGAAACCAAGAGTCCAAGGCTTATGTGACTAATAAGACCGGCCCCCCAAGTGTCCCCTGTCTGTTTAGTTATTGACTACACAGCAAACAAACCTTTGTTTATAGCTTCCACTATTCCTATTTCAAACTATTTGTTATGCTGGAGATAGCTATTTTAAAGTCAAAGATATTCACATCCAAAATTAGAAAAAGCTTGCTAACCCAATAGTTTGTTTCATAGTTTTAGATGTATTAGGAATACCTGTTTCCTACTGTCCTCATGCAATGATTTACGTGTTTAAGTCAGTGATACAGACATCCCTTTAAGAATTCACTTAGAAGTCATTTCTTGGGATGCCTGGGTAGCTCAGTCGGTTAAATGTGTTCAACTCCTGGTTTTGCTTCAGGTTATGATCCCAGGGACCTGGGATGGAGCCCTGCATAGTGGGGAGTCTGCTTCTCCCTCTTTCTCCCCTACCCCACCCCTTGCTCATGTCCTCTCACTCTCTCAAATAAATAAATAAGTCATTTTTTTTAAGAAGCCCTCCTAGATACGCAGACTAGGTAGGCTGTCTCCTCATTCTTTTATAATATCACGTACTTTTCATCTAAAGCATTTTACATGGTAATAGTTATTTATGCAGTTGTTTAGATGATAAATTTCATGAGACTAAGAAACAGTTCTTTCTTGTTAACTGCTGTTTACTCTATGGGCAATTATTAGGACATTCAGTAAATATCTGATAAGTGACTGAGTGGAGATAAATATATTTCACATTCATAAGAATGCTGTAGGAACTAAATGAGATTTTAAAAATGCTTATTTTTTCTAAGGGAAAAATGCAAATAAAATACTGGGAGTATTATCAGCATAATACCCAGTTAAAAGACTTTGGAACTTAGTTGAGATTTTTCCCAGTTATAAAGCATCATAGTTAATTAAGATCACCAACTGATTCTGTATTTCTTTAGAGAGAATACAAGATTTTTGTAATGGACAAAGAAACTGATTTTTGACCATGAATATTACAAGCTCTACACAATAACTTGCTTTCCCTCTACTATTATTAACACTATAATGCAGTAAACTTCTAGACCTGGGAAGCTCCATGATTTTCAATCCTTAAATCCATCTCTTTCTGTACAAATAGCTAACTAAATCCACCAAAATTAAATGTGAGGGAAGAAAAAGGAAATGTGAAAGAGGAAACCAAAAGCTCTAAGCAGAATGCATATAATTCTAATATTAGTTGTATAAAATCTGTAATAATAGGCTTAACTTTTAACTATGAAATACAATTTCATAAAATTCTCAGTTTTATCACCTATATCTAGATCTGTATCTACACATATAATCTTTCTGCAACTGATACTTAAAGACAAATAAATATTCCCTTCAAGTAAAAAAACAAAACAAAACAAAACAAAAAAACAAAAAAAACCTTCATTCCTACCAGTCATAGATCACTTTCACTCATTTACAATAGCAATTTTTAATACAGGATCATTTGATTACTCATTCTACAAAATGCCAAATATTTTTAAAGTAACTATTACATTTTCAGAAACTTGTTTTCAATTTTAATTCATTTTTAAAAATAGACATTCCAGATTGGTCTATAATATCTGAAGTCAAAATTGTTAGTGTTCCCCCAAAATTTGGAAGACTGCAGAAAAACCCAAAAGATTATTTTAATTCATTTGACTAAAGAAAACATAATAAACCATACCTATTTACCTACTGAGAACAGATTAGTTACATCTTATTTTACCTGGATATTGCAGGGATGAAAATAAAGACTACCTTTGGCATGTATTTAATTAAAAGATACAAGAAGAACCAATTTTAAGCAATTGATAAAAATATATTACTCTTGTCCTAAGAGCCTTACAAACTTGATGTAGTCTTCTGAAGGCTATTTATCTTCTGAAAGCCCATGGATTTAAAAATAGAATATGGCTTTTTTTAAGTAGGTGGCATGGAGCCACTACTTATGGGACTAATGTCATGACCCTGAGATCAAGACCTGAGCTGAGATCAAGAGCCAGATGTTTCACTGACTGGGCCACCCAGGCATCTCAAAAGAATGTAGATTTTTAAGGACACTAAATATCACTTTAAGTCGACAAGTCTAGCAGCTTAAGCATGGGCAAAGAGTGGCAACAACAGTGTATGCTTTCAATGTGATAAAATTTATCTTTAGAGTTAATACATACACTATAATTAGGAACAATATTTGAAGTTCTAATAGAATTTTCAAAATTTTATATTTAGTGTTACTTTCATCTTTCTGTATATAATATTCTTTCTATTCCAATCATGTTTTGTTTTGAAAAGCAACAGAAAGCAATAAAGGACCCCCCCCAAAAAAAAAAAAGTTTGCTTCTCCAGAGACTTAAATATTGCCAACTTGAGGTATGAGGTAGAAAGACAGCAACTGTTCCATTAACTATGACCTAAGACTGAGAGAAGTCAGAAAGAAGTACATACACCATAGCCACAGCTATTAGATCTGGTGGGATTTAGAAGTCTGCCGTGTCTCAAAATAAGTATTTGCCTAGACTTTGAAACTCATGCAGAAATGAATTTAAGCATTTGTAAATGTCATGCACACATTAGTGTACCCATGAAACTTGGTAAACCTTAAAACTTGAGATTTTACTGGGAAAATGGTTAATCTCATCCATTCTTAGCTAAGGGAAGTGAATCCAAAGACAAGAACTCGTCCTAACAAAAAACATCATTTTTTATATGCCCTAGCATCTTCCTGATTTGACTTGTTCAATCCAATTTAAGAATGGAAAAAAAAGTTTGAGAATAATCCTGCAAGACTTGATACCCCCTGACAACAGCCGATTTCTGGATCTCCTCTCCAAAGAACACTCTTCTCAGAAAATCTATATCTTCTTACCCCAAAGTCAAGTCCCTCATTCCCCTTTTTTTAGGTGTCATCTTACCGTGCTGGCCTGTCATTCTTAGAACGATGAGGGTCATCACTCTCTTTTGACTTTGAGTGTGCTGATTTACTTGTTTTTGGCTATGGACAGAAAAAGAAAAAGAAAAAACATATAGAAAACAGCAAACAAACTGAAAGATTATTAGGTTTAGAAAATATCCAAATTATGCCAAAATCTAGTAATTTTAATTTACTTACATTCAGTTGAACTGAATAAATATAAATATAAATATAAATATAAATATAAATATAATATAAATAAATATATATATATAGTCACAAAAATATGTTGGAAGTGCTCAGTACAGCCAGAGAGTGAGCTAACTACATGTGAACATGTTCCCCAGCAGGGGTGTGCCTGGCTACACATTATTAACATAATAGCCGCACAACAGCTGACAAGAACTTCCAGAGTCTATGGAGTGTAGGACTATGCTCTTAAACTTATTTCTGAACATCTGACTTGAGGATGGTGATTTTCAAGCCAGGAAACTAAGGAAGGTTCAATCCAACCCTTTCAAGAGACGAACTTACACCAATACCAGCACCCGTTACAGAATCTAGAGATTAAAGAAACCCTGATACTTGCTAGAAATGTGGCTTTCCCCTTTTACTTGCCTGATTTGCAATTCTTAAAAATACTTACTTCTTCGTGGTTAACAAAGAATCTGAGTAACTCCTGGGCAATTATTTGTAGCTTAACTTATATAGCAGAATCATTTGGGAGCCTTCTACTTCTACTAAAATGAAATACATTTGTTAAAAAAAAATCCTGAATTACTAAGAGGGTAAAAGAAGGAGATTCCTATAAATAATTAACATGGCAGTATACTTTCATTTGTTTTCAGACTGACAACTGAATAACTGAGCTATAGGAAATAGTAGAGCAATACTATTATCATCACGGTTTCTATGTCCTCTTTTTCCTCCTAATCAGTGCTGAGACAGAGACAGAACCAGAGACTCAAGGGAGGAATTTTTTTCGAGAGAGAGAATAAAAAAAAAGAGAGAAGTAAAGAACAGAGCTGAATATCACTATGTCATGGACACACATTCTAGCTGCATCCTTCCAGGCCTAGTACAAAGTCCCTCTCTGAAGGTCCTTTAGCTTAGGAATTGATCCCCCTGTAACTCTGCTGTTCTTCTACTATACTTTCTTCAGTCAGTTTGACCTTGTGTTTGTTAGCTATCTATGTTATCCTATTTGTCCTCCTACATTATATAGTATTATAAGGAAAATAGATCTTTGTCCTTCCCTGTTAAGTCCAGAGGGGTGCACTGCACACAGTAACTAATGAGTCAAGTCTGTTAAACTGAACTTGCAACCACCACATACAACAATTACATTACTTTACAGCAGAATAAACTATTTTGTATAATGTTTCTGATTAACTAGGGAAAAGACAACAGGTGAAGCTCATGCTGTTAGTTCCTATACTTTGACATAAGCAATAATTATTGGTGGTATCTGTCGGTCTGCCATAGATTAAGTTGTCAGAGAAAAGAGAAATAATGGGCACATGATTATGGATGGGCAACAGAAGCACACTGAGGACTTAGAGAAGGAAAGAAAAGGCCACTAGGGAGCTATGAAAGCTTGTGAAAATTCTCCTGTAAGGTACAGGTTACATTCTCCTGTAAGGTAAATATTAGTAAAACTAAGATTGCTCCTAACCAGAGGCACCTGCAACTCAATTGGTCTTAAAAGGAATGGAATGAGTTTTTCAATCTTAGCAGTTTTTTTTTCATAGTTATTTTTCAAGAATTATGATTTTTGTAATGAAATAACCTTTATAAATAAGATTCATATATGCAATATAGATAATTTGTATACCCTAAATACATTTGCAGAACTTACCCTAAAAGCAAAATCCCCATTACAAAAATAAAAAAAAACAATAAACAAAACTTACCTTCCAATCAGAGTCATGCTTTCTTTTGTCCAAAGATGATTTCTCCCGCTCCTTGGCTTTCTTGTAAGCTTTCTTTTCTTCAGCCATGAGAAGTCTAGCGATTTCCTAAACAAAATCCAGTCAATATCATTGATTGCAGATTCAAAGGGAATCCCAGAAAATTACTGGGATATTTCTAAAAAGTCCTGGCTAAACAAACTAACATGGACTCACCTCATCCTGGGCTACTTGAGCTGCTCTCATATCCACCTGGGTAGCCTATGGTATAGAAAATACACAAAAGAGTAATTAGAATCTATGTTGTCCATTTAAAAAATATCTGGGCACCGAGGTGGCTCAGTGGTTGAGCATCTTTTGGATCAGGGCATGATCCCAGGGTCCTGGGCCCGCATCAGGGTCCCTACAGGGAGCCTGCTTCTCCCTCTGCCTATGTCTCTCTCTCTCTGTGTCTCTCATGAATAAATCAAATCTTTTTGTTTTTAAATCTTCCATAAAAATAAATTGGTGTTTCAAACCAATTGTAATTAACATCCCTGAAGTTGAGCTAGTATACTTCCACCAGCCAGAGCAGGGGCTATTTTTATTAAATTCTATAGCAGATTACAAAAGAATTATCAGAATTCAATAACAGAAAGATAGGTATATGGAATTCTGTTGCTAATTCTTACTCAGTAAGTAAAACTGGACAATCTATTCCCATTGTCTTGATTTTTCCACCCATAAAAAAGGTATCAGTTTCTCAACTCATAGAGGCTCATTAAGCCTATTATGTAATCTCAATAATGATTCAATTCAAGAAAATCTAGGGACTATCACCTAAACTTTTGCATTAAAATTTGCTCACCAAAATTTCTTCTTCTTGCAGTTTTCTGGCAATTTCAGCATCATACCATTCCTGATCCCTGTGGGCCACTCGCGACGGAGCAGAGTCAGCTTCTTTCATCACTCTTGGCTTCATTCCTAGAAAAACTCAATGTAATAAGGCAACTACATTTGTTTTCTGAAAAGGTGCAAAACTTAAAGAATTTTTTCTTTAGTATCTAACACTGACAACACTGCTACCACTACTGAACTCCGTGTAGGGTACACCTGAAATAATTTTTTCTCCTAGGCATAGATGTGGCAATGCAGATTATCCACACATTTCTTAAAAAGTTACCCACCCCAAACTGCCAGGCACAAAACTCCCCTTTCACATAGTTTCTTCAACAGCAGAAAATCACGCAATGAACTGTAGGTGAGGTTTTTGCAAAACAGTAAGTGAAATAAAGGTTAAGTCACTGAAACAAACAAAACAGAGAAAAGAAAGTTACAGAGCTGGAGTTTTAAAAAAGCTAAACTTCAAGACTGGAGGAAACAAGAGTCTTCCTTCTGTTTAACTCAGCCTTGCATACTTTACCTCAGAGGGAATAGAAACCGCATCACCTGGGGGTATGTGAGTCAACCAGTGGCTCTACCATAGCTTCTGCTCTAATGGTCAACAAACCCACTTGCTTTAGATCTTTCCTATATCTTTGATCAGTTCATGCTGTTGCTAAATTTTAGGGAAGATATAACATAAAGGAAATACCAGAGAACATAATGAATGATCTTAGATTTCTATTCCTCTGAGAGAAAAGGAATACAGTGGACTGATGGGGAATTTTGGTATTTTACTTTGAAATGTTGTAAGTGGCATATATTCCCCTTCTAACTTTTAATCAAGTGGTAAGTGCTAAGGTTTACTTCAAAATTACAGGCATTTCCCTCTTTGTATCCTGTATAAATTACAATTATTCAACAATGTGAATGTATTGTATTCAGAAGTAATAAAAAATTTTAATGCCATGAATAAGATTAACCATCTGGAATAGTGATTTCCAGCAAATGGGTTACTGAAGGGAAAAAGAAAGTTTTTACTCCTAATTGACTATATCTTTGCATCAGTGGTTGTCAACCCTAGCTAATATATTAAAATCATCTGGAGTGCTTTAAATAAACATAAAAATCTTTGACACAAATCTCAAGGATTCTAATTTAAGTAGCCTGGATGAGATCTGGCTTTTGATAGTTTGGTGGATTGCTAACAGTTGATTCTTATTTGAAATTGGCATTGAAACTATTAGTTTATTATATCCATGAAGAGAACCATACATTAAAACAATTTTTATGAATATGCCTCACTACACTTGATTCACTTGCTTTAAACAAAAAAGAGAAAAAGGAAAGAAAAAGTACAACTAAATTCTGGACACATGAAGAAATTTAAATTGTCTGGTAAAGTCTTTCTTTGTAGAGCTTTAAACCTAGCTTTGTGGTAAATCCAAAAGCAATGGAGTCATCTGTTTTTCCTACAAATACAGACTATAAACCTGGCTTTGGCTTCAGGCCTATTAGCACCTGTTTACTCAGCATAAAGAATCCACCTCAATTTCCTATCCTCTCCAGAGCTACTGAATCTTACACTGCTGGGTTGGGCTACGCTGGTTTTAACCCAGATTTCTGAGGGGTCTGGGATAGTCAGGAAACAGAGGGATATTCCCGTAAGTGCACCATATTTAAATGAAATCTAAACCTCTGAGTTATCATTAGTTTGGGCATAACTAGAAAACAACACTTCAGAAAAAATAAATGAAATCAGATAGGGAGGTAGAGTTGGACAAAGTTAGTGGAAAAGAGCTTGTGATACTATTCTACCTAAAGAAAAATGACACTTCTGTAAGCAGCTCAAAACCTCATTGAGTCTCATACGAAAGATCACACTTAGGCCTTGCTCCTTCAATTTTGCCACCACTAAAAGAAATAGAGTGGGATATACTCAGATTTCAACACACTAAACCTTGCATGCCTCCTCTTACTCTACACCACAGAATTCACTGAGAAAATATTTTTAGTTATTTTTCAAAGACACTTTGAAGACATTCAAATGAAACAGTCAAATGAACAGACTTAACTGGTTTGACAGGGTGATAAGACTGTCACCTCCAGGCAGTTTAAAAGAAAATGATACATAGGTCAATGGAACAGAATAGAGAGCCCAGAAACAAATCTCTGCATATATGTTCTATTAATCTATCACAAAGAAGCCAATGGGGAAAAGACAGTTTCTTCAAAAAATGGTGTTTGGAGGACTGGACAGCTATATGCCAAAGATTGAAACTGGACTTATACTATCTAAAAGAAATTAACTCAAGTGCATTATAGACCTGAACATAAGACCTGAAACCATAAAATGCTTGGAAGAGAACATAAACTCTTAGAGATGATTTTTTTTATTTGACACCAAAAGTAAAGGTGACAAAAGCAAAAAATAAACAAGTGGGATTACATCAAACTAAAACACTTCTAATAGAAAAGGAAACCATTAACAAAATGAAAAGACAAGCTATGGAATGGGAAAAAAATATCTGCAAATTTGATATGAGGTTAATATACAAAATATATAAACAACTCATACAACTCAATAGCAAAAAACAATCTGATCTAAAATGGGTAGAGGATCTGAATAAATATTTTTCCAAAGAAGACATACATATGGCCAACAAGCTCCACATCTCTAATCATCAGGGAAATCCAAATCAAAACCACAATGAAATAGCACTTCACACCTGTTGGAATGACTATTATCAAAAAGACAAGAAATAACGAGTGTTAATGAGGGTGTGGAGATAAGGCAGTAACCTTGTGTACTGTTGAAGGCAATGTACTCTGAACAGCCACTATGCAAAAAACAATTTGGAGCTTCCTCAAAAAATTTAAAATAGGACTACCATGTGATCTGGCAACTCCACTTTTGGGTATTTTTCTGAAAGAAACAGAAACACTAACTCAAAAATATATATGCACCCCATGTTCACTTCAGTACTATATAGAAAAGCTAAGACATGGGAACAACCAAAGTGTCCATCAAGATTCAAATTGGCAAAGAAGAAGTCAAACTCTCCCTCTTCGCCGATGACATGATACTCTACATAGAAAACCCAAAAGCCTCCACCCTAAGATAGCTAGAACTCATAGAGCAATTTGGCAGCGTGGCAGGATACAAAATCAATGCCCAGAAATCAGTGGCATTTCTATACACTAACAATGAGACTGAAGAAAGAGAAATTAAGGAGTCAATCCCAATTACAATCGCACCCAAAAGCATAAGATACCTAGGAATAAACCTAACCAAAGAGGTAAAGGATCTATACCCTAAGAACTACAGAACACTTCTGAAAGAAATTGAGGAAGACACAAAGAGATGGAAAAAATATTCCATGCTCATGGATTGGCAGAATTAATATTGTGAAAATGTCAATGCTACCCAGGGCAATTTACACATTTAACGCAATCCCTATCAAAATACCATGGACTTTCTTCAGAGAGTTAGAACAAATTATTTTAAGATTTGTGTGGAATCAGAAAAGACCCCGAATAGCCAGGGGAATTTTAAAAAAGAAAACCATAGCTGGGGGCATCACAATGCCAGATTTCAGGTTGTACTACAAAGCTGTGGTCATCAAGACAGTGTGGTACTGGCACAAAAACAGACACACACACACACACACACACACAAATAAATAAATAAATAAATAAATAAATAAATAAATAAATAATAAAATAAAATAAAATAAAATAAAATAAAATAAAATAAAATAAAGTAAAATAAAATAAAATAAAAAAACAGACACACAGATCAATGGAACAGAATAGAGAATCCAGAAGTGGACCCTGAACTTTATGGTCAACTAATATTCGATAAAGGAGGAAAGACTATCCATTGGAAGAAAGGCAGTCTCTTCAATAAATGGTGCTGGGAAAATTGGACATCCACATGCAGAAGAATGAAACTAGACCACTCTCTTTCACCATACATAAAGATAAACTCAAAATGGATGAAAGATCTAAATGTGAGACAAGATTCCATCAAAATCCTAGAGGAGAACACAGGCAACACCCTTTTTGAACTCAGCCACAGAAACTTCTTGCAAGATACATCCACGAAGGCAAAAGAAACAAAAGCAAAAATGAACTATTGGGACTTCATCAGGATAAGAAGCTTTTGCACAGCAAAGGATACAGTCAACAAAACTAAAAGACAACCTACAGAATGGGAGAAGATATTTGCAAATGACGTATCAGGTAAAGGGCTAGTTTCCAAGATCTATAAAGAACTTATTAAACTCAACACCAAGGAAACAAACAATCCAATCATGAAATGGGCAAAAGACATGAACAGAAATCTCACAGAGGAAGACATAGACATGGCCAACACGCACATGAGAAAATGCTCTGCATCACTTGCCATCAGGGAAATACAAATCAAAACCACAATGAGATACCACCTCACACCAGTGAGAATGGGGAAAATTAACAAGGCAGGAAACCACAAATGTTGGAGAGGATGCGGAGAAAAGGGAACCCTCTTACACTGTTGGTGGGAATGTGAACTGGTGCAGCCACTCTGGAAAACTGTGTGGAGGTTCCTCAAAGAGTTCAAAATAGACCTGCCCTACGACCCAGCAATTGCACTGCTGGGGATTTACCCCAAAGATACAGATGCAATGAAACGCCAGGACACCTGCACCCTGATGTTTATAGCAGCAATGTCCACAATAGCCAAACTGTGGAAGGAGCCTCGGTGTCCATCGAAAGATGAATGGATAAAGATGTGGTTTATATATACAATGGAATATTCCTCAGCCATTAGAAACGACAAATACCCACCATTTGCTTCAACGTGGATGGAACTGGAGGGTATTATGCTGAGTGAAATAAGTCAATCGAAGAAGGACAAACATTACATGGTCTCATTCATTTGGGGAATATAAATAATAGTGAAAGGGAATAGAGGGGAAGGGAGAAGAAATGGGTGGGAAATGTGAGAAAGGGAGACAGAACATGAAGACTCCTAACTCTGGGAAACAAACTAGGTGTGGTGGAAGGGGAGGAGGGCTGGGGGTGGGGGTGAATGGGTGACGGTCACTGAGGGGGGCACTTGACGGGATGAGCACTGGGTGTTATTCTGTATGTTGGCAAATTGAACACCAATAAAAATAAATTTATTATAAAAAACATATAAATGGATAAAGAAATTGTGGTATTTATACAGTAGAATATTATTCAGTTATAAAAAAGGATATCTTGCCATTTGCAACAACAGGGAGGGACCCTGACAGCCGTATACTAAATGAAATTAGTCAGAGAAAAACAAATACTTTATGATCTCATTTATATAGAGAATCATTTTAAAAAATGGAAAAAAAAAGTGCTCATGGATACAGAGAACAGACTGGTAGTTGCCAGAGGCAGAGGGTAGGGAATGCGCAAAATGGGTGAAGGGGGATAAATGGGACACACTTCCAGTTATAAAATAAATAAGCATGGTGACTACAGCTAATAATATTGTACTACATATCTGAAAGTCGCTAAGAGAGTATATCTTAAAAGTTCTCATCACAAGAAAAAAATTGTGCCTATATATATTGTGATGAATATTAACCAGACTTATTGTGAACATTTTGCAATATACACAAATATCGAATCATTATGTTGTACACCTGAAACAAATATAATGTTATATGTTACCTATACCTCAATATAAATGAATGAATGAATGAATGATTAATGAGTATTTGAGGTAATATCTCTAAATCCCAAATATCTAGTGGGGAAACAGTTTATTTGAACTACTGTATACCACTGGAATTTACATGTCTCACAAGCATAAAATCTCATAGCCTAAAATGTTGGATTTCTGGACTGGCAAAATTGCTCACTAAATGTAGTATGCTCTGTACCAGAGGTAAAAAGAGCTTATTTAAATAAGAAGAACTTCACATACTATATTGTAAGGCTGTACATTTCATTATAGAAAACAGAGATGCTTCAAAAATTTTAAAAAGTTAGTTGAAGGAAACTAACGGAATGGCTGCTCTCATCTTAATAGCCCAAACAATCCAAAAACTAGCCTTCAAAAGATCAAGTGAGGGGCGCCTGAATGGCTCAGTTGGGTAAGCTCCTGCCTTTGGCTCAGGTCATGAATCCAGGGTCCTGGTATAGAGTCTGGAGTAGGGCTCTCTTCTCAGCAGGGAATCTGCTTCTCTCTCTCCCTCAGAGCCCATCCCCTCACCCCACTTGTGGACTCTCTCTCCCTCTCAAATAGAATCTTAAAAAAAAAAAAAAGATCAAGTGAGCCATATGTAACAGTTGCACATTCAATTATTTTTTCTTTTAGAAAGAAGGGGGGGGGAATCGAGGGTGGGAGGAGAAGGCAAGGAGAGGAGGAGACAGAATCCTAAGCAGGCTCCACACTCAGCACAGAGTCTGATGTGGGGCCGGATCTCATGATCCTGAGATCATGACCTCAGCTAGATCAAGAGTTGAACACTTAACCGACTGAGCCACCCAGGTGCCCCTCCAGATTCAATTCTGAATCTAATCTTTGCTTCTTTTTGTTCATCTTCTCCAGTTTAAGGACACAAGAACCTCCTCCAACAAACATATGCAAACCTTACCTTTAAATTCTCACCAAATAAGCTAAAATTATTAGAAGTACTGATATTTAAGACACACCTATCCCAAGCCTGGGATAAGGTAAAATCGTGACTGATAGATTCTTGGATATCATGCAAGAATATTTTTTAATATGCCAGTCTGAAGCTTGGGGAATGTCACAGCAGAAAGATACAAAAGTTTTATGGCCCTAAGAGGTTGAAAGTTAACCTGCAGGAAATAATACGCTGTTATGATTTAATAGCTCATTAGAGAAGTCACCCTCAGAGGAGATAGGGTTTTACTGTTCTTTAGAAAGTTAACCAATCCTATATTTAATTTAGCAACTGTATTTTGCATTCCTCTTTCAATGGACTATGCAAATTCCATTAGAACTAGCTCTTTGTCATCCTGCTGGTTTTTTCATTACTAACTTAAATAAAACTTTGGCCTCTGCTAACAACTTTAAGAACTGTGCCTTTACAAAAACAAGAACAGACACCAGTATTTAATAACTGCATTTTAATGTAAACTTCTATTCTAGCGGTCACAAAAGCAAATGCCTAAGGTCTCTAGGAAGGTAACATTTGTAAAGTTGAATACAGAATGATAGATTAGCAGCTATGTTGTAGCCATTTTAGTACTTGCTTAGCCACATTGTTTTTTAAACCACTGGGGGGTGAGGGGGGAGTTTGCCCACAATTCCAGTAGGAGGGTTGTGAATCAGTGTTTGATTTCCTATCAATTTTACCCTTCCTAAGCCTGTGTTGAGACTCACATATAATTAAAAGCCATATAAACCAGCCCTCAGAACACACAAGACGTCAGAATCACAGAATCAGAAATGTAGAGGCAGGTACAATCCCCCCCCCCCCATGTTAGGACTCCAACATGTCTTTCTACATTTGGATATGGACAGTATAACTTATTATACATAGATTATATCACCACCTCCTCTACTCTTTGTTCAAAGCATATCTAATTTCCAATTGTTTGTTTACATTCATTCTACTTTCTGGCTTGACTTAGTAAACCCCCTGAGGCTCAGATTCAAGCATATATCCCTGAACATAAAGCCTGAGGTAGTAATACTTTTGGCAGATACTCAATATCAAATTTTCATTTTATTTATTACCAAGTCTTTTAATAACTTAAATGACTAACATCATAGGAAGAGATAACATGATAGAAGAAACCAACTGTATCAATCCGAATCTGCAACCCAAAAAACAGTTTCCAGACCCAGAAGTAGAGTTTGACTGGGCAGTAAAAAGGATGGAAATAAGAACAGATACCTCCGTGGTACTGCTCAATAACTCCTGCATCTCTTTAAAACTTCAGGAAAGTAAAATAGAACCAGGGAGGGGAGTATGGTCTAATTATGACTTACAGTGGTAGAGCCACAAGGAAAACAGCACCACAGCAGTTTCCAGATAAAAACGAGAAACACAGTACTGTGTCACTGAAGAACATCAGTTAAGCCTCAGAGACCAGAAATTTGAGGCTCAAATCTAACATTCACTTCATTTCAAACAAACACTAAGAACATACCCAATACTGTCATTTCAGAACATCAACTGCAGCCTAAAAGCCGAATATGGTTAGACCTTAGAAAGGAACTTAAGGCAACAGTCTTCCAACTTCAAGCACAGGTCTAAAACAAGTCCAAATCACCAGGGAAAACTACAGAAATGATCATATATGTGAGATCCAGAAAGTTGCCTCATTTGGAAACAGCCTAGTTGATTCTGACAAAAAAAAAAAAAAAAAAAAAAAGCCTAAGGCCCACAATTAGAAATCTGCTGCTATGAGAGAATGCCTGTCCAATCTCACTTTACAGATGAGATCAAGAGAAGCTGGTACTTCCAGCCTGGGTGGTTCTCCAGTCAGGCAAATACTATGATGACAGTATCAACATACCTGACTTACAACCAGAAACTCAAGAGCTTTGATTTGGTATAGGAATTTCTGGTATATGGTCTCGGCAAATGAAGAACTGTATCTGGGATGGGCACCTCACTGCACTCTGGGGCTGGAAAACTCTGCAAAGAACTGGTATATTTTCTTAGAAGGCAGTAGGAGAAAGGTACAAATATTTTTCTTTTTCTTACATGCTTGATACTAAGTAGATACCTTTTATAATGTTTGGCTCCAGGATTTATTTTAAAGCCACCAGTACAGACTAGAGAGAAAGAAGAGGTTGCTAAAGATGCTTATCAAATATATTTGCTTGTATGCATATATGTGATACGAGGACTTTTCAAGGCGACTGTCCTTCATTACCTGTGTCATGGAGTTGGAGCTGTTCCTCACTCTCTGGGAAGGGAGGGGTCCTGGGCCTGTGCTTCCTTTCTCTGTGCTCCCCTTGCCCATTGTCCCTCCCATATACAGCTTCCTTGCAATGAAGCCCTGCTTTCTGTGAAGACTTGGGTGAAAGCCGGTCTTGGTGTCTGGATTGTTTTTCCCAATTCCAAGTTCGATGGCTACTGTGAGCTTCCCCGTCATCAAATCCAGTACTCAGAAACACCTCACCACTGATCTTGGGGAGCGGAGGTCTCCGACGTCTCTCATGGTCAGACCGTTTCCTTTCACGCTGCTCAATGTCAATTTGGGGATTGGCCCTCAATGTGCCCAAGCTACGGGATGACAGAAATTTCCCTGATGAACAATGATCTTCTAGTTCTTCCAAGTTCTCCACTGGATGTTTGAGTTTCTTGTTCCTTTGCTTCACAATGTTTCCATCACTTTGGAGTCTACATGACCTTGAGACTCCAGAACCCAATTCCCTTGCCCTCCTTGACTGTGGCTGGTCTGAGTGGAAGTGGAGGGGTGTGAAAAATAGAAACGCAGGTTAACTTAATGAGAGTATGAACTCACTATGCAGGAAAGACAGGGCCCAAGCTTAATGTATTTTAAAATGGAGAAGACTACTTTTTCAACTTAACAAAATGAAAAAAAAAGGGGACAGGCATTTATTGGAATGGTTTGTGCATACATGAAGGATTCTGGGTACACAATCAAAATGTAAAAGACTAAAATTATGTGAAATAAATCTGAAAGGAACTTGATTATCATTAGGAGAGTTAATATAATTCTTTAATATTTGCCAATAACAAAAATCACAGCCATCAAATGTTAAATTCTACTTATAAAACCAATTTGGAGTTACTGTGGGGAGTTCAGGGAGTCATAAAACAGAAAACAACCAAGCTTGGTAATAACTAGCTTTCTAGAAGAGGCTTTCAAATATTCTTATTGGAAATGACAATAAATCTCTATCAGGATGTGCTAGTATCTGTTTAGTTCAGGTAAGTGACCCAAATTTTATATTTCCCTACTTTCTCCCAGCCATGCACAGTTCAATGTGGAAGAGAACTGGAGTAGAGAATTTTGAGTAAATGACCCTGTTCTTTGTAGATAAATTCTGATCCCAAACTTCCTTAACTTTGGTAGAGGAAAAAATTAAAATACGTTGCCATAACAGAATATAGAAAAAGGAGTCACTTCCATCCCTACATTCATTTCAAAATATTTTGATATTATATTCTTTGTATAAAAATACAGTGTGTGCTAAATATACAAGTCCTAAATGTACACAAATTTCAAAAACAGCACAGAAGGATGCTTTGGTCAGGTCCCACTGAAGCAAAATATATGATGAAAATGAAGGAAGGATATTACTATGCACTTTGCAAGGCACGTTTATTTTAACACTTTCTAAGACTCTCAGTATATTCTATAATAAAAAAAGACATCCTAAATCCATAGAAAACTGCTAAATTAGCTATGTTCCCTGTTGAAATTACACACTTGCTAAATTGCATTTGAACCAGCTACCCCAATTTGATGGGATGTAGAGAACATATGGACTATACATTTTCTTAATTTTTTGGGTTTTTGTTTTTTTTTTTTAATTTGTTGTTAACCTAATAAAGGAAAGAAGGAAAGGGAGATATGTACTAAATGTATCATTGATGCCATAAAGCATCTCAAAAACTTCAAATTGTTTCCTCTTGAGCTTTCCAGGAGAAAAGGAAATTTGCTTCAAAGATGACATCTAAATTAAAATCCGTCATCTCGGAAGTTTACAAAATTATCTGCAGAATTTTTTGTTAAATTTATTTTTTACACAAAAGAAAGTGAAACAGAATAATAATTATTATTAAATAATAACTATTATTTTAAGCGTATCTTGACGATTGAGAAAGAAGCTATTGACTACTGCTATGAATTATTAATACAATATTGACTTGCTACTTAAATGATGACCACATCCAGGGAACAATGGTTTAGTGTTAATACCAGTGTTCCCACAGAGAGCTGCATGAATGAAGTCTGCCTTCTAGCCCCCCAAAAACAAGCAGAGCTTTGTTTCTGACATGGATATGTGAAGCTATGATTGTTCTGTTGTTTTTAATCCCTTCTAAAAAGTTAACTGATATTAGTACTTCTACTTTAGGTAATTAAGCTCCAAGAATTAGAATAGAGCTGTCACTATATTTGTATTAGAGTTGACAGAAAAAACAATTTGTCTAGTTCACTTGTGATTATCTTTAAACCTGGGAAAGGAAAGAGACTGGGGAGGGGGAATCTGTTTTAATCTTTTGAAACTCTGAACTCTGTCCAGTTAAGGACTGAGACTTCTATGTTTCTTGAGGCCAAGTTATTTGGCAAATATAATTAACTTCCTTATAGCCAATACCTACATTTATATACACACATACATATTTATGTACACATTTTATTTGTATGTTTCCATGTCTTTCTTTCAAAATAAGATGATTTTTGTTTAGATATGTAAGATATTGTTATACACACATAATATTGATATATGTATAAACAATAGTACTTGAAGTCCTCGCCAAAATAACATTATTTATGGTGATCTTCTCAACATCCAGGTGCAGGATGTATTTTTAAAATATATATTTTACAAATGAGAAAAAGGCTTAGCATGATTATAGTAGATAGCTTCAACACTGCAATTGTTCTAATGAAGGGATGCAACTTGAACCAAGGTCTTATGATTCCAAAGACCATGACTTAAAAGAAATTACTTAATATGCCTATGATACAGGTATGGCTTTGAAAGAAAAACATGGATTCACGAATGAGTAAGACATACCATTTCAACTAATATAAATCTGACAGATGTTTTAGATAATTTCAGATTTGCAGAAAATCAATAAATGATCATTTTTAAGATTAAAGCTTAAGTAAAATAAAAGCTAAAAAGAAGACCACTTCTGTAATGACCTACTGTATTTATTACATAATTAAGGCAAAAATCATAGTATACATATAGAGGGAAATACAATTAAAGAATATCCTTATGTGTTGGGAAAAGACTACTGCAAAGGACACAAGGATTACTTTGTGGGTAAGAGCTGAATTATAATGTGGTTTTTATGGAACACAACTTTGTCTAACTCAAAGGTAAATGAATGAGGATCACACATGTTCAGCAATCTATAAACTCTGAACAACAACACCTGAAGAGGAATTTTAATATTTACATGAATATGGCTCAGGAGATCATGACATCACGTTTTTGTTTTTGTTTTTACTTTAAGGTGTCCTTGAAAAACTACTAAATTCTTAACATAGTCTCCTGTCCTAGAGGGATGACAGCACTCTGGTTAAAACCACCAGATTTCAGTCCCGACTGAAATTAGTCTAAGGTTTTAATAGAGGAAGGCCAAAATTAATACTTTAGTATACTTAATTACTTGCCATCCTAATGTTTTTATAGACTTAATAGTTTTAAATCGTTACTTTTATTTTTAGTGAAAACTATTCCAGAGCAGAAATAAATATAAAAACAAATGGAAAACACCAGAGCACATTTCTAAGCTTTTAATTAAAACTGGAGAATAAACTCTTGACCTTCTGGTCTCTAGCACAGAAATATATGGCGATATTTTTTTTCTTTTTAAAAGATGTAATACACAATTTCATTAGAAAAATCAGCATATAGAAAGTGACTATCAAAAAAGGGCCGAGCATTTTACATATGGAAGAAGAGCACATCAAACCATAGGGAATCAACCCGCTTACTATGCAATAGAAAGGAGCTCTACTGAGAACAATAAATTTAGAGCGTGACTGGGCAAGATTGTACTCAACTGTAATAATCCTAGCATCTATGTATGCATAGCTTGCATTCTGCTCATCAAAGATAAATACCTATTTACCTTTTACTATGAAATTATACAGAAATAATTGATAATTAGCTCACAAGGGCCTTTGGGATCATTGACCTTGATATTATTACTTTCTAGGAACTGCTTTAGGTGTTACTTGCTACCCTAAGCTTGGTCTCCAAGCTGAACTACAATAAATACTGACATTAGAATTATAGGGAATACCTCTCCTTTGACAGATCTCTTAAAAAGGCAGAACAATATTTGCAAATACTCATTTCCCAACACACTTTAAAGATAAAGAATCACCAGTACCACAATTGCCACCACAATACCATTGCTGTCACCACACTGCAAAAGCAAGCACTAGAGTAGAGAAATTCAGAAGGGACTTCTCCCTCAGGAATTTTTCTATATGGCAATCAAATAGCAAGAAAGTATCAAGGGTAAATAATGAAAGAAGAATCTTAGAATTTAATTTTGTCGTCAACACACATAGTTATTGGCCTATTTTTGAAATACAAGAGGTATGGGAAAAAGTTTTATTACCCAACTGATGTATGGTGTACCATCTTCATCATTCATGGCACTTTGCTGCTTCAGACATTCTGTCCAGACTCCTTGAGAAAGATCAAGCCCAGAGACACACCCCCACTTTTTACAGCCCAGTTTATGTGTTTAGAATGTAGTACAGCATTCCAAGTGGTTATAGCATAACAGAATGCATGTCAAATCTTACAAAACCACAATTGTTTTAATAGCCATAAAAATGGCTCTGATATTCAACTAAGGAACTGATGAATTCAATAGATTCAGAGAGAATTTGGCCACAAATCCTTATGGGCCCTGAGGTCACTTTACAAATTTAAAGGGGTGTCTTATGGTTGAGTCTAAAGACAGAGTAAGTCATAATGTAGCCATTGTTACCTCCATTTTCATAATAGTAACTATCTCCATAAGCACTGGATCCAGAAGACTCTGGAAAGTGTTTCTTTCGCTTTTTCTCTTCCTGTAACTCCTTTTCTTGCAAAAGGCGAGCTATGTCCTGTAAAAACAGACAGAACACTAATCAATATTACCAGAGAATGAAACCTTTTATAATGAAACAGATTCCATCCAGTAGCCCTCTAAGTCAGTGGTCTGACATTCCGTTGCCAAGCTTTTGTGGGTTCTGTCCATAGCTTTCCAGACTTCCTGGCATTGAGCTCATGCCATTCAAACACCATAGATAACTGCTCAACAGGAGCAGTGTATGATCCAGATGAACAAGAAAGGTTTAAAAAAAATCAAAATTTATGTCTAACTCAATCTGGAGTCATACAAATCTAGTATTCCTAAAGCTGGTTACACAACAGATTTTTAAAAATACTTATTTGTGGGCCCTTTTTCCAGATTATGATTCAGTAAGTCTGCATGGAGAAGAGAGCAATAATCTATGAAAATTTATAAATCATATGTATAATTTAATTTTAAAGCTTTATAATTCTTCAGCTGATTCTGATTTAGCTTTTCATTAGACTGTCTTCACTGAAAAAGAAAAAACAGTATTCTGTCTACCCTTTGCTTCATTTTCAGGCAAGTTTTTAGCAGTTACTGGGTGATGAATAACATTCTGATCCTGCCTCCCAAGAGATTACCATCATTGTAAGAAAACAAAGGTATATGCAAATAACTACAATACAATTAAATCACAAATCCCTTAATAAGAGGGTAAAAATGTCAATGTGAGTATAAAAGAGGCAAATCTCATTTCTGCTGAAGTTAATTATGGCAAGTCTTTGCATTTGCATTAGGTTTTGAATAAAGAACTGGATTCCAATAGGCAAAGTAAGGAGGGAGAACAACCTCAGAAAAAATATGAATGTTTTAACTGGGTGACAACCAACAGTGCATTAGAACACAGGAGATACGGTGTTAAAGAGAAAGATGAGGCTGGAAAAACACTCTGACACTGGATCACAGGCAGTCCTTAACACAAAATCTCAAGAAGTCTGGAGTCTACAGTTTAAGAGATGAAGGGTTACTAAAGGTTTTGAGCTAGCCAGTGACAGTGTTCTGAAACTGAAGCTCATTTCTATGAAAGCCCAACAAAACCCCACATAAACTTTGTTCCATGTACATTCTTTTGGAAAGAAGGTCCCTAGGTTCACCAGATTCTTAACTATCACACAAATATACAATAGCATTCACTGGTGAAAAATGATAATAATCATAGGTAGTTTAAGGTGCTTACTTTCTATTTACACTAAGTACTTATATAAGACAAGAAGTGTTTAAATGTTGATATAAATTTTGAAGCAAGAATTCATTACTACTCTCCCTTTTGCAATTTTCCAAATAAGTCAAAATGAAGACTATATGAAGACTAGAAGGCAAACTTCAAAAAAATTCATCTGAATGAATCAATTTCTTTCATGTCAGTGCAGAAACATGAAGGATGCTGCAGCTAGGTAAATCAGCAATGATCATCCACACACTTAGCTTTCAATGATCATCAAAATGGCCTTACAAATCTGCCTTTTTATTAAATGAATATCTAAATTCAAGCTTATGAATATACTAATAACCTACTATCTCTAACTGATTTCTATGCTGCAAGTGTTTCATAAAATTTTGTGAAAGGTGTACATACCTCTCTGCTACTTAACTACCCAATCTTCACTCTCTATATATGTATATACACACACATACATACCTATAGATATATATACATACCTGTATCTACATATTCTATACATACATATATCTATACAGACACATTACTAGTCAATCTTAAAGTCCAATGTCTTAATTTCCTAATATATCATTTTAATAAATCTGTTACTACATAGAACCCCTGTACCAGGTTCAACGTATTTGATATCTTATAAAGTAATATACCAATCAGTTCAAGAGAGACAAGTAGGACAGATAACTGTTCTCCCAAAGCTATTATTATTATAATAAAGTTTCCCAAATCTCTATACTTCTTAGTGCCGAATAGGAAGAAAATGCAAAACTTTCCTGAGCTATCATGTTTACTGAGCACCTGACACTACAAACGGTTTGCTTTAGAGGAAACAAGAAATTTCCCTTGCTGTAACTGAGTAAAAATAAACAGGAAAATTACCAGGTCCAACTGCCAGCATAAATGATTTAACGAAACTATGCTTTAGAGACCTTATAATTGCTTTCCTGCTACTGAACTTTATCCTGATGAATATACAGTAATAAGCTGTGTTCTCAGTGTGAAGAACAAGGAGGAAAGAAACAAGGATGATGCCACTTGTTTACCGTGCATTAGCCAAAGAAAGTGCTTTTCATCAAAGAGAGAAACAGTTATGCTCCTTAGCACCCAAACCTGTTGCTCTTTTAAGCTCTCAGCTCCTTTTTGAGTAAGCTTCCACTTGGTGAGAGGAAAGGCTGCTGGCTTGAGGAGGGAAAGGATAGACTTCACAGACCAGTGATTGACTTAGAGCTGTGGTTTAGTCCAAGGGCGGGCCCCTCCCTACTTTTCAACATCACTGTGCACTGCCTGCAGGGAGGTGATTTCAGTAGAAAAAACTTCCCCTGAAACAAACTGAAGATTTCAGTTAGTCACAATGCTGCTGCGTGCAGCTTAGTCATAAACAAGCTCCTTGGTCCTTAGCTTTCTTCCTGTAAAGGTTAGTCTAGAACAGCATTTCCAAAGCTCTATTCCTGAGAATGCTGGTCTCTAAAGGTTCTCCAAGAAACACAAAGCATTCAATGGAAAGCCTGCATTACATCTAACTCTTTGAAATGCACAATAGATTATTTTAAAACTTGATAAAAGAAACCTGTCATCTTCCTATAACCTAAAAATATTCAAATTTGTTTTGAGTAAAAGGCTTTTTACATAAAAGGTATAAACCTAATGGAATTACTGTTTCATAAAAAATAACTTGAGAAAACAAACCTAAAAGAACTCATAAGCTCTTCTGAAGTCATTTTAAATTATTTTTTTAATTAATCATACTAATCAGGTAGGCTTACTTTGGGCTCATGTGAAAAAACAAAACAAAAAACTGTAATTAGAAGACTTTCTAGTAAATACATTTATTGGAATGAAAACTCACTATGGTATCCAAATCTTGAAAATTTTAAACTATGAACATAAGACAGAACACAGTTAAGGATCTCTAGATGATAAAACAAGTCATTTTAATGAAAACATAGTCTTACTAATTGCCTTCAATGGACCAAACATTCTCCTACAGACCTGTAGAGAAACAGGATATGTGGTCAATATCCTCAAGGTTCTTACCTATTAAGTTTTAGAAGCAAAATGATTAGTATAATTTAAGATATGCAAAAGTGAGTGCTCTAAGAAAGGCATTATCACAAACAAGGCATAGTGGAGCCCAGAAGAGCCTAACACATCATTCCCAAGTAGATGACAAATTACTAAACCATTGAGGTGCCTGGGTGGCTCAGTGGGATGAGTGCCCAACTCTTGATTTCAGCTGGTCATGATCTCAGGCTTATAGGATTGAGCCCTGCATACCAGGCCGTATGCTCAGGGGGAGTCTGCTTGGGATTCACTGTCTCTTCCCTCTGCCTCCCCACCCCCACCCCCTGCTCATACTCTGTGTCTGTCTCTCTCTCAAATAAATAAATCTTTAAAAAAAAATTACTAAACTAATATGTTGGGTTCCTTAGGCTATTTTTTTTTGTTTATATGATTTTATATTAGGTTACTTCTCCCCTGAAAGTTTCCACTTCTATTCCTCAATGGTAGTAGGTTTCAAAATTAGGAAATCTTTGGCATAAAAATAATCAAGGAAATCTAAAAATGTGATTATTAAATAACTATCAGAAAGAGAAAAGAAGAAACCCATTCCATTAGATTGCTACACTTCTTTATCAACTAGCAAGTAACATCTAATTCAGTAGGGAACTCAGAACAGGTATACTCTCCAGCGGGGTTTAAGACTGGAAAACAACGTACCAATTCTATGGATGTAAAAACATCACTATAACCAAGATAAGAAGAGAGAAGAATCTTCTCAATCAACAACCTTCTACTCACTCCCCCTTTCTGGCCATATATGCATAATCTTATTTTTAAAGTACCAAAACATAAGGCATTTTTTTAGTAGCTAAAATGTACTGCTATTTGAAGTATGCTCTAATTATTACCAACTTACATAAATATTCTTTTAGAATATGAAATTCTAATCACTTTAAGAATGTTATGAAAAAATACCATGGTTCACACTAGATTAATTTTTAATGTAGACTCGTTACTAAGTTTATCCCTGAACAGTTCATATTATAAATGGCTTCAAACTGTTGGACTAGTGCCACAGACTTTTCATAATATGGTCATGCTAATGTTTCCTTAAGCAAAAAAAAAAAAAAAAAAAAAAAAAAGTTTTGCCCTAAAATAGTTGCACATTTCACATATATTTGGATGTAGATTCAAAAGAAACATATATGTATATCTATAGATATTTAAACAAACACACATATGCTTAGGAGTTTTATTCAAAAATTACTTAAATCGACTAAACACATTCCTTAGCTTTATGAAACAACAATGACAAATGCTTATGCTGTGACCAAAGAGAATGATCCCAATGGAATTAGTCCACTTTTCTTAGTTACAAACACATACAGTCCAGTATTCCCAAAGGCTACAAAACCCTGCTTCCACAGAGGCCTAGAGAGAAATGGAACTACTATAGTCACACGACGTAAAAATGTTTTTTGTTTTGTTTTTGTTTTTGTTTTAAGGAGAAAAGCTGAAAAGAAGGATGAGAGGGAGGAAGGATGGGAGAAAAAAAGAAAGAAGAAAGAGAAGGGGAAGTAAGGGAGAAGCAGGAAGGGGGAAGTTACAATGCTGGTAAGAATACTAAAGATCTTTCTTTTTCTTTCTTTCCTTCTTTTCTTCCTTTCTTTTTTTCCTTCCTTTCTTTTTTTAAAAAAACTTTTCTACATCTGCCTCTCTGCCTGGAAATGCTAGTTGCCTTACATCTGTGCTGTGTTAAAAAGCACAATAAAATTATACCATAACAAAGCTAGAAATGCTAATTCGCCCACACAGAATTGTATTTCTTCTCATGTACAATGCTATGCAGGAAAAATACTCTGTCCCAAGAGAAAAGAGGCCTTGGATTCTACATCTGGTTGTTTGAAGGGTAATAAACTACTAAAGAGAATTGACCCCAAAAATCTCTGAAAATGAGATCTGGGTGAAAATCCAGAGAGGAATTTTCCACAGCTCTGCTGTTCAGTAAGAACTTACTAGCTAAGCAGACTCCACAAGGAAACAGAAGAGCATACATGGAGAAAAATTTTAAAAAGAATTAGGGTAGTTCATGAGTAACAGGCAACATTTTTTTTCAAGAGTTGGCCGGAAAAAACCCACTATTATCTCATCTCAGTCTCAGTCTCCTCTGCAGGACTAAAATAAATAAATATGCATTATTATACATCCTTCAATGATAAGCTTTACTATTACAAATCTTGTTCATTTAATATTAGTAACATACCAGTCAGCTGAGAGTCCTATCTTTTGTTAAGAGAACAACTCAGCATGGTAGGCATCTTCTAATCTAAGGCATCAGCTGGAAAGTCAGAGTCTGAACATAGTTTTTAAGGTTAGTCTCACTAAATCTCCCCTACTGAATTTCTCCTTTAATTCTCTCCACTGCACTGGGGAATGGGGCCATTTCACCAGGTCAAACAGCAGTAGAGGGCAAGTCAGCTGGGAGGCCTATCAAGGCAAGGAAATGCATGAAGACTACTCAGATCACACTAGACTGGAATATACTTAAGCCTGTTTATTTTTTCCCTTTCTAATTTAGCATACATCTCTATGTAAGAGAAACAAGAGCTGTTATAAAGGGCAGAAGGATGTGGAAAAAATTGGCAAGAAAGTAAAAAAGAAAGAAATTATTCACTTAATATGTCTCAGAGGCCTTACATACATGATCTCACTCAGCCCTCCAGGGTTTGTACAATCATCATGCTATCTCCAATTTGGAACCTGGGTTCTACAAGGTTAAGTGAGATTCTAATTATTATTATTATTTATTTATTTATTTATGATAGTCACACAGAGAGAGAGAGAGAGAGGCAGAGACACAGGCAGAGGGAGAAACAGGCTCCATGCACCGGGAGCCTGACGTGGGATTCGATCCCGGGTCTCCAGGATCGCGCCCTGGGCCAAAGGCAGGCGCCAAACCACTGCACCACCCAGGGATCCCGTTAAGTGAGATTCTAAAGTCACAGCCAAAAGTTAAAAAGCTAAGATTCAAGCCCAGGGCAGTCTGACTCCAAAGGTTACATGTTTATTGAATCACAGGTCATGTGTGTCAGAAGTGGTCAGTCAGAGGACCTGAACTATAGAGACATTTCTCTGGCATCTTATTATAGCTGGGGAACAGACACTGACTTCTTCAAGTTTTAATTTCTTCATCTGAAAAAGAATTAATCACTAAACTGCTTACATTTATATAGTATTACCATGAGACTATTTAGTATGATCACTGTTTAGATTCTACATGCCTAAATAAAGTGTTTTAGTTTTTCATTCTCCCCTGTTTTTCCTGAATGGGAGAAAAAAAAAATCACAGGACACCAGTAGCATTTATAAGAAGCCAAGTTCATTACTCTGTTATTTTTAAAATAAAAGCTTTCCTGTTTAGAAAATATAATCACTCCTTTCAGTTCCCAGTTTCATCCCTAAAAGCAAAGTATTAACTACAGAGAGGCAACACATCCTGTAGTAAGAAAGAGTTCCTGTGTTGATAACAGGAAGGATAAAAGGGAATTCTTAATTCTTACTTGCAGTTCTGATTATTACAAAATCAAGGTTTGTTTCTTAAAAAACAAACAAACAAAACAAAACAAAAAAACAGCTAAATACACACATACCAGGTGTCTCATGCTCACCTGGCATAGTACAAGTCGTCTTATAGGAACAAGGATGGCTCTGTGGGAGCAGCAGTATATGCAGGCTAGTTTACTGATGGCCCTCATCCCACCTATTTAACAGGATGATCACATGTGCTGGTACTCAGGACAGGCCCAGTTAATAGTGCCCCTTTTAACCCAGAAATATATTTGAGTATACATACAATAAATCTATGGCAATCCTACTATTAAAATTATAAATCATCTTCTTCTTTTTTTTTTCATCTTCTTTAATATAACCTTAACCTGTGACCAAGAACAGCACAATTGGTTTCAAAGAAGGCAGATGCAGAATCAATACACAATGAAAAGGAATTGTTTGTAAGATATGCTAAAAGTCCAACACAAAGGCAAATTCAAGTTAGTTAACTGCAAATTCAAGTCTTCTTACCAACAAACCACTATTGATACCTTTAGTCATTTTCAGCTTTAAAAACAATACAATTTTAAAATATCCACAGAATCCAAAAGATTAGTTCTTTGAGGCAGAACTCATAGAAGAGTGAAGCCAGAAGCAACGAAGAGTGAAAGCAACGGCAGCTTGTGACCTCCCACAATGACATGTACTGACTCCCGTTCAGCCTACGCTCAGGTCTGTGCTTTCCCTCTCAAGATCGCAGGAATACAGCCTGTATTGGGTCAAAGAGTGTCTCCTAAAAATTCATTTCTACCACGAACCCCAGAAAAGGACCTTATTCAAAAATAAGGTCTTCACAGATGTCATTAGTTAAGATCATGCTAGACTACGGTGGGTCCCAGAACCAATCAGTGGTTTCCTTATAAGAAAACAAGAGGACACAAAGATACAGCGAAGAAGGCCATGTGACAATAGAGGCAGAGACTGTAGGGACGCAGTGACACGCCAAGGAATGCCAGACTGTCAGGAGCCACTAGAAGCTTGGAAGGGGCAAAGCATCATCTTTTCCAGAGGCAGCAAAGCCCCACAAAAACTTTGGTTCAGATTTCTGGCCTCAGAACTGAGAGAATACATTCCCACTGTCTTTTTTTTTTTTTCTTTTTCCAGTAGCAATAGCAATTTTTTTTGAATTTTTATTTTATTTATTTTTTAATAATGAATTTATTTTTTATTGGTGTTCAATTTGCTAACATACAGAATAACACCCAGTGCTCATCCCGCCAAGTGCCCCCCTCAGTGCCCGCCACCCAGTCACCCCTATCTCCCACCCTCCTCCCCTTCCACCACCCCTAGTTTATTTCCCAGAGTTAGGAGTCTCTCATGTTCTGTCTCCCTTTCTGACATTTCCCACCCATTTCTTCTCCCTTCCCCTCTATTCCCTTTCATTATTATTTATATTCCCCAAATGAATGAGACCATATAATGTTTGTCCTTCTCTGATTGACTTATTTCACTGAGCATAATACCCTCCAGCTCCATCCACGTCGAAGCAAATGGCGGGTATTTGTCATTTCTAATGGCTGAGTAATATCCCATTGTATACATAAACCACATCTTCTTTATCCATTCATCTTTGGATGGACACCGAGGCTCCTTCCACAGTTTGGCTATTGTGGACATTGCTGCTAGAAACATCGGGGTGCAGGTGTCCCGGCGTTTCACTGCATCTGTATCTTTGGCATTCCCACTGTCTTAAGCCAACAATTTTAGGGTCATTTGTTAAAGCAGTCCTAGGAGACTAATTCACATGTTACGTTCAATTACTGTTATCTTTTAAGATTTCACTTATTAGGTTATCAAGGGGCAATAAACAGTGGTCTGTGGAAGGCAACACTCAGACTATGCACCCCAAAGACAAGAGCTCAGCTGCCCACCTGGCAATCCTAACCTGAGCCTATGAATACTGAAAGCAGTCCCTCCTCTGGGCTAGGGTAGAGGGGCATTATCTAAGTTGTACCTCATCCTTCTTCTCCTGAATGCGTCGTCTTTCTGCTTCAATAGCCAGCTTCTCCTGGATTTCCTGAGCAATTTCACAGTCCTGTTGTTCACTAAAAAAAAGAAAGAAAAGAAAAGAAAAGAAAGAAAAGAAAAGAAAAGGAAAGAAAAGAAAAGAAAACACTATGAATAAAGAAAATAAGAAATGATGTTTCCTAAAAATAACAGTGAGTGTTATATATATCATATATATATCACTATAATATAGTGAGTGAATACTCATTATAAGCCCCTGTACGTTTTTCTATCATTTAATCCTCACAATAGTGATGTAAAGAGTTTGATATTGTTACATCTTACAGAAAAAAAAAAAAAAAAAGCTGGGGCTGAGTAGTAAAACCACTTCCCTAAGATCACAGAGAAAATAAGCGCCAGAACTAGAATCTGATCCCCAGACACTACAATGGAAAGTCCCATGCTTTTTCTGCACTCCTGAATCACCTCACCATACTGGGGCCACTCTACAGAGAGGCATGTTTTCTCAAGATTCTGCAAAGGAAACATACACTCTGAGATTAATGTCCACAAATACCCAAATAAAGATATGGAGTACACAGAAAAAATTGGGGGAGAGCTCACTAAATATCACTGGAATCACTTAGAGGTGGTATGACTTTAAAATGATTGGATGTATTTTTCAGTTTCACTAATACTTAAAATACTCCCCAGCTTCAATTCACAATAGACACCTCCTGGCTGATGCCAGTTTTCTTCATACTCAAGCCTCTAAGAAAACCAAATGTTGTAATACTGTAGCTAGCATAGTTTGGGCATTCATGCATTCAACAAACATTTAAATAACACCTGCTGTGGTCCAGGCACTATGCTCCTCACTGAGGAAGCAAACATGAGTAAATCTTCACTCTGCACTCAGAAGCTCACAATACTTTTTGATGGAAAAAAACAAGAGAATGATTTTGGTGGGAGAAACAGATCCTTTAAAACAGAACCTCTAAAACAGCAGTTCAAACAAAAAATAGGATTTGGATCTCTCAGAGATGGTTACAAGTCCATATGTCTTCTGGATTCAGGTTTCAAGAAAAGTCATTGGGAAGCCTAAATCTCCAGAATGTGATAGTTCTGGAGAGCCAATTTTTATACAAAACTGTTAACTAGGAATGAAGACCACAGACATGTTTAGAGCTTACTATTTAAAAAGAATGCTGGAATAAAATCATAATTGTGATTTATAGATGCAGTTTGTTTCCTAAACAAATAAATCCTCTCATTCTCCCCCTGCCAAGTGAACTTTAAATACTCAGTAGGGGCATGTGGGTGGCACGTCAGTTAATAAGCACTGACTCCTGATCTCAGCTCAGGTCTTGATCTCAAGATCCCAAGTTCAAGCCCTGCATTGGGCTCCATGCTGGGTGTGGAATCCACTTAAAAAAAAATACTCAGTGCATCTCAGTCTTGGTTATATGTTCCATATTTAACAAACAGCATTTTGTAATATAAAAGTGTTGTAGAGAGCAATAATCCTAACTTCAATTGAGGAATTAAAATCCATATATTCTATTCTGACAAAACTGAGAGGAAAGAATTATTTTAATTTGTATGGAAATGGGTCACTTTTAACATGCTTGGAAACAGGTAGGTATAGGTGGAAGATGTGACACACACACAGGTGTGTACACATGTGTTATGCACACACAAGACAGAAAGGAAGGAAAAGAAAGTAAGACAGCACAGGGAAGGGATGGCAAGATTCCGTTAGAATCAGTAGGAAAACCACTGGAGAAGGTGGTTGCAGATGTGATGTCTGGTCCTGCCACTGACAGCTGCATCCTCTTGTGTCAATTTAACAGCTATAAAAGTATTTGCACTTAACGACTTCATCTAATAGGTCTAACATTTTAGGACTCTTATCCACTCAAGCCAAAGTACTGAAAAGAAAAAAAAAATCTACTCAGAATAGGTTTTATTATATAACCTCTTTTCATGTACTCACTTCTAAGAATTAAGAATCATACACAAAATCATGGTCTTAGTTTTCAAGTATGCCTCTATTTGCATCTCCCAAATTCATGTAGAATCTACACAGGAGTTAGCAATTGTTAATTAAATGCAGATGATAACAGATGGGAAGAAAGCAGAAGCTCGGTAGAGAAGGCAAATCCAAATGAAATGTTAAAGATCACAACTGACATAGATGTACCTTCTAGTATAGAAAATAGCCAAACCATGGAAAGAGCCTAGATGTCCATCAACAGATGAATGAATAAAGCAGATGTGGTATATATTTATAATGGAATATTACTCAGTCATCAGAAAGAATGAAATCTTGCCATTTGCAACAACTTGGATGGAACTAGAAGATTTTATACTAAGCCAAAGAAGTCAGGGAAAGACAAATACCATATGATTTCACTCACATGCAGAATTTAAGGAACAAAACAGATGAACATAGGATAAGGAAGGAAAAATAAAAACAGAGAGGGAAGCAAACTGTAAGAGATTCTTAACTACAGAGAACAAAATGTGGGTTACGGGGTGGGGGAGGTGGGTGGGAGGGAGGATGGGGGATGGGTGGTGGGCATTAAGGAGTACACTTGATGGAATGGGCCCTGGGTATTACATGCAACTAAATGATTCACTAAATTCTACCCCTAAAACTAATAATAATACATTGTATTTTAACTAAATTTAACTTCCATAAAAATGTTTTTAAAAAATAACAAACAAAAAAAAGAAAGAAAGAATTGAGGTTTAAGCTAAGCTTAATTACTTCAAATCATATTGCCATGAAGGGCCAGATTTAATTCATTCAGCCAATTATACAGAATCCAGAGGAAGCAAAATCAAGTGATAAAGAAGTAGTCAACAGGGGATCCCTGGGTGGCGCAGCGGTTTAGTGCCTGCCTTTGGCCCAAGGCATGATCCTAGAGACCCGGGATCGAATCCCACGTCGGGCTCCCAGTGCATGGAGTCTGCCTATGTCTCTGCCTCTCTCTCTCTCACTCTCTCTCTCTCTCTCTGTGACTATCATAAATAAAAAAAAAAAGAAGAAGTAGTCAACAACTGGCAAATCTGACGCTGGACAGGGGCCCCAGGATGCAGATTGAGTGGGAAGTTCCAGTTCATTAATATTTACAGCATTTCACCCATCCAGTGATGTGCAACTGTCAAAATTACCAGAGTGTGAAAATCATGAAACTTCCTTATTTCAGTTAGGACTACCTGCCAAACCTTGAAGTCCCAGGCAGAAATATAATACCTGGCTCTCTTTTAATTTAAGACCTATAATCCAACACTCCCTGAATCTTCATTTATAGGTAGTGTTTTTTTTTTATGCCTAGAATCTCTGAATAATCTCATACTATCATTACCCTAATTCAGGATCTTAAACCTCTACACCAGCCTGAGAACTGCCTTTCATAGCAAAGCACTGTGGATCATATAAACAATAGTTGAGAACTCTAGAATATTTTTCTAGCTCTGGCTCTGATCTTCACCTGGTTGTGACCCCGAACCTCTCTACACATCTCAAATCTCTTCTGAAAGATTTATTTATTTATTTGGGAGAGAGAGAGAGAGAGCAGGGGGGAGGTACACAGGGAGAGAGAGTGCCAAGCAGACTCTGCCCTAAACACGGAGCCCAATGCAGGGCTTAATCTCATGACCCTGAGATCATGACCTGAGCTGAAAACAAGAGTTGTTCGCTCAACCAACTGAGCCACCCAGATATCCCTCAAATCTTTCTCTTTAAACTCCATTTCTATTACCCTCAAATCAAACCTTGTCATCTCTTCATTTGACCATTGCTCAATAGCGGCCTCCACAATCCTCCACCTACCCAGTCCACAAACTAGGCCCCAAAATGAAAACCCCAACAGGTTCTCTGTTGTTTCTAATATAAAATCTGCAAAATCTAAATTCCTAAAAACATAATTTATGTAACCTTTCAGTCCAGCTTTTGACTACTTTTCCAGCCTCATCCCCTACCCATGCCCTTATTCACACCCTGTAGTCCAGCAAGACTGAACATCGTTTAGGTACCATGAGATTCCAAGTTCTTTTACCTCTTACCTTCCCTGTTACCTCCTCTGGCGAGAATGGTTTTCCCCAGCTAGGACTACACATTTCTAATTAACCATCAAGGTTCAGATTAACTGTATCTTTGTTGGGATGGTTTTCCCCGTCTCCTCTCTTCATAGGAATGAACTGTATTCTTCAATTTCCTGTGGCTTGTGAGATTATCTGGAGATTTATAATGCTCAGAGCTTTATTCTGAGGCTCTTAAGGGCAATGGCTATATTTTACTCCTATCTCTGGTCTCTAGTGCCTTTCACGGTGACAGGTATAGCAAAAGTCAGTGACAGCGTTTTTTCCAAAATAAGGAAGCTGAACAAAATGATAACTAAAGTTCTCTCTATGAATAATAAAACAGAAGGATAAACCCTTCCTCAAAGACAGCACAAATAATAGGTTTTCCTGTTTCTCTGAACAAGAATGACATTAAATTGAGGGGTCCCTTCACTTCTTCCTTTGCCCTTTCCTCCTTAAAACAATACCTTGTGGTAAAATCCATCATTGAGATTTAAGGATGGGGGCCACTCTCAATTAAGAAATGCACCCTGTGAGCTTTTAAAGCATTGGAAAAGAACAAGTCATTGTGCTGGAAGAGACCTTACATGTGATCTTTCCATTTACCTAACTATTAAAGGAGGAGACTAAGAAACAACTTTTGTCACATGCTGGAGTTATAAAGATAACTGAGGGTGTCATTTAAAGCATTCCAGGGCAGCCCGAGTGGCTCAGTGGTTTAGCACCACCTTCAGCCCAGGGTGTGATCCTGGAGACCCAGGATCGAGTTCTGGAGACCCGAGATCAAGTCCCACATCAGGCTCCCTGCATGGAGCCTGCTTCTCCCTCTGCCTGTGTCTCTGCCTCTCTCTCTCTCTCTGTCTCTCATGAATAAATAAATAAAATCTTAAAAAAAAAATAAAGCATTCCAGAAGATCCTATCTCTCCCTGAAAAGCAAGAGGTTCAAGGAAAATAATAGCAGCAACCACCCCTAGGAAAGAACTGTAGGAAAGAGTACCCCTAGAAAAGAGTAAAGAAATCCAAAACAACTCAGAAAGTTCTTTGATATCCACTATTTCCCTGGATTCCTCCCAAACCACCTACAAGGCAAAGGGACTGAGATTATTTTCCACATGCTACAGGGAAGAAATATAGACTCAGAGAGATGGACCAAATGGCTCACAGTCCTAAAGTTAAAAGTGCTGAGTTCATATTAGAATCCACATGTCCCAAAACCTAGAAAGTATTCCAACAACAGAGAAAAATTTTCAAATCAAAGAAAACTATAGGATAGCCACTACAGGATTTATAATTGAATAGTGAAAGGCAGGAGAGGGACAGACACAGAGTCTCTTCCCTGCCCTGCTGCTCCACAGAGAAAATCAGTCCCAGAGTGAGTCCCTCCCACCCCCAAATCCTCACAGATCTTTGTAGCGCTTCTGGAGCTGAGCCTGAGCTTTCAGGTCTTCCTCCTGAAGCTGCTTAGCCACCTGGAGATCATGTTGGACCAAACGGTTCCGTTGAATGTTCGATGCCAAATGATGCTCAACTGGACAGAAATATTGAAGACAGGAATAACAATGTTTCAGTTTTTGGCTTATTAATAGTATGCCTTAAGAAGAGCTTTTCCCTTAAAAAGAGCCTCACACCTGTGACTTCATTTTATGCTCTCAATAATGCTATGTAACAGGCAACTTCTTTGTATCTTTCCATTAAGTAAAATGAGGATCAGAAAGGTTAAGTAATTTGCTCCTGGTCACATGGCAAAATAGTGGTAGTGCCAGGACTTCCACACAAATACTCTAAGGCCACGGCTCCTTCTGCTCCACCAGTTGTCACTCTATTTATAAATTACATTTTTCAATACTTAATGTTTATATTGACACGTGAATTAATGATTCTTAAATTACATATTCACAAATATGTACTTTTATGTAACAAATACAACTTTAGCTGGATTTAGCTTCCATGATTACATATATAAATATTATGAAGACTCCACAATCCAGATACTGCCAATGCCTTGGAAAGATGTTCAAGCCCCTCTTCTAGGGGAAGGGATAGATGCCAGATAGTGTCTCCTTCCTATAACACTAAGGCAAGAGAAAAAGTTCAAGTCCCCCTTCTCCTTCCATACACCCAACAGTCTCCTAATCCCTGGCAGCTGTCATACTTCAAAATACCCAGAATTTCATCCCCCACCCAGGTGACATTTGCCTAGATAAATCCCCCAGGATAGATGGACAGTGTAGGCCTGGTGACTCTGTTCCCTGCTATCTCACCCTAAGAAACCTGCCTCAAGCTACCACTAAAAAAGAAAACAGAAGAAACATAATGAGGGCCATTACTCACTCTCTTGTTCCTGTAGGCTGTGGGCCAGGGTGTGGTCCTCTAAAACAGCAAAATCTCGGCACACTGCAAAGGATGAGGGAAGAGAAGCAGACAAGAAGGCTCATTGGTAATATTTTATAGTTTTTTAAAAAAGAATTGTGTTTACTTCAAAAATCAATTCTAATATTATAAGATAACATGCAATGTAAAATAGTGACTAGTTAGTATAAAGTCTTCAATCATAAAAATCCACATAGTACGTGCTTAGTGCCAAGCACAGGGTGTCATAAAATAATGGTTAGCTCTTATTCCTGGCCTACTTATACTAACCACAGAATCAGAACTCAGAGGTCCAGAAATTCTAGTCCGCTAAGAGAGAGCAAGTGCTACTGCCATAATACAAGAGACAAGAACATTCTGCATACTGCAGCTGAGAGAAAGCGGAGTCCTCCCATATCAGAGGAGTTAAGAGAAATCTATCTAGCCTTTGCCTCAGTTATCTGGGGTGGAGGGGATCCTCTATCAGAGACTGACAGCTATCTTGGCATCTATAAAGAAAAACATATATTTATTAGTCCCTCAGGTAGGGGCAGATCTCTTTGTCAAGGATAATCACATTCTTTAATGGGTCCACACCCTCAGACATGAGTTAGAACTGGCTCCTTACATGTCCCTAAATGTAGAGCTTCCTAAAATTAATCTGTACACCAAAAGAAAATGGGAACCTTAGAGGATACAGGAATCCGTCCCTAATGTTGCCTCAATTTGGAGATCGGGGCAGGAGCATTTAGTGGCCTTTTTAGAAGCAAATGGGAAAAGATGGTCTCCAAGGTCTGTTCTACCCTAAACAGCAATTTAAACTCCTGTTTCTTAAAACAAACATATACATAAAACAATACTTATGAAGGATTCTTATTATGACATGTGCTTTTTTACTTGTTTGAAGGACATGTAGTTTAGACGATAACTTCTTACTGTATTCCCAACATGTAACTCACATTAAAAAGGAAAAGTCCTCAAAGCCATAAACTAGTACTTGGGATTTATCTAGGATTCCAGAAACTATACCATAGCATTAGCAGAGGTTATAGATTTCTTTCCGCAGCTTTGGATTTGCCTATGAGGACATTTACCTAAAATGGAATTAAAAAACACCACACACACATTTTTGCTATTTTTAGCACTTACATATGCTAACATATACACTCATGTAGCCCTGTCCCTGAGAAATAATGCCATAAAAAAGTAGGTAGATCTTAGACAATAGGTTGCTCCAAAATGGTTTTACAAATCATTTCTGCCTAAGAACCGCTTAAACTATATATGACCTGCTTACCCTTGTTCAAATGCAACTGTGAAACTAGTAATTCCAGTAGAAAGTCCTGTGCTTTGACATCAGATATATTCTCAGCAAGTTGTAACAACTGTGTCCCAAATCCTAGTTACCCTGTATTTCAGAGAATGGAAGTGCTTTCAAAATGACCTGGTGAACCCTTTCAATTAGCAGGTGAGGAAAGTGAGGGCTGTAAGGAACAAAGGCTATTATTAAGGCCAAATGGAGTTTGTTGGTGACAAGGCTAGAAGTCAGTGTCCCAGCCAGTAAGGGCTCTTTCTTTCCCTGAAACCATGACAGCCTTGCTGGACTTCAGGCAAACCATGAGGTTGGAACAGACTGAAAGGAGATATTTGATATTGATCAACATGCATTCCCTAAAATGCTTAGCTAATTAATATTAATTGATTATAAATGGCTAAGACATGTATGAATTTAGTTCACAGAAAACAAATATTCAGAACGAATTAGCCAAAATGAATATAATCAAATCTTGTGCAAAAGAATGCTATCTTAATATGTTGCCTTATTATTTGAAGTGTTTTTATTATACTACAAAAGCTTATGTGTCTATACTAAAGTCAGTGTTAAACTTAATTAAGATTAGATTAATTGTTGAGATGATTATTTTTCAAATCCTGTTATTAGGTCAAATCAATTTACTAAGACTAGAACAAGTATTTAAAAATTAATAGATTCAAAAAAAAACGAATAGACTAGAAAAAAGTATAGCATACACAGTGGAGGAAATTATGGTATGGAGAAACTTTTTCAGCTTTACACACACACACACACACACACACACACACACCTACACACACAAGTATATATGGTATGTATTAGCTCACAATGTAAAACATATTTCATCCTGTATATTATACTCACAAAAAAGCTACTTCACTTTATGTTATCAGAGCAAAAAATTATGCCAAACAATATATTTTATATATATGTTAATGTCATGCTAAATAAAATAAAAAAATATAAAATCATTGCAATTTTCCATGTGCATACCCATGTGAAGAACTTCAATATTTTTTTTGCTTTAGTCAGTGCAACATTAAAAATATTATGTTTATGGATTTAAACACTTGTAATAAAATATGTTTTTAATACACAGCACTGACACAAACTGAATTTAGAATTGTGCTCATCTGTAGAGAGAAGCAAAGGGCAGGAGTGTCTTTGCTATATCAGGTGTTCTCTTGTTTTAGGAACAAAATAGAGAAGACTACTGCAAATAAGGCAAATATTAACATCTATTAAATCTATTAGGTTCATACATTTGTATTTTTTCTGCTTTTTGTAATTTTTTATATTGCATTTTAAATTCTACAATTAAATACATTTTTAAAATCCACATCTTTAATTCCATCAGCAGCATATATTGCTAAATCATAAACATGAAGGCACATTTGACATAACAGGTACAAAGAGTTTATGAATCACTAGTTACCATAACAATGACTCTTCTCAATGATTTCTTACTATTTAAACAAGAACAAAGTACATTCAATTATCATGATTTGACCCTAAATCTTACAGCATATAGGGGTGAGGGCTTGAGCTAGCAGAGAATCTAGAAGCTCTTCAAGGACTAGAAGGAAGTGCACACACTCATACATGGAATTATATTGTCAATACACTGATTTAGCACTTCAGAGCTTAATAAGAACTTTCAAATATATAATCTCACTTATACCAAGTATTATGAGTTTAATCCAGTTTCTTCTTCATCCACCCTAGCTCCCTTCCAAGATATATCTTTGCATCATGACTCTACTACAAGCTGGAAAAAAATCACACATTCAGCCACCTTTTAAATCAGTAACCAGGCTGGGAATTACAGAAAATACTTCACAGCCAGGCCAAGTTCAGAGCCTAGATAAATTGTTCCTTCCCTAATCTACTCTACTTTGTAGTAAACAGTATAAACACTACTGAGGATAAACAGCATAAACTCATCTCACCATCTTTCCCTGCAAGCACATTTAAGATGTATCATTGGACCTTGAGCTCTTACCTTCCCACTTCTCAAACTTTCTCCCTTCTATGTTCACTTTCACTCATCTGAATTTCAGGCTGATGTTGATATTAAGGCAACACCAACACTCTCCTTCATTCCCATTCAAACTTCAATGGTCCTGTAACCTCTAACCTCAAACATTTTCCCCACAATTAGGGCATGGTAGCTAAGTCTCTTTTGAAAACTAATAACCATGCAACTCTGCCTCATTGCTTTTGAAGAACATCAACAGAAAGAAACACACTTTATCATTCAGCTCAAATACACAGCTGCCTCCCCAACCAGTTGCAAACTCTTCAGGAGAGGGATCCTGTTGGACTAATTTCTGCACCTTCCACACCGTTAGCACTGGGTGTAGCATGTAGTAAGACTCCAAGAGATATTAATGGAAAAAAATGAAGAAACACTGATCAACAAAGTCAAAACACAGTAAAAGTTCCATTGACAAGAGAAGAAAACAATTTTATGAACAGAATTGAGCTCTTTTGTTGACAGCAACACAGAGCCTTACAAAATTTTCAAATATTTAAATAAAAAACTAGAAATCTTCCTCATTCCCATTAAATGAAATATAGTTTTAGTGATTCTTTTTAATTCAGATATATACATATAGGGATATAATGAATTAGTTTGTATTGAGCCAAACAAATTTCAGAAATAAGAAGTGGGATTTATATATACATATAATACACACACACACACACACACACACACACACACACTCCCCCATCCATTTTCCTTGAAGAAAAAGACAATTTTAATTCATTTATGGATCTCCCTAAATAAATAAATAAATGACATAGAATATATCTAGAAAGCACAGTCATTCAACAAACATTTGTTGAGTTCTTTTTTAGGATAAATAAGTCATCTCCAAGCCATCAAGAAGATAGAGATGACAGAAAGGTAAGTAAACGTAAACACAATATAATTTAATAAATGTTAGAAAGACCTACAGAATATTCTTTGAGGGCATAAATAATGGAGGAGTTATGCTTGGTATGAAGTGGAGGTAAGTATAAGGAATGGGAGTGACTCAGACAAAGGTATCCAGAAACCTTAAAATAGCTAACATACAAAACAAATTTCAAAGGAAGGTTAGAATTCTTAAGGGCAGAAGGGGTAGGCATTTTCAGTGAAGGAGACCAATTAACTCTTACAAACCAGAAGAGTAAAGACAGCATTCCACTTTTGTCCTTTTACCCATATCCCAAAACTTTCTGGAAATAACAATTCCAATGAGTCAATCTTTACAAGCTTCCACTCACATACAAATGCCTGGATTAATAATACACTCACTGGAAACTATTTCTTTCAACTGCATCTGTATGCATTTTATATTCTGGTATAGCTTGTAAATTATTCTATTTTTGTGTAAATGCTATTAGCAGCAGATGGGATACCTACTCATCACATTGAGAGCAGGGATAGTACTTGCTTTCCTTTGTTCCATACACATGAAAACAGCCTCTATGAATGAGGATGATATTCCAGACATATATTTTGTCTTAAAAAACTCGGTAATGACACGTGGGCACAGTTGACACTAACGTAAAAACTTTGTTGATGACAGTGCACTTTCATATTTATTTCTCCTAGCCACTTGAAAGTAAAGGCTTTATCAATACTCTCGTTTTATTTATGAGAAAACTATGACTCAGAGAAATAAAGTGACTTGACCAAGATAGCCCAAAAATAAACAAATGAATCAGAACCAAATCAAGCTCTTCTGGCCCCAAACGTTTCTGTTCAAAGAACTCCAGGAAAAAGCATTATTAAGTCTATATTTCATTACATCAGAAAAGAGTGATATCATTAAATAGTAAATAAGATAAATATGCATTTGGTTCTCTGAAATTGTGAATACAAGAGAATTTAGGTAAGGGTGATACATGTACTTAGAAGGTGGATTCCAGGTCTCAAAATAGAGCAATAAAAATGTGACATCACTTATTTTGTCTCACTCTCTCCCCAGAATAAGTCTCTATAGCAATCAGACTGTGTTTACCTCTGAAAAACAACAGCAATAAAAAGATCTTTTCATCTACAGTGTTTTTAATGGGCAATCTACAAGAATCTCTCAGCTGTGAGTATAGTGGGAAATTCTGAGGAAAATCTCCCTTTGGGATCTAACCACCTCCCCCCTTCTCCTCTACTTTCCATCCAACATCAATGAGTATCCCCCTTTGCAAAGAGAGTAGTAATGAATTTCATACTAATGCGTTCAAGTGATACGTATGTAAACCCCTATGCTTTTGTTTGTTGCCCTACAAAAGGAAAAGCTCTAATAAAATTGCCTGAGTAAAAGAGAAATGGGATGCAGGAGAAAGTGTAAACAGTTATCCTAATGACAAGTTTTCAACATTTTCATAATCAACAAAGTATATATATATACACACACACATATATACCAATATCACCACCAATACCAATCCAAAATGAACCTTCATCCCCATCCCCGTAGCTCAGCTATGGACTGTGGACACTCTCTTAACCATCTGCCCCAATAATGAGTCCCAAAATAGCAGACATAGCTTTGAGTCACTGGCCACTCTGACAACTGAAACTTCCCTTTCAGGCAGAAGGTTGAAACAATGAGAATAAGATCTCAGTGATGTTTGAGCAGTTAATTTACTAGAGGATAAGGGATAACTGAAGCCCTTGGTCCTTCTCCGACTTTTAGTGTCCTAGATGTCCATCCTGTGGAAATTAACAACATCCAAGTACGGTATGACAGAAGGAGAGTAACACCTAATTTTGGCTGATGAAAAACTGGTCAATGACATAGGTATTCCATCCTCATTTACTTTGTTCCTAGTCAAAGTAGCCAATGGTTAGGCCTAGTTTTCTGATCAAGTCTCCAAATCTCCTGTTCTATCCCATATACTATGGTTATTTCATCTGTCTAGAAGATAGATGATCCTTCTGAGAAGAGACCCATAATATTATTAAATCAGATTCACTTTTCTAAAATATTTATCCTTAATGTAATTGCCCCCCTTACTAAATTAACTGCAAAGGGCACACATATTTATATAATTCCTTTATGAAAGACAGAGACTTTCATCCACGTTTTGTACAAATGACTGAGTCAAGTACTATTAACCAATGTTTCAACTATTTGGGGATTTTTATGGTTACTGGTTTTGGTTTACATTTTAGTTCATTGGTGTGGGTGCAGAACACAGAGAATGGGAAGAAAACTTAGTCACCATACTACGGATTGGGTGTGGAGGGCAGAACTCTGTTCTATCTGCCTGAGGCACCTCTCCACTGTCTAAAAAATTCATAATCAACTTTCAAAACCCTCACACAAATGTCATTTCTCTATTTATCCAATCTTCTTGAATAAAGCCAAAACCATCACAACTGACTGTCACATAACCAACAGTTATACCTATACATTTTTCCCCAGTGACTTCATAGGATATAGTAAATATAATACTATAGCACTAATCTTATTATTACCTTTACCCATCTGTTTCCCCAGCATACATTCAAGATCCTGTAAGGCAGGAAAAATATTATGGATTATTTTATCTCCAACATTTATCACAGTTCTTGAGAGAATGATTTTCAAATAAATAATTGTGGAAATGAGGGCTCCTAGGAAAATGGTGACCAATATAAATGAGGTACCATGAAATACTGCATTTTTTGCAGGTATGAGCCCATCGTCACCTTCCAACTAACCTGAAAAAACAAAACAAAACTGAGGAGCTCTATGTCTGCCCACATTACCTAAAATGACAGTAAAGGGGGGGACACACCTGGATGACTGAGTCGGTTAAACATCTAACTCTTGATTTCAGCTCAGGTCATAACCTCAGGGTTATGAGGTAGAGCCCGTGTAGGGCTCCCCGCTCAGCACAGAGTCTACTTCTCTCCCTCTCCCTCTGCCCCTTCTCTTGCTCACTCTCTTTCTAAGATAAATAAATAAATCTTAAAAATAAAATATAAAATATAATGACAGTAAAGAGTTTCTGGTTCCATCACCCAAATTTCAGATACATTATATGTATTATAATGGATAAAAGTTGATAGAATCCTAGAATATCTACAAAGGTAGTACATTCAGTCAGATGGTCAACTGTTGATCCCTTTAGACCACAGTTCAAAACCTCATTCAATACATGAAGAAATGATGGCTCTGAGAGCTGGAATAATAATGCCAAGGATCACACAAATAATAATCTGTTTAAGATTAGACCCCCAGACTACAAAAAGTGTGTGTATACATCATGATATATGTTAAGCTAAATAACCCAACAGGATACATAAGATGTGCATGGCATTTTGAAGCAGAGAATGTAACGTGTGCTAAGATACTGACAGGAATTTTCAGAATCTTGGAGTGGTGTCCTGAGTCATTTGAGAAAACCTCAGTCTTCAGAAAACTTCTATAGTAGCAGACTGCCAAAGAGTCTTAAAATCAGAAAATGTTAGTAAATTAAGGTAAATGAAAAACGGGTCAACATTGGAAGAAATAAATAAATAAATCGATTGATTGATTAATTAATTAATTTGTTTGTTTGTTTTTTTAAAATATGGGGGGAAGAATCTTGAGGGATCTTTGTAATAGGAAAATATCTTCCAGGTGAATCAATCCTGCCACAAACATTACTAAGAGATAGAAAGCTACCCTTTTCATAAAAGGTGCTACAAGGAGCAGAATTCTGCAAAGTTCTACCAAATATCTGGTCTGCTAAAGTTATCACTTTGGTGAGAACACCAAACTGTTTTAGAGTATCAAGAATTCTAACCTCAAGAAAATATAGCTAAGAATAATGAAGGGATCTAGGCCATGTTCTCTAGTTTCTTCAAATATTTCTAAGTTTCAATCACTGGTCATAAAAATGTGCTTATTCATCACTTTCTTAAAATTATGGAAACTGATTATCAGAAAAGGTTTTAGTAGTTGTCAAGTCCAATCTTACCCTGTCCAAGTAACCATCCTCTTAAATATTTCAGCCCCAGGAAGCCCATTTCCTTTCAACACAGCACCCCCTGTAAATAAATGTAAGTAAGGGGGATCCCTGGGTGGCTCAGCGGTTGAGCGCCTGCCTTCGGCCCAGGGCATGATTCTGGAGTCCCGGGATCAAGTCCCACATCGGGCTCCCTGCATGGAGCCTGCTTCTCCCTCTGCCTGTATCTCTACCTCTGTGTGTGTGTGTGTGCATGTGTGTGCGTGTGTCTCATGAATAAATAAATAAAATCTTTAAAAATAATAAGAAGAAAGAAAGAAAGAAAGAAAGAAAGAAAGAAAGAAAGAAAGAAAGAGAAAAAGTAAGATGGTCTTCAGAAGGACAAAATCTGTCAATTCATAGACATTATCCACTGATCCTACTTCCAGCCTTGGGTAGATTGGCGGTGGTGGTTTGGGGGGGGGTGTTGCATAAAAAATGGCACTCTGAAATCTGTTCAATACACCCTATAGATGATTATCCATGTGGCTTATCATACAAGCTAGGCACAAGTAAAGGTACTCTCCATTATATGAGCTGACCTTTTTTTAAAAAAAAAAGATTTTATTTATTTACTTGAGAGACACAGAGAGAGAAAGAGAGCACGCACGAGTGGGATGAGGGGTAGAGGTAGAAGCAGACTCCCGCTGAGCAGGGAGCTTGATGCAGGACTCAGTCCTGGAACTCCAGGATCATGACCTGAGCCAAAGGCAGACACTTAACTGACTGAGCCACCCAGATGCCCCAGATGGGCTGATCTTGTGACCCTTTCTGACTATAGGTGACATACCTGACTTTGCAACTTCATAAAATATTAGGAAGGATAAACCTCAAAATTCAAATACTGACTATATACTGTAGAATTACAATGTCACTTATTTTCCTTTTTAAGTATTTCTATATTTTCCAATTTCTCTACTGTGAAGAGTAGTCAATGTTTATAATCCTTTTGATAATATTTTATAATAAGATACATGTTTTTAATCTAATTTTCACATCTAAATAATGAAACAAATATTTGCTAGGAAAAAATGAGTTGCATTTGCAATGTTTTATTGATTCAGTTTATAGTTTCCTTAAGGTTACAAAATGAAAGGGTGTTGTTGTTGTTGTTGTTGTTAAGGAAAAAAGTATACTACCAAATACAAAGTCTACATAAGTCCTCAAATTTGTATCTGATTTTCCTGAGCACCAAAGTAAGCTGGGAAATGTGAAAGTTGCCCAGTTTCCATTATCTAAAAAAGAAAGAATACCAGTTCTACACTGAATAGAAATATTTTACTAGCAGTAAACATGAAACTAAGCTGTTATAATGCTAGAACTTAAATAGAAAGCACTGAATTATATTAATGGACATCATCAATAGTTAAAGCATGCGTTTTAAATGTGCACCTACACATACACACACCACACACATCTTCAACAAAAGCCCAAGACTAAGTAAAGAGACATTAAAATGTCTTAAAGCAAAACAACTGATTTAACCCCAACATTTCACTCTGATGCAATTTATTAAAATCAGTCCCTGAGTTATTTTTTTTCTAATCCCCCAAATTCAAAGTTAACTGAAAACTCCAGTAACCCAAACCACTTGTTTGGCAAGTAGATATGTTATAGTTGACCACAGACACATTAGATTGCAGGCAAGCGGGTTTTGAAAATGCTGAGATAATGTAAGTCCTCAAATCAGAAGTATTACTTAAATATCATAAACCATCCACATCATTATCAGAGACCACAGAAGAACTGGGTAACTTATTGGAAAAGTGAAAATGGCTGAGTCAGAAATTTCCATCTGACAGAGCAAAAGATTGAGAGTGAGAGGAACCGTGAAAAAGTGGCAGGAGGGAAGATAGTAGGGTGGAAACAGAGCAATATTTACCCATCCCGGTAGAACTGTCAGGTAAAACATTCCATAAAGAAATATCTGACTCAGAATGCCTGTGTGGCTCAGCGGTTGAGCTTCTGCCTTTGGCTCAGGGCATGATCCCAGAGTCCCGGGATCCAGTCTTGCATTGGGCTCCATGTGAGGAGAAAGCAGGAGGAGCCTGCTTCTCCCTCTGCCTATCTCTCTGCCTCTCTGTGTGTGTCTCAGGAATAAATAAATAAAATCTTTAAAAAAAAGAAAGAAAGAAAAATATGACTCAAGTTATCATAAAGGATAAAAAATACCCACAAACACAACCTCACAAGCTTCCTGTGTTTGCAGGCATCAACTTTATGGATCAGTACTCTGAAGCCAACCTTTTCTGTGTTGACAGTAACCAAAAAACTACTCAAGAAAAGTTACAACTCAGATCTTATCTATTTTCAGAAAATGCAGATCTAGATGCTAAATCTTCCTCTCTTCTCAAGAAGCATCCCATAATCTCAAAATGAGGCTCAACCTGCAGGTCACTTAGTCTACACTCCCAAAAATTGGTGCTTAGGTTCTGCCCTTGCATTCCCACCAAGTGATCACAAGTGAAGCTCCCTTCAAAGCTCCGTATGATGTACCTTTATATCATCCAATGTTGGAATAGATGTTAGAAAAGATTTCCTTAAACTAGACTAAATCTGTATGGTCTATCCGTCACTATTCTATCCATTCAGGTCACAAGTTTTCCCCCATACTATATATGGGAACCACTACTCATATATAGATATTTCTTCAAATTAACTAAAATTAAATTTTAAAAATTCAGTTCCTCAGTCTCACGAGCCACATTTTCAGTGCTAAATAACTATATGGGGCTGATGACTACCATTTTGGACAGTGTGAAATACAGAACATTTCCATCATCACAGAAGCTCTATTGGACAGCACTGCTCTAAACAATAATCACAGTGAGATAGATAGGTTACCGCTAACTTAAACTAGACCACTCAGTAGCATTTAAAGCCATTTTAACCGTCTGTGTCTGTGTGTATGCATACACACACATGTGCATATGCACTTATATTTTAACCAACAGATGTAGCTCACTTTACCAGTATAGGCAACCAAAGGTTTTGAATATATTACTGGTCTTGTGTTAGCCACTGATTTATCTTCAAAATTCTTGTATTTCTCCTGTTTCTTTTTCTTCAGCTATAAAGTGATGGTAGTTTTGCTAACTTCAGCAGTGTGAAAAAAGAAAAAGTTATTCCACATTTATCAAGCAACTACTGTGCAGATATAGTCACTGAAACAAAGTGAGTAAATACCCACTTAGAAAGGAAATCGAATGGATTTCAATACAGTTAAAGGAATTCAATTCTGGGAAATACATCTGCTACTGAATAAACCCACCAGATGGCTAACACTTACTGACCAAACACTTACTGAAGAATTCTGCATTCTGATTAACAAATCTACATCTGTGAATTTCAGTTGATCCCGAAAATCAAACTGGTCAAAAGTAGAGAAGACTCTCCTCAGTTTACTGTCTTTGGTGCACTCCTTAAGAACAATTACATTTTACCTGGGTGCTCCATTTCAGAACAATTCAGAAATATGTGAATTTACACAGCAGGTAAATAAGTAATTACTTTTAATATCATAAAAATTATTTAAAATAAATCATTCCTTCTTTTAAATGATTCAGTTTATTTTTAAATGGATTTAAAATTTCCTAACTGAATATAAAAAGATAAATATCAAAATTACACTCAGAAGGGTACCTCGGTGGCTTAGCCAGTTAAGCTTTGCATTCTTGGTTTTGGCTCAGATCATGATCTCATCAGGGTCCAGGGATCTAGCAGCCAGCACATTGGGTTCTGTGCTCAGCACAGAGTCTGCTTGCTGTCCCTCCCCCTCTGCTCCTCTCACCCCCCAAATAAAATCTTTAAAAATAGTTACACTTAGAAAACAATGAAACTCTTTACACAGTGTTTTCTGCAATACTGAATACTCACTGCTGTAAGGATGCAGTATAGTGTAACCAAGTATTCTTATCCTGATTACAGTCCTGGGTCTAGCACTCCCTAAATGAATAATCTTGACCAAACTAATATAGCTTACGTTTACTCACCCAAAATAGGAGTGATAACAACCACTATAAGGACTTGAGCACTGCAGGAAATCTGTACACTTCTTTTTAAAAGGTATTCACAAATTATTCTGATGGAGATAACTTTCTTTTTTTTTAAATCTTTTTTTTTATTTTTTATTTATTTATGATAGTCACAGAGAGAGAGACAGAGGCGCAGAGACACAGGCAGAGGGAGAAGCAGGCTCCATGCACCGGGAGCCCGACGTGGGACCCGATCCCGGGTCTCCAGGATCGCGCCCTGGGCCAAAGGCAGGCGCTAAACCGCTGCGCCACCCAGGGATCCCTCTGATGGAGATAACTTTCTATGTAGAAAACAAAAGATCCTTGATTACCACAGCAGTCCTCAAAATACCCCAAATACTTAAATATCCTTAGATAAGCAGTAGCAGACAGAACAATTTTCCACAAATAATATCCAGACTGTAAGAATTTATTGCTTTTATATTGCATGTATCCCTAAAGAAACTCCGATCTTCTGTTGTTCCACTATTTGAATGGCACTTTTCCTGGCACTTAAACAAGCCCTCAAAAGGTTTGGCAGCCCTCAAATGGTTTTGGTTTCTCTGTTTGCCTTAGCCTAGAAAGAAAAGCCACCCATCTCCTTAAACCCCTGTAGGATAAACCCAGTCATGCCCATTAAAACCCAAAAGATCACATCCAACCCAACTTAAGTACAAGTTTACACCAGGGAAAGAAAACCATTTTGGTTTATTGGCTTCATATGACAAGAGAGTTTCCTTAAGTACTAGCTACGGCAAATTCTATTTACCCTGAGTCAGATATTTCCACTTTCAACGTCTCTCCTGCAAGGAGATACTTTAGCTAGCACTTTCTTTCCTATCAGGATTAGTAAACACATTTATTTTTTACTTTTTATTTTTTATAATAAATTTATTTTTTATTGGTGTTCCATTTGCCAACTTACAGAATAACACCCAGTGCTCATCCCGTCAAGTGCCTCCCTCAGTGCCCGTCACCAATTTCAAAACAGTAAGGGGTGCCTGGGTAGCTCAGCTGGTTAACTGTCTGACTTCTGATTTCAGCTCAGGTCATGATCTAGATGGTAAGATCAAGCCCTGAGTTGGGCTCTGCTCAGCATGGAGTCTGCTTAAGATTTTTCTCTTTCTTTTCCGCCACCCCTTGTTCGTTTCCCAGAGTTAGGAGTCTCTCATGTTCTGTCTCCCTTTCTGATATTTCCCACTCATTTTTTAAAGGGGGGGGTGGGGGAGACTGGGTGACAGGCACTGAGGGGGGCACTTGATGGGATGAGCACTGGGTGTTATGCTATATGTTGGCAAATTGAACTCAAATAAAAAAAATAAAAATAAAAATAAAAATAAAAATAAAAAAATAAAAAGATTTTCTCCTCCCTCTGCTCTTCCCTTCTCTGTCTCTCAAATATATATATAATTATTATTATTTTTTAAAAATCAAGAGTAATATTAACCCCCCCCAAAAAAAATGTTGTTTCAAATAGCAGCCATGGAATAAATAGGCATTGTAAAAAATTCTCTTACAATCCTGCTCCTATAAAGCAAATTGTACTACTCAACAGTTCCACTCTGGTAACTATTTTTCAGAACTCTACACACAATTCCAGTAATCTTAGATCATATAGATTTAAAAGTATGAAAAAGGGGGGGGGAGGGGCAAGATGGCGGAAGAGCAGGGTCCCCAAATCACCTGTCCCCACCAAATTACCTAGATAACCTTCAAATCATCCTGAAAATCTACGAATTCGGCCTGAGATGTAAAGAGAGACCAGCTGGAATGCTACAGTGAGAAGAGTCCGCGCTTCTATCAAGGTAGGAAGACGGGGAAAAAGAAATAAAGGAACAAAAGGCCTCCGAGGGGGAGGGGCCCCGCGAGGAGCCGGGCTGAGGCCGGGGCGAGTGTCCCCAGGACAGGAGAGCCCCGTCCCGGAGGAGCAGGAGCTGCACCAACCTTCCCGGGCGGGCGGAAAGGGGCTCGCAGGGAGTTGGAGCAGGACCCAGGAGGGCGGGGATGCCCTCGGGCTCCCGGGGACACTAACAGACACCTGCGAGCGCAGGAGAGTGCTCCGAGCTCCCTAAGGGCTGCAGCGCGCACGGCGGGACCGACCGGAGCAGCTCGGAGGGGCTCGGGAGCGGCTCCAGGGAGGGAGCTGCAGGGCGGGAGCGCGAATCCAACAGCGCAGGCCCCGGAGCACAGGGCGCCGGGACACAGCCCAGGATCCGGCCTCCCCCGGGACAGGCAGAGGCCGGGAGGGCCCGAGACAGCGAGGACGCTCCTGCCCCGAGCTGAGCAGATCAGCGGCCCCGCCCCGGAGCCTCCAGGCCCTGCGGACGGAGAGCCGAGAGCCCCGAGCCCCATAGTTCCTGCGGAGGCTGAATCCAGGCTTCCAGAGTTGCCATAGCAACTGCTGCTGTTCCTCCTGGGGCCTGGCGGGGTAAACAACCCCCGCTGAGCCCTGCAGCAGGCAGGGGCAGAGCAGCTCCCCCAAGTGCTAACACCTGAAAATCAACGCAACAGGCCCCTCCCCCAGAAGACCAGCTAGAGGGGCCAGTGATACTCCCCCGTGTTCCAATACAACTTGTTTCTGGCCACTCTGCACTGAGCAAAATGACTAGAAGGAAAACCTCAACTCAAAAGAAAGAATCAGAAACAGCCCTCTCTCCCACAGAGTTACAAAATCTGGATTACACTTCAATGTCAGAAAGCCAATTCAGAAGCACTATTCTACAGCTACTGGTGGCTCTAGAAAAAAGCATTAAGGCCTCACGAGACTTCATGACTGCAGAATTTAGATCCAATCAGGCAGAAATTAAAAATCAATTGAATGAGATGCAATCCAAACTAGAAGTCCTAACGACGAGGGTTAACGAGGTGGAAGAACGAGTGAGTGACATAGAAGACAAGTTAATGGCAAAGAGGGAAACTGAGGAAAAAAGAGATAAACAATTGAAGGACCATGAAGACAGATTAAGGCAAATAAACGACAGCCTGAGGCAGAAAAACCTACGTTTAATTGGGGTTCCCGAGGGCGCCGAAAGGGACAGAGGGCCAGAATATGTATTTGAACAAATCCTAGCTGAAAACTTTCCCAATCTGGGAAGGGAAACAGGCATTCAGATCCAGGAAATAGAGAGATCCCCCCCTAAAATCAATAAAAACCGTTCAACACCTCGACATCTAATAGTGAAGCTTGCAAATTCCAAAGATAAAGAGAAGATCCTTAAAGCAGCAAGAGACAAGAAGTCCCTGACTTTCATGGGGAGGAATATTAGGGTAACAGCAGACCTCTCCACAGAGACGTGGCAGGCCAGAAAGGGCTGGCAGGATATATTCAGGGTCCTAAATGAGAAGAACATGCAACCAAGAATACTTTATCCAGCAAGGCTCTCATTCAAAATGGAAGGAGAGATAAAGAGCTTCCAAGACAGGCAGGAACTGAAAGAATATGTGACCTCCAAACCAGCTCTGCAAGAAATTTTAAGGGGGACTCTTAAAACTCCCCTTTAAGAAGAAGTTCAAGTAACTCTGAACGTGAATGGGCTTAATGACCCCATCAAAAGGCGCAGAGTTTCAGACTGGATAAAAAAACAGGACCCATCTATTTGCTGTCTACAAGAGACTCATTTTAGACAGAAGGACACCTACAACCTGAAAATAAAAGGTTGGAGAACCATTTACCATTCAAATGGTTCTCAAAATATACCCTAAAAACTACAGAACACTTCTGAAAGAAATTGAGGAAGACACAAAGAGATGGAAAAATATTCCATGCTCATGGATTGGCAGAATTAATATTGTGAAAATGTCAATGTTACCCAGGGCAATTTACACGTATAATGCAATCCCTATCAAAATACCATGGACTTTCTTCAGAGACTTAGAACAAATTATTTTAAGATTTGTGTGGAATCAGAAAAGACCCCAAACAGCCAGGGGAATTTTAAAAAAAGAAAACCATATCTGGGGGCATCGCAATGCCAGATTTCAGGTTGTACTACAAAGCTGTGTTCATCAAGGCAGTGTGGTACTGGCACAAAAACAGACATATAGATCAATGGAACAGAACAGAGAACCCAGAAGTGGACCCTGAACTTTATGCTCAACTAATATGCGATAAAGGAGGAAAGACGATCCACTAGAAGAAAGACAGTCTCTTCAATAAATGGTGCTGGGAAAATTGGACATCCACATGCAGAAGAATGAAACTGGACCACTCTCTTGCACCATACACAAAGATAAACTCAAAATAGATGAAAGATCTAAATGTGAGACAAGATTCCATCAAAATCCCAGAGGAGAACTCAGGCAACACCCTTTTTGAACTTGGCCACAGTAACCGGAGAAGGACAAACGGTGTATGTTCTCATTCATTTGGGGAATATGAATAATAGCGAAAGGGAATATAAGGGAAGGGAGAAGAAATGTGTGAGAAATATCAGAAAGGGAGACAGAACATAAAGACTTCTAACTCTGGGAAATGAACTAGGGGTGGTGGAGGGGGAGGAGGGTGGGGGGTGGGGGTGAATGGGTGATGGGCACTGGGGGGTACACTTGACGGGATGAGCACTGGGTGTTATTCTGTATGTTGGTAAATTGAACACCAATAAAAATTAATTTATAAAAAAAAAAAAAAATAAAAAATAAAAGTATGAAAAAAAAAACCCAAATGAGTAAATTTGGAGATCTTTTGGAATTTTACTCTGATATGCTGCCATATGCTCAATAATTGGCCATGTTTACTGACTAGAAATGTGTTTTTCTACAAGATATCTTGAGATCATGGGTACCTTTCTTAGAATCTAGGGGAATGTCTTTCCAGAAGATCAGGAGATTTAGCTTTATAATTATAATACAAGTAGGCTTACATTTAAATCAGATTTCCTGAAAATTACCATCTATATAGAAGGAAGTAACCCAACAGTAAACTGAAAGAAGCTAGCTTATATTTCAAAGCACACCTAGAAAATCCCTATGCTGATAAACAGGGAGTTGAGCCAAGAATTTAAAAAGTGATTCTTTCAACCACTTTGGCTCTCTCTATGCAGTTCATCAGAGGGTATTTTATTTTTTAAAGATTTACTTATTTTAGAGAGAGCATGCGTGCATGAGCAGGAGGGGCGGAAGGAGAGAGAGAAAGAATCTCAAGCTGACTCCATACTGAGTGCAGAGCCTGATGCAGGGCTTGATCTCAAAACCCTGAGAGCACAACATGAGCTGCAACCAAGAATCCAATGTTAACCTATTGTGCCACGCAGGTGCCCCTATTTTTTTTTTTCATTTTTGAGAAAAAAAAATGTATTCACCTTAGTGGTACTTAAGTTAGATGTAAATTTTTGATAGTTCCCTATTCCTAAAGAAAGCTGGAAATGAAGCAGCTACTGCTATCGGAAGAAAGAAGCAAAACCTGAAGCATAGAGGTAAATTCCAATAACGAGAAAGCTGAGACCTCTTCAATAAAGCAAAAATAAAGATTATATAAAGTGGCAGCATTATTCTGTTGGATTTTTCCTGCTGTGTAAAGAGTATTTCAGAGGGGGAAAAAAACAAACAAACTGTGGAGCTATACAGACCAGGATTCAAATATGGCTTACTTAATGGCTATAAGACCTGTACAAGTTATTTAATCTTTTTGAGGTTCAGGTTCCTCCTCTGTAAAATGAGAATAAATGTCTTGAGAACTAAATTAGACAAGTGAAGGGCCAACGAATACATCTGTCACTCAATAAAAGGAAATTCAATAAATGGAACCTATTATTATTGGCAGCATCAGAATTAAGGAATTATTAAGTCCTATACTTATGTCCCATTAAGTATTTCTTCCAATCAAGTCCCTCAACTAAGTTACTCACTAACACAGATCTTGGCACTTGTCTAGTATAGAATCTATAATAGAATATGCAATCACTGCTTCCTCTTATGAATGTTTAGAAATATATCCTGGCAAAAAATTAAATTGTAATCACACCTTACTACATTTCTATAGCTCTTGCTAACCTTTGTCCAACTGAAGGAGAATGTTTCCTTTACATATTGTGGGCCTGAGTCAAAAGAAAATCAGTGTGTCTAAAATGTTTAATAAGCTCCACCACTTCAAACTTTCTTTTTCAAGCGAATGTCCAGAGTTAGAAAGCAGAGTAATAACCACCATCACTTCAAACTTTTTCTATTGAATGTCCAATGTTAGAAAAGTAGAATTACATAAGAAAGTCATGTAATAGCTTAATCAACATCAAGAATGATGAGGGTAGGGGATCCCTGGGTGGCTCAGTGATTTAGCGCCTGCCTTTGGCCCAGGGCGCGATCCTGGAGTCCCAGGATCGAGTTCCACGTTGGGCTCCCGGCATTGAGCCTGCTTCTCCCTCCTCCTGTGTCTCTGCGCCTCTCTCTCTCTCTCTCTCTCTCTCTCTCTGTCTATCATAAATTAAATAAATAAAAAAATAATCTTAAAAAAAAAGAATGATGAGGGTAGACTGCTGAGCAGAAGTATAACCAGTCAAAATATAAACACACTAACAAGTAGATTAAAAACAGTGCATGCTTAAAACTAGATGTCTTTTCCTCATTTCTATTTTTGAGTTGCTCTAGTAAAAGCTTTCTCCCAAATCCACATGTCATTTTGGTAACTTTACTATTAGAAATGTGGATATTTCTTGCCCAGTGTATAGAAATACAGCTTTATTGTAGCACATAAGGAACACACAAGTTAAAGTACAAGAGCCCGGTTCTTCAACTCCAGACACCTGACAGAGTTTTAGTTCTGGTTCTGTCAACAGTTCACCAAGTGACCTCTGACAAGTCACTTTCCAAATCAGAACCTCACTGTCCTGAGCTGTAAACAATCAGTCCAAATTAAGAATTCATCCATCTCTGGGGCACTTGGCTGGCTCAAGTCACTTAAGCATTTGCCTTCAGTTTAGGTCATGATCCCAGGGTCCTAGGATAGAAACCCGCATCAATCTCCACATCGGGCTCCCTGCTCAGTAGCTTCTCCCTCTGCCCCCACCCCTATCACAGTGGTGTTCACTCTCTGTAATAAATAAAATCTTAAAAAATAAAAAAAATAAATCATCCAAATTAGACATAGGGTTGCATGAAAGGTAGTTGATTCAGAGTAAGTGTTAAACATTTCTCTTGGACACAAGTATATAAAATGTGATCATCACAGCCTGTATAAAAGACTACTCTATAGAATGACTGTTAGGCTTTCTCCTTCACCAAATACCGCTTTCTTCGTTGTTCCTGATGATTTAACTATTCCCACCATACAAAATAGGCTTTCTCCTTCACCAAATATCGCTTTCTTCATTGTTTCTGATGATTTAACTATTCCCACCATACAAAATGGCAAACATTTGCTTTTATTAATCTGTATAGTAGCTTTAATCATCAATAAATCCTAAAATAACCTTTCATTCAACTGCTGCCTTATAAAAAAAAGTGATCTTTTCCTGTTTCAATTAGCAATTCTCACAGAGCCTTCAATACTAGGGCAAAATGAGACCATGTTATCAGTCACTTATTGTCCAATGAATATAAATGTGAACTGTGTCACTAACTAAAGGGCCAGATGATCACAGTATAGCCTGGGAAATTCAGAAGGCTTCTGAAAGACCACCAAATGTTTTAAGTTCAAGTAGAATGGATTCTTAATATGCCTTGGATTTTTCTCTGCAATGCTATAGAAAGTAGCTTCAGTACATTCTATAGTATGCTTGGTTATCGTGTAATTCCCCTGCAGAGGAAGTGAAAGAAAATCAGGGGCCACCCGCAGCTGTGAATAGGAAGACAAGTTGTCCGAATCCTTTCTGCTCTACAAGATTTACTCGCTTTACTGTTTTTTTAAGGAGTCAAAATTATTTTGGCAATTTTTTAAAAATTGAAATAGCTATCTATGAGTATAAATTTATTTTTTACAACACTGTTTTTAAAGTAGTGTTAACTCCTAATATATCATATGAAGCTGAAAGAAACTAAACAATGTGGCCTTAGAAAACCATTCCAAAATAAGTACAACTGGACATATCCAGGCCCAAAGCAAAATCTATTGAGCTCTTACCCATGCTTTCCCACCTTTTGATCTTAAACCACTCCAAGTTTGCAATCTGTACATCGTCCCTCTAGTCTCCAACCAGAAACTTTTAGATTCTTCACAACTATCTCTTCTTACAATCAACTACTTTAAAAATGCATGTTATGTTTGATATGTTTAGTTAAAGCTTTGTAAGAACCTTACTCCTTTTATGCCAAAATAAATTTAAAGGAGAAAACAGTAAATATAAAAATTCTGGGAGAAGTCAAAAAGTCAAAGTATTACAGGGCAACTTAAACAGTAATGTCATCAGGAGCTTGATTGGATACCACAACATTTTACAGAAAGTTTTCATATCCATTTCTTCAGTTAGCTGTCATCAGAAGCCCATGTAAATATCATCTTCAATAAACAGATAAGGAAACTAAAGCTTAGAAATACTGAGTGTTATCTCTGAGATCTTACACCTAATAGGTGGTAAATAAAGAGATGTGAAACCAGGTCTTACAAGTCTAGGTTTGGGGTATTTCCCTTTAGAAAGAAATCAGTCCACTGAAGTTAAATTTTATACTACTAGTCTGATTGCAATTGGGATGAATTATTTAATGTACCAGTAAACTACAGCAAAGACTGCAAAATAATTCTAAGAAAAGCTCAGTTACTAAAAAGATGCATAGTAGAGGTATATAGAGTAAAAATGTAGCCTCCTGTAGTATTTAAAATAAAAAAATGATAGATGTATTACATATTGCCAAGTAAACGGGAATCAGAAATGTCTCCATGTCCTATCTCCCTTCAACTGGCACAAATCTTTTCAACACCTGTTCCCCACATTTTGGGGAGAATACATGGAAAGAACCCATAAGTAGGGAACAGAAAACTAAATAAAAATAAAATTTTGATAAACCCCAATATGAATAGCTGAATGACACCCTAATGATTTCTATTCTATAACCTACAAAGCAGTTTTATGTTTTACATAGTAATCAATTATGAAACAGAAAACAAATTTAGAACCTCAAGACAATCTGTGACAGACAGGTATCCTTCAGGTTTTAAGTGCCAATGAAAATTTCACATATCCAGAAGAGGCTTTGTAACACAAGGACTTCACTCAGTCACCACATCCAACTGCTCATGGTATTTCAGCAATGTCTCCTTTAGTTGTGTGATTACCAGTATCCATTTACTCTGGTGAAATAATTAGAATCACCCTTTTTACTCACAAATGATCTGGGTTTGGCCTATAAATTCCTTGGTGACTCCATCTTTAAGCCTAGTGATTATCTTAGTACAGGGAGCTTGAGAGTCACTGAAACCAATTTCCTAGACCTCAGGGATGTTAAAAGCACAGTAAACTGGCATCTATCCATAGCTCCCTAACTATTCTCTAAACCTCCTGTCTCTCCCCTCTAACATACACACTTAGCCAAAATGACCTTTTGAGGATCGGCTCTGTGAAGTTCTAATGGGGTAACTACAGAAAGAAAAAGAAATGTTCTGTGGGTCCACTAAAGCCCAATTTGAAATAATAAGGTCTGACCATGGAAACCTGGAAAAACAAGAGAAGCAGACATGTCAAGTTAAAATCCTGCCATCACTGATAGCATAAGGGACCTTTTGTAGGCAAAGCTAAAAAGTGATCTGGTTAATACAGACATTGAGAATGAACAGTTCTTTCCAAACAGCTCTTGGCCCAGATGTCAGACCAAGCTCAAGAAGTACAGATGGGGGAACAAAGATCTTAATCAAGTCTCTTCTTTCTTTCTTTCTTCTTTCTTCTATCTATCTATCTATCTATCTATCTATCTATCTATCTATTTTCTCCTTTTCTACTTCAGGTTTCCCATCTAGACAATAAGGACTTTTGGACAGTATTTGTCAACCCTAACATTTTATATTTTACACATCTTCATAACACCAAAGAAAAAACCTAACATTTTAAAGCATTTGACAGAATGTTACCCCCAACTTATGTAATTAATGTAATAAAGTAAATCATGGACTCTTCCATACAATCAAAAAAAAAAAAACAGAATCCAAAACAAATGTTGTTGATGGGGAGGTAACAAAGAGGAAAAGACATCCCTATAAGGCACTCACACTTTTCTATGTGCAGTTAAAAGTTCTGGAGTAAAGTTAATGGAAAGTGACTCAACCTTTATGACTCATTAGAAAAATAAAAGCCAAAAAAGTCCAGTGGAGACTCCCCTGGTATTTGGTCATTGAGGAGCTGTATCAAGACTGGAAATGCTCATTACACACTAAACCTTCAAAGCTGAGGGGTAATTCAGCCTAGGTACTTCTGATAGAAGTTTCCAAGAGGAAAAAAAAAAAAGAAGAAGAAGAAGAAGTTTCCAAGAAGACAAAATAACATTTCCTTCATGCAAATGTCAGTAACACATTTGAAGAGAGTAATTAGCAATAAACTAAAAATCATAAGTAAACTTTTTCAAAAAGTTCAATCTGTTTACTCATGCACTTCACTCATGAAAGGCCACAGACCCTCACTCAGAGCTGGCATATGACATGCTCTTATTTTATATAAGGCTTCTATCTAGATAATCAATTTTGAAGTACCTAGAAATACATACAGAGTGTAAATTTTTTCTTCCTAAAAAAAATCAGGATATAAGTATATAATTTTAAAAGTGACTACATATAGAAAATACACTACCATAAGAGTTCAATCAGCAATAGTCCCCAACAACACCAACCTATTAAAGCTGTAACTGATGCTCATGGTGATAACTGAAGTATTCAGGATTGAGTTCCACATCAGACTCCTTGTATGGAGCCTGCTTCTCCCTCTGCCTGTGTCTCTGCCACACTCTCTCTCTGTCTCTCATGAATAAATAAATAAATAAATTATTTTGAAAAAAGGAAAAAAGTCAAATAAGGAAGTTTTTTTAAAGTTTCATCAAAAATGGTAAAAAAAAAAAACCCACTATTTCTTCCCATAAGGTACCAGATAATAAAAATTTTAAGCTTTGCTGGCATATGGTCCCTGCCACAATTACTCATCTCAGCCTTTGTAGCATGAAAGCAGCCACAGACAATATGTAAACAATGAGCATGTTTTGTTCCCATAAAACGTTACTTATAGAAATGAAATATGAATTTCATATGTCACTAATCTTTCTTCCTCTTTTTTTTTCAATTACTAAAAAAATATAAAACCTAGTCTCAGCTCACCTGCTGAATGAAAACAAGTGATAGGTGGGCTGCATTGGCCTATGGTCCATAGTGTACAGACCCCTATCTTAGTGGAACCATCAATTACTAGAGGGGGGAAAATGCTGCTTATTCTTGAACATTGATAGAGAACACTGCAAAAACTTGAGAAATTAGAATAGAGAGGATTCCTGCACTAGGGTGACCACAGTATATTGCAAATGTCCATTGTGTAAGTCCAAGTGTATAATCTGGGTATAAAAACTACAGACTCCTGGGACCATATCAAAGAGATTCAATGGTATCTAGTATGGCTAGGAATGTGTTTATAGTAAAACACCCAACATAAACAATCTAATGTTGTACCAAGGTTTAAAATCCACTGACACTTGCAAAATATTTATCTGACGTAAGACTTGACTCCACAATATATAAAGAACTCTCAGAATTCAATAAAAAGAAAATAGTCTAATTTTTAAAAAGGGAAGGCAAAAGCTTAGAACACATACTTCAACAAATACATAAGAATGGCAAATAAGCATAAGATAAGAGGCTTAACATCATTAGTCATTAGAGAAATGTAAACTAAAGCCACATATGTTATCATATACCTACTAAAATAGCTAAAAGGAAAAAAGGAAACAAAAAACACCCTGACAACGCAAACTGTGGGCATGGATGCAGAGCAATTGGACCTCACATACACTGCTGGTGGGAATGCAAAATGGTATAGCCACTTTGAAAAACAGTTTGGCAGTTTCTTATAAAGCTAAACATACACTCACCATATGACCCAGCAATCCCACCATAGGTGCTTAACCAAAAGAAATGAAACTTTTTTTCACCAAAAAAAACCCCTCTATATGCAAATGTCTAGAGTGACTTTATTTATAACCATGAAAAGTGAAAACAACCCAAATGTTCTTCAACAAGTGAATGGATAAGTAAACTGTGGTTCAGCCAAACACTGGAACTCAGAAATAAAAAGGAAGAGAATTACTAATATATACAACATAATATCAGATACATTATGCTAAGTGAAAGAAGCTAAACTCAACAAACTATTTTACTGTATGATCCAAAGACAGGGAGCCTTTTCCCTAAGATCAGGAACCAGACAGGGATGTCCACTCTCACCACTGCTATTCAACATAGTATTGGAAGTCCTAGCCTCAGCAATCAGACAACAAAAAGACATTAAAGGCATTCAAATTGGCAAAGGAGAAGTCAAACTCTCCCTCTTCGCCGATGACATGATACTCTACATAGAAAACCCAAAAGCCTCCACCCCAAGATTGCTAGAACTCATACAGCAATTTGGTAGCGTGGCAGGATACAAAATCAATGCCCAGAAGTCAGTGGCATTTCTATACACTAACAATGAGACTGAAGAAAGAGAAATTAAGGAGTCAATCCCATTTACAATTGCACCCAAAAGCATAAGATACCTAGGAATAAACCTAACCAAAGAGGTAAAGGATCTATACCCTAAAAACTATAGAACACTTCTGAAACAAATTGAGGAAGACACAAAGAGATGGAAAAATATTCCATGCTCATGGATTGGCAGAATTAATATTGTGAAAATGTCAATGCTACCCAGGGCAATTTACACGTTCAATGCAATCCCTATCAAAATACCATGGACTTTTTTCAGAGACTTAGAACAAATTATTTTAAGATTTGTGTGGAATCAGAAAAGACCCCGAATAGCCAGGGGAATTTTAAAAAAGAAAACCATAGCTGGGGGCATCACAATGCCAGATTTCAGGTTGTACTACAAAGCTGTGTTCATCAAGACAGTGTGGTACTGGCACAAAAACAGACACATAGACCAATGGAACAGAATAGAGAATCCAGAAATGGACCCTGAACTTTATGGTCAACTAATATTCGACAAAGGAGGAAAGACGATCCACTGGAAGAAAGACAGTCTCTTCAATAAATGGTGCTGGGAAAATTGGTCATCCACATGCAGAAGAATGAAACTAGACCACTCTCTTGCACCATACACAAAGATAAACTCAAAATGGATGAAAGATTTAAATGTGAGACAAGACTCCATCAAAATCCTAGAGGAGAACACAGGCAACACCCTTTTTGAACTTGGCCACAGTAACTTCTTGCAAGATACATCCACGAAAACAAAAGAAACAAAAGCAAAAATGAACTATTGGGACTTCATCAAGATAAGAAGCTTTTGCACAGCAAAGGATACAGTCAACAAAACTCAAAGACAACCTACAGAATGGGAGAAGATATTTGCAAATAACATATCAGATAAAGGGCTAGTTTCCAAAATCTATAAAGAACTTATTAAACTCAACACCAAAGAAACAAACAATCCAATCATGAAATGGGCAAAAGACATGAAGAGAAATCTCACAGAGGAAGACATAGACATGGCCAACATGCACATGAGAAAATGCTCTGCATCACTTGCCATCAGGGAAATACAAATCAAAACCACAATGAGATACCACCTCACACCAGTGAGAATGGGGAAAATTAATAAGGCAGGAAACAACAAATGTTGGAGAGGATGCGGAGAAAAGGGAACCCTCTTACACTGTTGGTGGGAATGTGAACTGGTGCAGCCACTCTGGAAAACTGTGTGGAGGTTCCTCAAAGAATTAAAAATAGACCTGCCCTACGACCCAGCAATTGCACTGTTAGGGATTTACACCGAAGATTCAGATGCAATGAAACGCCGGGGCACCTGCACCCCGATGTTTCTAGCAGCCATGTCCACAATAGCCAAACTGTGGAAGGAGCCTCGGTGCCCATCGAAAGATGAATGGATAAAGAAGATGTGGTTTATGTATACAATGGAATATTACTCAGCCATTAGAAACAACAAATACCCACCATTTGCTTCAACGTGGATGGAACTGGAGGGTATTATGCTGAGTGAAGTAAGTCAATCGGAGAAGGACAGTGTATGTTCTCACTCATTTGGGGAATATGAATAATAGTGAAGGGGAATATAAGGGAAGGGAGAAGAAATGTGTGGGAGATATCAGAAAGGGACACAGAACATAAAGACTTCTAACTCTGGGAAATGAACTAGGGGTGGTGGAAGGGGAGGAGGGCGGGGGGTGGGGGTGAATGGGTGACGGGCACGGAGGGGGACACTTGACGGGATGAGCACTGGGTGTTATTCTGTATGTTGGTAAATTGAACACCAATAAAAATTAATTTATAATAAAGAAAAACAAAGACAGGGCATTTTTCCAAAGGAAAAAACTTATAGTGGCCAAAAGCAAATCAATGGCTAGCTAGTGGGAGACAGGGAAAAAGAGTAGAGAAGTTTGGTGGTTATATAACTGTTCTGATCTGGATTGTTGCAATAATTACAAGACTATACATTTGTCAAAAACTTAGAACTGTAAATTAAGGATGAAATTTCACTGTACATAAATTATACCTCAATGAGTTTGACTAAAAAGAAAAAATACTAATATATAAACAAAACGGATTATAACTGGTTCTGGTTTATGAGAAACTTCTTAATGTTATGTCAATGTATGATTACCAACTATCATATGCATATGTACATACTTTATGTGGGTTTTTTCTTGTAAAATAAATGATGGCAAAATAAATGACTGTGTTTGCACACACGTTTGTCATGACTTCTAATGGTAATCTCTGAGAATTCTTTTGCACTGGTTTCTAAATTCAAACATCTGGGAATAAATGGTCTAAATAATCCCCAAGGTCCTTCTGAATATACAAACCAATTATCCTTTATAGGTCTTATTCAAGATCTAGGATATCCTAGTTCTACATTTTGAAGTACAGGACACCTTTAAGTGGGTCATCAGTTAAAAATATTAATTCAATAGATCTTCCACTAGCTACTTCTGAAACCGCAAATATAGCTATTATAGGTTTGTTTTTCCCCACGCTTCAGAGTGGTTCATTTTAAAAATATGCTCCTTTACTTAAGAAAACTAGGATTTCAAGCAGAGTTTACTAAAGCTTTGTGGTATCTATAAATGCTTTCTTTATAAGAGTATCACATAGCTTTTTGTCATTGACGCAAATTCACTCATCTCAATAACAACTCTTACTCCCTGACAAGGACTATGGAAAAACCATGGCCTGTAGCTTTCTTTGACTTTATCCCTCTATACATTTAAAGGGTCCAAGCCTTTAAACATTGGCCCCGTCAGTCAGGCTGACTATAGCAGAGAAGACATGATTATTATCTTTTTTTTTAGATATAACACTGATGCAGGAGTATACCCTCCTATAGTTCACCCAGTAATTCATTTGATGAATCAAAAATAAAACCTAAAAACAAAATCTTAGTTAAAAAGTTTTAAAACACGTTCAATGCAATCCCTATCAAAATACCATGGACTTTTTTCAGAGACTTAGAACAAATTATTTTAAGATTTGTGTGGAATCAGAAAAGACCCCGAATAGCCAGGGGAATTTTAAAAAAGAAAACCATAGCTGGGGGCATCACAATGCCAGATTTCAGGTTGTACTACAAAGCTGTGTTCATCAAGACAGTGTGGTACTGGCACAAAAACAGACACATAGACCAATGGAACAGAATAGAGAATCCAGAAATGGACCCTGAACTTTATGGTCAACTAATATTCGACAAAGGAGGAAAGACGATCCACTGGAAGAAAGACAGTCTCTTCAATAAATGGTGCTGGGAAAATTGGTCATCCACATGCAGAAGAATGAAACTAGACCACTCTCTTGCACCATACACAAAGATAAACTCAAAATGGATGAAAGATTTAAATGTGAGACAAGACTCCATCAAAATCCTAGAGGAGAACACAGGCAACACCCTTTTTGAACTTGGCCACAGTAACTTCTTGCAAGATACATCCACGAAAACAAAAGAAACAAAAGCAAAAATGAACTATTGGGACTTCATCAAGATAAGAAGCTTTTGCACAGCAAAGGATACAGTCAACAAAACTCAAAGACAACCTACAGAATGGGAGAAGATATTTGCAAATAACATATCAGATAAAGGGCTAGTTTCCAAAATCTATAAAGAACTTATTAAACTCAACACCAAAGAAACAAACAATCCAATCATGAAATGGGCAAAAGACATGAAGAGAAATCTCACAGAGGAAGACATAGACATGGCCAACATGCACATGAGAAAATGCTCTGCATCACTTGCCATCAGGGAAATACAAATCAAAACCACAATGAGATACCACCTCACACCAGTGAGAATGGGGAAAATTAATAAGGCAGGAAACAACAAATGTTGGAGAGGATGCGGAGAAAAGGGAACCCTCTTACACTGTTGGTGGGAATGTGAACTGGTGCAGCCACTCTGGAAAACTGTGTGGAGGTTCCTCAAAGAATTAAAAATAGACCTGCCCTACGACCCAGCAATTGCACTGTTAGGGATTTACCCCGAAGATTCAGATGCAATGAAACGCCGGGGCACCTGCACCCCGATGTTTCTAGCAGCCATGTCCACAATAGCCAAACTGTGGAAGGAGCCTCGGTGCCCATCGAAAGATGAATGGATAAAGAAGATGTGGTTTATGTATACAATGGAATATTACTCAGCCATTAGAAACAACAAATACCCACCATTTGCTTCAACGTGGATGGAACTGGAGGGTATTATGCTGAGTGAAGTAAGTCAATCGGAGAAGGACAGTGTATGTTCTCACTCATTTGGGGAATATGAATAATAGTGAAGGGGAATATAAGGGAAGGGAGAAGAAATGTGTGGGAGATATCAGAAAGGGACACAGAACATAAAGACTTCTAACTCTGGGAAATGAACTAGGGGTGGTGGAAGGGGAGGAGGGCGGGGGGTGGGGGTGAATGGGTGACGGGCACGGAGGGGGACACTTGACGGGATGAGCACTGGGTGTTATTCTGTATGTTGGTAAATTGAACACCAATAAAAATTAATTTATAATAAAGAAAAACAAAGACAGGGCATTTTTCCAAAGGAAAAAACTTATAGTGGCCAAAAGCAAATCAATGGCTAGCTAGTGGGAGACAGGGAAAAAGAGTAGAGAAGTTTGGTGGTTATATAACTGTTCTGATCTGGATTGTTGCAATAATTACAAGACTATACATTTGTCAAAAACTTAGAACTGTAAATTAAGGATGAAATTTCACTGTACATAAATTATACCTCAATGAGTTTGACTAAAAAGAAAAAATACTAATATATAAACAAAACGGATTATAACTGGTTCTGGTTTATGAGAAACTTCTTAATGTTATGTCAATGTATGATTACCAACTATCATATGCATATGTACATACTTTATGTGGGTTTTTTCTTGTAAAATAAATGATGGCAAAATAAATGACTGTGTTTGCACACACGTTTGTCATGACTTCTAATGGTAATCTCTGAGAATTCTTTTGCACTGGTTTCTAAATTCAAACATCTGGGAATAAATGGTCTAAATAATCCCCAAGGTCCTTCTGAATATACAAACCAATTATCCTTTATAGGTCTTATTCAAGATCTAGGATATCCTAGTTCTACATTTTGAAGTACAGGACACCTTTAAGTGGGTCATCAGTTAAAAATATTAATTCAATAGATCTTCCACTAGCTACTTCTGAAACCGCAAATATAGCTATTATAGGTTTGTTTTTCCCCACGCTTCAGAGTGGTTCATTTTAAAAATATGCTCCTTTACTTAAGAAAACTAGGATTTCAAGCAGAGTTTACTAAAGCTTTGTGGTATCTATAAATGCTTTCTTTATAAGAGTATCACATAGCTTTTTGTCATTGACGCAAATTCACTCATCTCAATAACAACTCTTACTCCCTGACAAGGACTATGGAAAAACCATGGCCTGTAGCTTTCTTTGACTTTATCCCTCTATACATTTAAAGGGTCCAAGCCTTTAAACATTGGCCCCGTCAGTCAGGCTGACTATAGCAGAGAAGACATGATTATTATCTTTTTTTTTAGATATAACACTGATGCAGGAGTATACCCTCCTATAGTTCACCCAGTAATTCATTTGATGAATCAAAAATAAAACCTAAAAACAAAATCTTAGTTAAAAAGTTTTAAAACACGTTCAATGCAATCCCTATCAAAATACCATGGACTTTTTTCAGAGACTTAGAACAAATTATTTTAAGATTTGTGTGGAATCAGAAAAGACCCCGAATAGCCAGGGGAATTTTAAAAAAGAAAACCATAGCTGGGGGCATCACAATGCCAGATTTCAGGTTGTACTACAAAGCTGTGTTCATCAAGACAGTGTGGTACTGGCACAAAAACAGACACATAGACCAATGGAACAGAATAGAGAATCCAGAAATGGACCCTGAACTTTATGGTCAACTAATATTCGACAAAGGAGGAAAGACGATCCACTGGAAGAAAGACAGTCTCTTCAATAAATGGTGCTGGGAAAATTGGTCATCCACATGCAGAAGAATGAAACTAGACCACTCTCTTGCACCATACACAAAGATAAACTCAAAATGGATGAAAGATTTAAATGTGAGACAAGACTCCATCAAAATCCTAGAGGAGAACACAGGCAACACCCTTTTTGAACTTGGCCACAGTAACTTCTTGCAAGATACATCCACGAAAACAAAAGAAACAAAAGCAAAAATGAACTATTGGGACTTCATCAAGATAAGAAGCTTTTGCACAGCAAAGGATACAGTCAACAAAACTCAAAGACAACCTACAGAATGGGAGAAGATATTTGCAAATAACATATCAGATAAAGGGCTAGTTTCCAAAATCTATAAAGAACTTATTAAACTCAACACCAAAGAAACAAACAATCCAATCATGAAATGGGCAAAAGACATGAAGAGAAATCTCACAGAGGAAGACATAGACATGGCCAACATGCACATGAGAAAATGCTCTGCATCACTTGCCATCAGGGAAATACAAATCAAAACCACAATGAGATACCACCTCACACCAGTGAGAATGGGGAAAATTAATAAGGCAGGAAACAACAAATGTTGGAGAGGATGCGGAGAAAAGGGAACCCTCTTACACTGTTGGTGGGAATGTGAACTGGTGCAGCCACTCTGGAAAACTGTGTGGAGGTTCCTCAAAGAATTAAAAATAGACCTGCCCTACGACCCAGCAATTGCACTGTTAGGGATTTACCCCGAAGATTCAGATGCAATGAAACGCCGGGGCACCTGCACCCCGATGTTTCTAGCAGCCATGTCCACAATAGCCAAACTGTGGAAGGAGCCTCGGTGCCCATCGAAAGATGAATGGATAAAGAAGATGTGGTTTATGTATACAATGGAATATTACTCAGCCATTAGAAACAACAAATACCCACCATTTGCTTCAACGTGGATGGAACTGGAGGGTATTATGCTGAGTGAAGTAAGTCAATCGGAGAAGGACAAACAGTGTATGTTCTCACTCATTTGGGGAATATGAATAATAGTGAAGGGGAATATAAGGGAAGGGAGAAGAAATGTGTGGGAGATATCAGAAAGGGACACAGAACATAAAGACTTCTAACTCTGGGAAATGAACTAGGGGTGGTGGAAGGGGAGGAGGGCGGGGGGTGGGGGTGAATGGGTGACGGGCACGGAGGGGGACACTTGACGGGATGAGCACTGGGTGTTATTCTGTATGTTGGTAAATTGAACACCAATAAAAATTAATTTATAAAAAAAAAAAAAGAATACTACTTACCAAAAAAAAAAAAAAAGTTTTAAAAAGCCTACATAAACTCATTAACATTCATATCAAACATTATCCCTAAAATAACTCTAAAACATCTGTGAAACTTTTGTCCATTATTTTCATTCCACTGTTGTAAACATAAGGCAGTATTAAGGAAACACGTTAGAAATTAATCTTATGTATCTACAGAATAATTTAAAAGAAAGGTGATGAGGGGAAGGGGGAAAAGGATGAGAAAGAGAGAAGGCAGGAGAGAAGGGAGAAAATGCGAGAGGAGGGGGAAGGTAAGTAAGGAGAGAATATCTGCAGCTTTAAGTGTTTCTAATTCTAGTCTCAATGTGCTAATTCCTAGCTACTCAACCTCAGCAGTTCCTGTAGCTCACTTCCCCATCCTGGCCCTCAGACTTTCATCTAGAAAATGAGGAGGTTGGCTTAGATTAGTGGTTTTTTTAGTGCTTTCTACTCTGAGATCCTTTGATTAAGTATCATTTAACTTTATGGTTTCACACATGGAAGAAGTTGCCCTTTAGGTACCTGTTAGTTAAAACAAAACAAAACAAAAAAACTCAATGACTTAAAAAATGCTTTATTTAAAAAAAGTCTTTATTTTACAAATGATAGCTATATCCATTTTTTTTTAATTCACTCATTCAAGAAAGTATTGCATCCATAAACTGGAAGAGTTTTTATTTCTCCTTCATGTGAGAGGCATTTTGGCTACAATATGAATTTAGAGGGTTCTTTACAGCAACTCCTTGAACTCTACACAATTGCTTCTCCACCACAGTGAATATCACATCCATGCACTACAGGGCATGTTTTATGATGGTACTACCCTTGCGCAACAGGTGGCACACAGTAGATAAACACTTTTTTAAAAAATATGCATCTAACATTCCTTCCAACTTGCAAACTGTGAGATAAGTGTATTAAACCTATTACTCAAATAAAAATCAAAACCACAAAAGAGCATTTATTGCGAGTTTTCACTAAAATTTTATTCTTAATAATGGTTATCTCCAAGGACAGAAGGAAGAGCATAACAATTCCTTTATATTTTTTCACTTGTTTATGTTATACTTACCTATATGGGATGATATCTATTTCTACGATGCACCAATGAGAAAATAAACATTAGGGGGATCCCTGGGTGGCTCAACGGTTTAGAGCCTGCCTTTGGCCTAGGGCATGATCCTGGAGACCAGGGATTGAGTTCCATATCAAGCTCCCCGCATGGAGCCTGTTTGTGTCTCTGCCTTTCTCTCTCTCTGTCTCTGTCTCTGTGTGTCTCTCAGGAATAAATAAATAAAATATTTTTAAAAAATAAAAAAAAGAAAATAAACATTAGAAAAAATATTAAAAGTTCTTATATAAAAAAATAAAAAATATGTATTTCTTTAAATAAATTTACTTTCTGGCATTGTGATCTGTGCCCCCCATGGTTAGAAGGCATTATCTCTGCCCCTTAAGAGCTTATACTCTGAGAAGGAATATAAAATAACATATTATCTATAATATATAATAATAATAATAATAATAATAATAATAATAAAATGATATACTTTGCCAGAGGTATGATTCCTGAACTAACAGGGAGCATTTAATAACACATTCATTCATTCACTCACATATGCAAATATTTGCTGAATACTTTATGGCTGAAAGACCTGAAGCCAGATGAGGGTAAAGAAAGATAAATAAAATATAAATCTCCCAATTCAAGGAGATAGAGCCATTGTCTCATTAAAAAAGAGTAACAAAAAAACCTGCTGTAGAATTCTGAAGCAAAGAGAAACTGTAGTTTGTCCTGGAGCCATGTGCTATACATCTATACATCTCACCTTCACTGCCTTCCCATTACACACCTCGTATGCTCACGACATGCTTTCGATCTCTGGGAATACTTGCTTAACTTAATGCATCAAACCTAATTTTGTACTCTTCTCCTTAAAATTCTGGATTTGTGCCATTAACTTAATTTACTTCATTATGCCACTACGGTGTCCTGGACCTAAAATGAATCAGTCCTTTGAGACATATTTCTGGAGATGTATTAAGATGTACTTATCTTCCACAAAAAAAAAAGAAAAAAAAGAAAAGAAAAGAAAAGAAAAGAAAAGAAAAGAAAAGAAAAGAGAAAAAAAAAGATTTTCTTTTAGAATAGCTAGTTGCTTTTACTTCAAGAAAAAAGTCACTAGGTGCATTTATTTCAGACACGTACATGAAACATAGATATAACCAACTTTGGAGATGGTGGAACTTTCCATATGAAGACTAGTACAAATACATAACAAAATGATTGCATTTCTTACTGTTGTAAAAGAAGAAAAAAGAAGGCTGGCCCTGGGAATTGACAGGAGGGTTTGTGTGTTGGGCTAAATGGCTAAAAGTGGGAAAATTCTAATTGCAAAGGAGTTGATAAAAGTTTAAAAGGGTATAGAAATGGCTTTGGTAGACAGGCTAATATTAGCTCTTAGACCAACATTTTAAGTGTCAAAACTTTGTGTCAGGAGTCCCTGATGGGGCCCAGCCCCTACATTTGTGCTCCCCAAGAATTCAGGTAATGATACTGGGGCCAGAGAGTCTTCACTGGGTCCACGGTCCGCACACATGCTCACCCCAGTGTTCAGAGAAGAGAGAGATTCAGATCCTTGGGTGTCTGTGAGCTCTGAGGACCCAGGACTGGCCCCTGCCCCAGTATGTCTTTCAGACTGGGGAGACCCAAGCAAAATTGTGACACCTTAGTTCTGCTGACTCTGGGCAGAGGTCTGGGGCCTGGGTTTCACAGGCATTCACAGGTAGGAGGAAGTCAGACAGCAGAATGACCACTGAGGAATGGGTACTCAGGGAATAAAATGTTTTGTGAAGACCTGAGATTCTTTTTTTTTTAAGTGATTTATTTATAAGTGTTAATTCAGATAAATCTACAATCTGTAAAAGTCTCATTTCCAATAGAAAATATGCACCAATAAAAATGGCAGGGATGAAAAAAATATGGGAGAAGGGGCAAGATTATGATGATAAGTGATGAATTAAGAAGTGATATGGGAATCTGACTGGAGAGGGAAAAAAGGAAAGTAAGGAGTCTGGACTATTTTGTCAGAAAGAAAATTCGGCAAAGACGTTACAATTGACCAAAAATCTAAATTTGTCAACTGAAGAAAAGCATTCATTCTAAGAGAAATATATTCCCAGCTCCGATCTAAACTAAGAAGCTTACAGAATACTGTTGGAACCTGAATACACCTTTGTCTAACATTCGAAAATTGCATGATGCCTTTGAGTCATACATCTACTGATCTAAAAAATACTGGGGATTATTTCAAATCTTGTTGGGTAGAAGCTCGAATGTTTCAGAAGAAATAAAGGACTATTCCTAAACATTGGCAAAGTATTTCCATTACAAAAAGTATGCCTGTGTCCCAAATATGTTTTTAAACCAGAAATAATGACGTGTGTGAACATTTAGCTAGACTTAATTCCTTTCACCTACATATCAACTCAAATGTGTCCTTTTGTCCCCTATTCTAAGAGATTTCCTAAGGTAACAATACTGCTGTAACTTTGGGTATTTTTTAAAGGTCTGGCCAAATTATGAATGTCTTTGACCACCCTAAAACTAAGTAAGCAAGCATTGGATTTTAACCTAGAAAAGAAAATTATATTAAAATATTCCCTGCTGTCAGCTGTTACCCATGACCTCTGTTGAGACGTTCACAACAGAGGTCACAGGGCTCCCCAACCCCTCCCAAAGAAAAGGCAGCGGGAAGCCACAGACACTGACTGCATTAATCTTAATCTGTATTGGAATCTACCCCATGACCCGAAATCATAATTCTATATAAATCCACCAAAATTTAGATCGAAAAGAGAAGTGGAAGAGACAGATTTTTAAAAACAGATCTTAAAAATCTATTCCAGGGTATTAAGCAATTTACCACTAAACTTCCTTTACAAGCTCTGTTGTAGTTTCAGTATTAAGAACAGTCTCAAATGTGTGTTTTACCCAAACAAGGGCATCAGCTTTCTTCTCTTTAAATTAGGGTTCAAAGACATTATTAGGGAGTAACTAGGCCATAATTAAGAGTTACATTAGAGAAAGATACATTTTATTAGACTTGAATACTTCCCAGATCAAAAACTACACCACCATTAGGGCGTTCCTGGCCCAATACTTCATTTCCTTTGAGTATCTTGGAATCAGAAAAGTCAGCTGCTCACAAAGACAATAATCTGACCACCTTCAAAATCAATCAACATTTAATTCTAACTTAATAAAAAAGCCACACCAAATTTTCGTACCACCTTACCATATCATGCAAACTGGACTGCCAAACACATGAGCAAAGTGAAAGCCAATTTGAATGTGTTAAAATTCCAGAGTCTAGCAATAGAAACATCTTGCATTTTTAGATGGAAAGTGTTTGTTGAACCCCTTGAGAAAGAATGTACTAGAATAAATCATTCCTGTTTTGGTTAGAGACCAGAAGACCTAAGAGTCATATAAATGCTAACACAGAAAGTGAGTTTCGAGTTTGTTCCAGGTCACTGACAGATACAAGGGGCTGGGTAAGATCACAGCACCACACGATTAATACTTTACCTGTTAAGGTTGTGTTTTAACTCCAGGGCTCATTCTACTCCTCACCCACCCCCAAGGAAGCACTACGCACTACCCAGGGTCACTTTTTCTTTAGAGACATTTATCCATAGCACACAGACATTTGTCCATAACACTGTACCCAAAAGGCTAAGGGCAACCAACCAGACAATCTCAGAGACTAGGTCTTTCAAAGTGTCTATCAGCTTTTCCTTCCACTCAGGCACCAGACCTGACACTGCTGTGACAACGACATTTACATGTGAATGCCTGAGTCTTCACCAAAGCCTTGCTGGAAATTGAAAGGTTGAAAGATCTCAGGCCTAAACTCTAATACCCTGCAGGAAAAATAGGACAAGCCTGGCCCCAAGAAAAATTCTACACAAAACCAGGGACTCTATCTTGTAGTGTTTGGAACTCTGGGAAAGAAAGCAGTCAAGCTTCCTTGGGATTTTGGCGTCGGTCTGAACACCCACAAGACCATCAGAATTAAATCAAGTTGTCAATGAAACATGCAGTTGCAAGAAAGCAAAAATTCTTATTTTCAATTCCACATTCCCAAGACAAGACACCCGGGGCCAAGATGTTCAGTTGAAACAAATGGCATTCACAACAAAGACAACCTTTGCAAGCTTGGATAGCACTCTGGGATTTCCACACTTCCTGGGGCCAAAGTGGAGCCAAAGATAACTAAAGGTTAAGGTGATCTAACACCACCCAAAATTCCAACAAAAAAATGCTAAATTTGGAGCAGCCGATCATGAGCAGGGGAGGGAAGTCAAAGGGCTACTTGCCAGTGGCTAAACCAGACCAGTACTCATCAACCACGATTTTCCAGGACATCAGTATAAAGAGCCTTTAAAAATCAAGGCCACCAGTCAGTCCCCTGTCCCCCCTTACCCCCTGCTTTCTCTAAGAAAATGCTTGCAGCAGCTTCCCATCAGCCTGCCCGCGCTGGGCAGTGCCAAGATGAAACTTTTAAACCTTGAGGGAGGTGGGAAAGTCAGCCAGCCAGACGCTGGGCTAGGAAAAGCGGAGAGAAGGAGGGAAAGAGTCAAGTTTCAAAACAAAGGCTCCACAAGGAACTGAACGTCAGCCCCTCCCCACTTCCTAGCCCTCACACCAGCAGCTAGGCTGGGCCTGGATTTTTCAGGACACAAATAAGTCAGATGTGCCCAGCCCTCGAACCTTCACCGAGGCTTGGCCTGTCACTAGAACATTTGCACAACCACTTGCCGCGGGTGGTGCTAGCCTGTCTCCCCCCACCTCCTGGCGAAGGGCGAGCCGGGCTCAGAACCGGGTGACTCGCCCGAGGTACCACAGTAGAGCCTCAAGTCAACCCCGTAACTGGCCAGGGCACCCGGGGCATCAGGGTCAGGGCACTCGAGGGGGCCGGGGATCCAGGGCCAGAGCACCTGGGTGGGGGGCGGGGAGTCAGGGTCAGGGCACCCGGGGGTGGGGAGGCAGGGTCAGGGCGCCCGAGGGGGCCAGTGAGCCAGGGTCAGGCACCCAAGGGGGCTGGGGAGCTGGGGTCAGGGCACCCAGGGAGCCAGAGCCAGGGCACCCGAGGGGACCGAAAGCCAGGGTCAGGGCACCCGGGGGGGGGCGAGGAACCAGGGTCAGGGCACGGGCGGGGGGGGGAAAGCCCGGGAACCAGGGCCAGGGCACCCAGGGGGGCCGGAGAGCCGGGGTCAGGGCACGAGGGGGGGGGGGCGGGGAGCCAGAGTCAGGGCACGGGGGGGGGACGGGGAGCCAGAGTCAGGGCAGGAGGGGGTGCGGGGAGCCGGGGTCAGGGCACCCAGGGGGGCCGGGGTCAGGGCACGAGGGGGGGGCGGGGAGCCAGAGTCAGGGCACGGGGGGGGGACGGGGAGCCAGAGTCAGGGCAGGAGGGGGTGCGGGGAGCCGGGGGGTCAGGGCACCCAGGGGGGCCGGGGAGCCGGGGTCAGGGCACGGGGGGCGGGGGGGGGGCCCGCGCGAGGGCCTCGGGGGCCCAAAGGGCGACGGCCCCGGCCGGCCGGAGCCAGGCTGGGGAGGGGGGCGCCCCCGCTCTTCGCCGCGGCCCCTACCTTCCTTGACTCCGGGCAGCTTGGACTGGTCGATGGTGACTTCAGCCATGTTGGGCCGGGGTCCCGGCCGCCCCTCGCCGCCCGCCCCTCGCCGCCCGCCGCCGGCCCCGAGCGCGGCCCCGCGGCACCAGCAGCCCCAGCAGCCCCAGCAGCCGCGGCACCGCCAGCAGCAGCAGCAGCAGCAGCAGCAGCGCCCGACGCGGCGCAAAGTCCGGCCGGCAGCGCGCGCCGACCTGGGGGAGGAGCGGCCGCCGCGGAAGCGCTGGCGACAAAGGCGGCGGGAGGGCCGTCCGGGCGCCCGGGCAGGCGGCCCCGCTGAGCCCGCCGCAGCCACCTGCTCCCGCGCCCCCCGCCCCCCGCCCGGATCGATACCCGATCCCCGAGCCCGGAAGTGGAGCCGGGCCGTCCCGTACGGAGGGAGAGAGGAGACAGAAAGGCGGGCGCGCGGGCCGGGCGCGGGGCGGGGCGGGCCTGTAACCGCGCCTGCGAACCCCGGGGAGGGGGGTGCGGGTCTGTAACCAGGCCTGCGAGCCCTGCGGAGGGGGGGTGCGGGTCGGTAACCCGGCCTGCGACCAGCTGGGGCTGCGGGTCTGTAACCGCGCCTGGGAGCCCCGGGGGTTGTGGGTCTGTAACCGGGCCTGCGAGCCGGGCGGGCTGCGGGTCTGTAACCGCACCTGCGACCAGCTAGGGGCTGTGGGTCTGTAACCGCGCCTGCGAGCCGGGCGGGCTGCGGGTCTGTAACCGCGCCTGGAAGCCCCGGGGGTTGTGGGTCTGTAACCTGGCCTGCGAGGCGCGGGGGGGGGGGGCTGCGGGTCTGTAACCGCGCCTGCGACCAGCTGGGGGCTGTGGGTCTGTAACCGGGCCTGCGAGCCGGGCGGGCTGCGGGTCTGTAACCGCGCCTGGAAGCCCCGGGGGTTGTGGGTCTGTAACCTGGCCTGCGAGGCGCGGGGGGGGGGGGCTGCGGGTCTGTAACCGCGCCTGCGACCAGCTGGGGGCTGTGGGTCTGTAACCGGGCCTGCGAGCCGCGGGGGCTGCGGGCCTGTAACCGGGCCTGCGAGCCCCGGGAGCACTGAGGTCCACGCGGCGGCCGCCTCCCCGCCGTCTCCTTTGTGCCGAGCGACGCCCCGGGGCTGCGGCCGCGAGGAGCCCCCGCCCCGGACCCCGCCGCCGTCCAGTCCGAGGGCTCCTGAAGGCCTCAACCAGGGCACGTGGGTCACCCAGAACAGAATCGGCCTCGCCGCCGGGGCTCTGGTTCCGGGGCTGGGATTTCCTGCTGCCTGGCTGTGTCTCAGGCATGCTTTGCCTCCGGGGATTAGAGGAAGGATAACATATGGACGTGGAAAACCTCTGATACAACCTACAGAGCTAGACAACAGCTGCTATGTGGGCCAGTTTACCGAGGAGAGCATTCGCCACCAGCTGGGGGGACTGAGTCATTCATTCATCAAAAACGCAGGACTGTCTACCAACTGTAGAATTAGGTACTCGGGGGTGATAAAACGTGTCTCAGACATTGTCTTACAGCACATCACATACTGGGCTATAATTGTGACATTTTCATCTCTCAAATATAGACATCCTGTCTGTATCTCCTGGCAACGCAATTCTCCCTCCTTTTGGGACACTGTCCTCAGCAGTGGGCTCCTCTCCGGAGCTCGCGCGATCATAGAACCTCCCTCCCACCACCACCACCACCACCACCACCACCTACGCGTGTTCATCCAAGGATGGGTGTGTGAACGAGATAGGTCAAGCAGAGTACTCCCCCAAGATTATAGCTTAAAGAGGGGCAGGTACTTTGTGTTCCCTACGGGGAGGCTTTGCCCTCAGCAGTCAACAGTGAAACCAAACTTCCAACAGAGCAAAGGTAAGAGGAAGAGAGAAACAGGGCATGTCCTGATACCACAATAGCAAGCCAGGTCCCTGGAATAGCTGGGATGCTTGCAGCTCCTGGATTCTGGGATCTCCCTCCAACATCCTCTCAAATTCAAGCTGGTAATTTTACTCTCTTAAGGTTGTAAAAATGGATTTTCTTTCATTTATAACTCAGTCTCAGCACAACAGGCCACAGGGAAGAGGTTTTATTTGGACTGGACATTAAAAAATAGATGTAGGTTAGCAAACCTTTAGGAGAAGACTTTCTAGACTAGAAGGTGATGAACTATGGCTCACAGGCCAAATCCAGGCACTGGGTTTTTTGGGTTTTTTTTAATTAATTAATTTAGGGGGAGAGAGAGAGAAGGGTAGGAACAGGCAGGGGAAGAGGGAGAAAGAGAATCCCAAGCAGGCTCCCAGTGCATAGCCCAACACAGAGCTGGATCCCATACCCCGAGATCATGATCTGAGCTAAAATCAAGTCAGGCCAACCGAGTGACCCAAGTGCCCCAGCCCACTAGATTTTAATGACTACATTTTATACGCTTAAATGGTTACATTTTAAGTGGTTGCATAAATACAATGTAATATTTTCAATTTTGTCTCTCAGGTCCCAAATCTAAAATATTTACTATTCGACCCTTTTCAGAAAAAGTTTGTCAACTAGTACTAGGCAGAAAGAGCACTCAGTAAGCCAAATGGTTGAATAGGAAGGTGATACTATTAGGAAGGTAGTGTTATAGTGATTTTTAAGTTTCTTGCCTTCTGACTTTTTAAAAAAAAATTATGGTCATAGAGAATATTTATAATAGATATTTTCAGTTTTCCTCTCCAAATCCACTGCCTCTACTTCTCTCCATGCTCTGCCTGGGAGCTGACATTTATGAATGTATCACCGGAACCTCCTTGCCTTGTGATTCCTGTTGAGTTGGACCAATGGGAAGCATTATCAGAAGATCAAAAGAAGGAAGGAGAGAAATATCAGCCTGTGAATTACCCTCTTCTCACCTTTGTATTAGGCCAAAATTTTGGCCCTGCCCTGGCCTTCTAATTACAATGCCTGTTCAAAGACTCTTTTCCATGGCTATAGCTCTTCTTAGGTCTCTAATAATACCATTTCCTACCAGTGCCCCTTCAGGTGTAGGGTTGTACCACTTTGCTTGGTCCTTGAACCATTCCCACACCTCTGTAATCATCCTTCATTATATTCTTTTCAATTAAAGCATTTTGCATGCTGCTTCTGTTTTCTGCCTAGACTCTGACTGATAGGATAAATAAGAAATGCCAAAAGGTCGCCGCTTTGTTTTCCTTAACAACACCCATATTTCTGTCCTGGAGAAAAAATATATTCAAAGTCATGTCTATTGTTTAGGGCATCAGCTGCCTTCAACAGAAAAAGTAATGAAAAGTGACCAGAAGCCCCTTTCAGTTGCTGGACCAGATAACATGAAAATCCTCCCCAAAATCAGGCTATCCTTCCCTATCCCCACCCTTACTCTATATCTACCCCCCCAACCTGAGCAATTAGAGCTCAGAGTTATAGGATCAGCACTTTCCAGCACAGGACTGAAATGTCTAAATATCTTTTGATTATTTAAAAGAAAATGGAATGTATAGTGAATTCCTATATCTAGTTTATGTATTTTAATGTCCTGAAATGTCAGTTTTGCAGTAAGAAGATTCAAAAGATACCTCCCAGAGGAGGTACAAATCCCCAATTTTAAGCAGATCTCAAACAAGCATTCCAGGGCTAAATCGTAACTCAAATGCCACAGGGAGAAATAAGGATTTATTTATAAGATACTATCAAACCACTAATTGAGTAGATTATTATAAATGAGAGTTATATGGCACATTTTCTACATGAAGAGGGTTAATTTGGGAATAACAAAACACGTGGATTGGAAGGGGGAGAGTATGGCCATAAGAAGTCAAATCAGAGAACTAAAATATTCAAGAGACAGCCAAGTGGTACTAGATGGCGAACTCCATAAGGTCAGGGATTTTTCACCTGTTTTACTATCCTTAATACTTAGAGCAATGCCTGGCACAAAAGGGGCACTCAATAAATGCTTGTTAGATAAATAATGAATATAGCTATCCAATTATAAAAATCCCAAATTAAAAGAAGGCTAAAGGGAAAGCAATATGGTCAAATGAATAAGTCACACTGGACCTTGATAAGGCAAGAAAGGGGACCCACGATGTTACCCATGCTCCTAGAAAGACCCCTTCCTTTTCTTGGCACCCAGTGCTTTCTAGAAACTTCACCACCACAGTCAACCTAAGAAAGAAGTTCCCCCCCCAAAAAAAATAGGCCATAATTAGAGCTAATTATGCAACTTCCACTAAGTAGACATTGTTAGTCTGCTGGGGCTGTCTTAACGAAACACCACACCCAGAGTGTTTTAAACAAATTTATTTCTCACAGTTCTGGAGATTAGAAATCCAAGAGCAAGGTTTTGGCACATTTAGTGTTTTCTGAGGCCTCTCTCCTTGGCTTGCAGATGGCCACCTTCTCACTAAAGCCTAGCTGTCACCTGGGAACATTGTTTTTCCAGCAGCCCTCAACAATTAATGGGTTTCTTCTCGAATGCTCTATACCCCATTGGGCTTGGGGGTGCTACGGTTGTATTCTTTTTTATCTTATTGCCTCTCCTAGAACATACTTATCCCCTATTCTTAAATATATCTAGTGTCTCTGAAGCTCATACCCTCAGAATCCCTACATCTCCTGTGGTAGTTATTTACATACCCTTGGGTAACTTCTTGTTCCTTCAAGATGATAGCTTCTTTCTCATTGTGTCCATCATCTGTAACTTGGTGATTTCAATGTCTACATAGACAGTCCACCTCTCTTTTCTTGGCTTCCTTATGCCCAGTGATCTTATTACCCCACCCCATCTCCACCAAAAAGTCCCAGGGTCATTAACTAGAATTTGGCATTACTAGAGAATGTGCTCCCTCATCAATCTTGAACACCTCATTCTCCACCTACCGTTTCTATCTCTGCAACTCACTCCTACTAATACCCCAACTCCAACAATTCTCCAACAGCAGCAGAACCGATCATCTCTTTGTCCTGCCACCTCGGTACTGATTCTCACTTCTCCCTATATCCCTACTTCTTTTTTAACTAGCCTATGGCCTATTTTGTAATCACTCCCTGCAAGATACTCTCACTTCCCTTACCTCTGGTTTCCTTTTCCCTACTTGCATGGCAATATCCCAGCCATGGCTAATTGACTATAAATTCTGCATATTGCCCAGACCAATTTATTTCCTATTCCATTAGACATTATTTGCACATCTTCTTCCCTTCTACCTATATAGTCCCTCACCTCTCTCTACTCTTAGTTTCTTAGACTATTAAGAAAATAAAAATCATTGAAAAGAGGACTTCCAACCTCACCCTTTCCAAATCAATCAGTCCACCTGTCTATTTCTCTATATAAGACTAACATCTTCATTGTGGACTGGATCCTTGGGTGATTTTCAAAAAAAATTATAAACAGGATGGCAGAAATACAAACATGGCAACAGAGCAAGTTGTGGATCTTCCCCCTGTTCCAGCTGTTGCCCCTCTGTTTCTGGATGATGAGAAGACCTAGAGAGTTCCAAAGAAAAGAGATGTGGTGTCAGTGGAGGTAGGGGTAATAAGGGGGCTCAAGACAGCACTAAAACATAAGCCAGCCTGAAAGTGTTACTATTTTAGCAACCATTATGTCTGTGGTTATTCACATCTGCTGAATATCAGTGGGTTTTTTTAATTTTTTATTTGAGTTCAATTTGCCAACATTTAGCATAATACCCAGTGCTCATCCCACCAAGTGCCCCCCTCAGTGCCCATCACCAAGTCACCCCAATCCCCCACCCACCTCCCTTTACACTACCCCTTGTTCATTTCACAGTTAGGTGTCTCTCATGTTTTGTCACCCTCACTGATATTTTCACTCATTTTCTCTCCTTTCCCTTTATTCCCTTTCACTAATTTTTATATTCCCCAATGAATGAAACTATATAATGTTTGTCCTTCTCTGATTGACTTACTTCACTCAGCATAATACCCTCCAGGTCCCTCCACGTCGAAGCAAATGGTGGGTATTTGTCATTTCTAATGGCTGAGGAATATTCCATTGTATACATAGACCACATCTTCTTTATCCATTCATCTTTCGATGGGCACCGAGGCTCCTTCCACAGTTTGGCTATTGTGGACATTGCTGCTAGAAACATCGGGGTGCAGGTGTCCCGGCGTTTCATTGCATCTGCATCTTTGGTGTAAATGCCCAGCAGTGCAATTGCTGGGTCGTAGGGCAGGTCTATTTTTAACTCTTTGAGGAACCTCCACACAGTTTTCCAGAGTGGCTGCACCAGTTCACATTCCCACCAACAGTGCAGGAGGGTTCCCCTTTCTCCACATCCTCTCCAACATTTGTGGTTTCCTGCCTTGTTAATTTTCCCCATTCTCACTGGTGTGAGGTGGTATCTCATTGTGGTTTTGATTTGTATTTCCCTGATGGCAAGTGATGCAGAGCATTTTCTCATGTGTGTGTTGGCCATGTCTATGTCTTCCTCTGTGAGATTTCTGTTCATGTCTTTTGCCCATTTCATGATCGGATTGTTTGAGTCTTTAGTGTTGAGTTTAATAAGTTCTTTTTTTTAATATTTATTTATTTATTTATGATAGACATAGAGAGAGAGACAGAGAGGCAGAGACACAGGCGGAGGGAGAAGCAGGCTCCATGCTTGGAGCCCGATGCAGAACTTGATCCTGAGACTCCAGGATCACACCCTGGGCCAAAGGCAGGCGCCAAACCACTGAACCACCCAGATCTTCGATACTAGCCCTTTATCTGATAGGTCATTTGTGAATATCTTCTCCCATTCTGTAGGTTGTCTTTTAGTTTTGTTGACTGTTTCTTTTGCTGTGCAGAAGCTTTTTATCTTGATGAAGTCCCAATAGTTCATTTTTGTTTTTGTTTCCTTTGACTTCATAGCTGTATCTTGCAAGAGGTTGCTGTGGCCAAGTTCAAAAAGGGTGTTGCCTGTGTTCTCCTTTAGGGTTTTGATGGATTCTTGTCTCTGTTTTAGATCTTTCATCCATTTTGAGTTTATCTTTGTGTATGGTGCAAGAGAGTGGTCTAGTTTCATTCTTCTGCATGTGGCTGTCCAATTTTCCCAGCACCATTTATTGAAGAGACTGTCTTTCCTCCAATGGATAGTCTTTCCTGCTTTGTCAAATATTAGTTAACCATAGAATTGAGGGTCCACTTCTGGGTTCTCTATTCTGTTCCACTGATCTGTGTGTCTGTTTTTGTGCCAGTACCACACTGTCTTGATGACCACAGCTTTGTAGTACAACCTGAAATCTGGCATTGTTATGCCCCCAGCTCTGGTTTTCTTTTTCAATATTCCCCTGGCTATTCGGGGTCTTTTCTGATTCCACACAAATCTTAAGATGATATCTTCCAACTCTGAAGAAAGTCCATGGTATTTTGATAGGGATTGCGTTAAATGTGTAAATTGCCCTGGGTAACATTGACATTTTCACAATATTAATTCTTCCAATCTGTGAGCATGGAATATTTTTCCATCTCTTTGTGTCTTCCTCAATTTCTTTCAGAAGTGTTCTGTAGTTTTTAGGGTATCGATTCTTAACCTCTTTGGTTAGGTTTATCCTAGGCATCTTATGCTTTTGGATGCATTTGTAAATGGGATTGACTCCTTAATTTCTCTTTCTTCAGTCTCATTGTTAGTGTATAGAAATGCCACTGATTTCTGGGCATTGATTTTGTATCCTGCCACATTGCCGAATTGCTGAATGAGTTCTAGCAATCTTGGGGTGGAGTCTTTTGGGTTTTCTAGGTACAGTATCATGTCATCTGCGAAGAGGGAGAGTTTGACTTCTTCTTTGCCAATTTTAATGCCTTTTATTTATTTTTGTTGCCTGATTGCTGAGGCTAGGATTTATATTACTATGTTGAATAGCTGTGGTGAGAGTCGACATCCCTGTCTTGATCCTGATCTTAGGGGAAAGGCTCCCAGTGTTTCCCCATTGAGAATGATATTTACTGTGGGCTTTTCGTAGACGGCTTTTAAGATGCTGAGGAATGTTCTCTCTATCCCTACACTCTGAAGAGTTTTGGTCAGGAATAGATGCTGTATTTTGTCAAATGCTTTCTCTGCATCTATTGAGAGGATCATATGGTTCTTGATTTTTCTCTTGTTGATATGATCAATCACATTGATTGCTTTACGAGTGTTGAACCAGCCTTGCATACCAGGAATAAATCCCACTTGGTTATGGTGAATAATCTTCTTAATGTACTGTTGGATCCTATTGGCCAGTATCTGGTTGAGAATTTTTGCATCCATGTTCATCAGGGATATTGGTCTATAATTTTCCTTTTAGGTGGGGTCTTTGTCTGGTTTTGGAATTAAGGTGATGCTGGCCTCATAGAACGAGTTTGGAAGTACTCCATCTCTTTCTATTTTTCCAAACAGCTTTAGCAGAATAGGTATGGTTTCTTCTTTAAATGTTTGATAGAATTCCCTTGGGAAGCCATCTGGCCCTGGACTTTTGTGTCTTAGGAGGTTTTTGATGACTGCTTCAATTTCTTTCCTGGTTATTGGCCTGTTCAGGTTTTCTATTTCTTCTTGTTCCAGTTTTGGTAGTTTGTGGTTTCCAGAAATGCGTCCATTTCTTCTAGATTGCCTAATTTATTGGCGTATAGCTGCTTATAATAAGTTTTTAAAATCGTTTGTATTTCCTTGGTACTGGTGGTGATCTCTCCTTTCTCACTCATGATTTTATTAGTTTGAGTCTTTTCTCTCTTCTTTTTAATAAGGCTGGCTAATGGTTTATCTATCTTATTAATTCTTTCAAAGAGCCAACTCCTGGTTTTGTTGATCTGTTCCATAGTTCTTCTGGTCTCTATTTCACTGAGTTCTGCTCGAATCTTTATTAACTGTCTTCTTTTGCTGGGTGAAGGTTTCATTTGATATTCCTTCTCCAGCTCCTTTAGGTGCAAGGTTAGCTTTTGCATTTGAGTTCTTTCCAGTTTTTGGATGGATGCTTGTATTGCGATGTATTTCCCCCTCAGGACTGCTTTTGCTGTATCCCAAAGATTTTGAACGGTTGTATCTTTATTCTCATTAGTTTCCATGAATCTTTTTAATTCTTCTCTAATTTCCTGGTTGACCATTTTATCTTTTAGCAGGATGGTCCTTAACCTCCACATGTTTGAAATCCCTCCAAACTTCTTCTTGTGGTTTAGTTCTAGTTTCAAAGCATCATGCTCTGAAAATATGCAGGGTACGATCCCAATCTTTTGGTATTGGTTAAGACCTGATTTGTGACCCAGCATGTGGTCTATTCTGGAGAAAGTTCCATGTGCACTTGAGAAGAATGTGTATTCAGTTGCGTTTGGATGTAAAGTTCTGTAAATATCTGTGAAATCCATCTGGTCAAGTGTATCATTTAATGCTCTTGTTTCTTTGGAGAGGTTGTATTTAGAAGATCTATCAATTGTAGCAAGTGCCATATTCAAGTCTCCAAGTATAAGTGTTTTATTATCTAAATATGTCTTAACTTTGATTATTAATTAATTGATCTACTTGGCAGCTCCCACATTTGGGGCATAAATATTGATGATTGTTAGGTCTTCTGGTTGGATAGATCCTTTAAGTATGATATAGTATCCCTCTTCATCTCTTACTGCAGTCTTTGGGATAAACTTTAATTTATCTAATATGGGGATGGCTACCCCTGCTTTCTTTTGAGAACCACTTGAATGGTAAATGGTTCTCCAACCTTTTATTTTCAGGCTGTAGGTGTCCTTAGGTCTAAAATAAGTATCTTGTAGACAGCAAATAGATGGGTCTTGCTTTTTTATCCAGTCTGAAACCCTGCACTTTTTAATGGGATCATTAAGCCCATTCAGTTCAGAGTTACTACTGAAAGATATGAATTTAGTGTCATCATGATACCTATTCAGTCCCTGTTTTTGTGGATTATTTCCTTGGACTTCCTCTTTCTTTTACAGTCCCCCTTAACATTTCTTGCAGAGCTGGTTTGGTGGTCACATATTCTTTCAGTTTCTGCCTATCTTGGAAGCTCTTTATCTTTCCTTCTACTTTGAATGAGAGCCTTGCTGGATGGAGTATTCTTGGCTGCATGTTCTTCTCATTTAGGACCCTGAATATATCCTGCCAGCCCTTTTCTGACCTGCCAGGTCTCTGTGGAGAGGTCTCCTGTTAACCTAATACTTCTCCCCATCAAGGTTAGAGATCTCTTGTCTCTTGCTGTTGTAAGGATCTTCTCTTTATCTTTGGAATTTGCAAGTTTCACTATTAAATATTGAGGTGTTGAGCAGTTTTTATTGATTTTAGGGGGTGATCTCTCTATTTCCTGGATCTGAATGCTTGCTTCCCTTCCCCAGCTAGGGAAGTTCTCAGCTATGATTTGTTCAAATACACTTTCTGGTCCTCTGTCCCTTTCAGCACCCTCGAGAACCCCAATTAAACAAAGATTTTTCCTTCTGAGGCTGTCATTTATTTCTCTTAACCTCTCTTAACCTCATGATCTTTTAATTGTTTTTCTCTTTTTTCCTCAGCTTCCTTCCTTGCCATAAACTTGTCTTCTGTGTTGCTCACTCGTTCTTCTACCTTGTTAACCCTTGTTGTTAGGACTTCTAGTTTGGATTGCATCTCATTTAATTGATTTTTAATTTCTGCCTGATCAGATTTAAATTCTGCAGTCATGAAGTCTCTTGAATCCTATATGCTTTTTTGTAGAGCCACCAGTAGCTTTATAATTGTGCTTCTGAATTGGCTTTCTGACATGGAATTGTAATCCAAATTTTGTAACTCTGTGGGAGGGAGGACTGTTTCTGATTCTTTCTTTTGTGTTGAGGTTTTCCTTCTAGTCATTTTGCTCAGTGCAGAGTGGCTAAAAACAAGTTGTACTTGATAGAAGCGCAAACTCTTCTCACTATAGCATTCCAGCTGTTCTCTCTTTAAATCTCAGGCCGAGGGGATCCCTGGGTGGCGCAGAGGTTTGGCGCCTGCCTTTGGCCCAGGGCGCGATCCTGGAGACCCGGGATCGAATCCCACGTCGGGCTCCCGGTGCATGGAGCCTGCTTCTCCCTCCTCCTGTGTCTCTGCCTCTCTCTCTCTCTCTCTGTGACTATCATAAATAAATAAAAAATATAAAAATATAAAAAAATAAATCTCAGGCCGAATTCGTAGGTTTTCAGGATGATTTGAAAGTTATCTAGGTAAGTTGGTGGGGACAGGTGACTTGGGGTCCCTACTCTTCCACCATCTTGGCCCACCTCCCCTGAAATCAGTTGTAATTAGGTCCTATTCTCTTACTGTTTCAAGGATATTACTCCCAAACAGTAATCATTTTTCCTCTCTGGTAAATATTTTCCAACAACATTTGAACATGCTATAATTCTTACACCTTAACAAAAACTTCCTTTGACCTAAAATTCCCCTCTATCAATTACTACATTTTTCTGCACGTTTATAGCGAACTTCTTTGAAATGTTCATCTATTCCCATGATCTCCTCTTGCTACTTCCTCATCCTTTCTTGAACCCATTCCAATTATATTTTTTAGGCCCACCATTCCAAAAAAAAATTTATTACACAAATAATAACCTTCATGTTGTCAAATCCTGAGCTCAGTTTTCAGCCCTTCTCTAATCAACCTATTGTTACTTTTAAATAAATATGATCCAACCTTCTTTCTTCAAATGTTTTTTTTTTCCATTTTGTTTCTTGAGTTTGTTTTGTTTGTTTGTTTTCGTTTTGTTTTTCTTTTTTGGGGAGGGAGGGGGGATTATTTATTTTCTGCCAAAGTCTTTTTCACTTAACTGATCTCTATTCCTGGAAAGCCCCTACCCTTGTCCCATCATCTGACAAATAACTGCAAGATGTGCTTCTCCATTTTTATTCATATATCTGCTGAAATATCATTTTCTCAGAGAGACCTCCCTGACTTTATCTAAAATGGTAATCTAATCCTTGTCATTCCGTATCTTGCTCACTCTTCTATTTTTCTCTCCAAGTCAATTATTTCTGCAGATATTACATGTTTAAATGTGTATTCATTGTGTCCATCCAAACTACCAGGAGGAGTGGAACTTTGTCTATGCGAATCACTACTGTATCCATAGTACTTAGAATAGTGTTGGCACACAGTATCTGCTCATAAAATATGTGTTGAATAAATCATTGGATAAAGTATTTGGTAAAGAATTATTAAAGGAAATCATTTTTACTAGGCTGATCAAACAATATCTTTTAAAAAGTAAAGTTTTTTTTTAATTTTTACTTTTTTGAGAGAGACCATTTGCACACAAGTGAGGGGGGAGCAGAGGGAGAATGAGAAGCAAAAGCTGACTCCATGCCAAACAGGGAGCCCATGATGTGGGGCTCAATCCTAGGGCCCTGAGATCATAACCTGAACCGAAGGCCGAAGCTTAACCAATGGAGCCACCCAGGAAGCCCTAAAAAGTAACTTTTTTTTTAAAGTGTGTTTTTCAGAAATGAGTTTTAAGAAAAAGCCAAGACCTTAATAGATAGCAGACATAATTAAATTTTTTTAAAGAAACAACTGGTAAAAGAAATATCACCTTGCAAAGAGGAATCTTTAGCTTATACCATCTTCTCCTGAAGCCTATGTTTGTTTTAAAGGCCTTTTATTTATTCCAGATAAATTTATTTATTCCATAAATTCCAATGTGGAAAAAAAGAAAAAAAAATGATGGACACCACTGTCATTTGGGAGGTATTTCTATGGCTGCCATGAGAGTGTAGGCAAAGAACATTGTTGAAGAAAGTGAGTCTATAGGGAGCCAGGGCAAGAGAATCTCATCCATAAGACTTGTCAGGGGCTAGGGTAGGATCCAACAGTTTTTACATCCAGTGATATTAAACACACTGGCACAAGTGCTGATTAGTGCAAGGAGCATACCATAAGGAGAAGCATGAACTAACACCACCAATGCAAGTTTCAATAGAATGAGCTATGTAAAAGGTGCATAACCTCTGGGCTCAGTATGCTAGAATTATTATGCTAGGCTTCACAAATTCATATTCATATCAACAATTACAATGCTGACTTCATAAACTATAAATCTCTCAAAAGCATATTTCTTTTTTTAAAGGTTTTATTTATTTATTCATGAGAGACAGAGAAAGAGAGGGAGAGACAGAGACACAGGCAGAGGGAGAAGCAGGCTCCATGCAGGGAGCCTGACGTGGGACTCGATCCCGGGACTCCGGGATCAGGCTCTGGGCTAAAGGCGGCGCTAAACCACTGAGCCACCCGGGTTGCCCCTCAAAAGCATATTTCTATATTTTTAATGAACACAATACAGTTGTGATGAATTTATTTACAATTTGTGAAAATCAGTGAAAAGAAACCTCACTAAAATACAATGGGAGTGCCAGGAGGGGGAGCACAAAAAGGGGAAACCCATCATTCAAATCTCAATTATAGGAAGAATCGTCAATTACAGACCCCAAAAGAAGCATAATCAACAAGAGTCATCAGTTACAGGCCCCAACAGGGAAAGATGCACATTGCATCTCTGACAAGAAAATCAACTACCCTTGCAAGTCAGCCAATGAGAAACCATCATTACCCTGAACTCTTGACTTTTTTCAATAGACTTTCATTTAAAACAACCCCTCCCAACTTCCTTCTTCTCCATGAAATAACATTCACCTCGTTTGTTTGTGGGACCCGGCCTGTGGTTTTTCCACAATTTGTATGTTCCAAATTGTAATTCCCTGCTACTCCTGAATAAACCATTTGCTGATAAAATATTTTTTATGTTAACAAAGTAATCACTAAGATCAGCATAACTTTTTATAACTATGTGTGTTTTTTTCAACCAAAGGTTAACGACAACAACAGAACATTTAGTATGGAGAAAGGTTTTGATTAAAAGGAGAGCTTCAACTCAGAAAAGACTGGAATCTACCTTTAAAGGATGAACTACACTATCCATTTTTCTGCAGGAGATTCATAATTTAGGAAGCTTTTTCTACATGTGATTTTCCCCAGGATATCTGTAACTGGAAGGGCAGGGCTATAAATTCAAATTGGGAGAAGGAGAAAGGATGAATCTGTGCAGCTTAAGGCATCAGCAATGAAATGGCCTTAGCAGATTCTTGGGTAAACGTATCAAGGGAATCACTGTCTCTAACACATTTGTGAATTTCCTCAATATTCAGCGTGGCTCTATGTGGAGAATGGTTGATGTATAAAACGAGTTCAGTGCTAGAGAAAACTATACCGACAGTATAAACATGTGAATGACAAGAATACATATCAATACATATCAATTATGGTGGCTATCTCTGAGGGAAAGAAGTAGGGAAGGTGAGGAAACTGTGTCATAGGTTGTATCTGCAAGAGTGACCACAGCATCTTTTCCTGTCACATATGCCCTCCTGCAAAATGACATGGTAGTCCCTATCAAGGTGTGGAGTCTAGGGGATCCCTGGGTGGCTCAGTGGTTTGACACATGCCTTCGGCCCAGGGCATGATCCTGGAGTTCCTAGATCGAGTCACACATTGGGCTTCCTGCGTGGGGCCTGCTTCTCCCTCTACCTCTCTCTGCCTCTCTCTCTCTCTCTCTCTCTCTCTCTCTCTCTCTGTGTGTGTGTGTGTGTGTGTGTCTGTGTCTCATGAATAAATAAAGTCTTTAAAAACAAAAGGGATGGAATCTAATTCTCCTCTGATTGAATCTTGGCTGGACCTGTGATGACATTCATCAATAAAATGCAACAGAAATAACACTCTAAGACTTCTAAGTCTTGGCACTAAGGCAACTTCTGCTTTTATGCTCTGAAAAAAGTCAGTGGACTGGTAAGAAATCTGACGGTCCTAATATATGTTGTCAGAAACTCAGCTACTTATATAGAGAGGCTATGTGAGGGGGAATAAAGATGCCCAGCCAACATCTCTAGTGACAGGTAACCCCAAGATGTTTGCCAAGCATTTTCTTCAAAATCAGTAGAGACATTTCAGGTAAAGCCATGTGGGACCATGTCCTCACTGATCTTGCCCAGTTTATAGAATATTAAACAAATAAATGAATGTTATTGTTTAAAGCTAATAAGCTTTAGCTAGAGTGGTATACTATGCATCCATAGGTAACCAAAAGACTATGCTTCAACTATATCTGTGAGGATTCAATTCCTTGAGAAAAGGCCACATATTTGTGACAAATATGGAAAAATGTTTTCCTTGATTCTGGTTGTGGTACTTTGGTGACTGTATTATTTTCCATTTTTTATTTACATAAGAAATTTTATGTAATTCTTAACTCAAAATTTAAAAACCCATTTAGGCTTGCATTTCTGGTTAGGATAGAGTAAACAGTTCTAACCACAGCCTCCCTCCATATGCAACTATAAAGCTAGAGAAAGCATATGTGGCAACTGTTTTCAAATATGGACTGATAGGTGGTGTGATCCCTGAGGAAAGATAGACACATGAAGTGAGCCTCCCAGTCTTGCCAACTCTGTAGCTTGGTACAATTTTCTAATGTTTATAAAGGGGGTGTAGGCTCCTGGATGACTCAGTTGGTTAAGCATCCAACTCTTGATTTTGGCTCAGGTCATGATGTCAGGGTTGTGAGATCAAGCTACACATCAGGTTCTGTACTGGACATGGAACCGGTTCGAGATTCTCTCTCCTTCTCTCTCTACCCAGCATCCCCCTCAGCCCCCTGCACACATGGTACTCGAAAGAAAGAAAGAAAGAAAGAAAGAAAGAAAGAGAGAGAGAGAGAGAGAGAGAGAAAGAAAGAAAGAAAGAAAGAAAGAAAGAAAGAAAGAAAGAAAGAAAGAAAGAAAGAGAAAGAAAGAAAAAGAATAAAGGGGGAATAATAGGGCTGCGGACACAATTTCAACATGTGGGGTAGAGTACAGAAGAGACAGTTGTACATACGATTTCCCAAATGCTTGGCCAAAGCCTGTACATATACAAGATGAAATTGTGAAAGAAAGAGTTTCTCTAACAGAGAGCAGTATCCCTAGAATAGAGAATGGTATAGTAATTCAAGAGGTCACTAGATGCTGGAAATGTCATATTAAAGACCCATTTAGAGTAGAGAGGACTCATTAACGCATATGGTATTCAGATAAGTTACCAAAGAAGCCATAAATTATATGGATAGCTTACTTGCAAAGCCTACTCTTTAGCAAATCTAAGAAAGTCTAAAACCAAGCCTTGACAGAAAGAAAGAGAGCTTCTAATAAATACCTGCCAGGACAGAAGTCAACAATTTAGTTTTTTAAAAAAGCAATCTAATTCAAATTAGATTAAAAATGTGTATTTCAAAGTGTCCAGAAAAAATCATCTACCAAAAATGATCTAATGTGCAAAAGAGTAGGAAAATGTAGTAATAGGGAAAAAAAAGGCATCAGAGGTCACAGGTACCAAGATGACCCAGATGTTGGAAATAGTAGGCAAGGACGCAAAGAGACTCTCATTATCAATTATTGAAAGTATTTTCAAGGATTTAAAGCAGAATATATGGTTATAAGGAATGAATAACTGGAGGATCTCCCTGGAAAACAGAAACTGTACAAAAATCAGTAAACAAATCTAGAAATTTTTCAGATAAAGCCTGAGCATAAATGCAAATTCTAAAAGTAAAAATTATAATATCTGAAGTGAAAAAAATATAATATCTGAAGTGAAAAAAAAGACTAGATGGGCTTAATAGTAGAATGAAGATGGTAGAAAAAAGACTCTGAACTTGAGGATAGATCAATAGAAAGGATTTAATCTGAAGAAACAGAAAACGGATTTTTTTTTAAAGAAGAGCCTCAGGTGCCTTTGGTATAATATCATTCTGTTTGGTACTTAGAGACCCAGGAGTGGAGAGAGAATAAGGCAAAAATACTCAAAGGAATAATGGTTAATAGTTTCCCAAATTTTATTTCAAAACATCAACCGATGGGTGCAAATAGCTCAGGAAATCCCAAAAGGAGAAATACAAAAACCAAACCAAACCAAACCAAAACACCTAAGCCATTCCAATCAAGGATCTGATAATCACAGATGAAGGGAAAATCTTTAAAGCGTCCGAGGAAGAATGGGACATATAAGAAAACAACTATATAAATGATGACTATCTTCTAATGAGAAACAATATAGGCCAGAAAGTAATAAAATTACAGCTTTAGAGTGGCAACAAGAAAAAAATACCTATCAAAACATTATGAAATATATAATAGGGCAGCGCAGGTGGCACAGCGGTTTAACACCACCTTCAGCCCAGGGTGTGATCCTGGAGACCCAGGATCGAGTCCCACGTCTGGCTCCTTGCATGGAGCCTGCTTCTCCCTCTGCATGTGTCTGTGCCGCTCTCTCTGTGTGTGTGTCTCTTATGAATAAATAAATAAAATCTTAAATAAATAAATAAATAAATAAATAAATAAATAAATAAATAATAAAAACGTCTTTCAAAAATAAAAATAAAGTTATTTTCTAATACATAAAAGCTCAGAAAAGTTGTAATCACCATACCTAAATCATGAGAAATACAAAAGGAGGTTCAGATGGCTGAAGGAAAGGATAGCAAATGGAATTTCAGATTTTTTTTTTTAGATTTTATTTATTTATTCATGAGAGACAGAGAGAGAGAGAGAGACATAGGCTGAGGGAGAGGCAGGCTCCATGCAGGGATCCTGACATGATACTCGATTCCGGGTCTCCAGGATCACACTCTGGACTGAAGGCAGCACTAAACTTCTGAGCCACCCAGGGTTGCCCCTGGAATTTCAGATTAAAAGAAAGAAAAGTCTAAATATGAGGATAAGTTTTCAAAGATCTAGCTGCTTTTATCTTTTCACTTTATTTTCCTAAAACATAATTTATTGATTAAAACAAAAAATAAACAAATAAAATTGTAAGTTAATGTTTATAAAGTATGTAGAAGTAAAACTCATGATAACAAAAGTACAAAGTAATGAGTGGATAAATGAAATTAAATTGCTGTGAAGTTGAGGTGTGAAAAACTTAGATAAATTAAGAATGAACATGCCCCAATTTCTGAGGAATTCAACGTCTTAATCATCTCAATAGATATTATCAAAAATAATTTCGACAAAATGCAACATCAATTTATAGTAAAAAAAAAGAAAGAAAAGAAAAGAAAAAAAGAAAAGAAAAAAACTCCTGAAGACCAGAAGTAGAAGGATGCTTCCTCAATATCGTAAGATGTATCTACGAAGAACACACAAGTTAGTGAAATATTGCTTTGTTTCCTTCTAATATTGGGAACAACAATAGGTTATGAGCTCTCTTTATTTTTATTCAACATTTTACCAGGCAGTAATCCGCCGTGCAATAAGAAAGAAAGAAAATAAAGTGCACTTAGATTGAGAAGTAATTTTGTATGTTATATTATTGGCTAAGTAGAAAACTCTAAGAAATGTGCAAAGCAACTACTTGAAATAATAAATTTAGCAAAGGTACAGAGTAAAGGGTCAGTATATAAATATCAATTTTATTTCTACATAGTAGCAACAATTAAAGAATACAAATTTACAAATTTTAAAAATCCATTCACTGTAGCATCAAGATACAGAAAATTCTTAGAAATGAGTTTAACAAATATATGCAAGATTCCCAATCTGAATACTACAAACTGTTGCTCATAGAAATTGAAGATGACCTAGAGAATCATTCTGTGTTCATGGATTGGAAGAATTAATATTTTAAGAGGCCAGTTGTCTCAAAATTGATGTATAGATGTAATGCAATTCTGTCTAAAGTTCCAACAGATTTTTTTTTGGCAAAAATTGACAAGCTGTTTCTAAATCTAATATAGAAATGCAAATGATTAAGATAGTCAAAACAATTTTGAAACTGACCAACACCAGTAGATTTACACTATGTGCTTTTTTGTGTGTGTATTTATTATTGGAGTTCAATTTGCCAACATATAGCGTAAGCCCAGTGCTCATCCCATCAAGTGCCCCGCTCCGTGCCTGTCACCCACACCCTAACCCCCTGCCCACCTCCCCTTCCACCACCCCTATAGTTCGTTTCCCAGAGTTAGGTGTCTCTCATGTTCTGTCACCCTCACTAATATTTTCACTCATTTTCTCTCCTTTCCCTTTTATTCCCTTTCACTATTTCTTATATTTCCCAAATGAATGACACCATATAATGTTTATCCTTCTCCGATTGACTGACTTCAGTTAGCATAATGCCCTCCAGTTCCATCCACGTCGAAGCAAATGGTGGGTATTTGTCGTTTCTAATGGCTGAGGAATATTCCATTGTATACATAAACCACATCTTCTTTATCCATTCATCTTTCGATGGGCACCGAGGCTCCTTCCACAGTTTGGCTATTGTGGACATGGCTGCTAGAAACATCGGGGTGCAGGTGTCCCGGTGCTTCGCTGCATCTGTATCTTTTGGGTAAATCCCCAACAGTGCAATTGCTGGGTCGTAGGGCAGGTCTATTTTGAACTCTTTGAGGAACCTCCACACAGTTTTCCAGAGTGGCTGCACCAGTTCACATTCCCACCAACAGTGCAAGAGGGTTCCCCTTTCTCCACATCCTCTCCAACATTTGTGGTTTCCTGCCTTGTTAATTTTCCCCATTCTCACTGGTGTGAGGTGGTATCTCATTGTGGTTTTGATTTGTATTTCCCTGATGGCAAGTGATGCGGAGCATTTTCTCACGTGCGTCTTGGCCATGTCTATGTCTTCCTCTGTGAGATTTCTCTTCATGTCTTTTGCCCATTTCATGATTGGATGGTTTGTTTCTTTGCTGTTGAGTTTAATAAGTTCTTTATAGAAATTGGAAACTAGCCCTTTATCTGATAGGTCATTTGCAAATATCTTCTCCCATTCTGTAGGTTGTCTTGTAGTTTTGTTGATTCTTTCTTTTGCTGTGCAGAAGCTTTTTATCCTGATTAAGTCCCAATAGTTCATTTTTGCTTTTGTTTCCCTTGCCTTCATAGCTGTATCTTGCAAAAGGTTGCTGTGGCCAAGTTAAAAAAGGGTGTTGCCTATGTTCTCCTCTAAGATTTTGATGGAATCTTGTCTCACATTTAGATCTTTCATCCATTTTGAGTTTATCTTTGTGTCTGGTGTAAGAGAGTGGTCTAGTTTCATTCTTCTGCGTGTGGCTTTCCAATTTTCCCAGCACAAATTTATTGAAGAGACCGTCATTTTTCCAGCGGAGAGTCTTTCCTGCTTTGTAGAATATTAGTTGACCACAGAGTTGAGGGCCCATTTCTGGGTTCTCTATTCTGTTCCGTTGATCTGTGTGTCTGTTTTTGTGCCAGTACCACACTGTCTTGATGGTCACAGCTTTGTAGTATAACCTGAAATCCGGCATTGTGATGCCCCCAGCTCTGGTTTTCTTTTTTAATATTCCCCTGGTTTTTTGGGGTCTTTTCTGATTCCACACAAATCTTATTTGTTCCAACTCTCTGAAGAAAGTCCATGGTATTTTGATAGGGATTGCATTAAATGTGTAAATTGCCCTGGGTAACATTGACATTTTCACAATATTAATTCTTCCAATCCATGAGCATGGAATATTTTTCCATTTCTTTGTGTCTTCCTCAATTTCTTTCAGAAGTGTTCTGTAGTTCTTAGCGTATAGATCCTTTACCTCTTTGGTTAGGTTTATTCCCAGGTATCTTATGCTTTTGGGTGCAATTGTAAATGGGATTGACTCCTTAATTTCTCTTTCTTCAGTCTCATTGTTAGTGTATAGAAATGCCACTGATTTCTGGGCATTGATTTTGTATCCTGCCAAACTGCCAAATTGGCCAAACTGCTGCCAATTGGCCAAATTGCAATAACAATCTTAGGGTGGAGTCTTTAGGATTTTCCAGGTACAGTATCATGTCATCTGCAAAGAAGGAGAGTTTGACTTCTTCTTTGCCAATTTTAATGCCTATTTCTTTTTGTTGTCTGATTGCTGAGGCTAGGACTTTTAATACTATGTTGAGTAGCAGTGGTGAGAGTGGACATATACTCTGTTTTAAAATCTAACTATAAAACTGCAATAGTCAAGAAAGTGTAGTATTGGCATAAGGAAATAATCCAGTGGAATAAGAATCCAGAAAGAAGTAAATATATGAATTTAACTGATTTTTTCACAGTTCTAGAAGTATGAAATTTTACAACACTTTTAGAATACTGACAGTTTTTCATGTCAAATATGCATGTAACCCATGACCCTTCACTTTCTATCAAAATGTGACCTGCAAAGAAAACATCACCTTGTATTTGTCTTACCACAGTTCTGCTTCAGTATTCTTTTCTCTATACTCCTGCTGCCCTCTTACCTCATGAAAAAGTGTTAGCATATAATAAATTTTGTCAAAAGTTCTGTTTTCTAACAGCCCTAGGTAAACATAACTGATACAAAAAATGGCCCTCAAAAGCCCATCCTCAATATGAGGTTTTGGGTTAAATCACTCATGTCCTGGAGCCAGAGCAACTCACTCCATTACTGTCATAAAGTGGAATGGCAAACCTTCCTGGCCTGAATGGAATTACAATTATCCAAGCTTTCACCTTTGGTTAAGTGGAATGAAGTGTAGGTATAAGGAAGGGTATTAAGAGTCAAGTGGCAAGGCACCTGTGTGGCTCATTCAGTTGAGTGGCTGACTCTTGATTTCAGCTCAGGTCATGATCTTGGGGTTATGGGGTCCAGCCCCATGCTTGGGATTCTCTCTCCCCCTCTCCATTTGTCCCTCCCTCCACTTATGCTTGCTCTCTCTCCCCAAATAAAATATTTTTTTAAATGAGGTTAAGGGGCTATTACTATACTAGATCAGTTTAGAGGCATTTGTGATTATAAAGTTGCAAGAACTGCAAAAAGAAAACAAGTGAAGACTTGGTGGGTCTCTTAGGGCAAATGAAACAAATGAGGGTTCCTGAGACCAGAAATGATGATATTTGGGAATTTGAATCTCCTAAATTCTCTGATTTTTCAGGGCCTGCAGAATCAGCCCTTCCTAATTGCCAGATGAAAACAGCATAACTTAAAGACTATGCCATAGCTACTCAAAATGGTGACTTCTAATATGACCACTGATGTCCTCAGGGTCCATGCTTAAAATTCCTCGTAGTTTCCAGAGCTGACACCCAGAATCAGGTTTTGGTACAACCTGACTAGGGAAGTACAAATCTAAGAATTTGCTGGTGTAGTCTCTTGAAACCTGGCATTGATAATGGCCTATGGTAAATGAAGTCAAGATGCCAGAGTGTCCATTTTGTTTGTTATTGTTTGGAATTTGTTCTTGAGGATTGTCAAATCTCAGAGAAGTAGACATATTGGAATGAACACCTGAGAATTATTACCTAAAGCCCAAAGAAAACTGCTTTTATTAAGGCAATAAGGGATGCACAGTGAGAAAGACATTGATGTCTTTGAAAAGCTCAATGGTAGGGGCACAGGGGTGGCTCAGGGATTGAGTGTCTGCTTTTGGCTCAGGGTGTGATCCTGGGGTCCTGGGATCGAGTTCTGCATCGGGTTCCCCACAGAGAGCCTGCTTCTCTCTCTGCCTATGTCTCTGCATCTCTCTGTGTCTCTCATGAATAAATAAATTTTTCAAAAAAGAAAAGCAACAAAGGTAGCTTCCTTCATCAGTGGGAGATGATGCTATGAAACTAGGCTAATTAAATACACATGAAGAATATGGGATTTTGGAATGGCCAAAGACAAAGTTAATATGCAGAAATTCTGGAGTGGTGGTCAGAGGAGCTTGACCATCAGAGAAATACACTGATGGCTAATAGATTATGGTTTTCCTAAGGGGTAACAAAGATGGACAGTTGTTTTATATATACGACAGAGAGAAAGAAAGAAAGAAGGTGAGGGATGTCTGACATCCAATGTCACATTGGAAAATCACAGTCTGTCTTTCAGTTTCCATATAGAAGTCTATTCACAGAGCTAGGTTCTATTGATTGAAAGAAAGGCTGAAAATAAATAAATAAAAATAAAAAAAAGAAAGAAAGGCTGGAGACCTGAGGGCATATGTAATAAGTATCCTCCAACTTTCTCCATAGGGACTTGCTGCCATTTGACAAGATAACTTTTCCTGGATGCTTTTTAAAAGACACATATGCAATTTGAACTTATGCATAGGGAACCTGAAATGCCATGTTAGACCCCTGATGAGAGAGGGACCTCATAGAGGACAGATGTTAAGTACAGTTTTGATCCAAGTCTGTCTCTCAGTGAGTCCACTGCATCTATAGACTAACCCAGTGGTTATTTCCAAAGTCAGCAAATGCATACTAAGGATGGATATACTTAGCAGTTGATGGAACTCTTAGATTCATTCTCTGACCTTTGGAGTAAGAGCCAACTGGAGATGCCAACTGGAAGCTTCTGCAACTGCCCTCCCCCACCTCAAAGGTAGGAAATAAGAAGCAATACCGCATTCTAAAGTAATTGAAGAGATGTGAGCCACCATCAAAGACTTAAACTGCAGAGTTAGTTACCAGCATGTTCTTCAATTCATCTCTGACCTCTGTAAAAACCACTTGGAGCATAGGGGATGATGGAGAGAACAATAACCTTAGCCAAATTATAACTCCAATCACTGCTGTTCTGCTGGATGTCAAGAACCGTGAAAGGTCTGAGATTCTACTCCACTGGCAAGTTAATAAGTTAGCCTGCCATAGTTCCATGGATGCTGGTGGAAAACATGAGATTCCTGAGTTGGAGACAAATGAACAGAAACAGCAGAAAGCAGTACATCAACACTTAATACCAGTTCCTCAAGCTCTAACTCACAGGGTATTGCAAACAGAGCCAGGTGTTTCTTTATCGTCGGTGGGGTGTGTTAAGAGAGGAACCTCAAGCTTTGGGATCCTGAATCTTTCATAATGGCAGGTAAGCCTGCTTATCCTATGCCTTGATGGGAGATACTCTTTTTCTTTTTTTTTTAATTTTTTTTAATTTTTATTTATTTATGATAGTCACAGAGAGAGAGAGAGAGAGAGAGAGAGAGAGAGGCAGAGACACAGGCAGAGGGAGAAGCAGGCTCCATGCACCGGGAGCCCGACGTGGGATTCGATCCCGGGTCTCCAGGATCGTGCCCTGGGCCAAAGGCAGGCGCCAAACCGCTGCGCCACCCAGGGATCCCGAGATACTCTTTTTCTTATACTGGAATGTAAATACACCTACTATTTGCTCTGAAGGGATACGCTTTTTCTTCAAAGCTGTTTGCTATAAAATATCCTTTGAAAAATAGCCTAGAACAAAGGAAGCCAGTGCCTCTGCTCACAGGATATGCAAAAATGTGGGATGCTCACTGAGAATTGACTCCCAATAGTGGATGCATTATGTTTATTGAAGCACATTAATCAGCCTCTGACATTTGGTTTGCTATTATCAAATTAGTGATCCCTTTAGCACGGAGGATCAGATATAGCTTGCCCTTTTCATGGCTATGTTAACTGTCCTACATTTTTTGCAATATTGTCTTTAGGAATATACCTCAATCCTCGGGTATCCTGACCATGATGGTCATTCTCACATTCTGCAGAATATCCTAGTGGTCAACTCTGTAGATAGCATCATTCTGATTACGTTGATAAGCAAGAGGTGACAAGTATCCCTAATACTCTAGTAGGACATATGTGTCAGAAAGTGGAACTAAAACCCACAAATTTTAGGGGTAATGTTCTTAGGGTCTGGTGATCTGGGGCAGACTGAGTCATGTCTAAAAGCAATGGCTAGGACAGCCCAGTGGCTCTGGTTTAGCACTGCCTTCAGCCCAGGGCCTGATCCTGGAGACCCAGGTTCGAGTCCCACGTTGGGCTCCCTGCATGGAGCCTGCTTCTCCCTCTGCCTGTGTCTCTGCCTCTCTCTCTCTCTCTCTCTCTCTCTCTCTCAATCTGTCTCTCATGAATAAATAAATAAAATCTTTAAATTTTTTTTTTAAATAAAAGCAATGGCTACTAATTGGGGATGATTTTCCCTTCAAGAGACATTTGGCAATGCTTGGAGACATTTTGGTGTTCAAAAATCAGTGAGCTAGGGCGACATCAAGTAGGCAGTAAACTAGGGGTTGAAGCCAGGGTAACAACAAAAGTGGGTAGAGGCCAGCGAAGCAACTAAACATCCTACAATGTGCAGGAAAGCCCCCTCACAATAAAAAATTATTTAACCCCAAATCTTAAATTAATGATGGCAAGATTGAGAAACTGCTTTAATGTAATAATCATAATGTTGTCCTTTGCAAATTCTATATAAGAGAAAAAGATTGTGTATGTGGGTCCCTCTGAATTTCAGAGGTAACATTTATGGCGACTGGTAATACTATTGAGACCCTTTCATTAAGTGACTTGGAGGCTGCACATTTTTCATGTAGTCCTATGCAAGAGGGGCCCATATTGTAGTGCAAGCTGCCCTGCTACTTGAAATATATTCATGTGGCTCATCTCTACTTTTATCCCTGGTCCTAGCACTGATTTCCTTCCAAGCCATAGACATTTTAACAATAGGTCTTGCCATTACCCAGGTGATAAGGGCCCAACTATTTCTGCTTGTCCCACCAACACAAACAAAAAGGGACATGTGTGAGGTACTGACAGACAAGGGGAGACAACTGCAATGGCTTATTGGTGCAATGAAGTTGAGGAGTTTCCAGCTTTCCACCTGAATACCTAGGGGGTCAAGAGGGTAATAATAGAAACTGCAAGTGCCAGTTATCACTCCATGGGGTAGAGCAAAGATAGAAGACATGAGATGGAGGCAGCAGATAATTTCCCTGCCTTGCCCTTGTAATCCACCATGGACTATTCTACAGTACAGTGATTCTCTGATGTCAGTTTTATTCTGCAGGACTCAGCAATCAAACATAGGTTTTCAGGTAAGACTATAGCCAGCACAGAAACACATCACCCTGTATTTGATTTCCTTTTTTCATGCCTTACTTTTCTTTTTTATCTTATGCTTCTTTGTACTGTGGAGGAGGCAAAATTGTATCGCTAACTTTCTTAGGGTCTTTGACTGGGACTCATAGACATAGACACATTAACAGGAGGAAAGCATAAACATGTATTTAATATAAGTTTTGCATGACAGAGAGCCCACATAAGTAAATGAAAACCCAGGGACACCTGGGTAGCTCAGCAGTTTAGCACCTGCCTTCCGCCCAGGGCCTGATCCTGGAGTCCTGGGATCGAGTCTTGCATCAGGCACCCTGCATGGAGCCTGCTTCTCCCTCTGCCTGTGTCTCTGCCTCTCTCTGTGTGTGTGTCTCATGAATAAATAAATAAAATCTTAAAAAAAAAAAGAAAACCCAAAGAAGCAGATTTGAATGTGTGTCTATGCTGAATGGAACAAAGAGTAATAAGTTGTGAAGATGTGACAGTGCAGAGGCGCTTGGGCTAGGGTAATTAATCCGACAGATAAGTGACCAGAAAGACAAGTTTTACTTTGATAAGGTTTTTTTTTTTTGTTGCTGTTGTTTTTTAATAGATTTCTTTCAGTGATAAGAATGTTAGTTTTCTCCTGATACTGGAAAGGTATTTTCCATATGAGGTTTAATCTCTTGCTTTCAGGTAGAAAAAGAGGAGTCATACCACCCCTCTTGCACCTGCTGTTTTTCAAGTGTCTTTATCTCTCAGTGATCCTTATGTCAAAATGGCATATCCTGCCACCGTTTAGTACCCTCTAGTAAAGCACCAGCATATAATTTTGTCTCGGGGTTTCTTTTTCGGAAAAACTTGGGCTAAAAGCACAGTGTATTAGAAATATGGAAGGGATATGGACCTGTGGGCAGCAAGGAGACTGTAGAGACAGGTTGAGGCTCATCCATGCATGGAGCACCTTCAAAGTCAAGCTAAGCATTCAAAAGAAGCTCAGGTTCCAAGAATCTATTATTCTGTATTCACACAAAGTGGTAGCAACAGAATTCTGCATCAATAAAGTGACTTAGTGCCTGTCCAGGCATTCATTAGCTAATTAAACGGCGGAGCAGAGATTGCTGAGTCTTTCTTGTCACGTAACGCCTAGGAATCTCTCCTTTGTTTAATTATGTGGGGTGCACTCTGCTTCCTGTCAGCAGCCCATCCCTCATTTGTTGAGGAAGAAAGGTCTGCCAGAGGTGAACTGGAGCTTCTTCAGGGGATTAGTTAATAGGAAATCTGCTTCAAACTTCAGCATGAAAATTTCTCCTCCTTACCAGAGGAAACTTTGGTACTCAAGCATCTTATAAACCCCCAAGCATGTCTTTTGTACTATTATCAATATCTCTATGATGCTTTTGGCAATTTCTGAGGCTAACATGGAAACTGGTTGCTATTTATATTTCTGATGCAGGTTGTTTGGGGTAAAATGAGAATAGATGTAAACTAGCAAAATACATGATAAATTGTTTGCAAATTGTGAAATGTGCCAGAGTTCAATCATCCCCATGCCTAATTTATAGACAATGAAATCAGTGAGCATGTTGATTTTATCTCTGAAGTTAACTTGTATTCTTTATGTTTTAAAGCAATGTAGTCTTTCTTTATCTTATAGGGTAATGAGAGGAAAGATAAATGATATAAAACATATTGTATGTTTGCTGAGTTTCTGTACTGAGGTTTAAATGAAATGTGAATATTACATTCACATTGTGTTAGTGGTTTCTTAATTATATTTCTATAGGAGTATACCTTGAGACAAGTATTCAAATGCAAGCAGTTTATTTGGGAGGAAATATCAAAAGGGATCTGATGGTAAGAAAAGTGAGCCTGGGAAAGAAAGAAAACCAAAAGATAATGTTATCAAGCAGGTTACCACTGTGGGCAAGTGGAACATAATCCGCTAGGGAATTTTGGGTGACAGGGAAGCACGTAGTTCACAATTGTCCCAACCAAGGTCAAGGAAGCCAGCGTATTTATTTTGTACATCCCTGTCTTTCACTGGATGAAGTCTGTTTCAGGGAGCTCTACTAGATTTTCTTCTAAAGCCATCACCCATATCTCTCTTCTGCATTTTTCCAGTGAAGGATCTGGTACCCACTTGCATCTCAACAAGTGTGCTCACCCTAGTATATGCCTTGCTATAGTGAAGACTGTAAATACAAATGGCCTGGATGTAGGTCAAGGTCATGCACATAATACTCCATAAACAACTACTCACTGTACCATCTGCTCGAAATACTAGGAAGAACACTGGATGTGGAAGGAGAAAAAGAAATCAGGACTCATTAATTGTTATGATATTCATGGGTAGTGCATCAGAGGTTGAATTTAGGCATTAGGAATCTTACTGATGGGTCCTTTCCTTTATGGAACACAGCTCCTTGAATGATTGTATGCGTCATATCACCCACCTCACTGATGGTCATAAGATTGGGGGTAAATATTATGAATCAATTGTGAGGGTTTTTTTTTTTGAAGGGGAATGTTCTTAGATACTACTGTCCAAATCTTGTATTAATTCTTCCCTCCTAGAGGAAATGAATATCAGATCAAGGGATGTAAGTTGTGCCTGATGGGGTATCTTATACCAAAACTATCTATGGATCTGAATCTCAGCAGCCAACAAAATTGATTGTTTCTGTGTCCTCCAATTTCCAAGGACTCTTTCTCTCAACCCACACCTCTTTGCAAAGCTTCTAGTAGTGCAGTAAATCTGAGTTCATCCTGTTATGGTAGTTAATGGACTTAAGAAGAACTGAGCTGAAAAGTCATACCCAGGCAGGAGTTACAAATTACTCAAGTCAGGATAAAAGCTTCATAAATATTGACTCCACCTAATGGTTTTTGTCAGAGGAAGAAATCTCATTACGATAATGGCATCTTCTCTCTAACGCACCGTTCTTTGGACAGAAGTTCTATAAATGTATCAATATCACCAAGAATTTAGTTAATAAAATTGAATTGCTCAATGTCTATCTTCCTTTATTATTTAATATATTGATAATATAGAAGGTTTCTCAGAGTGAAATCTTGAAGAATATTGTGTTGAGAAATGAAAAGAAATTTGTGGAGGGTGATGTAGCATTGTGAATCATCTAGGACTGAGCAAAATAGATTATGCAAAGCCAAGGATGTTTTAATTACTTTATTGTTTCTTATTTATATCTTCAGGCCATCAGCTAGAATCAGACAAATTCTCCTGCTGTTTTGACTAAGCCTTATGTAAATACATAAATCTGTTTGGCCACCCAAAACGACCTGATGGAATTCACCTAAATAAAGAGGAGATGGTTCAGTCAAGGAGAGGAAGGCGACATATTGTGGGTAAGCAGGAAATTATTCCTATAAATGAAAGGAAAGGAAGTGATAAACTCGAATGCACACAAAAAATAGATTTACTGAGGAGAAAGTAACAACCATTTTGAGTTAAAGCAGTGACTTTTTCATAATTCATCAATGAATTTTTTGTGAGTTCTATTATTGTGCTAGATATTATGTCGGATGTATGAATGTACAAACAATTTTGAATTATCTTTTTTCTTTTTAAAAAATAAAAAAAATAATTATACATGCTACAAATAGAGAACAATAGGCTATAAGAAAGTTTTTAGCAGAATGTTGCTATGAAATAGTCAAGAGGAAGAGATGTTGGATGTAATTAACCTTAACATTTTACATGAGAGATTGAAGCCCAGAGCTTGGAAGTACCAATGTTATGTGGCAGAAGGAGAAGGTGTTAACTTTTTTTCTTAACTAGGTGACCAAGAAACATTTAACCTGGCTGAATGACAATGTAAAGATTTCTTTAAGTGCATTATTGTGCTGAATAATATTTTCTTAAAATTAATTTTATTAGCAGAGATTATTTAAATGAGAATAATCAATGGTGGAATTACTATTCACTTTAACTAGCATTTGCCATCACAAACTATGTGTCAAGAGCCATGCTAAATATTCTACATCTATTTTTTCATTTAAATCCTACCATAGGGGGAACCCTGGGTGGCGCAGCGGTTTGGCGCCTGCCTTTGGCCCAGGGAGCGATCCTGGAGACCCGGGATCGAATCCCACATCGGGCTCCCGTTGCATGGAGCCTGCTTCTCCCTCTGCCTATGTCTCTGCCTCTCTCTCTCTGTGACTATCATAAAAAAAAAAAAAAAGATGCAAGAGTATCTCAAAAAAAAAAATCCTACCATAGGCTGGAAAGTGTATGTCACAATGAACGATAAGGAATCATTATCCCTATACTCAAACAATTCAGATTTAGAGAGAGACCCACATGCAGCTCTAATTAGTGCAACATAATGCAACGAGTGCAATAACATAATTTGTATTATGCCTCACAGTATATGGAAGAAGAAGCAATTAATTCTGCCCTAAGAAGATCGAGGAATTCTTAATTGGAAAATATAATCTTAGACCTCTGACTTTTTCTTTTTTAATGAGTTTCCTGGGTAGAATAATGAAGGATAATGATCTTCTAGGCAGTGGGAGCTATGCGAACAAAAGAATAATTTCTTGAAAGTATTCTCCAATCTCCACCTCATAGTGAGGCAAGTGCTAAACCAGCCCTCAGAGTAAGAGAAAGGAGAAAGCTGAATCAGTGTCAGAGAAGAGTTAGTAGGACTTCTGAGATTAGTTCCTAACAAGAATAAAGTCAGGAAAGTGGCCAAATACAGATGTGTTCCTCTATGAGTTAGATACTTCTAAGGGACAAACCCTTTAATCTGCAGTTCAAATCCAAGAGTCACACACAAGGAGAAAAGGCACAGAAGTTACCAGGAAGCTCTTCATTTGAAGACATTCTCATAGAAAAATACTTTGTGCTCCCAACCTCCTCTGGAAGAAGCATTGATTCAGACCTTCAATGAATCTGCAGGATGCCTGCCAGTTTCCTTTCCTGATATCTCTTGGCTTCAACACAGTTCTTCCTCACAGATATTGACATTCTTTTCTCAAGCATAGCAAGCATCATTACAGTTTATTGCATGACCTATACAGACATTAAAGTGTTCACATATTAGTTAATTTGCCTATTACATCAAAGGCATGTCTGGTTCCCCTTTGCCTCACTCGTTCAATGCCACTTATTTCCTCTATTTAGGAGAGAAACAACAACAAAAAATATGCCAGCCTTTGCCTTTTCTTGCCATCTTTTCCTCTGAGCACTCTAAATTTGTAAAATTTGCAGATCTTAGCCCTGTCTATTTTGGAAATATTTGTCTTTTCTTCTTCCTTTAGTCTTATTCTGCATCTGGAATAGTCAATATCCTTCTTCCCTTTAGCAGGTGGAAGGGAAGTAGTCAAACTAATGGGAAGTATCCAAGCATAAACTCTACTACAAATGGACCCTTACTCTATTTATTCATTTGTTTAATCATTAAATATGTGGCTAGGGATTATTATGTACCAGGTCCTCTTGAGGTTGCTGATGATATGGTTATAAATATAGCAAACAGAAATCAACATGTTGAATTCGATAGTGCATTAAAGACAGATAATGCAGAAAGGCATACATAGTAATTTTTTTAGAGTTGAGACATGAGCTAATCAGGAAATGTACAGTGCAGTGAGAGCTATGACAGGCAGACTCACCTAATCTGGAAAAATCAGAGAGATTTCACTAAGGAAGTAACAATTTTAACTGAGGCTTGAAATGAAATATGTGTATGTGGGGGGGTATATAAGTGGGGAGAGAGAGTGTGCCTCCCTACAGACACAAAGTCCTTGTGGGAGAAAGTAGCTTGACAATTTTGAAGAACTAAGATTGTTGTGGCTGACCTATGGTAAGGCAAAAATAAGTTTGGATGAATTTAAGATATGGGTAGAAGCAGATCATGCAGGACCTTATAGACCATGTTCTGACTTTCAATCTTTATTCTAAGTGTAACAAAAAAGGATTCAAGGGTTTTAAGTAGGAATATTACAAACTGGTATTTTAATTTCCAAAAGAGTACTCTAAAAACTTGTGGGGAATGGGTTAAAGAGAAGCAATGGTGAGTATATGGAGACTTGGTAATAATGGTATTTCAGTAGTGCAGGTGTGAGATGTTGGCTTCCTAGTCTAGGAAGGTGCCAAAAAGATAGACATGGAGAGATCTGAAAAATATTTAAGAGGCTTAATGATAGAACTTTGCGATTGGGTAGAAAAGATGGGGCATGAGGGAGAGGAAGAGGGCTCTTGAATGAATGACTGGGTAAATAGCCATGCTGCTCACTCAGGTAGCAAACTTTGGAAGAGAAGTGAAACATTAGAGTAAAAATGAAGGGTTCACTTTTGGATATGATTGAGAACCTTGTAAAAAATCCAGGTATGGTACTCCATAAAGAGGTGAGGAGAGAGGCAGACATTCTGGAGTCATGATATGCAGGGAGTGATTAAAGTTATACATTTCCTAGAAGAGATTGAAGCATGATAAGAAAAGAGAATCTAGAACAAAACCCTGACAAAGTTCACATTTCAAAGGTCAAGGAGGAGGAAATGTTGAAAGAAACTGAAAAGGAATGACTAGCAAAGTCAGAGGAAACCAGGGAGTTTTTCAGTGAGAAGGCTGTGGTCAACCAAGAAGATTCTGAAAAAGAGGAGAGGAAAACTAGAAAGGGTTCATTGGATTTAACGGCAATGGGATTCTTGCAGAGGGCTGTTTTGTGGAGTTGGGAGCAGGGTGGTAAAAGCAAGATTGAATTGGGCTAAAGTAAATATGTGGGAAAGAACCAGAGGAAGGAAATTATTTCTGGCAGTTTGGCCTTAATGGAGAGAGAACCTAGGAACAGTAGTTGGAAGACACTGTGAGTAGTTTAGTAAAGTTTATTTGTTGTTTAAGATGAGAAAGTTTTGTTTAAATGATAGTGGCCAATGGAGGGATTTTTTAAAAAAAGTTTTATTTATTTATTCATGAGAAACAGAGAGAGAGAGAGAGAGAGAGAGAGAGAGAGAGAGGCAGACACATAGGCAGAAGAAAAGCAGGCTCCATGCAGGGAGCCTGATGTGGGACTCTATTCCAGGACTCCAGGATCACTCCTGGGCCAAAGGCAGACGCTCAACTGCTGAGCCACCCAGGCATCCCCGGAGGTTCTGATTCTTGATGCAAGGATAGACCATCTTGACAGCTACTACCTCCATGATGGCTAAAGAAAGAAGAGTTTACAGACATTAATTGTAGCCCAGAGCCCCTGATGGCCAGGGAGTCTACCCTTTAAACTGAGGTGCAAACCTTTTTCTTGACAGTTTCTTCTTCTAATCAATTCTAAGAGTCTGGTTTCCTACTGCTTAACATCTGTAGGCTTCAGGAATCTTTTATTACACAAACAATGCTAATAGATCCTGGATTTTCAATCCAGTTTTTCCTTTTTTCTGTTCCAATAAACTGTATTTTATGATATATTGCCCAGTGTTCTCACCTCAGTTATATTTTGGAAATATGTTTTATTTTGCATCATGTGCTATAAGGGGAGAACCTTATATTTGAACCTTGATTTTAAACCTCTAGTTTGACCAGAATCTAAGCCCCTACTCATTTCTGCTCAGACATCTTTTTATGCTTTCAACTATTAACAAAAGTGCTACTAGAGAACAGGCTAAACTCCCATAGTACAATGTGTCTATGCCTGGAAATTTCTGTTGTCTTGCCCATCTACTAGTGTAGAACCCCTTCTGAATGTTAATTCCTACTGATATTCAATATTAGGTATACATGTTATTATGATTATTCCTCTTCCCTGGATCCTGCCAGAAAGGTCTCTGTATCTCACAGTTCTTCTTAATAAAATAAGTGAAAAAAATATCTCAGTGTTTTATTTCTATATTGGAAAATAAGTAAACTCCATGGATTGGTGATATCATTGCAAACCTTGCAGAAATAGAAAGGTATGTAAAGGAATACCATGAACAGTTGTATGCCAATAATTATATAACCTTGATGAAATAGACAAATTCCTAGAAAGACACAAAGTACTAAAACCAAATCAAGAAGTAGAATAGGCCTAAAAATAAGAAGATGGAATTAGTAGTTCAAAAAGTTCCCACAAAAAAAGTCAAAGACCAGATGATTTCACTGTCAAATTCTGCCAAACATTTAAAGAATAATACACACCAATCCTTCAGAAACTCTTCAAAACATAAAAGAGGAAAGAATGCTCCCCAATTCATTCTATGATGCCAGTATTATCCTGATACCAAAATCAGACAATGAAATAAGAAGAAAATTATAGGACAATATCCCTTATAAGTAAGGATGCAAAATTTTTCAATAAAATGCAAGCAAAAAAAAAGTACACTAGTGCACTGAATCAAACAACATATACTAAGGATCATACAAATTGGATGTATCCAGGAATACAACGTTTATTTAACTTACAAAAATCAACCAATGTAATACATCACATTAATAGAATAAAAGACAAAATCACATGATCATCTCAATAGATGAGGAAGAGCATCTGAGAAAATTGAACACTCTTTTATAATTGTTGACAGCACTCAACAAACCAGGAATTGAAGGGAATTTTCTCAACCTTGTAAAGAGCACTTGTAAAAAATCCAGAACTAAGATTGTACTTAAGGTGAAAGCTTGAAATCTATCTTCTCTGAGATCAGGATCAAGGTAAGTAGATCTGCTCTCAACATTTCTAATAAACATTGTACTGGAGGTTATAGCTAGAACAATTGATAAGAAAAAGAAAAAAAAGGCACCTAGAGTGAAAAGAAAGAGTAAAACTATATTTATGGATGACACGATCTTCTATATAGAAAATCCCAAGGACTCTTCAAAACAAACAAACAAACAAACAAACAAACAAAAAGGGTAGAGCTAATAAATGAAATCAACAAGGTTTTAAGAAATAAGATCAATATACAAAAATCAATTGTGTTTTCATACCCTAGCAATGAACAATGAGAAGGTTAATCAAGAAAACAATTCCATTTATTATAGCATCAAGAAGATAAAATATTTAGGAATAAGTTGAACAAAATTAGTGTTAAGGCTTGTTCACTGAAAACTGCAAAATAGCTTTGAAAGGAATTAAAGACATAAGCAGAAAAACTGCTCATGGATTGGAAGACTTAATATCTTTAAGATGGTGTTATTTCCCAAATTGATCTACAAATTCAATGTAATTCCTATCAAAATACCAACTGCCCTTTTAACAGAAATTGACCAGCTAATTCTAAAATTTTTAAAAAGATTTTATTTATTTATTCATGAGAGATACAGAGAGAAAGGAAGACACATAGGCAGAGGGAGAAGCAGGCTCCCTGTGGGGAGACACAGGTAGAGGGAGAAGCAGGCTCCATGCAAGGAGCCCGACATAGGACCTGATCAGGATCAGGCCCTGGGCTGAAGGCGGTGCTAAGTCGCTGAGCCACCCGGGCTGCCCCCAAATTCTAAAATTTATATGAAAATGATAGAGATCCAGAAAAAGAACAAAGTTGGAAGTCTCACGTGTCCTGATTTCAAAGCTTATTACAAAGCTACATTAATCAAGATAATATGATAGGGGCACCTGGCTGGTTCAGTTGGCAAAGCATGCAACTCTTAATTTCAGCATTGTAAGTTCAGGGCCCAAGTTGGATGTAGTGATTATGTAAAAATAAAATCTTAAAAAAAAAAAAAAGATAGCATGGTAATGACATAAGAGCATACAAATTGATCGATGGAAAAACCACATATCGGGATCCCTGGGTGGCGCAGCAGTTTAGCGCCTGCCTTTGGCCCAGGGCGCGATCCTGGAGACCCGGGATCAAATCCCACGTCAGGCTCCCGGTGCATGGAGCCTGCTTCTCCCTCTGCCTCTCTCTCTCTCTCTCTCTGTGTGACTATCATAAGTAAATAAAAATAAAAAAAAACACTTTGGAAAACCACATATCAATAAAAACTAGATATCCACATGTAAAAGAATAAAGTTGGACCTATACCTCACACCATATACAAAATTTAATGCAAAATGGATCAAAGTCCTACATTTTAGAACTAAAAGTATAAACTCTAAAAGAAAACATGGTCATGAGTGTTCATGACTTTGGATTAGGCAATGTTTTTTTGGTAAGCTAAAAAAATAGACACACACACATACACACAAAGAAAAAATAAACAAATTGGACTTCATCCAAACAAAAACTGTGCTTCACAGGACAGTATTGAGAAAGTAAAAAGGCAATCCATAGAATGTAGAAATATATTTGCAAATTATATATTGGATAAGGGACTGGCATCCAGAATATAAGAAACTCTTACGACTTCTAACTCTGGGAAATGAACTAGGGGTGTTGGAGGGGGAGGAGGGCGGGGGGTGGGGGTGAATGGGTGACGGGCACTGAGGGGTACACTTAACGGGATGAGCACTGGGTGTTATTCTGTATGTTGGTAAATTGAACACCAATAAAAATTAATTTATAAAATTAAAAAAAAACAACTTAATAATAAAAAGAAAATTCAATTTAAAAAGTTGTGAAGGTATTTGAATAGACATTTCTACTTTATTTTGACAAATAAAGGCTTTCTGAACTCTCTTAAATGAAAAAAAAAATCCTTGCACACACTTATCAGAATGCAGAGCCTCTACTTTTGCCTCATCTCTTCTGTCTGCTGTTTCTTTCACTCACTTAACTGTACATTAGGAATTCTACCAAGAAATAATGGGGTCAGAAGGAGGTCAAAATGAAATTGTTTTAGTTTTTTAACTTACTGATAAAAAAAGCCCAAATGTTTAACAGAGTCAGAAAGTAATCATTCAAATGTATTTGAGTCACCTTATGGACCCTGATTATCTGTGCTTTTGCTGTCACTCATTATGAGAAATAGTTAAGATGTAAATTAATCTTAGAGTGATCAGTAAATTATAATGACAATGTCTTCATTGACAAAATAGAAATGCTATTTAGAAACAATACGTGAGATACAGACTAAGTGATCAAGAGGATTGCTTTTGAAAATTTGAAGCAAAATGTAAATTTCCTTTAAAATCAGGATCTCTCTGATTGGAACAACCAATCACTTTCCATTTCTATGTTTTCCAGACTGTGGACAAGAGACAAACTGGATAAGAGTATGACTCTGCAGTAGAGCTAGGTTTCCTTTTGGCTCTTTGCTGTAAAAGGTGAAAAATCAAAATAGCTTTACAGTTTTTGAGGGACTACAGAAGGAATTAAATAAGACACTATATGTGAAATGCTTGGAACAGGGCCTGGCATGGATGATTGTTCACTTAGTGGCAACAATGTCCTTGATTATGTGTTATTGCTGTGTACATTAAAGGCTCCAGAAACAAATATTCTAACTTCATTTATCTGTTTAATGCGATCAGTCTTGAAAATTTGTTCTTATTTGAACAACTAATTAAATACTCATGAGAATAATTTAGTAAAATATTTTGATTATTAAGAGAGATAGATAAAAGATTTAGTATAAGGATCTTTGTGAGCTTTTTTTCCCAAAGTAGATGGAATGGTCACAGATAAGGAACTTGTTTTTCATGACTTTGCCAACATTAGCTAAAATATGACAGAAAATTCAGGACATTACATGTGGTTTCCTGAAACAAATGTTTGTGGAACAAAAGTCATACCTAACATTTTGTTTAGAAATGAGTCATCAGGGATCCCTGGGTGGCGCAGCGGTTTAGCGCCTGCCTTTGGCCCAGGGCGCGATCCTGGAGACCCGGGATCGAATCCCACGTCGGGCTCCCAGTGCATGGAGCCTGCTTCTCCCTCAGCCTATGTCTCTGCCTCTCTCTCTCTTTGTGACTATCATAAATAAATAAAATTAAAAAAAATGAGTCATCAGAGCTCTCTCCTGTAGCCATCCAATACTCTGAAAGGAAAGAGGGCTAAGGGGAAGGTGGTCCTAGCCCCTGCTGTTCTGAAGAAGCCCAAAGCCAAGAAGATGGTCAATCTCCTGTCTGAGAAAATGCCCAAGAATTTTGGCATCAGACAGGACATTCAGTCCAAAAGAGACTTCAACCTTTTTGAAAATGGCTCCGCAACATTCAGCAGCAGCGGCAAAAGGCTATTCTTTATAAACATCTAAAAGTGTTTCTCGTGATGAACCAGTTCACCCAGACCATGGAACGCCAAACAGCTACTCAACTGCCTAAGCTGGCCCACAGACATGGACCAGAGACAAAGCAAGAGAAGAAGAAGAAACTGTGGCCTGGGCTGAGAAGAAAGTTGCTGGCAAATGGGATGTCCCCACTAAGACACCTCCTGTCCTTAGAGCTGGGGTTAATTCTGTCACCACCTTGGTGGAAAGGAAGAAGAAGCCTCAACTGGTAGTGATTGTACATGATGTGGGTTCCATTGAGCTGATTGTCTTCCTGCCTGCCCCATGTCGTGAGATGGGGGTCCCCATTGCATTATCAAGGGGAAGGCCAGGCTGGGGCCTTAGGTCAACAGGAAGACCTGCACCACTGTCATCTTCACACAGGTTAACTTGGAAGACAGAGGAGGTCTGGCTAAGCTGGTGGAAGCCATCAGGACCAATTACAATGACAGATATGATGAGGACTGCCCTCACTGGGGTGGCCCATGCTGCCAAGTTGGAAAAGACAAAGGCTAAAGAACTGGCCACCAAACTGGACTGAGTGGATGCTGTTGAATTTTCTGTACAGAATAGTAGTAAAAAGTTCTCTTTCAGCCAGTAAAAAAGAAAAAAAAAAAAGGAAACGAGTCATCAGTATCCAACTTTATTAGAGAAGGCAATTTAATTAAGCTACCTTTTTTTTTTTAAGAAGGCAAACTCCATGGGAATTGGGGTTCCTTGTGCTGCTATTCAACAACAAAATTTTTAAAAATCCAAATAATTTTATTTATATTCAGTATTTTTTAATTAAGTAACCATAAACTGAACATGTCTTTAATTCTGATTCATATTTAACTTGCATTTCATTTGTTATTTATTGCCAGGTCTTTATTTTCAATTATTAGATTTATTATTATTATATTTTATATATGATTGATCAGATTTATTATAGATGCACTTTATATTTTGTTTTTACTTTTTTCTTTAATAATTACTTGCAACTATACTATTTTTCATAATAGTTGTATATTATTTGTCCATTAAGTAATATTTATTTCTCATTTTCCATATTGATATATTTTTAAAAATAGAGCTTAAAAACCTAGTTCAGATAAAGTATTAAATAAGTAATGATAGATGGTATCTAGGTATGTTTGAATGATGAAAGGTTTTGAAACACTATGGTATGATAAACTTTAAGGATCAGGGCAGCCTGGGTGGCTCAGTGGTTTAGCGCCTGCCTTCAGCCCAGGGAGTGATCCTGGAGACCCAGGATCGAGTCCCACATTGGGCTCCCTGCATGGAGCCTGCTTCTCCGTCTGCCTGTGTCTCTGCCTCTGTGTGTGTGTGTGTGTCTCATGAATAAACAAATAAAAATCTTCAAAAAAAAAAAAACAACTTTAAGGATCAAGTTGCAAAGACATTGTTCTTGAATTTTAAGGCCCAAGAGAAAATAGGCACTTAAGGAGGTACAATTATTCTTTCCATTCATCTAGCTTGATACCTACATGTAAAATTTAAGAGCATTATCCAATTTTGTCTTTAAATTACCAAAAATTTCAGTTACTGCTTATTCACAAATCAAATATGTTTTTTATTTTTCCTTTGTAATGCTCCAAAATTTGCAAATCAGGACAGAAATGTCCACGACAAGAACTGATCTCAAAGTACTCACAATTTAATAGTGGAAGCAGACACACAAAACATGGAACTGTAATGGAAGGAAGAATGGATTTGGGGTGATGATAGATATCTAAGCAGTTTTGTGGTAATCCAAATGAGGTAAAAAAAAAAAAAAAGTTATGTCTGAAAGCAAAAGAGAGAGATCCAGAAGACTAAACAGAGCTAGTGTCATTTCCCAGGGGTTTAAGGAATGAGTAGGTGAAATGGTGATGGAATGGAGTCCAGGTAGACAGAAGTGATGCTCTGAAGTAAGGAAGTGCAAGATATGTTCATCAATTGAAAGCCTACTATGAGTGGTGCAGAAGGCCACGTAGTGGAAATGAGCCTGTGAAGGAAACACAAGACTGAATATCAAACTAAGTAGTTTAGAGTTTATCCAGGGAATTTATTAAAGCAATGGGTTCATGAAAAGTTGGGTCATTGCATTTTTTTCATATCATCCCATGCTGCCGTTTATGCAGAGGAAACTGAGTCACTTTAGAGCTAATGCATCCAGAGTTCTCCTGATCGAAGAAGTAAATGCCAAGGCCAGAGGTCATTAGCACATCCTTGGAGCCATAAAATTGGAATTGTGGATATACTGGAAGACTTTGACTTAAAAAGAAAACCATTACAATTAAAGCAAGTATTAAAGAGTGTAATTGACGGGACATTTGCCAACTTTGAATTAATTAGATTTAGCTTTAATCTCTAGAAGTGCTGGTTGCAGCAAAATGAAACCATCCTTCTTCAATGCAGTAAGACATTAATGTTCCCATTATGATTCATTTCCAATTTGAGCTCTTTCCCAACTCAAATCTATTGGTTGGTTAAAAATGAAGTGGTGGCTACAAATAACATGGGAAGACCTCCGCGGGGCTCTAAATTAGTCAAATGAAAGGCATTGTTCCCATTTAATTGTTCTGAAAATCCAACCAATAGGTTCGACATTGCCAGTTTTTGCACTATGCTTGTGCATGTGTCTGAGTGCGTGGGCATGCATAGGAATGTCTGCTTTTAGCGAAATGGGCAGGTATGAGATATATCGATTGAGTTCTTCCTGTCATTGACTGAGTAGCAAACCTGTCACTTCTCCAAGTAGTGAATCATGTTGACAGAATGCATTACATTTTATAAGTTTTTTTTCTTTGTTCAGATCATTTGTAGTTGAAGCACACTTGCCACCTTTTAAAAGTGATCTCTGCAGCATTCCAGAGCCACTGAAGTATTCATCTTGACCTGGATAGTCAGTTTCTCTGCTAGCACAGATTTTTAACATGAACAAGATTCTTTCAACCACCCTTTGCTTTGGATTCCTAACTTTGTTATCTGTAATGATTTTTTTGGAAATGGTGCATGGACGGCCATATCTTACCCAAGGTATGTACATGTGAATCTAAAATCCTACAGATGGGTGAATAATCCTTATTCTCCTGTTTGCATTGCCTTGATTTTTCTGCTATTATTGAAATAATGCCCTAAGGCACTGGTATTATGTAATCATCAAACATCCCTTCAGAAGTTGCTGTTTTAAATTATAATCTATGATGCTATTCTTCTCAAGTAAATTAATTTTAATCAATTTGTACTAAATGTATTTTAACTGCACTTTATTATTTTTTTTCTAACCATGGGGAACCTTTTTCTTACTTCTACTCTATGACCATAGGTGGTGAGTGTATAAATACTAATATGTGCATATTTTGAAGTACATTTGGGGAAAGAAAAGTAATATTTTTATCCAATGAGATTATAAATACGTTATTTATGAGAGGAGAATGGCTCTGAAAAGAACAAATTAAGATGGAAATTTGTATTTGCAGAGATTGGGAAATAATAATGCAAGGGGAAATCTACATAGTATTTTCAAGGAGGACAATGCTAGCACCCACATTAGGTATTGACTGTATTTATCAGATTTCTAACATATTAGTACTTATGTTAAATGAAATAATTTAATCTATGACATCTACAAATATTTACTATACATAAAGTTGGAGAAAATAAATATCTGCTCTTATAATATTGTAACTTCTGTTAATCTTTCTTTAAAGTCTTCATTTCATTTTGTTGTGTAAATAACTCTTCATCTGAGAATCAGTAGAGATAAATTTAATCTTGGTTTATTAGGTGAGCAATATCATTGAAACTTTTGTATATTTCTTTATGTTTGAAAAATAGTAACTTAAAATGTGCTATTTTCCCTTCTAGCTTCAGGTTACCATCATCTAACTGACCTCCCTGATAGGAAGGAGTCTTTAGCTTTTGTCTTACATAAGGGAATCAAAGGACAAAAAACAAAAAATAAATAAAATAAAAATTAAAAAAAGAACATAATACATTTGGTTTACATGATATTGGCTTAAGAAGAGGACTAAGTTTCTCCCTTTTGGACTGAATTCAATTTTACTAGATCATGTTGTCTCAAGTGTGGTTTTAAAAGTCAGTGAAAGAACAGTTCTTTTGGCAGTGAAAATGAAAAAGCATAAATCCTTGTTATTTATTTATAGGGATTTTCCCATTGAAAAAACAAATTATCTCAGAGACATAAATAGAAGCTTGGGAATAAAAAACTTTGGATTTTATCCATGGCTTTCATTTTGTGTTTGGCTGGTCAAAATCATTGCACTTCGTGGGCCTCCACTGGTCTTGTGAAATAATGAGATTTTCAATATTCTTACCACTCTTTAGACATGTGAGGAAAAATGACACCATTCACTGGGAGCTTTGCAAAAAGGTCAGGATGTTAGTTAGTGGTAAATATAACTTCTGATTTCACGTGGATGTGGAATATAGAAAAATCCAACCCTAAAGCATTTTTCTCGATTAAAATTAAATAACACCTCTGACCCTAGAATACCACACATTGATGTGCTTATATCACTGGCAGTATATTGGAAAGTTTTCTCTCTGGGACTCCCTTGGATCTGTTGCATTGTATGTAAATGGAAAAGATTAAAACTAGTAAGGTCACTTTCTTATCTAAATTGTCTATGATTAGAGTGAGCCTCTGTCCATACACACATTTGTCAAAGCAGCCAAATATTTGACTTATTGTAATCTTTTAACACATTTCTCAAATAAGCATTTGTCTGCTGACAGGGTACAAAGTTGGGGTTACCATCCCTTGCTCTTTCTGTGTTAGTATTTCAGACAAATGGCACAGTCTGCCAGCTTTTGTTTTGTTGGGACTATAGAAAAGCACGGCTTGATGGGTAAACCTGACACTGAGCATACTGCCTAATACAAAAGACTAAAGAATGAATATCATGACCCAGAATACTATATATATAATTTATTAAATTTTGGTATTTTATCATTTTGGGGGTTTTCAGATTTCTTTCTGGTAAAATTTCTCCTCTGTCTCAACTAAAAAGCTTCAACATTTGAACGTAAAGAAAGGAGACAGCAAACCCTTGATCCAGTATCTTACGTAGTAATGAATCAGTATTATTGGTATGCCTGGTGGCTCAGGGGTTAAGCGAGTCTGCCTTCGGCCCAGGGCGTGATCCCAGAGTCCTGGGATCGAGTCCCACATCGGGCTTCCTGCATGGATCCTGCTTCTTCCTCTGCCTGTGTCTCTGCCTCACTTTTCTTTCTGTGTCTCTCGTGAATAAATAAAATCTTTTAAAAAAAATGAACACGTATTATCTGTGTGTTTGTAAAAGCATTCACTCCATCACATCTGGGTCACTTTGCCATCCTTTGTGCTAAGGGTGCATCGACACTCAGGTATTTATTCAAACGTTTCCTTTATCAATATTAACTTTTAGTTCAAAGGCAGAAACAGTCTGAATAGTGCAATTTTTTAAGGCTGTATCAGTTTTATTTATTTTTAAGATTTTATTTATTTATTTATTCATGAGAGACACAGAAAGAGACAGAGAGACAGAGACACGGGCAGAGGGAGAAGCAGGCTCCATGTAGGGAGCCCAGTGTGGGATTCGATTCCAGGACCCAAGGATCATGCCCTGGGCTGAAGGCGGTGCTAAAACCGCTGAGCCACCTGGGCTGCCCATGAATCTGTTTTAAAACTAAATATGAAATCAAGAAAAAAAGACTTATTTTCTATTATATTTCTTAGAGAATATATTAACTTTAGGAATTAAAAAAAAAAAAAATTTTGAGAAAATATTTCTTCCGAGATTCCTGTAAATGATGGTTGCCTTAAAAGGTAGTGACAGTGACAAGACGTTCTGAGGACAGTTAGGCAAACGTAGTTACTAGAAAACAAACTGGTCAAGAAAGGAAAATAGATCAATTTTCTTTTGTGAAAAATGTCCCACTTAAACATGCAGAAGAGGATTGTGAATGAAACATAAAAACTTCAGCTCTAAGCTTTCCTCATTACTTCCTTCTCATCTTATACATTCTCTAAGTTGAAGGTAATGAATCAATTTTTCTTATACAGTTCTCTTTCTGAAACAAGTTAACTATTATCATCTGGCTGTCACATGTATGTTATTTCTGTTTCAAACAAACATTATAAGGTGTATCATTTAACATTTTCATAAACAACTGTAATAACAATTATGTTATTGCATGGCCACATCTTTAAATGATTTCTGAAGGTCTTCGTATAATTGATGTTAAATAAAAGTCACATTAATATTTTATTAGTGTTTTAATTGATCAATAGAAAAAAACCATCACAGATAATTTCTATGTTTATGAAGTAAAGAAATTGAAGACTAAACATCAATGAACTATGGTCAGTGTAGATACAATACTGTCACTTGCCCCAAGTCATCCATTTGCTTCCTCACCAAGGCTTTCTCATTCCTTTCATTAGCCTCTTAGTCCTCTGGATTCATCAATTAACATTCTGTAGATACAGGAAAGGCAGATGATTTAATGGAATTTTATATTCAAATCATGTGCCATTTCTGTACCTAAAACCACAGTTTTTGCACTTCTAAACTTCAAACTCGCAAAAAAATAAAAAATAAAAAATAAAAATAATAACAATAAATAAAAAATAAAATAAATAAAAAAATAAACTTCAAACTCACAAATCTAGTTTCTGCTCACACTGTCAGTGACTATGAGAAACTAGGAAATGGGGTGAATGATCTACAGAAGTTCTGTGATAAAGGTTTGATCTTGCAGGCCACCTCACAAAAGTTCATTTCGTTTGTAATACACTAGCTGTTGTTTCAATTGCATTATTTGTTGATAGTTTATTGAGTCTTCATGTTTTATGGCTTGAGTAAAGGCCATTTTGTCCTGATTTCTACTCCAGAATAAAATGTTTACAAAAATTTGGGTGATATTTCTGTTTTTAAAGTGCTGAAAAAGTTGAGCATCTGATCAAAGAAGGGGCTGGGAAGTAAATTGACAAAGGTGGAAAGATGTCAATAGACAGGAAGTAGAGATGCCTGGGTGGCTCAGTGGTTGACCAACTGCCTTTGGTTCAGGTCATGATCCTCGAGTCCTGGAATGGAGTGCCACATCAGGCTCCCTGCAGGGAACCTACTTCTCCTTCTGCCTCTGTCTCTGCCTCTCTCTCTCTCTCTTTCTCTCTCTCTCTGTCTCTTGGGAATAAATAAATAAAATATTTTTTTAAAAATAGGGAGAAAGTAGACATCATACCACCTCTCCTGCAAGGTTTCCTTAGATGGTTTAAAGGTAATCTCAAGAACACAAAAAGGCTCATATTTAAATTTGTACAGCAAATAAAATCTTAAAATAAATTATTTTTTCTTTTTTTTTATAAATTAATTTTTATTGGTGTTCAATTTACCAACATACAGAATAACACCCAGTGCTCATCCCGTCAAGTGTCCCCCTCCGTGCCCGTCACCCATTCACCCCCACCTCCCGCCCTCCTCCCCTTCCACCACCCCTAGTTCTTTTCCCAGAGTTAGAAGTCTTTATGTTCTGTGTCCCTTTCTGATATCTCCCACACATTTCTTCTCCCTTCCCTTATATTCCCCTTCACTATTATTCATATTCCCCAAATGAATGAGAACATACACTGTTTGTCCTTCTCCGATTGACTTACTTCACTCAGCATAATACCCTCCAGTTCCATCCACGTTGAAGCAAATGGTGGGTATTTGTCGTTTCTAATGGCTGAGTAATATTTTTTCTTTAAAAATAAGACTTTTGATTTATATTTTTTATATTAAGCACAAGAGTAGAAAATTTCAGTAATACAGATAAAAAACAATAAATCTACCTGCAATTCTACTACCTAGAAATGATGGCAGGTAAATTTTAGGGTGTCATCTTTCAGACATACGTCTCCACCTTTCCTCTCACAATCTCTCTTTGAGTGCTCCTATGCATGCAACGATTTATTTATCAGCCCATTTTTTTGGATTACACAACTTTCTCCACACCCCTTTTATTGGTGAGTATACGCATTGATAGTTACCTGTAAAATGTATTTAATTAGAAATACTTTCAGTGACAGATTGAAATTGGAGGTCATTACATTGAGGTGATTATTGCAGGAAATGAATTGTTTCCAGCAAAAGAAGATACAAATAGCAAGGAACTATTGCTGGATCTACTGAATAAAAATTTTGATTTCCAAAGACCTTCCAACGTTGGTGAGTCAAGAATTTATTCTGTCTTCTGAACTGCTCTTTCTAAATGTTAATGTATATTAAATAAAATAGTAACTACTCCATTTTATGCCGCACTGATGGCTTAAGTGTTTTTATTACTTCATATCCATGCTAAAAGCAATGACATTATTAACAAATATTAAAATCCTATCTTCTTCAATTAGAGAGTCCTAGTGGGATCAATAACCATCTTGTTACAAAATAGTTACCTTTACTCATATTTTCCTCTCAGCTGTGCAGCTCCTCAATGGCATAGTTAATATTTTCTTTTACTAAATACTTCACATCTGTTCATAGGTTTCCACTAGAAATTTCACAAATTAACTGCAGTCTTATAGCACATTTTGCAATCAAATTCTCTCAATCTGGAAAATGGTTGGAGTAAAGAACAGTGGGAAATTTAGGCTACCGCAATGGAGATTTTTTTTTTCTTTGAAGAACAGCCGAATCTAATTTATAATTGTGCATCAGAATGCTTTCCAAGAAATGACAAATACTGCCAGAAACAGTAAGTCTAGCTTCAGAAAAAATGTGATAATATGTCAGTGTGGTACACTCAGAAAAAATCTGGCCTAAAGAAAATGTCTATTCATGGGACAATGTACTGACTACACTATCTTAATAAACACTTCAAAAATACAAAGTTTTAAAATTAGAAGTAAGATATTCTCATTGAAGAAAATGAATGAAATTATAAAAAAATGTGTGCTCATTGTAAGGGAGGGAGTTATTATTAATATTTTAGGTTATTTCCCAGTTGAATTATATAGATGTTTGTGTCTTGCTTTTTTCACTTAATATTGTTTTATAAGATTTCCTCATGGCAATAAAATAGTTTATTTCTAAATAATAGTATTTATTAGAACTAAATAATAGTACTTGTTAGAGCTATGGTCTATTTTAGAAAGCTTTGTGTTGGTTACTAGAAATTAAGTATTTTCTCATTACATAACTGGTTGCAATTCAATATTACAGGTATTGAGAAAATATTTGGGCTTTATTTAGGGATGATGGGTGGTCTTAAATCATATGGAAAAGACCTTTGCCTTCCACATAAGATCCTGAATGTGTGTTCTGAAGTGAGTGAAATACTACTTGCAATGAAATTTTTTATATGAAAAATGTATCTTGCAGGAATAGAACTGGCAAACAAACTGGAAGAACTTAACCAGGTGAGAATGTGAAATACTTACATTTCAATTTTAATGATAATTACAAGGCATTTTCTTTGGACACATTTTGAAAAATTTTTAGTACTATAGTGTAAATTTTTTTTATTCCTGCTAGAGACAGAGTAAAGTAGGGGAAAAATAGTCAAATTTCATTTATAGAAAAGAAAACCAAAACAAAACTATAGCTGAAGTGATCTTGAGATGAAACGTGTAGAAACTCTGGATTCTCATCAGCTCTCCAATTACCTAACTATAAGACCATGGACAAATTGAAATTCTCTGGATCTAAATCTCCTCATCTATAAAATGGAAGACTATACCTAGATTCATGATTTTCAAAATTTATTATTATTTTTTAAAGTGGGAATACATTTTTCCCAAATAAATTGGATGTGTTCCTAGTCAATGAAGCATATGCAGGTGGAGCTGTCCTGCTTAAAGCAGCTGGTTGGGGGCCTGAGGCTGCTCTCAGCTGCCCTGATAGGGGGCCAGTTAGCAGCTTTCTTCCCCCACTGCTTGACATGTGGGGAAAAAATGTGAAGAACACCAAGTTAGATTATTTCAAAACTTTTTCCACAAACACACATGCAAATCCAATAGTATACAAACCATGTGGCTGTTTGGGAGAGTGAATTATGCCCCATCGTTCTGAGCAGGTTGGACACCCTCAGTAGCCAGGTTGAAGGGTTAAGTCTTCAGGGCATGGGCAATCAGAGAGATTGCTAAAAATTAACATGGGTTGAATCCTGGGTAAAACCTCAAGGGCCTCAAAATACTTCTCTCTTTCTGCTGGAAAGGAGAAATATTTCAGGAAATTCAAACATTTACATAACTCTTTGGAGCTCCTTGAAAAGGACTGCTCGTTATAGGTGACATAAAATCTAGTCCAGCAACACAGTCTGTGTTTACAGGCTCCCCATTAACACCTAGAGTTGACTTCCTTCATCATAAACTTGTTTTTTCCTGATCTCCTGTTGAGTCATGTACCTTTTCCAGCTAGTCTCTAAGTTTCCTTGTATTTTTCTATTTAATTCTTTTTATTTACTTTTTTATAGTTTTTCTCCTTTTCTATTTCTTTTTCTCTTCTTTCTTCCATTTTTCCTACTCTTTTTTCCTGTCTTACTCTAATTCTTCTTCAGTAGAAAGCAGCATCATTCTTATGAAAGATCAATAATTTTTATATTTGACTTTTAACAGTTGGAAAACCTAAAAGAGCAGTTCACAGAGGCAAAAGATGCTGAGATATCCTATGCTATAGATGGTCTATATTCTTCCCATCCAAATAAGCGAGGTAAATTTTCATTTCAAAGTTTTAAAATTGATATCTAAAAGATTATGTTTTGCAATGATTACTGAGAGAGAAGAGATTAACTTGACATTTCTTAATCCTATGGTGAATACCAAAATCCAAGTTAATTTTTAAGAAAGAGGCCAATGAAAATGTTCCCCTATGAATGTATCTGAGCTATGTTGTGTTTACCACAGTAGGTAGCAAAGTCATATGTCCCAGGTTTAAGTAAAATAGGGTCTTATTGTTTAAAATTGTGACCTATGCTTGCTATTTTGCTTAGAGACTGAAGTTGGGAGAATCACAAATAGAAACAACCCAGTTTTAAGTCAATTCAAATTTTAGAACATCTTTATTGAAGTAAGGAGAAACCTCAGTGCTCTAACACATGGTTTAAGGTTTGAATCATCACAGTTAATTTTAGAAAGATTTACCTTTTGGACTGTCTTATTTTTTATAACATTTCTTGGGAAATTATTGTTTCTTGCTGAATTAGTTATTATATTTGAAAAATTATATGTATATTCCTCTATTGTAATAGTGATGTGAGCCTTCCTAAGATTCACAATGCTACTAAGTGGGAAGAGGATGCACTGGTATTATTTAAACACTTAGCATATACCAGACATTTTATATTTTAATATGTCAAAATATTGTGGTTAAATACATAGGCTCTAGAGCCAAACTGCTTGGGTTAAAATCAATGTGACATTTCCTACCTGGTAACCTTGAGCAATTATGTAACTTCCTATACATTTTCTTTGCCCCCAAATGCAAATTATAATAATAATTATCTTTATGAGATTGTCGGGGATGAGTAAATATATGAAAGGCATTTAGAATAATGCCTGGCATATAGTAAATACTATGTAAGCTTAACTTGTTTTTTATGGTTTTGATCAATACTATAATTATTATTTTATTTTCATCATAAACACCATAAGATATCCATTACTATGCTTATTTTATAGATGAGGAAATTACATCTCAGAGAGGTAAAATTATATGCCAACAATAACCCAATTGCTAAGTGACTCAGCTAGTGAGCCAGAAAAGAGAGAGTGATAGAAGATGAATTGGAAGCTGTCAGGGAGGGAACTGTCAGGAGTTTTAAGGACCTTAGCTTTTACTGGGACATCATTAGAAACTTTGAACAAGAGAATAATGAGATAAGCTTTAACAGAACTGCTCCTCATGGAGAATACACTGAAAAAGATGGGGAAAGGTAGAAGCAGAGAAGCCATTAAGGAAGAGAATTTAGTGTTTCAGATGATAACGTGGTAGTAGCTTGGATTAGGGTGGCAGTAGTGAATTGATAAGAAGGAGCCTGATTCTGGATATATTTGAATAAAAAAATTAACGAAATTTATAGTAGGATCACCTGTGGTTTGAGTATTTTCTTTTCAAAAAAAGGAAGGCATCATAAATGACTTCTAAGTTTTTATTTTGAGCAACTAAGTAAAAGAGGGTGATTTCTATTTATTGAGCAAGAGATAGCTGGAAGAAGAAAAGGTTTGATGGTATAGAAGTGTTGGGATAGAGATTTATTGGGCCTTCCTATATTTAACATAACTTAGGCTATAATGTGGTACCAGTTTTAATCCAAATCTCAGAGGCCTATTAATAATCAAGTTCAATGCATGTAATACAATCCTCTTCTATTTTCTGGCTATATCATCTAGAATGTTGTTATATCATTACTGTCCCTAATATTGCCAAGACACAGGAAAGGGATAGAGGACACATCCCAGCTCTAAACTGCCTCAATTCAGAACTCAGTTCAATGATAGGTGTCACTTCTCCTGAAGTCCATTGGCTAGAATTAGTCAAGTGGGCTGGCCCCAAAATACTGGCAAGACAGGTTGAGAGATTTTAGGAAGTACATATAATAGTTGGGGAGTACTGCCTCTACCACAGTCTATCCTTTGATCTCTCCTTAACCACATAGACTCTACTCAACTCATTCCCATTAGAGACAATTCCAGATTTCTTTCACTGACTGAACCCAGAACAAAGAATAGGCTTTCCCGGAGGAGATACTTACTGTCTTCATCAGCTACAGTGTAGCTTCTTCATTTATCGACCTGTTGGCTAAAAGGACAAATCCAGTAATTGGAAGAGGAACAAGAATGAGATAAGCACAATCGATAATCCCATTCATAAAGGAAACAAACAAGAGACACAAAGAATACTATCCTCCTGTAATTCTGAAATCCCGCTGGGCAAATATTATAAAGGTCCTCTACCCTCCGGTTGGGAAAAAGTGTCTTGACTGGATTCTGTGGTATCTAGGAGGAGTCATTTGCCCATTGTAATGTTTCCAATGGCTGTACTGTTTGAGATTTTTGCTTTTTCATTTTTATTCCTGGACACATCTTATGTGCTACTTTGGGATTATTCTCTTCTCCAGGATGACATAGTTTTCTCAGGTTTCATCCTGCTTTTACAAAGTTGGAGGCCCAAGATTTATTTTGTCTTAAAGTGTCAAAGGTATTTTTGTTTTAGGATTTATGGTTTATTTGGCAATGATATTCTTTCAAAAATTTAGAAAACTTCTCATGTACTTGCTATATGCAAATACTTTTTAAAAAACGGTTTTAGGGGATCCCTGGGTAGCTCAGTGGTTTAGCTCCTGCCTTCAGGCCAGGGTGTGATCCTGGAGTCCCGGGATCGAGTCCCATGTCAGGCTTCTGCACAGAGTCTGCTTCTCCCACTGCCTGTGTCTTTGCCTCTCTCTGTGTGTGTCTGTCACGAATAAATTAAAAAAATCTAAATAAATAAATAAATAAATAAATAAATAAATAAATAAATAATGACAGTTTTAATTTTTCTGCATTCTCACCCCAACTTGGTAGCAGTTGCCTGGAAAATATCTGAAACATACCTTAAAGACTATACACTCAATTTGATTTTTGCCCTGAGTTCTATTTACAGAGCCTCTGTCACTTGGAGTAGTTTCAAATCTTATTTTATAGTGTTTGAGATCTAGAAGAAGTCAGTTCTTTCAACATTTTGAGATCTTGTATTTCTTGACTCCCTTTATTCCCTTTTTATTTGTTGTCAGATAGTATTTGGGGGGTAAATAAGGCAAACTACATTAGGAAAATAACCTCATAATCTCAGTGATATAAATTGCTTTAAGATTTATTTGTTGTTTACATGAAACCTTGTGTATGTTGATTATCTTCCTTTACTCTGTACCTATTCTATGTGTCCCTGTAGTAGAACAGGAGAGAATTGGAGATAAACACACTCTTAATTGTCCAAATGAGGCACATGATCATAATCTAACTTAACAGGGTCATGGCAACACCTAGAAAATGTAAAAAAAAAAAAAAAAAAAAAAAAAAAAACCAAGAATATTTGGAGAGTCATATCCCTACTACAGCCATGCATAACAATATCTTCCCAGTATAATAGGCCTCCTTATGCACATTTTGCAGTTTCAGTTACCTGTGGCCAACCATGATCTAGAACCAAATGATCCTCCTCACATATCAGAATTCTGGTCCATAGTAGCCTAGTGCTACATCATAGTACCTATGTCATTCACTTTGCTTCATGTCATCACATAGACATTTTGTCATCGCACATCATCACCAGAAGAAGGTTGACTATAGTATAATAAGATATTTTGAGGGACAGAGGCCACATTCAGGTAACTTTTATTGCAGTGTATTGTTACAATTGTTACAATTGTAACTAGAACAATTGTTCTAGTTTATTATTGGTTTTTGTTGTTAATCTCTTACTGTGCCCAATTTATAAACTAAACTTTTTCATATTAATGTGTGTATAGGAAAAAACATAGTATTTATAGCATTCAGTACAATCTATAGTTTAAGGCATCCATTAGGGAGGGGTCTTGGCACATAATCCCCACAGATAAGGGGAGACTTTTCTAATGATCTGAATAGACCATTGAATATATAAATTTGAAGTTTAGGGAAGCAGCTCGTATTGGAGATAAAACTTTGACAGTTATCAGCATATGAATTTTGCTTGGTATTGTGATCAGACGCCTAAGGAATGACTCTAGATATACAAGAGAAGACAGCCAGAACTGAATCCAGGGTGATTCCAAAGTTAGAAATTGGGCAGATGAGAGAATCAGGAAAGGAACTCTTGATAAGAGTAGCTACCAAGGAAAGAAGTGACAAAGGAAGGCTGCACTGTTTCCAGGAAGTAGTGAAACTGTATTTAAAGTTTTAATAAGTCCAGTAAGTTGATAACTGCAACTTTCTTTCTGAACAGCAATGAAAGATTATTAATGGATTCGATGTGAATTTCTTGGTGGACTTTTTGTTAAAGAGAACATGATAAAATAATATTTTTATCATTTGTCAGGAACCACTGACAATAGACACTACTTTTGAGAAATTTCATTCTAAAGAGTAGAAGAAATTGGGATATCAGCTAGAGAAGTTTGAGGGCATGTCAAAGAAACTTCTTTGTGTTTTAGCAAGGAGATATTAAAACATATTTGTATGTAGTAGGAATAAAGTAAATATTTGTGGTGATAAAAGATATGAACTGAATGCCTAGGTTAAGTCGCAAAAACAGCCTACATTTTATTTTAAGTGTGATTCCATTATGTAACTAGAAGTTGTCTGGTATAAATAACATTGTATGAAAGCAAAATGGACCCAGAGATCCAGCTAATGCATGAATAACTTATACTTACTGGGGAATCTTATACTTTGCTTTAATCATTTAATATATCGTTGATAGATGCCTACTAAATTCATTAAGAATGTTGCTGTCTAATGTGATAAAATATATCTTTCATAATAAAAACCCTTAATATATTGGGTATCAAAGTATCACAACTCAACATAATAAAGGTCATATGTTACAAACCCACAGCTAATGTCATATTCAATGGAGAAAAATTGAAAGGGATTTCTCTGAGTTTGGGAACAAGAAAAGGTCACCCACTTTCACCACTTCCATTCAATATAGTACTGAAGTCCTATCTTGAATAATTAAGAAAGACAAATAAAAGTCAAGGAAGGAAGGAAGAAGTAAAACTGTCACTAATCGCTGATGACATGATCTTATATATACAAAATCCCAAAAATTTGATCAAAAAACTGCTGAAATTAATGATTTCAGTAAAATGGCAGATTACAAAATCAATTTACAGAAATTTGTGGCATTTTTTAATACTAATGATGAAGCATTGGGAAAAAAAAATTCCAGTCATGATAGCATCAAAAACAATAAAACACTTAGTAATACTTTTTTAATTAAATTGTAGTTGATCTGCAAGATTATTTTAGTTTCAAGTGTATAGCATAATGATACAATATTAGGAAGTGATCACTAAGATGAATCTAGCTACCCTATAAAGCTTTTAAATATTATTAACTATATTTCCTACGCTGTACACTGTGTTCCCATGGCTTATTTATTTTATAACTGGAAGTTTGTACCTCTTATTCCTCTTCCTTTATTTCACTCCCTCCCCTCTGGCAACTGCCAGATTATCCTCTGTATCTAAGAGTCTATTTCTGTTTTGTTTTGTTTGTTCATTTGTTTTGTTTTGTTTTGTTTTGTTTTTTAGATTCTACATATAAGTGAAATCATATGGTCTTTGTTTGGCTTATTTAGCATAATACCTCTAGGTCCATCTACATCACAAATGGCAAAAATTTCCCTTTTTAATGAATATTCTAGTGTGTGTGTGTGTGTGTGTGTGTGTATGTAATGTCTTCCTTATCCGTCTATTGATGGACACTTAGGTTGCTTCTACACCTTGGCTATTGTAAATAATGCTACAACAACAGAAGGATGCGTGTATCTTTTCAAATTACCACTTTCATTTTCTTCAATTAAATACCCAGTAGTAGAATTGCTCTATCATATGGTAATTCTATTTTTAATTTTGAGGAACATCTAGACTGTTTTCCATCATGGCTACACCATTTTTCATTCCCACCAACAGTTCATGAGGGTTCCCTTTTCTCCACATTTTTACCAACAGTTGGTATTTGTTTATTTTGACAACAGCCACTCTGACACGTATGAGGTGATACCTCATTGCGTTTTTTATTTGCACTTCTATGATAATTAGTGATGTTGAGAATTTTTCATGGTCTTTTGACCATTTGTATGGCTTCTTTGGAAAAATGTTTATTCAGGTCCTCTGCCCGTTTACTTAGGAGAGAACTTAACCGCGGAAGTGAGAGATCTGCACAATGAAAACTCTAAGACTTTGCTGAAAGAAAATGAAGAAGACACAAAGGAAATAAATCTGTGTTTATGGATTGGAATAATAAATATTGTTAGAATGGCTATATTCTCCAAAGCCACCTACAGATTCATGCAATCCTCACCAAAATAAAGAAGGATACTTCACAGAAATAGAAGAAATAATCCTAAAATTTATGTGGCACCACAAATGACCCCAAACAGCCAAAGATGTCCTGAGGATAAAAGAACAAAATCTGATTTCAAACTATACTGCAAAGCCATAGTAATAAAAAAAAACTGTATGTTACTGGCACAAAAATAGATATGTAGACTAATGAAACAGAACAGAAAGCCCAGGATTAAATCTTGGCATATAGAGTCAACTAATATTCAACAAGAGAGCCAAGAACATCCAATGGAGGAAGGATGATTTCTTCAGCAAATAATGCTGGGAAAATTGTAGAAACACATGCAGAACAATTAAATTGGACGCAATGCCTCATACCTCACAAAAATTCATTTGGAATAAAGAGAAAACTTAAACATAAGCTTGATAACATAAAACTCTTTGAAGAAAATATAGAGTAGCTATCAATACTGGTCTTGGGAGTGACTTTGGACGTGACACCAAAATCACAAGCAACAAAAGCAAAAAATAACAAATGAGACCACATCAAACTCAGTTTCTGCACAGCAAAAGAAACAACAAAATGAAATGTCATGTTATACAATGGAAGAAAATTTGAGAAAGCATATATTGGATAAGAGATTAATATCCAAAAAATGTAAAGAATACAACTTAATAACTACAAAAACCTCTAAAAACACCTAATTAAAATGAGAAGAACTAGATTTTTTCTTTTTTTAAATTTTTTATTTATTTATGATAGTCACACACAGAGAGAGAGAGAGAGGCAGAGACACAGGCAGAGGGAGAAGCAGGCTCCATGCACCAGGAGCCTGATGCGGGATTCGATCCCAGGTCTCTAGGATCGGGCCCTGGGCCAAAGGCAGGCGCCAAACCGCTGCGCCACCCAGGGATCCCAGAACTAGATTTTTTTCAAAAATGATATCAAAATAGCTAAAAGCCACATAAAAGATGCTCAAGATTCACTGATCAGCAGGGAAATGTAAATCAGAACCACGATGAGATGTTACCTCACACCTGTTAGAATGACTATCATAAAGAAAGCAAGAGACAATAAGTGATGGCGAGAATGTGGTGAAAGGGAACTCTTACACACTATTGGTGGGAGTGTAAATTAGTCCAACCACTATTGAAAACAATATGGAAATTCTTCAAAAAAATTAAAAAATAGATTTACCATAAGATCCAGCAATTCCACTTCCAGGAATATATCTATAGACGAGTGGATAAAATTGGTGTATATCAATAGATAAAATGGTACATATCAATAGATGAATGGATAAAAATGGTGTGTACACACACACACACAAACTGGAATATTATTCAATTATGAGAAAGGAAAATATCATTTCCAACGACATGGATGAAACTTGAGCACATTATAAGTCAGACAGAGAAAGACAAGTACTTTATGATATCCCTTTTATGTGGAATCTAAAAAAAGTCCACCCAGTGAAAAAAGAGTAAAATGGTGGTAACCAGAGGGCTGTGGAGGCAAACGGGGTTTGGATCAGATTGATGATGTTCAAGTATACAAACTTGTAATGAGCAGTAAATAAGTCATAGAAATCTAATGCACAGTGTAATGAATATAGACAATGATATTGTACTATAATGATGCAATGTGACCTATACTACTCCAATGGCAATCATATTACAATATATAAATTTGTCAAAGTAACACTGCACACCTAAATTTACAAAATGTAATGTCAAACTTAGCAAATAAAAGAAGAAGAAGAAAAGGTCTCTTAGCTCTCACTTTGGTTTACTTAGTCGCACTCAATGACTTTAGCTTTTTGGATTCATAAGCTGACATAAGATGGAAGCAGCACATTTGAAGAAACTTGGGAAGGGGAGATGAAAAATAAATAAATATATGGCTGTCCAATGCATAGCATCCTGCTAAAAATAGGGTTACAAGAGTGAACCAGACAGACATCAACACCAGAATGATAGTGAGGGATTTCCCTCATGCAGATGATAAACGGTAGATAAGCACTGAAGAGTTTGGCTCTACTGGGGATATCATTCATGATACTTCCTTTCATCCAGGTCCAGAAAATTTCCCAAACTGTATTCCCATTGCATACTTAATCGAGCCCTGCATGAGTAATTTTTGGATATGTGTACATTTATATCTTCCTGGCAGAGTTATTCAATGATATCCAAAGGGCCAGACAGGCCAGTGATAACTTTCTGAAACACACTATAAAAAGAAGATTGAATTAGTGGGCCAAGCTCCTCAGTTTAATGTCTGAAAATAAACTCTTTTCATAGGATTTGAATGTGGTTTCATTAAAGGAAGCTGCGGCTCATGTAGAAATGAAAAGTATACTCTGAGCGCTGTCATAACACTGTGTGTGTAGATGGTGATGCGCTTGAGGGTTACTGGTTTACAGAGTGAATGGAGAGGGAGGGGAAACCTGGCAAGCAGAGACTTTTATCATTTATTTCAAAGAGTATTTCAAAGAGTATCTTTTTTAACTCTTTTTTACTGTGCGTCCCATTCATCAATAGTGAATCAAAGACCTGTCCTCTGAGGTCTCAATTTTCTAAACCACTTAGACTGAAGGAAATCAGAGAAATTTTTTTTAAGATTTATTTATTCATGAGATGCACAGAGAAAGAGAGAGACGCAGAGACACAGGCAGAGGGAGAAGACGGCTCCATGCAGGGAGCTGGATGTAAGACTCAATCCTGGATCCTGGGATCAGGCCCTGAGCCAAAGGCAGATGCTCAACCACTAGCCACCCAGGCATCCCGGGAATCAGAGAAATTTATCCCGAATTCTATGAAGCTACTATAAGTCAGGTGATTGGGAACAACCTATAGAAGATTTAAAATGACTCATTTGTGCATTTGAAGATCAAAGAGTACTGTTAGAATTGGTTTGATTTTTCTGAAGCATCATTTTTATGGTCCGAATGTGAAGACTCAATGTGACAATCAAATTGCTTAAATAACATTTGGTGATTTGCAAAGTGAACTTTAAACTCTCTTCCTTCCTTTCCCCTCCCTCCCCCATAAATTGAACCATATTTATCATAGTTCTTACTCATGTGACTTCCTCTTTGGGATTTCAGTCACCCCAAATATAAAACAGAGAGGTGTATCTAATTGGACAACCTACTGTATTCTCTGAACTGTATTATGTGCATTATTATGTATAACAGTGCTATCTAGATGAACTTTCTGTGATGAAGTGACCATTATGGTACTCACTGGTTACAAGTCACTACGGAGTACTCTAAATGTGGCTAGCGTGATGGAGAAGCTGAATTTTTAAATTTTATTTATTTTTAATTAATGTATAGATTCACATGAGGCTCATAACAACCACATTGAGCAATCCTTTTACCAAACTCTCTTGCTCATACTGAGCTACACATGAACTATTTTATTCAAATGTAATGCTTCATCAAATATCCTCCTAATAAAGAATTTGTTTCATTTTCTTTTTTAGCCTGCTTTTGGAAATACTGTGTCTGAAGTTTTTTCTCTGGATACAAAAAGAGAAGAATATTAGAAAAAAGAAATACGTCTACTTATTACTGCTTAAAGATTGAAGCTATTTTAAGCATAAAGGAACGGTGGCATTTATTCTGCATATTGCATACTTGTTTAAGTTGTGAATAATGACAAGTCAGTTGCACTTTTGCCTGGCATGGGCTATATCAAATGGACTTGTAGTGCTAAAGTTGACAGTGTTTTATCTATAATTGTATGCTTTCCATAGATTTGATGTCTATATATGGTCTTGTCTGGTGATGACCATGCTGTTGAGCTATCAATTAAAATATTTTAAAAAGCACCTTGGAAAATTAAACTCTATGGTCTCAATTTATGAAAAAAATTGTCCTTTCTCTTTCTTATGATTGCGCTAGGTACTATCTCTTTTCTGTTCATTTGGACAACTGTCACTGAAACTACTACAACCAAATAAGTATGTCACTAGAGAGAAGGAATATATGATTTATTGGGCTCTGGGAGAAAGTAACATTAGATGTCTCAGAGATAGATATTAAGAAAACTTTCTTACAAAACTATTTGCCTTTTGGTTTCTTAATTCTCATATCTGCCTCCACCACAGCATCGTGAAATATTTGAGACTCAGCATGTCTTAAGAGACTACACTCATTGTGCTAAAAAATAAACAAGACTCTTTGGCATTTTCTTGATTCTTTTTTCTTTTTCACATCTATACATCAAACTGCTCTTGATTGCATCTGAACAAGCTTATTTAATCAACCCAAGGCAGGGAGTTCAATTTTGTCTGTCACCTGTGCTAGCACAGAAACATCATCAAAGTAACTTTACAGAATATTAAGGACTAGAATAGGGCAGCCCAGGTGGCTCAGCAATTTAGTGCCACCTTCAGCCTGAGGGGGGGTGTGATCCTGGAGACCTGGGGTCGAGTCCCATGTCAGGCTCCCTGCATGGAGCCTGCTTCTCCCTCTGCCTGTGTCTCTGCCTCTCTCCCTCTCTGTTTCTCTCAAAAATAACTTAAAAAAAAATCAAGGACTAGCATAGATGGCCAGATGAGCCTACACACAGTTCCTTATTTCACATGGGGTAAATGCAGCTTACCTACATAATATTAATTTTGTGGTGCTTAAAGAGAAAACTATCTCGTAAGAGAGAATGGACAATATTGTTTAAGTTTAAAAACCCATAAAACAAATCAAGTTGAGTAATATATCTATAGTGTTATTTATATACTTGTTAGGAGCCATCAAATGTACATAAATATTAGTTGCTCAATAATGCCTAATTATTCTCACATATTTATACTAGTTAGAAACACAAACATAATACTGTTATAAAGAAAGTCAAAAACTCCTGTGTTCATCATCTCATGTTTATTAACTTTGGAATAGTTAAACAATATGCATTCTGAACATTCAGGGCTAAGGTCATTTTAAAAAGTTATTGCTACTTCTTCCTTTTAGAAGATTCCACCAAATTACCTTTTAATAGTTTGCTTTGAGAAATTTGATTCCTTTAAGTTATCTGTAGATTAAAGGTATAATTTGCTAGACTTTTTGTAGTGTGAGTAAATTTTAAGATGATATAACCAGGAATGAACATTCCTCATGAAAAACAGGTTATGTAATTGATGCCAGAAGATATAAATCCATATTTACAATTTGCTCTATGAAGCTTCACAAATGAATGAGATGATTCATAATATTCTTAACAGAAATTATGTTTTAATTTCCTGCTATGTTAAAAGAATGCCTTATTTCAAACTAGTGTACTGCTGACTTATTTTCTACTTTGTATAAAGTAGTGGTAAAAATTAAAATAGAAAATAAAATAGCTATGGGTGGAGAAAACATTTTTCTCTTTTTGTTCTTGAAGTCTTGTGTATATATTATGAGATAAATGCATTACATATTAGAATAGAGTATAAATCCATATATTGTGACCTCTGACTTTAATTAAACTGAAGGCCATACGCATAACTTTGCATTAAAAAAATAAAGATGATAGGAAATAAATTTGTTTAATTCAACTTTAAATCTTCACCATAAGAAGATCGTAGGCTAAAGTAGGTGTAATACCTTTGTCAAAGCACGAAGCAGCAGCACCCCGTTGGATTAGAAGCTTACAAACACCCAGATGGGAGAAAAAGGGAGGAAAGAACTTCCAAGGCCTAGAACACATTTCTATAATTCAACAGAAGGTTGGGGAAAGATGGCAAGATACATTCTAACTTCTTAAATAATTCTTTCAAATGACAAGTCCTACAGGATATTTACCCACTGCTAACTTCCTAATGCAAGTTTATGGAAAACAGAATTGGTTAGTTCTCTCAAAATTCATCTCTCTTTGCTACAGTTCATCTATTACATTTAACGGAATCATTAATTTGTTGTTTATTCTCTAAACTTAAATGTGAAGATTTTCAGCAGTTGGAAAGATTTCCCAAAACTAAGAATCTATATGCAAACCCACTCTGTATTCTAAGTATATATGTTCACTTCTATGTTCTTTGAGTCCACTTTATTCTTTGAATGATATATTTATTCATTTTTTAGTTCAAATTAACAACTATCCATTTTTCCTCTTGTAATATGAATATACCATCTTATAACATTCTTCCTTTTATGCTAAAATAAACCTCTGTCCTACTGACCAAACTTTCTTCCTCTCATATATCAGATCTGTTTGACAGTGATTACTTGGGTTTAAAGCAATGTTTTCTAGAGGCTTTAAAAACTTCTGCTAACTTATGCTGTGTCTGCTTCAAGAAAGAAGTTATCTTTGTGTTTTGAAAGCATACCCAATGCACAACGGGTTCATGTACCTAAGTTGCAGTAACATCAGTTACTGTTGAGAAATGAACTTTCCAGAGTATGACACTTTACGCTTTAATAGATCAATGAAAAATAATTTGAATCATTTTAAAGAAATCATTCTTAGACACAATATATTTTTCAGCGCCTTGTTAGACACAGTGTATGAAACCAGTTTTGTAGGTGAGTCACAGTATAATAAGCATCAAGAAGATACTTATTATACTGTTCTAAAATTATGTATATTTAATGAGCCCCAGACTGCTTTAGTAGTTTACTACTTAGTGATTCTTAGCCTTCTCCCATAATTTCATCTGTTACTCCTGTGAGGTTGTTCTCACAATTAACCACTGCTGCTCTTAATTAACTACCAGTTGTAATTTAGAGAAAAGAAAAGTTGTTAGGGGACATGAAACCTCCAAACTTGACAAATGAGTGATATCCTTCACTTCCTAGTTCTGTTAATGTGCTCTGAATTGCAAGTATTTTCTCAGTTCTTTAGAAGAATAAAATTGATGGGCTTTATTACTGCTGGGTTTTTTCCCCTTGTTTATAAATCTTTCTTCTTTTATTTCTGGAACTGGGGCTACATTTTATTTGGTTGAACCTGACTGATAGGTGAATACATGAAGAGAAGCCTAATTTCACAATTATTACCCAAGAGGCTCACAGGCAAAGGATAAGAGAGAAATAAAATATTTAAGAGAACATATACAGCACTGTCTTCCCTTGTTCCTCAATAATGAGCAAACAGATTGTATCCAAGTTTTACAGAAACAAGTTGGTCTTCAGTTATTATTCTTCAACAGCATGAGTGTAACTAGTAAATGCATATAGAAAGCATTTCACTGTATAGTGTTTCGATTGTTTCTTGGAAAAGCAAATTTTGAAGTTAGGTAACCATTCCTCTTAACTAAAATTCATATTTTAAAAAATTCATGCTTTGAAATGGTCTGCATAATTTAATTGAAGTTATAACAATACTTTGATGTGATAGACTGAAGTTCAAACTGTAGAAAGGATTTGCAGAAGGTCAGTTCTTTAAATGTTTTATCATTCAGGAGTGCAAAGAATTTCACTGAAGCATCTTCCATGTTTCTGTGACGTTTCCCCCGAAGAAGTTGTGTCTGCAAAAATGAAAATTGAAATTGTTAAAGCTACTGAGAGCTCCATAGATAAGGGAAGTACCATGAACATCAATTGACAAGAGCTAAAACTCTACAAGATGTTTCATTATAGCTTTTTTTCTTAGGACATGTTTTAATTGCAAAGACAATAATGCAAAATGATAATTTCAGATGAAAAAACATTAAAAGGAGCTTCTTCAATGTACAAGCCAGGTGCTTATGCTCAAGCCACAATTCCTTGCTTTGGATACCTGCTATATTCTATTTCTTTTCAGTCTTCAATCTTGGTTCAGGGATGTTGCCATGACATACAAAAGAAATGATCAAACTAATACTTTCAGTTTATTGCTATGAAAGCACATTGCTAATTGTATATTTTGCTCTACTTAAAGGGATGTAGTCATTAGCAACAATAATACTGACATTTAAATTTATTTATTTATTTATTTATGATAGTCACAGAGAGAGAGAGAGAGAAGCAGAGACATAGGCAGAGGGAGAAGCAGGCTCCATGCACCGGGAGCCCGACGTGGGATTCGATCCCGGGTCTCCGGGATCGCGCCCTGGGCCAAAGGCAGGCGCCAAACCGCTGCGCCACCCAGGGATCCCTAATACTGACATTTAAACATGATATTTCTGCTCCTTGAGAGTTCTTTTAATATATATGAATGATAGTGTGTCAATATTTATCTTAAATAAAAAATTGTCAGGAAAATACAGCAACATATGCCTTACATTATTACAAGTCTTTGTGCCTGTGGCAGCAAGGGAAAGAATAACTAATAGTCCTATTTCTACCAAATTTCATCAGGAAGGCATCCTAGTTTCAATGGCAGTGACGTAGAACTTGCTAACTGTATTTAGAGAAGATATGAAATGTTAAATAAAACCCATTTGAGTTGCTTAGAGCTGAAGCCTATAAAAAACTCAAAACTGTGGTCCAATATGTTAATGACTTGAGGAAGACATTGTTCCAAATACCATCTTCTTTTCTAAAACACATATTGAGAAGAGGTTATTTGTTCTGGAAACTAGGTAACATACAGCAGCTGCATCTAGATCTAAACTCAAACCACGCAAAACTTCCACGATTAGAACCAGTTTCACTTTTAGTATGAAGACTGAAACTGAGAACCACAAATAAACCTACTTTAAAAGAGTATACATTAATTCCCACAGAAGTGGAACAACGATTTTCACAAAGTATAACATTCTACTTCTGTTTGTTTTAGAAATGTATAACCAGAAAAGTTGGCATCCAGCAATGACAACTTAGCATCCTGAAGACTTTATAGGGCATGAAGAGAATGCTGGCCTAGAAGTTCAGAGACACCTGGGTTTGGGATTTTGCTCCAAAAGTCTGTAAAATTTTGAGCAAATCAATTTCCTCTCACAGACCCTCTCACAGACTTCTTTGTTAAAAATGAAACAAAACAAAAAAGGGTTGGATTAAGTGAGATTTTATGTTTTTGAAACTCATAGTGACTTAATCCAAAAAATACTGTACCAATAAGAAATAACATACAAAAGTGATTTTGTAAAGTTAAATGGAAATCAGATATATTTTTTTATGTTTTTTACTATTCATAAACTATAAAACACTAAACTTCATATGAGGAAGTAAAAAAGCATCTGAGAAATCTCAGTGATAATGGCAGGAAATAATGAATAGAAACCTAATGGTTGAACAGCTGCACCTGCAATGATTGACAAAAGGGAAAGAGAAAATATATGATGCTAAATTTTATTCTAAGTCTGTTCTTTTGTTTTATTACTATCTTGAAACTTTAAAGATAGTGGTTGTCATCATACCACTATGAAGGACATAATATATGAATTTGAATTTCACCCATAGTGATTCAGGAGACATTATATTAATTCAACTACCTTTCACAGTTCAGTGGTTATCTGGAGTTTGTATGGTCTAAAATTTCATATGAAAATGTATATGTAAATGAGTTTCCTACATGATTTTTTTAAATCATAACCTGTTTTGGTTTAATTCAGAAATACTAAAATGGGTGATAATCCAGCATGTCCAAGGTGATAGAGTACATGTAGAAACCTATTTGTTTCAATCTCAATGTCATAATGCTCTCAATACGTCGAGAAACTGGAGGATTATGATCCTAATTTCAAGGAGTTACTTGGTTTTTAATAGCAATTAGATCCTACTCAAAGATAATGTGGTGATTTTAAACAGTCCTGAAGAGTAACCATACTTGGTATATCTCTAGATATAAGGAAAGTTCAATCCGTGTTTTGAAGATGGTAGTGGCTCAAAATGCACTGTTTTATTCACAGTACTCATTAAATCCTCTCATATTGGTGGACATCAGTAACTTCATGATTTCATTGATCAAGAGCTCCATGGAGAAAAAAAAATTCTTTTTACTGAGTCATTCTGAGAATAATACAGTTGAAGTAAAAATATTGGCTTCTTATTATGGTTTAGGGCATTTGATGAAAAGAAAAAACTGGATTTAAATTGAGAGGTTCAGGGCTAGTGTGATACTTTGGGGGATCTGTATCATTGGTCTAAGGATCATCCTGAGAGAAATAAAAAGCATGAAATTCATGCTTGAAATTGGCAAAACAGTTCCAGATTGTCTTATCTGCTTGAGAGGGAGGATGCATACTCTGTAAGCTTTACTGAGAAAAAATTCGTTGCCTAGATTTTATGTTTAACATTTTATGTTTAAAATATATAATGTATGACTAAATATACTTTTGAAAATGTAAGCTCAGAATTTAAGCTTTCTGGAGTTTAAGCTCTGGAATTTAAGCTACTTACATCATTTACTAGCCATATGGCGTTGTGGGTTAATATGCCTTTTCTGCTTATTGTATATTAATAATAGTATTAGCTATTATTATTATGGAGTACTTACATGTCAGACACTACTTTAAATGCTTAATATGTTTCAATTCATTTAGTACTCTGGACAATATAATTTGATAGAGTTTATTATTGCCCTCATTTTACAGAGTGGAATTTCAGAATTTAACCAAGGTCCCACAACTAACAGATAGATGAACTGGGGTTTGATCCACAGAGCTGGTCTCTCCAGCTGACACTTCACTCCTTGTAATGTACTACTTCTCAAGATACTGAATAGTGATCGGACCTAATTTATGGAATGGGATGATCGCACCAAGTATAGAGCCCAGCACAGAGTACATTTTCAGAACTGTAATCGAAGATCACTTTGTGTAGTGTGTGCCCCATATATATCTAATTTAATTCTCATCATACCACTATGTTACTATCTAACGGTACAAGATGTAGAGAAACAAGTATGGAAACAAGATAGTGAACTAGTGACAGAGCTAGGATTGGGATTAGGTGTTCTGATTCCATGGCTAATACTCTTTCTGCTATACTATTCTCTCCCCTATGGTCCATGTTATTACAATTCTGGGGATGTAGTTATTAGCAACAAAATGGTGCGTGTCACTGAAATCTGTCTTCTTCATAATAGAGGGATTACTACACAGTTACATATTTATTACATCAATTACATCAGTGATTTATTACATCAATTAGAATTTTAACCATTGTTCACATATTAATATTCAATAATTATATAAAAATATGTGGGAATAACCGAATCTTTTTATGGTGAAGTAGATCTCGAATATTCTTTTGCTTCTTTAATGTATTTAAGTTACTTAACATCAATATACTGAGTAGAGGAATGTTGAAACAGTGAATTTATAAGCTAGGAAATCAAAAGGGCAATATACAAATCAAGATGCATCCATTAAACCACTGTGAAATGTTAGTCAGAAGCCTGCATATCCTGCTACACATTCAAATTGTACTCACGTTTGGTATCAGTTAGCCCCTGGAATTTGAGAGACGGTTTCCACCAATCCGATCCACAGGAACACCAAATCGCCTTTTTGGATGATCTATTACTTTCCTGAAACAAACCAAGGAGAACATTTTTAAGCTAAAGTCCAAGTTATCAATTATGACTTTTGTTCTTTTATATCTTGCAGATCTGGGGGCTTTCTTTAGGAGTTGGAATACACACACTGGTTACCATTCATCAGCTTCATCAGCACCCACTATGTGCCAGACACTATCTCTTATCCTCTCAACCTCTGTCAAAGTAGGTATAACTACCTCTACTTTATATCTGAGGAATCTGAAAGTTTGAGAAATTAAATTACTTATCCAAAATCAAACAGTGCAGATGAAAAGCCGGGTCTAATCAGCATATCAATCTGCTGAGTGTTTAGCTTGGGTAAGTCCCTTTCTCTTTTCAAATGTTGGTGTATTCCTCTGTTATGGAAGACAATTGCACTAGGTCAGTGTTTTCCCCAATCTCTGACTCAGAATGGTTCTTCATGGGAAAAATGATGGTGGGGGTGGTAACAGTGCTTACTTATGTCATCACTTATGTCGTCATTCAGATTTTACCCAGAGAAAGCTTTGTACAAAATGGCCTATGTCTGTTACATATTCTCTGTGTCAATTATTATTTGAAAAAAAAAGTTTATTATTAAAATGAAGTTTAAAAAATCAGACAAGAGGACTTCTAGCTTGTATGTTTAGTAAATTCTCTCTTTAGAAAGAACAAACATTTTAATTTGATTTGTAATTGCCATCCCTTAGTTCCACCAAATAAAAATCCTAATAGGGGAGGTCCCAGAACTCTCAGAACATAACTCTCACTGGCCTTGGAACTATGGGAAGTTTTCAGTCTTCTTCATGAAGACAGAGACAACTGAAACAATTATTTTTAAAGATTTTTGTTTGTTTGTTTGTTTATTCATGAGAGACACACACAGAGAAGCAGAGACATGGGAAGAGGGAGAAGCAGTCTCCTCGAAGGGAGCCTGATGCAGGACTTGATCCCAGTATCACAACCTGAGCCAAAGGCAGACACTCAACCACTTAGCCACCAGGCATCCTCAACTGAATCAATTTTCAAAGGCTTAAAGAATTAACAATATTTGTTTCAGAACATTCTGAATAGCTTCTATTCTAACTACTTGCATTAGATTGTCGATATACACTACACAATTTAAACACTAAATATGAACAAAAACTTCAATATCTATGATTTTTTTCTATTATCATTTTTTATGTAACTACCATTTAAGGCTCCTGTGGCTACCTTGGGATTGATAAATCAGACATAGCCTTTGCTTTCAAAAGTCTATGATTAAGTACTCTCAGATGAGTAATGAGAAAATATGAACACGTAGAGGAAAAAATATCTCATTTTTATTGACACAAGGTCTTTATTAACTACTAGGTCTAATCAGTGTTCCTCATATCATTATTAGGTAGATAATTGATTTTAAGGCTCTGAGAAGTATAGAGAAAACTGGAAACATGGGGTATTTTTATTACTGTGTCTTGCACATGGAACATCCATTAACACTGATTGTAATTAAAACCATAAATTGGATGGTAATTAATATTTAATGCTTTATATATGTCAGTCATATGTGCTTAGTACTACGTAGACAAAGATGATAAAAATAGGCAGTGAATCAAATTTGGAGGTTATCTCCAAATGATATTGGAGGAACAGGGCCATGTTATGTGTTTATTGTTTGTTTGTTTGGTTGGTTTTCTGTTTTGTTTTGTACCTAATGCAGCCTTCTTTTCTATTGATTCACATCCACCATCTTTTCTAGGTTGGCTTGTGGTTCTGTTAGTCAATGCAGATGGCATAGTATATATGATCTTATAAGGCTGTCTGCTAGACAGTAGTTCGATCAGTGGGGGGGAAAATCCAGGAAAAAAAATAGTGCTTATTCTTAACCTAGCCATAACACTACCTCTACTCTTTAGATTTCTGAAAAACATACCTTTTAAGTGGGGTCTATCTTTGTACTCTGGATTTTTTGATACTACATTGACTACATATTTTTCAACTTGATAGTCAAAGGGGAAACATATTCTCTATAAAATAAGCATATATTTAATGATGAAGAGTCATAGGAAATTATGCATATCAGTTGTGCTATCGGTATTCTGATACAATTAAAAGTAATTATTTTTGGAAAAAAGAAAAAACGCCTTTTATATTTTTTATTTTTATTCACATAATTTATAAACTTTTATTTTAAGCAGTTATTTTCCTTATGGTAGTAAGAATAAGGTCTCCTCAAGGACATTCACACCATAACCTACAGAACCCAAAAGTACATCACCTTACATAGCAAAAGATACTTTGCAGATAGGATTAAAAAGGACTTTGAGATGAGAAGATTATCCTGAATTATCTGAGTAGGCCCACTCTGACTGAAGAGTGGGTTGGTTGGAGAGCTGCACTCTGAGAAGGACTTAAGCCACCACCACTGGCCTTGAGGATGGAGGAAAGGATCAAGAACAAAGGAATGCTAGGGGTGCCCATGTGGCTCAGTCAGTTGGGTATCTGACTCTTGATTTCTGCTCAGGTCATAATCTCAGGGTCCTTGCTTGACTCTGCGCTCAGTGGGGAGCCTGCCTGAGGATTCTCTCTCCCTCTCCCTCCACCCTTCCCCTCTGTTCATACACACACACACACACACACACACACACACACTCTCTCTCTCTCTCTCTCTCTCTCTCTCTCAAATAAATAAATCTTAAAATAAAAGAAAAGGAATTCTGTGACTTCTAGAGGTTCTCAAAAGAAAATGAGAATATAAGTCCTACAACCAAAAGGACTGAATTCTGCCAACAACCTAAAAGAACAGGAAATGATTTCTCCTCTGGACCCTCCAGGAGTGCTACCTGCTGACCTCTTGACTTCTTCCTTAGTCAGTTGGCACATCAGGCAAAGGAGAGCACAGAGCGGCCAGCAGGGAGAATTATAGCTACACAGTGGCTAACAATCCATCACATGGCTGCACCTAATTGGAAAGGAAACTAAGGAAAGTTGTGTAGATTGGCATATGGTGACTGACAAGGTTCTATTGGATTTCGGACCTACAGAATTGTAACATAATATATTTTGTATTGTTTTGAGTCCAGAAGTTTAAGGTAATGTATTACCATAGAGATAAAACATGAATATATTTGTGTGATTGAGAGCTTATGTCACGGGCAATGTTGTGTATATATAAAAATGAGACTGATAATGACTTATTATTCCTTGAACCCTTCAGTCCCTTTACTGACTAACTCCATCAGAGCAGAGGTAAGATAAAAGTCACCTCAGGGTGGAGGAGAGTGCTCAGAAGTTCCAGACAAGTAGGAAGAGGAAGAAAAAAAAAAAAAAGAAAAAAAAGAAAAAAAAAAGAAGGAAGAGGAAGTGAGAAAGCAACCCCTTCCAGATGTTTAAAGGCCTGGTGAGAAGGGGAAGGAAATGGCAGTTGGGAGAAAGAGTAGTGCCACACATGTGATCTGACCTCCCAAAGCGCCAGTGGCATGGATGGTGGCAGGAAAAGTAACGCTTCTGCTTTTTTAAAGGAAAGTATGATGTGTTATTATATATTAGAACAGAACATGTATCGGTTAAGAGTCCTAATGCATTTTTTAAAAATAAAGATAAAATAAATGAAAGTAGCATTTTCCCCTTTCTTTCCTGCAGTTGATCTTTTTTTGCCCAAGCAAATAAAAGGCAGCTATAGTGATGGAAAGGCAAATAAATTATTTTTTTCCTTACATCTTCCCTTGTTCCATGACCTTTCCTCCCATTCTTTCCCCAAGACTTGATTAGGAACCAGGATATGAAAGACTTTGATTCTATTTGGTTCTTCTACTTAATGGTAGTGTAAGCGTTTGTAAGACTGTTGTCATTCTGAGCTTCTCTCTCTCTCTCTCTCTCTCTCTCTCTCTTTGATCAAATTTAGATAATACCTGCTCACCTATCTTTCAGACCTGTTTGTTTATTTAACACACTTATTTCTTAACTAAATTTGATTGCTTTATGCAGAACCATTGTTATTTATTCTCTGTGCTGGGCATACAGTGGTGAATGAGATATGCATTATCTGTTAAAGCTCACATTTTACTTGAGAAAAGCTAACGAGGCCTCTCTCTCTCTCTCTCAAATAAATAAATCAAATCTTAAAAAAAAAACATGGGGCACCTGGATGGTTTGGTTGGTTAAACATCTGTCTTTCAGTGTGGTACTGGCACAAAAACAGACACATAGATCAATGGAACAGAATAGAGAACCCAGAAGTAGAACCTGAACTTTATGGTCAACTAATATTCGATAAAGGAGGAAAGACGATCCACTGGAAGAAAGACAGTCTCTTCAATAAATGGTGCTGAGAAAATTGGACATCCACATGCAGAAGAATGAAACTAGACCACTCTCTTGCACCATACACAAAGATAAACTCAAAATGGATGAAAGATTTAAATGTGAGACAAGACTCCATCAAAATCCTAGAGGAGAACACAGGCAACACCCTTTTTGAACTCAGCCACAGAAACTTCTTGCAAGATACATCCACGAAGGCAAAAGAAACAAAAGCAAAAATGAACTATTGGGACTTCATCAAGATAAGAAGCTTTTGCACAGCAAAGGATACAGTCAACAAAACTACAAGAAAACCTACAGAATGGGAGAAGATATTTGCAAATGACATATCAGATAAAGGGCTAGTTTCCAAGATCTATAAAGAACTTATTCAACTCAACACCAAAGAAACAAACAATCCAATCATGAAATGGGCAAAAGACATGAAGAGAAATCTCACAGAGGAAGACATAGACATGGCCAACACGCACATGAGAAAATGCTCTGCATCACTTGCCATTAGGGAAATACAAATCAAAACCACAATGAGATACCACCTCACACCAGTGAGAATGGGGAAAATTAACAAGGCAGGAAACCACAAATGTTGGAGAGGATGCGGAGAAAAGGGAACCCTCTTACACTGTTGGTGGGAATGTGAACTGGTGCAGCCACTCTGGAAAACTGTGTGGAGGTTCCTCAAAGAGTTAAAAATAGACCTGCCCTATGACACAGCAATTGCACTGTTGGGATTTACCCCAAAGATTCAGATGCAATGAAACGCCGGGACACCTGCACCCCGATGTTTCTAGCAGCAATGTCCACAATAGCCAAACTGTGGAAGGAGCCTCGGTGTCCATCGAAAGATGAATGGATAAAGAAGATGTGGTCTATGTATACAATGGAATATTCCTCAGCCATTAGAAACGACAAATACCCACCATTTGCTTCAGTGTGGATGGAACTGGAGGGTATTATGCTGAGTGAAGTGAGTCAATCGGAGAAGGACAAACATTATATGTTCTCATTCATTTGGGGAATATAAATAATAGTGAAAGGGAATATAAGGGAAGGGAGAAGAAATGTGTGGGAAATATCAGAAAGGGAGACATAACATGAGAGACTCCTAACTCTGGGAAATGAACTAGGGGTGATGGAAGGGGAGGAGGGCGGGGGGTGGGGGTGACTGGGTGGCGGGCACTGAGGGGGGCACTTGACGGGATGAGCACTGGGTGTTATTCTGTATGTTGGTAAATTGAACACCAATACAAATAAATTTATTATTAAAAAAAAGAAAAGAAAACTCAAAAAAAATTAAAAAATAAAAATAAATAAACAGCTGTCTTTGGCCCAGGTCAGGATCCCAGGGACCTGGGATCAAGCCTCACGTTGGGCTTCCTGCTCAGTGGGGAGCTTGCTTCTCTCTCTCCCTCTGCCCTTCCTCACCTATCATGTTCTCACTCTCATGCTTTTTCTCTCTCTCAAACAAATAAATAAAGTCTTTTAAAAAAATGGGGCACCTGGGTGGCTTAGTTGGTTAAGCGTCTGCCTTCAGCCCAGGTCATGATCTCAGGGTCCTGGGATCCAGTGCTTCATTGGGCTCCCTGCTCCCTGGGGAGCCTGCTTTTCCTTCTTCCTCTGCCTCTGCCCCTCCCTCTGCCTGTGTATTTTTTCTTTCTCTCTCAAATAAATAAATAAAATCTTAAAAAAAAGAAAAAGCTAATGAAATCATTTTTACACATTTTAACTGTTCCTACTATCATTTTCTATCAGTCCTCCCCTACCCACTGGTTTTCAAACTATTTGTAGTTTACTATTTATACAAATAAAAGGTTTGTAAAAGAGATCAATATCTAAAATGTTAAGTAAAGAACTGTCTCTATAGGGGCTCCTGGGTATCTCAATCAGTTAAGCATCTGCCTTTGGGTCAGGTCATGATCTCGGGATCCTGGGATCCAGCCTTGCATCAGGGTCCTTGCTCAGCAGAGAGTCTGCTATTTTCATTCTCTCTCCCTCTGCCTCTTCCCCTGCTTGTGTTCTTGTTCTCTTTCTCTCTAAAAAAAAATAATAATAATAAAAAGAGCTGTCACTGTAAAGAAGTGCCCTTCCTTCTCCCTATATGGTGGTCTCTGAAAGAGCTTCCAGAAACACTTCAGGGTGCTTACAGCAGAGTGTGAAAACCACTGGCCAAGTGGATATGAATGCTTTTGTTCTAGCCACAGATCCATATAATTACTTTGATGTTTTTTCTAAAATTTGGAATTGGTTTCAAATGCTCATATGTATCTTTAAATCAAAGAAGAAAAATCAATTAACAAATGTATATGAAAAGCCATTCAGTATTTAACATTTTTGGTACTAAAACAAAATGAAAAGTTATTCCCATAAAGCAGTTAAACCAAAAAAAGATCATATTTCAGTAAGTTAAATTATTTCTATACAGCCTCCAACTATTTAGAAGTAAAATGACAAACTAGTATTTATCTTAACACTTTTGCTGTTATGAAATATATATCACTGTACTAAGCTCTAAACAAGTACGCTTACAGGAATAAACAATGTGTAAAACATAAAAGTTAAGAAAGTGAGATAGTCTTAAGACCAAAGGGGAAAGCTGTACTTTCTGACTATCTAGTCCCTCTTGTGACAAAATAATGGTATGACATGGCTTATATTATAGATCTGTGTTCATTTTCCATTTTAAACGATTCTGAAATAGTTTAAGGATACAAAAATATCTGCCAAACTAATATAGAGAATAGATTGACTATTTTAAATACAACTTTAAACTTTACACTAATATAGACTTCTTGTGTTAAATAGGATTTTTTTAAACATTTATATTCTTTGATCATCCACGCTCTAAAAAGCTTTTTACATTCTAAAACAACAGTTTAAAATGTGTATTTAAATATTTTATTGAGAATCACTTCACACATACGAAATAGCCTCTAGAATTATCTATTTGCAGTTTAAAGAAAAATAAAATGAACATTCTTGTTAGCACCAAATGAAGAAATAGAATATCACCTGCACTTTGGAATTAACCTGCATTCTTGCTCCCAAATTGCATCCCTTTCATGGCTCCGTTGCCAAGGTAATGTGTAGACTGCATTTTGGTCTAATTATCTCCTTGCTTTTCCTTATAATCTAGATGTATTATTCAAAACTCTCTTGTTCAGTGTAGATGGTTCTAAAATTTTATTTAAAAGAAATCATGTACGAACTCTTCTTGACTTCTTTCAGCAAGTATTTTGCTTTGAGATTTGTCCATGTTGATATATATAGCTTCAGTTCTTTATTTTCACTGCTGTAAATATTTCATTCTATTAACATACAACCACTTATTTAGAATTCTACCGTAGATGGAAATTGGAATTATTTTCTTTTTTCTTTTTTTTTTTTTTTTTTTTTTGTATCCAGGGGCTTCCCTGACAACTCGGTTTATTTTTTTTTAATAAATTAATTTTTATTGGTGTTCAATTTACCAACATACAGAATAACACCCAGTGCTCATTTTCTTTCTTGTTGTTACATATTCTTCAGATGAAAATTTTCTTTTAGATGCCTTTAGGGCACATTTAAAGATTTATCTCAAGTGTGTTTTTAGAAGTACCATTGTCAACTATGCCTATACTTAATTCTATTACCTAGTGACAGATTGTTCCAAAGTTGTACCAATTTACATATCCAAGAGTGGTGTGTGACAACTCCCAATTGTTTCAGATCTAGGCCAAACCTTGCAGTGTGGGCTTTTCATCTTCCGCTATATTCATCTGTTTTGTTTCATAAATTCCACAAATGAGTGAAATCATATGATATTTGTCTTTCTCTGACTCACTTATTTCACTTAGCATGATATCCTCTACTTCTATCCATGTTGTTGCAAGTTGCAAGATGTCAAGCATTTGCAATTTTATCTCATTGTGGTTTTAATTTGGTTCCCCTGAATAAGTTTCTCCCCTTTTCCTTTGTTTATTGGCTGCTTGGATTTCTTCTCATGGAAGTACCTGTTCAAGTCTGCTGCCTGTTTTCTATTGGTTAGTTTTTGTTTTGTTTTGTTTTGTTTTTCTTTTCTTTTCTTTTTTCTTTTTTTTTCTTTTTCTTTTTTAGAGAGGGAGAGAGATAGAGAAGTTGGGGAGGTGCAGTGGGAGAAGAGAGAGAATTTTAAGCAGATTCCACACCCTACTTGAAGCCCCAGGCAGGGTTCAATCTCACAACCCTAAAATCTTGAGCCAAAAGCAAGAGCCCGACACTTACCACCCAGGTATCCCAGTTAGTTCTTCTTTTTTTTTTTAATATTGATTTGTAGGAGGGTTACAAATACTCCAAAAGTTAGATTTTGTCAGTTATATGCAAATATACTTTCCCATTTGTGGTTAGTCTTTATTGTGTCTTTTATGAAAATCTTTAATGTTGTTTTTAAATTTGTCAATATTTTTACTTTTTGTTTATTAATGACTCCTGCTCTAATGTTATGAAGATATTCCTTTATTTCATCCTAAAATCTTTTTGTAGTTTTTCCTTTCACATTTACATTCTTAATCTTTTGAAATTTTTTATATATGGAATGAGACAAAGGTCATTTTTTATATTCATACTCAGTTATTTATAAATGTTAGGTTCATGGACAATCCTTTTGCAACTTTACCTCAAATTGTATTGAATCAAAGGTATAAATAAGTCTGGAGAGAATTGAAGTCTTTTCGATATCGAATCTTACTATCTAAGATCTTTCTTTAGGTTATCTTTCATGCCTTCTCAAGAATTTTTGTAATTTTCTCCATAAAAGACCTTTCATAGTTTATTAGATTTTCTGTTGTTGTGACACCATTTAAAAGCATGGGCTGTAAGGTTTTTTAATAGGTGTCCTTTACTTGGTTAAAACAAAGTTTCCCTCTATTTCTATTATTAGTTTATCAGTGATTTTGATAAGTAGATGTTTAATTTTACTGAGTGCTTTTTCTGCATCTGTTGAATGATCTGGCTTAGCTTCTTCAGTCTATTATCCTGTTAATTGACTTTCCAAAGCAAACCAACCTTATACTGTATTTCTGTGATGAACTCAAAGATGATGATGCTGTATTGTCTTTTTAATACATTACTGGAATTGTTTTGATATTTTTTGTAGGAATTTTATCTTCTCTCCTTAATGATACTATTCTAAATTTTTTTTTCTTGTTCTTTCTGTATATAGTTTTGATGACCAGATAATGCTTTCTCATGAAATGAATTGAAGATTGTACCTTCTTTTTTGGTTACCCTATTGGGATTTAATTACATCAAGGTATGAAAATATGTCCCATATGGTAACCAGAGCTTTAAAAATTTTAAGTCTTAGTTTGTGGACTGGAACTTCATTGAAGTTAATAGCTATTTCATGTGAATGTAAATGTTTTCCTTTTCTTTCTCCCAATTGTTTTATACAACAACAACTTTTACCAATCCTGCTTTACAATTTCGAGCTCCAAGGAAAGAAACCTAAGAATCAGAGTGTGGGGAATGTTCTCTAAAAACAACAGTCTTATGTGCTGGTATCTCTTAAATGGTCAATAAAATGCCAGGCCCTGTCAAGAAAGGCATGCCACTCCAGCAACTTTGAGTAATATGCAGAAAAGGAACATATGCAGTAATGGTAAACAGAGGATGTTCTTTTTAATAGCTCAGAAATTTATTTTTTAAGATTTTATTTATTTATTTGAGAAAAAGAGAGCATAAGCTGGGGAGAGGGGCAATGGAAGAGGGGCTTAGCAAGCTCCTCGCTGAGTAGGGGTCTGACAGGGGGTTCGATCCCAGGACTCTGGGATCATGACCTGAGTTGAAGGCGGATCCTTATCTGACTCAGCCACCGGGGGTCCCTTAAATAATTCGGTAATTTAGACTAGTAAAAGATGGAATTAAATTATTATACTATGAGGCTTAGATGAGTACAGTAGCCAGGATCCAACATGAACCTCAATAATGTCACCATAATGCAGTCTCCTTCTGCACTGAGCAGGGCTGACCTCTGTAACCAACAGTATATTGTGATTAATGTGTGACTTTCAAAGCACATTTCACGGAAATGCTGCAGCTTCTGCCGTATTGGATCACACACATTATGGAAGTCATCTGCAATTTCCTAAGGACACTCTAACAGTCCTATAGAGAGGTTTATGTGGCAATGAACTGAAGCCTCCTGTCAACTGCCAGTGAGGAACTAAGACTTCCTGCCATCAGCCATGTTGAATGGGTCATTTTGGAAATGGATAATCCAATCCTGATATAGGCCTCCAGGTGACTGCTGCCTTGGCCAACTTCTTCACTGTAACCTTTACAGGAACATTGGAGCCAGAATGCATTCAGGCAAGAGTTTTCTGGGTTTCTGATGCACAGAAATTATACGAGAACATCAATGTTTATTAATGTCTTAAGCTGCTAAGTGTTGGGTAGTTCGCCTGTATAGCAATAGATATCTAATACAGCGAAGTTCAAAATGCTCTGGGATTCCACAAGAGAAGAGATCACACCTAATTTTCAGGTCCCAGGAAGAAATTTTGGAGTATGTGGCAACAATAAAACAAATGATGGCCTCTGAATCCTGCAATCTTTGTTGTTGCAATTCAAAACTAAGGTATAGAATTAAGAAATGACTGGATGAGGGGGTGCCTGGATGGCTCAGTAGGAAGAACATGTGACTCTTGATCTCAGGGTCATGAGTTCAAGCCCCACATTGTGGGTAGAGATTACTTAAATAAATAAACTTTGGGTGCCTGGTACCTCAGTCAGTTAAACGTCTGCCTTCAGCTCAGGTCAAGAGCCCAGGGTCCAGGGTTGGAGCCCTACATCAGGCTCCCTGCTTAGCAGGGAGTTTGCTTCTCCCTCTCCTTCTGTCTGCCTTTATACCTGCTTATTCTCTCTCTCTCTCTCTCTCTCTCTCTCTCTCTCTGTCAAAGAAATAAATAAAATCTTTACAAATAAACTTAAAAAAAAGAAGAAATGACTATAAGAGGACAGCTATACGAACTCGAAAGAACTAATGTATGAGGATAGACTAAAATGAAGGACTCAGCAAAGCCCTTTAAATCATGAAAAAGGAAATCATCAAAGTCCACAGGGTCATGTTTGAAACAGACAATTGGGCTTTTGAATCTAAATTCCAGAATATTAGGATGAAGGACCATAATAAGTCTGAATGATGATGTAATTTTTAGGGACCAATGCATAATATCCTTTCCCCCCAGAATCCACATTCAGAAACAATAGATAACCAAGCTATGATCAAGGAAATCAAAGTGTCATTTTTCTTAGTGATCAGCTGAATATAAGATATGACTTGACATCTGCATTTGAAAGACCTTCTTTATATTTCCTGCTAGTATTAGCTTTATGTGACTAGTCATGGTTATCTAATAACAGGAAGAAAGGGATCTACTAAACATGCTCAACTCGTCCTCAATAAGTGGCCTATTAGATGAATGACTACTTTCTCTTCCAGAAGGGAGTGAATCAAGGGTAGGTAGGACAAAAAGCCAGTCTTTCCCTAATTAGAGTTCCTCTACATGGAAATTTGAGGCTTAATAAATGGGATGTGTTTAGGAAGATGGAAGAAAGTGCTATTTGGCTTAGCAAAAAGTTGATGTATGACTTTTGGAATTCTATTTCAAAGTAGTAATTCAAATTTAAGTGGATTCTATTAAATGTATGATGATGGTGCTGACTAAGCATAATGTCACCTTCTGAAGTATTATCCCAAGGAATGAGCATATGAACAGGCCTTCAGAAACAAACCATGAACCCTGGAATAAAAAATGAGATTCAAGTTTCTGTAAAGTAATATAGGTTTGCTTGATTTAGTAATTGCTGTAGAGTGCTAGGATAAGGTATAGGGGATCTTCATTTGCTTGGCTCATGAACCTTTGTGAGGACCTAATGAAACCTTCAGAACTTCTACCCAGCAAATAGATTTACATACAAATGTCTTCTAGAATTTTTATTTATTTATTTATTTATTTATTTATTTATTTATTTATTTATTTATTTGCGGTGGGTGATGTACATATCAAAGCCTATCCATGGAATCTTCTTTGGGGAGAAGGTTTTAAACTCATTCATATATGAGCTAGGGTAGGAAGTGAAGGGAAAGGGAGTGTCTCAGTCTGTGGTCTTGAGCTGCTGTGATGAGAGGCCGGCAATAAAGAGCAGCTATAAGGAACAGTACTCCTGGAACATTATGCTTAAGAGCATTTCCTATTATTCAGCCAGGCTTTTTGACTAGGAGAAAGGAAGCAGGGAAATAGGGTACCATACTTTGAATTATTTCCCTGTGTTTCTCACTCCGAAATTGAGCCCATTTTGAACTACTTCCTTGGGCATCACCAAATAAGAGCTGGAAAGGAATAGCAAAAATCACGAGACGTCTACATCAGTCTAGGTCTGTAGGATTGTTTCACAATTAATTAGAAAGGCAAATGAAATGTTAGGATTTTTATCTTTAAGCTTTGGGACTGTCATCAAGAAGGGCAATCATATCTGACAAGATGAAACCACTACTTCTATTCTCAAATGTCGTCTGAATTTTATGTCTGGCTTAGGATTGAAACCTATATATCATTGGTATAATTTTTCTCTGAAACTATTTATTTAATGCATACATTCTAAGTAAATCTTGCTGTTCTAGGCCTTGGAAAAGTGCCTTATTCATGCAGGACTTTAATTTCTTCATTAGAAGCAGCTGTTTACCTGGAAAGTCATTGGGTTTGTATTTAAACAATCTAACGTTATGGCTGGTAAAGTCAGGAAAATAATTTTGTATCCCTGAAAATGTGCAAATAAATGAGAATAATAATATCTTCTTAGGGAGTTAGAGGGATTAGGAAAAAAAACATATATATCAGAATGTTAAAATGGGATTTTTTTTTCTATCTTAGTTTTGGCTGTGGCCTCAAAAAAGCTGAGGAAAAACAGAAGTAGGTGGCAAATGTTTCTTCTTGCATTCCAAAGTGAGATGCTAGATTCACAAAGTTTTTGCAAAGGGGTTTCCTAAAAATTGATTTTCCCAACTTGACTCCAGTAAAAGAACTGATGTAGAGTAGGTGATTGAGGAGAATTACTGTGGAGTGAGATACTGGAGAACAGTGGTATTTTTCCTCTTCTTTCATATGTGGAGCAAGCTTCAAGAAAAAATGTAGACAGCCTGACATATACCCATGGAGGCAGGCAGGCCTCAGATAGTGTCAGGAAAATCTGAAGAGCAAGAAGCTATAAGAGTTCCACCCAGCAAGAATGAAGAGATGGTGACATAGGGAATAGCTTCAGTTTCAGTGACCAGAATCAAAGATGTGGGTTTTCTGTGGAGCAGATGCAGGGCAAGCACAATGGGTACAGGCATAGGTTCATTACAAGAGGCACCTTCCCTGAAGGCCTTGCCGCCAGGGGTGATGCTGGTAGTGGTGTCAAATGAAGAATTTGAGAAGGGAGGATGAGGCTGAGGGGCAAACTGACTTACCAGGGGAGAGACATTGCAGGAAGCAAGGATGTGTATATCAACGTTCCCAATGGGGGTTATGTGATGACCCCCACCCCCCAAAAAAACATCCTGTGATAAGGAATTAGCTTTGGCCATTTACTGAGGCCACAGAGCACTAAAGCCAGGGCATAATAGTGTCAGTCAGGTCAGAATTTTTTTTTTCTTTTTACCTCTCTGTACTGCCATCCCCAAGACCAGGGAAGTGGAAGGCAGCCCACTGTAGTAGGGGGAGGGGTGAGGATCAACTGACTAGAAGCACCCCTACCTTTCCCATTACAGTTTTACAGCTTGAATGGGGCCTAAGCAGAGGAGCAGAGAAACTTTAATCATATCTATGGTATGGGCTAAGACATAAGAACAGTTATTTTGATGACTGAAATATGGTTGTTTTCTAATAAAAGTGACCAGAGGGGTCTGTATTATTTCAATGGGACCAGTGGAGCCCTAGTACCTGCTCTTGTCTTTATCTAAAAGATAGGAAAAAAACAACTTCTACTGAATGGGTTAGAATGCATGTAGGCGAGGATTAAAATGTTTTTCTGAGTGTGTCCCACAGGGTCCTTCTCTTTGAATTAAGTGGTTATAATAACAATGTCCTGGAGCAAAGTTTATTGACCTGAATCTGTACAATGTATATAATTACGTTGGGAGTCCAGCGTCTGCTTGCCAGAATTAATCCCTGCCTTTGCTCATTTGACTTTCAGTCCAGGAGGCCGAACTCTTTGGGTCACATAAAAGTTCCTTTGCTCTCTGTCTTTGGTTTGGTTAGGTAATGTGCAACCTTGGAAAGAGACTAGAAAAACAGAGGAAGTGACATCAGAATAATTCCCCCTGCCTCCTGCCCTGCAAGATCACTTCCTCTTGATGGAAGGTCACTGCTTCTCTTGACCCATCTGGCTGTTCAGGACTGTCGCTCCGACTTTGGGAAACCTCTCCCTTCCTCCTCTCTTTGGACCAGTGTCTCAGGCTGTTGTGCCATCCACAACAATTCCCCTCTGCTCTGTCTTTTATAAAAAGTCCTGTTGTGAACAAATCCTTCTCAAATTTTCCTATGTCACACGTGCTGCTTGTTTCCTGCAGAAACTCTGACTGACACAATAATATCACTTGCTTGGCTGACCCCAAAATATTAATGAGGGATTTCAAACAATAACAGAAAATACTGATAGCAAGTAAATATAGATATAGAGTACTAGGACTGTTTTTATTTCCCCAAGGTTGTCTCAGCATTGTGGGAGGGAGTGAAGGAACACAGTTTTTAGAGAAATTCCAGGCCAATTATTAGCATCTTCTAATATTAGAGGGTCATTTATGCAGTAGATACTACTTGGCCAGGGATATAATCATAGCTGCTTTATTTGCATAAATGAGAAAACCATTCATTAACTTCAGGCTTTAAACAGATGAGCTGAATGAGGAAAATACTTTGGACTTCAAAGCATGGTTAACTTCGCTCTGTGAATTAAAGTAATTTGCACATCCATTTGAAAGTACAGCCTGTGTCAAACTGAGGTAGGAAAAAAGTTAAGCATCTTACAAAATAGGAACCAATAGGTGGTTTTTTGCTTCATTTTAATATGATCTGGCATAGACTTTGCTCTGTTTATCCTTTCATGATTTTTAAAAAATTTTTCCCCAACTATTCATTCATCTTTCCATTTCCATCTCTTATGAAGCTTTTCAAAAGCAGAGTGTAAAATCTTCCTTTTCTGAATATTTTAAAATGATTGGAAATAAAATAATGAGTGTCATATACTTGAAAGTCAGAGTTTTAAAATATGAAGTCTTGTACCAATATAGTTCAGGAATCCATAAATGTGATGGAAAAATGTTACATCTTCAGTTTCATTGCCCTCTAATGGAAATATGAATGCAGGGAACAAATCACAATAACATGAGGAGTGTCTAGACCTTTGTTACAAATAGAAATCACAGCTACATTCAGATCACATTTCAGTCACTGTAGATACTCCGAAATTGCTTTTATGTTCAGTGCTACTTGAATTGATTGTTACTTTTTAGACTTGTCTCTTAGAACTTGTTATTTTATGTATTAATAAACATATATGCTGTTATTTACTGATTAATTTAAAATTTTTGGAATATTCTATATAGAGAATAATTCTATTGGTAAGATTTGAACTTTACGAGTATTGGTAAGATTTGAACTTTATGAATATTATCCACTTAAAAATAATAATATAAGAAGGAAGTTTCACCAAACTACCCAAAGTGGCCCATGACCCAAAAAAGTTTATGAATCCCTGGATTAAGTGATGGATACAATCTTGGGGCTATTGTATGAAAATTGATCTCAGACCCATGCCCCTCTCTGGGTGAATATGAGAAGATAGAGAATGCATGCCTGGGAAGGATAAAACCTGATGGCATAGTCACAAAAACCACAGGTTATAAGCAACAAAGAAAGTGTGTATGCATGCATGTTAAAGTAAACGATATTTCCTAATTTTGTGAAAATTTTAAAAATATATAGAGAAGAGTTTAAAGCTACCTGGATTAATGGACCAAAGCTATTGTCTCAAATATGATAAAAGAGCAGCAAATAACCTTATGTGTGACTCTCCCAAGCAAAATTACTATAGTTCTTATGAATTTTCTTTTAATAAAAAAGTTGCAGGATTCTAAACTGTCTTTTTCTACTAAATATGGGAAAAATGCAAATTTTTGTCCTGTCACTGTTTTATATACATTTCAATGATACAAAGATACTTTTTTATCAGATGATTTAAAATTTTAATCTTTAATCTTGAGTTATCATTACACTTTGAAAAAATCTAATTATTTTTCTATTAAAACTTAAGAAGGTATAGAGAAATATTTTATACAAGAACTACTACTTATTTTAAGTTTCTCGCCTTCCTGATATGCAAACCAAATATAATATTTAATTGAAGACCAAGAACAGGAATCCCTATTAAAAATATAAAACCCGAACACTCCCCACACAAGATGTGCTTTGAATTTACTTTGAAAGAGTAAAACATCTTTGAATTTACTTTGAAAGAGTAAAACATCAACTACTGAAAATAAAAATATAAAATGCATAAATAACTTACATCTACATGAGAAAATTATTAATGTATATAGGTAATTCTAAATAAATTCAAAATAAAATAATCTGACATCGGAGCTCACCTTTGTTGTTATGCCAGAGACTACAGAAAAGCCTTGTCTTTGTATTTTAATTCCAGATGTGAAACAAGATAAAAAGTCTACATTAAGGGAAATCCTCAATTTTTTAAACTCGTCGGGAAACTACTGTGCAAATATATTAGTTTCACTTAACTCATTTCCAACTTCTGGAAGTAGTCAGAAGTGAAGGGTAAGGTAGAAAAGAAGGAAATAGAAAACTAATTTTTGACCTCCTAAGATCATCAGTTACTCTACTAAGATGCTTTCTTGATTTATATACATTGGATGGGACCTTCACTGTCTAGCTTCAGAGATACTAAATGAGTTTATATATGGGGTTTGCCTGGTTTTTGAACATAGTTTTTGAACATGATGTCCCTGTGTGGCCCCAAATCTCCTTCCCAATTTCGTTTCCTATCTTGCTTCTTGTCCATATCTGATATTGAGTCAACACCATGCTATTAAGCCCTTGCAAGAACATGCCCTGAATGTTCAAGCCTATAAACCATCTCTTACATGAGTTCCTTTCCACAGAATAATTATTCTTAATCCACTTAATGATCAAAAGCAATACTAGTTATTTCAGTCAAAATTTGTTATTACTGCTGAATATGAAAAGTTATCTTTTATTTTACCTTTTCTGGAAAATATTGAAAAAAATAACCCCATCTCCTCAAGTAGTGATTCCTTCTGTTCTATTTGTTCCCACTAAACTCTTATTAGATTAATTTATGCGTTGTAATTTCTCATTCTGTTCTCCATCTCTTGGTGTATTCTAAAGTAATTTCCTTAGCCTTCTCATATGATGAATTCATTTACTGTTTGACCAGATCTAATCTACTCTTTCTTTCAGTGTGTAGCTTTTTTCCCTTTAATTTATCATGGGACATTTCAGGCACCTGTCAAATGGAATAGTATAATAAGCTCCCAAATATCCCTCATTCTAAGTCAGCAATCACCAGTTAGGCAAACCTGTTTCATCCATTCTGTTCTCACTCCTCTATGACTTTGGAGTAAATCCAAGATAAACACATTCAATGAAATATTTAAATGAGAACCTCTCTTAATGTAACCACAGTACCATTTTGATATTTAAAAGTACACAATAATTACTTAAAATCATCAAGTAGCTTTTGCTCATATTTACAATTGTCTCCTACATAAGTTATTTTTTTAAATAAATCACTTGTTTGAATTAGGACCCCCTAACATTGTGACTGGTTAATAAATGTCTTATTCTGCTTTAATCTTTAGGATCCCCTTTCCCTTCCATCTCTTTCTTTTTCTTCAAAACCTTGTAATTCTTTTATTGAAGAAACTGGATTATTCGTCTTGCAGTTCCCTATAGTCTAACTTTCTGTTCACATCCCTGTAGAGTCTCTGAAGTAATTTCTCTGCCTTTCATATTTCCTGAAAATCCACCTACTAGGTGGATTTAGGGCAAGACTATCTTGTCTTTTTAATGGATTTTTGCCAATTTAACATACACAAGAATAGTATATCAGAAAAACTTTAATTAATATGCTTTTCTTCTTACGACAATAGTTACCATCTTTTCATTTGATTGTTCATGATTTGCATTTCTTTTCTTGTGAACTATTTTTACCCCATTCTTCCATAGACCTGTCTGTTTTCTTCTCCACGTTTAAAAGTTCTTTCTGTATATTAAAGTTATTAACACTTTGTCTTTGGTATAAGTTACAAGTCTTTCTCTAATTTACTATTTTTCTTTTTACTTTGCTTTATAGTATCTGTAGCCATGGAAACTTTTAAAAATATGTAATCAGTCAAGCGTATCTAGTTTTTCCTTATTTTTTTCTGGATTTTTCTGGATTTTTGCATCAGAATTTTGAAGACTTTACCTACTGTCTCTCTGAACAGAACCTGTCAATATTTTCTTCATATCAAAGGATTCATCTGCTTTCTCACTTAAATCTGATTAATTTACAATTTATCACAATGTATAGTTTGAGAAAGGATCAATATTATCTTTTGTTTTCCATATTTCCAAGTCACTTATTCAGAGTCTATCCTTTTACTCACTAATATCTGAGGCTGCTTTTAAATCAAGTTATATGTCTATTACTTGAATTTCTGTTTTGTTTATTTAATTAATTATTATTATTTTTTTTTAGTTTTGGTCTATCCATGGGCTATTATACTACTGTATGGAAAGGAAAATATGATATTTTAAAATATTTTGTAGGGCCCTTCGTTTTCATCTATGCCAGTTATTAATTTTTTCAAGTTAATTTTGTAATCAATTTCTTTAGATACAAAAATATATGATAGTATTTTTTTATTGAAATTGTGTTGTTTGTAATTTAACCTAAGAGCTACCATCTTTTTACTTTTGAGTCTTTTTTTGCAGGAACACAGTGTGAGACTCCATTTGTGCAAATCTACTTTTTATATTTTAGTATTATTCTTATTGGTTCCTTATACATACTTGTAAATGGATATTCTTTTTGTTTTTATTTAAATTTCAATTAGTTAACATACAGTGTAATATTAGTTTCAGGTGTACAATATAGTGATTCAACACCCAGTGCTCATCATATGTGCCCTCCTTAATCCCCATCACCTATTTAACCCATTCCCCCAACCGTCTCCCCTCTAGGGACCTTCAGTTTGTTCTCTAGGGTTAAGAGTCTGTTTCTTGGTTTGCCTCCCTCACTTTACTGTGATTCCATAGTGAAGTGTTACACTCACGCCAATTCCTGTGATGATATTTCTCCAATCATTTCTGTCCTCCAAAGAAGCTCATCTAGCAGTTTTTTCAAGAAGTGCTCAGGGGAATAATATTCCCTAATTTTTTAAATGTTTATAATAGTTTATTTGTAGCCTTTATATGTGAAAATCTGTCAAATGGGTATCAAATGCTTGCCAATCTCTTTCTTGCAAGCTGGGGTGTGTGAGATAGATTATATCTCCTGATATGGTCCCCCCTTATGATACTTCCTGAAGAAATTTTTAGGATGAAACTTCAATATAGATTTTATGCATTTATGATATTGATGATATATGTATCTGATATATATGCTATGTATTTATGCTATTATAAATCTATATTTAAATACTTTATATGTTGATTTTTGAATTATTTAATAGACTATGTTGCAAACTGAGGAATCAAGAAATATCATTTATTAGAAGGCATATTTTCTCCACTAAAATTTCACTGATTCCTTGAATTTCCATGGCCTTCTATAAATTGTTCTATAAACATAACTCTTTTTGCTTTGTACTGTAATTCATTATAAATATTTTCATATTTCTTATTAGTATGTGATTTCTTTGAGGGAAAGAGACTATACTTTCCTCCTGTTTTCCACCAGAACTCAGCACAATGCCTATAACAATAAGTGGAACTAATTTGTATTTGTTTAATTAAAATAGGGTCTGAATTTCAAAGTATGAGTGAGGGACTATTTTTCAAGTACAAGTAGGATAAATTACACTCCCCAAGTGGTAATTTTATTTCCTCATGTAGCTTTGAGACTCTCAGAAGTGTAGCAAATTGTATCCTGTATGCTGAATCATGGAGCAAAGTCATGGCACTATGAACAAAGATGACAAGTCCTCAAACTCCAAGTAAGCAGGTGATACTGGAGCAAAGGACGTGGAAATGAGTGTATGAAAAAATGAGGTGCCAGATGTTGAAATTCTTTGTAGGGTGTGCTGAGGAGTTTTCTTTTGTCTTGTAAGCAATGGGAACATTCACCAAAAGATTTTTGGGTTAAATGATCTCCCCTGGCAGTAGAGCAGAGGATACATTGGTGATAAAAGATAATGATGGTAGTAGAAGTGGAGATGAAGGAGGATTGGAGGAAAAAATAAATATGAAAAAGATAATTTAGATCCAAATTAGGAAAGCCTTAATAGGAAAAGATATTCTGGAGATATTTAAGACACCAAACAAATGAATTTGAAGAATTTCATGAAAAATAAAATGTTTAAAGTAAGCAAAAGGTATCCTAGTAAATTCCTCAGATTCCTGACCTTGGTAATTGGGTGTTTTTTTTTTTTTTCGTGCAATTTCTAATATGAAATGTATGAGATCAGGAACAAAGACTGAGAAAGTAGAAAATGAAAAGTTTGAAACTGATTTGAAATTACTATAGTTACTCAACGATTAAAGAGAGATTTAATGACTCTAATTCTCTTATAATAACAGCATACCAAGTACTCATTGAGTTTTATAGAGGTTAAGTAATTATTCCCATTTTACAGATAAATAAGCTGAGGATCACAGAGAATAAGATTCTTGTAAAGTCATATAGCTAGAAATTATCAGAAATTCGATTTAAACATACATGTCTGACTCCAAGTCCTGAGAGATCTCCACCACCTCTTGGTATATAGGAGTAGGTTCATTCACTCATTCCGGAAAGCTTTGTCTCATGGGTGAAAATAGAAATGGAATTCTGGGTAGCTCTATTAAATTGAAGACTCAAGTAGCGAGAACATTTATCCCATAGCACACACACACACCCTCACCTCCCAATGCTGTAATAGTCTGATAATAACTATTTTACATTTGCATGCAATGGAAGTTTCCTCAGGAAAGTATAGCAATATTAATGCACACTGTAGCAGTCATTTTAGATACTAAATCATTCTGTTCAAAATCATACTATTAAACTCACAAGTTAGCTAAAACACTGTCAAATATGCTTATCTACAAGGTTTTCATTATACTTTTTATGTGAAATTCTGTTTCTGAAATTAGAGTGGAAGAATTAAAAAATAAAAATGTTCCTTACCTCTGTTTACCTTTATGATCAACGGAGCCAGCTGAGAGTCTGTCCAGGGGAGACCCAAAACCAGAGAAGCTCCTTTTCTTCTTTGTTTCAATTACATCATTCTCCAGAGACACAAGTTCATTAAGAAGCAAGAGTTTTGCTGCCAGATTAGTAGCTGACTTCTCTTCCCTGACTGTGGGTGGCGACTGCACATCTATGACTCCAGAATCAAAAGCCTACAGGGCGGGAAAGGTGATTCCATTTGTTCAGAAAAAGAAACCTCAGATATGTATAATCATCTCATTTGGCTTTTGTTACCTTTAGCTGACCTGCCTGCCTGTCATGAAAACTTGATTTCTTGTGGATTTATGGTCTTGAGAGAAAGCCTTTTGGGGACAAAAATGCATAGAGGTGAGGTATATCCAAAAGAATTAAAATAACACACACACACACACACACACACACACACACACACACTGGAATAAAGGAAAAAAAACTACAGGCTTGCCTCTAAAATTTAGTATATTAACTGATTATTCTTTTCACCTCTTTTTCAATAAACAACTGCATCCTTCCTTATCATTTCCATAGCACTCTATCTATACTACTTTCATCATTGTGCTCATTACATTTTCCCTTGTATTACATTGGTTACCATATATTTGCACTGATTCCGATTGTAAATAACCTGAGGGCAATAACTGTGTCTAATTAGTCTTTTATTTGTTTATTCTATTCAATGCTTAGGCCAGTAGTTTGCTTATGGTTAGTACTCAGCAAATTTCTGAATATTTGTTGAAGAAATTTTGAAAATGCAAACCTCACACTGCTTTCTTTTCACCATTCATTCACAATTTACTAATTCAAGCCATTAAGCACTCACTATGGACCAGGTTCCGCATTAGACTTGGCAGATGTGAAAATGAACAGAATCCAGTCTCTGCCCTCATGAAGCTTACTATATCTTTCCATGTGATGTGTTACCACATGCTTTTTTTTTTAAATTTTAAAGATTTTATTTATTTATTCATTCTTGAGAGACACAGGGAGAGAGAGAGAGAGGCAGAGACACAGGCAGAGGGAGAAGCAGGCCCCACACAGGGAGCCCTACGTGGGACTCGATCTCGGGACTCCAGGATCACGCCCTGGGCCGAAGGCAGGCACCAAACCGCTGAGTCACCTGGGCTGCCCAATGTTACTACATGCTAATGAGAGTCTACTGTGAGTCAGAACTATCCCGGTAATTTCACCCTCCCATGCAAAATTTCTTGTTTGTTACATATTTTGCCAGTTTGCACTTCAAATCAGAAGTGTAGACGTCATTTATGAAGCCTGTCTTTTCCTTTCCTAAGCTTGATCACAGCATTTAAAAATGTTCCTATTGGGGCACCTGGATGGCTCAGTGGTGAGTGTCTGCCTTCGGCTCAGGCAGTGATCCCAGGGTTCTGGGATCCAGTTCCCCACGCAGGAGCCTGCTTCTCCCTCTGCCTATGTCTCTGCCTCTCTCTATGTGTCTCTCATGAATAAATAAATAAAATCTTTTTTAAAAAAATGTTTCTATTAATTATCTCTAGTCATTGTGCAGTTGGGGGGATATACTTTTCTAAGAAAATGAGAAAATTCCCCTGTGGGAAGAAACTAGTCCCAGGGGCCTCCTCCCTGTGTCCTCCACTAGTCACGTTCCTCCTTATGCCAGACTATTGGTCTTGGCAAGACTTTTTCTTCCCTTCCTGTCCTTCTTCGATTATTTCTTCCATTCTCTATGTTCTTCATTTCCCCTCAAAAAATGAAAGAGTGACATTTTTCTTTTCATCATTAGCCCCAGAAACTCTTGAAATACATATAGTCTGACACTTAAACTCAAAGCTATCAATCCTCCTCTTTCTTGAGCCAACCAAATTTGTGCAGTCTGGTGAATACTTCCTGGAAAACCCCTCTTGCTCTTGCTCTTTCTGATTCCCATCAACGGCGACTCCTTACTGCTTAGTGTATACTCTTAATAACTTTATGGCCTGCTTCTCTATCTCCTATCTCCCCTTTTTCTCTTCTATCCTTAACACTGCCATGAAGCTGATTATTTCACGCATACTGTCATCATATAGAAAGAATACAAGAAATCTCTCATGGCTCTTGTTATTTACAGAGCAGACTCCATAATGTCCACAAACTCATAATGTCTATCTCTTCCCTACATGAACTTGATGACATAGAAACTGGGAAGGGAAGGATGCTATATAATCATGAGAAAGAAACTCTAAAGAGTAGTAGACAAACTTTCAAAGGGCAAATATAGGAGATCTTCTATTATTTCTCAGAGCATCCTCCAAAAAATATGTTTTCATTCTTCATTCTTCCAATCACTGCACATACAAAATAGAGTTTGGTTCCTTTTCAAGATATTCATAATCCTCAGGGGAAAAAAAATCATGGAAATCATGTAAAACTTTCCTTCAGTAAAATGCATTTCAAATTCTCACTTGTTTAGTTACGGAGTACAGAGAACACTTTCTAATAAGATCAGATAAGCCATAGTAACGTTTCTCTGCATGGAGATGTCCTCACATTTCTTTCCCTGTGTACTTTAGTCATGGCAGCAAGAAAACATTTGTATAGTAGTACAGAGTTTGGCCAAAGCGAGTTAAATTTTGACAGTTAACAACTTCAATTTTCCCACAAAAGCACTTCACCTTGATGTAATTGATTTCATTAAAAATATGGCTGAAATGATAATGGAATTTCTCTTAATGCTTTTTGTTCAGGGAATACAAATCTTTATTATTTCCAGTTTATTTTTTGACAGTCAGATAACCGGCCTTCTCCGAATCTATAGTGAAGTCAAGACAATACAAAAACAAAAAGCTATCTCCTTGATTTTGTGCTACGAAGGCATCTATTTTCCAGCAGCACCTGCTTCTGACACTAGTAGAAATGGCTTCTGTTCATAAAAAATATATGATCCCTTAAGCTAGTTTCCATTAATTACCTCTGTTGCTACATCCACTGAGTGTACTTTTCCTGAACTCCACAGCATCAACGTCATGGCCAGAATAAAATGTGCATTTGCCAATCTCCAGTCCAGCATCTGAGGGTCACATACATCAAAGTCAACATTTATTAGTTTGGCATATAAAGATAGAGAACAAAAGCTCCTGTAAAGCTTGTTAGATACAGGTGATAAGCCAAATCATTCAGCTTCTATGTGCTGGAGTGCATCTCTGCAAAACTTAAATAATACTTAATAGAAACTGTCAGTTTTCCTGGCATGAACTCTATCAAAGCTTCATTTCCGTGGAAACCTAGACTAGGGTTGTATAGATAATCATAATTTGAACTAACCAAAGTCTGAGAAATCTAATTTGTATAATTTTATTCTTTGACTATCTAATCCAAGGATTATAACCTCATATATCTAGGGGAAATGTGTGAAATTGGCCAGGTTTTAGAAAATAAGGCCTAGCAAGGTCTGCATGAACCTGAGAGAATGTGCTCTGTCTAAAAGCTATCAAATTCACAAATTCAAAAGCACCACATATCCGATAGGCCAATATATATATGTCCTTGTGTTATGAGAGATTTCTTAAGATTCAAAAGGTGCAAAATGGGATATACCTTCAACATACTGTATAAAAGAAAGATTAGCATTTGAAATGCTTAAAACTGATAAATAAAATTAAAAATAACAATTAATGAACAATTATATTAAAAATTGGCCAAAGTTATGAATGGGCATTTCATAAAAGGAAATAACCTAATGGAAAATAAACATCCAAAAATACATCATCCCCAAATACCTGCAACTTATTTAATACAAAAAAGAGAGACATATATCAGGTTGGCAAAAATTTAAAGTGAACATTGCAAATGTTAGAATGGTGCTTGGACACTGAAAAACACAAGTGATGCTGGTGGATTTGGAAATCAATCCAATTGATTGGATTGGATTGAAGAAAATTGGACAATATCCAGAAAAGTTGAAAATGATCATGTCCTACACTATAACCCATTTATTTTACTTCTTGATATATATTCCAAAGTATCTCTTACATGTTTATATGGAGACATGTATCAGAAAGTTTGTATACTCATTGTTTATAGTGGTGAAAAACTAGAATCAACCCAAGTACTCTACCCAGGAGGAAATGGATTTATCAGTTGAGGTACATCCATATTATGGACTTAGAACAAATGACTTAAATATATCTGTATCTACTGTTAAAACAATGTCTTAAATGCTATGTGTATTTGTATGCATAGATTTCAAAGAAGCTACTTCGGGGGAAATGAGAAGTTGTAGAACAACATATATGCTATGTTACCATTTACCTAAATTGGGGATACACAAAGCAATTTTATATATTTTGAAATCTATACACACACTTAAAGTATAAACCAATGGAACTTGATTCATGACTATGATTGCCTCTGTGGAGGGAGGGAAACATAGGGACTTAGTTTTAATGAATATATTTTTTAAAGCAAATACGTCTCAATAGTACATTCATTAATTCTGTGCAGTGACCACAAAGATGTGTTATTTATACATTTGTGATTTCTTATATTTAAAAAAACCACTATATAGACAATTAGAGCTAATCTATGGTCTATACCGGGTCTGCTAGCTGCCAATTTGACTGCTGGTAAAGGGGTGGCATTGCCTGTTTTAGGGAAGTTTATAGTCTGTGGGTTACAATAGAATGGGCCCAACTTCGTCACTTAGTACATTATATTGACAAAGCCTCACCTCTCACCTCTCCTGCCCCAGCCCCCAGTTCATATATGATGAGTGAGAAGTCTCAATAAACTTTTATTTCCATAAAAAAACATTTGGAAAACTTCTGGGATTAAAAAGGATGGGATGCTTAGATGGATCTGAAGAATTGGACATGAGTTTCCTTGTATTAGTAACACTGGATGTGCATCACCTAATCTACTTGAGCTTTATTTTTTCATTCGTGAAGCAAGAAATAATTCTCACCTCAAAAGAGCTTTGAGAGGATTGACTTGATTTGTGTAAACTTTTTTTATCCCCTATAGTACTTATAATTTGCTAGTGAAAGAACACTGATGATGTATTACTAAGTATTTCTTTAGTAACTACATTCGCTTTGGTGTGATCCAAGAATTTTTTTATGACATTTCCTTATAATACTGCTATTGTGAAACCTTAGTGTAGATTTTAGCAAGAAAGATCATCTGTTAGAATACAGACAAATAAGTGTTTTATATAGACAGGGTAGCGTCTGTGCTAACCATGTCTATTAACACTTAAAATGGGCATAAACAGATTTTAGTGTGTTTATAACATTTATTGAATATAATTTTTTAAAAAGTTTTTTTGTTTTATTTATTTATGATAGGCACACAGTGAGAGAGAGAGAGAGAGAGGCAGAGACACAGGCAGAGGGAGAAGCAGGCTCCATGAACCGGGAGCCCGACGTGGGATTCGATTCAGGGTCTCCAGGATCGCGCCCTAGGCCAAAGGCAGGCGCTAAGCCGCTGCGCCCCCCAGGGATCCCTATTGAATATAATTTTGATTTTCATGTTAGTCTAAACTAGTTCTTCAATATGTCACCAACAAATATTTTGGACTCTTACTATGTTAACCACTAGTTGTTTCTCTATATTCCACCCTTTCTGGAAGAGGGCAGTAAATTCTGTGTTCTCTTTCTAACAAACTGATATCTGAGCTGAGCACTTTTGTAAGTATCAAAAAAACAGTAACTCATGACTAGTTCTCTAAATTGAGACAGTAGAAAAATAACAAGAAAGAATGCAACAGCTATCCGATAAAAATACCAATAAAGGGATCCCTGGGTGGCGCAGCGGTTTGGCGCCTGCCTTTGGCCCAGGGCGCGATCCTGGAGACCCGGGATCGAATCCCACGTCGGGCTCCCGGTGCATGGAGCCTGCTTCTCCCTCTGCCTATGTCTCTGCCTCTCTCTCTCTCTCTCTCTCTGTGACTATCATAAGTAAAAAAAAAAAAAAAGAAACATTAAAAAAATACCAATAAAAATGCATTACGAATTCTTTAGAATATCTGCCACAGAATTATACCTTTTCCTCCTGATTATTCTGATGTCTTTTTAACTGCAGAAGATACATCAAAACCTGGATTATTTTAAAAATGACTTCATATTTCTTGCATATCTTTATTTTTTTAAAAATAGCTCTCTTATTCAATCAAAGTTAAGCTACAATTGTGATGTTTGCCTTCCTCATTTTTTATCATGTTAAAAACAGGTTACAAAGTGTGAAACTGTCCAATTTTATGTCTTTCCATGTGGATTCCCTTTAACTATTTTTATGTACGTTCTACTAACCAGGTTTCTCTTCACCTTTGCGATATTATAAATGGCACAGGATGATGGGCATTTATAATATTGATGATTATGTCCAAGGCATATATTTTTGTGCTTGGGTGTATATAGGAAAAAGTCATAATGTATCATCTTACAGATAACCACATCCTGATTATTTGGATAGGGAGATGTAAAAATAAATGCTGAGTTTAAATACACACATTTAATGGTTTAAAGCCATGCTTGTAGCCAGTTAACCAAAAGGCCAAGTTCCTAAATATGGCAGTTGGTACACTAATGAAAACAAACACCCTGGCACCTGCCACACAAAAGACATTTGATTAACTAGTTGAAACTTGATTGCCACAAAATTAGAAATAGAGGAAATTATAGGGAGGGAAGGAAAAGAGTAGGTTGAGCTCCGTTTCCCTATTTTGTTGATAGTGGATAAATATAGCCTATGACTTAAAATCTAGTTGGCCCCATGTACACTCCAAATCACAGAAAGAACACTGAAGGATGTTCATTGTAGGAATATACTAGAGCGGAGACGTTTGTCATTTTTCCAGGACATCAGTCATTTACATTGAGCAGTTTTTGAATATTATTCCTCTGGCTAGTGAGGATCTTCAAAGGAGACAGTGAGTGTGGGACCTGACTGATAAAATTAGGTGCAGTACTTCATTCACTGTCAGCCAACTGGTCTACTATGTTCCTGCATTTTCACATTGTGAATAATACTGCTGAACAAACAAACATTCACATTGTGCAACTTCTCAACCTTTGTTTCAAAGACTTTTCCACATGTCAGAATTATATCCCAAAGGGATCCTCAAACTGTAGCTGGAGTGGCAGTGGAGGGAGCCAGGTGTGTGAAGTTTTGTCCTTTAAGTTTGGGAAGCAACATATATTGTAGATTCCCTCAAGGAACACGGAGCATGCATATTGGCATATTAAAGGCTCTGAAAGTACAGTAGCAAAGAAACTATTTAATTATATTTAAGCTAGAATTAAATGAGAATTCTGTTAGAATGAAGAAAGATGTTTGCCTTATTGAGAATCGGTGAGAAAATGAGTCATTGTTGTTACAAAAAAAAACCAAAAAACAAAACAAAACAAAACAAAACAAAACAAAAAAAAACCGTCTCAAGTGGGTTGAGACAGGAAAAAAGAGAAAAGATCAAAACCCACAGATCTAAATAAGAAAGCAAACAGGAATGAGGGTAGGTGTCAGAGAGAGAGAGGTTAAGCTGAAAAAAAAAAAAAAAAAACATTGTGAGCCAACATCTGCCTGTATGCACTTTTTAATGACACTTTTAAACTATCTGCCTTGAGGGCTGGTGTTGAAAAACAGAAACTACTCTGGTGATGAAGAAAACTTCTCTTCAATCTAAGACTATCATTACTGTCTGACCTATGGGTAGTAGAAATGTTAGAAAGTCTCAAGAATACTGAGTTTGGGGGTGAACCTTGATAACTTTGGGAATTTTTAGTTTACCCTAGTTATTTGACTGGAAATACTCAAAATAGACTTTGCCCCACCCTTATTTTCAACAAAAACTAAAAATAAAGGGCTTAAAGATAAAGGATAAAGGACTTACAAAGTAATTAAGGCTTTATATATTTTTAAAGTGAGATTTAATAGGACATATTGTAAAAGGTCCCTAGTTCTGACACTATGCAATGACCATGAGTACCTGCGCACTGCACTGCTCACCATCTTCTTAGAAAGCAATGATGGTGGGATGCCTGGTTGACTCAGCGGTTGAGGGTCTGCCTTTGGCTCAGGTCCTGATCCCAGGGTTCTGGGATCAAGTCCCTCATCGGGGTCCCCACAGGGGGCCTGCTTCTCCATCTGCCTACGTCTCTGCTGCCTCTCTTACTGTGCCTCTCATGAATAAATAAAATAAAATAAAATAAAATAAAATAAAATAAAATAAAAATTAAATTAAATTAAATTAAATTAAATTAAATTAAATTAAATAATTAAAAAGAAAGTGATGGTAGTCATCTAAGCAATTGGTGAATCAGCTTGGCTCCGAGTAAGTCTGTAAAACAGTAAGCTCAGTGTGCCCTGTACCCTGCTCCATGAGTTACAGTCATCCAGGTCTTTTTGATAACAAAGAAAAGCTTTAGGAATAATAGATAACAGAGTGTCTATCATTTTTTTTATCTCAAAAGAGGACCTAAAAGGGACAATGCCTGACACAAAGTCTATGTGGCTCACTGTACTAGAAAGAGACCTGCTCCAAGTCTTGGGAGACTGAGGCCCTGCCTTGGCTTGACCATATCTATTGCTTGGGCTACTCTTTCCTCTCTAGGTGGAGTGAAATGGGCTTGGTCTAAATGACCTCTAATATTGCTTCTAGCTTTTTAAAATTCTGTTGGTGAATCTGGCTCTTTTCTGACAGAAGTGCAGACACTGTAGGTAATGATAATAGTTGGTGCAGGTGTCGCTAGAAAGACCTTCTGCTGTCCCTCAAAACATCCAGTCTATGCATAAAATTGCATGTAGGTTTTGACATAAACACATTCCTCTTGAATTTAAAGTATTTCCAGCTGAATCAGAAGGGCCTCCAAATCTTTCATTTTAACATGTCATTTATAGTAAGAGATCCCATCTAATACATGTATTTTAAAAAGAAAACATGCTACCGATTAAATTATGACATCCTATCAAGTGTATGACGCATTCCAATTTCCAAGATGTTAAATGTGCATCAGAATGGATGAAATATAGCACACCTAATGTACTTTCAAATGTTTACTTGGGTTTTTTTTTACTTTTTTTTCATCATGCTTAAGTCATTATGCTTAGTATTATAAAAATATAACTCAGTCAACAAATAGGCAGAAACGTCATAAAAATTTCTGTGATGGTGAGAAAAACTACACAGAATTAGATTTGAAGGATAGAGAGAAGTGTCCTTGCTGTGCTACTTATTGGTCTGGTGACCCTAAACAAGATGCTTAAATTGTCAAAATAAAATTATTGTCTAATAAAACTCACTGTGTGAATTCGTAAAATTTTGATTTTAGTTAATTTAAAATTAATTAATTTACCAGCAGCATAAGCATTGTGGATTTGGTTTAGGATTGCCAAATATCAGTAATAAGTGTATTTAATCTTATATTTCATATTATTTACTAACAATGTATAAAGATAATTATTTATGAAAATATACCAAATCATTTTTATTATTATTTCACAATAGGTAAAAAATTTTCAATGGGAACTCTAAATTGTACATGAAAACGTTTTGTAAACTATAAGATCATGGGAAAAGATTAACTACATGGCTTCAAGGGGATTATATTTGAGCTGAAGGCAGATCTTTGAAGCCAAATTCTTCCAGGGAACATTAAACTTACACTCAACAACCAGGTAGGAAACTGAAAATTTGGGGGCATTGATAAAGTATTACAGATTGTGCAACATTACAGTTTGACATTGTACAGATAATTTTGATATTTGGTGAGTGACAGTATTTGAACAGAGTGGTAAGAAAGTTGCTACTAGTTTTCTTTGAAGAGTGAAGCAGCCAGGTGCTGGAAATACTTGAGAGACTCAGACCAGGTGAATTGAGGGTCTCTTCCTTACTGGAGCTTCAATTCCCTGCCTCTGGAATTTGGCCCCAGTGAACAACTCAGTGTAGCACTTAGAATTTTAGGAATGGGTAATTGCTTTTGTATCATCATAAATAAAAGACTTAAAAATCACTGAGGATTTTTGTCCAAAAGCAGTTTGAATTATGAGTTGTAGCTTCTGTCAGCATATATATATATATATATATATATATATATATATATATATATATATAATCTATATCATCCTCCCAAAAATACATCTGAGAAAAATACTTGTGTTGCTGAGACATTTGTTTGAAATTCTCTTTGTAAATTTTGTTATCTTGAGTAAATTGTGTGATGGGTACTTTATGTTTCAAGTACAATCCTGAAAGAAAGGTGCAAATTGAGATAGCAGTTTAACATTTCCCTTTTTTTTTGTTTTAATTAAAATATCAGGAATGTGTTCTTTCTCATTCACATTGCTCTTCAGTAGGCAATAGTACATTTCCCAAAATCACAGAGCAAGTTAAAAGAGCCAGAAAAACAACTTACATTTCAGACTCTCAGTTTCATGCTCCTTCAAGTATAACCGATTTATAAGAGCATAAAACATTTTTCCATCTCCAAAACAAACTGCTTATAAAGTAAAATGTTTACGGATGACATGTTCTTAGTGTAGCACACACCTGCATTTTCAAAGGACTTTCCCTGAATGCTGTGAATCAGGAAGAATGTTAATTTACTACTATACATGTGTTAATTGATTTTATTCTATTTGGCACCCTTTTCATTCTTTTTTTAGACATTATTGCCTTTGGAAAAATCTCAAAAATTTTGTTGTTAAGTCTCTCTTTTTGCTTAGTTGGAATTTTCAATCATAGTACTAGTCTCTTTTCTTGCAAAATTTAAGAGGGAATTTATAATGACAATAAGGGAAGATTGCATTACTAAAAAGCCCAGGTAAATAAATTTAACAAAGTATTTAGAGTTAACATGATGTGTTGAATGAATGAATGAATGAATGAATGATGAAGCAGCTTTATGTGTTAGGTAAATAGGAATGCAGACCATATTAACATTCCAGCTTTATTGATATGAAAACAACTAAGGCTTAGAGAAGGGAAGAGATTTGCCCAAGTTGTACAACCACAGTAATATGGGACGAAGTTCATGACAGAGTCCCAGCAAGTCCATTAATGTTTCAATATCTCAGATTCTCATTCTAATGAAAGCAACACAAATCAATATTCTCCAATAATTATCCCAGTAGAGTTTAAGATTGCTCCTTATCCAACCTTAGCTTGTGCTTAGATCCCTGAATTAATGCAAGGTTCTTGAAATAAAACAATGTCACCTGGAAGTAGAAAAAAATCTTTAGTGTATGACTGTAGACAATTCTAGACAATTCTGCTAATGGGAGTTCTTGTTTTATTCTAATGCTTGACCATGAGAAAAACTAGTATCATTAAAATTATGGGTAGGGAAAAGTTGGTAGATTTGTACATAAACTAGCTGCTTGTCCATTTGATACATTGGAGGGCTTTTTATCTGGCATAAAAAGGCTTTCAAAGGACAAATGCAATTAAAGATGACATAGATAAGCCTCAGGATATTGTGGAATGTTACCACCACCTTTTATCTTTTATCTCATTTTGTACTTACATATAATATATGATAAAAATATTAACTTACGTTTCAATTACATTAACTGGCCAATATAATCAATAAAAATACTGTCTAAAATGTACATGAAGGGTCAAAAATATAAATTTTATCGTACTCAATAGGATGTGCTTATTAGGTATATATTATGTGTCAAGCACCAGGGAGATAACAGTGAGTAAGATACCCATCTTGTCCTCAGATGCTCACAGCCTGGTCAAAGTGGAGACTCCTTGACCACGTGCTCTGCCCAGGAATTTCTTCCTGCAAGAACAGGCTCTTCCATTCCTTTCAAGTACAATTGTTGTAAGTAACCATTTTTTAAACATTTGCATAGTACTTTATTATTTTGAAATTAATGTTTCTCCTTTCATCACCACATCAATCATGCTAGATCTAAATGAAAAAATATTATAATTGTATTTTTTAAAATAGATGCCCTGAGACAAGCAGAGTTACTTTAGAATACTGGTATACGAACTCCCTGTACTGTGTGTATACTTTCTGTATACAATGAAGTCAATTAGCAGGAAGAGGTTGGTCCTTAAGTTACACAGATATGGATATGATTCTTGACTGGGTATGCTACTTAGCCTCTTGCTTTAATATTTTCATCAGGAATATGGGGCACAAATTTATTTTGTGGGTTTATTATAAGGATTACAAATAATGCAATTGGCTAGCACAAATTAATTATGCAAATAATAGTTATCATTATCCTGATAATGACTTCTAAATCTGGCAGCTTAATGAAAGATGCCATACTACTTTTTATGTCATGAAAAATATTTTTTTATCCTTATGCATTTTAAGGATGAAATTCATTTAAATTACTTGAATTCTAGAATTATGGCAAAGTGATATTGTAATTATTAAATGAATTATAATAAAGTAATATTGAGCAAGGAAAGAAATTTCACCAAAGAGAGTTATAAGTGCAAACCACTCCGACATTTGGTGTTACAGTATATTATACATTATCATTAATTTCAGCAATAACATTTCTATGAAATATTTCTATGAAAATATTAGCATACAATAGAATATCATAATGGGAAGAAAACAAAGGGAAGTAATCTCTTTTATACTCAAAACATAATTATTCAAGTTCTCATTGTAGTAACAAAAGTGAATTTTTAATTGAATTTTAATAGAATTTTATATGATACCTATTTTTGTTTTACAGTTCATAAAATGTCTTTATTGACTTTGTTTTTTTGAAAATCTCTATGTTGTTAGGATTATGATTTTCACAGAGTTTTTATGATATTGACTGTATAGCAATAGTCAAGCGTGTCATGAAAGCAGAACCACCATGGGGATTAAGGGAATGAAGGATCTTGTTACTGGAACTAGACCTTACACAAGCACTGGAAGAGCAGGGAAGGGATGGACCGCAAAAGAGACAGAGGAAGAGAGGATGCCTCTTAGAGCCTTGGTGTGGATGGACAAGTCAGAGCTTACAGGAAAATGCACCCGGCAAAATGATCCCGTGGGAACCACAGCTCTGACTTGGTGGGCCAACAGCCAAGTTGCCATTGGTGGTATGGGTGATATTTTAAAAGTGCATTTTTTGCATGGTTACAGCCTTATGTGTCACTAGAACATAGAATTTTAGAAAATGGAGGGGATGCTCATTGGAAACTGTCAAATTTAACACTCTCAACAGATGGAGAGAGCAAGGCTCAGAGATAATTAGGTTGGCAAAGGGAAAGGAGATGAAGGAAAACTTTAAGATGGATAAAGAAAAGGAGGGAGTAGGGTGATGCATGGTGGAGGAACTGTTCTTGTGGGAGCAGCCTCATGCTGAGGCCTAAGCTGATGGGACCCTGATAAGGCTAAGGCTGGGCGACAGTCAGTTCAAGCCAGCTAAGACACCCGGCAATGATGACAGCTGGCGCTAACCACTGCTCCACAGAGATACCCTGAAAACTATCTGATTAAAGACAGGGAAAGGCTCACTTAAACGAGACCTCTAATCAGAGAGACCTCAGGCACAGGGGAGTTGGCCTACATAGAGAGGTACCCAGGGCTAGGAGGGTACCTGGTGACCTGGGGCTCACCTTTTATAACTCCATGGGAGAATGAAGCCTCAGAGAAGGCTGAGCGAAACGTGCTGAAGTCACGACTGGGATTAGAAGTCTGGTTTTCTGACCCCCAAGCTCATGTTCCTCTGAGGGCACCATAGTCTCTAAGCAAAAGTGTCCAGTATATAGAGATCTCAGTAGATGAAATATAGGCAATAAGATTAAATTAGGCAATGTGTAAAGATTAGCTCCAAAGTACTGTGAAACTGAGTCTTCATTCTGTAATATAGGAAAACTAGCTGATGTGGGAGCTTCCTTTGGCCATTTTCCCACTCTGTTTCATGGCATTTCCAGCTTTTTTGTTTCTTTCCATAATAACAGGATATTATTGAACCCTAGTCTGTGCCTCAGACTTGCCTGAAGCTATAAACTACACAGTGACAGAGTTGGGGCAATATTTTGGGACTGCTTACTTGAGCTCTGTTCCTTTGGGACAAGTTCCATTAATCTAATTTTATTAATCAAAGGTTCAAATCATTGAAAGTATTTTAACAAGAAGTTAAAATTATAGTCCTGAAGAGCCCAAATCTAGTCTACTAAACATATCTGCTTCTCTACTGCCCATATTCATTATACTGGAATCTGTTCAAAACTCCAAGAAATAAGGGGGAGAAAAAAAAGCCTACTCTGACTTATTGAATGACACCACAGTGCATGTAGTTTGCTTACAAAGAGGAGACTTGAATTCACATCCATGGGAGAGTTTTCTTAGAAAAATTCTGTAAGAATACTGAAAACTAGTACCAAAGTATGGAGGAGATACATGCCATGCTTGATGTTTTTGGGGAGACCTATCAATTTCATAGCTTATGTGGGCATCAAAATCTTCATACTGTATTATTATTATTATTAACATTATTTAATTTCTAGAAAGATAATTTAAAAACAAATAATTATCACATTCCTAAACCTATGGAATCTATCATTGTATTTTGAAGGAGCAATATTTTGCATTGGTAAAACTGAATTTATTGAGTGTACACTATTCCTACAGATGAAAACCTGAAATAAAGTTTTAAATTTGTTCTTAAACATAACTCAAATATATGTTTCAGATTAACTCTCAATGTAATCATTTAATAGCAAGAGCACTTCAAATACAAAAGAATTGGTATGACTTAAGTCTAAACTGTTATTAATATCATAGTGGCATATTTGAGTTTTATAAGAAGAAAACCAGAGGATACTTTAGGTTTGAAGAATATAGAATATTGAATTTAGAATTTGATTAATTTAGGGATATCTCTTAAGCTTTAACTTTGATAGAAATCAAGATAAGAGAAAATCTTTCTTTTCTACCGAGGCTTTTAAAAGTGGAGCACTTTTATACACTTAAACATTTTCTAACATTGGGCATCTTTGATGAAAGCAAAATTAATACTGTTAACATATATAGAGATTCATCATCTTGCATTGTCTTTCTCTTTGTTTTGAAGTGGGAAATAAAAGCAACAAACAATATAATAAATAAGAAATATCTGAACAATTAGCTCCACCTTAATTTTGTGTTACAAAAATATCTTCTTAGATTTTTCTACTCATTTTAGAGAGGGAAATATTACCAAAAAACATTCAAAATCAAGATATAATCGAAACATTTTAACAGTATGTGAAAATTTAAAAAGTAGTTTAAAAGAAAAGTAAGCCCTTAAGTTTTTCTCATAGTTTTTATATTTAACTTACCTTGTGAAAAATCAGGAGATTCTAACTTTAGAGTCCTGTCTGTGCAGTTTCTCCCAAACTCAGCCCTGATGGTGAGTTTTCTCTCTGAGTTTTTATAGTCTCAGTTAGACACCCCTTACTCCAATCCCTGTCTTTGCTTTCTCTTACATCATTTCTAGATTTTCCACTGAATATTTTCCCAAGCCTCTCTTCAGCCTCCACCCCCCCACTCTCTCTCTCTCTCTTATTCTCTTTCTCTCAGCTTTTCTCTTTCCCTCTCTCTTCTCCGTATTTATCTATTGCTTCGATCATGGTATTTAAGTAGCAACAGGAGCTTGGACTCTGGAAAATTTAAGTATACATTTAATATTGTGTTCAGCCTGAGACCCATCACTTCTCCCTGAGGTTTTATGTCTAGCTCGGATAATTACAAATCATATTTGGGAAACAAAAATGCACTAGTATTTGTTAAAAAAAAAAAAGAGAGAGAGAGAGAGGCTCACCAGGCTATTTCAAAGTAAGATTTAGGGAGATTATACCCAGAAACTCAAACTGATTTATTGGTGTATATTTTGGACTCTTAAATGAAATGATCATCTATGGAAATGGTGAGCAGTTTTAGCCTTAGTCAGGTGCATAGCGCTGTGTCAGGGAGACTGACAGCTACTTCATAATTAACAGTGCTATACTGGGAAGGTTGTCACTCACAAACCTATAAATACCGAACTGTGACATGTGGGCTATAAATGCAGGCGTTGTAATCATTCTTATCTTTCTCCGTCCTCCAGTATTTTAATTTTAATTTCACCAAAACATTCCTGCCTCTGTCTGAAAGGTTTCTTCATTTCATTTCCTAGTAATCACGTTTGCAACCTTATACACACAGATTGTAAAAAAAAATAATAATTTATTAAGTTCTAGAATACGTATTATGCTGTTAGATCATTATGAGCTCATTTGATTCACCACCAGATGCCCATTTAATGGATAAAGGAAACTGAGTCTAGATAAATCAAATGACTCTATGAGGCCACACAGCTGGGAAGTAGTAGCAGAACCAGATTTCAAATACGTATCTTAATTCCATACCCAGTTCCTTTCCCACAACGTCATCCTATCTCACTATTTAAAAAGCTAGAAAAGGGATCCCTGGGTGGCGCAGTGGTTTGGCGCCTGCCTTTGGCCCAGGGCGCGATCCTGGAGACCCGGGATCGAATCCCACGTCGGGCTCCCGGTGCATGGAGCCTGCTTCTCCCTCTGCCTGTGTCTCTGCCTCTCTCTCTCTCACTGTGTGCCTATCATAAATAAATGAAAAAAAAATAAAAAGCTAGAAAAGGAATCCAAGCCAGATGATGTTTTGTGAAAATAGAAATAAATTTGTTCTCTTTGGTTTTTCTCTAAAAGTCATTAAAAATACTAGTCACTAGGGTAGAAACAATTGCATGGTTAATTTGGATCTAGATAGGGACTGACCAGAGCACATCAAATTGGTGGGACAGTAAAATGTTTCATTTTTTAATGAAGGGTTTCCAGGATAACATACCTCTCAACAAGCTTGAAATTTGAGTAGTTGGCAGTGATAGTTCACAAGTCAAGATAAAAATACAGCCTAATTGTGGACCCTTGTTTAGACATTACTGCCATAAAACGATTATGTTAGCTTGAATCCACATGACGGAAAACTCTCAGTATAGATTTAATGGATACATCATAATGCTACCAAAGGCAATATTTTTGATGTACCTTCTACCCTTATTTGAAATGCCTCCCCCAGCATGCTGACAAGTGATATCTGCGGCTGATTTATTCCAGATCTGTCCCTGCTTAGACAGTCCAAAGATTCCACCCTATTTGTGGATTTTGTTGACCTAATTCAAAAGTTTGACTTAACTGTTCTGCAGCAGTCAAAATAGCAAGCTTATTCCAGGAACATAACCATGGTACATTTAAGCCATTTATGCAGGGTTCTGCACATTATATACCCCCTGTATAAATTGCTTATGCATTAATACATTTTAGGGAAATTCTGTTACCTTGAAAGAGAGAGCAGAAACAGGAGCATGTGAAGAAGTTGAAAGAGAATATATATCCAGTGATAGAAGGGAGAGACCAAGATGAAAAAGGGAGAAAATATTAATGAAAACTCTTCAGCTAGTATATCATTATTTAACCTGCATGACAACCTTGCTGAAGAGGTATTATTATTCATGTTTAACAGGTGAAAAAACTAAAGTTCAAATATGATAAATGCATGGGCCAAGTGCTCACAGCTTCAAAGTGATGGAATTAGGAGTTGAACCTTGTTCTATGTATCAATCAGGATTGTGACAGTAAAGAGATGGCACGTTGAAATTGAATAAGTTGTGGAGAATTTAATGTGGGCAGGGTGTAGAGGGACCTCTCTGGTCCCTGAACCCAATAGTAGCCAATTATCCCTAATCTTGAAGGCTTAAAGTTTAAGGAGAGACAGAGGAATATGGGTAGACAAAGTTGCCTGTCAGAAGAAATGTGACCTTTCATCAAGGGACATGGCCAGTCCAGAGCAACCCACAGGGGAGGGATTGTGTGTGTGAAATACACACCGAGATTTCATTCTGCTTTCTCCCCATAATCTCCTATTATGTTTACTTTCAGTCACACCCGACTGGAAAAGGGATTGGATGGTGTAGCTAAAAGACCCAACACCTTATCTAACCTCACAACTGTGTTAAAAAGACATACAAATAAGATCCTTTGTAAAGACCAACGTGACTGCAAATGCTGTGGTTTACCTGAATTAAAATCTGTTACTTCCTAACATCTTTTTTAAGTCAAGTTAATTGAGATGTAATTTATACACACAAAATCAGACTTTTTAAAATGTACAGTTTTAGGGGTTTTGACAAACATAAACCATATGTAACCTCCACTAAAATCAAGATACAGACTTTGTCCATATCCCACCAAATTTCCCTCATGTCTCTTCACAGTCAAACCCTACCCAACCCCCAGGTCCTGGTAACCACCGATTTGATTTCTATCCCTATAATTTTGCCTTTTCCAGAAGGCTGTAGGAAATTATACAGTATATAGTCGTTGGTGTCTGGCTTCTCTCACTTAGAGTAAAGCTCCTGTGATTTATCCATGCTACTAAATGTATCAGCACTTTGTTTCTTTTTAATGAGAGTGTTCTATTGGATGGATATACCACAATTTACTTATTCATTCAGGAGTTGGTGAAAATTTGGGTAGTTTCTAGTTTGGGATGATTATGAATAAAGTCATCTTAAACATTAATATAGGAGGCCTTGAGTTGAGATTTATGTTTTCGTTTCACCTGGACAAATACATAGATACAGGATTCCTAAAATCACCTGGTCAAGTTTTCACTTAATAGGAAATAGCTACACTGATTTCCCAAATGGATCTACCATTTTGCATTCTTACCAGATATATATGAGAGTCCCGGTTGCTCAGTATTCTTGGTACCATTTGACATGCGTTGCCAGTTTAAAAAAAAAAAGTCATTTGAATAAATGTATTCTGGTATCTTTTATTTTAATTTATATTTTCTTAATAACTAATGATGCTGAGAATCTTTTTATGTACTTATTTCTCATTCATATATTTTTGATGAACTGTTTAAATCTTTTGCTTAATATTCAGTTGTGAGAGTTCTTGATATATCTGAGCACCAGAATTTTATAAGATTTGTGTTTTGCTTTTTTTTTTTTCACTCAGTGGCTTGTCTTTTCCTTGTCATAACGTTTTCCTTCACAGAGTAGGTATTTTTAATTTGATTAAATCTGGTCTTTTTTTTTATTAATCATGCTTTTTTGTGCCCCCCAAAATCATTCCCTTACTCAAGCTTGCAAAAAATTTTCTCCTATGTCTCCTTCTAGAAGTTTTTCAAAATTTTTTTGGCTATTTTAGGCCTTTTACATTGCCACAAAAATTTTAGTATCAGTTTGTCAATGTATACCAAAGAACTTACTGAGATTTTGTTAGGATTTCATTGGATTTTAGATCAATTTGGGAAAATGTGACTTCTTAATAGTATTATATCTTCTGATCTGTAAGCATACTATATTTCCCTTTTATGAAGATCTTTGATTTTTCTTGACAGTTTTTTTTTAATTTAAAAAACCATATAGGGGCACCTGAGGGGCTCAGTGGTTGAACATCTGCCTTCGGCTCAGGTTGTGATCCCAAGGTACTGGGATTGAGTCTCGCATCAGGTTCCCTACAGGGAGCCTGCTTCTCCCTCTGCCTGCGTCTCTGCCTCTTTCTCTCTCTCTCTCTCTCTCTCTCTCTGTCTCCCATGAATAAATAAATAAAATCTTTTAAAAAAGCGTAGGTCTTGTATGTATTTTGTTAAATTTATTCCTGTTTCATTTTTTATTGAGGTATAATTGACATATATTAGTTTCAAGTGTGCAGTGTAATGGTTTGCTATTTGTTCAAGCTATGAAATAATCACCACAGGGCAGCCCTGGTGGCGCAGCGGTTTAGCGCCGCCTGCAGCCCAGGGCGCGATCCTGGAGACCCGGGATCGAGTCCCACGCCGGGCTCCCTGCATGGAGCCTGCTTCTCCCTCTGCCTTTGTCTCTGCCTCTCTCTGTCTCTATGAATAAATAAAATAAAATCTTAAAAAAAGAGAGAAATAATCACCCCAATAAGTCTAGCTATCTTTGATCTCCATACAAGATCATATTTTTTTTCTCATTATGAGAATTTTCAAGAGTTACTTTCTTGGCAATTTCCAAATATACATACATTACTATTAACTATAGTATCCATACTGTATGTTACATCCCCATAACTTATTCATTTTGAAGCTGGAGGTTTGTATCTCCTGACGCCCTTTACCAGTTTTACCCACCTTCAATCTCTTACTACCTAGTGAATTATAACCTTGCCTTTCTGGCATAAATTCCACTTGATCATGACATATTATCCTTTTCCATACTGCTGGATTTGAAGTGATACTACTTTTCAAAGATCTTGATTAATGAGGGATATAGATCTTTTATCTCCTTGAAACATTTTTTTCAAGTTTTGTTAAGAGGTCTCATAAATGTTTAGGAAGAACTACATGCTTGCCTTAGTCCATTCAGAATATAACACAAATACCATAGACTAGGTGGCTTAATCAACAAACACTAAGTTCCCATGTTCTGGGAAATCCAAGATCAAAGCGTCTACAGATTTGGTGTCTGGTGTGTACCTTATTACTGATTCATAAATTGTGGTCTTCTTAAAAAAAAAAATTGTGGTCTTCTTACCGTGTCCTTACATGACAGGGAGAGTGAGAGAGCTCTCTGGAAGCTCTTTGATAAGGGCAATATCCTGTTCATGAGGGCTCCACTTTCATGACCTAATCACCTACTAAGGACTTCACCCTCAAATAACATCATACTGGCGGTTAGGATTTCAATCCATGAATTTTGCAGGGACGTATTTAGTCAATAACAACCCTCATCTATTTGCTGGAAGAGTTTGTGTCAAGTTTACATCATCTCCTCCTGAAATGTTTGATAAAATTCACCAGGAGAGGTTATCTGTGTGGGTAGATGGCTTTGAGGGAAGGTGTTTAACTAAAATTTCAAATTCATTAATAAAAGGTATAGAACTAATCATTCTAGCTAATTTTCCTGAGTGCATCTCATAGCTTTCACTTTTCAAATATGTTCATCTCATTAAATTATCAAAGTTACTTACACTACTCTCTTTTTTCTTTTTGATATTTGTACAATCTGGGTGATATCCTTATTTGATTACTAATTCTGGCATTCTTTTTCCTCAGTCTTTTCATTTTTATTTTTTTTTCAGTATTTTTTAAAATTAGTCATCCTAAAGTTTTATGAATTTTATTTATCTTTGAAAAGAATCAGAACCTGGTCATTTTATTTTAATGAATGCTACTTCATGTTATTTTCTTTCTGTTTCATGATTTTTGTAATTTTGTTCATCTTTTTCAATTTTCTTAATATGGATGCTTAGAGGGATGCCTGGGTAGCTCAGCAGTTGAGCATCTGCCTTTGGCTCAGGGCATGATCCCAAGATCTGGGATCGAGTTCCACATCGGACTCCCTGCGAGGAGCCTGCTTCTCCCTCTGCCTATGTCTCTGCCTCTGTCCCTCTGTGTCTCTCATGAATAATAATGAAATCTTTTAAAAAATATGGATACTTAGATTATTGAATATAGATACTTATTTTCTTTTAATATAGACATGTAATACAATGTATTTTCCCGTAGGCACTGCTCTAGTTATATCCTGTACATTTTGATATGCTCTGTTTTCACATTTTATTTAATTTGGAATATTTTCTAATTTTCCTTAAAATTATTGACTACTAGTCCTAGTCATTTAGCATATATTCATTTAATTGCCAAATATTTGATTATGTCTGTATAATTTTTGGTTATTGATTGCTAGTTTGTTTTGGATTAAGGAAACATACTTTGTATTCTTTTAATTCCTATGAATTTTTCAAGATTTGTCTTATGGCCAATAATATAGTTGTCTACTCTGGTGAGGTTTCATGTGTACTTTAAAGAGAATGTATATTCTATTTTTATTGGGTGGAATATTTTATAAAGCTCAGCTAAGTTTGCTGATACTGTTCAAGTCCATACTTGAACGATTTTTGTCTGCTTGTTCTCCCAATTACTGAGGAAGGACTGCTGATGTCTCCAAGTCCAAAATTTCTCTATTTCTGTTTTCAGTTCTATCAGCTTTCGCATTTCATACTTAAGCCTTTTATATCCCTGTATCATTATGTAATTTATCTTTGTATCTCTAGTAAAAATCTTTGTTTGGAAGTTTGCTTTGTCTGTTATTAATAAATTTATCATAGCTTTCTTTTGATTATTGATGGCATGTGTATCTTTTCTCCATATCCTTCCACTTCTAGTCAACCTATCCCATCTGACATTCTGATAATTTCTAAAATTTGATTACTGTGTTTTGACCACTGCCTTTAATGTAATTATTGATATTTTTAAAACCAATCTTAAAAATGATTTTCTTTGGTTTTATCTGCTCCCTGTTTCCTCTTACTCTGCCTTATATTGGATTATTAGTTATATCTCTTGCTTATTTTTTATATTGTTTCTATAGGTTTACAATATACATCCTTAGGCGACCATAGTCTTCCTCAAATATTTTTCCATTTCATACATAATGTAATGATCTTTCAACAGCAGTCTTCTACTTTATCCCTCTCATCCTTTTTTTTAAATTTTTTTTAAATTTACTTATTTATGATAGTCACACACACACACACAGAGAGAGAGAGAGAGAGAGAGAGAGAGAGAGAGAGAGAGGCAGAGACACAGGCAGAGGGAGAAGCAGGCTCCATGCACCGGGAGCCCGACGTGGAATTCGATCCCGGGTCTCCAGAATCGCGCCCTGAGCCAAAGGCAGGCGCCAAACCGCTGCGCCACCCAGGGATCCCTATCCCTCTCATCCTTTATGGGATTACTATCACGCATCTTAATTTTACTAGTTATATACCCTACAATTTAGTTCTCTTTTTGTTTTGTACAGCTAATTATTTTTAATGATTTTTAAAATGTTTAAAAATTCATATTTATCACATCTAATGTATTGATGCTTCTCTGTGTGTGTGTTTAGATTTACAGTTCCATGGAATACTATTTTTCATTTTGCTTGAAGAACTTCTTTTAACGTTTCTTATGGCATTTTGTCCAAAGAAGTGTTTAATTAATCTTTATTTTTAAATGTTATTATTACTCAGGATAGAAATTTGAGGTGATAACTTTTCTTCTTTCAGTATTTCAAAGTTCATGTTCTATTTTCTTTTGGATTGTATAGTGCCTGCTGGAAAGTCTGCTATCATCTATTTGTCTATGATGTGTTTAATTATAGTTTTATTTATATTTATCCCTAGGTTTTCTGAGTTGCTGGTTGTTTTCTTTAATTGATTTAGGGGGAAAGTTGGCCATTGTCTCTTCAAATATTTCTTTTGTCCCATTCTCTTTTTCCTTTCTTATTCCAATTACATGTATATTAGGTCCTTTGACCTGTCTCCTATCTCCTGGAAGTTCTGATATTTTTTAAACTCTTTTTCTTCTCTGTATTTCAGTAAAAATATTTTCTATTGATCTTAATTTCAAATTCATTTACTGTTTCATATGCTGAATTCAGTCTCTGATATTGTATGTTTTTAATTTTAGCATGTCATAGGCTTAGCAAATTAATGAGATTTCATGATGTCTTCAGCTTCCAGGAAATCTAAATTTTCATGTAGCCAATACATTCAGTTAAAAAATTAAAATATTAATTTGTTTAATCACTTTTATGGTGACCTCTTCCTTAGATGCCCTACCAACAGTCCAACTATTGTGTGCCCCTCTCTCCCCTCAGAGGGGCTGTAACCATTTTAAATTTCTACCCTTGGTAGTCTGTTGACCTCAGCTTTCTCATGCATGCACTGAAAAAAGTCATGATTTTGCATGATTTTGTGAAAGTGACATTGTCATGCGGCTTCCTATATGCTAAGTGGAATCATGAGTCTTATTCTTTACATTTTTATGTGTGCTTTGCAATATAAGAATATTTTGATAATCTGTTTATTTTTTCTAATAATATTCTTTTTATTATCATCCCATTTTTGTAGACATGCAAACAGATTTGAGAGATGCCAAGCTTGTCTTTTAGCTAGGTTCTTTCTTTGCTACTGCACTTGTCATCTGTATAAATCATCCCTCTAATTAAATTCAGAAGTGTTAAAAAATAAAAAATAAAAAAAATTCAGAAGTGTTAAAACTGTATTCACAAGCTTCCACATATTTTCATTTGTATTTATCTTGAAGTGAACTCCAGAAAGCTACATTTCCATTTCATGTGATCTTCCAAGTCAGAAGACTGAAACGCTACCTCTGGCTCCTGTAGAACTCCTCGTGTCACTCTAGGTTGCATAGATTTTAGATGTGTTCCATGCCTAGCTCACATTGCGCCTATGTACTTGGTGTGCTGGAGCATTCTACAACGGACTAGAGTTTTACAGACCCCCTTTGAGGCAAGGCACATTAGTTTTATTTTATTGGACTAGAACCTCAATTAGTCTTGTTGGCTGTCTTTCAAAAATGGTTTTTATAGTCATGCCATTTGCTGAGCCTGTTACCATTTGATACCTCTGCCCCTTCACTCTTTCCCTATTAAGATCCCCCCTACTGGTTACATTAAATACAGGAGTCTGCCTACTAAATTCTGACAGTTCAAATCACTAACTTTATCAGTTTAAGGACAAGGAAATGCCGGGACACCAGAAACTACACTAGAAGACCAATTGACATATTGACATATATATCCTTATTTCTCTCTCTCTCTCTCTCTCTCTCTCTCTCTCTCTCTCAAGCACACACACAGTAACTAAACATAGAATGATTTAATGACCTGTCAGCAATAGCACTTCAAAATTTACAAGTCTTTATATAATTTATTTTACTACTGTAGTAACTGTTCTCTTGTGGATACAACAATACTCTTATATAATAGGCAATTATTATTAACACCATTATATAGTTGAAAAAAACTGACATTTAAAGAATTATATGTACCTGTCCCATTAATATGCAAGGAACTCTGCTGGGTTTGTGGAAGTCCTGATCCTGATCCTGTTCTCAAGGAGCCTATATTTGAATGGAGAAGACAAAATTGAAATGCAAATAACTCCAGGATGGTTTCCATATTACCCTGTGAAGAATTCCACTCTCTTATTTTAACTCATTTACTCTATTTTTATAAGGGTTTCTTTCCCTAATGAATCACCTGATACTCTGGAAAGCTTTCCAACATCATATCAAACATGTTTTCTCTCATGTTGAGTCAGGAATTATTTGTCTAAAGTTAAGGTTATCGGAAATTATAGGGGTAGACACCAAAAAATAAGGTTAACTATTTATTGATTACCTTCTTTGATACGGGCATAGTATTATGTTTTTGCAGTCATTATAACAATCAACATAGTTTATTGAAGACTTACCATGTGACAGCATTGCCATTAAATTCTCACTTCTATACAGTAAGGGGGAGATTATGATTATCCTCATTTTAAAGAAGAAGAAATCAAAACTTAGCCAAAGTCAAGAAACTAGTTAGTAGGAAAGCCAAGGTTTCAGTCAAATTTTTCTGATGCTCAAATTTCTAACAACTGCACTGTACTAACTTTCCATGTCATCCTAAAAATTATCTTACAAGTTAAGTATTATCTAAAATTAAATCATGGGGAAACTAGGTTTGGAATATGTTCAAAGTCATGCAGATATAAATGAGAGAGCTGGGATTTGTCCATGAAAGAATACTTCAAAACCTTTCCTCAAAACCCTACTCAAGATTGTTTTCCACTATACTACACCAGTGACACTGAGGTCAACCTGATAGCTCTGGGCATCCCTGCCTTTCCTGTTATTCATCTATTTAGGCCATCTACCTCCATCACTGTGGAGAGGTAATGTCTCTGTGAATTATGTATCCCTCAAACTTGTCTCCATGAACACACATAGTGGGAAGGATCCTTGGAAATATAAAAATAAACAGACTCTGTTCAATATACACTGGGACCTCTCAAGTAAGTAGGAAATGCCACTAACAAAATACTCCAGTTGTCGAAGCATCTAATAAAGCAAGGTTTATCCTAAGTAAACATATCCAGTACAAATAAACACTATGATATAGATGATGCTAACAGAACTTATAAACATGGATGTGATACCCGAAGGATGGAGGTAATAGTCCTATTCTTTGTTGGTAAGATTGCATCATACTTTAAGAGAGAAACAAACTAGAGTATCCTTAATGGATGCTCAGCATAGGGTGGCATCTGGAGAGCAGTTAATCTAAGGACCATTAGAAGTACAGATATATTTCATTTTAAGATAAATCTATAGTCATATTAATTACCTTGGATAATAAATTACAGGAATTTAAATTTGATTTCAATAGGAAGAAAAGGATTGTTTATAAGTAACATTTTTATTTGATACCTTCTATTCCGCTTAAAGGACATTTAGCCCCACATCAAAAGATATTTGGGAAGAAATAGAAATATAAGATGTGCTGAAGAAAGGATTATCACATCAAGGGGGAGGTAAGATTAGGAAACTAGGAAGGTTCTTCCAAACGTTGTGGTTTTTTTAAAAGTTTTTATTTATTTCTTCATGAGAGACACAGAGAGAAAGAGGCAGAGACATAGGCAGAGGGAGAAGCAGGCTCCTCAGGGAGCCCAATGTGGGACGAGATCCGGGTACTCCAGGATCATACCCTGAGCTGAAGGCAGACACTCAACCACTCAGCCATCCAGGTGTCTCTCCTTCTAAACTTTGTGATTCTATAAACAAAAATGGAAAATGGATACATACTTATGTTCAAATAGATAGGATAAAGGCTTGTTTAGGTAATCTTCCATATGTTGATCAAAATTCAAACCTGTGAGGGGCACCATGGTGGCTCAGTCAGTTAAGCATCTGACTCTTGATTTTTGCTCAGTTCATGATCGTGAGATCAAGCCCTACATCAGGCTCCACACTCAGTGGGGAATGTGATTGGGATTCTCTCTCTCTCTCTCTCTCCGCCCTTCTTCCTGTTCACACATGCACATGCTCTTGCTTTCTCTGATAAATAAAACCTTTAAAAAATCATACACATGAAATTTTTAAAATATAAAACACCTACCCTAGTAAGATTGCCAGACATATTGAGTATTAGCTCCAAATATTAAAAATAGTGATTTACTCAAACTACAGGCAAATCGTTCTAGAACCACAAGTTTTTTAATTCATTGTTTTCTTAAAGAAAAAAAAATGTTTAAGCTTAGTTTTCTCTGAAGTTAGATTGAGGAAAGTAGCAGGGAATGACTTACCAGTGATTTGGTAGTTCTTTTAAACTCTGAATTTCCTTTCAAGTTTCAGGTTACTCCTAACCTGAAATATTGAGGCATATTGAGGGATTCATAACTCAATAATTGGGAATTGAAAATAAAATATGTAATAAATATATAGTTAACATGTATATTTAACATCTATTGAGCGCATACTATGAACCACATACCTTCCCTAAGATGTTTTACATATAGCAGTTTAATTAATCATCATAATAATCCTATGAGGTAAATTCTTCAGTTGTGTTCATTTTGGAAATTAGAAAACTGAGGTATATAGAAGTTAGTTAACAGGTTCACTTGGTTCAGAGGCCTGATGCTTAGCCATCATTATTGGTAGATAAAGTGTACTCTGTATGCTAAGGCAGGGATAGGTATTTATTTTAGCTGGAATAGCAATAGGTTTTAGTCACAAAAATTAGTTGGTAATTAGCAAAAATAATGTTTTCCTTTAAATTTTTTTAGCAAGTCAATATTAATGTCTAAATGTCATTGTACTTGTTTTTATATTTTCATGTAATTTATATTTCTTTGGGAATATTTTCTTATTCCAGGTTTGTTCTCTCTTGCTATTCATTCTCTCTCTCTTTTTTTTCATTCTCTCTTTTAAATACACAAGCACACGCACTAGTATTTCCAATGTCTTTATGACTTTGTGTATTAGAGGTGAACAGATATTCAGCAGAGGCAAGCAAGTTGCCTTTTTCTTCCTGCAGAATCTTCATGTCCCACAGCCTTCTGCAAAACTGGACGTTAGCCTTCCAGGCATGACTTAATTTAGAAGTATTCCATAGTTTTTCCCTCTGCAGATTATAAGAAAGATCCTCATTGGAGCAGTAACCCCAGCACCACTTGTTCTTGCTTGTTTGACAATGTGTCTGCATAGACTGCTCTATTCTTAATTGCATTTCCATAAATATTTCCCAAGAATCTATTGTGCATCAGGTCCCAAGAAAGTCATAGTGCAGGAAAAAGAGTTTGTAGAAGATAGCCCATGTCCTCAAAGTAATTTAAAGTCTTGCAGAGAAGAGGTTAATTTTGAAAATAATGACATTTCAATATGATTGGTACTATACAAATGGTATGAAAAGAAAGTTTTATGGAGGTGTATTTTAAACATGATTTGAGAGATTTACCTTCTGTCATATTATTTTAGTTGCCAGGGTGCCTGAAGAGTGGCTGACAGATCTCACCCTAACATTAAGTATGTGAACACATGTTTTTTAAATAAGGAGGTATCTTACCATCCACAGGCCAAGATCAGAGGGGACCTTTAAAGTCCACACTTAAAATCATAAATGCACGAAGTAACTTTTCTTTTAAATATCCAAGAATCAAGCCTTTTTCTCAGCTTCCATGGATGTATATAAGAAAAGGGCAGCTATTAACCTATACATCAAAGTCCAGGCTTAGAATTATCTTACCTACAATGATCACCACGGAGTATTTCCTCCAATAGGAATCATACACTCTTGTCCCCCTATATATCTTAAAACATAAAAGAATGGTGTTTCTTCCTCTTCATACTGAGTCTTTGTTTCAGCATTTATACTGATCTGCTCATTACCTAAAATAAACTCTCACTCTTTTGTCTGCCAAGTTACTAGAATTCACTGACCTGACAATCTGAAGCAAAACTGGATACCTCTCATTAAACTCTCATTAAAATGTATTCTTTCCATGAATCTAATTATAAATGTGGGTATGGTAATATGAAGTTGAGAGTGAAGTTGGGGTTTAACTTTGTGCAGAGTTGACAAATAGCAGCACTGTGGGTGAGAGCAAAGCCATCTTCTTCCCACTCTGTCCCACAATATTCTCTAGTTTCATCAGGCCATCTCTGGGCAGCAGTGGGGTGCTGCCATTTGTGTTAATTTTTCACTAATGTTTAAAGTCCAGTGTGAAATAGCATAAAAATACATTCAATTATTGGAAAAAGATTTAATTACTGTATAAAAGAAACAGAATGAATTATAAAATCACAGAAGATGAGAAACATTGAAGTTCAAATATTACTGCATTGAAATAATTGCTTACTTAAAAATTATAAAGGATAGGAGCAGTTCTTCATTTGTTAAGTTTTAAAACACTTTTCAAAGATTCTGCATTCATTAAGCAACAGAACTCCCAGTAAAGTGTTTCCCTTAATTATTTTATTAATAGCTTCCTTGGCATAATGATATTAAATAAGTATGATTTATGGATCCTTGTCTCATCAAGGAAAAAGCATCTACTTAATTATTCATTATTTATGATTTTCTTATGTAAATAAATTCATCAGCATCCCTATGAAGATAGGAATGAAGAAAGGTGATATTTAAGTGAATGTAGAGGAAATTGGAACAAAGAATGGCCCATTTACCTTCATATTACCAAAATGTGGGGTCTAATCATAACAATAACTATTGCAACATTTATTCAGTGATTCTTCAGTACCAGCCCTCTTGTTTAATCTTCACAGTAATTCTAAGAGGTAGGTATTCTTATTAGCCATAAGTTTGAAAAGAAATGACTTTGGCAGGAAGTGCTTACATGTTTATAAGATGTCACCCAGACAGGAAGTATAGGGGTGCGGTTTAAACCTGATCCTTTCAGAACCCACAATTCTAATTACATACCATATGCTTCCTGAATATAAGTAATTTCTGTTCAACTTTTTAATTAGAGCTGGTTACCCAGAATTATACATCTATTTTTTCATTCTTTCTTTCTTTTTTTCCCTGGAACCCTGCTAGGGTAAAGAAAGTATTTGGGAAAATTCGGAGAAAGTGTATGGAAGACCTTATACTAACCACAGGCATATTAAAAAACAAACAAACAAAAACAAACCTTTTTTTTTTTTTAGAAGTAGGGCTAGGTAGATTAAGGAAGGAAAAATCAGATAAAGCGTTATAGAATCTAGCCCAGCATCTGTTATGTCAGTCCAAAGAATTCTAGATCCCAGGGAGAAAGCTCCCTACCAGTTGGGTATTTGGAATGCAAGGCTATTGACATATCAAACTACTCTGAAGTGTCTGTTGGAAATGTTTTTCTAGATCTAATGTCTTAAAATTAAAGCTCTATCAAATGGATACATTTATAAATGCAAGCGAAATGGATTCATTTAGCTCATATTTTTTTAGTTGATTTAAAAATATTGATTCTGGGTATGTAGTATACAATATTGTACTTAAATCCAAGACAGGCAGGAACTGAAAGAATATGTGACCTCCAAACCAGCTCTGCAAGAAATTTTAAGGGGGACTCTTAAAACTCCCCTTTAAGAAGAAGTTCAAGTAACTCTGAACGTGAATGGGCTTAATGACCCCATCAAAAGGCGCAGAGTTTCAGACTGGATAAAAAAACAGGACCCATCTATTTGCTGTCTACAAGAGACTCATTTTAGACAGAAGGACACCTACAACCTGAAAATAAAAGGTTGGAGAACCATTTACCATTCAAATGGTTCTCAAAATATACCCTAAAAACTACAGAACACTTCTGAAAGAAATTGAGGAAGACACAAAGAGATGGAAAAATATTCCATGCTCATGGATTGGCAGAATTAATATTGTGAAAATGTCAATATTACCCAGGGCAATTTACACGTATAATGCAATCCCTATCAAAATACCATGGACTTTCTTCAGAGACTTAGAACAAATTATTTTAAGATTTGTGTGGAATCAGAAAAGACCCCAAACAGCCAGGGGAATTTTAAAAAAAGAAAACCATATCTGGGGGCATCACAATGCCAGATTTCAGGTTATACCTCAAAGCTGTGTTCATCAAAACAGTGTGGTACTGGCACAAAAACAGACACATAGATCAATGGAACAGAACAGAGAACCCAGAAGTGGACCCTGAACCTTATGGTCAACTAATATTCGATAAAGGAGGAAAGACTATCCATTGGAAGAAAGACAGTCTCTTCAATAAATGGTGCTGGGAAAATTGGACATCCACATGCAGAAGAATGAAACTGGACCACTCTCTTGCACCATACACAAAGATAAACTCAAAATAGATGAAAGATCTAAATGTGAGACAAGATTCCATCAAAATCCCAGAGGAGAACTCAGGCAACACCCTTTTTGAACTTGGCCACAGTAACCGGAGAAGGACAAACAGTGTATGTTCTCATTCATTTGGGGAATATGAATAATAGTGAAAGGGAATATAAGGGAAGGGAGAAGAAATGTGTGAGAAATATCAGAAAGGGAGACAGAACATAAAGACTTCTAACTCTGGGAAATGAACTAGGGGTGGTGGAGGGGGAGGAGGGTGGGGGGTGGGGGTGAATGGGTGACGGGCACTGAGGGGTACACTTGACGGGATGAGCACTGGGTGTTATTCTGTATGTTGGTAAATTGAACACCAATAAAAATTAATTTATTAAAAAAAAAAAACAAATGAATTAAAGATGAAAAGCAGCACAATTCTATTATCACCTCATCTGATTTAGACTATCTTTAAAAATTAACTTTCACTTTCTCAAAAGCCTCATTTTCTCTTCCTTATCAACACATTATTATTGGAGCAGAGAGAAAACTTTGATTTTCCAAACGCTTCTCTTCAGAGAGGTTTATTGCTGCTACTAGAAGAGATTTGCCTCTAGGGATCCTGTGGACAGACCAGGTAGGCGTCAGCCACTATTGGAAACTAAAATTAAAAAGGTACGGCTTCATTTCTAGTGTGTACCACTCATATCTTCTGTATAAAGGGTGGCTACTCTTTCTGTTCATTTCAGGCTCTATCAGATACTCCTGCTCTACAAAACCTGACCTCTCTTGTGTTCAGCTCATTGGAGTTACCTTCTTCCATTTCAGGAACGTTTCTAGATCACTTCCTTTTTGTTCCCTCCATGACTTATTATGCTTTGTCGTTCTGGTGTCTCAAATGAGTTGGTTTTATAACTGGCTCCCAATGGTCCCCTTACTACTTGCTTTGACTATTTGATTTTTTTAATTGCCATTGGGTTTTAATCTTTGATGCATGGCTTCTGGCATCTATTCTCTATTTCCAAGTTACCAAGGTAAAAGAAACCCAATTCTGAGCTCTATTTCAGAACATGTCCTAATAGGAATTGCCTCTCATTCATACTTTACCCGACCAGGAATAGAAATTACTATTTTCCTTTATGAAGATGAAGTGAGATATGTAGAGAAAATAGGGAGACGGTGATTGCAAAGAGAAATACCCATAGAAATGGCATGAAAAATGCAATTTATTCACTAAACATTAAATTAGAATTATAGAATTTAATTAATTAGGATGATAGAATTTCATTTAATTTCATAATTAGTTTATTTTCAAAGACACTCTTCTCATTTCCTATTGCATAGATCTTATTAAAAGAGGAACTAGATATGGTTGTTTTGGATTCTAAATTTGGCTAAATTTCAGGAAGAAATGCAAAGCATGAGCCAATTTGTATCTTTGCAGGCTTCACAGCTGTCTGAGGATGTACTTCGTAGATAAATTATAAATCAGTATTTTATCTTATTCCTTAAATTCTGATGATTAATGTGATCGATCCCATGATAATACCTTAAATTTGTTTAGAATTTAGATTCCATTTTTTTGGGACATGTCTTTTGGTTACTTGTTAACTAGAATAGAACATTTCAGTATTTTCCAAATAGACTAGATCCTCAAGGAGATATTTCTAAGTAGTACATGATAGCCTATGTTAAATATATTTTCTTCCCCAGATTTTAACTATTATTCAGTTTCCAGAGACCAAAAACATGCTCTTTTCTAATCCCTCCAAGTCGGTTAGTTTTTTCTTTCTATGACTTTACATAATACAAGTATCCTTCCTTTCACTATTACCTTAAAACTGCCTACATCCCTGATCCTCCCACTGGATTGTAAGGTCCTTGACAGTAACAGCAGCATGTAATCACCTTTGCCGCTAGCACAGAGGTCTAGCTTCATACCTGACTTCTGTTGGTTAGTGGTAAGTTGTCCTTTGAGCTGACAGTGTGTCTTAGCTTCATCAGGATTATATGGCCTCTTTGGAAATTCTATCTCTTAAGCCCTATTTTGCGAAAATATTCTTATATTTTTAATTTTTTGTTAAAAAAATACCACTTCCTTCTTGAAAGCTGGTTACTGGTTTATGTCTTAACAACCTCATTAAACTTGATTAAAATCCATATTAACCGAGTATCTTATTTCCTTGTTCTAGCTGTTCACTTTTTACCTTTCAAATAAGTCTGACTAGATTACTATACTAGATATGTTTTCTCCAATACATGCACACATACATACACCCAGACATACACATACACACACACACCCCTTTGGGCAAATTTTCTGTAGAAAAAAACCACTAATACCTATTCTGTAATGCTGCAAGGATGATTAAATTTAATAATATATGTAAAGCAAATGTAAGTGCTTAATATGTATTCAATATGTGATCATCATCATAATTTCACATTCAATTTTTTTTAAAGATTTTCATTTACTTATTTGATGGAGAGAGAGAAATCCAGAGAGCACAAGTGGTGGGCCATGGGGGTGCAGCAGAGGCAGAGGGAGGAGCAGACTCCCTGTTGAGCAGGGACTCCCCCCACAATGCGGGGCTCCATCCCAGGACCCGGAGATCATGAGTGAGCTGAAGGCAGACACTTAACTGCCTGAGCCACCCAGGTGCCCCTCAATTGAATTTTACAAAAAAGTGATGGGATTTTTGAGTAGTTACTATCATTCTTACAATTTTTCAGTTGAGAACTTGGGAGAAACAGATGTCAAGTGACAGGCTCCAAATCACACATCCAATAAGCTGTAGGGATTGTGTTGAACTTCAAGCTGAGTGTTCTCTCATTCTCAGATAACTTGTACATTGGAGAGTATCAGCACACTAACATGCAGAGAAATTAATGGTATATCTTTTCCAGAAGTGTTTTTGGAAGTCAAAATCAGACTGAGCAGTGAAATAAATGAAGATACTCTGATGGCAGAGGTTCTGGCAGTTGAGGAAATTCTCAGGAGTTCCTTAAAATACAACAGAGAACACAATGCATCGCTATATTGTGTATCTATGAAAGTCTTCTGTCTCAGCCAAGAGGCAGGCTGATACAACTCTTTGAACCAAACCATTGTAATAAAAAATTATGAAAGATTTTATAATGGTAATTAGTCCTCTGTGTCTGAAGCATAATGAAATGCATATAAAGTACTGGGATGAGGTATTAGAGGAGAGAAGATCCAGAAGGCAGATGGATTCATTTAGCGAGTTACTATTTTTCTCAATTATGTTCCAGAACTGGGTTAAATAATCGAGCCATAAAGAAGCAAGACATGCCACTCCTCTGCATGAGAAACTCATCCCAAGACAGGAAGTTGAAAAGTAAGTTCAATGGTTGCAGTAAGTGCAGTGGGAACAGACAGGAAGAAGGGAACCTAACTGCCTCTGCCTGGGGGATGAGAGGAGGGTTTCATAAAGTGGGAGATATCTGAGTTAAGATCTGAAGGATGTGTGAAACTACTAAGTGACGAGGAAACACTATATGCAAAGTCATTCATGGATTAAAGTGCAGGTTCTGAGAAAAGTGAATATTCGATTAGGGCCAGAATACATAACAATCAGGGATGTCCTCTTAATCTGAGAAATGGAAAACTAAAAAAAAATCTTAACAAGATAATTGCTCCATATTTAAAATACATGAAGTACAACTTTTCTATGGAGTCCAGATGTAACACACATTCACCTCATGCCCATTATCAGAGCATTGTATCAAAGACTAGGGTTTTTAGACCAACATACGAACTAGTTAATAATCACAGTTTGCTTATTTTCATTGAACTATTAAATATACCCTGTTCTGTAGCACAGAGATTAGAGAAGTATAAGCTATATATAGTCAGAAAGACTTAAAAACCTCAGTAACTAGAACAGACAGTTGCTTATTGGCATAGGTACCCTGAAGGATGTCCTTTCCTCACATTACCAACATGTCAGGATTTTTAACAGATGTTATTAGGACGCCACAGTAATGCAGAGATGTATGTAAGCTGAGAGCATAATCACTATGGGGACTGAAGGCCGATGATTTGACTGTGTTGAAATTACTCGGGTGTCCCTCTAATTTGTCACATGACTTAATGTTTAAGTCTGTCATATGGTTTTCAGATCTGGGCTCTCGATGATTTCTTTTTCTTTTTCTTTTCATGAAGTGGATGATGATTTGTAAACTGACTCTTCATGTTCCTAAACCACTGAGCGTTTTAAAAATTAGTTTCCATGAAATAGAAGTGGTTTCAAAGGAAGTCTTGGCTCAAGCAGCTTCTGTTTGGGGATTTTGACTGCCAGGATATCCATTCAAAGAAAGATGGTGATTTCTAAATTATTCTATTTTTACTTTGATATCCTCCCTGTAACTCTACAGTTTTCTCCATGCTATTTCCCAGGATTTCCCTCCTGTTTGTCCTCAGGATCTGTTACCATTAGCAACGGCTATTACTGGCCCTTCTTCTCCCATCAATTACCAAATCTTGGTGTAAAAGTGGAAAAATCTTCCAAACATAATTGTTTAAGGAAATATTTCCACATATATTCCTAAGGATGATCTTTTCTATTCTTTTATATATTTTTTAAAATTTATTTATTTATGATAGTCACACACACAGAGAGAGAGAGGCAGAGACACAGGCAGAGGGAGAAGCAGGCTCATGCACCGGGAGCCTGATGTGGGATTCGATCCCGGGTCTCCAGGATTGTGCCCTGGGCCAAAGGCAGGTGCCAAACCGCTGCGTCACCCAGGGATCCCATCTTTTATAAAACATGTTGATATATGAAAAGCAGGTGAGAATCAGTAAACTAACCTTGATTATTTAGCGTAAACTAAGCCAAAACAATGAACCTAATAATATAGAGGCAACATTTGACTTTCACTTGATTTCTTAATTCACTTCATTTCTATGCAAACTTTTTTTTTTAGGATTTATTTGTTTATTTATTCATGAGAGACACACAGAGAGAGGCAGAGACACAGGCAGAGGGAGAAACAGGGTCCCTGTGGGGAGCTGGATACAGTACTGGATCCCAGGACCCCAGGATCAGGACCTGAACCAAAGGCAGACACTCAACCACTGAACCACCCAGGTGTCCCATTTCTATGAAAACCTGAACAATAAATATTAGTTGTTGTTGAATGCCTGTTTATACTAGGTACTGTGTTAAGTGCTTAGAAAATGACTAGAAAGTCAGAATAACAATTCTTTGGAAAATTTACTAACTAGAGGAAGAAACAAATAAGAAGATTATTTTTTATAAGGGTCATAGCAGAATTCACATGACATAATGTTAAACCTCTGTTTTTTTGTTTTTAAAAGATTTTATTTATTTATTCATGACAGACACAGAGAGAGAGAGACACACACACACAGGCAGAGGGAGAAGCAGGCCCCACGCAGGAAGCCCAATGTGGGACTCGATCCCTGGTCTCCAGGATCATGCCCTGGGCGGAAGGCAGGCACTAAACCGCTGAGCCACCCAGATATCCCCATATTTTTTGGATGGAAAAACAAACTCCATTTCTACGTCTTAGGAACTCACAGATTTCACTATATACTGTAACCATAGAATTTAGATATGTTTGGGACATGTCTGGAAGTTCAACAATAGGGACTCACTTGGAATTTCCTTGCATGGGAAACCAAAGAGTTTTATGGAAAAGAACTCTGTGTAGCAGAGTAAGATACATAAAAAATGCATTCTCATAAAAAATGTTCATAGTTACGGAAGAGGGGATTTTTCTTTGGTTCTTCTCTTGTGGACATGTCCTTGAGTTCTAATAAGGACAGAAAAGAAAAAAAAAATATGTGAGTCTCTAACTTTCTGTTAAAGACATGTGGTGTACAGTATGTGAGCAAACTATGGTGGTGGTGGACACAGTTGTCTAAGCGGGGATCGCCCTTCAGCAATGGATCAGAATAAAAGTGAGGGAAGATGCTATGCTTTGGCATACACTGGCAACTCTGACAACAGCACAGGCATCATGCCATCCTCTGCATGGACACCAGCAATTTTGGCCTGGGCACGGGAGCACTTGCTGACTTAGTGCCTCTCTGGCTTCTGGTGATTTCAGCATTCTCAGCAGCCATTGCCTTTCCATTGGTCTGGAGAAGTATGGGAGAAAAATGACAGATAACACAGAGAGGAATTGTGAGAAAATGTAGGACACCCTTTGGGAACACAAAGAAATACGTTGATAGAGTTTGAAGGAACGTGGAAGTACTTACAACACTGGCTAAAAACAGAACAGAGAGCATCATTTGGTATTGTTATTTTTACACCAACTGAACCCTATTTTTAATCTCTTCTTTCAGGTAATTTTCTCTAGAGAAAAATAGTCTGTAACTAAAACAATATTTATGCTAAATAACACGCCCAACTCACTCTTCTATATTTTCTAGATAATGTCTCATTATCATTAAGAAGCAGTTAGCTTGTAACTCAAAAATTTAGCCCTCTGCCAGAAAAATACCTCCACTGAATCTAATTTAATCTTATGACAAATGTTAATTGAATCTATTTTAAAAAGACCCACACCAGACGTTTATGTTCATTCTGTTATCTCGGACTTCCACACAGGTGTCGGTTACCCACTTTCTGTTTCTCAGCTTCACATCCACCCTCCTTTGCCCTGCTGGATTCTGGGGATCTTGCCAGATGGAGAATGTAACTCTTCATCATCAAAGAGCTCAGGAGTGAAATGAAGGTGATGGAGGCAAGTAGACTCTTCTCTGTTGGGTTTCTACCAGTTCTCCATTATTTTTATTATTCAGTGATGGAGCTCCTGTTGCATCCTTGATGCAGCTACTTCCCTAGAATCAACCATCTGGAAGCAGCTCTATCCTGCTATACTATATGCAATATGGCTTTTTTACTAGTTAACTACCTCCTAACAGTTGAAAATCCTTCATATACATATTTCTTTGTTTATTTTATTGATGTGATGGGCACCGAGGCTCCTTCCACAGTTTGGCTATTGTGGACATTGCTGCTACAAACACTGGGGTGCAGGTGCCCATTGAAAGATGAATGGATAAAGAAGCTGTGGTCTATGTATAACAATGGAATATTACTCAGCCATTAGAAATGACAAATACCCACCATTTGCTTCGACGTGGATGGAACTGGAGGGTATTATGGTGAGTGAAGTAAGTCAATCGGAGAAGGACAAACATTATATGGTCTCATTCACTTGGGGAATACAAAAAAATAGTGAAAGGGAATAAAGGGGAAAGGAGAGAAAATGAGTGGGAAATATCAGAGAGGGAGACAGAACATGAGAAACTCCTAACTCTGGGAAACGAACAAGGGGTGGTGGAAAGGGAGGTGGGTGAGGGTTGGGGTGACTGGGTGAAGGGCACTGAGGGGGCACTTGACAGGATGAGCACTGGGTGGTATGCTACAGGTTGGCAAATTGAACTCCAATAAAAATAATTAAAAAATAAAAAAAAATAAATTACTGATGTGATATTTGTCTGTTGATTGGACTCTGATTGACATATCCAATTTTCTATTTTACTACTGAAAGTCACACTAATATACAAATGGAAAATTTAGCATCAGTTATAAAAAATAATTGTTTCTTTTCCTTTTATTATATAATGAAAATCCATTGTTTTACTTTTTATTTTGGTATCCAGGGAACTCAGAGTACATGATATATATTATTGGAAAATAATGGAATCCTTATACTAGAGTTAGCAAGTTTCTTCTATAAAGAGCCAGGCAGTAAAGAGTTTTGGCTTTGTAGGTCATAGGGTGTCTGTGGCAAGGATTCAGTTCTGCTGTTGCAGTGCTAAAGCAACCAAAATAATACAAAAATTAAGGGGAGTGATTGTGTTCCAGTAAAGCTTCATTTACAAAAACAGGCATCTGACCGGATTTGGACTTCAGACGGTTGTTTGCCAACTCCTACTTTAGATATAATTTCAAGAACACAGATACAAAGTAAAAATATCACCTACTAAAAATATGATCTGTGAAATGTATTGATCTTATTTTAAAGCCATAGTGTCATAGAAAAAATATAAAGAGTTGAATGGACTTTCAAGTTAATCTAAAATGATTTTTAATTTAGAAAAGGTACAGACTTGGTGGACAGAGCCTTTAGCTATGAAATCAGACTTTGAATATGAACTCTGCCTTTTTCTACTTGTGAACCCATGAGTAGTTTAATTTCTCTCTGTAAACTTTATTTTCCTCTAATATAATATAGAATATTAATACTTTACCTTAAAACCATATGATAATGGTTAGTGTAACACAAAAATGTAATGGATGCCTAGTCTTTGGAACATACTATTTTGGCCAGAGGAAGCAGAAGCAAACAAACAAACAAACAAACAAACAAACAAACAAAAAACGAAAAAATGCAACTTAGACATGAAGCCTGCTTTTGAGGGAAATAATAGTGATTTGTGGAATAAACTGGTACATGAGGATAGTTTATATAAAGGCCCAACTATGCCATGTAGTGTACTATGAAGTCCACTACTTTAGCTTGTTAAATATTATATTCTTTTTTTTAAATATTATATTCTTTAAATAAGTGTTCAATATTAATTTAGAGGAGATGCTGACCACTGTGACAGGGAAGGATCTGGGCCAAAGAAGAGAGGACAGCTGATGTTATATCCAGTCAAACTACCCAAAATAGGTGATTTTAAAAAAAAAGAAAGACTGAGATACCTTTATTTGTCAAGGTCAAGTGCTGTTCATTATCAGTTGTTATAAGATCTTGATAATAGGGGGATCCCTGGGTGGCGCAGCGGTTTGGCGCCTGCCTTTGGCCCAGGGCGCGATCCTGGAGACCCGGGATCGAGTCCCACCCCACGTCGGGCTCCCGGTGCATGGAGCCTGCTTCTCCCTCTGCCTGTGTCTCTGCCTCTCTCTCTCTCTCTCTGTGACTATCATAAAAAAAAAAAAGATCTTGATAATAAGTTGCTTCAATTAAAGAATGTAATGTTTTCTCATACTTTCAATTTCTGAATATATATATAATATATATTGTATAATAATATATATATACATATATTTATGTGTGTTTATATGTACATAATTATACTTTCTTATATATAATTATCTAAAATTATAATATAAAAAGTAAACATGTAATGCATAACATATATATGGAAAAGAATATAGGGAAAACATATTTGCAGAGTTCAATTACCACAAAGAGACCATGTCTGTAATCATCACACATTTCTAGAAATGGGATATTGCTTGCACTCATTCTCCTCCTACTCATTATTTCTTCCCTCTGAACAAACATGATAATATCAATTTATATTATTACCCTTTAGTTTTGCTTTTATTACCCTTTACTTTTTTGAATTTCATGTAAATGGAAACATACAGTATATATATATTATCCTTGACTCAGTTCTTTTGATCAATATTAGGTTAGTGATCTGCAAATATGTCATTCGCTTTAGCTGTAGTCTTTTTCATTTTCATGCCACATAATATTCCAGTGTATAAATAATAAATATACTGTCAGTTAAACATACATTCTACTGCTATTGGGTTTTTCTGAGTTTTTGGCTATTATGAGACACTACTATGAACAATTTTATTTGTTTTTTTTTGGTATGATTTTGTTTAATATATGTAATACTAAGTGAAATTCCTGTCAGAAAGTATGTTTATTTTACCAGTTGATGGTTTTGTCTTTATTTCCAATAACAAAATTTTTGTACCAAGAATTACTTTGTCTGATACTGACAGAATTTAAGAGCTTTCTTTTTGTTGGTGTTTGTATTCTATATCTTTTCCCAAGTTTTAACTTCAACCTTGTTGTACCCATATTTTAGAAGTATTTTTTATGGGTAGTGTATTATATTTTTTGTACTTTATATTTCCTTTAATTAGAGCTCTTAGTTCCAGTTATAGGTACTGCAACTCTTGGTATAGTTTTATTAAAATCCCTTTATTAAAATCTTTATTAAAACCTATTTGCATTCTATTTCTCTCTCCTTTCTCTGTTTTTGTTCCCATCTTCTGTTTCTTTTGGGTATATTACATATTATTTGGTTCCCTCTGTTGGGTAAAATTCATTTATTTTTTAAATTATATATATACATTATTTATTGTGAATACAATTTTCTTGACTTAGTCTAATATTAATTGGTGCTTTTACCTTAAATAAATCTAAGGACTTAAAACATTATAAATGTTTACTATTAAAAATAAATAAATAAAAATAAATAAATAAATAAATAAATAAATAAATTTTTACTACTACATTTCAACTATATGCAATTTTGTATATTTTAATTCTCTTACTTTTGATATGTATATGCATACATACACACATATCCTAAGACATTTTGATTTGATTATTTTTTATTTGATATAGTATATGTTTATTTAGATTCACCTTGATATTGACAATCTTTATTGCTCTTCATTCTTCTCTGCACCTCTAATCTTGCATCTGAGATTCATCCCTTCTGTTTGAAAAATGCTCCTTATAATTCTTTGTGTCTGTTGGGAAAAATTCTCTTAATTTTTATTTATATGAAGATAATTTCCTTTCATATGAATTCTTGAAGATGGTTACTATTTTTTTTTCTGGGTATAACATTCTAGGTTTGTATGTGCTTTGTTTTCACACTATATAATATTGCACAGTTTATTTTATTTTATTATTTCTATTAAGGATTCAGCTCTCAGTCCGAATGTTTCTTCTTTAAAAATATTTTATGTGTTTTTAGCTTCTTTTGTATCCTATTATTGTTTCAAGTTTTCAGGGTCAGCAGTAAAATGTTGTTTGGTAATCATTTGCTTGGATCTCATGTACCTTCGTAAATTTTATGTTTAATCATTGGAGAAATTTCATCCAATATCTATTCACATATTGCTGCCATTTCTTTCCCTTTCTTCTGAGACTCCAATTATAAATATATTTGTCTATCTCACTGTATCTTACCCAACTATTTTGCATTTTTCATTCATTTTCTTCCATGATTCATTAAGATGTTTATTTCTGACCCATTTTCAGTGTCACTGATATTCTCTTCAACTACATTTAAGCTGTTAAATCCTATACTAAGTCATCAGTTTCAGTCTTAAGATCTTTCACTTGCAGAATTTCTGAACTATAGCTTTTCAGTCTTTTATTTTTTTGAACATAATAAGCATAAGTACTTTAAATCTTAGTCTGGCAACTCCAGTATCTAAAGTTCCACTGAATAGGCTTCTATTATATTTTATTTCTGCTGGATTTAATTCATGTATTCTCATTACTACATGTTCCTGATTATTTTTAATTAAGCATATTTTTAAATTTTAATATGATTTGAAGTTGGACTCTAGTTCCTGAAAATGCCAGTTCATATTCAGTGCATATTTTCTCCTAGTATACATCTCTTTCAAGTTTCAACCAAAAATATATAGAAGTTTATCAGAGGTCTGCTACCTTAGCTGGTTTTCAAGTCCAAATTTTATTCACCCAGTCCTGTAAGGTTGTCAAAAATATGACTCAAATTTTCTTCCTCTTTGATGTCTTTAACAGTACTAGTAGATACCTCCAGGGGCAATGTCTAAAATGCTAGGCTCCCCTTCCAGGGCCTCATTTCCTTCTTTTTTCATAGTCACACTGAATAGTCAATTCTTCACTGTCTTTGTAGCTCTTTAAAGAGTCTCCAATTATCTATGTATCTATCTATCTATCTATCTATCTATCTAGTCTCTATTACCTATTTATCCCAGTTTTTCTATTTATCCTTAGTAGAAGGGTTGGGCTAAATTAACTGTTTACTTGATCAGAAATGGGCTCTGAATTGCCAAAATGTCTTTCTTTACCATTCTTTGAAAGGTCAATGTAAAAATGTTCTGTTATGCTATCACACATCACACTATTTTGCTAAAAATTATTTTTAAAAATAATGATTCTTGTTTAATTTTTAATTCTAAAAATTACCATGTAATTGCAGTATAGCCTCAACTATTAACTTTGAAATAAAGAAAATTATTTTTTGTTAAAAATTGATTTTTGCTATTTACTAAGATATGTTTCCCCTTTTCAGAAGATTTATTTTAAGTGTCTTTGGATAATGAGGAAATTCTATAATCTGAAGCCAACAGTATATTTTTAGACATAACATTTGCAAAGGCCTTATTTAAATACTATGTTGAATATTTGTTTAAATGGCACTAAAGTAAAAATTACAGAAGTATTACATATTACTAAAATATCTTCCTAAAACCCCCGAGTTAGGCAGTGTTAAGCAAAATAATAATCAAAGGTGCAAATGCCCTAATTCTTTGAAACCTGTAAATATGTTGCCTTACATGGCAAAAGGGACCTTGCAAATACAAATAAAGGTACAGACCTTGAAGAGATTGATCTAGATTATCTGGGAGGGTCCAAATTAATTATATGAATCCTTGAAAGTAGAGCATCTTTCCCAGATGTAGTTAGAGAGATGCAATGTGAGAAGGCATGCTGTCTTTGAAGGCAGACGGGGCCATAAGCCATGGAATGCAGGTGGTCTCTAGAAATTGGAAAGGCAGGGAGTGAATTTACCTCGAGCCTCTAGAGGGGAAAGCAGCCCTGCCAAACACCTTGATATTTAGCCAGTGAAACCTATATAGGACTTCTGACCTACAGAATGAAAATATAATAATTTGTGTTGGTTGTTTCAAGTCCCTAAGTTTGAGATAATTTGTTATGCTAGCAATACAAACTGATGCAATCTCCTTAGGAGTTCAAAATTTTTACTTTCTTTTTTTTTTAATTTTATTTATTTATGATAGTCACCACACAGAGAGAGAGAGAGAGAGAGAGAGAGAGAGAGAGAGGCAGAGACACAGGCAGAGGGAGAAGCAGGCTCCATGCACCGGGAGCCCGACGTGGGATTCGATCCCGGGTCTCCAGGATCGCGCCCTGGGCCAAAGGCAGGCGCCAAACCACCGCGCCACCCAGGGATCCCAAATTTTTACTTTCTTTCGTGCAATTATTTCTTCATACTGCTCCTGTGTGATCTTTTTAAAAAGAAATAAGGTAGATACTAATAATCTGCAATCATATAAAGTAAATGGATACTGTAATATATAACTCTATTTTATGGGAAATTGAGGCTAGAAATTTGAGTTGTCTAAGGTAACACAGCTAGCAATTTTTAGTACTGAGATTCAAAATCATGCAGTCTGGCTCCAAAAAAGCCATGCTCTTAATAACTAGCCCATACCACCTTCCTTCGTTTTAAGTTCTCGATCAAAATCCTTTAGTGACTTTACATCTCACATAGAATTGAATTTGAACTGCTAACCATGGGTCCATTATCTATTATCTGCCTATCTTATACTTCTCCCTTGATGCCTTGGTTTCAATTTTGGTGGCCTAGCCTATCTCCCTTCTTAGGGCTTTTGCATTCACTATTCCAGAAGGCCATTTCTTCAGATCTGTGCAAGCTGAATCCTTCTTATTCTTTAGCTTTCTGACTCAAATGGGCCATGCTCAAGGAGGCTTCCCATGGCCCATCAATCTAATAGTCACTTGGCCATACTGATTATCCAGTTTAATTTTCTTTGTGGAATTTTTCTGTATTAACAATGCCTTTAAAATTTATTTTTTGGTTTATATATTTTCTCTCTTCTCACTAGAAAGAAACCTCTACAAAAGATTTTTGAGATCATGTATCTCTTGCTTACTTCTATATTTCACCAAACTAGAATAGCACCTGACACGCACTGAGCACATATTTTTTTTGAATGAATAAGTGATCTCATGCACACTCATAAGCATTTCAGTGCACTTTCTTCAGTACTTGAGGGAGACATGGTGCTATGAAAATTATACAAACACCACAAATTTTTCATTTGTACTAATGTCAATCAATAATTGCAGAAATTGCCTATTATTATAAGGCTTTTCAAATATGTTTGGAGTATTTTGAATATCTACTGTTCCTATTTTAGGTGAGCAGCTTGGAAGGCAGATATATTTTCTTTCCTAAGTTAAGCGATGAATAGGACTAAATTATCCTACAAGGAACTAGGGCTCAAGCTACCTAATAGGAAGAGAAAGATAGAGGGAGAGAGATAGGGAGAGAATGATGATCTAATAGCAGCTGCCAGGCACAGGGGAGAAATCTCTCAAGAAGATAATGAGATATGTGTAATTGAGAAAGTGTCATTGAGATATGTGTCATTGAGATATGTGTAATTTCATTATTTTCTTTGTTCCTCCACAAAAAAAAATTCAACAAAAACTATTTATTTCAAAATATTTTAAGAGTTTTGCTTTTGGTGTGTTTGTGTCTATTTTTTTTTTCAATTTTAATTTTTATTGTTCAAGCATTTGAGACTGGATTGCATAAGGGTCAAATGCTATATAAGAGTAAGACTGTTCATATACACTCCATTAAACTTGTATTTATTTCTGCACAATTTATCATGTACATTATTAATAAAAACCAAAAAATGAAAACAAAGCCAAGATTCTTTAGAGATTCTATTTTTGTAATGAATGTTAAAAGAACATAAGTGTAAATCTTCCAAACACAGTTTATTCTCAAGAGCTTTGGTTAACCAAATGTTCCAGTTATTTTATCAATCACACACATAATGTACAGACACCTCCCTTCATTTCCAAGAAAAAATGCAAAGATCAGAATAAATTAGAAATTCCACAACCATAGTACGGAACCTGTGGGAGATGAAGAGGAGATCTCAGAGACAAACCACAAAGGTCAAATTATAGCTGTCATTTACAGGCTCTCAGAAGTAGCAGATATAAGAGTTGGTATAGAGCATCTCCAGTAATTAAACAAATTTGTATTATGTAGAACAGAAATGTATATGTGCAAATTTATCTTATATATACATATATACAAATTAACATTATAAATACATAAAGAGACTTTGTCATTATCTGACATACTATTGTCTGCCTCAGGCCAATTACTTATTTTAATGAGGTAAGAACTGAGACACACCCAAATCAAAATAGTCCATGACTTATAGGATTCTTGTGAAAATTAAATAATGTAATAGTGCTTGGTAAAGTATAAAGGACTGTGTGATGCTAACTTTCTTGTGACAAAAATTAATAAATAGGCAACTCCGTTTAATATGTGTAGTATATTATAGTAGTATGCTATACTATAGTATAATTTAAAACAATAGCTAGCATTTGTTGAATGCCTATTGTGTCCAGCACTGTACTAAATGCTTTATAGATGAGTTCATTTGTTTCTCCCCAAACCTTAAATAATAGCTAACATACTGATGCGCAAACAGATGACGTCTACTTGAGGACACATTGTTATCATAAATCATCACTATAAATTGGTTTAATTTTCATGAAAAAAAAGAGAAATTAAAAAAATCCCATCCAAGTCTATCACATTTGGATGGCATTGTTATATACTTCTCAAAGTTTCAGAAGTTTTGAAGTATTCCCCTGGCTCAACTTAGACAATCCTGTTAAATGAGCCATATACATTCAAACAAATATATATATATTTTTAACACTTACTATATGTCACATACTGAGCCATGTTAAGTATTAAGATTAGCACAACTTCTGTCCTCATGAGATTATTTAGCAGACAGGCAATGAGTACAAATTAAAATAATAATGATATAAACATTTTTATGTTAAGGAAGGTTTATGATTGAAGAGATGATAAATGCTAAGGGAGCAGAAGTAGAAGGATCTAACCTATTCTCAAGAAATACCTCTCAAAAAAAAGGCATGGCTAAATCAACTATAAAGGCAGAGGTAGGTGATGTGCATTCTTGGCAGCAGAATTAATGTATGGAAAAATCAGACTGGTGAGAATATAGGACATTTGAAAAGCTTGATATAGTCAGGCATTGCCAGAGGATGAAAAGTGAGGAAATGACTTTAGGATGTTAAAGAGACATGCAGAGGAAAGATCATTAGTGCCTTATTGGTCTATTAAGAAATTGATGTTGGTTATAAAGGCAATAAGAGTCTACTGAAAGTTTTTAAGCAGAAGAGAGAGATGGTCCCATAAGTGACTCATAAATATTGCACAGCTGGTTGAAAAATAAATGAGAAGAGAAATGTACTGGATATGGTGGAATCTTTATATAGCTGGTATATAGGGGATACATGTTAGTGATGGATGAGGGTGGTGGAACTGGGAAATGAAGGAGTGGACTGACCTGAGAACTATTTAAGATATAGAATGATAGGATAAAGTGATTTATTGATGCAGTGGAGACTGTGCCTCTTGAATTCACTTTTCAGGGAGTGCATCTGCTAAAAACACCCCTGTTCCAGCTGGAAAGAGTTCCTTTATCCAACGCTGCACCCCTTCCGAGGGTGACCCATATCCAATGACTACTCAATCTGGGGATATAAATGTTCATTCAAGAACAACCATAGTAAATTGGCTGAGGCGTCCATTGAGACTACATTTCAATCCAACTTGTCCCTCTACACACTACTGTTTCCATATCTTCCCTTCTATAGCTGTTGATCCCAAGAACTCTTCCTACTAAACTTACAAACACTGATTTCTACCTCAGAGTTTGCTTCCCAGGGAATCCAATCTGTGGTGATTGGCTAAGGCGTTGGGGTGTGTAATGAAGAATAATAATTTCATAGACTACTAGTTTCTGTCTGAAAACTGGGTAATAAAGAGATATTTATTATTTAATAATGATATTATTTAATGAGACAGGGAATCTCAGAAGGATAGCATATTTCAAGCAGTCAGAAGTTGTGTACACCAATGTGACATGTAAGTGAAGCTATTCAGGTACCTCTTAATTTCAGATCTGTATCACAGAAGATAAGCTATAGAATTTGAGAAAAAAAAAGGATAGGTAAGGGAATTAAAAAATTTACTAGAATAGTTGAAATCATGACTGGGTAGGTGGGAAAATAAATTAACTAGAATACGGAATACATTACAAGCTCTAAACTCTTCTGTGGAGAACCATAATTTGGCATATGTTCTACGTGAATTCTTGTAAAAACAAAGGAGTTAAGAAACGATATCATGGCATGATACTTTTTAACATGAGACCCAAAGTTAAATTTGTTGGTGAGAATATTTTGTCTTATACGCTCTGCCTGTCTTGGGAACTGATGAAAATGTTTCTGCAGAGCTCAGATTTAACCAGCTACAGGGACCATGAGAGTATTTCAGTTCATTTGACAGAAATCTTCTAATGAAAAGAAAGTATCTTAAAATTAATGTCTCTGGATGAAAAAAGCATTATAGTACAGTGGAAGTTTAATCCTGTCTTTTAAGGTCAAGAGCATACTTTGGCTTTGTATGATCCTCAATTCAAAACATCTGTCCTTATGAATGATGTGGTAAAAAGGATCATGTAAGATTTGGCACCAAAGGATTGGCTATCCTAAAAGCCAACAAAGACACTCTTTAGGTGCTTCTTTGGATCTTCTTTGCAGAGAAATAAATCCATCTTTGCTACACTGAAAATTGCCTGGTCAGAAAATTGTTGCTGAACAGAAAACTATCTGCCACTCATGACTTATTTTTTATTGACCAGAAACTAGATCATAGACCCAATTTTCTTTCTTCTTTCTTTCTTTCTCTTTCTCTTTCTTCTTTTCTTTCTAAAAAATATTTATTTATTCATGAAAGACACACAGAGAGAGGCAGAGATACAGGGAGAGGAAGAAGCAGGCTCACATGGGAAGCCTGATGCAGATCTGGGGACCCCAGGTCCACGCTCTGAGTTGAAGGCAGATGCTCAACCATTGAGCCACCCAGGAGTCCCATAGACCCAATTTTCTAAACCACGGAAAACCAAATAAGACTTGTGGCTGAGAACTCTTGAGTGAACAGAATGTAGATTTTCTAGTTTATTTGCAAAGAGATACACAGAAGATAGAGATTATAATTATGGGTCAGACAGAAGCTCAGAATCCAACCACATGGCATTTATTTAAAAAAATAATATTTATCTGCCTACCATGGAAAAGAATTGACAAAGACTATATTCTTAATGTTGTGGGAAATAAGAGAGTCGCCATGCCAGATTATCTTTTCTTTCTCCCTCTAGACCCTCTGCTCACCTTTCTCTACCTGCACTTGCCCAGGAGAATACCCTTGGAAGCTGCATCAGCTGGCTCTTTGTCCTCTAGCATTCAGTTGGTTTTGACCAATAGAAGGTACTTCTAGGAGATTCTGTGAGAGGGAAGTCAAGTCAGGGTTTTATTTTCCTTGTTAGTTTTCCTCAGAGGTTGTTATGGGCTGTCTATATGGCAGGTCTTACCTTCTGTTAGGTGGCCTTTCTCTCTCCACTCAAAACTGCTCTTTACTTCACTTTTGCAAGACTTGGGGTGGTAGTGGTACTCTGCTGTTACTACACCCAGTGTGCTGAGCTAGCTTACATAGATCCCTATACTAGACTAGATTCTTTGCCAAGAATCCATTTTGAAAACCCCCTTCCAGTTACTCAATTTCAGTGTGCCTTTTTTTTTCCTGCTGAGACTCTAAACTGAACCCTCAAGTAAAGGTTAATACATGATTAATTGTTCTTCAAATTTTCTCAAAATATTGGCATCCAAAGTAGGATATTTTTTAAGATTTTATTTATTTATTCATGAGAGACACAGAGAAAGAGAGAGAGAGAGAGACAGAGACACAGGCAGAGGCAGAGGGAGAAGCAGGCTCCATGCAGGGAGCCCAATGTGGGACTCAATCCGGGAACTCCAGGATCAAGCCCTGGGCCGAAGGCCGGCACTCAACTGCTGAGCCACCCAGGCATCCCTCAGAGTAGGATTTAATCAACTTTACATGATATTTTTAAAGTCTTCTGCAACCCTGTAGATAGGCTTCTAAATATATATTCATTATAATTGAGAATTTATTTTTTAATGCCTGCCGTGTGCATGGAACTGGGCACAGAAATGAATCAAACACTAAAACAACTCTTAAGAGGCTGGCCATGGGTAGGAAACACAGAATATATTAGAAACATGTATGATAGGCTTTGGAAATTTAGCGCATGTTTCATATTCTGATTTCTAATTTTATATTTCATTTTATTTTCAGCATTTCTTTTGAATTCCCTTACTTCTAGTCTATATTTGGTTTGTTTTATGCACTTCTGTTTTCATAGTCTGGTAATTTAGGGAGCTATGTTATGATTGCAATCATTTATTTACCTAATAATGTTTCCCAATTTATAAGTTTTGCACATTATCTATTGTCTCCCTGCTTTAAAAAATAAGAAATTTATGTACATATGTCTTCCTACCTCCTCCCCTGGCTTCCATAGTTTCAATTTTTATTGTGTGGTATTTTTACAGTGTAAAGATTTACAACTTTACATTCTCCTCAATAACCATAATTTTCAAAGCGGTTTAATGTTATTTATATTTAAAATGATTTAGTGTTCACAGAATTTTCTTTTATAGCATAACTTCTGCCATTTAGAGTTATTTTGGGGCATTGTTTATTTTGGTGGGTTTTGATATTAATAACTTTTATGTGTTCTTTTTATAGTCTAAAGATAGTTCTTAGTATTAGATGTTGCAAATATCTCCTTGCTATTTTTTTTTACCTCTCTGTTAAAGATCATAAACACATAAAGGATCATAAGCACAAAAATCTGAATTTTAATGAAATCAACTTTATCAACTGCTTATCTTGCAATTTATACTTTAAAAAATAAAAAAAGACTTTTTTATTAGTTTTACAGTTTTATCTCTTATATTTAATTTTTAAAAGCTGACCTGGAGTTCTTAAAGTCTTTTTTTTTACTGGAATGTGAACCAGTTTCTGTGACCCTACATACTAAGGAGTGCATGTTTTCCTTCCTGCTTTGTGTTAATGACTAATCCTTATTGAGTATCTATCCAGTGCCTACCAGTGTTCTAAGTGCTTTACTCAAATAATCTTTACAACTCCATTAAGAAGGTACTTTTTTCTGGTTTATTTATTTATTTTTTAAGATTGTATTTATTTATTCATGAGAGACACACACAGAGAGAGAGAGAGGCAGAAACAGGCAGAGGAAGAAGCAGGCTCCATGCGGGGAGCCTGACATGGGACTCGATCCCAGGACTCCAGGATCATGCCCTGGGCTGAAGGCAGGTGCTAAACCACTGAGTCACCCAGAGATCCCCTTTTTCCTGGTTTAAAATATATATTTTTAAAATTTCAGTTTTACTGAGGCATAATTAACATGTACAGTTGTAAGATTTTTAAAATGTTCACTGTGGTGATCTGATATACAAATACACTGTAGAAGTACTCCTCCCATCTCTTCCGCACATATCCACCACCTTGCATAGTTACCTTAGGAGCATTATGCTAAGTGAACTAAGACAAAGAAAGACAAATACTACATGATATCACTTATCCGTGGAATCTAAAATTAAAAAAAACAAAGTCAAACAGAGAATAGAAAAGCAGTTGTCAAAGGTTTGGGAGATGGAGGACTTAGGGAGAGTTTAGTAAAATTGTGTAAACTTTTAGCTATAAGATGAGTAAGATCTGAGGATCTAATGTATAACATAGTGTCTATAGTTGATAACACTGTATTATATAATTGAAATTTGCTAAGAGAGAACTTAAATATTCTCACTACAATAAATGAATAAATGGATAAATAAATAAACGTACTACTTTTATTTCCTATTTTACAAAAGTAGAAACTGAGGCATAGAAAGGCGAACAATTAGGCCAAAGTTACATAACTATTAAATAGCAGAACCATGTTTTGGGTGCAGGCAGGTGGCTCCAGTGTCTATGCTTTTAGCCCTTCATTCCATTCATCTTTACCCCATATATGCATGAGTATTACTCTAAACTTTTTGGCTTTTTGTTTGTTTGTTTTTTGTTGTAGTTATTTGTTCCTGAACTGGTCACACAATATTTTTTTATTACTGTGTCTTACAATGTATCCTATTATCTGGCAGGTTGAGTCTTTGTTCTTCTCTTTCCAAACTGAAATAGCCATCTGTGACTTTATTCTTCAAGATAAAATTTTTTTAAAGATTTTATTTATTTATTCACAAGAGACACACACACACAGAGAGGCAGAGACACAGGCAGAGAGAGGAGTAGGCTCCATGCAGGGAGCCCGATGTGGGACTTGATCCCAAGTCTCCAGGATCACGCCCTGGGCTGAAGGTGGCGCTAAACCAATGAGCCACCCAGGCTGCCCAATTCTTCAAGATAAACTTTTTAAGTAGTTTTCTTAGTTCCTCAAAAACAACAACAAACAACCCTTTTGGATTTTGCTCCAAATTCGTATTGAATTTATAGATTAATCTGAAAAAGCACTGATATCTTTGTAATGTTAAAAATTCCATCCATGAACATGAAATTAGTCTCTGAATTAGCTGCTTTATATCCTTTACATCCTTTAATATAACTAAAGTTTCTTCTCCATGAATTTCTTATGCAAGGTAAATTCTTTTTATGTGAATGCCTATCTTTTTTCTCCCTATTGTGAATTGCACCTAATACATACTCCAGTTAGATATTACCAATATAAATACATGTTCATATTTCGTACTTTCATCCTGTATTTAGAATCCCAGGCAACTCTCTGATTTTTTTTTTCACTATGCTGAGTTTTCTATGTGGTTAATTCTATTATCTGTACATAAGGACAGCTTTGTCTCTCTTCTTATTCTTAAATCATCTATTGATTTATTTCAATCATAGGCCTGGAGAACCAGGCCTTTTTTATTTCTGATCTTAAAGATAATATGTCTAACTAAAGATTTTTCATGAATCATGAGATTTCCTGTAAGTTTTGATCAAATTAAGAATACTCCAGTCGATTCCTAGCTTTAGGTTCTAACCATAAATACTTGTTAATGTTTATCAAATACTTTGTATCTATAGATCATTAGATTTTTTTCCTATACTCATTAATGTGATAGATCATCTGAATTTCTGAGTTAAATCTACTGAACGAAATATATTATTTTTAAGACACTTTTGTGTTTGTTTACCAGACATTTTATTGGGGTCTTTTACAACTATATTCATATTTGAAATATACCTACACTTTTTGTGTTATTCTTATTCTAGTTTGGGGCTTAGGTTTGGAAGGCCTCATTAGCTTCTATTTTGTTTTGTTTTTTTTTTTATAACAATGTGTTAAAGCAAGTTTGTGAGAATTAATCATACAATTATTTTCCTTTGGAAAGTTTTTTGGAGAATGAGGAGGGGTTGTTTTTGATTCTCATTTTAGTTTCCTAAAATGATTATTAGATTATGTCAAATATTATATTTTTGCATCAATTTTTCCATTTTAGGGATGCCTGGGTGGCTCAGTGGTTAAGCATCTACCTTTGGCTCAGGGTGTGATCCTGGAGTTCTGGGACTGAGTCCCACATTGGGCTCCTGGCAGGGAGCCTGCTTCTCTCTTTACCTGCTTCTCCCTCTGTCTGTAACTCTGCCTCTCTGTGTCTCTCGTGAGTAAACACAATCTTTAAAAATGTTTTTCCATCTTATATTTTTCTATTTTGTCCATCTAGAATTTTTATATTTTGCAAATGTTCACTGAAACCTTTTTATATTATTGATGATATTCCTTTACTATCTTATGTAAAATCATAACATTATGAGGAATATTTTGCTTTTATGTTATCATTAATTACCAATTATTTATGTTCAGATTTACATTTATATTTGATATGTACATTTATAAAATCTTTTATGTTTTGTACATCTTGATTATATCAACATTCATTATTCTTTTTTCCTTCTTTATCATTTGGGATTTGCAAATTTTCTTACCCTCTTCTCTGGTTTAATCTAGTTTTAATGTGGTAGAGGGAGCCAGGGTTGCTTGTTAATTTGCCACATTGAGCAACATCTCTCTTAACATAGATATTTTTCATTCCATGTGTGTATTTTTCTCTTTTTCAGGAATACCAGTTATGTCTCAATTGGTTTCTTCCTTGTGCTTTCCATAGCTATGTCTTTCAGCATTTTCGTCATATGCCTTACAAATATTAATGTATTTTCAAATTGTAATAATGCTTTTCATTGTGATTTTTTTTTGTTTTTAATAATAAATTTATTTTTTATTGGTGTTCAATTTGCCAACATACAGAATAACACTCAGTGCTCATCCCGCCAAGTGCCCACCTCAGTGCCCGCCACCGAGTCACTGTGATTTTTAATGGCCATTCCTAATCTCTTCTGGTTTACTTTTCCTATTTTGCTGTCTTTTTTCTATTTCTTGTATCATTCTTTGAAATTTCTTTGCAAATAATTTATATTATTTTTTTACCATAATGAACTCAAAAATTTATTTTACAAAATTTCATTTTCTGGGGCCTACTTTCTTTCATATTGTTTAGTTGTTTCATTATTTCTGTCCTTACCTTTTGTTTAAAATAGAAGTCCCATGTTGTATACTTCCTGCTTATTGTGCTATCTTAATGTTAGCAGTACCTTCCAGACATACTATTTGCTCCATGTGTATGTAGCAAAGCGGTGAAAGTGGGCATGATAGGCAGTGACAGCGCACATTTTGGGGATATGTTTTCACATAATTTGTGGTGTATTCCATTCTGGGTATGTTTAATCTGTGTCCTCTCTAGGTATGCAGATTGCATCAGTAAGGGTCACTATTTTTCACAATGAAGCCTCATAGATCAGAGTTCTCTTGTTTATTTAATGGTTGTTTGCATCTTCTTGATCATCTTAACTCAGAGTTACATGGCTGAGGTAAGCTAAAGGTGGCATATTTGGGATCCCTGGGTGGCGCAGCGGTTTGGCGCCTGCCTTTGGCCCAGGGCGCGATCCTGGAGACCCGGGATCGAATCCCACGTCGGGCTCCCGGTGCATGGAGCCTGCTTCTCCCTCTGCCTGTGTCTCTGCCTCTCTCTCCCTCTCTCTCTGTGTGACTATCATAAATAAATAAAAATTTAAAAAAAAAAAAAAAAAAATAAAGGTGGCATATTTATGTTGTTACCTTCCTTACTTTTCTACTGAGTCAAAATAGTGAATAGCAACCCATAGGAAATGTATTTTCTTCTTCTGAGGCCCACTGATATTTTTTTGTTATTAATTATTCTAATAAAAGAATCATGATTATGTTTTTCAGGAACTTCTCCAAACTTTTAGTGAAATCTGTACATTGCTTAATTCTAAAAGTGAGTATTGCTTCTGTTATTCTTCTCTGGATTGATTTGAATACTGAAACATTTGGCAAATATTCTTCCTAGTATATGGTTTTGCAAAATCATCACTTCCTGGTTTTATTAAAGAAGAGACATATACATTTCTTTTTGTTGTAACTATTGAATTCCTTTGTGTATATTTCTTATAACATATTCCTAATAAGGAAAAAAAAACTAATGCTAGTATGTCTGCATAAATGATTGAAGGCAAAATAATTATAATAATACTTCTGTCTGAACTGAGTGGATTCAGAATTTTGTATTAATTAAATCAGGTCTATGTTCAAATTTACTTTTTGAATTATCCCCCATGTCCTTTCTTTTGTTAAAAAGAAATGTGTAGAAGTTGATTAATAGTTTTAGGAAGATTAGATAGTATATTTCACTTTAACTTGTTCTTAAAACCTTAAATTTATTAACTGTGTTTATGTTTACTAGATGACCATTATTTCACACTTATAATATGTTGCATGCTACATTAATGGTGCATCACATATCAGCTCATTTAATTTTAGCATCTATCTTATAAGGCATATACTGTAATTAATTTTATTTTACAAGTGAAGCAATTAAGGCACAGAAAGATGAAGCTACTCCCTTAACGTCACACGGTTAGTAAGTGGAGTAGCGGAGTGATAATCTTTTCTAATTAGGAAGGATTCTTGTAAGTTATTGGCATTTATAGTTATAACTTATAAAATTCAAATTAGTAAAATTGTATTCTTATTTTGATATTTCAGGGTTAGGATGATTCTTTTTCAAATTACAATAGTCAATTTGTAGAACAATAAACTAGAATGGGTCTTTGAAACCATCAGGCCCAGTTCCTTCATTTTGCAAATGAGAGAAACAAGCCAGAGAGCCCTGTCTTGGTTGCTGAGCTATCTATCCTTGCTACTCCTTCTGTGGCTCTTTGATACGATCAAAAGTTCTGCTGTTTGTGAATCACTTTGAGATACATAAGTATTGAAAAATAGAATCCACCCATCCATCCATCTTTCTTCCGCCTTTAAACACTGTCATAAAAATGTAGGCTAGAAAATGTATCTAAAAATCAGAAGATAATTTTGACTTAATGAGTAATCCAAATGTGCTTTCCTAAAATAATTTATTATCTCTTAAATATCTTTATACTGCAAAATTTTTTCAGTATGTTTTAAAGTGAAGAAGTGTGCTTGCCTAGACCAAGAATATAATTTTCAGAATAATTCAGGATCATAAAATTTATTCTCTCACATAAAGCTAATGAATGCTTACTAAGTGCCGGGTACTGTCCGAGCACTAGACACACAGCAGTGAACAGTGCTGCTCTTGAGTCTCTGCCCCCATGGAACTTACAGATACAAAAGTAAATAAACTAGGTTTTAATAAAAGCTTGTAGGCAGAGCCAGAAAAGGGATGGAGTGATGAGGTTGGGGGTGGTTTTTAAATAAGTTAATGAGGAAAGACTTCTCTAAGGAGTATATATGGAGACTTGAATGAAATGATGAAATGAAACATTTAACAATTCAAGGGAAGAGCTTTTCAGGGAGATCAGGAGCTGGGCATATTTGAGGAGAGGCTGTGATTGAAGTGTGTGGAGGCGAAAGTCATAATGAGGCAAATGAGGGGAGATGCTGTCATATGTGTAGGCAAGGGCTAGCTCACGTACAACTTTGCAGAACTTAACAAGGAGGGGGATACACTCTAAATGTGACTGCAGCCCTAGAATATTTTAAGACTGGAAATGGTATAATTTATATTTTTGAAAGATTGTTCTGTTGCTGTTTGGAGGAGAGACTATGAGAATAAGAAAGGAAATAAAAATGTCAGAACAGCACAGTAGATTATAAAGTCACAAACTGTAAATTGACAATCAAGTCAAGTTGAACGAAATAACTGTTTTAACTAGACACTCCTTATTGCTTTCTAATTCTCATTAAATCTCACTGGAATATAGTTTGGTATATTCTGCATCTTTCAATCTTATCTAAGAGAAGAGGACTCAGAATTTTATGTAAAGGGCACTTACTTTGAGCTGACAAGTCCTGTGCCACCATTCCTAAATAGATTGGTTCCTCTGACCTAAAAATAGTCTAATACAGTCTAGTCTAGGCACTGACCATTAAAGTTTAAAGCCCAGATTTGCTACTTCCCAGCTATGCCTATGGCCAGTTCTGCAACATTTTTTGAGTTACTTAAGTTCTCTCAGTTTCCTTATGGATATATTTAATAGTACCCACCTACCAAGGTTGCTCTGATGATTAAATAATCTATGGAAGGCTTTTTAACAAAGAATTTACTGCAGAAATAATGCTCAATAAAGGGTATTGGTCGTTGCGTTGTTATCCACTCTGACCTTGGTAAAGACTTTTTACAACATGAGTCTTTTCCTAGTTTTACCTGTTTCCATGACTTTATATTTGTTTGTAGGAATCTGGGTCGAGTTAATTGTATGGGATAAACTGAAAGAATAACTTAGAGACAACAATAATGAAAATACTTTCAAAAATTTCAACAAAAATTTTCTCCAAGATTAAAATTGAGTATATGTGTTTATTAATTCATTTAATAGAATGAATATAGAAATAAGAGAAAATATTATAAAATAATAAAAAACACTTATGTCAACAACAGTAATGCTCCAGGTTCTACACGAGGAAGACTCAAAGGAAAAAGAAGGCATTTGCTTTAAAATGGCTTTCTGATCTCCATAAATTAATATGCAAAAACATACAAATATCTTAAAATTTCAGTATGATTTTCTCTGTAAGAGATAATTTGATATGTTAGTTGAAGCTTTAGAATTCTGAATATGAGTGGCCTTCAATTAGAAAAAATCAGAATGAGTAAAAGAATTTGAAAAACTTTGGATATATTTTCTTTATTTTACTACTTAATGTCCTTTGGATATTGTGGAAAATAGAGCTACAGAATTTACAGTTTACTCTAATTTAGCACAGCCAGGATAAGAAATTCATTGTCTTTGTTTGTTTGCACTGCAGAAAAAATATAAGGTGTCCTCTTTATTTTTAAAATTTTATTTTTTTAAGATTTTATTTGAGAGAGAGAGGTAGCGAGAGAGAGAGAGAGCGAGAGAGAGAGAGAACAAGCAAGGAAGAGAGGGAGAAGCAGGCTGCCTGCAACCAGGCAGACTGACTCAGTGTTCCATCCTGGGACCCCGGGATCATGACCTGAGCCCAAGGCAGATAGATGCTTAACTGACTGAGCCACCCAGGAGCCCCAAGATATCCTCTTTAATTGGCTTTTTTTTAAATTGAAATGCAGTTGACATACAATATTATGTTAGTTTCAGGTGCACAATATAGTGATTTGACGCATATATATACATTACAAAATACTACAATAAGAGTAGCTACTTCTCTATCAACTGTCCTTGCTTTGAGAAGTCTCTTCTCTGTGGAGTCACTACTCTGAAGCAACATTTTCATAAACAGTCACAATTTTTTTCTGAAAATTCTCATGGAAAATTGTGTTTCAAGTTAAAAAATAACAACAAACTTTTCAGGCTCATTATCTTGAAAAAAATGTAGCCATACAGATGGCCTGAACATAAGTCCAAAAAAACAAAGGGTGTTGGGGATAATGGAAGAGATTAAATTTGTAGTGTTTACCATTTCAAATAGGCAATTTATAATTTTAAAGAATTATAAAAGGGAGCAAATGAAACTAGGAATATACTTTAATCGGTAAAAAAATATCATCCTCTGTGGTATTTATTACCGTGACTTGCTCTTCTCCCTAAGTCCTTCCTATATAATTTAACTTTGAGAAATTTGAATCCAAATCAAGTTGGATGATTTGTGGTCAAATAATCAAGTGAATCTAAAATTTAATTCATTTATTTACAAATTGTCAAGAGAATCCTATGCCTCATACATCGTTCAGCATGGCATTTTATTTTATTTATTTATTTATTTATTTATTTATTTATTTATTTATTTATTTTTATTTATGATAGTCACAGAGAGAGAGAGAGAGAGGCAGAGACACAGGCAGAGGGAGAAGCAGGCTCCATGAACCGGGAGCCCGACGTGGGATTCGATCCCGGGTCTCCAGGGTCGCGCCCTGGGCCAGAGGCAGGCGCCAAACCGCTGCGCCACCCAGGGATCCCCAGCATGGCATTTTAAACCATAAAGTGAAACAGTATAATTTAATAAACTGGGAAACCTGCAAGGAAGCCATTTTCTTCCAAGTTTCTCTATCATTTCTAGGGCCAACTACATAGAAAGGGCATGTAAAGCGTGACTGTTTATATTTGAATAAATATGCCTTGAGGGCAAGGTACTTGATTCCTTTCATTTCAGGTTATTTTCCTTTCATACTTGAAATCCATCATTGTAAAACTGATTTTATTATAATTCAAACGATAATTTGGTTGTTTTTCTTAACAACCAAAGTGAGAATATTAATGATTATATATTGGAAGTTGTTTGCAGTTTTCTTTCAAATGTTTATTTATTTACCCTACTCTTGAGTGAAAAAAAAATTGTTTCATTTTAGTAGTTGAGGTACCAGAACTAGAGACTGAGCCTCTATATTCTTGGACATCCACACATTTATGTATGGACATTTATGTGTAATTAGACTTGGTACGATCTGGGGTGCAGTTGGAAGAACACTGGGTATAGGAAAGTTGTGTTCTATTCTTAGCTCTTCAGTAAATTTCTGTATAACCATATTAGCCACTTCCTCTTTAGGTCTCAGTTTTCTTATATGAAAAATAGAGAGTAGGTCAGATGGTATTTGAATCCATTTATGCACTTAATTCTGTGTAAATATACTGTGAAATTGGAAGAAAAAATAAATTTGATTTTTTTCCTTAAAAAATCAGTAGGCACAATTTTATAATTGCATGTCCAAGATTTAAAGTTAGCAGGCAATTGCCTGGAACATTTAGCTATCTGTTTAGCTAACTGTTTTAGCTATCAAACTTACATGATGAGATTTTCCTGGAAGAAAAATCTACCTAAATAAATTTCCAAAGCACTCTATGGGATTCTAATCTGAAGTCCATAAATTATTATACAGACCTGAGTGTTTAAGAGTCCAAGTTACTTTTACAAGTTGAGTTGACATTCAAAAGTATGCCATGCTCACAACCCAGTCAGTTCAATAGACAACTGCATGCACATGATCATTAGTAACCCCTTTTATTCATTGTTCAGACCACCAAAACACTTGCATCCTAAATGTAATACTTGATATTATAAGCCAATTTAGAAATCTTTTACTAGCAGAAATAATGACTTCCCTGGTGAAGACATAAAAATTAAATGGGCTTCCTCATAAAATCACTTTCCAGGGTTGACATGTTCTCCTGGCACTCAGAGACTTACCATATACACTGACAAGAAGACTAACTAGGCATGAGGGATTGTTCCAAAAAGATTTCCATCCCCAAATATTCTAATTGAAGAACAAGAACAGGGCAACTTCTCTGCTGTTTCTAAAATTACAGCTTTATTGTTTGAAAGCTTAAGCACGATCTGTCATTTGTACATGGTACAATCATTTCAAAGTCCCCTGAGGGGAACAGGAAAGATATACCGGGTACTTGTCTGGCTTCTCAAATATGGGACAGAATTATAAAGTAAAACAAAGCTAGACATTAAGGTGAAACAATCTGGCATTTTTCCAAAAAAATAAATTTCCAAGGGGATTTCTAGTTCATGTTGCCTTAAGTGATCAAAAAAAAAACAGCATCTTTAGAAAAAAAGTTTTCTTGGGAATTTGGGTTTTGTAAAGGTTCTGGAAAATTATAATATCTTTGAGATTATCACCTTAATTGATGATGTATATAAGGATAAAGTGACATGCTTAACATTAAACACTAATAATGATAGCTGTAGCTAACATTTTATCTTGCCTTGATGAGGCATTCCTGGGCCCCTTACCAGAGTCATTGCCTAAGACCTTCATAGTTCTGGGCAACTGAATGAAGTCCCATTATTCCTTTCATCCCATGGTCCTGGGGCTTGCCGGTCACTGGCTAATATCTGGATTGCCCTTTGGGCAATGGGACTCATGTAACCAAATTTAGTACTATTTACCCATGTCTTTTTCCCAATCTACTTCAGATAGACCCTCCTCACTTAGATCCTAACAGACAAAACAGAGCTTTCCATTTCTTGCCCATCATTAGGAAAGGGCTCAGCTCTAAACATCTCTTAAAAATAATTTGCCTTCATGCTGAAGTAAGGAGGCCCCAGTTCTTAGAAACACAACATATTTTTTCTCAGTGAAGAAGAAGATAATTTCTTTCCTAAGCTCCTACTCTGCAAATATAAAACTGGGTTGAGATACAATGATAAGAAATTAGGAGATGATAGAGACAAGGAAGCCTTTCCAAGCACAGGGCATGGTATATGTGAAGACTCCTAAGAGTTCAGAGTATGTGAGAAACCAAAAGGAATCTATAAATAGCTGGGACAGGGAAAGTGAGGGCCAATTGGAAGGAAGGAAGATTGGAGGAATAGTATACAAGGTGAGCATCATTTAGAGCCCTGTAGAAAGGATAAGGATTTATATTTTAGCTTAAATGAGATGGAAAAATATCAAGGGCTTTATGGATGTAGGGTAGTGGCATGGGATCACTTACAATTCTAACAGTAACTAATAGTCTAGTTCTCCACTCATAAGAAGATATAATAGGAAAATAAATAATAAATAATGTATATTTATATCATGGAATAGCATATAATATTTAAAATGACTTAACTATATTATATAAAATAGCTAGATATTAAAATGCAGTATTGAATAAAAAAGCAAGATGCAAACAATATATATTGTTGAATGATAGTTGTATAACTTAAAGCATGAACTCTATATTGCTTATGGATATATATCCAGATGGAAATGATTAAAAGTGGCTTGAGGAGAGGGTTCTGGGTGGCTCAGTCAGTTAAATATCAGACTCTTGGTTTCCATTCAGGTCTTGAACTCAGGGTCATGAGATTTAGCCCTGCATCAGGCTCTGCACTCAGCATGGAGTCTGCTTGAGATTCTCCCCCCCCCTCTCTCTGCCCCTTCTGCTCATGCTTTCATGCTCTCTTGCTATCATAAATAAATAAATAAATAAATAAATAAATAAATAAATAAATAAAATCTTTTTAAAAAGTGGCTTGAGGACTACACCTCTCATGATAGTAATTGCCTCAGTAAATGAAGGAAGAGAACAAAGCAGGTGGTGAGTAAAAGTGACTTCAAGTCTATCTGCAAAATATGACTGCAGGAAAATATGAGAAAATATTTAGTGTTTGGTGAGAACATTAGTGTTAATTTTCATTTTCTTTGAGCATTTATATATTTACACTAAAAAAATCAAGATTCCAAAGCTAAGCTGATTTTCAGAATGGACATAGATGGAAAAAAATAATCAATGACTGTAAGATTGGCCCTCTGTGCTAAAAGCCAAAGACACAGAAAGCAAAAGAGAAAAATTAAGAGACATAGAGTGTACGTTCTGATATTTTGACATAAGCTAAATGGAGTCTTAAAAGTAAGAATAGAGATAATATAGGAGAGAAAATCATTAATAGTGAGAGAAAGAGAAAAGCAACAACATAGTGGATGACACAGATGGCCAAGTGCCAAGCCTAATAAATGAACATAAGAGTGAGACTGGGGAACTGCCATGAAAGCTCAGGGGGCCACAAAGTATATGCAAAAGCATGAGAGCATTCATGGTGATGGCAGTAACAATAGATTGCCTACAGAAGAAGCAGATTGGCACTGGTTTTTAACATTTAACACATCTCTTTAATATTTGAACAGAAATGCTTTTGAAACCAGAGTCATTCAGAGTTAACTAGCAAAATAGACATTTTCAGATAATCAAGAGTTCAGATCAATTCCAAAGACATGATAGAAATTATATTTTAATGAAATAAAAAGTGAATGCAAGAAAGGGAAGATATAGGATACAAGACACTAGTGAAGAACACAGTAGAACTATAGTTTATATAATTGCTGATGAAAAATGTAAAAATTTGGATATTAATAAAAATCTGCAATTAGATTTTCAGATTCTCTACAATGAGAGATAACTGAGATGGGGGAAGGAAAGTAAAACTTGGCTAAAGTTTCTTTTCTTTATCAAGTGGATATAGATATTAAGTAAATCTAGATGATTTACTTACAGTAAATCATAATTTATTTATAGTAAATCTATAAAATATAAGTTTAAATTTAATTATAATGACTAAAAGACTGGAAGAGGATATATAAATTTGAATCACCAGAGATACAAACCACTGTAGAGAGAGGACTGATGAGATGGTGGTAGAGTCTTGGCCTAGGAAACTGCAACAATTGTCAATGCTACTCACACTTGCAGGTAGAGAGGAAACAACAGTGGTTTTAGACTCCAAGTGCTGGCTTTCTGACCTTAGCTATATGCTAGATGGTCTCATCAGATTTTTTTTTACTCAATTTTTCTGAGTTTTAGTTGTTGGTTTATGTGCCACATGAGGTAACATATCACACACACACACACACACACACACACACACACACACACACACATGGAAAATGTAAGCCACTGGATTATTTTCTAATCTAGGTCACTACTCCATTCCAAGTGACCTGACATTACCTTTTTTGAAATCTTCATTTATGTCAAGGAAATTGTAAAATTTATCTCGCTACTTTTCTCTGGTTGAATAATTGATAAGAAGAAGTCATCAAATTCAAGGTGTTTGAATAACACAAGAATAAAAATAATGTGTGGTGCTATAGTAGAGAATCTACCAAATCAAAGTGCTAGTTTCAGATCTTGGAACCATTTAAAAACCTTGAAAGTAGTGTTGTTTCCTCCCATAGTTCTGGATCTATGAAGAAAAACACCAATATACAGAACAGATTGTGGCATTCAGGGACTATTTCTTACACCCTAGGATTCCTAACAGGTAGCTTCCCCAAGATTCAAAATAGGATTATGTTGTTTACAAATTGAATGTTTGTAAACTGGTTATGATCATTGCACTCACGACAAGTGTGATTTCATAAATGAATGTGAGCTGGATCTGTAGTGTAGGCAGAAATGAAAAGAGGGGAAAGAGGAAATAGTCTCGCATGGGGATATAAAAGAAGCAGAATATTAAAATGCTTATGAGTGTGGCATCTGCAGAAGGTGAAGAGATCTCAGTGTGGTTAATCACCCGGCTCTGTGTGATTAACAGCTGGTCAACAGCTCAGTTTCCTCTGAAACCTATGGTGCTAATGCTTCACTCAAATCCCTAGACAACTGAATTATTTGCTGGTCTTGGATTAAATCCTAATTCCCAATGAAGACAAATTTCATTTAGACCTTTGCCGATCCTTGAAACACATCATTTTGCTGCTTTGCAGAGACGAAGACACTGAACAGTGGTTTTGTTTTGGTTTTGTAATACAGCATTTGGTCACCTCACCCGTCCTCACATCTGCTTCCAGTTTGAGATAAAACCACTTAAACCTCATGTACTCACTGCAAGCCATGGGTTTGTCACAACATTTTGTCACAAAAATTACATAAACATATAAACAGAGGGAAGACTTTCTGGCTTTGTTTTAAAGTTTTGGTTTATTCCTCTGAATTCAAATGAAATAAATCCAGTCAGCATTGAATGTAAACAAAATTTTGCTAACCAGATCAGATGACAATGTTCCACGCTACGCTTGAAAATCAATACAGATGTATCAGCATTCAACACCATTGTGCACTTCCTAGGTGTAGACCTACTATATCAACTTTTGTTTGGGGCAACTCGATTTTACATTTCATTCCTGAGCTATAAAAGAGGATAGCCACTTTTATTTTTTTTGACATGTATTCATTTTAGTTATAAGTTGGCTTTTAATTTCTTCACATGGTCATAGACATGGAAAGAGACTTGGAGTTATCAAATACATCCATCCCCCACCCCCCACCTCGGTCTCCTTACACAGACACAAACCTGGACTCAAAGAGAAACTAAAACCCCTGCTGATATTGGCCAGATTCTGGTTTTGCTCACAACTCATAAATACTGATCACTTTCATCCATTAAAATCTGATAGTGATGAGAACAGTGTTTCTAAATGGACTACTAACAAGAAAGACTTACTTTTACTCTCTCCTGGGCCAATATTGTATCTACAACCCAGCTTTCCGTTGTTGTTCATTTCATGTGAAATCAACGTGTGACCAAACAAGTGCTGACTTTTTCACAAAAAGAAACATCATGCACTGTCTTGAACAGACATGTATGCATATCCTCACTGCACACACAAATTTATAGACACACAAAACCTCTCAAAGGACACACTGAAAACTTTTAGTGAATTTTCATTATATCCAGAAAAAAAAAAAAAGAGTCCAAATCCTTTAGCTCAGCAAAGTACTTTACAACTGGCTTTCACTTCGAAGTGTAGCCTCATTTCCTACCCTGTCCCCTCCAGCACCTACACTCAAGCTAATCCCAAGTAGCACTGCATACCCCCACATGTCGTGTCCTTTACACTCCTTGGACGCTAAACTTACTCTTCTTCCTACTTAGCATAGCACACCCAGCTCCATCTTCTCTACCTGGACAATTACCACTGGTCTTTCAGCTAACAATTTATGTCTTTAAGTGTTTTCTTTATTCCCAATCTTTGCTCATGGCGGGATCATCAGACTTATTCAATCCCTTCTCTGTGTTCACATAACATTTTGTGCATACCTCTGGTGCAGCATTTATTCATTACATCCGGTTAAATTTTCTTATTTATATGTCTATCTACCAGCCTGACTGCCAAAATTTGGGACAATGCATCCAGCTCATATGTTTCTTTATACTGAGAACAGAACATGACCCAACATTTTCTCAGTTTTTGCCTGTTTTTTTTTATCTTTGGATCTTATCATTTTTCACTATATTTATCCCCCACCATGTATTTACTTTGCTTAGAACCCATTCATACATAGTACTGCCCTCACATCATACTAATTTTGCAAAATTAAATTTGATTAAATTAAATGTGCCACGTAAACTGACCCTGCAATCATACTGGAGAAAAACACTTTACTCAATGGTACCACTTTTAAATGCATACCTGCTAATCTCCAACAGACATTTTCTCCTGACCCACAATCAATTTAGGGAATTTTTTTCCTCCTAATCCTTTAGAGGTCTCTTAAATTTTTCTCTCCTTTAGCCACTATAACCACCTCCTTTCCAGCTGTACTTCCAGCGGATAACATTGCTTTCTATTTCACAGAGAAGAAAAAAAAGCAATTAGAAAAGACTTTCTAAGGATGTCTGAGTGGCTCAGTTGTTGAATGCCCCACTCTTGATTTTGGCTGAAGTCACGATCCCAGGGTCATGGGATCTAGACCCACCTTGTCATAGGGCTCTGCCCTCAATGTTTTCTCTCTCCCTCTCCCTCTGCTTCTTCCCCTGCTCACTTGCTTTCTCTAAAATAATCAATCTTGAAAAAAAATACTTTCTTCAAGTTTCTACTACTACATCTACTACCCTGTAAATATTTATACCAATATACTTGGTTTTCCCTCCTACTAATATGGATAAACCATTGGGACCCTAGATAACAACTCTCTGGAGCATTCAAATACATCACTTCCACAGTTTTCCTTTTCTGTACTGTCTCACCAATTTCTCTTTCTCTACTGGACCATGGTCAGCAGCACACAGCTAGACTAAATTATCTCCCTTCTCAAGCAAACCTTTTCATGGCCCTATCTCCTCCTCCAGCTACTGTCCTGTTTCTTTGCCGTGTTTTACAACAAAACTTCTCAGGGGAGTTAACCTTCACTAATTCTTTTCCATCTGTTCTCTCTTGATCCTACTTTGGTGAGGTTTCAATTATTACCAGTCCACTTAAACTGCTCTTGTCAAGGTTACTAATTACTTCCTCATTGCTAAATCCAATGGTCACTTTTCAGCTCTCAAATTACTTGAAAGTATTTGTCACAATTGATTACTCTTTCTTTGCTTCATTTAGTTATTAGGGGACTAATTCCTTTCGACTCTATTATTTTACTCCTCATTAGTACCCCTCTCCTTGGCTGAGTCTACTCCTTCTCCCTGGACTCTAAATTTTGTACTCTTCGGGGCTCAGTCCTCAACCTCTTTCTTGTCTCTATCTACACTTACTTCACGGTTACTATACTCCCGTCACAAAACATTACATTTCATGTAACTCCTGATGACTCCCAATTTTTTATTTCCAGCCCAATTTCCCTGAACTCTAGACCTGTAGATTCAGCTGCCTACACAAAATCTCTGCTTCAGTACAGATAGGCATCTCAAACTTACTCTATCTAAATGTGGCATCTAGACAATTTAACAAATACTTGCTCTTCTTGGAGTCTTCCTTACCTGAATGAATGGCAATCCCATTTGCTTGGGCTAAAACAAAAAACAGTCTGACTTCTCTTTTTTCCCCAGTGTTAGATCCATTATCAAATCCTATCAGTTCGAAGTATTTTCAGAATTTGTTCCATTCTCATCACTTCCTCCATAAAGACCCAGCTCCAGGTCACTGTCACTCATCTTGATAACTGCAGTAGCCTCCTAGTTGCTCCATCTGCTTCTGTTCTGTCCTTCTTTGGTTCTGTTCAAGAGAGTAGTCACAGTGTCTCCTGAAAATGAAATAGCATTCTACTGTCTATTCATTGTCCTCCCATGGCTTCCCAACTTGTTATCACCTGTGAGGCACTATATATCCCATGTCTGTGTCCTCTCTCACCTCACCTTTCTGACCTCATCTCTTATCACCTTTGCAGATCACCCCCAATATTTCAGTTATCCCATTCTTTATATTGTTTCTTGAACATTCCAAATATGCTCCCACTTCTGGGCATTTCTGCCTAAGCCTTCTCTGCTTTGATGGCTCTCATGTCCTTCAGGTTTCTACTATAATGTTACTTTTTAGAGAGGCCTTTCTTAGTCACTCTTTGTACAAGTTTAACCATTTATTAAATTGCCTTTCCTTTGTCTCAGCTTCATTTTTCTCCAAAGTGCTCATAACAGCCCTGTAGTCTGCATTTGCTTGTGCATTGTCTGTCTCCCCCTACTGGACTGCTCCATAAAAACAAGGACTTTATTATTCACTACTGTTCATCAGTAGCTAGTTTGGTATCTCCCACATAGTATTTGCTCAATAAATATTCTCTGAATAAATGAATGGAGGTTTTTCTCTTCATTGCCTCATAATACGTGCACTGTATCAACAACACTTTATTGTAATTGTTGTTTGCTGGGTTTCATAAAAGATTCTGTATTTTTCTTTCTGTCTTAATCCTATTTTTAAGCACCTACCACCTTCCATTTCCACACACTCAACTCATATCTATATTTCAAGGCTCAATTTACATGCTATGCTATATGTAATAATCTTACCAACTAGAAGATACATCATTCCTGAGAATATACAAAATACTTTATAAATGTAATATACCCAGGGCTTTTAGCACTTTCTCGTCTATCACTGTATAAATCCTTACACAGTAAGTACCTAGTCTATCCTCTTGTCTACCTTCTCTCCTCTCCACTCTACCATATTCCTCAATAGGAGGAACTCTAGCATTCAAAAGTTCCTGAATGGCTTTTGGATAAATATAAAAGTTCCATTTCACTAAATATACAAAGGTATACATAAATCCTTACCATGGTTTCAAGTCAGGGCTTTGAGAAATAAAACCCGAAGTATTTTTATACACTATGCAAACATTGATGATCTTCCTTAACCCTCCAGCTTCACTTTGTAGCATCCTCTGCCTCAGTCACCATGTTTCTGTTATTCTAGCCTTTTTTTTTTCTAGAATCTTCTAAACTGTTTTCCACCTTAGGGTCTTTGCCCTTACCGCTTTTCTGCTTAGATATTTACATGGCTTATTGTTTTGTAAATTAAAAATCCAGGTATCAGGTCAAATATCACCTCTTTTATATATGCCTCCTTCCATGATCACCTAACCTGAAGTCCCTTCCAATTCTCTATCAAATCACCTTCCACTACTGCCTTCATAGCACTTATCAGTACCTGAAATTATGTTTTGAAATTTGTTTACTTGTTAATCACAAGCATTTTACTGCCTCTACTACTCATCATATCCCTTCTCCCTATAACCTACACATCTAGAACATGAGGTGCATGGAGAAGACCTTGTTTGCTTTTTTCATTGTGTCCATCATGCCTAAAACTGTGGAACCTCACAGAAACTAAATAAACATGTATCAAGTTATGTTTTTAAATTCACTGCTTTGCCTCACTTTTCAAATAACTACTATATTGGTTTATTTAGCTTTTATTAATAGCAACATTCTAGGGTTTATTAATTGAATAGGATTTCTTTTTTGCTTCTCTCTTCACCACAGGAATCCATATATTCATTTAAAAAATAAAGACCTTTAAAAGACCTTCTGGAACATGTCTTTTCAGAGATTCTAAAGGCAAGAAACATCTTGAAATAAACTGTAATTGATTCATAAACTCGCCTCTAGCCCTTCGAATTTGTGAAAGACAAAACTTAGCTCCTGAAATAAACACCGTCCTACTCATGAAACTATTTTGTGCTGATGAAATCATACAGCATCAGTAGTTTCCAAGGAGGAATTGTCTGAAAATAATTCCCCAAATCTCTAAGAGAGAGGTAGTTCAGGGTGGGAATATACACCATGATCTTCCAAATCACTAATATCTAAGAACATTAGTATTTTTGTGGCAAATGTGGCTTTCAATGTTTTTGTTTGTATAGGTTTGTTAAAATATTTTTCATGAGTCCAAAAAAATCTATATAAACATATAGAATTGACACCATGGAAACAGATTCATGTTGATGGGTTTTATACTTAGCTGTCTTAATGTGTTTCCATTGTGGTTGACATTTGCTGAAGACAAATGGAAATATCCTGTTTTAACATTAAACTTTCTGGGATCCTCCCAGCTGACACAACCTCTCTTCTTCCTTTTAGCTCCACAACCATCTCTCTTTTTACAATGTGTCACTTTTGATCTTGTATTATGGTTATGCCTCTTTACTCCTAAAAAAATGGAATTCAGAACTAATCTCTGTATTTTCATCACTTCCATTGCCTTTCGTAATTCTAAGTATATGCATGTATTTAATAAGTATTTGTGGAATAAACAAACAACAATACTTGTATATATACAGTTTCTTTTTATTCTTTTGGGATCAAATTTCTAGACAAATGAACTGACAATGATTAATTTTTTCATTAAGCTGTTTTACTTCCAGAAAGATACACATACATAGGATACATAGAACATAGATTTCCAGATTCCTAGGAAGCTGAAACATCTTTCTTACTTCCTATTTGTATGTTTTTAATAAGTACCACAGGGTAGGTAGTGTATATAGTTATAATTTGTAAACAAATGGTGAAGCGGCACCAGGACATATAGATCTTCTTCCTTATACTCTCATATGATGCTAAGCAAGATGAAAATAATGCATTGGCCATGGAAGAGTGGAATTTAGATACATAGGGTCATATTCAGTCAGGGAGAATGGTCTAGGGATTGGAAATTTGGGGCGCTTATTCAGGAATGACAGGTTGGTAGTTCTATTTAGAGGGGAAGATGAATAGAGAAGAATAGTGCAGGACAGTTTGAGAAGGAATTTGTAGGCTGATCTAAGTCCTGGACAGCTTGAAGGAGGTTCTAGGCTTCACTTGGCAGGCAACGGGGAACATGTAATGGTTTCTGTACAGGTCAGTGACATGATCAAAGCTGTGCTTTAGAAAGAATAATGAGAAAATATATGCTTGATGAGTTGGCTAGAGACAAATGAGAAAGAAAAACCTTTTCAGAAGTTTTTAATGGCATTCTGAATATTTTTTTTCCTATGGGAAAATACATAAACTGAAATTTTGTTGCTTGTTGACACCTAAGATAAAAAAGATTATCAGATAATGAATGGGCCATATATGTGTAATTTTTCTCTGTATATTCATGCATATATATTTTTTGTCAAAAATATTGCTATTTAGGTTTATATAGTAAATCAGATAGTGTGTCAGACTTAGACCCTAAGTATAAATATCAGAATGTTTTTGTTTTATTAGATCCTATGATTCAGAGCCCTGGTCACAAAATCAATTTTAAATTTCATCTGTTTTTTTTTTTTTTTAGTAACTTCCATTATAAAGGTACGAATAGCAATTGATCTAAAATAATTTGTAATTTAACATTATGTGACTATGTCAAATGTGATGTTTACTCTCAGAATAATAGTTTTACACATGCTGTTTGAAGAACCCACCCTCAGAAGAAAACAGGCATCAGGAAAGAAGACTGAGTTAACAATTCAAGTTAACTCTGCCATTACAGGATGATAATATTCGAATATCCTCTGGCAGGATCACCATATTACAGAGAGTTGATGTTTTATTACAGCACAAAGCAGAGACCCAGATACACAGAAATGACTCCTTATTAAACTCTGATTGAATCTCTAGTGCAGTCTGAGCTGCACCACCGTTGTTGGGTATAAAGTGCAACAGAAGACTTGCCAATGATGAAGACATGAGGAGAGAAGTCATAGGTATCTGGTTAAATTAATTGATGTTGTTGTTGTTGTTGTTGTTGTTGTTGTTTGCCTCATTACTGTATGCAAACCAACTACTATTAGCTTATTTCTTTGCTTCTTACTCTTTTGGTAGGGGGAGGGCAGGCCATGTAAATTGTCCTTTATTCTTTGATCCTGACTTTTAAAACTTTTTGTCATGAAATATATGTAACATATTAATCACTTAAAGTGTATGGTTCTGGGATGCCTGGGTGGCCCAGTGGTAGAGCATCTGGCTTTGGTTCAGGGCCTGATCCTGGAGACCTGGGATCAAGTCCCATATCGGGCTCCCTGCATGGGGCCTGCTTCTCTTCTCCCTCTGCCTCTCTCTCTCTTTCTGTGTCTCTTATAAATAAACAAAATATTTTTTAAAAAATAAGAAAAAATAAAGTGTATGGTCCTATAGCATTAAATACATTCACATTGTTGGGCAATTATCACCACCATCCATCTCCAGAATTTTTTCTTTCTCCTCAATGGAAACTTTCTACCCATTAGACACTAGGGCTGCCCATTCCTTCCATCCTTCAGCCCCTTGTAACCACCATTCTACTTTCTCTATGAATCTGACTGTTCTAAGTACTACAAATGAGTGGAATCATAAAGTATTTGTCTTTTTATGATGAGTGACTTCACTTAGCATGACGTCTTCAGGGTTTATCCATGTTGTAGTATGTATCAGAATGTCCTTCCTTTTTAAGGCTGAATAATATTCTCCTGTTATGTCTATGCCACATTTTGTTTATCTACTAGGATTTCTTCCATGTTTTAGCTATTGTGAATAATGCCATGATGAATGAGTGCACAAATATCTGTGGAAGCTTTGTCTCCAATTCTTTAGGGCACATACTCAGAAGCAAATTTGCTAGATGATATGGAAATACAAAAAGTTCCGTTTTCTGAGGAACTGCCATTTGGTTTTCCACGTGGTTGGCATATATTTACTTTCTCACAAGCAATGTTTGAGGGTTCCAATTTCTCAACATTCTGGCTAACACTTTTTTTTCTGGTTTTGTTTGTTTGTTTGTATTATAGCCATCATAATAGATGTGAAGTAGTATTTCATCGTTTTGATTTGCATTTCCCTGATGATTAGTGATATTGAGTGCCTTTTTATGTGCTCATTGGCCATTTTTAATTTTTTTGGAGAAAAGTCTATTCAAGTCCTTTGCCCATTTTTTAATTTGAATATTTTATTTTTGTTAAGTTGTAAGAGTTTTAGAAAATGTATTCTGAATATTAAAGGCTTATCAGATATACAATTTGCTTTCTTCATTCCTTGGCTTGTCTTTTCCCTCTGTTGGTACTGTCCTCTGATGTACAAAAGTCTTTTTATTTGGGTGAAGTCCAATATATTTATTTTTCCTTTTGTTACCTGTGTGATCCTGGCTTTTATCCTTTCTTTTGGGCTGTGACTTATTTCTACATAAATCCTTCAATCAAGCAATGAGATGAAAGCCATGGAAATCATTACATAATGTGAATGGAGAGTGACTAGTATAAATGGACTAGTCACATTTTATTTAATAGACGTGGGTCCCTAGAATGGGCAGGAGAGGTTGATGGCATTTAATGAGATGACTATGGTCCAGATGTGGTCCTCTGCTCTGCTGGTCCAAAATTCCCCACAGGGAATCAGAATCTGGAGGGCTGAATCAGACTGAACCAACTTCTAGAAGAATGACTGATAAATCAAATGCTAAGTAATTATAAACCATAAAGGAAAACAACAACAACAACAAAAAAAAAAAAACAAAAAAAAAAACTAGACCAGGACCCGGAAAAACATTATTACCCAAAAAGTTAACCTTCTCTATTCCACCAACACGTGGAATAGAATCAATAACCCAGAATTTTGCTTTGTGAACACAAAATCAGATCAGATAGCCTATGAGAATATGCAATTCTATTTTATTCATACTGTGGAGAAATTTGATGATTTGCCCTTATCCTATGACAGACATTTGACAAATAGCTTCACTTGCTCTCATTTAGGTCATTCTTTCAGTGGGAATTTTGCTTCTATGTTACTTGTTATACATTATGCAAACTATGCTATAATCTGAAGGGAGTTCAATATAATGTTTTAATAGGCCATTATTTTTACTGTACACACAAATAATAAAAGTCATATTCTTTTTATGGGTGCATTATAAAATTATCAGTTTCATCCATAATAGTAATAATAATATGGACAGAACACTTAACATGTGCCAGATGCTCTTCTATTTGTTTTATGCAATGAACTCATTTAATCATTGTAACTCTTTGAGGTAAGTACTATTACTATCCACATTTTCATGTAGGAAATGGATTCATAGGGAGGTAAAATAAATTGCCCAAGGTTGTACAGTTTGATATGTAAATTCTAGGAAGTCATGCTCTAGGGACTGCATTCTTTTTATTGAGAGAGAGAGAGAGAGAGAGAGAGAGAGAGAGCAAGCATGTGCATGTGCTGTGAGCAAGAAAGTGAGCAGGGGTGGGACAGGGAAGGGCAGAGGGAGAGGAAGAGAGAATCTCAGGCAGGCTCCATGCTCAGCACAGAGTCCTATGTGGGCTCTATCTCAGGACCCTGAGACCATGATCTGAGCTGAAATCAAGAGTCAGACACTTCACTAACTGAGCCACCCACATGCCCCTCCACATTCTTGAATTGTATTTCCATACCTTTCAGCATGTTAGCTAAGGATTTAAGATGCATTTTCTCCAATGTTCCTCCTCCCTTCCCTTCTTTTCTCTTCCCTTCTCTTTTCCTTCCCCCTCTCCCCTCCCCTCCCTTCCCTTCCCTTTCCTCCAACTTCTTTCTTTTCTTCTCTTCCTCTTTCTCTCTTTCTTTTGTTCACATACAGAGATGTGCACTAACTTTCCTAAGGTCATGTAGCTAATTATATATTTTCACAATTTCTTTTTTCTTCTCCTTTGTATCATGTAAACCACTGGAATTGGATTGGGAGAAACTGGTTGATGCCCTGGACCGGTCACTTCTTGGTCTCACAATTTTTAGGTAAGTCAGAGCATACTGTTTCCTCATGTAGACATTAAATAAATTAATTCTGTATCACAGGATTATCATGAAGCAAAATCCACCTCATAGAGGGTCATTTTGGAGCCAGTGAATTTTGTCAGGGAAAAACATCCACTGTGTCTAACAGTATACTTATAATTGAAGGTCATGTGAAATATTGCTCACTTTGTAATCTTTCAACCTTATGACATTTTCTGGAAGAAATTTGCTTCCTTCCCTCCATGGCAGAAGTATATTGAAAGACCAACTTTTCCTGCCCTAGTAGTAAGGAAGGATAGGGTAAGGTATAGGCAGGGAGAGATAGAGGGCCCCTGACTAGGCTCTATTTCTGGCAGGTAAAAGCTCTCAGCCAGAGTGAACAAGAAGTAAAGGAATAGAACAGATCATTGGCCCTTGATGTTAGGGAGTATTTTTCTTTTGTGACTACAGTGTAATCACAGAAATTGGCCAAACCTCAAAGAATTAAGTCAGTAGGGCGTTATCAATAGTCCTTGATCAAACCAGGATGGCACAAGAATCTCAAGGCCACAAGCTTCCCAGTCAGTTCTCAATAAAGACTGCCAGTGACAGCCCTCCGTGGGGATCCATTTGGGACCCCTCTCACTCTAGAGAGCATTTCCTTTCCTTTCTGTTCTCATCCTAACTTGATAAACTTTCACCTCACTTCACTTTTTGTGTCTGTGAGATTCACTCTTCTACTCCTTGAGACAAGAACCCTGCGATCCTACAACAGTAGTAGTTCTGCTATGAAGTGGTGTATCTTGGCCCTGATTGTACTAGCAATGTTCCCAATGGCTCTCATTGGTTTGGAAGCTGCTTTTCTCAGCAAAGGTAGTTCCCAGGCAGGAACAGCTATTCTATCTCCAGTATTGATGCCAGCCCAAGGCAATTCCCAAATGATGCTTCACTGGTCCCATTGATTAGGTAACAGGCTTTCCTTTGGATTGTCTTCCACCTGGATCTTTAACAGTTAGCTACATTAGCCCAATTCTTTAAATATTTCTCTTAGGCATATCTCTTTTGGGTTTCTTAGTGACTCCACTACCATACTTAGTCATTTATTATTGGACCATCATAAGGCACAAACAGCCTCTAGATTTTGAGGTGAAGTACCTCTTACTCTTGTACTCCTTGAGTATTTCTGTTAGTTTATTAACTAAAGTCAAATAGAATCTAATAGTGAATTTTGAACTAACAGGGTGGAATAGCATCTAGTTTCATTATTCATAAAATAAAAATTTAAAATACCACAGAATTTAGCACATGTAACAGTTTTTTGGTTTTTTAAGAGAGAGTGTGTGTGTGTTCTAGCGGTAGGGAGGAGCGGAGGGAGAGGGAGAGAATCTCAAGCAGACTCCATACTGACCACAAAGCCCTACATGGGGCTCTGTCTCGTGACCCTGAGATCATGGACTAAGTTAAAATCAAGAGTAGGAGGCTCAACTGACTGAACCACCCAGGCACCTCTATGACAGTTTTTTTTAGACTGACTTCCAAATAAGACTATATTTCAAGAAACTCAGAATATAAATAAATGACAAAATAAAGGGCTTCTATTAAAAATTATGAAGAGTTCTGGGAAAAAGTGTTAATAAAGAGCTGATGAAAAGAGGTAAAATCTGTTAAAATTTGAATAAAATTTGAGTAAAAAAAACTTCCATTTTTGCACAAACCAATTTTAAATCTAATGAGAAATTTATTAAAAACCATAGCAAAAATGGGAAAACATCATTAGAAAAATAGTCACTTAGCAGCTAATACATCTCTCCCCTCCCTACTCCCTTTCTCTTCTTTCCTCTGTCTCTCTCCTTCCCTCTTCTCTCACTGCCTCTGTCTCTTTCAACAGCTCCAGTTAAAAATATTAGATGTGGTTCTGGACTCAGGGTGGTGCGAAGGATAGATGGATGAGGAGCTGGAGCCTGACTGGTGGCATCTGCAGAATAATGAGATTGGGTCCAATAACCACAGAAATCAACAAATAACAAACCTCTCACTCAGGTGATTTGATCCAACACACAACAAGTCTAAAGCACAGAGGGAAAATTCATGCTAGAGAGAGAGACATTTCTTATCACATTGTACATTTATATATCTAGAACAATCTTCCTGAAACTACCAAAATGTTGGATAAAATATGTATTTGGAACACACATACATACATCTGTAACACTCATTATAAGGTGGCAGGGAGGTAGGGATATGAAGAACAACATAAGAACCAATTAACCAAGAACTCCAGGAAATATACAGTTGTCCAGTCAGTCCTCACTGAGAGTGTTTTTCCAACCTTGAGGAGGCCATTTGTATGAGTACATTTTGTATAGGGGCAGAAAATGGAACAACCGTGGTGACCCCTCACATAAAACCAGGATCCCAAAGAGTAAATTAAAGTCTGATGCTTTAACACAGGTAAGAAAAGAAGCTTGCCTGTCTCAGCCTAGTACTGGTTGGAGGGGAGAAAAAAATGTTCTTATCTAGAAATATTTTTATAATATTCAAAAGTCTTTTTTAATTGGAGTATAACTTATGCAAAGTACACACATCTTAGAGTTCAGATATATAAATGTTTGCGTGTGTTTACACTCAGGTAACCAGCAGAGAGTTAAAACATTACTGATAAAGATTACCTCATGCTCCATCCCAGTGAATACAGCCCCTACCCTTGTAGTGATCATTATTCTGGTCTCTAGCATCACAGATTACTTTTGCCTGTTCTTAAACTTTATATGAATGGGATCTTACACTATATTTTGTCTGTATCTAGCTTCTTAACCTTCACATTATTTTTTTTCTTTGTTCCATTTTCCCTCCTTTTCTGCCATTTTGTTCTAATGAAGTGTTTCTCATTATTTCACTTGTCTCCCATGTTAGCTTTCTTGTTGTCCATTTTATGATCCCTTCAATGGTTAATTTAGAAAAAAATAGAATGGAATCTCTAATTTATCAATTACAAAGTTATTTTAAAAAGAAAACAAGAAGTTTAAAAGATTTCAGAGAGTTTGAGGTGATTTGGTTATTAGACTTGGCATTGGGAACTTTCAAGTTGATAGTTCAACCAAGTATGGTAAAAGTTAAAATGCCTCCCAGAAAGGAACAATATATTTATCAATTCCCCAGCACCTAGCACAGCACTTGGTATAAAAGAAATTATTATTAATTATCTGTCAACCTTTGAATTAAACTGGAATAAACCAGGTCAAAGAAGTAGTCTTAGAGGTTTTAAGAAAACAAGCAAATATCAATTCCCAATACACTTGGATAGAACAAATTCACAGAAGTTAAAAGGTGATAAAACTGATTACTGACAGTACATGTGTAGAGATGAGAAGCAGAAGGTATTTATGTCTCCTAACTAGAGTTTCCTTGCATCTAAGAGTTTCTCCTAAATCTCTTCTTTCTAAAGTTGCCAGAATGATCCAACACACAATTTCAATCATTGCATTCCCTGACTCATTACCTACAAACTTTTCAGCTTATCATTTTGACCCCTGTATCACCATCCAACTTCATCTTCTACTACTTTTTGCTTCACACTTACATTCCAGCAATATCCCATGTTTGAGATTCCCATACACATGCCTACATGTTGTTGTGTGATATTCACTCTTCTCAAGATGCCTTACTTATTCTCATTTCTTCACCATCACTAAGAAAATACTTTTCAGGTCATGTATCACCTCTTCTGAATCATCCTTTCTTTCAACCACCATACTGGGTTAGGTATTTCTGTTAATCATGTATACTTCTTTTTAGTGTTTTACCCAAGAGCACTTATCAGTAAAACTTTCACATGCAAATCTCTTAGTTCCCATGTCCAGAAAACCCAAACTAGGAGAGCTGATGTCTGTAGTCCTAGGAAACAGTGTCCAAATGGATACGGAAGTCATGAATTTTATTTTTTAACATTTATTTATTTGAGAAAGAGAGAGCACAGGGGGAGGAGCAGAGGGAAAGAGAGAATCCTAAAGCAGACTCCCTGCTGAGCAAGGAGCTTGACAAGTGGCTTCATCCCACCACCAATGAGATCATGACCTGAGCTGAAACCAAGAGTTGGAAGCTTAATGGAAAAAAAAAAATTGGAGACTTTGAAGGGCATTGTAAAATCTTTGGTAATCTTTTATAAGATCATAGTTGAAGAGAGAAAATCAGATTTATACAGTTTACAGATACATTTTATAAGGAGTTCTTCAAATGGAAAAGAGCCAAGATGATTAACCTTCATCTCCTGATTCTGTACTCTGCCTTTGAAACTTTCCTTCGTTCATATCTCAAGACATGCCTTCAGTAGGCTCTCCTACTGGACATAGCCTAATTCTCAGAGAGCTAGTCCTACTACAGTTCAGTATCACAATGCTTCGCATACATTCCCAGGCATTGGCAGTTGTCTGTGTGTGTTACAAGTTTCCACTTACTGCAATGAGTGGACAAACTGCCAGTTCTCTTGCTTATTATTCATATTTCTTTACTGATTAATTATTTCCACAGAACATTCATATAGCATTCCTGGCAAGACTCATTTCAGTAAAATGATGAAGAGAACAAGAGTGGATTTAAGGTTTGGCCCCATCCCATATTGCTAGGGGACAGGCAAAACAATCATAAATGCCTCTTGGTCTTATTTTAAGTTTTGTGGAGATTGCATGACATAGTGAAAACAGGATGAGATGTCAAATATTCATTCTGGTCCTAACTTGGTATCTTTTGTTCTTTGCATAATTTTGAGTACTTACTCTTTCCGTAAGTAAAATGGGAGTAATAATACCTACCATGCCTGATTTACTAAAAATATGAAACCAGGAAACTGTAAGTATTATCTAGATGATAAATTTCTATCTAAAAACAAAAAATGATTATCAGTATTATTTTTTTCTAGGTCAAAAAAAGGTATGCCTTTGCTCATGGAAGAACATTTCCTATTAAGATACCTTCATTTCTGAAATTGAAAAGAGAGAGAGAGAGACTTCATTTTTCATGTTCCAAATGTTTGTTACTACCATTTATGAGCTTCCAATATTACTAAATTGATTTTAAAATGGTTACAATGATAAATGGGTCTGGGTAAGTTCTTGAAATGTCAGTTGCCAAATTTCTAGAAGAGCAGAATATTATACTGTGATTTATATCCATGATTCTTACGTAAAAAAAAACAAAACAAAACAAAACAAAAAACAACTGGACCTTTTCTGTTTGTTTTGTTTTAATCCAAGTAAGAACTTCTAATAAATGGGAAGAAGTAATCATGTTTAAAGCAAAAGGAGACTCTGAAAAGGTTATGTACTCTGAATATTGTATAGAGATAAAAATTCCAAGCTCTGTTGGGTAGATATTGTTAAACTTGTAAAAATTAGAGATGGCATTAATGCAAAAGAAAGTGGAATTTATTCAATTCTAATTAGTGATCTTGACCTGACGGACTGTATTTCTGCCAAGGGAGTTTTGCTGCTTATAAAAGAGTTTTATGAGTCCTCTGTCTGAAACTATATAGTTAACCCTTGAACAATGCATGGGTAAGGGGTGCCAAGCTCTTACCTCCCCCTGAAACTTAACTACTTACATAGTCTACTGTTGACCAGTAACCTTACCAACACAGTCAACACATATTTTGTATTTATACATATTATATGCTGCATTCTTATAATAAAGTAGGCTAGAGAAAAAGTGTTATTAAGAAAATTACAAGGAAGAGACAATACATTTACAGTCCTGTCCTGTATTGGAAAAAATCCATGTGTGGGAGGACCTGTGCAGTTCAAACCCATGCTGTTCAAAAATCAATGGTATATTTCTAGAACGAGGAGCTTCTACTGCTTCCTTTAGAAGATTCTGACATGGTTTAAACTAAAATGTTATGAAACAATTATTTGTTTGCTTAAGGGAGCTGATTCTGAAGGTGCCAGGGTAGCTCAGTCAGTTAAGCACCTGCCTTCTGCTCAGATCATGATCCCATAGTCCCAGGATCAAGCCCTGCATTAGGCTCTCTGCTCTGTGGGGAGTCTGCTTCTCCCTCTCAGTCTGCTCCTCTCCCTACTTGTGTGCGCTATTTCTCTCTCTCTCTCTCTCTCTCTCTCTCTCTCTCTCAAATAAATAAATAAATAAATAAATAAATAAATAAATAAATAAAACCTTAAAAAAGGGAGCTAATTCTGGAGATTTTTCTTTCTACTTTAGTGGTAAAAATATTTCTTCTCCAGTGGTCATTTCCTTCATTTCTCAGTAGAAACTATGGAATCACATATTTTTCCCTTATTTCCTTAAAGGCTTCATTTGGGATTTAGTAGTGTTTGTCATAAAATAACTTAAAACAATCAGAGAAAGTTTCAAAATAAATATCAGTGGTGTAATATGCAAGTATTACCATTATCATTACTATACCAATAACATCAATTTATTATTATTATTATTTTATAACAGCAATTTAAACAGAATGCTTCTCAATCCATGCTCCTTCTCTGGTTGATCTAATAATTCACCATCACTGTTTGAACTAATGCACACACACTGCTAATTAATGCTTCAGGAGTAATAAATGTTGCATATTCAAGACTCTTTCTCTCCATCTGGATATCTCTTGGTAACTTAAACCTAAACTAATCAAATTTAATTTATTGAATTTATTATATTTTTTCAAAAGGACATTATTTCTTTGTATTACTGAACTCAGTTCCATGGTACTTCTACCCACTTCTTTTTTTTTTCAAGCTTCATATCTAGAAGTTTTTTAAAACTTGGAATCCCTCACCACATAAATTCTATCATCCATTAAATTTTCTTTATTCCACCTCACAAACATTGCTCCAAATGACCACATTGTTTTTTTAATCCATACCACCATCCTACTTTTTTTCATGTGTTGGATAGTCTTTTATGTGATTACTCCCTCCTTGCCATAATTGGCCTTAGCTATTCATTCTCCAGTCTCATCAGAATGACCTTTGTAAAATACAAATCTAAGTGGTTTAGATTCTTATACAGAATAGAATATTTAGGGACTTTATTGTCAATGGTCGCCAAAGTGGGGCATGTATATTCTGGGGAATGATAAGACAAATTTATTGGGTACCAACAAGAAATGTGAATATATTTATAATTTTTGTGTGTTTTTAACTTTTAAAAATTTATATTTTTGTATATTTATAACATAAAATCTACTAGTCTGCCTACGTATTTCATAAATACATATAAACATGTTGAGCATAGATGTCAAACTTATTAATAGATGTTTACATCAAAATAATTTGTAGATCACTGACTTATAGGAGGAAAACCAAAACTCATTATTAGAGATTATAATGCTCTTGATTTGGCAGCCACTGAAGGTGACAAGAGTCCTTTATTTGAAAGAAACAACTAGGCCTTTCCATTGCCTTCCTCTTTCACTGGTCAGCTCCCACAAGAATTGGGTTGTAGGGTCAGTTAAATTCCATGTGGATCCTTCTGTGATCTGACTGAACTTCCTTGGACATGGCATCCCAAGAGAACCAGGAAGAAGTTATATTGCCTCTTATGACCTAGCCTTGGGAGTCACATGTCATTGCTTCTACCATAGTTACAGACCAGTCCCACATCTCAAAGGAAAGAACTTCAAAGTCAAATTGTAAGAAGAGAGCGTGGCATGGGAGATACTGTTAAAGCCATTTTTGGAAAATACAGTCTCCTATAGCTGTAGTGATGATGTTGGTAGATTCTTGAAGCTCATAAAATAACAATAACAAAACAGGACAGTTGAGTATCATTGGGAGGAAGTGATGAAATAATTAAAATTTAATTTAGAGAGAGACCTAAATATAAAATGACTGGAGATAGTGGGAAAATAGAAATAATAGTTTCTTGAGGCACCTGTGTGGGTCAGTCAGTTAAGCATCTGACTGCTGGTTTCGGCTCAGGTCACGATCTCAGGGTCATGAGATCCAGCAAGCCCCACTTTGTTGGGCTCCACACTCCATGGGGGTCTTCTCAGATTCTCTCTCTCTCTTCTTCTGCCTTTCCCCCCTACACATGCTCTCTCTCTCTTTAAAATGAATAAATCTAAAAAAAAGAATCAATCCCTTTTTCTGTAGACAACAAATAAAATGAAAACCATCCAAGAATTGTGATAATGTTGGTAATACTCCATTAATTTACATACTGCTGTGTCCATTGTTATACATTGCCTTACCTGCATCTCACCTAAAATAAACAACAACAAAAACAACTGAAAAAAGTAAATAAATATGAGAGAAGGAATTTTGTTTATTCAGGTAACATATAAGGTAACTGAAACTCAGATTACTAGTAAGTAAAAAAAGAAAAAAAAACTAGTCTTAAATATCTTTTTCTTTTCAATAAAATGCCTCTGAAACTACTGCCATTGTTTCTAACACTGAGCTCCCTCCCATGTCACAAAATGTTTTCATTATGGCATTATTTAATCTGACCCTTGTTATCATTAATTAAATGCATTCTTTAGCCCAGAGTTGGTCCCTTATCCATCACTTTGAAATTCCACAATGTCAAACACAGTGATTAGTGCATGTATTTATTAAATTGATTTGCCAAGAGCTCGACATTATCAATTGATTTAGTTCAGAAGCTTCAGAGGTAAAATCTGTTTTCTAAAATTTAAGTATCTATTATGTATATGATAATTTGCCAATGTATTAAGTATCATATAATATTTATTTCCTCTGTATTAGTTAAGTACATGTAGGACATCAGAACAAAAATGCCTGGGTTTGTATATAGACTGCTGCTCACGAGTTGTGAGACCTTCAGAGAATTTCTAAACATTTCTGCTTCAGTTTTATCGTGTGTAACGGGGTAGGGTTAATAGTAGAAACTCCTGGCGTATTTTGAAGAATAAATAACTTAATATTTGCAAAGCTATTAGAACATCACGCAGCACATGGTTAATACTATATATTGCTATTATAAAATTCCGATTTCTTCTTGGCATCTTTAGAAAAGGCATGATGCTTTCCGTAAAGATTTCACTTATATTTTTTTCATAGCCATAATGCTTGTAGTTAACTTTCTAAAAATAAGCCTAACTGCTAGGCCTCCTTTTTCTTGATGGATATCTACTTTGTCGCTTCACATTGTGAGGCCTGGAATATGCATGCAATCTCAACAAAATGCTGCTGATTGATGGGGCAGTATTTGTTTTGAGTTGTTGGTTCAAGTACTTTGTGGTTGGAGGACGTGCTGTTCTCTTCATGGTAGAGAATAACAACCTGCGTGGGACAAATAATTACCTACATTTTCCACCTTTTGCTGTTTCTGATTGCTTTCCCTTTTGCAGGAAGAGAAACTTGCAAACTACTCTGGCAATAACAAGGCTTTCTTCCCTTGTTTAATGGAGTGTTAAACAGAGTCTGAGTTGGAGACTTTGGTAAAAGATTAATTCTCCATATAAACCAAAAAATGGGAGGCTGGCTTACTTTTGGGGGGAGGGAAATGATTAACTCATTCATTCAGTCTTTTAACAAGCTTGTTTTCAGTGTCTGCTCTGGACCTCTCTTGGGTATAGGAGTCGAGATGTGCACGTATTATGAAAACCTTCCTTTTAAATAATTTATTTTGGTGAAGGAGATTTATTTTTTATTCTATCATGTACCTTGCCAGATGCAAACAAATATATGACTTCTAGGGTCAGTCAAGCAAAAAACCTCTAGGATTTCAATGTGGCGCAAAAATGAACTAGGGAGTTAAGACCAGGGCAATTATGTGCTCAAGGGTTAATTACCCCACATTTAAATGGGGCTACAGATTTGTGAGCAAAGAGAAATTTGTCAGAGTATCTTAGAACTAAAAAGAAAACCTAAAGAGATTATTGAATCCAACTTGAAGTACTTTACTTAAAAAAAAAATCAGCCCCCTCTCTTTTGCATGCTAAGACCCTCCCCTCCATCCTACCCTCTTCCTCCTTCATGACCTTCCTATAGCCTTTCTCACCTCCCACACTATAGGATTTGCCTAACTCCTAGCGAGCAGACCTGTCAGATTGTCACTAGGGTCCCAACCTAGTGGAACTAGGCATCATCACTGAAATTGGAACATGGCAGAAGAAAAAGCTGGATTTACCAGAGAGAACTATATTTATAGTCCAAAGAAACACTGAAACATTGGGGATGGGAGTGAGGGTGAGGCTCCCAAAGGGCAATGTCTAAAAACAAGAGTTCTTTTTTAAATATTATTTATTTATTTAATTCATGAGAGACCCAGAGAAAAACCCAGAGAGAGGCAGAGACATAGGCAGAGAGAAAAGCAGGCGCCATGCTGGGAGTCCGATGTGGGACTTTATCCTGGGACTCCAGGATCACCCTGAGTCAAGCCTCACACACTGAGCCACCCAGGCATCCCTAAAAACAAGAGTTCTAAACTACTTTCGAAAGACAATGTGTCCAGGAAAATGCAAGGATTTTGATTTGCTGTGTGAAAGAAAACTTGGGACACAGCAGGACTGTTCAGGGCAACAGGGGAGTGGCTGGATGCTTCTGTGATCCATCCATGCAATGTAAAATCATGCAGCCTTAAACAATGAGATGGATTTATATACAGTGACATGGAAAAATAGCCAACACATATATTAAATGAATAAAACAAATTTTAAAATTTCTTATTTTGATTTCCTTTTGTGTCTATTTATATATTTTTCATATATGTGAATAGAGTGCAAATGAGAACATCTTGAATAAAATAGTGACCGCAAAGAAGGTAAGAAGTTCAATGGGTGGTACTTCCACTTTTCACTTTATCACTTTTCAAACTGTTTTTTTTTTTTAAGGATTTTATTTATTTATTCATGAGATACACACAGAGAGTGAGGCAGAGACACAGGCAGAGGGAGAAGCAGGCTCCATGCAGGGACCCTGACATGGGACTCGATTCCAGGGACCCAGGATCAGGCCCTGGGCTGAAGGTGGCGCTAAACCGCTGAGCCACCCAGGCTGCCCATCAAACTGTTTTAAAATGTATAATAAGTACTCTTCTTTAAAATTAAAATGTCCATAGGGTGTCTGGCTCAGTGGTTGAGCATCTGCCTCTAGCTCAGGTTCTGATCCCAGGGTCCTCGGTTGAGTCCCATATGGGGCTCCCCACAGGGAGCCTCTTTCTCTCTCTGCCTGTGTCTCTGTGTCTCTGTGTCTCATGAATAAATAAAATCTTTAAAAAATTAAAATGACAATGACTGCTTTGATCTGTTCGCTGTATTACGAATTTCCTTTTTCTTTACATTATTAGCCTCAGAGCCAGGAAGGGCCAAGCTACTCAAATGGCTGCACAGAAGTTCTGGTAGTGATATTCTTGCAGCCGCAGAGTAACATCTGAAGATAAGGGTGGTTTAGAGTGAACTGCAGGAACATTGAGATTTCCAGCTTTCTGAATTACTTTTCAAATAAAATTCTAATTTTAGCTCTGCCACCAATATTTGAGCCAAAGATTTGCCTTTTGTGCATAGCTTCCTAGAGATTATCGCCATCAGGAAAATAATGGACCCAATCTTCTTTGTAAGGTAAACTTTAGAAAATTAAGGCAGTCCTTTTCATAGGTCACCAAATCTCACCCCCCATGAGGTCACTGTTTTGGCAAGTGACTAGATATGATCTAGGTGGATAAACTCAGAAAAATACTATAACCATGACTGGTATGCTGTAAATGTTCAAAAATGTTAATTTTATGTTGTTGTTGTTGTTGTTATGATTATACAGATGGGAAAACTGAGCTCACCATGAGTTAGTAACAGAGATGTTAAAATCACCACCATATTCTGACTCTCTATTTCTAATATTTCAAGGTGCATATGTATTTGAAGGAGTCCCTGAAAAGTTGCTAGGCAGTCATTATTCTATTCTACGTCATATTCTTTGGGAAACAGTAGTAAAGATGCTGCTTTTAGGCAAAAATACTATATCCTAGAGATCATTTCTTGAATGGAATTTACAATGAAATGGCTCAGATAGGTTCAAGTCTTTGCTTATCCTGGCTTGTCATGGGTATTCATGAATAAAGGCAAATTGGGATATGTGGATCTTTTTTTTTTAATTTTTATTTATTTATTCATGATAGTCACAGAGAGAGAGAGAGAGGCAGAGACACAGGCAGAGGGAGAAGCAGGCTCCATGCACCGGGAGCCCGACGTGGGATTCGATCCCGGGTCTCCAGGATCGCGCCCTGGGCCAAAGGCAGGCGCCAAACCGCTGCGCCACCCAGGGATCCCTGGGGATATGTGGATCTTAATGGGGAAAGATCATGTAAGAAACAGGCAATGAAATGCTGCAAAATAGTATTACGTGCTATTATAAAATGGTATTTGGCAATACTTTCAAGTGTTTGAAGGCAGGAGGGGCTTTTTTAATAAAAATATTATTCAAATTCTGGAAAAATTTGTACTTTTAGCCTGAATTGTTTTTTAAAACGTACAATTAAACATACTGCTGTGTGCTCAGCAATGCTATAAGTAATTTTTATTTAGTTAATTAGAGTAACATCTGAGAACATTTAAAAATTAATACACAAAAGCATGCAGAGTTTTAATATATTTTTTTGAATATAGAAAACTCTTGGCAAGTGCTTTGAACCTTTTGCCATGGTAAGTTTGGAGTCATTGGTGCAGTAGTAGGAATCCAGGACTTGGAGTGAAAAAATGTATTTGTATATCTAGATTAACCAGTGAGTGCATTCTCATTCTCTTTAGAATAGGGATGTGTGTTTGGCAAATTGACATGGTGTCAAAATTTTGCATAATTACAAAGTCAGCAAGGAGAATGTGATATTCAAGGAAGCTATCGATAACACTGACACCGAGTAAGGAAATATTTGTCATGGCTCTATTTCCTGTGAATCTGATCCATTCTTAGTCTTGGCCTCTCTTTTTTTCTAATTATGATAGAACAGAGACTTCTACTATGATAGGTGCCCCCTCTCACCAAGAATTTGAAGATAAGAAAACCAAAGCAGTTCTGTAGCTTAAACTCATTCAGCATTTATTGGATGAGGACAGAATGTCTCCTAGGCTTAATCAGTATTGTAAAAAGTTCTGAAGAAATAATACATTAACTTATGACCCAGGAGTAACACAACAAAGAAGTATTTAGAGAAGCAAATTTTATGACACTGTGACAGCAGTCATGTAGCAAAGAGAAAGAGCAAGAGGGCAAAAGAAATTGAATCAAGCCTGGCTAAGGTGTGTGTGTGTGTGTGTGTGTGTGTGTGTGTGCACGCACAAGCACATGCTCACATGCACATCCGGGAGAGTAGGTACAGAGTTTGGACACAGTTATTCACCTCCCTTCCTACAGGGAAAACAGATGCTCTGAATATATTATAATTAATTCAGCATTATCTATAAACTAGTCTTGAATCTAAATATAAGCTAGCTACTTAAAATGCTTTACCACAGATCATATAACTCAACAAATTATCCTATTGACCAACCTTGTGAATTTAGTTAATTAAAGTCTGTCACCAAGAGTTTGATGATCTACTAATTATAAAGTCCAATGTAATAAATAATGCATTTATTAGTCATCTCAGAGAATGTCTTTTAAATATGTATACCCATGTCATCAATCAATGTTTTGACTCTTGCAGCTTCTACAAGACAAACTACAAAGGCCTTATGATTTTTCAAGAGTCAAAAATAGGCCTCATGTACTTTTTGGTGAGTTTATTTTTAAAAAATATTTTATCTATTTATTTGAGAGAGTGAAAGAGAGAGCATGAGTGGGGTGAGGGGCAGAGGGAGAAGCAGACTCCTCGATGAGCAGGGAGCCTGATACAGGGTTCATTCCCAGGACCTGGGGTCAGGACCTGAGCCAAAGGCATATGCTTAACTGGCTGAGTCACTCAGGCACCCCTTTTATAGTGAATTTAAAGAAATGTTTATAAAATATCAATGCAGAATTTATGATTGCTGTGCAAATAGATGTGGATTTAAAATCTCCCTGGATTCAGTTATGGAAAGAATGGACCAGATGATCTGATGAGTCTTCCCTATTTTTAATTCTAATTAATTTAGCATATTTCTCTTTTTTTCTTTTAATGGGTGTTTTCCCCCCTCTAGGACATACCACTGGAAATTTATATAGAAAAGAATCCTATTATAATTGAGAACAATTCTCTACTGCCCAACTTTCTACTGAAGAGAAGAAACATTTGCTACATTTGGTTTATAACATAAATTTATTCTCCAGACCTATCGATGAAGCCTGTGCTTTCATTCAGTGCTTCTGACATGAATTTAAACAGATTTCAAATGTATTTCTTTGTCTCACATCTTCAGGTGCTGATTATAATACATATTTGGATGTAAAATAAAATTGGATGGATTTCAGCTAAGGCAGTTACTTTATAGCACAGATACAAAGTTCTCTTGGCACTGGATGAAGCATACTTAATAAAAATCTTTACAGTGATTGCTACTCTGTTTGGCAGAAAAGCTGCAGACTCTTGAGAAAGGGGCCCTGCACATCTCTAAAGGATAAGAACTAATGCTAGAAGAGCATTTAGCTCTAGTCTTTGTCATCTGTAAAACTCAGCTTTCCAGAAAGGCAGTGGAAGTTTGATATATCTAGATGGAGTACGGATAATGATCAAACATAATGCTCTAGACTACAAAGCAGCAAGTGCATAGAGGATAATCACTGTGCTATGAAGCGGTCTGGAAATGCTGTCGTGTGAGAGAGAAATTAAGAAAGTGAGGCCTTGAAAGTAAATTTTGACCTCTGTCCCTTTTGCTGGACTCATTCTTAGCATTTTAATTTAGGTCTACATCACGCCTTGCCTAAAACTTTGTAATACCCTTGTGATTTGTCCCCCCTCCCTCCAACTAACACAGCTCCAATCTATTACACCACCTTTGCCACCAGAATTCTCTTTCTAAGTTGGAAATCTGTTAAAATTACTTCCCACCTAGTAACCCTGGTGTGGCAATATACTGACTCTTGGTGAAAGTTCCATTTTCTTAACATGATCACAGACCTTCCATAATTTGCTCCCAACTGTATCACTAGTGTATTTTTCTCTATTTATCGTACAGTACAGTAATAATTCACTGCGAGTCCTTTATTGACATGCAGCAAATGCATGTCTCTGGTACGTCTATGAAAATAATAAAATACAGAAATAATGAAGGAAATATGAAGAAAACTTTCATATATCCTACTTTTCTTCTTCCGACTTCAATGCTATTGGTCAATTGATCCTTTTTTTCTCTTCTATTTCCTTTCTTTTTCTCCTCCTCTCCCTCTTTCTTTTTCTATCTTATCCTTATACACACACATTATTTTTTATAACAAAATCTAGAGTATCTTTCTACTCTGTAGGAAAAAAAATGGTATCCTTAGAATAATTTAACACTGAACATTACTGCCTCATTTTTAAATTATTTTTTCTAATTTTACCTATACATTTGAAATATAAACTAGTCAATGTTATTATTCTTCAATCAATGGTTTATTATCACAACCAAAAGGCACTAATGATCATTTTGGCTTATCATTTTTTTCATGTGTTTTAATACATCCCTCTCAAGAGGTACCTGGGTAGATCAGTCAGTTGAGCATCCAACTCTTGATTTTGGCTCAGGTTGTGATCTCAAGGTAACGGGATCAAGCCCCACATCAGGCTTCACACTGAGTGGGGAGTCTACTTGAGATTCTTTCCCTCTGCCTCTCCCCCTACTTGTGCACGCTCTCTCCTGCTCTCTCAAAATAAACTAGCAAATAAAACATCTCAGTTCACTATTTTTTAGGAATTACCTAACAATAATAATCATTCTTATATTTTTGTATGTTTAAAGATATCTATTTTGGAGGCCTAATTCTTGACTGATGATTTTACGTGAACAAAATGAAAAGATTTACAATAGTTTCCTCACAAGAAGTTACAAATCTTACCTCAGTTGCTTTTTAGGCCTGAATAATTTGAAAGAATATATAATTCTACATTTGCAGTGATTTTCTTCAATGGCACTGAGACAACATTTCTGGAATTAATCAAACTTTACCATGATTTATTATCATCTTTTTTTTTTCCCCCACACATTTCTCAACTTCTGTTTGCCAGAATCAAAGCTGGTAATTTTATGTGTACATGCATGAGTAGGAACGGGTGGTAACTGCCCTTTCCTGTTGTCTTAGTTCATTTGGGCTGCTATAACAAGATACCACAGTTTTATAAACAGCAAAAACTTATTTTTTCCCAGTTCTGGAAACTGGGAAGTTCAAGTAAAAGTCTCTGGCAAAGTCAGTGTCTGGTAAGGACTTGTGTCCTGGTTCATAGACAACTATCTTCCCACTGTGTCCTTACATGATGAAAGGAATGATGGAATTCTCTGGGGTCTCTTTTATAAGAGCACCAATCCCACTTATGAGGGCTCCACCCTCATGCCTTAATCACCTCCCAAAGACCCCTCCCTCCAAATACTATGACACTGGAGATTAGGTTACAACATACAAAGCTTTAGGACACAAACCTTCTGTCTATGACAGCTATATTGTCACTTTCTCTGCTTTCAAGTTTATAATGGTTCTTAAAGATTACAAGGTTATACAGGTTATGACACCTTTAAAAAATAGCTATCCTCTCCTTTTCAATGATCTTTAAATACTTGTATAAATTATAGTTGTATACTGTGTAAAAGTTTGAAAGAGCTTTCTTATAAAGCAAGTTGTCACTTTTATTGTTGCTGTCTTTATGTATTTCTAACTTAATCGTATTGTGGTCACAGAATGTGGTCTGCAGAACCATAGACCACTGACATTTGGGGAGACTAGTCTTTATGGCCTGGTTACATGGCCTATTTTCCTAAGGTTTTCTTATATGCTTTGATTTTGTGTTTTCTAATTATAGGATTCAGGGTTCTAAATGTGCCCATTAAAAGAAGTTAAGTGTACTGTCCAAAATTTACATATCCTTACTTACATTTTTTTTGTTTAGTGTAACCACTACTGAAATATTACACTAAAATCTCTTACTAAAAGCAACTGCTGAATTTCGTAGTAAAAGAAGTGATATTGTCTACTCCTTTTTGACTTGTAGATTTTTATTTTGTATAATTTGACACTTTGTTATTATGTGCACGTAAGTTTAAAATTGATATGTGATTGGGCGTCTGGATGGCTGAGTCGGTTAAGCATCTCACTCTTGATTTTGGCTCAGGTCAAGATATCAGGGTCCTGGAATCTAGTCCCATGTTGATCTCCATGCTCATCAGGGAATCTGCTTATCCCCTTTTCTCTGTCCTTCCTCCTGATCTCTCTTCCTCAAATAATTAAATAAATAAATCTTTAAAAAATTGCTATGTGCTTTTGGTCAGTTGAGTCATTTATCCTTATCACTAGTAATGATTTGAACCTGCACATCTATTTTGTCTGATTTTAATATACCTGTTTTGGTTCCACTCCCCTGCAGGGACCTTGTTATATTTGGTTCTATTGCCTATGGTGTCCCACTTGGAAGGTTACAGATTAGCAGCTTGAGGTACTCTTCTTTGGAGCCATGAATGTGGAGACAATTTGTAGCTGCTGATTCAGCTGAGTCACTCATAGATGCCCAGGATTAGGGCCCAATTTTAGTGAGGAACTAGATCAAGTTGCTGAACGAATTTCTCTGTCCAGATTGCTATCTGGATCCATCATTGTATTAGACATGGCAACACACCCACCCTCATGGACTGAGCACACATTATGAGAATCAATATTTCTAATGCAGATCTCACTGCCTGTCCTACGTGAACTCTTCACTTGATCTGTGGTAAGAGAGACAAGAAGTGACCCTTGCCTGCTCCCAAAGGACTGACTACATTATATTACTGATACTCTCTCAGAGCAGTAGGTAGTACCTCATGGCTATTGATACTTCTTGCTGTTTTGGTTTGATCAGCTGATTCGATTAATGACCTCTGAAACTAATCTTTGTCATGTTTTTAGATATGTGGTTCTTTTGCAATCTGGCTATGTGTTCCTTTTATTGCAAAACCCACTCAAAAATCGACCTATACCAAAGGGAGTTGATATACCTTCCATTCTGCCTACTATCTACTCACAACCACCTGGTATTAATGAGCATTGGAATAGCTTCCTCAAGTGTGGGCTAAAAAACATTTCTGACGCTATCTTTCTCAACTTCTCACAGTTTGGTCACTAAATATGGCTATTTCCCAGAAAGGGATAATCTCTTGCTTACTTATTTTATTTTGAAAATTCTAGACCCTAACTGATAGATTCTTGAGCATGGTGCTTTTTTCAGTCCCCCAGGCTGGACTGTCTGGTACTACCTTCAAGTGTTTACCCAGCTGAATGGGGGCCTAATAATTCAAACCTAATTGTGGTTCAACCACTTATATCCTTTTGTTGGATTGACGTGGGCCTAAATCATAAAGATAATTACTATTTTGTTGCATAAGCTGCTCACTAAATACCCCTAAGTAACATATAAGGGCCTTTAATAAAAATGCCTTTGTCCCTCTTGCACTTGTTCTAAGAGTCTCATGCTCTATCAACATAGCTAGGCAGGCAGTTACACACTTGACCTTTTTAGATGCCAGGTCTTAGTGTAAGCAGGGAATTGTTGAAAAAAAAAGTAGCTATAGATACATCAATGGGACACACCAATTTTCTGACAATAGAGGTAGAATAATAACCCAAGCACCTATGGAAGGAACAATGGAAACCCTCAGGGGTACACCAGAAAAAGGTACATTAATGATCTTTTATTTTTAAGATCTAACACTAGAGTCTTCCTCATGAAGAAAAATGTCCTTATATGGCTCTTCTAAATTTAAATTCAACTGGAAGTGCTGGTAAGAAAATTGTTACTGACTTTAGCTGAAGTGATTGATGATATCTCTGGTGGTCCATTATTCTGCTTCTTACAGTGAGCGAAGGAAGTCGGACACATGCAGGATGCGCTGTGTGAATTCATTTATATGAAGTTCAAGGACAAGCAAATCTAATCTATAATTCTAGAAGCCATAATAATAGTTACTCCAGGAATAGGGGCTATATTAACTGAAAAAGGGGCATAATATTATTTTCTGGGATGATGGAAATGTTCTGTATCTTTATCTCTGTTGTGGTCAAATGCAAAATTCAAATATCTGTATACTTTAAGTTTGTGAACTTAAATATATGTAAGTTACAATCAATTAAAAATATTTTTAAAGGATCTCTAAGGGGAGAGCACTATTTTTTTTTTTTTTGCCAAGTGCCAGAAGTGAGAATCAAGTTCTTATTTTTGTCTTTGTGATGTGTTTGTCATTCACTCTTACTCTGTAGAGTCCATTGAGGTCCCAGTTTTAATTGGCAATTCTCAACTTGGGAGTTTCTCAAACTTCATCTTCTGCTCCTGCCCATATCACACGTAGTCATCACACTGCTTTCTTCAAGGTGAGCTGACATCCTCAGAGTGAAGACTGGCTGTGCACCCTTAGGTTTCCCAGGATTACCATTCTGTTTATTCCACTCACCATATCCCTATTTTCATGTCACCTTACAAGAAGTCCTACAAAATGTGTCTGTACGTGTGTGAGTGCATATGCATTATTATAGCTTTAATCATGAGGGTCACTCTGGCTATCTTCCAGACTGCAGGAATGGAGTGACTCAGCTTTAATTTTCCTATGCACTTTAGACATTTGTTTGGAGGCTTATTTTGACTGGGAGGTTTGTATCTGTGGTTTATTTTTCTCTTGATCTCTGTAGTTACTGTATTTAGGATAGCTATTTTGCAGGAGCATTTCTGTATCCTCATCCCTCAATCCAGAACCAGATCAAATACTTACAACTGGGTGCTATTCTCCTGTGATAAAACTACAGAAAGACTTGTTTATTCACTGAATTCCTCCTGGCCTGACCAAGGTACTGTGTATGTGGCTTTGTGCCCTTTCTCTCACCATCTCAGATACACAATTCCACTTAAAAAGTAATCACAACAAGGAGTCACAGATTTTTAGCCTTCTCTCACAGGTTGGAACATCCCATCTGGTTTCTGATTTAATATAATGAACGTGGCTTCTATAATCTACCATACATACATACCCGGTAGTATAGAAACTGATTGCTTCAGTCTGCTTCATGTATCATTGATTAAGCCAACAATTGCCTCTACAAATTTTTGTTCTGGTTAAACATGAACGTGTTTCTGTCTGAAATTTTATTTTCAAAAATCTGTTTTATCGTTCATTGCAATATTTAGAGAGCAAGGCACAGCAAAAAGCACAATCTGACAATGTGCTACCTGAATTAAAATATCTGCCTCTGGATTTTTGTAACTGTTGATTCCTTTAACAAAATTCACAATAAACCATCACTTATTCTTCAATACCAAGAAATGAAACCTGTTTTATAAAGCATTTCTTGTCTTATTTTGCTAGGAAGAATGAATAAACCTTTGCCTTAAGTCCTTACTGCATTTTACATATGTCTTGTCTAGGGCTGTCATACAATATTGCATTGTTTTCTCGTATCTTCTCTCTATGAATTTCTGAGCTCCTTGAGAGCAGGTATCTTGTTCAAATATAAATCATCAGTACATAGCAACGTGCCTGCTGAGTTAAGTACAATGAATTAATAGAATTAGTTAAATAATTAATTAAACACCTCAAATTAATTTCCAGGGATTTATAGTCTGACTTCACACAAGTCCTACCGCTTTTATCCCCTTATTTTTTATACATCAGCTAAGCATATTGCCTCATGTTTCCCAAACATGCTGTAACATGCTTATTCTTATCTTTGGGCTTTTCTATTACTTGGAATGTTATCTACCTGCTTCGAAAATTGGCAGTGTATGTGTGGTATATTTAGCAACTCTCTATTTACAGCAGTGTTTTTAAATCATGAAATACAATGACCAATGTACGTGTTTTTAAAAAACATATAAATGAAAAGCCTCAGAAAAATTGCAGGGGCATTAGGGGAAGGGAGTTAAACTTAGGTGACATTAAACACAAGTTCAGGTTTCATTCTGATTGCATTGGCCTGAATATCACTGAACTGTCCAATATATGCCAGCATTTTAATGGGCAACAGAGAAATATGATGTCTTATGTGTATCATGCTGAAGTTTGCTTTCCAGAGGTTTCAGTGCTAAGGAGTTTATTTGGACTTTGTTGTTGTTGTAAAACCACACAAATGTTATGCTGATGTTAAAGCCTACAATTTGACTAAAATGTGCATTTTAAAAGCCATGTATATGTTCCACTCAAACATATTAAAAAAGTAGCACCAGGGCAACTTTGCATGTGTTTAGAGAGGAAACAATTGTAGCGTTTGGAATCATCCCATGCAGTTTTCAATTCACATCTTAAGAGTGTAGCAGGATACAACCAAAAATGGAACTTTGAAAGCTGGATTTGTTAATTAACATGTGTTTTTCTTAAGGACAGAGTTCAGATAAAGGAGGAATGGTCTCCTTTTCCTTTAGATGTATCACATAGGAAATTCAAACTGATTGATCAAATTTATTTCTCATATTGATTTTATAAGCTAAATTTATGAAAACCACAGAAGAAATGAGATCATTTCTTTTCATTTATTTTAAGCCTGGCTAGTAGGACATCTCTTAAAAGATAGAAAAATAGGTAAATAAGATATGTAGTTAATGACTGTTAATTATAGATGCTTAATAAATATTTGTTAATTCATTATTCACTAAACTGATCAAAAAAGTATCTTTGTGTAAAAATAGCATAGTAGTTTAAACCTACAATTTTGGGGTATGTATGCCTGTATTTAAACCTTGTCTTTACCAGGCAAGTCAAATTATTTAAGTATTCTCTGCCTCTGAAACTTCTTGCATAAAATCAATATCTCATGGTATTTTTATTTATTTTTTATTTTTTAATTTTTTATTTATTTATGATAGTCACACACACACACAGAGAGAGAGAGAGAGAGAGAGAGAGAGAGAGGGAGAGAGAGGCAGAGACACAGGCAGAGGGAGATGCAGGCTCCATGCACCGGGAGCCCGACGTGGGATTCGATCCCGGGTCTCCAGGATCACGCCCCGGGCCAAAGGCAGGCGCCAAACCGCTGCGCCACCCAGGGATCCCTCTCATGGTATTTTTAAATGAATGTAGTATCAAATATATATACTAATTGTTTTCTCATACATATTCTCTAATGATACTATGAATGTACATAAAATACACATATAAGGAGTTTTTACAAAATAAAATTTATATAAATATATATGAATTTATATACAATTAAACATAAAATGTTATATATATTCTATGTTATATATTTATATATAATGCATATTCTCTCTATATATATTTATATATATAAAGCATATTCTATGCTTTCAGCCAAGGCCACCATCTCTTTGTGCTGATTTCACATCTATGGTTGTCTACCACAGTTCATGGTCTACTCTTTCCCACATCATCAGTTTATCCTTCTTTTTTTTTTTTTGTTCTTTTTTTACAAAATTTATTTATTTATTTTAGAGAAAGAGAAGAGTGAATTGGAGGAGGGGCTGAGGGAGAGGGAGAGGGTCTCAAACAGGTTCCGCACTGAGCACTTAGATAAATCAGGGCTCATCCCACGACCCTGAGATCACCACCTGAACCACAACCAAGAGTCAGATGCTTAACTTACTGAGCTATAAACACCCGATCAGTTTTTCCTTCTCTCCTGGATTTTCCTGTCAACATTCAAACTGGCTGAGATTTTGTCCACCTTAACAAATCTTTCTTGACCCAGCACTGCGGACTAGGGTTTTTGTTTGTTTGTTTGTTTGTTTGTTTTAATTCAGTTTTTCCCTCAATAAATGATGCTAGGCTAGTTGGGTATCTATTTTGAAGTAATTTTGATCTGTATCTCATACTTTAAATTTACCAGTTCCAAATGGATCGTAGACATAAATGTGAAAGATAAAACAATACATATAATAGGGGAAAACAGGAGATTATCTTCTTTATTTGGGGATGAAAATCTTTTAAATAGAATGCACTAGGGCTCTAATCATAAAAAGGATACATTTAAAAAATTGGACTTTGCTGAAATTTAAGGCTTCTGCTCATGAAAATATATTACTGGAGTGAAAAGGAAAGCCAGGGAATTGGATAAGATATTTGAAACTCATAACAAAGTTTACATTCAGAATATATTAAAAACTCCTGTAATTTAGTAAGAAAAAGACAAGACAGCTTGATACAAATACTGGGCAAGCACTTTAGAGAATGATATACAAATAGCCAGTAAAGTACTCGACTTAAATAGTAATCAGATAAATGTAAATTAGAATAAAAATAAACTACTACTTTACACAGACCAAAATGGCTAAAAATAAGACGATAATACCAACTGTGGACAAGGGAGTATATGATGACAACTACTTTTACAACTCTTTGGTAGTATCAACTAATGCTGAACTTCATATATACCGAATGACTAATGACGGAAACATATTATCTGACTGACATGTATTTTATCTGTTTTATCTGTTATGTTTGCTGCTGAAATCTAAGTGCCTAGAGCTCATTATAAATTAATAAACAACTTTCAATTCCTTTAGTAACATTGTAGGCAGGTTTCTGAATGGAAGTGTCTTATTTGGTACATATTGCCTTTTGCCTTTATCATTAATAATTTTTTGTGATTGGTCGGGACAAAGAGGTTAAGTCTATCTAAAATATGATAAAGTTATAACAGTATAAAAATTACCATAAATACGTTTTAATTTTGATTTACATAACTTTTTAGTCTCTCAAAATAAAAATAGTAAAATAGCATTTTAAATTTCAAGTCTTTAACTCTGGGTTGTAATTTTATTTTTATGGCACCTCAGCAATGTGGAAAGTGACAACTTTTTATTATCATTTAATCCAACTGTGACCTAAGTAATTGATTCTGGAGAAATTTAAAACAGAGTAGGTTAAAGTTATTATAGAGACGGTACTAGGTGGAATAATTGATTAATTCTGTAGGCTCAGAGAAAAGATGCTAACCAGTAAGAAGAAGAGATTTAAATCAGAAATTAGAAAGTCCTAAAGCAATTAAGCCCTAAAATACATTTTTGTTATGCGTATGAAAACTTCCCTGAGAGTTTTTAAGAAAACAGAAAATAACAAATATTTGTAGAAGAGTAGCCATACAGATGGCTTAAAATTTAAGCCACCTTCCTTAGTTTGGGGTTAGAAAATGTAATTTGGGAGTTTCCGTAGTTTAGAATTCTATGATTTTGTATCTGGCACAGCACCTGTTCCTTAATACAAGTTGAATGAGAAATTTGTCTAAACAATTTTCATAATCTAGCACAAATCATGAACACTTTTTTAGCTTTTGGAATTAGCCAAATGCAAGTGTGTTTAGTATTAGCTTAATTATGAATTTAATTTTTGACATATAATTCTAGGTATTTTAAGATGTGGCCACATTCCATAATTTAGTAGCTTTAATTTTCATGAAACATTTCCAGCCTTCCAGAGTAGAGATAATTAATAGACAAATATACTTATTATTTAGAGACATTATGAGGTCATTTATACATCCTTAAGCCTTAATTTCTGGATCCAGATAATACTGAAAATGGCAATGACTATCTCATAGTGTAGATCATATTTGTATAGATCTAGAGCTCATCCTGGTAATAGTAGCAGAAAATAAGTGTACATATTTAAATAACAATTTATGTCTATAAATATTATTATTGTTGCAAGTATTAATAGTCAGTATTTTAAATACTTTCTTAATGACCAGGGAAACACCTCATTGGGCATATAACCAGTCCTGTTTATAAAGAAAAACTTATATGATCGAAAGAAGAAATGAAAATACCATATTCCAGTAGGTTTATACTGATTACCATAAGCACACCAAGAATACATTATTTAAAAGTGTTCTCTCTCTCCCAGGAGGCATTTTGGTTCTGCCATACAGAGATTTTAATATAGTTACCTAAAATTTGTTGCTAACGTAATATACTGAAATAATTATAAATTAAACTGAGACTACACATTATTAAAATGCCCCATTACCCAAGGCAACCTACAGATTTAATGCAATTTTTATCAAAATACCAACAGTATTTTTCACAGAATTAGAACAAATAATTCCAACATTTTTATGAATCACAAAAGATTCTGAATAGCCAAAGCAATTTTGAGAAAGAAAAAGAAAGCTGTAGGTATCACAGTCCCAGAATTCAAGATACACTACAAAGCTAAGGTAATTGCAACAGCATGGTACTGGCATTAAAATAGACACATAGATCAATGGAGCAGAATAGAGCCTAGAAATATACCCACACATATACGGTGATAGAGGAGGCAAGAACATATAATCTGGAAAAATGGTTTCTTCAACAAATGGTGCTGGGAAAATATGCAAAAGATATTGGACCACTTTCTCAAACCACACACACAAATTACCTCAAAATGGATTAAAGACCTAAATGGAAGACTCCTAGAAGAAAACACAGGAAGTAATTTCTTTGACCTCTGCCATAGAAACTTTTTTCTAGGTATGTCTCCTGAGGCAAGGGAAACAAAAGCAAAATTAAACTTTCGGTACCATAGCAAAATAAAAAAAGCTTTTGCATAATGAAGGAAAACCACCAGTAAAATGACAAAGCAACCTACTGAATGGCAGAAGATATTTACAAATTAGACATCTGATAAGGGGTTAACATCCAAAATATATAAAGAATTTATACAAGTAAACACCAAACCCCCAAATAATCCAGTTAAAAATAGGCAGAAGACATAAACAGAAATTTCTCCAAAGAAATCACACAAATAGCCAATAGATTCATGAAAAGATGCCCAACATCACTAATTATCAGAGAACTGCAAATCAAAACCACAATGAGCTATTACCTCACACCTGTCAGAATGGTTAAATTCCAAAACACAACAATTAAGTGTAGGCGAGGATGTGGGGGGGGGGGGGAAGAACCCTTGTGCACTGTTAGTGGAAATGCAAACTGGCACAGCCGCCGTAGAAAACACTATGAAGTTTCCTCAAAAAATTAAAAACAGAAATACCAGATAGTCTAGTAATTCCACTACTAGGTATTTACCCAAAGAAAACAAACACAGTAATTTAAAAAGAAACATGCACCCCTCTGTATTGCAGCATTATTTGCAACAGCCAAGCTATGGAAGCAGCCCAAGTGTTCATTGATAAATAAATGTATAAAGAAAAAATATATATGTATATGATGGAATATACATATTCATTCATATACAATATTCATCTGGAGCTATTGTAACAAATGCTGTTATCTTCTACTTTAAAGATGTCAGAAATATTAACATACAAATTATAGAGTTGATTACTTAGGAGTTGCCTCCCAATAGCAAGAAATTTTCCCTGAAGAATCACTCTAAGGGAAGATGTTTAATATATTTGCATCTTTGTTTTAACAGATGTAACTACTTCACAGACAGGCTGGCTATCAAAGAAGTTTTAGCCTCAAAAATACTTCCCTTGAATATCAATCAGTAATAAAATGATCTAATATTGGAAATTGCAATGTCATTCCATTAGAAAATGGATTTAATTTATACACATTTGTTTTGCATACTTTAGAACATTTTTTACAATAGCAGACTACTACTGAAATGTTAAATCTAAGAGACATTAAAGAAGAGAAATCTATCAGCAGAGGTGAATGTAAAGAAATCATTTCAAAAAAAAGTTAATTTGAGCTCAACAGCTGTAGAGGGCAATTTCACTCTTACATGGGCTCAAGTGTGCAGATCCAGGAAAGAGCAATTGAGACCTCTTTTAAATTCAATGTAGCCCCTGGCTCTAAAGCTCATTTGGCTCCAGGGATGATCCAGATGTTCAAGTTCCTTTTAGGTCAAGACTGAATGAAATCTAAGAATGAAATTAAAAAATGCCCCAACTATAAGAGGTCATGAAGACTAGCTTGTTGATCACTTTCTTTTTATAGATATGGAAACTGAGTTCTGGAAAGGGTAAGTGACTCGTGGAAAAAATGAAATTATTTTCCTGTATAAATCAAGATGGACCCTCTAACATCACTGCCTCTGAAACTTACCTTACTAATTACCTTCTCTTAGTCACCCAAATTTACTAAGAATAACTTGTGATTTGTATGAAGCACATTTTTTCTAGGATGGACCACTCATTTTTGATACATAGCTACATCATTTATCCTTTCAGCCAAATATATGCTGAGCAACTTCTATGTGCAAAGTACAGCTGGGCATGATGAATTATAGAGAGATGATTAAAACATGTTCAGCCCCTTTACTATCATCAAAAGCTCACCATCTAGTAAGGAGTGATAAGAAATAGATATAAATATCTGATGTGATATTTATTCTAATACAAAAAAGTATCATACTTTTTGAAGGATGTAATTTATAGGTAATCAGGAAAGACTATATCTCATGGAGTATATGGAGGTTTGAAGATCAAAGCTGAAAAGATTAAATCCTGGTTGGGATTCAAAGTGTTTCCCTGGGAAGGAGTGGAAACAGTATAAGTTGCCAAGGCAAGCTGGCAGCTAAAAGATGGAGCCAAAGTGATTATAGGAAGCAGATACCAGAGCTTAACTGAGAAGGAAAGTTGATAAAGTACTTAGCCAAGAGAAGGAAAAGGAAAAGACTCAGTTCACCACAGCTACAACCCAGGAATGTTACTACTGAAATAGTGACAGAATAAAAGAACTTCTTGGTCCAAACCATGTTTATTTGAAAATAAGTGGCAGGCTCTCCACCCTATTCTGGGTATATATGTTTGAAGTGGGGAGGCAGTGGTTATTAAATAAGTGTATACTTCTATTTTCCATCACACAACACTCACACTGTACCATGCCTATCAAATTTAAGAATTTTTTCTAATGAAGTTTTCAAACTGTTTGAGAACAAATCATTGTATTATGATCCTAAAGAATGAATTGGAAGGAGAGCAATATTCTATTGTATATTTTCTTTAAATATTTATTTATTTGAGGAAACAGGGTAGGGGCAGATGGAGACAGAGAATCCTGAAGCACACTCCCCACTGAGTACAGAGTCACACATAGGACTCAGTCCCAGGATCCTGAGATAATGACCTCAGCCAAAATCAAGAGTTCAGCCACTTAACCTACTGAGCCACCCATGTACCCCCATTGTATAATTTTATACAATCATCTTAATCATAGAGAACATTTGGAAATATATAGGAAAAAATAAAAGTAATAATCACTTATAACTTACCAACAAAATTCCAAAGTAACTATTACTAAAACTCTGGTTTTATGAGTGAATGTATATATATAGACATATAAATGTGATATATGTATATGCAAGAGGTAGAAAATATTTTATTGTATGCCTTGGAAACTCATGAAAATAAGCCTCATTAATAATCAAAGAAATACATTTAAAAAGAAGAAGCTATTTTTCAAATTAGAAATGACTAACAATTAGCATTCTAGCTGAGCCGATGTTCTAGACGAATGCAACAGAAAAGGACCTACCTATCACCACGTGGAAGAAGCAAGCTATGCTCAAGGAGGATCCTCAAATATCCTACCCACAGAAAACAAATGATTGTTATTTTTTTTTCAAGAAAACCATTTATTCATGATTCTACAGGCTACTTGCTGGAAACTAAGGTAAACACTCATGAATTCTCTTTGCTATTTATTAAATTATTCCTCTCTAGTGTTTTATGTCTACCAGATATATTAACCTCACTCTCTGGACAATGTTGGATTATTCATCAATACATTATTTATTTTTCTGTTTTTTCATGAGAACTGCCTCCCTACTTTAACTCATCAAAATGATTGTTATTTTAAGCCATTAAGCTTTGAGTTAATCATGCAGGATAGTTAACAGAAACAAGAGCACCTAGTGTGCAGTATGAACCCTTTGAACAGCTTAGTAAGCTGATTTTGAACAACAGAACTAGCATCTAGAAACATAATTCAGCACCTAGAATTGGTCACTAAAGGTCACCCTTTCAAAGGCAGATTCTCTTGACATGGAAGTGAATTGCCATTTTCTATATGTGTTATTTCTATATATGCTATTTCTTATAAGATTTTGACGTCTTATGGGCTATTTCTTATAACATTTTGCTTATATGGTATTGTCATGTTTATTATTAACAGCAATGTTTTATGGTTATGTTCTATATCTGCATGGGATGTAAGGTGAGTCATTTAACAAATGAAGGCAGCATTTGAATCTAATTATGATGTATGGAAGTCTGGACACAAAGGGTTCCTGAGAAGGAATTTTGTGATGGAGGAAAAGATCCTAGTTCTCTCAATGATTTGAGGTTGTAGGCCAGTGCTCTGGCAAGGCTTGTACTCCTTTGAGTTCCTCATTCCTCTTTTCCAGACAGACAGAGAGAGCTGTTCATGTCTAAATTCCCATCTAATCAAATCTGAAGAATCTGGACTTAAAGTACCAAACCACATATTTTAGATAATGTTAATTATAATTTATCTCTTAAACATGTTCCATAACCAAGGAAGGGTTATATGTTTTAGATTTTTAAATGTTAATTGGTGTGATTTCAGATGATAGTTACTGGAGAGAGGATGGTCATGGACTTTCTTTATCTAGAATTAGTTCTAAAATCTAGAAATGAACCAGAGTTCTATGAGTAAGTCTACTTCATAAGGCATCAAGATTCTGCTTTATTTTATACTAATATTTCAAGGCCACCTAGACAAAAATGTTTTTTTTTAATTTTAGCAAGTATTTTTAAAAGATGAAAATTAAACTGGGCACATGCAGGAAAGAATAATTAGGGTGATGAAGTACTTGGATCATGACGTTAGGTGAAAGGACAGGAATATTTATTCTGGAAAACATATTCCAGGAGGGTGTGTAGCAAAGGGGCTGGATTATTCTTTGTGGCCCTTAGGGGATGAAAAAGAATGGATTAGTGGGATTCAAGAGAGAAGTATTTGACTCTTTATCTGGAAGAACTTGTCAAAGTGAATAAAGGAAATCTCATTTAAAATGGAGTCAGGAAGAAAAATGAAATAATAAAAAATAAAATAAAATAAATGATAATAAAAACAAAACAAAACAAAAGAGTTGGGAGGCCAGTAGGGGGAGTTCTCATGCCCTACAATTTATCAACAGTTGCAGCTGCAACAGGAAGAGACATACCTTGCATTCCCAATGGAAAGAAGCCTATTGTAGTATTCCAGCAGGAGAAAGGAAGAATTTCTCCTTGCCCAGCAATAGGTCAGTCAGTAATATCACAACACAGCCAATGAGAAATTGGCACTACCCTGAACCTTTGCTTTCCTCCAATGGACTTTTGTTCAAAGCAGCTGCTCCCCAACTCCACCCTTTTCTCCATAAAGTAATGTTCCCCTCCTTTGATCTCCAGACCTGCCTATGATTTGCCATAGCTTGGATGTCCCAAATTGCAATTTCTCTTCTATTCCCAAATAAATCCATTTTGCTCAAAAAATAAACGACTGTTTTACAAGATTGGCAATCTTAAAATTCCCTCACAAAGGAGTCAAATAGATTATAATCGCTTGAGAGAAATTCTTCCAAGTAAGTTCAAGAACTGGTTTCATTTTTCTAGTTACTCCAAGAGTCTAGGTGATTAGTTAAGATGCATAAAGATATTTCTGATTTAAAAAAGAAGTTTGAGCACAGACTGTTCCTTCTGGACCCAAGGCTGGAGGCTGCACTTTGGGGATGGTTAATATTGTAAATCTTTTCAGGGACGGTAGAATCAACTCCCAGGCAAACAGTCCCATTGCAGGTCTGAAGCATTCCCAAGGTTAGCCAACCTTCAAAGACAAACACACATTTCTCTAAATGCTCCTGCACCAAAATTACATCAATGTGTTCTTTAATTCTTGTATTTTAAAACCCATGATTTTCTTGTGGTGAGTGCCTCAGAGCCATTGGAGACCTCGAGGATGAGGATTTGCCAAAGCCAATTGTGGCCCGGGCACATGTGCCAGCTGGATGGTCATGCTTAACTTTGGGTTTTTTATTTTCCTTCTTCTTGCAGCTTTGAGCAAAGGACCCTTTCTTGGGCCACAAAGACTGGACTCTGGGCTGAAATCATCCCTAGAACTAGGCTGTCATATGGTAGCTCTGAGGGAAAGGAAGATTTATTTTCCTTTCTAAGGCATTTGACCAGAACCATTTTCCACCTAGGAGCTTCCATAAAAGAATTCAGAGCACCTTTTCTGATTCTTCACATTTCTTAAAAGAAGAAAACCCTTTCCTTGCATACTTTATAGCTTGAATGCATGTCCTTATTAGTACCATGGGTTCCTGCCATGTGCATGTGCTTTCAGATTTCTGGATAAACTGCTGATGCACTGAAACACAAGCTACAATTACACATCAAAAATGACCAGTATCAAAATGTTATTACCATTCTGGCTTTTCAGACTGGAATTTTAGTATTACTGAGTTTCCTAGATTCCCTGTCAAACAATGGAGGAAACAAAAGCTTAAGAAAGTACCTTTGTACAATTTTCCCTGCATGGCCTAGAATCAAAGTTTAAGAGGGGAAGGACAAACCTCTGAAGTTATATAGTAAAAATCCCTCAACTTATAATTGAACAAATATTTGCCCTAAGATGTTGAGTGATTGATTGTACATACAAGGCAAGTCTCTCTATTCCTTGCCTGGGGCTCTACCAACCACACCCTGCTTATTCATAAGACGTGTTCTCAGCCTGCATGGGATTCGTAAGGCTGTGATTGTCTGGCCACTATAATAAAGGAGTCCCTTATAGAAGAAAGAACCCAGAAATCAGAGTTGTTTGGTTAAACTAGATACCAAATATAGGGTTATATATTAATATTCAAATATAAGCGTCTTTCCTTCTAAAAATCTCAAATAGAAAAAATAACAAAAAACTAAATTGTGGTATGTTCATAGGATGTAAGACAGGAGCACTAATTGCTTAAAGAATCTTGAAATATAGGAAAATATAAGAAAATCTTACATATGTTCTAAAGGTAGCATGATAAGTGTGAATATAAGACATGGAGTTCATCTTGAGTGTGCATATTAGAAATCAGTTTGCATGCAAATGTATTAACTATGATTATCAGCTTCATTTGTTTTGTTCTGAATATTCTATATACTATACATTGCGCTCTAACATTTAAGTGTTTAACAATATCTTTGTTAGCTTTCTTTCAACTTATAATGATATAGATCATTCTTTTGATTCACTTTCATGGCAAAAGTTGAACTGTTGATGGGGATTTTCAGCTCTAATATGTGAGTTTAAGGAAATATGCATTTCTTATCTTTGGAAGACCAAGCCAATTCAACATACATTAGTCTAGTCCTACTTCAGAATGTGCTACCTCTCCCTAGGGAGTAATTAAGGTTATAAGGAAGAAAAATGTAGTAACATGTATGCAGAATGCGATCATGTGCACATGGACTGGAAAATGCAGGAGGAGCTTGTGACATCTTGTGAGCAAAGTATATAGAATAGAGTGGTGGTAGGAGGCAATATGGTGGAGACGAATCTAGAAGAGTGAGTGAAGAGCTTAGATCTTATTCCACCCTATGAATCCTACTGCCCATCTTCCACTATCTTTAAAAATACATTAAAAGAGCTTTAGGAAAGATAAAAATCTGGAGGTAGATAGCCCAGTTTCAAAACTTGGCTCCTCTACTTCATATATAACTTTGGACAAATACTTTTCTTACTATCCCTCTGGTTAGACAGTTGTCAAGTGGGGAAAAAAAATACAGGCTTCAGGCACCCAGATGTCTCAGTCAGTTAACCATCTGCCTTCGGCTAAGGTCATGATCTCGGGGTGCTGGGATCGAGTTCCATGTTAAGTGCTTTTCTTGACAAGGTGTCTGCTTCTCCCTCTCACTCTCCCTTTGTGCTCTCTCCTCTCTCTCTTTCAAATAAAAATGAAATATTTAAAATAAACAAATAAATCCTTTAAGAAGAAATATTACAGGCTTCGTTCATTTCTTATGGGGAATACATAATGAGTATGTTCATGTTGAGTAAGTGCTCAATACATATTGGCTATTAATATTACATCTATTAGTACCCAAAAATATTTTAGTGAATTTTAGTCTTATTTCTGGAAGAATTTTTTAATGTGAAATGTTTGACTTCAATACTCTCCTCGTTTTGTGACTTAGTATTATTTTAAATGAATTTTGAGCTGTGGAGATAAGGTTATACTCTGAAAAGGAAGATAGGAACCAACTTGATAAGGCCAGAATCTTAGCTCTACTAAGTATTTGACAACAAAAAAATAATTTAAATTCTCAAAGAATCATCTCCTTGGCTGTCAAGTGGGGATGATTCTTGTCCTGTGTCACAGTTCTAGTTTCCTAGCAGTCACTGTCATTGAATGAGAAGGGATGAAGTAGGAAGCAGAACAGGCAAGGTCTTGCAGATATTGTTAAGGATTTGGCCTTCATCCCACAGGTGATGGAAAGCTATATGAAGATTTTTTATAGGAGACAGAATGACCAAGTATTCATCTTTAAAAGACCGTGTTAAAAAAAAAAAGACCATGTTGATAGCAATGTGGAGTATGTGTTGGAGGAAAGGAAGAGTAGATGAAGGTCATATCAGAGTCCATTGCAGGTAAACAATAACAGTGGCCTCATTTGAGGTGCCGGCACTGAGAATTGAGACATGCATGGCTTGAGAATTATCTTGAAGAGAAAATTTCCTGGTGAAGCTGGTTTGGGAGGAAAGAAAATGAGTGGAGTCAAAGATGACAACTGAGTTTGGCCTTGAACAGCTGGTAGAAAGTAGGGTCACTAACTAGGCAGCCCTGAGCAACCCTGAAAAAATAAAATGCTACTGGAGGAGGAGGAAGAAAATAAAAGATAGCTCTGACTGTGTGTTGAATTCAACGTGCCTATGAAGCATCTAAATGTAGTTGTAAAACAGACAGCTGAATATATGGCCTGGATCCTTAAAAAGGAGTGTGAGTTAGCAGTATAGACTTGTTATTCACTAAAATCCACAGTGGTCATTGAAACCAGAGGAGTGGAATTGGTGATATAGTCCTAGATGGAAGGTGGAGAACAGAAGACAGGAAGGCTAGGACAGATCCATAAAGAAATTTTATAGTTCAATAAAGGAAGAGGAGCCTTCATATAAGACTACAATAAGCAGCCAGGAAAAAGAGAACAAGAAGTCTGTAAGTTAGAGAAGTTAAAGGAACAAAGTATTTTAAGGAGAAGAAAGCCACTGACCAGTTTGAAGATGACTGAATGGTCTTAATACGCTAAGGAATGAAATGTTCCTCCTGGATTTGGTAAAATAAAGGACATTGAAAATAACAGTGAAGCAGTTTTGGTGGAATGTCAGGGGAGAATCAGACTTCCCAGGGTGAAGTCACTCTCTTGTAGGGTGAAGACTAATGATAGTGAATTTATAAGGAAATCAATCAGTCCAGCTGTGAATTTTTTTTCCTCCAGTAGTGTATTGTACTTTAGGGTATAGACACAAAAATGTTGAAAAGGCAAATATCATTGATCCAAGGAATGTGGTTTGTTGGAGAGGTGGAATGAAAGAGGAATGGGCAGGGAGTTTCAGGAAGAGAGTGGTGGCAATAATGACTAGACTCTGACTTGATGGGAGGACTGTACAGAGCTGATAGATGGAAGCAAGCAGTGGATTTAAATCAATCAACGATTGCAATTGAGGTTGAAGTTCAGCTGTGCTGAAGGTGAATGAGCCAATAAGCTGGAATTTATAGGAGATGATTGTGGTCAGAATCTGAGATTTTGTTATTATTAGTCTGAGAGGTAGAAAAGCTTAGGTGCTAACCAGAGAAGGTTTGCACTTTGGGAAATAGCTATTCATTTTCCTTGTTATGGACAGGGGGCCCGAGGCCTTGGTATCAAGTATCCATTCATGCCTCCGAAAGTGACGGAGTGACTGGTTGAGAGCTAATATCTCAGAGGACACTCCACAGCTGGAGAGCAGTGGTATTCAACTCCAGGTAGGAAATTTGGTGAAATGAGTCTGGAGCTGAAAAGTGAGGTTTGAGTTGGCAGTACAGGTTTGAGATCCATCAGAATATAGGGGACCAAAAGAAACCCATGCAAGGTTCAAAATATAGTTTTTCAGATTTTGGAATATTTTGAGGTTTAGGCCATAGAATATAGTGTTTTTTTTTTCTGTTTTTTGTTTTGTTTTGTTTTGTTTTGTTTTACTACAAACAGAATACATGTTAAGAATGTTACAAATCATTGATAAACCAAAAGAAGAAAATGGAAATAACATAAAATCTCACCATAGAGCTAAACGCTGTGGTTATCTGATATGGATCTTCGATTTCTTCCCTGGGGGCAGATGCACATCTACTCAAGTTTTATAGAAATGAGCTTGTACAGCACATATGGCTTTATAGTATTTTTTCATTAAGGCAGGTATCATTACTGTTTTTGTTGCTAAATGTCTACAGCGTAGCTTTTCACTCTTCACAAAGCAATAGTTATCAGTCTAGCCCCAGATGGACTACAACATTCAAAGGACATATCCCAGTTTTTAATTCCACGTTGAAAAGGAGAAGTTTTCAAAGCACTGACAAGATGACAAGATTTGGGGTATGTCTCTTCTAAGCCAGGGTGTTGAAAGGATTGGATTAGTGGATCTGTAAAATCTTTTACAGCTCTATAATTTCTCTTCTGCTCTATTTTATTCTCTTCTATTTTAAAACACTAACTGGTAACATCCTACTAAATTCAGTATGTGGTAAATGTATTCATCTGATTATACTTAGAAGAAAACTGGGGCAGAGAATGTTAAGTGGCCAACACGGACTTCTCCGGAGGGTGAGAGCCAGGGCTGGAAACGGAGCCCCGCAAGCCTTGCTCCAGTATGTGGAGTTCGCTACTCAGCAGAACCCTGCTGGTCACCCCACCCTGCCACTCTGAAATACTGACTTACCCAATTTGAACCTCCGAGGTTTCTGAGGTTTCAACATCACGAATGGATTTCAACATCGCAAACCCTTATGGGCCAGAGCCTGCTTTCCAATGCCAGAGTGGCTTCCTTCTGGATGTCACCCACCCCCCCCGCTTCCCAGGCCAGGATTCCAGCTCAGCATTTGCAATAAACCTCTGCACTCTGAACCCAGGAGTCCTATCTGGCCTTGTTGTCAGATCCCATTTTAATCTTTAGTGACAATTTGGTTGGATCACGCCACTGAAGCTGATTCCAATAGTCTATTCATTTTAACGTTTCTTTTGCAGACAGTTTTTGTCACAGTGTAATTTGTTTGGGGGCAGATTGGAGTCTGTGATTACAGACTACCATTGCATTAGTCAGTGCAAACCTTGGCATTTACAGCTGTTTCTCTTTTGTGGTACGTTTTTAAAGTTAACTTTTATTAAATTTTCATGAATATACAATATTCATGTACGGTCAACAATAAAGAAAGGCAAAATGCTTTATGGAATTCATGAGAAAAAGAGAATTCAAATTAGAAAATCTAACATCAATTTCCCTGATCAGCACTTTATACCAATATTAAGAATAAAAGGATACTAGGAGCCTACACTGAATTTGATTTGGAAGTCTTTACACACAGGTTCCATTCTTGATGCTAAACAGTCCTTATTTCAGGAAGTACATCAAGGTAGCTATTTTACGATCTCCCTGGATTATGGCAGAAATGGAAATATGTTTGAAAAAGTAGGATATCTTTATGATATGTTCTTTTATTTGCATATAGGTATTATACACTCACATATAAGCCGGCGGTTTTATACAGAGTTGTCAAAATTCTTTAAAATCTTGCTTAAAAGTTGGGTGACCAAACACATCCTCAAGAAGCAATTGCCCTTAGAAGGCTTGACATTCAAGAAGCCTGTTATAAATAGTAAATATTTTGCCTTTTAAAAATATGAAGGCATGTCTTATTTGGTGAAATTTCTGTTCATGCACATGGACAACAAGCACATGAGAAAATGCTCTGCATCACTTGCCATCAGGGAAATACAAATCAAAACCACAAGGAGATACCACCTCACACCAGTGAGAATGGGGAAAACTAACAAGACAGGAAACAACAAATGTTGGAGAGGATGTGGAGAAAGGGGAACCCTCCTGCACTGTTGGTGGGAATGTGAACTGGTGCAGCCACTCTGGAGAACTAGGTGGAGGTTCCTCAAATAGTTAAAAATAGATCTGCCCTGCGACCCAGCAATTGCACTGCTGGAGATTTGCCCCCAAGATACAGATGCAGTGAAATGCTAGGACACCTGTACCCCAATGCTTATAGCAGCAATGTCCACAATAGCCAAACTGTGGAAGGAGCATCGGTGCCCATCGAAAGATGAATGGATAAAGAAGATGTGGTCTATGTATACAATGGAATATTCCTCAGCCATTAGAAACGACAAATACCCACCATTTGCTTTGACATGGATGGAACTGGAGGGTATTGTGCTGAGTGAAATAAGTCAATCGGAGAAGGACAAACATTACATGGTCTCATTCATTTGGGGAATATTAAAAATAGTGAAAGGGAATAAAGGGGAAAGGAGAGAAAATGAGTAGGAAATATCAGTGGGGGTGACAGAGCATGACAGACACCTAACTCTGGGAAATGAACAAGGGGTGGTGGAAAGGGAGGTGGGCAGGGGTTGGGGTGACTGGGTGACGGACACTGAGGGGGGGCACTTGATGCAATGAGCACTGGGTGTTATGCTTTATGTTGGCAAATCGAACTCCATTAAAAACATAGAAAAATAAAAATAAATAAAAATATGAAGGCAGAAACAGAATAAACAAGTATTTTTTCTGAGAAAATTTTTATTAAAGTTTTTTCTTAAATAATAAGATTTTTCAAATGCCCTTCTCAGCTGACCCCCAATCTAATGCTCACGCCTAAACTTCTTGAACATCTTTATTTGGAGCCTGTTAGTTACTTAACACTAAGCATATCTGAACCAAAATTTCATTTCCTCTCCTCAAAAAGGAGAGGAAATTTATTTTTCAGTTTCCAAACGTGGTCAATGACATCTCCCTTATCTTACTTAAGCGTAAAAATTTGTTCTATTTTGACTTCTGTTAACAATTACATCTAATAAACATCTGATGATGCCTCTCCCTTCCACACCCCTTAAGTTTGCATAGGTCGATAACATACATGAGACCTGTAAGATCTTTGACATATCACAATTTTAAATGAGTTATTTAGCCACACAAATTTCTTCTTAGAAAGAGGGACAGAGACAGGGAGACTGAGAATGCTTTCCTTTTTACACCTTATGCTTAAAAAAGTTGTAAAAGACCAACATCTGGTAAGTTTCAAATATTGGTGTTTTGTATAACCTTTATAACATGAAGTATTTAGTTCATTATTCATTTTTTTCCAGGAGCTTTGATCCACTCATTACTATATAGATATATTTGTCATACATTTTTGCATTATAAAAGCTCCTCTTCTTAAAACTTATTAAAACTATTTTATTTTAATGATTTACTTATTTATTTTACAGAGAGAGAGAGAGAGAGAGAGAGAGAGAGAGTGAATGTGAGAAGGGAGGGGGGGAAGCAGACTCCCTTCTGAGTCTGGAGCCGGACATGGGGATTGATCCCAGGAAACTGAGATCATGAGCTGAGCTAAAATCAAGAGTCTGACGCTTAAATGACTGAGTCACATAGACACCCCTTATTAAAACTATTTTAAAGCTAACACTCTGTTAAAAAGGACATAGGGAAATTAACTTAAAGTATATCAAAATAACTTCTAAAAGAATATTATGCTGAACCATAAAGGAAATTGTCATATAATCTATGTGACTTTTTTTTTTTTAGGGGGAGAGGGGCAAAGAAAGAGAGGGAGAGAGAGAATCTCAAGCACACACTCTACTGAGCACAGAGGGTTCTCTCTCACAACCCTGAGATCATGACCTGAGCCAAAATCAAGAGCTGAGGAGGAAAAAGACAAAATCAAGAGCTGACACTTAATTGAGCCACCCAGGCACTCCTTAGCCTGTGTTTTAATGCACAGTAGAAAGAATTTGTGAGGGCAGCCCAGATGGCTCAGTGGTTTAGCACCACCTTCAGCCCAGGGCCCGATCCTGGAGACCCAGGATTGAGTCCCACATCAGGCTCCCTGCATGGAGCGTATGTCTCCCTCTTGTGTTTCTGCCTCTCTCTCTCTCTCTCATGAATAAATAAATAAAATCTTTAAAATTAAAAAAAAAAGAAAGAACTTGTGAAATACTCAGAAGCAGTACTTCAATAAAGCCAATCGAGACTGATTACATAGACAGGTATTGCTTTAAGAATTTTTAAAAAAATATGATAACATGGATATTTAATAACATGGGGCAGTGTTCATAACATTTAATTGAAAACATTATAAAATAATATATACAAAACAGGTCTGCTTTAATTAAAATAAATTTGTATGTGTCTTTATGAAAAAGACCTGAGAGATGTATGTCAATTGGTTTTACCAACAACAAACCCAAATTTTTGAACTGGTGTCTTGTATGTAATATCATTTTCAAGTAAATTTTGGTACCAGAGTTATACTGGCTCATAAAGAGAGCTGGATAATGCACTCTATTTTTTACTTTCTAAAAACATTTGTGTATTCTTGGAATTTATAATGTTTGATAGAATTCACCAACAAAGCTATCTGGGCCTGGAGCTCTATGAGAAATTTTATGATTATAAACTCAATTTATTTAAGATATACATGGTTATTCATATTTTCTTATATTAGTTTTGGTAATTTGTTAAGTAACATAAAACATGCCTTGAGGAGGAGAAGGAGAGGAAAGAGTAGAAAATTAAAAACACCAGTATTCCTTTAACCATTGATGGGAAGGGAGATGTATATAAGAGGCTATAAATGTGTATTTGCTATAGAACTAGTTATAAGCATGTGGCACATATTTTTCATTTATTAAAAAATAGATATGAAAAATGCCTAATATAAAGTGAGTTAAATGACTCCCAATATCTTAGGCATTCAATAATTTCTACATTTCAGATTTCCAGTATTGAATTAAACTGCAGGTCTTAATATTTAAGATGATATTATTCTGTAAATAGTGGATTTTTATTACTTACAACAAAGCACAATGAATCTACAAGTCATTGCAATAAAACTGTCAAGTTAATTTTCATTGTCCTCTTCTACTAATTAAGATGTACTGGGCAGTCCCAGTGGCTCAGTGGTTTAGCGCCGCCTTCAGTCCAGGGCGTGATCCTGGAGACCTGGGATTGAGTCCCACGTCAGGCTCCCTGCATGGAGCCTGCTTCTCCCTCTGCCTGTGTCTCTGCCTCTGTGTGTGTGTGTGTGTGTGTGTGTGTGTGTGTGTGTGTCATGAATAAATAAATAAAATCTTAAAAAAGATGTATTTAAAAAATACATATGCCCCTCAAAAATATGGTTTGATTTTTAAATACCGATACAAAAGTCAAGTATATCTCTTTTTAAGAGGCTTCCTCCTATTTTAGAGTTCATGTAAATCCTACTAAGGATTAAGGTAGACTGGAGAAAGAGGGAGATTAAAAATTTAGATGAAATTGAGTTGAACATACTAGATTATACGTTAGTACTAAAATTCAACTATTAATAACAAAGGAAATTCACATACAAACATTTATCTTTAAAAAAATTCTCAACTGCTCTGCCATGCTATAAGTGTTACAGGTGTTTTCACAAACAAAACAGAAAATAGGATAAATCAAACAAATGGAAAATGCAGGTCTGGATCAATACAGAAAACTAATGGAAGTCATAAAGTTTCCAAATGGCATTTATGGCAACATGAGTGTCACAGTTTATGTGAACAATATATCTCTTGGGTCCTAGAAGACAATCTTTGTAGTCTCCCCCAGTTCCAAGGTTTCTAGCTCAAAAATCAGTGTTTTCATTATAAAAGCTTGCCAATTTTGTGTTTATCAAGAGGAATAAAATCTAAAGTGACTATGAAAGAACAGTTTGCATGTGCTCATGAAACCAAAATTTATTGATCCCCACTATAAGTAAATTACCAAATCAGGGATGAGTGGGTAATCAAACAACTTTTTTGCCCAGTTTTATAAATTGCTACCATCTCTTGGCTCTGGCTATTGCTGTGACAATCAGGTATATGCAGATAGACCCTAAAAGTGCCTCACTCCACCGTACCATAGTCTCTTGGTGTTTGCCTAGGGCTTCTCTTATGTCTCAATGTGAGATGTGAGAGCTGACACAGACTTTCTGGAATAGCTAGAAAGGTCACATACTGTTTAACTTGTGGGGATTAGGAGTCAAGGGATAAGAATTGCTTCTCTGAGTATCTGGGGCTGACAAATCTGAGATAGTTTTTGTGTATTTTAGAAGTCCTTCTGAAACTCCTCAGGGGAATTCAATTCCGGTTGTCCGTAGCAGAACAACTCAATGAACCTTTGGATTAGTCTTTAGTTCTTTTCTACTTCACTCTCATAATTTCACTACTCCTGTCCCCTGAGCTTACTCTCTGTGTGTAAAACATCATCTCAGGCTCCGCATTTTGGGAGAACCAAAGCTAAATATTATTTAACTATGCGTAAGGTACCATTCCTACCACAAGGAATGTTACATATATTTTTAGTTTAGCTCAAGTACAAGAAATACTGTTATAATTACAGTATGCAAAAATAATTTTTTGTCACAAAAATTGTCCTTAAAGCAGATAAGTTGCAGAGTTGGAATTTAAAGTCAGATTTGTTTTTATCACCATTTACTTCCCAGTAGGAATGAAAGGAGATCCTCAGATAAGGCGATGGAAGAGAGTTTAATAAATGAGATACTTCCCAAAGTGTAGATAGGATTAAGTAAATTCAGAGAGGAATGATAAACCTACCCTGGGGTCAGGAACAACAGAGAACTAGAATGAGTAACCAACAGAATCTGAGAATGTAGCTATAGGGAGAGAGTAACCTTTCCAGATCTGTGGCCCTGTGGACAGGAAAAAAGCCAAACCACTGCAACCAGCAAAGAGTAATGTAGGAGAAAGTAACATACCATCCACCACACACTGGAGGGAGAAGTGTGTTGGGTAAGTAAACACAAGTCTGTCCTATCCAGAATCCAGAGTTCTACTGGACTAGAAGGTTGTTAGTGGGAACAAATTCTGACGATGCTCCACTTACTAACCCGGGATGTGCTACAAAGGACAAAGGAGCATCGTGAAGGTCAGCAGCAACTGAACAAAGTCAAAAGAGGACTTTGCTACCTCACCTGGGTGACACTGATGAAATAGAAAGGGATGTAGGACAAGTGATGGGCAAAGGAATAATTGAATAGAGATTAGAGTCTGGGGTCCCAGAGAACAATGGACAGAAGAGTTCCCACCAGAGTAGAAAGACACCCAGTTAATTCTAAGATTGCAAAGAACTCTAATCTCCAATACATGGGTAAAAGGATGCTATTAAGACTGACCAGGCAGATTTTTGAATACAGAATAATGATTGTTGTATGTCTCCTATTCTTCTCTTTTCTGAATCATAGCATGTATAGTGGTTATTCTGTCTCTGGTTTAACACTATGCAAAGTGTGTAGAAGGGACCAGAAAACTAGTTTTCTTACTTAATTCGTTGCTGGAACAGGAACCATGTTTGGATATGTAGAAGACAGCAAGTCACCTGAAAATCTTGGACAGTATACAGTGACAGGATATATCATTGAGATGGTTCTCATAAGTATGTCATCATAGAGGAGAAAATGGAAATTTGGTGGCTGTAAATACAGACTCCAGTATAACCAACCCAATGTTAAACAATATCTGTGTTCTCCTTTTGCTTTGTCTACATCTAGACTACATACAGCATAGAGTTCTGGCCAAGAAATAGATCTCATCAGTGAAAGTGAGTGGATGTGTTGAATGTCATCCTTGGGGGGTTAAGAAATTTTTACATGCTCTCTTTTCTTTTGGCTAAAGCCTGGATACAAAGATCCTGTGAGGACTCAGAAGTCCCATCTTCTGCACAATCAAAGGGATTTGAGTATTGAAAATCAATTTTCACAGTACAATTAAACATAAAGTGAGGGAGAAGTGGCCTTCTGTGAATAGCTGACTGAGAGATTTTTTTTGTGGTGTTATGGATGTCAGCCATATATGATTAATATGAAGATCAAAGATTTCAGTTGAATATTACATTAAATTAAAACAGTAAGTCAAAAAATAGTAAGACAGAAACAACTACAGAAATTGTAAGAGATTTCTTTGAGATAAAGTGAAATGTTTATGACTAGGAGACCCACTAAAAATATCAGGAATAAAAGGAATAGAGCCCTAGATTAAACATAGATAAAGTAAAAGAACACAATGAACAACTCTATGTGCCTACTTTAAAATTATTTTAAGAATGAACACTTTTCTAGAAAAATATAATTTACAAAAACTGAGTCAAACAGAAAAAATAGACATACTACCACTAAATAAATGCACACACACACTCTTACACAATCCAGTTATTTTAAGAGTTGAAGTATGCCAAATATTCAAGGAATAGAAACACAAACTTTTCCAGAGAACAAATTATGAGTGATTGTGCCATACTTTTATGATACTAGTATAACTTTAATGCTCAAACAAGATTTGGATAGGATAAAATAATAAGCTAATCTCATTATGAATACGTATTCAAAAAAGAGCAAATACATAAAGTGATATATTTTTAAAATATGATAAAATTATGTTGATCCAATAATGTACAATGGATTCAATTTGGAAATAAATCATTACAATAAATATATCAAAAATTAAAAACCATATAATCCCCTTATATTTACAAATGTTTTCTTAAAACCTAATATTCATTAATGATGAAAATGGTTGGCATATTAGGACAGACTTTCTGAAAATAGAACACTAAAAAATACTTTCTGTAAATGTCTAAGATAGTATTTTCATAGGAGGAATAAGACAAGTGTTTTAACACTTCTACTCAATATTGTAGTGGGACACAAAAGAAAAAAATAAGATACATAGACTGAAAAAGAAAAAAATTACATTAGCACAAATTGAACATTATTATTTACATGGAAATCCCTCCCCCCATAAAAAACTGCATGTAAATTGTTAAAATGATTAATAGGGTTGAAGCAAGGTAGTTGGATATAGGAAGAAAATTATGCTCCTGGGTATGTATTCCAAAGAAATTCTCAGAAGAATACAAGGACACAATGTTAGTGGTTTATTGAATCAGTATTTGCGTTGAGTGACAGAGTTTGAGAGATAACATGAGTTGTTCCTCCTTAAGAGTAGAGAAATAATAATGTAGAAGAACATGTGGAATGTTACAAAGCAATGCATAGATGCAGTATAACAAAATCTGTGGGATGCAACTAATTTGGTATTTAAAGAGAACTTTATAATCTTTAAATACTATATTAACAATAAATAGGGGCACCTGGGTGGCTCAGTCAGTTAAGCATCTGCCTTAATGTCATGATCTCAGGGTTCTGGGATCAAGTCCCTTATTGGGTTCCCTGTTCAGTGTGGAGTCTGCTCCTCCCTCTTCCTCTGCCCCTCCTCCCTGCTTCTGCTCTCTCTCTCTCTCAAACAAATACATAAAATCTTAAAATAAATAAATAATAAATAAATAATAAATAAAAATTAAAACACTCTAGGTTTTGACCTTCAGAAACTAGGAACCCAAATAGAAGAGGAAGAAGGTAATAAAGAATAGAAATGAGAGAAATCCAAAATATACTAGCAAAAGAGAAACTTTGCAAAATCTGACATTAATTATTTTTAAAGGTCAAAAATTTGGATAAAACTATATCTATATAAATAAGACAAGTAGGAAAAACACAAACTTCCATGTTAGGAATGAAGGGGGTAACATCACTAACTGATTTTACAAACATTAAAACATGATAAGGAAATATTATGTACAATTATCAATAAATTAGAGAATTAGGTGCCAAATTTCTTGAAAGACTACAAACTATTAAAATAGATCCACAAAAGGAATAGAACACCTTAATAACTTTATATCTATTAAACAATGTTAATTCATTACTGATTTACCATCAAAACTGTAGGTGTAGATAGCTTTGCTGATGAATTTTTTCCAAATACTTAGGGAAGAAGTAATAGAGTTATTACACAAACTCTTTCAGAAACAGAAGGGAGAGATTTTTCAACTTATTTTTGAAGACAGAATAACCCTGACATCAGGACAAGCACATTAAAGGAAAGGTTAATTATAGTCGATATCATTCATTAGCACAAACTTAAATAGCCATAAATTTTAGTAGTTACAATCCAGCAATAATTTTGATTAATTATCAAGAGATAATTAGTAGTGATGGATTTAGGTACATCCTAAGAATGCTAGCTGATTTTTGATGCGAAAATCAATTGGTATACTTAAGCTCATCAACAGAGAAAAAGACTAAAAATCATGAGTGTTTAAATAAATGAAGATTATTTGTCAAAATTCGACAGCAATTCAGGATAACAACTCTCAACAAACCAGGAAAAGAAGGGAACTTTCCTAGCCCAATAATGGACATCTTCAAAAAATATCCAACTAGCATCTTAATTAATGGCAGAAATCAGAGCACTTGCTTCATAATTGGAACAACACCATGCTTGTTTTTACCACTATTTTTATCTAGCATTTTACTCAAAGTGCTGCTCAATGTAATAATAAAAGACAAAGATCAAAAGGAAATTCATAAACAAGATGATTGTAGAATAGCCTAATAAATCTGTAAAGAACTAGTAGAACAAAAAAAAAAAAAGAACTAGTAGAACATATGCCAATTGAAGTCAGAAGGCTTGCTTTTTGGGGTGTCACTATGGAATGGTTGTTAGGATGCCACATAAGTGAATGTCCTGGAGAGATGGAAATGTTCCATATCCTCACAGGTTACTTAGGTGTAATCCTTTGTCAGAACTCATTAAACTTATTTATTATGAAGGGAAAAATAGTAATTTTACAGTGGAGAAACTTGGCAGACACCACCTTAACCAAGTGATAAATGTTAATATCACCAATAAGAAAATACATAGATATGTACACTGAGAAGGACATAACGCTACTTCCGTGTATTATTTTTTAATGCATAATTTCAATCTAATGATGAGAAAACACCAAACCTAAATTGAGAAACGTTTTTGCAAAATAGCTGAGCAGCAGTCATCCAAATACCAATGTCTTAAAAGACATGGAGAGATGAAAGAGGGAGAAAGTGTCACAGTTTGGAGAAGGAGGGGCTACAATAACAAAGAACAATATGAAGTCCTAAATGGGATCCTGAAGAAGGAAAGGACATTGGGGAAAATTTTGTGTAATTTGAAAGAGGCCTTCGGTTTAGTTGATAACACCGTAATACTGTTAATTTCCTGGTTTTGACCATTGTACTATATTTATCAAAGATGTTATCATGGGAAACTGGTTGAAACACATACATGAACTCTGTACTGCTTCAACTTCTCTGCAAGTCCAAAATTACTTCAAAACAAAAAGCTTAAAAATCATCATGTACTTAAAAATGATTACAGTTCAACTGTGTAAAATGGATACAAGGAAAGAATTCAGATAGAAAACAGATCCAAGAATAAAAGAGAAATTGCTATATGAAAACAGCATTATTTCACATCGGTAGGGCAGTGGTGAACAATTTAATAAATGATTTGTTCATGTGCTTTTAAAATGCAAACCAACCAACCAGAGTCCACACTCAACTAATTTCTCCCTTGGTTTCTCATACTTTGGGTCACTTTTCACCTGCAATAATCACACTAGGGTCAGGTATCAGACAACAGAGAAACAGTCCTTATGCCCCAGGCCATTGAAATTATTCAAACTAGCTAATATTAAGCCTGCTTAATCTGTCTTGCTTGCTCCTTCCCGTGGAAACCACAAGGAAGGCCCTTGCCCACCATTTCCTCTTTTTTTTTTTCTTTTTTTATTCATGAGAAACACACAGAGAGAGGCAGAGACACAGGCAGAGGGAAAAGCAGGCTCCCCGCAAGGAGCCCGATGTGGGACTTGATCCCGGATCCCAGGATCACGTCTTGAACGGAAGGCAGATGCTCAACCACTGAGCTACCCGAGTGTCCTGACATTTCCACTCTTTTTATGCTTAGTTTCTGGAATTGTCATTGCTCTTTCTTCCTATCAATATCATTTCAAAGATACTTTCATGGAAAGTTGGGAGAGAAGTTGAGGGACAGGGCCTCAGCTTCTGTGAGTCAGTGTTCTACTTTTAAAGCTTTTTAGTTATGCCTATATCAGAATACACATGCACATCCAAATTAATTTCCCAGATCTTTATTCTCCTTGCTGAGAACTCAAGAAAGGGATTCTACATAGTCATTTAATCCATATCTTGAGGTCAATAGCTGGAAAGATTCAGACTACCTGTGGCCCAAAATCAGAGGTCTGTATTAAGCCAAATTTCTGAGCAGGGCTATTATGAACTGAATATACTGCACAATCAAACATAGCATCACTATAAAGGGATAACCAGATGTTATAGGTCTCTAAATATGATGCAAGATAAAATAAATGGCACCACTTAAAAGATATTCTTTCAAAAAGAAACAAAACAATCCCAAATTTTGCCATATTTTAGGGCCAAAATTAGTATGTAAATAATATTAGGGATAGAGAAATTAACATGACAAGATGAACAGCAAAGTGAATTTAGAATATAGGAAATATTAAATAGGAACTGATCTGGGGTCTTTGACAGATCATTGTTAATAGATAAAAGGGATGGCTAACCAACCGTTCTAGATACAAAGAGAGGTAAACAACATAATAACCAATTAGAAAGTGCGGACCCTCCTTCGGTCCTACTTGGAAAAATCAATTGGAAAATATATATTGTGAGATAATTGGGGAAATCTGGTCACATAGGAAAATATCCAGATATTTTCAGAGAGATGTATATACTGATGGATACAGGGGTAAAATAAAGAGTCTGTGTTTTGCTTTAAAGTAAGACAAAAAAGGGAAAGGTAGTGTAGATGAAGCAAATGTGGTAAGTCCTTAAAGAATCGCATGTAAGAGCATAATGTTCCAAGTAAGATTTTAATATTCCTCTTACAGAGATTAGGACAAGAGATTTAACCCAGGATTCACAATCCGTGAATTAGAATCTACTTCCTTTGCCACAATATGAAGGGAAAGTATAGGTTTTGTTAATGGGCTTTTTTGTTTGTTTTAAAATTCATTTATTTGAGAGAAAGCATGCGTATGCACACACGTGGGGGTGCAGGAGAAGAAGGAGAATGAGGATCTCAAGCGGACTCTGCTGACCTGAGTCGGACTCAGGCTCAATCTCAGGACTGTGAGCACATTATCTGAGCTGATGCTTAATAGACTGAACCACCCAGGTACCCCAGAGAGAGTATAGTTTTTACAATTGTGTCCATTTTAAAGTTTTATTACCCTTAAATTTCATGTATAATTTCTGAGGTTAGATTTCTTTGTGTTTTATCCTAGTTGGGAAAATGTAAACTTTAGAAAGAAAAATAACAATCCAACCAATTCCACGTAGTTTTGTTCTTATAGACAACGTTTAGCTTTGGCAAGTACTGGGAACATGCAACAACAGATCATGTCCCTGTAGCATAATAGTGCAGCTTTATAATATATGCAAATAAAATGACATTCAAGTGTTTGAATGCCAATAAAATGACAAATATCAGCTAAAATTGTGTGGAAAAACTAGATTCAATAAAAATGAAGTAGTGTTTTCTATCTCAAACTCGTTTATTTTTTAGAGCATCTCCCCAACTTTCAGAAATATTAGAACTCTAAATTCTCTGCATTTATGTTTTATATTCTTTAATTCCAGTGTCCTAAGAGGATCTCTGAAAGTTTTCACAAACAAATGGATAGACAATACTTTTTGGAGAATTTGGTGAGCAATTGTACAAATAGATGTATAGAAAGTAATCTTCAGATCTGCCTCCTTTGAGAATTTGTAACTAAGGACCTTCAAGTCCCATTGTCTTAACCTTATTTTGGAAAGAAGCAATGAGTTAAGGGATAAGTTATAATAAGCCTCACGCCACATGAATAGTTAATTGGTAGAATTTGTGTGTTCTGTTTCGTGCAGTTCTCCTAGAATGTAGGGGTTATATGAGATACGGACATAGGTGTGCTAGATAAACAATGGAATGGAATAAGCCTTTCCAGGAAGAAGGAATACTTAAAAAAAAAAAAAAAAAGTGAGGGATCCCTGGGTGGCTCAGTGGTTTGACGCCTGCCTTTGGCCCAGGTCGCGATCCTGGAGACCCGGGATCCAATCCCACGTCAGGCTCCCGGTGCATGGAGCCTGCTCCTCCCTCTGCCTGTGTCTCTGCCTCTCTCTCTCTCTGTGACTATCATAAATAAATAAAAATTAAAAAAAAATAGGTGAGTAGATTATTCACATATTCTTAGAAGGATAGTTTTACTTGCACACCAGGCTTATATAGGGAATCAGGAAACAATAATTTTTGAAAAATAGGACATGGCCATATGGGACAGAACTCAGATTTTGTATTAACATGTATAATTCCTAATATAGAAATATCATGAATTCCCCAGAAAGAAAATGGAGGAGGTGGGTGCTTGTAGAAATATACAATTAAAATTTGACTTGGTAGGAAACCTCATCAACAGGGGAGGGGGGAATTAACATGATTGTTTTTGAGTCAATCATAATAGGAAAAAAAACCACAACTATGCCTAAGAATAGCTTTTCTCCATTCACTCATCATGTATTATTGCAATGAATATCTTCCCCTTTAAAAATGTAAATATTGGGATCCCTGGGTGGCGCAGCGGTTTGGCGCCTGCCTTTGGCCCAGGGCGCGATCCTGGAGACCCGGGATCCAATCCCACGTCGGGCTCCCGGTGCATGGAGCCTGCTTCTCCCTCTGCCTGCGTCTCTGCCTCTCTCTCTCTGTGACTATCATAAATAAATAAAAATTAAAAAAAAAATAGGTGAGTAGATTATTCACATATTCTTAGAAGAATAGTTTTACTTGCACACCAGGCTTATATAGGGAATCAGGAAACAATAATTTTTGAAAAATAGGACATGGCCATATGGGACAGAACTCAGATTTTGTATTAACATGTATAATTCCTAATATAGAAATATCATGAATTCCCCAGAAAGAAAATGGAGGAGGTGGGTGCTTGTAGAAATATACAATTAAAATTTGACTTGGTAGCAAACCTCATCAACAGGGGAGGGGGGAATTAACATGATTGTTTTTGAGTCAATCATAATAGGAAAAAAAAAACACAACTATGCCTAAGAATAGCTTTTCTCCATTCACTCATCATGTATTATTGCAATGAATATCTTCCCCTTTAAAAATGTAAATATTGGGATCCACGTGGCGCAGCGGTTTGGCGCCTGCCTTTGGCCCAGGGCGCGATCCTGGAGACCCGGGATCGAATCCCACGTCGGGCTCCCAGTGCATGGAGCCTGCTTCTCCCTCTGCCTGTGTCTCTGCCTCTCTCTCTCTTTGTGACTATCATAAATAAATAAAAAAAAATTTAAAAAAATGTAAATATTGATGACATTTTATACTTTAACTATAAAATAAATTGTGATGCTCTGAAAAGAAATTTACATTTCCAAAGGGCTTCAAAATTGATTTAAACGACTGTGGAAACTTAGTCCATGCTCTGTGACTATCCAGAAAACTCAAAATTTTCTCTTCTGTGGTAGGCTGCACCTGATTGCTCTAGAGAACTCATTAATTTGTCCATTTGTGGATACACGTATACATTCAACTGAATACAGGCATGGTTAGGTGTTAGAGATATGGAAGTAGCACATATTTAAATTTCCTGAGTAATTGGTTTCAAGTAATAAGGCTGCTGTTCATCTAGTTCCTTCCAGTACTCTTAGGAATATTTAAGCATAAACTATAAGCATAAAATGACTTTTTTGTTTAATTGCCTAGCATCTTTCTTCTTTTCTGATACCAGTAGTCTTATTTTGCTTCAGTGAAGGAATGTTCCCCCCTAGAAGTGAGTCTGATGAGAATATTGAAGTGTCCCAGTCCTACCCCCTCAGGATGTAGGCATACAGCCCCAGTTATATTCAATACTTTCTCTGGGATTTGTCTCTTGAGCAGAGTGCTCTAGTGTCTGAAAATTTTGTTATTAAATTACTGGCCTGAGTTTCTACAAAAATTGCTCATCAGTTCATACTAACTAGACCTGGAACTGCCCTGTTTTTGTGCTTTGAGTCTAATTCTTAATTTTCCTTTTAGTTCATCTGTATAAAATTCCGCTTCTGCTATAGATGACCAGAGTCAGTACCTCACAATGCAAAAGGTTTAATAAATACAACGTGATGGTAACTTTTCCACAAAATTGCCTTAATAGCAATTTAATTTATACTGAAAAATGTCATTTAATAAATGACTCATACTGTTAAAATTGTCCATCAGTGACTATTTTCTTTTTTGGTCTGTGTTTCCCTTCTTCAACCACAGAACTTAAATATCAAAATATTTTCCTCTCTCCAAGAATCTTATTTGTGAACTTTTCCTCCAGTCTTCCTTCAACTCATGTAACACTGCTGTTTTCTACTTTACGGGCTCAGTTTTATGCTGGACTCCCGGAACTGGCCTGAAATCTACCTGATGATAGATATCGAGGGGAAGTGGATAGAAAATACGCAGTTCATGTTTTCTTGCTGTGTTGTTTTTGCTTTTGTGTTTTACTTTGTTTCGTTTGAGGACAGGCTCTTCCCCTCCAATACTTTTAGAAAGAATATGTAAAATCTTAGAATGCCACCTATCCAGATTGAGGGCAAAGGAGAGGGTAGTTTTGTTTGTCCTGATGCAGCTAAACAATGCTAAATATGGGGACGCCTAGGTGTCTCAGCAGTTGAGCATCTACCTTTGGCTCAGGGCGTGATCCTGGGGTCCTGGGATCGAGTCCCGCATCGGGCTCCCTGTAGGGAGCCTGCTTCTCCCTCTTCCAGAGTCTCTGCCTCTCTCTGTCTCTCATGAATAAATAAATATTAAAAGAAAATAATGCTAAATATGTTTGTGTCTGTCTTTCATCCAATATCCATCCTTAAGAAAACTATTTAAAACCTATGAAATTCATTTCCTTTACCTATAAGCTGGGGCAAATAATAGCTCAAGTTTACTTAAGGAACAGTGACTCCAGGCTAAGTGTCACAGAGTTCAAGCCTCCACAAGCACAGCCTTCCAGCCCACGGTAGATACTCCGCTAATGGTCAAACTGATGAAGTGGCAAGAGGAAAGTTAATGTGAGAACAGATAAATGAAGTCAAAGATAGGGAATGACTATTATTTTAGGAACTGAGCACAAGGGCAAAGTGGGTTTCATGCTAATAATCAAGAAGGCTTTTGCTGGATACTCTCTTCTTCCAGGAAAGGAAGTAAAATAATTTTTAAGGGCTTGAGCAACAGAACTGAAGCTCATTAAATGAAAATAGCATCATTATAATAAACTGGAAAATAGAAAGAAGGCAAAAAAAAAAAAAGGGAAGTGGAACCCAAGCAAGGGAAATTAGAATATTAGAATGACAAGAATTATTTTATAAAATTCTCCAGGAAGACCAGAAATTCCACATTTAATACAGCTCTCCATAAACCTTATTCAAACTCCATACAAGAGTAAACTTGGATGAGGGAGTGGGGGTGGCGGGTGGAAAAGAAACAACTCCAAAATCTGTGACGTGCCTGTGTTCTCCACTATAGATATCTTGAAATTTCACCTGCTTCTCAGTGCCTTTTCACAAAAAGACCAAAATCTAAACTCGTATGTAACATATTCTGGCTTTCTCATTGACCGCTGAGAACTATCACTAAAGAAAACAAACCTGACCATCAGTGAAGCTCATTATTGTTCCTTAAAAAGCCCTTCATCAGTGATTTCAGTCTACCTAAGCTCTTTCTTCTGAACCTTCTTTCCAATGAGATAGGCAGTTAATTTACTCTGCAAATCTGTGTAATCTTTTTAAAAACACCTGGGGCCTCAAGTTTCCTATCTAAAGCTAAAGCACTTTTAAGTAGCAAACAAGAACTTCTTTTGAATCCAAATATCACTAGGGTACAACACATTTGGGCTTAATAATTTGGAGAACTTTTTGCTATACATTTTTATAAATATCTGAATAACGATGGTTTAATTATTGCAGATTGTTGTCAAGCGCTGAGAAATAATTGTAGGAGAGTACAAATGAACAATACTTATACATTTTATAGCTGCATCATGGTAGGCAAGTGATTTAACCTCTCAGGGCTTTAACTGAATTATTTTTTAGATGAAGATAATTTATGTGGTTGAAACTTTAAGACTACCAAAATAAACTCCTTCCTTATCTATAGGTTATAAATTTAGATACTACTATTAGATTTTGATATTTCTATTTATATAATTCAGAAGAGGAAGCTAGAGAGAAGAGAGACATAAAAATAAATTGCCTGGGATCCCTGGGTGGTGCAGCGGTTTGGCACCTGCCTTTGGCCCAGGGCGCGATCCTGGAGACCCGGGATCGAGTCCCACGTCGGGCTCCTGATGCATGGAGCCTTCTTCTCCCTCTGCCTGTGTCTCTGCCTCTCTCTCTCTCTCTCTGTGACTATCATAAATAAATAAAAATTAAAAAAAATAAAAATAAAAATAAATTGCCTGCATTAATATCACATTATATAAATTTTGGGAGTGGGAGTTAGAAGTTATTTCCAAAAGCAAAAAATGTTGATCAGAAATTATTTTGCTAAAAAAAAGAAGAAAAAAAAAGAAATTACTTTGCTCACTCTCTCTCTTTCAGAGAGGGTAAATGACAGGCATTACCTTGTTCCAGGTCAAATAACTGGTATTGGAGTCCAGAGATTCAAATTCAGAATCCAGTAGCCTTTCTACTTGTGAATTATACCAAGTCTTTTAGCTTGAAATTGAACTTTCATTCAATTAGATAAGATGGAGTCTTTGGTCTGCACGATCTCTGGCAGGTGCTGCTTTGTGTCCTCAATCATTCACAGGATTTCTAGACCTGCTGCTTATACCAACTCCTCCTTTTATCTTTGATACCTATGAAAATGATCCTGCCTAAAACTCATTTAGAAAGTGTGCTAAGTTCATAAATCACTTTTATCCTTATTATATTAAATACTCCTCATAACTGCACTATGAGGAAGGCAGGGAAGATTATCATTCCTGTTTTGCTGAGGTTAAGTAGTCTTCCCCATGCTGCAGAGAAACCAAGTTTCTTGTCTCTAATTCTACGGTGTTTTCCAAAACCCCAAACTGCTGCAGGGACACCGGGATGGATGACCTTCTGCCCCTAAACTGACACGGAGCCTGCCTACCTCCACAGACTGGCACAGATTACAGAAAGTTGGCAGCCTGAAATATACAGTCCTTTCCTAAAGAACATAAACTGAATTACATAAAAAATTACACACTCATTTAAAATCTCATTAAAGGGGTTTTGAAATAATTTTGCTCTTTCCAAATAACATCAGTTACAGCAGAGGAGAGGAAAGGAGAGAGATGATAAGAGTAATAGAGTCTGGTCCTTGGGTTCTGTGTCAGACAAATTCATCATAAAAGAATCAGATAGACCCCTTCCACCTTTGGGGCCTCCTTATCCATCAAAGGAAGCTAATCAAACTTGACTAATAACTTCATTCGCAAAGCGCATTGGTGAAGAATGGCAGGCATCGACCAAGAGTCGGAGAGGACACATGGCTGCTTTCTACCTGCTGAATAGGTATCCTAGCTAGGTAAACCAAGTTCTTGTTAATTCGTAGCTCAGAAAACTCCAATTTTATTTTCTAAATGCATTGAGATTCGTAACACATTTTCTTTTGTTTAAGATCTTAAAAATATGTTTCTTTCTTTTTAGATTTTATTTATTTATTTATTCATGAGAGACAGAGAGAGAGAGAGAGAGAGGCAGAGACACAGACAGAGGAAGAAGCAGGCTCCATGCAGGGAGCCTAATGTGGGACTCGAACCGGGTCTCCAGGATCAGGCCCTGAGCCAAAGACAAACACACTCAACTGCTGAGCAACCCAGGCGTCCCCTAAAAATATATTTCTAACAAATCAGTTAAAACTTGAAAATATGTTGTTGTATTAAAAGAATTCCACTCCTCTATTGATTTCCACTATTCCAGAAAGGCTGTGTCTGCATTTATTATGGAGCTAAAATTGGGGGCTTCTCTTTCATATATATTAATCCTCACTACTCATTTTCTTGTGAGAGATATACTTATGAAGTAAAAAGATAATTCGGGGAAAAAGAACAAAATGTGACTACACATTATCTGCCAGATATCCTTGATTTTTTTTTTTTAAGCAATCTCTACACCCAGTGTAGAGCTAAAACTCACAATCCTTAAATCAAGAGTCACATGTTCTATTGACTGAGCCAGCCAGGAACTTACTGACAGAAGTTATAAAAAACAAAACTAAGTACATTGCCTCAGAGATGCCATTTATTATGAATATAAGACTTGCTGAGGTTGGGTCACCCTATTTATATTTCAGTATACATTTGATCTTTATTGTATTAATTTGCAAATATCCTATTAGAGTTTTTCAATAGATTCTGACACTTCTTTGTGAACACCCAACAAATTTTCAGTAGGAGGATAAATTAATGAATGGATAACACCTTTTCATGTTTTTTTTTTCTTAAAGAAGTCCCTTTCTACTGAGGAAAAAAAAATGTTTTCTGTTTATTATTTTTTTCTCAAATAAATAAATACAAGTTATTTTATAGGTCCAGAGGTCTCGATTTATTTGAGTGCATGGACTCTAAAAACATTTTAGTTTTTGCTTCCTATTTCTCAAATTAGAAAAACAATATACTGTTTAAAATCAATCAGATACATTTCAGAAGAGCCAAAGGGCATACAGAACAAAAGCCCAAAATGCCCTTAGAGTTAATACATCTCTAGGATCCATGGCAACATGGAGAAACATAGTTAAAAACAGTGCCATATTTAACAATATCCTCAGATATAAATCATATAAATCACATAAATCAACTTGAGTTTTAAGATGACACTTTTTGAAAAGAACCTCATTTATTTCAAATCTCCCTTTATTCAAAGGCAAATTTCTGAAAACAGATGTTTCCCCTTAGCACTGCTGTTTAAAAAAAAAAAGAAAAATCTTCAACTCCTTGTGACCCAGTGCAGGGGATATATTATATCACCAGTAAATTCAAGTAGACTCCAATATCAAATAAGGAGATCAGAGACCAATACAAACTGCAGGACACAACACAGTGTCCCATGTCAGCCTATGATGCTGATAAAGCATGTACTTGTCAACAAACATTCTGAACTTTCTTGCATCTGTAAAATGAGACAGGCATACATTGTTCTCTCAACTCTGTGTTTTCTCTACTCAGAAACTTTCCTGGCTAACCAAAGACCTAGGTTCAAAGCCAAAGCCATGACTAAATTATAGACAAATCCTTTTTCAATGTAAAGATAAACAGTAAAATGGTATGATTAGATGAAGTCTTTTTCAAGTCCTAGATTCTACGAGTCAATGAATTAGAAATTAAATATTTTGAAGATCTCCTGGTGAATGAACCATAGTTTAAAACCTAAAGAAACTGTAAAAAAAAAAGAGAGAGAGAGAGAGAGAGAGAGAGAAAGAAAGAAGAGAAAGAAAGAAAAGAAAGAAGAAAGAAAGAAAGAAAGAAAGAAAGAAAGAAAGAAAGAAAGAAAAAGAAAGAAAGAAAAAAGAAAGAGAAAGAAAGAAAGAAAGAAAGAAAGAAAGAAAGAAAGAAAGAAAGAAAGAAAGAAAGAAAGAAAGAAAGAAAGAAAAAGAAAAGCAGGGGGACACCTAGGTGGCTCAGCGGTTGGGCAGCTGCCTTCGCCTCAGGGTGCGATCCCAGGATCCGGGATTGAGTTCCGCATCGAGCTCCTGCAAAGAGCTTGCTTCTCCCTCTGCCTGTATCTCTGCCTCTCTCTCTCTCTCTCTCTCATGAATAAATAAATAAATCTTTTTTAAAAAGATGAACAAATCTTTTAAAAAAGAAAAAACTAAAGAATTGTTTGCTGGGCTCTCAAGATCTCAGACAATCTTACAAGTACTATAGAATCCATGCAAAAGATACGGCATTTGTCTTCCATGATTATTTCATAATATATTACCTCTCCCAAGTGATTTTTTTTTTTTAATGAGAGCTGGAATCTCATATTTTCAACAACTGTTCCAAAAAAACCTGAGATTTAAAAAACGAAAACAAAAACAAAAACCTGAGTTACCCTTCAGGCCTAGTAGCTGGGAAATACTCCTTTTTAAGGATAATAAAAACTTGAAATATTTTCATGTGACAGAATTTTCTCAGAGTTCTCAAATGGGTAGAATGATCTCTCCAGGCTAAAGACATTCTGAAGCACCCAAGGAACCAATGATTTTATAGCTAGGGAACTGGGAGTCTACACTAATATTCTCATGTACATGGCCAGACTTAAGCAGTTAGGTAAAGATTTTGGGTCCTGATCTTTTGTAGATGAAACTTGATATAAAGTCTCCCATCAGCTGTTTGTTTTGTTTGGTTGGGTTTTGGGGGGGTTTGGGTATAGATCTTAATTACTAGAAGTTGAGTTTGCTTGTTAGCATTTTCAGAAATGGTTGTGTTTTACTTTATAAATCCTCATCCTTATGGAGGGCATTTGTAGTCTGCCTAAATCATTGTAGTTTCCTTCCTATTTCTCTTCTAAAAATCATTAAATTGTTTGTGGGAGTTTTGGAAGTGATAACAGACCTATTTATTCAAGTAAGTATCCTTGGATATCTTTTTTTATTTGTGTTTTTTGTTTGTTTGTTTTTGTCTTTTGGATATCTTGTTTTAGATTGGAAGAATTGAATCAAAGTCTACCAGCTATCCTCTATAACACATATCTTATTCGCTGACATTCAAAAATAATTACATAATATCCATTGTATTCAACATAATGAATATTCTATGGTGCTTCCTCTTAAGAGGTTCACAAAGTATGGGAAATGAAAAAAAATTCATAAGACTGAAATAAACAGAAGGTCATGAAAATCCGAGGGAGGGATGGATATATTCTACTATTTATAAGTCACTATGCTATGGAGTCATACAGAACAATGTCTTCCACATTATCTGTTATATTTCATGTCTAAAATAATTTTAAGGGATCCCTGGGTGGCGCAGCGGTTTGGCGCCTGCCTTTGGCCCAGGGCGCGATCCTGGAGACCTGGGATCGAATCCCACGTCAGGCTCCCGGTGCATGGAGCCTGCTTCTCCCTCTGACTGTGTCTCTGCCTCTCTCTCTCTCTCTCTCTCTCTCTCTCTGTGACTGTCATAAATAAAAAAATAAATAAATAAATAAAATAAAATAATTTTAAGATCAGTTAGTTGACCCAAATCTGAACAGAAGGTTTATTATTTGAATAGTAAAATCTTATTTTGACCACTAAGTTTTCTAACAGCCAATTGTGTGAGAAAAGATGAAAATAAGAGCTTTATATTTGGCCATATTAAAAAAGAGAAGTGCCCAGTACAGAGACAAGAGCCCTGGGCTAGGCATCAGGAAACTTGTATTCTGCTCTACATCTGGTAATAAGTCAATCATAGGTAAGTCATTCCTTAACTTTGGGAGTCAGTAACAGTTTATATTCCATGAAAGAAGTCCTACTAAGATTATCTTAAGGATACTTTGAGTTCTACGACTATGAAGTATCTAATAAGTCATCATATTCAAATTAAAAGGCTCATTCCCTAAGTATAATTAATGATATCAATATAAGCAATATGTGTACTGCACGTGAACAAATACAACTCAATGTGCTCAGTTGCTCAGTATTGTAAGAGTTTCACAAGAGACAATATTTTTTACAATAACTTTTACAGTGGGTAAGAAAATGTCACAAAAATTAAGCCATGCTGCTATTATTATCCAGTCGTATAGTAATTTGAAAGACCTACACCAGAGAGAACTATAACACATTAGTGCCCAAGCTTTGCTGGAAGGCACTCAGGCAGATGAAAGGTAAAATGTTTTCCCGTCTCAAGAGCAATGCTGGCTTCAGCAAACTGGTAAGTTTTGCACTGTGAAAGCAAGGAGAAATCTGCACAGGGTGCATTACATAACCAGAATTGCTGGAATCATGTGTGGGGAATTGATCAGTGCTTGAAACTTAGCTGTTCAACTCAGGGTTACCGAGAGGAGTTTCTAATTCAGTGGCCAGTAGCACTAATAATGAGAGAGGACCAACACGGACATAAGAGCCCTTGAATTTCATGGAATATTCACCAAGGAGAAATTGTGGAGCACTGGGTTTCCTGCTTGTAAAGTACATGGCAGTTCAGATCATAGTAAAATGGACATTAATATAAGTGAGGTTGATTAGTACTAGTGAAGCATGATCCATGAAGATTACATAGAAATTAGAATAAATAGGAAGTGGCAAAGGAGAATTATTAAATGTTAGATACCTACAAAAAGACTAGGTAGAGATGGCATTGGACCAATAGACCCCCCCCCCAAAGAGATGGCATTGGAGCCCCACCAAAGAAGGTAGGAAATAACAGGTAGAAAGAAAGGAGACCTATCTAGATTAAAGACATAAGTAAACAAAAGTATGGAAAGGAAAAGCAAAAAGACATTTGCAAATATCTGGGAAGCCTGTTTGATTGTCAGAACTCATACACTCCCGTGGCTTACACGGGAGTAGTGTGGGAGAGCATGCTACTGGTATCTAATGGACAAAGGCCAGGAATGCTGCTCAACATCCTACAATGCATAGGACTGTCCTCCACAGCAAATAATTTTCTGGCCCAAAATATCAAGTGTTGATGTTGGGAAATCTGGCTCTAAAGCATTCCCTCCCACTGGTACACTAGTAGACCAATGGGAGAAGTTTTAACAATTACACCGCTACTGTATGTCAGGGCTCTCTGTGTCCTATCTACCACCAGAGATGGAATCATTATTGCTAGCTGGGTGGTGAGTCCTTGCCAACCAGCTTTAAGATCCTACACCCATGCCTGCTTTCTCTGATCACTTCTGATATCAACAGTTGCAGCCTGGGTTCTCTGGGACACACATGCCCTGATACAGAAATTAGTGTGCAGGAAGCTCTTTAGGGAGTGTTCCTGAGATTAACTCCCACGGAAGGGAAGGAAAGGAAGTAGGATTGAGCAGAGGGAGAAGCTGACCTTTGATGATCTCAACAGAGACTACAGCCACAATGTACCAAGTTCTGAAACTGATATGAACATTCAGAGTTGTCCTGAGATCGGGTAAGTTAGGGGGAACAGACCTTAATACCCCTGTATGGGTGAGGTATTGAAAAACACAGTGCACGAAGAAGCATTCATGACTTTGGACTAGTGGCACTTTTCAGCTTAGCAATCTCTTTAAGGCCTAGAGACTTTCTTCTGGCCATACTTCCAGGAGTTGGAGGAGTAAGTACAATTTTCTCAAAGGAAAGTATGGGCTGTGAATCACTGCATTTACTGCAGTCATTGTCTTAGATACATGAGTAATAATACTATTTTCCTGTAAACCTGTTCTAAGACAAATGAAAAATATGAAAACAACTCTTGCGATATTCTAAGATGACATCATTGCCTTTCCTCAGTCTTCCTCCTTTCTAAAATGGGGATGCCATTCAATTGGCACTTCCTGCCTTCTATTTACTTTTCTCTCTCTTCCTCAGGTGAGGGAGGAACCCAACTGAAGATTCCACCCATGTGCTGATTAGTCACATATTTCTATTCCCGTCTTTGAACCCGCTCCCATATTTCCAACTGTGTTGACCTTGTTCATACTGGTGAAAGAAAAAAAAAAGAGAGAGAGAGAGAGAGAAGCTGCTGATATTCAGCCTGGCTCTCTCCACTAGACATGCTATTCTCCTGTTAAACATAAGCCATATTGCAGAGTACCAATCCCAAAGAAGGCTGCACTGAAGCCATGATGGAATGAGAAAAAAGCAAGGTTACTTCATAATTTTGTATAAGCACAAACAAAAATAAGATCGCTGTGCCACTTACAAAATACCAAACTCTCTTTCTTGGTCTAAATGAATGGCTGCTGCTGCTTTTATCAATTATAATTTTATCATTCTAGTCTCTTCTCTATGTAGATGAGATGTATTAAGATACACATTCCTAGAATTACCCTGCTTTCTAACCTCATACTTCTTCCAACTATCCCCCCAAATTCTCCTCCAAACCAAATCCTAAACCTTATAATTTAAGATTCTATCACCATGGAAATCATGGTGTGTATTCTCCTACATGGTAATGAAAAATAAAACCAATTTGTTCAATAAAAATATGTTCCTGGTAGCCTTTGTCTGCAGAACATTGACAATGGGTAATTTGTTTATATCTACTAATGCCAAAACCTAAACTGATAATATGAGCCTTTAGAAGACAGAGTTTTCTATGACAGAAAGACCAGAGAAATTAAATTAGGGAAATCTGGTTTTATCTCATTCGTCCAGTTATTTTGGCTACTTATTAATTTTCTCTAATTGTTAATCTATTCAAGGGTATAATATTATATGGAGAATAATGTGGCTAATCCATTCATCACACAAAGACTTACTGAGTCTACTCTATTCTAGATTTTGTTCTAAATACTTGAGCTAAAATGGAGGAAAAACCAGATACAGACCTTCCTTCCCAAAGATTAAAATCTAAAAGAAGAGACAGATATTGCTTAATCACCCAAATAATGTTCAAAATAACAATTGTGGTAGGAAACACTGAAAAGGAACAAAGCAGGTAACAGAGAAATCCAGCATGTTTATAGGTTTCCCTGAAAAAAAAAAAATCTGACCTGATACCCTATGGGTAACTAGGAGTTTATTGATGAACTGAGGGAGTGGAGAGGAATTTATTACACAGGGAATAAAACATCTTTGGATATAGTGAGAGGAATTTGAAAAAGAAGAAAGTGTCATTGTTACTAAGGTTGAGAGCAAGGTGGTGGGTCCAAGATGATGTCTGAAGAGTAGGCAGCAGGAGAGGAATATGTAGCCCATGTTATAATTTTTGACCTCTACTATAATAAGTTCTAGGAGTTTTTAAGTGTTCTGGGTACACAACAGGTACTCAAAAAATTATTCCATTCTTTATTATGCAATCTAGGCTTTCCAATTCAATTTACTTAGCTATAGAACTGGTTCTTTTGAACTTCTGGAATCTATGCAGCAGTTGATAATCAGCAAAATCAACCTCTGAGAAAACTACTTGGCGATGTTTCCACAAGCCTTATAAGGGCACTTTAGTGTCCGATTCAGCCAGAAGACTCACTAGCAAATGTATGCAAATGCTCAAAAGGAATAATTATCCTATCCATCCATGTTCATGCATTTAGAACAGTAAACTGGAATGAATAATGTCATCCCTTACCATCCTACTCTCAATTTTGTATTTGGTAAATTCAATCTTAATACTCTAAATTTGTTTTGAAAATGAGCTTAGCATGCATTGACATTTAATGTGTATTTCAGATTCTTCTCTATCCTAGTACCTGGACATATATTTACCATTAAGACTTGGAAATGCCACATAAAATGGCTGAAAAAATTTAACATTGAAATAATAAAGGACTGTCCACACAAAAAGAAAGGGTGTGGCTGGCATTTTACCATATTTTTTTTTCTTTCCATCTTGACCATTTTCCTTCATTTCAACTTTGGTGTTTGCTGAGAGAATCCTGCAATTCACATTGAATCTCCTGTTCTCTTCCACAGCTATTTCCATCTGTTACAGTAATGTGATATTCCTTTTTTTCCAGAGTAGCAAAAAGTAGCTTAGATGTTTTGCTCTTAACTTTCACAGCTTGTTCTCTCAGGATCTTAAATGTATTTTGCATGCAAGAAAGACCAAACTGTGTTAGAGTTGGCTGCTTTTACTATTTTGTTAAGAACAATAGAAAACTTAATGTGCTAGGTCCTTCCAACTTCCCAGCTATTTACCTACTGTCTTCCTTTCTCTCTTTAAGTTGCTAGTTATCAACTTATCAAAACAGTAAACATGAATTTAGCAAAAATTATTTTTCCCATATACTTTAATGTGACAGCTAATAACTTATTTTTTAACCTAGTATGTGTCTTGGTTAAGTCTAAAGGTCAAAGCCATCTAAATAGATTTGTGATTCTTAAATTAGGCTGCATTACTCTAGGGTGAAGCCTAGTGTATTTTATGTTCCTGATGTGATCTGATGTACAGAAAGTCATGGGAACCAATAGGATAGAAGCATTTTAGGTTCTTTTCCAGTTCTAAGATTCTACGATCCTAAGCTCTTAGACTATGATAGGGTTCATTTTAAGATGTAAAATCATACTTTTACTTATGAGCTCCCTTTCAACGGGGGGTGGCAAAGTTTTCTGGGCATTACAATATTTTGAATGAAGTACCTCACAGTACTTATGCAATAGAAGTTTTAAAATACTACCTGGAAAACCGTTCTGAATTTTTTAGTCATTATACCTTATTAATGCTGTGCTGGTTCATCTTAGTGAATCTTTCAAGGTTCATGTTCTTTATAGTCATGAGGTTACACATTAGGAATTAAGGTGAGAATAATCTAAAAAAAAAGACAAAAGCGAAGTAATTTTCACAATATAGGGTAATTATTTTACATTTCTAATAATATTCATATGTCTTAATCCAGCCACTGTAAATCAGTCTTTGCCTGGATTTAATTTATTCCTTTACAATGGTTATTTTCTCTCTACTACAAAACCTGTACAATTAGGCATTTGGAAAAAAGGTTTCAAAGTTAAATTACAGTTCTGTCTGGAAACCACACTCAATCTCCACAGGGATGTGATTTCTCACTCGAAACTTTGGTAAACCATAGTCTATACTTCTCTTTTGACACACTTACTGCACCACCTTGCTTTCCTGATACTGGTATGCATGATTTGCATTCCTTCTACAGAATCAGTTCTTTAAATGCTGAGAGTGTAGGCGTTTTTTTATTTTTAATCTCTGGGTTCAGTTAAATTAAAGCGGGAGCCAGGTTCTCATATGAGTATCTGACTTTTGTGAATCATTTCCTGTGAGGCCCTCAGAAGTTCATTTACTATATCAGTCAAGGCGCTTTGTAAGCAACAGAAATTAAATAAGACTAACTTAAATTGAAAAAGGAAATAGCAAAAGGGTATTTTATAGCTCCAAGAAGACTAGACAGATAGTGATAGAGCCTAAGACACTAAAGCCTAAAATTATGTCCTAGAATGGTTTTCATGAATATACTGGGAGAGACCATAGATTCTAATATTAAAACCATCAATACTGGACACCGCCTTTACTCCAAGGAGAATATCTCCCTTGCAAGAATGGATTCCCTGTCTTCTTAAGATAATTAGTTTTTAAGTCTAGATTTGAATCAGTAAACAAGGTTGAGCACCCATACTTTAATTTCCTTAATAAGAGAAGCTGAGGAAATCAGTGTTTGGGATTTTTTTTTTTGTCTTCTACAGCAGAACATCTCTGTGTCATAAGAGGGAGGAAATGAGACAGGAAAGTAGATATGATTCTGAGTGGGGAAAAATAATATCCACTTTAAACATCATTTTTAATTGTCCAAAGTCAGTGAACATTTTTTTCCAAAATAAACCAAAAAATAGCCTACCTTATTGCATCTGTGCCTTCTACAGCAAACAATGCACTTATGCTTCATAATCTAAATTTCATTTTCATTTAGGATTCTTCTGGCTATGAACAACAAAGAACAAGACTCAGTTGGCAAAACCATAGGAGTTCATAAATTTATATGACAATAAGTCTGGAGATAAAGCTGACATTCTGTTATAAATCATTGACCAGGACTATGTCTTCTGTATATATCTAAATAAATGGAATTAAAGGATTGGTATAGACCCACCGTCACCCCCTGTGGCAGTGGAGGGCTCATCTTTCCCCAGCATGTTACAATGTGGTAAATAGAGTAAAAATAAACAAAACAAAACAATTTTGAAAGGTATAATTGCCTCTGTAGCTAATATCTGCCCATTTTGACATTTTATTTTATTTTTTTTGACATTTTAGTTTTTTGAAGTTTCTTAATTTACAGAAGAAAGAGCTGGCTTAAATTATCTCCAAGGCTTCTTAAATACTAATTTAAATAGACTAATTTAAGAAAAAATATATAGATATTTTCTTTAAAGGTCACTGAAATTTATAACTCTTAATCAAGGCTGAATGAATTAATCTATGGAGATACAAACTGCCATGGGATCATACTGAAGAGATTAATCTCTTCTATGTAGTAATTAATAAATATGGACCAAAAGTGAAAATGTATAGACAAAATATATTTCCATTAAGAATAAAGTATGAAAATCTTATAGGATACTAAAAATTACTGATGCGATTGAAACGGAAAGAATGTTTTTATACCTTCCTTATTTTAAATTTAAATTTTTATGAATTATTTTTGGACATATATCTTTTCCTTGAAATTTACATTTACATAGTCAAGAAAATCTAACCCATGTTACACACTGTTTACAATAAATTTACCTTTACAGAGGTATATCAATTTTCATTTGAATATCAAAAAACTACTAGAACTGATACAGGAATTCAGTAAAGTCACAAGATATAAAATTAACTCACATAAGTATATTGCATTTCTGTACATCAACAATGAAGCAGCTGAAAGAGAAATCAAGGCATTGATCCCATTTACAATCATACCAAAAGCCATAAGTTACCTAGGAACAAACCTAACCAAAGAGGTAAAAGATCTGTACTCTGAAAATTATAGAACACTTATGAATGATATTGAGGAAGACAAAGAAATGGGAGACCATTCCATGCTCATGGATTGGAAGAACAAATGTTGTTAAAATGTCTATACTACCCAAAACAATTTATGTATATAATGCAATCCCTATCAAAGTAACACCAGCATTTTTCACAGAGCTGGAATGAACAATTCTAAAATTTGTATGGAACCAGAAAAGACTTTGAATAGTGAAAGTAATGTTGGAAAGAAAACTAAGGTTGGAGGCATCATAATTCTGTACTTCAAGCTGTATTACAAAGCTATAATCACTGAAATAGTATGTTTCTGGCACAAAAACAGACACATAGGACAATGGAGCCGAATAGAGAACACAGAAATGGATCCTCAACTCTATGATTAATTAATATTCAACAAAGCATGAAAGAATATACAATGGGAGAAAAAAAAAACACAAAAAAACAGCCCCTTCAACAAATGGTATTGGGAAATTGGACAGTGACATGCAGAAGAATGAAACCTGACTACTTTCTTAACATCACATGCAAAAATATATTCACAATGGATGAAAGACCTAAATGTAAGATAAGAATCCATCAAAATCCTGGAAGAGAACACAGGCAGTAACTTCTTTGACCTTGGCCACAGCAATTTCTCGCTACACATGTCTCCAGAGGCAAGGGAAACAGAATCAAAAATGGAACTACTGGGAATTCATCAGGATAAAAAGCTTTTACACAGAAAAAGAAACTGTCAACAAAACTAAAAGGCAACCAATAGAATGGGAGAAGATATTTGCAAATGATAAACTGCTAATATCCAAAATCTATAAAGAACTCATCAAACTCAATACCCAAAAAACAAAAAATCTAGTCAAGAATTGGGCAGAAGACATAAACAGACATTTCTCCAAAGACTACATATAAATGGCCAACAGCTACATGAAAAAATGCTCAACATCACTCAGAATCAGGGAACTACAAATCAGGGAACTACAACTCAAAACCACAATGAAATACCACCTCAAACTGGTCAGAATAGCTAAAAGCTAAAATTAACAACTCAGGAAACAAGAGATATTGGCAAGGATACAGAGAAAGGGGAACCCTCTTACATTGTTGGTGGAAATGCTAACTGGTGCATCCATTCTGGGAAAAAAGTATGGAAGTTACTCAAAAAGTTAAAAATAGAGCTACCCTAAGACCCAACAATTGCACTAGTAGATATTCATTAAAAGGATATAAAAATAGTGATTTGAAGGGGCACATGCACTTCAATATTTATAGCAGCAATGTCCACAATAGCCAAACTATGTTAACAGCCCAAATGTCCACTGATAAATGGAGAAAGAAGGTGTGAATGTGTGTGTGTATACACACACACATACACGTATATATATACATATACATACACACACACATATATGTGTGTATATATAATGTTTAATGAAATATAACATCTAAAACTAATCAAGGTGATAACCTAGGTGGTTCTGTACTAGGAGGGAAGAATCTTGGTCTGACTGGTAAAAGAATGGGGTTCATGCTAGATTCCTTCCACTTACTGTGTGACCCTCAGGAAGGTCATTTTCTTTCTGTAGTGCTAGAGAAGAGTATCTTTAAGGTCACTTCTAACCATCACATCTTGCTTCCTTACTATAAATTGGATAAAAATCATCAGAGAATATTAAAACAAAAAGAGGCTTCCAAAATAATTTATTCCAACTATCTCTTTTATAGATAAGGATACCTTAGTCTGGAGAGGAGACATGGCTGACCCATAGTCATATAAAAAATTAACATGCTTTATTCATCTTTCTGTAGCTGGAAGAAGTAGCTATTTCTTAGGGTTAATGGTTCTTCTAACTAGAGTAGATACCAAAGAGAGAAAAAAAACTTGTCTAAAAGTTATTAGCCTAGTTGTTAGTGTTTGCTTCTAGGAAGAAGAGCCATAGTTTCTACATCAAAGCAACTAACCAACTGTATGACCTTATTTAGCTTGACTTCAACATCCTCATTTGTAAGAGAAGAGATTAAAATAGATAAGCACATGTATTAAAAGAATTTCTATGAGAAATACATTTATTCATCTATTTACTTAATAAGTATTTGAATGCCTGATTCATGCCTCCATTGTTCTTGTCTCTGTTCTAGGCATTATGTTTATAAAAGCAAACAAAATACACAAATTTCTGGTCCACAAGGAAGATACAGTCTCTTTTGAAAGGAGAATGATTTAAAAAAAATAAAGGTAAATAAATAAGTAAATATATTCAGACTCCTAGGCCAAATATTATGAGGAGCTTCAAAATGCATATGTCAAAGATCTATGACCTTATGAAGATTTAAAATCTAGAGAAGAGAAGCTCAAAGAGGCTTTAAGTGGCTTTTGTAGAACATTGTACTGTAGGCACCTAGTTTATGCTTGCAAATAGGAAGCACCAAATAATAAACAAATGAATAAATGAAAGAGACAATTATATTTAAAATATTTGTTCACAATTGTTCTTTCTGTGTTTATGATTCTCTTTATAAAAGAATCAGGTATGAAATGTGTGGCATGAAGGCATTAAGTCTTTAAAATGGGTTGTTATATTGCTTGACAAGTTGAACTGGAAAAGTAAAAATAAAAAGGTTTTCGTGTTCTTTTAGATTCATATCTAGCTTTACCTTTGATTCATCCCTTTCATCAGAAATACTAATGTTTTAGGAAAGATTATTTGTTTTAAAATTGTTCCATGCCATTCTGTTTTGTGTTGCAGAACAATGAGTGCCTCCTGATGATTAAAAATATTAACTCAAACAAGAGTGAATCATTCACTCAGAGACTGTGATATTAACAGTTTAGAATATTTGTCATGCACATTTACAAAGCAAAACATAGTTTCCTGTATGAAAACCAAGAATGCTATGGAGAAAACATTGTCTACCATGGGATTATAAAAGTTTTGTATACATGAAAACTTTAAATTAGAATAAAGAATTTTAAAAATGGAGAAAATAAGCACATAGCCATAATTGTTCTTTGGATTCTGTGTAAATTACAAACCTCAAAAGCGGAGATCAAGTAGCTCATAAATACAGGAAATCTCAGAGATTTTGCCATTGATATTCATATTTAATACTTAATATCTGAAGCATGTAAACTAAAATGTGTATTTTTTCCTAAAGTGGTATGCCTCTTGTGTTTTTATTAAAATGCAAAGTTCCCTAACTATGAGTTTAAAGAAATTTAAGTTTCATAATTAGAATTTTTCAAAACACACACTTCTGATGAAGTGTTAGTAAAGCATTTCAAAGCATTCTATTACTGTGCTCAAGCTTATTTCATTCCTAATAAGACAAGATTATTATTCCCATTTTAAAGCATTTATTAAAATCATAGAACTTTTGCTCCAAATGTCCCAAGATCATAAATAGGTATTTTTCGGTATTTTCAATTCACTTTGATGAACTGTTACCCAAAAGCCTTATGGTAGGCAATGTTGGTTTTCTGCCTTTCGTTAGCTCACAGTATATTAATTTATACCTATATCTTTATCTTCTAAAGTATCTCTTCTATTTCAACAGTTAAATTCACTGTATCTCCTTACTCTTTAAACTGACCAGAACAGGACTGTTACTCAACCTTGGGTGATCAAAAGCAGAAAGATCTACTACCTTTGAACTTTATGTCCTGTGTTGTGTTGTTTCATGTTTATTACAAAACAAAACAAAAAACTGAACACAAAACAACCCTAAGATTTAATACAGAGTGGGACTGCACACCCTTACAAAATTACAAGTAAAATTAACCACATAAAGCAAGCTATATGAATTTAAAAATTGGAAAAAAATCATAAATAAAACATTCAACTATTTAATATTTTTAAAACTCAAAAGATATAAATGAAAATTCCCACTTGAGCTATGATAGAGCAACAGGGAACACATTTGTCCTTACACTTAGACAACAGACAATTAAGCAAAATATGTGAAGCAGCACAGAACTGTGATCCCTGAGAGAAGGGAAACAAGGTAAGCCATAAAATTTCACCAGCTTAACACCTATAGTACGTGCCTAGACTAAACTCAGGAATAACTAAAGAGACCTGATGATCCTAATGAATTAAGGACAGAGTTTAATCTTCAAATAGAAGTCAAAGTTAAGAAAGGTCAAAATGCCTTTGGGGGCAGAGTACCAGGGAAAAGGGGACTGCGCAGATGGAAGGCTCAGGAATTTTTCAGAGATGTCTTCTAAAGTCTTCAGCTGAGTATTCTCTGTATACACAGCAGAAACACCCAGGGTTAGGAGAAATGAACAGAAAAAAAGCACAACAATAACAAGATCCCATAATGGGTTAGGAATAATTCAATAATTCATCCTCCCACCAGCCTGACAGGAAAGACTTTACACATTAAAATGGATAGCATCCTCAGAAGGGTGTCACCTTAGGAGTACAGCTAAATTACTCTCAGACTAAAACCTTCTCTGGATCTTCCCCAAGAAAGTTAAAAGCAAACATTAAAAACTTTCCAATTTATTTAACTAAGCATCTGAAAAATCATTCTTTAAAGGAATGGAGAAAATAACAACCAACAAGATTTATGTAAGATATCTAATTGAAAATTACTTGACATGCACAAAGTAGGAAAATATTACTAAAATCACAATAAATCAATAGAGACAAATTTAGAAATAAGTTTAATGAAACTCACACACAAGGATGATAAGATAGATGTTATAAATATGCTCCAAATGTTTAAGCAAATAGAACACAACTGTGATTAGAAGAAAAAGGAAAGCTATCTTTAAAAACACAAAAGGAAACTACTACAGAAGAAAAACTATGTGACATGACAGTTACATTAGATGGAATTAATAACAGTTTAAACATTGTAGAAAAATACAAACACATGCATATGCACATGGACACATGCATACAAAAAGCTGTCAAAGATAAAGCACATTCAGAAAAAGACCCCCCAAAAATGAAGAGAACACCATGATTTATATGACAATATCATGAATTCCTCACTTACATCAATGGATAGATCATCCAGACAGAAAACTGATAAAGGAAACTTTGGTCTTAAACAACATGTTAGACCAGATGTACTTAACAGATATTTACAGATCATACAACCTAAACGCAACAGAATATAATTCTCCTCAATTGCACATGGAACATTTTCTTGGATAGCTCATATGTTAGGTCACAAGTCTAAAAGGACTGGGGCAGTCTGGGTGGCTCAGTGGTTTAGCACTGCCTTTCAGCCCAGGGTGTGATCCTGGAGACCTGGGATCAAGTCCCACGTTGGGCTCCCTGCATGGAGCCTGCTTCTCCCTATGCCTACGTCTCTGCCTCTCTCTCTCTCTCTCTCTCATGAATGAATGAATGAATGAACGAATGAATCTTTAAAAAATAAAATAGATTAACTATTAAAAAATTTTAAGAGGACTGAAATAACATAAAGCATTATTTCCTGACCATGGTGGTATGAAGTTAGAATTACAAGAAGAAAATTGGAAAATTCACAAACATGTGATTAAAAATCATGCTACTGAACAACTGATGGGTCAAAGAAGAAATCAAAAGAGAAAATACCTTGAGAGAAATAAAAATGGAAATGTAACACACCACTAATCTACCAAAATTTATGGGATGCAGCAAAAGCAGTTCTAAGAGGAAAGTTCATGGCAACAAATGTCTATCTTAAGAAACAAAACAAGTCTCAAATAAGCAACCTAACTTTATACCTCAAGGAACTAGAAAAAGGACAAAGGACAAAGTTAGAAGGAGGAAAGAAATAACAAAGATTAGAGTGGAAATAAATGAAATAGAGATTAAAAAGACAATAGAAAAAAATCAATGAAACTAAAAGCTGATAAACAAAATTGACAAGCCTTTAGCTAGACTCACAAAGAAAAAAAAATCTCAAAACCAGAAATTAAGGAGGTAATGTTACAACTGATAGCACAGAAATATAAAGGATCCTAAGTGACTACTATAGACAATTATGTCAACAAATCGGACAATCTTGAACAAATGGTAATTCCTAAAAACATACAACCTACCAAGACTGAATCATGATGAACTAGAAAATCTGAACAGCCTGAATACTAGAAACAATATTATTGGGAGATTTTTAAATTATTGACCAAACTCCTTGAGCACATGGCTTCACTGTTGAATTATACCAATCATTCAAAGAAAAAAATCAACACAAATCATTCTCAAATTCTTCCAAAAAATAGAAGAGGAGGGAACTCTTCTAAATTAATTTTACAAAGCCAGCATTTACAAGTCCTGATACAGAAACCAGATGAGAATACCACAAGAAAGGCCAATATAGATGAGCATAAGAGCAAAAAAATTTTTCATTAAAATATTAGCAAACCTATATCAACATACATTAAAAGGATCATACACTGTAATCAATGAGATTTATTCCAGGGATGTAAGGAAGATTCAGCATCCACAAATCAGTCAATATTATTCACCACAATAACAAAATGAAAAATAAAAACTTGATCATCTCAAATATATATAGAAAAAGAATTTAACAAGATTCAACAACTGTAGATGTTAAAAACTCTTAACAAAGAAGGAATAGAGGGAATGTGTTTCAACATAACAAAGGCAATATGTGACAAATCCTCAGCTAACATCATACTCAATGATGAAAAACTGAAAGCTTTTTCCTGTAAGATCAGGAACAAGAAAAGGATGCCCATTTTTGCCACTCTTATTCAACATACTGTTGGAATTCCTATCCAGAGCAATTATGAAAGAAAAATAAATAAAAATTATCTTAACTGGAAAGGAAGTAAACTGTCACTATTTATAGGTGGCATGATATTATACATAGAAAAGCCTAAAGACTCCATCAAAACAGAATAAATGAATTCAGTAAAGTTGCAAGATACAAAATCAATATAAAATTATCTTTGTATTTCCGTACACAAAAATGTGCTATCAGAATAAGAATTTAAGAAAAGTATCCCATTTATAATGGATTCAAAAAGATTAAATATTTAGGAATACATTTAGCCAAGGAGGTGAAAGACCGATACTCTGAAAACTCTAAGGCATTAAAGAAAGAAAATGAAGACACAAATCAACAGAAAGATATTCTGTGCTCCCAGATTGGAAAAATATTGTTAAAATATCTGTATAACCCAAAGTGATATATATACAGTCAATGCTTCACCTATCAAAAGTCCAATATAATTTTTCACAGAAATAAAACAAATCCTAAAATTTGTATGGAACTATAAAAGATCCAGAGTAGCCAAAACATCTTGAGAAAAAACAAAGCAGGAGGCATCATGCTTCCTAATTTCAAACTATATTACAAAGCTATAGTATTTAAAACGTATAATATCAGCATTAAAAACAGACATATAGATTGAAGAACAGAATAAAGTCCAGACATAAACCCATACATATATGGTCAATTCATTTATGACAAAGGAGCCAACAATGTACAATGGGGAAGAGAGAATCTTTTCAATAAAAAGTATTAGAAAAATTGGATAGTTGCATGCAAAAGGATGAAACTTAAACCACTCTCTTACACCATACAGAAAAATCAACTCAAAATAGACTAAAGTACTGAATGTGGGCAGCTCAGGTGGCCCAGGGCTTTAGCGTTGCCTTCAGTCCGGGGTGTGATCCTGGAAACCCAGGATCAAGTCCCACATCAGACTCCCCACAGGGAGCCTGCTTCTCCCTCTGCCTGTGTCTCTGCCTCTCTCTCTCTCTGTGTCTGTCATGAATAAATAAATTAAATCTTAAAAAAAAGAATTGACTGTAATACCTGAAACAATAAAAACTCTTAGAAAAAAACATACATGGTAAGCTCCTTGACATAAGTTTTGGCAATGAATTTTTGTATCTGACACCAAAAGCAAAACAACCAAATAAAAATAACATGGGACTACATCAAACTAATAAGCTCCATACATCAAAGGAAACCAACAAAATGAGAATGCAATCCACTAAATAAGAGAAAATATTCCCAAGTCATACCTGACAAAGCACTAATATCCCAAAAATATAAAGAACTAATATAGTTCAGTAGCGAAAGCAATTTTAATTTTTAAAAAATGGGCAGAAAATATGCATAGACATTTCCCCAAAGAAGACAGAGATGGCAAACTGGTACAAAAAGATGCTCTACATTAATCATCAAGAAAATGCAAATCAAAATCACAATGAAACATTACCTCACACCTGTTGGAATTCTGTTATCACAAAGAAGAAAGGACAAGATGTAGAGAAGAAAGAATCCTTGTACACTACTGTTGGGTATGTAAATTGATATACCCACTTTGGAAATCAGTATGAAGTTTCCTCGAAAAATTAAAACTAGAACTCCCATATGATTTAGCAATTTGACTTTTGAATATTTGTCTGAAGAAAACAAAACAAAACAAAAAAAACCTAACTCAAAAAGATATATGCACCTCATGTTCATTGCAGCATTATTTACAATAGCCAAGATACTGAAACAATCTAAGCGTCCATCAGTGGATGCATAAAGAAATTGCAGAATCTGGGATCCCTGGGTGGCGCAGCGGTTTGGCGCCTGCCTTTGGCCCAGGGCGCGATCCTGGAGACCTGGGATCGAATCCCACGTCGGGCTCCCGGTGCATGGAGCCTGCTTCTCCCTATGCCTATGTCTCTGCCTCTCTCTCTCTCTCTCTCTCTCTCTCTCTCTCTCTCTCTGTGACTATCATAAAGAAATAAAATTAAAAAAAAAAAGAAATTGCAGAATCTATGTATGATGGGATAATAGCCATAAAAAAAGCATGAAATCTTGCCATTTGCAACAACACGGATGAACCTTGAAGCCATTATGCTAAGTGAAGTAAGTCAGGCAAGAAGCAAAAACTACTGTATGATACATGTGGATTCAAAAAGTAAATACATTAAAAAAATCCTCATAGATATGGAGAACAAATTGGTAATTTCTGGAGTAGGAAGAAGGGGTAAAAGAAATGGGAGAAATGTTTTGTTCTTAATTTAAATAAATAGAGTATAAACAACAATAAATATAACGTATTTAATCTCCTTTGTCGGTGCCTGACCAAAAAAAGCATCCAATAAAGCCTAGCTATTTTAATATTAATAGTTTTGCAAAATAAATGAAATACAGCAACTGGGCATCCAGAAGGATAAGAGTGGGAAGGAAAGAAAAAGTATTTAAAGAAATGTTGCCCCCAAGCTTCCCAAATTTGATGAAAACCATAAGCTCAGAGATCAAAGCAGTTTAATTAATGCCAAGTAAAAATAAGCACAAAGAAACTCATTCCAAGTCATAGAATTTATTGATAAAAACCAGTGATACACAGAAAATCTTAAATGCATCCAGAGAAAATGCATTACACACAGAACAAAGATAAGAGTGATAGATGACTTTCATAAGAACTATGAAAGCCAAAAAAAAAAAAAAAAAGAACTATGAAAGCCAGAAGATAATGTAGATACATCTTTGGAGTACTAAAGGAAAAACAAAACAATACAATATTAAAACTGATGGTGAAATAACTTTTTCAGACACTGAGATAATTGTCATTTTACCTGAACATGGGGGGGGAGGCAGTTTTTCAGGCAGAAGTAAAATGATACCAGATGGAAGTTTAGATCTGTGCACACACATGCACAGACACACACAATGAAAGCATCAGAAATGGTAAATACATAAATAAATATAAAAGTTATCTTAGTCTCATGATTAATCTCTTAAAAACATAGCCTATAAAAAATAGTAATGGCACCTGAGTGGCTGTCAGTTAAGCATCTGCCTTCTGCTCAGGTCATGATCCCAGGGTCCTGGGATGGAGCCCTGAGCATCAGGCTCCCTGCTCAGTGGGGAGTCTGCTTCTTTCCCTCACCCTGCTGCTGCCCCTGCTTTTGCTCTGTCTGATAAATAAAATCTAAAAATATATATAGTAACAAGGAATTGTAGAAGTAACATAGAAGTAAAGTGTATAAAAATAACAGCATAAAGAAAATAGAAAATGGAAACATGCTGATAGAAAATGTTTATATTATACATGACGTAAAATACTATTGACTATAGAGTCTGAGAAGATAAAGAATCGTATCTTAATCCACAGAGGAACTACTTAAAAATAAAATGGTTATAGATAATTAGCTTATAGTGGGGATGAAGAGGAATCATTTAAAAAAATCCGAAAGGAGGTAGGAAAAAGAAGAATGAAGAGGAAAAACAGAAAGCAGGCAGTGAAATGGTTGAGAGAGAAATCAAAATCCTATTTCAAGTTTTCAAACTTTTCTCTCACTAATCAATAGAATAAGGAGACAATAATATTGTAGAAGACGACTTGAATGACTTGACCTAAATGTCCTTTATAGATTGCTCTATCCAAACTTAACAGAATATCAGAAATTTCATGTGCAAAGTAACATTCACAGAGTCAGATTTATTTCTGGCTATAAAATAAATCATAGTAAATTAATGGGGCTTAAGTGATACAAAATAACCACAGTGAAGCTAAAGTAGAAATCTCTATCAGAATGATGTCTGGGATATCTCTCAAATGTTTGGAGATTAAACAATGATGTTCTATATAATCCAGGAGTCAAAAAAATAATCACAGGGATTATTAGAAAGTATTAAATAAAAATGAAAACAAAAATTAAGAGTATGAAAATAAAGAAGTACAGGAAAATCTATAGCATTAAAATAATTATACTAGTTAAAAACGGTCAGAAATCAATGATGTAAGTAAGCTCCTAGATATTTGTCACAGAATAATGGAAATCTATGTTCACACAAAGGTTACACTGAAATTCTCATTGCAGTTTTATTTCATTATAATTCTAAACTGGAAATAATCCATGTATCTTATCAACTCACAAATGCATAAACAAAGTGTGGTGTATACATGTAATAGAATGCTCTTCAGCAATAAAAATAGCCTATTGTTACATGTAATACTCCCTACTTTTAAAAGCATTATGCTAAGTGAAAGAACCCAAACATAACACACCATGTACTCTATGATTCCATTTATATGAAATTCCAGAACACTCAAAACAGATCAGTAGTTGCGGTAAGCCAGATATGAGGACAGGGTATGGCTGCAAACAACTATAAAGGAACTTTTGGAAAGACTATAATAATTTGGATGATACTTACAGGGCTGTGAATATTTATCAAAATTTACTGAGTTATACACTTAAAATTGTGGAGTTTTATTGTGAGTTAGAGTCGAATAAAGTTAATTTTAAATTATGAAAATCAATTCCAGAAAAAAAATACATATTGTGAACCTGTTTGAGATTCCACCCATGGAACCAAGAACCATTTAAATACATATGCAAGAGAACCTTCTCTTTCAGAAAAAGTCTTCTATAATTCTCAGTAGTGGAAGGTAACATTCATAGTGTTTATTTTTCAATATGAGTTGTCATTGGTGGCACTGCTACTCCTAGAGCAAATGGGAAGTGTTTGATTTGCTTAATTTGCTCTGAGTTAGGCTAGAGAGAGAGTCTGTATCAGAAAGTATGGCTGGGATGCCTTCTGTGGGGATCTTTTCAGTTTATTTTCATGATCTATATATGCTATCCAATTTTATTAGCTTAACTGAATTTCCTTAGAAGCATATATAATATTTCTTCATGCATAATATGCTGCACTCTGCTGTACCCAAATGATTTATTTAGGCTAAATTTGAAAATGAAGATGTACACACCTTTATGACTCAGCATTAACTAGCTGGATTTCTTCATTTATACTTATAAGGCCATTATAAATATTTTAAGTATAAATGAGAAACAGGGGGATCCCTGGATGGCTCAGCGGTTTAGCACCTGCCTTTGGCCCAGGGCATGATCCTGGAGTCCCGAGATCGAGTCCCACATTGAGATCCCTGCATGGAGGCTGCTTCTCCCTCTGCCTGTGTCTCTGCCTGTGTGTGTGTGTGTGTGTGTGTGTGTGTCTTTCATGAATAAATAAATAAAATCTTTAAAAAAAAAAAGAAAAGAAAAAAAGAAACAGAAGGAGGAATTATACAAGTTGGAAAAATTAGAAAAGCCCTTCTGGAAGAGATGGCAGTGTTTCTTTGTGCAAAGAGTGTAGTCTTTGAAATTGGAATATGTAATTTCAGGAGTGCTGATTTCATATTTTAGCTCTACCTCTTACCTCTTGAATGATTGTGAACAAGTCATTGAATATTGCTGAGCCTCACAGATCCACCCACTTTGTGGGTTATTGTGAAGATCAAATAAAATAATGTTCATGAAAAAAACACTTTGGATACTATAAATTAATGGCTGAAACATTTTTTTAAGATGAGCAAACAAATGGATCTTTATTTTTATATTCTATCTCAAATGCCCCTTCCTGTTGGTAACATAGGCTTCATCTTAGACAGGGTAAGCTCAGGTAAACCAGAGCTTCTTTCTATTGCTTTCCCCAGAGAGCTTTATCTATGTCCCACTGAGTCTTATAGAGCTCCTTGGATAAGGAGGACACAGCTGATCCACAATCACCATCACCTCTGCACCCCACATCTCCTAGGATGAATATACATCAGCCCCAGTCCTGGTTGCTTGTGTTTATTTGCCCCAGAATTCCTGAAAATGTCACAGCTCCCTGTGTGGTCACCACATCTGAGTCTTCTTCTGGCCCATTGGTCCTCTCTCAGATCAGTGAGAGCCCTTTTCTAAAGTACATTTCTAATATGGCGATTTCATACTTCATATTCACCTTGGCACACAGGTATTATTCTTTTATTCAGCTTGATACTCAGATATCATCCTTTTATTATTCTTAAATCTTCTGCACCCAGCATAGGGAAAGCTAGGAAATAGATAGCAACAAGTACATTTCAGGTAAAAGAAGTCGTGTGAATAAAGGTCTAAGCATGGAGATGAAAAATGTGGAGGTAGGATCAGGAAAAGTGAGATGAAAGGTGGTTGGGATGTAAGGTATTGAGAGAGGAAATAAAAGCAATGGAACTAGACAGACTAGTGCTATCACTAAGAAAATCCTTAAATGCCAGGCTGAATAGATTTATCCTAATTCAAAGGCAATGGGTTTTTTGAGGAGAGATATAACATGATCAACATTTGCATGAGGTAGAAAGGAGAATGGAGAGAAAGGAGGATGGAAAACCACTTGTAAGGAGGCTGCTTTCATCCAACACAACATACTGGGGTTTAACACCCCCTACCACCACCACCACACACACCACCGTATTTCTCTAGGACACGTGCAAATGCTCACAGAAGTCAGGGAAGGCCCAACATTTAGAAAAGTTAGGGGGGAGAAAAACCCAAAATGAAACTCTGTTTCTATAAAGAGCTAACCTATATAGTAGAAAAGACTTTCACCTTTCACCTCCCTACCCCAGCTGCCCTGCCAGGTAACAGCCCCATTTCAGCCTACATAAGAAAAGGTATTTCATGGTACACTATTTTCCTGGGGCAGTTTGAAACCATTTTTCAACCAACTGTGGTTCTTTTTCTTGTCCTTTCTTAATCAGTTTGTGAAGGACGTTGTAACCTTTGAAAATCAATTTATGGTCTTGTCAGGAAACTGTCCTTTAAAAAAATTGGATGCAGTTGTCCAATTGGACACACCACAAGCAAGACAGAAAATTCTCAAGAAACACAAATACAAAGGAATTAAATCAGTTTAACTGTGTCTCCCACATCTGACTACATCTGAATTTAGAAACTTTTCTTTGAAGGCAGAATTTTTTTCTCATCTATTTCTACATTCCTACCCATCAAACTTCCATAAATCCCCCATTAATATTTAATGAGAGCCCACAGTGATATGCCCAATATTTAGATGGCCTAGTCAAAAAGTCCTTTTCTTGTGCACACAGCAAATTTGAGATTACATTGTGGAAAAACATAGCAAAGAAAATAATTCAATCTTTTGTTTCAGATGTTCACAGCTCAAGTGCCATAATAATCCCATATTGAAATTTGAGAAAATTTCAATACAGTGAAATTGTCACTGTAACTCTATAAATAGTTTCAGAGAGGCTCAGGAATGTATTCACCCAAAGTCACACAGTTGGTCAATTATAGATGCACAATTAGAACCCATATTCTTATTCCAGAGCTCCCATGCTGAATTGCCATAGTATCTTGCCTGGAATTGAACTAACTCTAACCTCTGGTCCTAAATCTTGCTGTTCTGTGCACTGAATATTGTGAGGTGTGTATAGGTTTCTCCTTCCAACATTCTGAGAAATAATGGCATTTAAAGAGCTTACTTAGAAAAGTGCCTGACACTAAATGTGAATTTAATAAAATGAAAGCTAATATTAATATAACTAATAAAATAGAGGGGGGGAGGCAAATTTCTGTCTGATGTTTTCTAGAAGAACCTGAAATCCTTAAATGCCAGGATGAATTTCAAATGTGAGAGGGATTTAGATAAATGCTGTAATTCAGCAACCATAGACTGGGTGTGATATAGTGGAAAAGATCCAAAGACAGAAGAGCCGTGAATATAGGTTCTAGCTCTAACCTGGGATTAGTTCTTTTATTAATTATGATCATAAAGTCAAATACTGTTATGGCTAGAAGGGACATTAGAAATAATCTAATCCTAGATAGATAGACAGATAGATAGATATAGGATATATATATTTTTTATAGACTTATGTATCTATATATTTTAAAGACTATTTATTTATTCATGAGAGACACAGAGAGAGAGGCAGAGACACAGGCAGAGGGAGAAGCAGTTTCCTTGAGCAGAGCCCAATGTGGGACTCAATCCCAGGACCCCAGGATCACGACCTGAGCCAAAGGCAGATGCTCAACCACTGAACCACCCAGGCGTCCCTAATCCAATATATTTTAACTTTACTTGTAGGTGGACCCATTTGGACCAAAGGTAATATTCAAGGAGGCTATAACCTCGCCGCAAGCTTGTAGGCAAGCTTTGGAATGTGTTAGTGTACATTGTTGTTGTTGTCTACTCACCACTCAACCCCACCTCCCACCCCATCCCCACCAAGAAAAACATCGTCATTGTTTTTATGGTATTATAAGAATTAGGAGCCATTTATCTGGAACAACGTCTAAAAATGTTAGTCCCATATAGAAAATTGAGTATTTTTACACAGCTGGTCAATGACAAAGCCAGAACTAAACTGTTTGTTTTTTCTTATACCAATGAAAATTATTTTTAAAATATGCTTTTGTATTTAATGTTTGATCTAGTCCGCTTAGCCAATGAAAAGGTGAACAGTGAATATGAAATTTAAGCAGTCAGAGAATGCATTTGTTTTATTTACAGTGTTCCAGTGCCAAGAACATACCCAACACATCGCAGGGCCTCAATAAACATTTGTTGAAAGAACGACATTAACTGGGCTGACACTGAATTCTTGCCAGGTTAGATTTCAGAGAACAAAATACATATTTCAACCACATGGTGGAGCCATTTTATAGTTTATTTGAAAAATGAAGTTTAGAAGCAACCAAAAAATCCAACATATACTTTTTATTGTATAAAAAAAGGGGGGGGGGATTTAAATGCAGGCTATGGAACTATTTAGATAACTTATCTGGCAAATATACTCATTTAGAAAACTTTAAAAGGTAAAGTGGCTAGAATCCTTGAATTACTGATAGAGAACAGTAATGTTTCATATGAGCAGTTTTTACTTCCACTGGTTTAGTTCAAAGAATGTCTTAATCCAAATGACATTTACTTGGTAGCTGGTAGGGACTACATGACACTTCTCTATTGGTCAGTAAGAACCATTGGGACTGATGAAAGCATTCACAAAATAGCTGAATCCAGATTAAGATCCCACTTAATATCTACGTGACATGTGAGCTACAAAGATCTCAGAAGGAGAAACAGTGAGAACTGGAGCTTTCCCAGATTTCTATATTTTATCTCATATTAAGGTAAATCAAAGAACTAGAGACTCAGAGGTAGAAAATAAAACCTTGTAAGTGGGGTTAGTGATAGAGCTATAGGGAAGGGCAGTTATGAAGTCTACTAGTGCCAATTCTTAAGGAACAGGTGACTCTCAATTATTTTAGTTTTCACATTCACTAACAGGGATGGGAGACTAAGTGAGAATTCCACCCACCCTCCTCAACACTATTTCAGACCTTCTGGCTTTCTTTCTAATATTTTCAGGCTGCCTCTGCATTCACCCTACCTGAATACATACATGTTCTTTCTTTCACACACACACACATACACACATACACACACACACAGCGCATTCACTACATTGCTTTTTTCAACTATGGTCATCAGTTTCATCCTCTGTGTAGTGCCCTAGGTTTCAGGATGATATATGACCAGTCATTAAATTACCACTTCCCACATATATCTCTATGTAAGTGACTTTTATCCACTTTTTCTTTCATTTAAGTTACCTGATAGAAAGCCCATCATTCTGAATCATTCCAAAACAGATATACCTCAAATTCCAAACCACCTAGGGTAGAATTGGACTACATTCCCCCTATAAACCATTTGCAACAGGCTAGTGAAAAGAAACAAAGACAGTCCCTGGACAGGCAATAGGGCATGGCTGGCATAGATTCCACTTTGGAGATTTTCTTTGGCTCTCTTCAATAGCCTGTTCTAAGCCCCTGGTCATACATCCTTACCTTTTTTTTTTTTTTTTTTTTACCATATCCTCAAGGTCTTCATGTAGTCTTCTTTTTTTTTTTTTATTCAAAGCTCTTAGATACACAATCCAAAATCTTGCTGATTCAATCTAGTAAAAATAATTCCTCAAAATTAAAAAGAAAATATTCCTTTACCCAACCAAATGAAAATGGCATTTTATCAATGACTCATAGCATTATATTAGAACGTCCATCCCATCAGTGAAATCCCCTTAACCTTCTCAGGGGTTTTCAAACTCAACAGAGTTTAGAGGAGAAATTGGAGGGTGATAAAAAAAGTTTGTGTGTGTGTGTGTACACACACACAATTTGACATTGTTGAAATAAATTTGTCTCTTTTTTAAGTCTTACAAAAGGATAGATGATCATCTATAGCTGAGATCTACATTTTTTTAATGGATAGTGGGTGGCAGCATACAGACAGAAGTAGTTGAAAAACCTGCTTTGAAGAACATTATATTAAGAGTTAGCAGTGAAGGCAGAATCTGACATTTCCTACAAAACTCTTAGGAAGTTCCAAAGGTGTGGCTGGCAAGGGGAAATAAAGAGGGGTAAAAAAGAAAAAAAAAAAAAGAAAGAAATGGAGTTTTTGGTTGTAAGCAATTATGAGGAGGTTGGTAGCTTTATGACATATCAAAAGCTAAACTGCAGGCCAACTATCGTACCAGAAAGAACCATGGAAAGAGACGGTTAAGAAGAACCCTCCTATGGTCAGAGCAAACCTCAAAGCCTAGTCTCAAAAACTACCACAGCTTGGGTTTATTTGTATTAGACTATAATTCCACTTATGCCCCAGGGCATTATTGAAAACAATAGGGGCATCAGCCAGCAATTAGAGGACCCTAAAATTGAATAGGATATTAAAGTAAGCTGATAATTTAACAGAGAGACCAGAGAACATTATCCAAAGAGAACCCTGCTAAAATCACCATCATTCCAAATGGACCTGTGTGCATTCCCAAAATTATGTCCTTTAAAGTGCAATATCAGAGGGTCCACACTGACAAAGAAATAGTCTTCACTAAAATAACCTAACCAATTCACTAAACAAATTAATGTGCCTATAACAACAAAACAAGCCCCAGAATGGGATAAGGAGAATCAGCATCCAGGATTACTATATTACCCAATAAAATAGGAAGGTATGACTCATGCACATTACAAAAAAAAAAAAAAAAAAAAAAAAACAGGCACTCAGGATAGAATCAGAAAAAGATGTAGATATAGAATTTAATAGACTAAGACTTCAAAACAGGCAGTATAACCACAATTAACTAAAAAAAAGCAATGCTTAAAGGAAGCTAGGATGATAGTATCTATCAAATAGTGAATACCCATAAAGAGCTAAAAGTTCAAAAAAGAAGTGGAAATTATTGAAGTTTTCAAACTAATGTCATGCATCATTCAATAACCAAGAAGAAATAGTCCTTAAAGTAGATTTGAGTAGAGTAGAGTAGAGTAGAGTAGGTTTGAATTGGAAGAAGAAATCAGCCTATTTAATCTGAAAAAAACAATGGGGATAAAGACTGAAGAAAAATTAACAGAGCTTAAAAAATAAGATATTGAGCTGAAGTCTCCCAAATTTGATGACAATTAGAATAGTCTTTAACAAATGATACTGGGATTACTAGGTAGCCACGTTCAAAATAATTTAGATTTCTGCCTTATATCATACAAAAAAAGTAACTCAAAATGGACCAAAGGCCTAAATTTAAGTGCTAATACCTCAAAAACCTTAGAAGAAAACAAAGGTATGCATTAAGAGAAATTGTGCTTCAAAGGAAACCATCAAGAAAGTGGGGGAAAAAAAGACAATAGGAGAAAACATTTCAAATCATATTTATAAAGGACTCTAAGCTAGAATATGTAAAAGAAAAAACTTTTACAACTCAGTAATGAAAAGAGAGATAATGCAATTAAAACTGGATGAGGGGGATCCCTGGGTGGCGCAGCGGTTTGGCACCTGCCTTTGGCCCAGGGCGCGATCCTGGAGACCCAGCATCGAATCCCACGTCGGGCTCCCAGTGCATGGAGCCTGCTTCTCCCTCTGCCTATGTCTCTGCCTCTTTCTCTCTCTCTCTCTCTCTCTCTCTCTCTCTCTCTCTCTGTGTGTGTGTGTGTGTGTGTGTGTGACTATCATAAAAAATAAAAATAAAAAAAGAGTTTAAAAAAATAAAATAAAATAAAATAAAACTGGATGAGGGCTTTGAATTGACACTTTCTCCAAAGGGCATATATAAGTGGTTAGTAAGCAAATTAAAATATACTCAATGTCATTAGCCATCAGAAAAATGCAAATCAAAACCATAATGAGAAAGCACTCTCTGCCCACTAAGATGCCTGTTATCAAAAAAGACAGATAAGAACACATGTTGGTGAGGATGTGGAGAAATTGGAAATATCATGTACTGCTGGTGGGAGTGAAAAAATGGTGGAACCATTTTAGAAGACAGTATTCCAGTTTCTAAAAGATTAAATATGGATTTGCCGTATGATCCAGTAATTTCGCCCCTACCTATATATCTAAGACAGTTAAAAACATATGACCACTAAAAACTTGTACACAAATGTTCACAGTTGCATTACTTAGAATAGACAAAAAAAAGTAGAAACAAGGGTAATGTCCAACAACTGATGAATGGATAAGATGGGATATATATCCATGTTATAGGGTATTATTTAGCAGTAAAAATAAATGAAGTATAATAAACGTCATGACATGAATGAACCCTGAACATATTATGCAAAATGAATCCAGTTACAGAAGACCATATTATGTTTGAACCCAACTACAGGAGTTATCTGGAAGAGGCAAATCTGTAAGACATACAGTTAAACAGTGGTTGTTGAAGCCTGCGGGGACTGATGGAGCATAAGGAGGGATGCCAGTGGAATGGGATTTCTTTTTGAGGTGATGAAGTGTTCTAAAATATATTGAGGTTATGGCTGCATTGTTCTGTGAATATACTAAAACCAAAGAGTTTTACTTTTTAAATCTGAATTGTATGGCATGTGATTTGTATCTCAAAAAAAGCTGTTAGTTCTTTTAAATGACAGGTCCTCATGGAATTTCATGAAAATGAGAACAATAAACTTCTAAAAGCTCTTAGAGGCTAAAGAGGTTGCCTATAAAAGAATAGGAGTCAGCACGGTATTAAAAAAAAAAAAAAAAAACAGTCATGCAGGAAAAGAGCCAAGATTTCAAAATACTGGAAAAGAGTCTAATTTTCCATTTGATTTCCACACCAAAAATATTCAGGTGTAAGTAGTGTGTTAGTTTTCTATTGCTGCATAACAAATTACTACAAATGTAGTTTAAAACAATCTACACTGAGCAACTCCCCTGTGTCAGAAGCCCAAGCCTGGTTTAACCAGGTTCTCTGCTCGTGGTTTCACATAGCAGTAATCTAGGGACTGGCTGGGTTATGTTCCTTTCTAGGGCTCCAAGACCTCTCCAAACTCACAAGGTTGCTAGAAGAATTGAGTTCCTCATGGTTATAGGGCAAAGGTCCTCTCTTTATGCTTTCAAGTGGGGGCTAATTTTAGTTCTTCCAGCACCCCTCAGATCCTTGCACTGTGGCTCTTGCAGACCCTCTTACAACATGGGAGCCTGCTTCATCAAAGTCAGGATAACCTCCTTCTCCAGTCACCTACTGTGTCATCTGTTAGTTACAAGAGTGACTATCCCATCACCTTTGCTAGATGTCAGTCATAGTTTCCTATCCACAATCAAGGGGAGGGGCCTATACAAGGAATTGACTCATTTGAAGGTCATCTTAGAATCCTTTCTACCATACAGGGTATATGTCTCAGAAAGTTGATTCTACTTATGCCTTTTCAGAGAAGTGATATCAGATATGCTCTTATAAAACACGCCCCCCCCCAAAAAAAAGGGAAGAGAAAAAAAGAGTTGTGATACAAAAGAATATCATTTTGATAGTGTTGCAGGGAACTCTGGGGCTGATCACAAGAGCTGATTATTATTATTATTATTATTGTTATTATTATTATTATTTATTATTATTATTATTATTAACATTTTAAGGAGTTTCCAGGCCAGTTGTTAAATGTGATCAATATTAAAATTAAATAAATATCTAATAGGCATATTTAAAAACAGATAGTACTCAAATTTATCACTTCCTTATTTTGCTACATTTTCTTACTACCGATGCCCAAGATTACTTACATCTATTTTATCTTTATGGCAGGCATCCTCGATAATAATGAACTACTGCACATCTCTAACTCTGCCTTCAGTGACTTCAAGATGGCAGTTTGAAATTAGCCATTTAGGGACTGTTCATACCATGGAACTTCACAAATATTACAAATAAGTCCATATCTCTTGTCACAGAGCTGATTGTTAAATATTTAGTATATCACTGATTGCAGAAATAAATTTTCGATTCCAAGGTACTATGCCCCATAGCAAAGCAGCAAGAATTGGCTCTTTATAGCTATGAATTTTGACTAAAAAGATGACAGTAAAAGGTTTTGAAAGTTTGAGAAATGGGGGAAATATTCAAAGGGTAGAACAAGGGATTCAGATACGGATATAGTATAGGACTCTGACTCATTCCCCAACCTAAACCTTCCATTCCAAGGTATTCTGGAATAAGAAATTCTTAATACATTTGGTAAAGATGACTACTCGTAGTTCCTAGTTCTGAAGGGTATTAATCCCTAGAGAGGTTCTATAGTAAATTCTTTCCTCTGGCTGATCCTGTAGAGTAACAGGGAGAATAAAGATCACTGGCCTAAGTGGATCATACATTTATGATTTTCAGGATAAGCCCTGAAAATTTTCTTGAGGTCAAGCACAGGCTTTACACAGAACAGATGCTCAGTAAATATTGTATTTAGATGTCATATTAAATTGAACTGAGCTGAGCTACCTAGCAAAGAGTTAAGGCCTATGTCTAGTACTTTACACTAAAAATGATTTAAGGATCAGAGATGATTTTCTCAGAATGCATGTTTATGAACAAAATTAATTCAATGGTCTCATATTTATGAGCATACTGTGTAAACATTTTATATATGAGGAGTCCCAGTGGCACATATTTATACCCTAAAATACAATTTTATTTATTTTATGGAAAACAATTAGAAAGCTCCAACTAAATGTTAAGAACACAACTCTTTGCTAATATGTTTCTTTTCTTTATATGCATTTTGAGTATTTTTAAAGAATTTATTTATTTATTCATGAGAAACACAGAGAGGCAGAGACATAGGAAGAAGGAGAAGAAGGAGGAGAAGCAGGCTCCATGCAGGAAGCCCAATGCAGGACTCGATCCTGAGGCTCTGGAATCATGCCCTGCGCCAAAGACAGTTGCTCAACTGCTGAGCCACCCAGGTGTCCCACATTGAGTATTTTATTTTGAACCAGAATGCTAGGGATATACCTGGTTAACACTGTTTGACTTCTACTTTGGGAACACTTTTTTGAAATCAGAAAATGGTAAAATTTACAATAATTTTCTCATACAGAAGGAATATGGAGGGAACTTAAATATTTGAAGTGTTTCATTCTTCTGCTAACTTCTCAGCGAACTCTTGAATCTAATATCTTATAAGTAGATATCCCTGTGATTCTAATATTTCACTTTTCATTGTACAGGGTGAAATTTCTAATATTGTCCTGGTAAATGGCTATCTTGGTCAAGAGGCCAATTTGCAAAACTTTTTTTGTAATCTCCACCAACTACAATTCAGTGCTAAGTTTTGAGCTTTGCAATACACAAGAACCCTGAACTTGCTATCTGATTTCATTTCATTCAACATTTAATGACTGCTAACAGGTACACTTACAATAGTTCTTCAACCAATTCATGACTTCTAGTCCTTAATGCCTTCATACTTTCGTTATCCATCAGCCCTGTTTTATCTCTATTTTCTCACATCACCAGCTTAGAATCCATGTTTCACTACTACGATAATTGCTTTGAAAATACCCAGGGTTTTGTTCCCCTTTCTGCCTCTATCATACTTACAAAAATAACTCAACCATCCATAATTTCTATGAATATACGAGAAGTTAGAGTCTTTCAACTAGATAGGACAGTATATTAATTTCCTAAAACTGCTGTAACAAATCATCACAAATTTTTTGGCCTAAAACAACATAAAATCATTCCCTCGCAGTTCTGGAGGCCAAAAGTCTGAAATCATTGTCACTGGACTGAAACCAAGATGTTGTCAGGGTCATTCCCCTTCTAGAATCTACTGTGGAGAATATGTTCTTTGGCTTTCCCAGCTTCTAGTAACCCTTGGCATTACTTATCATGTGCCAGATGGCTTCAATTTCTACCTCTGGGGTCATATTTCCTTCTCCTCTTCCGTGTATAATGTTCCTCTGCTTCATTCTTATGCCATCATCTACATAGACATTCTGGGGTAATTTCCTTAATTCAAAATCCTTAATCATATATTGCAAAAACTTTATAATGTCAGTTAACATTCACAGGTTCCAGGATATAGGATCTGATACCTTTGGGGGACTATTTATTAACCTACCACAAATAGTTGCACTTTAAATTCATGATCTCAACATTTAAATACGTGCTAACATTGCCTAACATTGCCTAATCTTACTATATCAACTGACTTTCCAAGAGTCATCTGTTCTCTCTCAACTATGTCATGTGGTCATTTGTTCTCTCTCAACTATGTCATGTGATCTCTTCCAAACTTCTCTCTCAGCTAAAAACTGAATCTACACATAATTTTTTTAAAGATTTATTTATTTATCGGTGAGAGACACACACACACAGAGAGAGAGAGAGAGAGGCAGAGACATAGGCAGAGTGAGAAGCAGGCTCCTCACAGGGTGCCCGATGGGGGACTTGATTCTGGATCTTGGGATCATGACCTGAGCCGAAGCCAGGCACCCAACCGCTGAGCCACCCAGGCATCCCTACACATGATGTTTTATTTCCCAGTCTGCCATTCTCATTCTGTGCCACTGCTCAATTGCTTACTATGCATAGCCACAGCTCATGCAACCCCTATAGTTCCTTCTTAATTCAGAGCACTTTACACATATAATTCACTCTCAAATATGTTGCATTCCACTACTAGTCTTCTTCTCATCTCCAAACCAAAACCAAGATTCTCCTTGCTTAATCCTGTGGTATCATAAAATATCATGTTATGTGGGTCTTTTCAGATAACACTATCTGGTTTCCAATTTCCACAATGTCCACATTCTCCCCACCATCTATATACTTTGTCTATTTAATGTAACTGAAGACTATGATTATTTATTCACCATTGTATACTTACTATTTAATCCAATGTCTGGAACTTAAAAGGTACTTAATGATTTTCTAAATGAATTCTAAATGATAAACTAAACTGATACTGAATGATGACACCTCACAATTTTATGTTGAAATAAATGTATGGCTGAAAAGTATGAACTTGGGAGTCAGAGAAACTTATATTTGAATTCTGGCTTCCTCATGTCTTATCTGGAAGAACTTGGGCAAATTAAATTATATCTTGATATTCTACATACCACTGATTAAAAAACAGTGTCAAGTTACAATTCTACCTCTGACCACTTCTGTGATTATGGACCTTGTCAGACCTCAGTTCTTCATCTTTAAAACTGTAGCCTTGGGGCAGCCCGGGTGGCTCAGCGGTTTAGCACCGCCTTCAGCCCAGGGCGTGATCCTGGAGACCCAGGATGGAGTCCAATGTCAGGATCTCTACATGGAGCCTGCTTCTCCCTCTGCCTGTGTCTCTGTCTCTGTCTCTCTCTCTCTCCTCTCTGTGTATTCTCATGAATAAATAAATAAAAACCTTTAAAAAAATTGTGGTCTTGGATTCGGTGAGGTCTGACATTCAAATCACATCCAATAGTCTATAATTCTCTTTTTGTGTAAGATTCTAAGTGGGAAAATTCAATAGGACAAAAATTTAAAATTTTTGACAAAATTTATATAACTATGCTGAATACTTATGATCTTTTAAACATTTGAATGTTTGTTTATAGGTAAAACCTAGTACATGAAAATGCTGGTCATCCAGGTTTTACTGTGCTTGATTGAGGAGTGGACAAGCCACACTATTTGCCAATCATCTTTCATCCTACACATTTGACAGATTGGAAAGCTGTGACAAAGAACTAATTTCAGTTCAGCTTGGGTTATTCTTTGAAACTTTCACAGAACTAGATGGATGTGCTCTATGTGAAACAGATGATAGTTTTGAACAACCCATCTGTGAGATGGATAGGTAAGAGAGTATGAGTTCACTAAGAATTTTTATTTTATGCAATGTCAGAATATGGAGAAGAAAATTAACCTTTTTGGTACAAAACAATATCATATGGAGAAACCACCAGCTACTAATTAGAAAAATATTTAAAAAATTATTTCAGGTCATCTTTCAGGCAAGAACTGAAGGTAAGCACATATGGATAATAGACCTTGATATCAGAACAAAGAAGGGTATTTAAGATTTGCGTGCGCTGCATAACACGGAAGAAAAAACATGAACTTGGCGTCAGAGTTATCTGAATTCTAGCTTTGGCATTGCCACAAGCTTGCTTCATAATAATATATCATATGAAAAGTATATAATGCCAAAGTGTTTTCCCCTGCACTAAGACATATTGACTCAATTGATTCTTGTTAACTCTCCACAATATGTATATCAGTTAAAATAATCTAATGCGAGTAGCAGAAGACTTAACTTGAAGCAGTTTATATAATAGAAATATTTGTAATTTCATGCAATACAAAGTCTTGTGACCAAGTATCTGATGGTTGTTTGATTCAATGTATCAACAATGTCATACAGGGTCCCGGTTCTTTTCTTCTTTGAAGTCTCATCCCCTCTTAGTTACATGATGGCTGCAGCAATTTCAAAAATAACACTTTCACACACAATGCTTAAGAACCATAGTGACTTTCTGATGTCTTTTAGAAAATACAAGAATTGAAAACATTTATTTTTATTGAATATATATGTAAGGTAAGAGAGGAGAGGTATGTATGCATGTACAAAGGAATGCAGGAATATACTATACTTGATACCTTAAAATATTTTGGTCAAATTGAACGTAATAAAATTGGTTGGTTACTCCTAATTGTCCTGGACAAAGTGGAGAAAGAAAAGGATAATCCTGGGATTCCAATTCTCAGCTCAAGCACTTCATAAATGACCTGAAGATTTGTGTCTGCCTTAAAATAAAGCCTTATCTCCTGTAGCTGCAGAGCTGAAATTGTTGAAAACCAAACCTGGAGCCTTATCCTGAGAGTCGCTAAATTATAATGTAAGTTGAATTCCCAACCTCAGAGTGCTGCTGTTAAAATAAGGACATTGATTAGGATAGAATAAGATTCTCAAAATGGGAATGGAAACATATGGGAAATTCCTGATGAAGCTGGACCCCTAAATTTGCTGAATCATCTTTGCATGTGAAAACTACCAATTATATTCCCCATCTAAGATGATTAACCCTGCTTTGCCTGAGGAAACCATAATGGCCTCCCTTGAAATAACTACAGCACTGCTAATTCTCTTCAGGTTCCCCCACCCTCATGCTCTTGGTTTCTACACCTATAACTAGATTGGAGTCCCAGCAGGCCCTGCAAACTAAGGTACAAAGTGTGGCCTATGAAGAAGTGGGCTATACTCCAAAATAACTATATTGAGGATATGGAATAATGGTAGAAGGAACACAGAATTTACTCAGGCTGAATTTATTGATATCAGCCCTTTAAGCAGAGAATCTGAATGTAATGTTGCAGCATAGAGGGTTGAAAAGGACCCTGTTTGGTAGGTTGAAATATAGACCAAAAGGTGGCCTACTCTACATTAACGTGAAATGCCCAAACTGCCTTGGTAAAAGGATACAAAGGCTTAGGGAAATTGGTTAAAATGTATTTATCATGTATGAGATTCTTACTCACCTTTGCAAACTCACCAGAGTTTACAGCTTACAACTGGACTATGAGAAATAAATATGTGAGGGAAGCCCCAACATCCTTAAAGAGCTTTGTAGTCACTCTTTTCTAGCTTATAAATTATGATGGAAGCTGCTATCACTAAATTAAGGGGATGCCAAGGGGATTATTGGATTTCAGGGTGGCAGAGGCCAAGTGAAAGCACTTAATCAAAGGCAAGGTAGGTATGGTTGTCCTAGGAAGAAGAGACCCAAAGTGGCCATGAAAAATAGTGTAATTAGAAGAGATGTATGATGTTGGCTAGTTGAGCACGGTTTTCCTAGGAGTCAATAGATGCACAGTCTATTAAATTCATACTTGATTTGTATAAGCAAAAGAGTTATAGGTCAAGTGAACTAAAGTATAACTGAAATAATAAAAATAGAGTCATGTTCAAACAATCAATTCCCAGATTTGAGTCAGTTTAGAGACCCAGAGTCTCAGGAATGAAAGGGAGGCTGCAGTCCTCTTGAGGAAGAACCCTATTTACACCATCAAAAGTTTGTACTGTTAATATTTATTTCAGCTTTCCCCAAAGGTACCCACAGACTTTTACCAAAGTGACTGTACCTTAGGGAAAAGAAAATAACCAGGGATTATTGGGCACTGGCTCTGAACTGATACTAATTCAAGGAGACCCAAATTTCACCGTGTTCCACCACTCAAGGTAGGGTTACGGAAATCAAGTGATTAATGGGTTTTTTAGTTCAGATTTGTCAAACTGATTTTGTGGTTACTTTCCCAGTCCTGGAATTCATAGGTGAATGGACGCACTCAGCAACTGGCCCAACCCACACATTGGTTCCTTAACTCATGGAGTGAGGAGTATGGTGGTAAGAAAGCCACTAGAAATGCCTCTACCTAGGAAACTAATAAACCAAAAGCAATACTGCATTCTCAGGGAGATTGTAAAGCTTAGGGCTATCAAAGACTTGAGTGTGATTCCTACCACATTTCTATTCAACTTGCCTATTGGCTTGTGCAGAAGACAGGTGGATCTTGGGAAATGACAATGGATTATCGTAAGCTTAACCAGGTGGTGACTCCAACTGCTACCGTACCAGAAGTAGTTTCACTACTTGATCAAATTAACACATATTCTGGTAGCTGGTATGGAACTATGTATATAGAAAATGCTTCTTTCTCCATACCTGTCAGTATACCATCAGAAGTTGTTTGATTTCAGCTAGCAATGCCACAACACTTTCATGGTTCTCCCTCTGGGGTGTACCAACTCTCTGCCCTAGGTCATAATTTAGTTCACAGGGATCTCGGCTGCCCCTTCCCTTTTACTGATCCATAACATTGATGAAAGGCTGTTTGGACCTCACGAGCAAGAAGTAACCACTGTAGACTTACTGGTAAGTTACTTGTATGTCAGAGGGTGAGAAATAAATCTGAAAAAATTTCAGGGGCATCTACCTCAGTGATATTTCTGGAGAACATGTGGAGATAATCCTTCTAAAGTAAATAATAAATTATTGCATCTGGCCTCTCCTACAACCAAGGAAGAGGAACAATCTAGTGGAATTCCTTGGATTTTGGATTCCCCAAATCCAATTCTTTGGATTTTGGATTCCCCATTGGAGTATGCCACTCCAGTCCATTTACTAGTGACTAAAGAAGCTGCTTGTTTTGAATGAGACCCGAACAAAAGAGGGCTCTGTGACAGGTTTAGGCTGCTGTGCCAGCTGTTTCACCCCCTGTGTTACATGATCTAGCATATATAGTGGCATTTGAAGTGTCAGTGTCAGGTAGTGATGCTGTTTGAATCTTTGCTTGGCCCCTAGAGGTCAATCACAGTGTAGACCCCTAGGATTTTGGAACAAAGCCCTGGCACTTTCCGTAGATAACTGGATAATCAAGCACCTGGCTTGATACAATGGTCAAATGGTATTTTTTGAAGACTTAATTACCAGGCTTGGCGGCAATACCTTGAGGGGCTGAAGCAAGGTTCTTTGCAAGGATGCATATGTGCTAAATCAGCACTGAGTATATGGTGCTCTTTCTCCCATGGCTAAGATTCATGGACTAGCAATCAAGGGGTGGAAATGGAAGTCTATACCACTCTCTAGAACTCCTAGTGGCCCACCAAAATTTTTTATGCCTTTCTCATGATCTCATGTTCTGCTGCTCTAGGGGTTTTAGTTCCAAGGAGAAGAATGCTTCTACCAGGAGACACAACGATTTCACTGAACTGGAAGTTAAAACTGGCACATGGCTACTTCAGATGATTGATCCTGAATACCTGGAGAAAACTGAACTTCTACTCCACAATGGAGGTAAGAAAGTATGTCTGGGATACTTGCTATCTCTTAAGACTTCTGTTCTCAGTATCATATCATGATTAAAGTCAATGGAAAACCACAATAAACCACTTTAGGCAACATTATCAAGGCCCAGACCCCCTTAGGGAACAAAGGTTTGGGTCACCCTCTAGGTAAAGGGCATGGCCAGCTATAGTGCTTGGTGAGGGCAAAGGGAATATGAGCTGTGCAATAGAAGAAGGTGGTTCTACATACTAGCTATAGCCATGAGACCAGTTACAGAAACAACATCTATAATTTGTTATGAATATTTGTTTCTTATTCTGTTAAATGTTTGGGTGTGTATATATATATATATATATATATATATATATATATATATATATATATATAAACTATATTTTCTTTCCTCTCTTACCCCCTCATATAAGATGTGTTGACCTTATACCATAGTATTTCGGTTACTAGATATCAAAGAGAAGAATTAACACCACCCAAGGACTTACCATCATCTACTGAGGAAAGGGAAAGGGTATTTTGGGTTATACAAAGGAGAGCTGTTAGGTGGAATTATGACCTTGTCATTGTCTTTATATGAAGATTATATAGGATATAAGGAGATGTGTATGGGTGCTAAGCTGACAAGGGATAACTTGTGGTGGTTAATTTTGTGTGTTAAATCGGCTAAGTTATGGTACCCAGTTGTTTGGTCAAGCCTCAGCCTGGTTATTGCTATGAAGGTTTTTTGTTTTTGTTTTAGATGTGGCTAATGTTTAAATCAGTAGAATATGGGTAAAGCATATTAATGGGACTGGGTCTTATCCAATCAGTTGAAGGCCATAAAAGACTTCGGTGTCCCAGGGAAGAAAGAATACTACCTTTGGAATCAAAATTGCAACATCAACTCTACCCTGGGTCTCCAGCCTCCAGCCCCTCCTATCTGCAGATTTCAGACTTGCCACAGTTGAGTTAATTCTTTAAATATCTGCCTCCATATATATATTCCATTAGTTCTATTTCTCTAGAGAACCTTATATGATATATAGTCTAACAAATTTTCACAAAACTTTCTGTGAAATCAGCTCCCAGCTAGCATGAAGTCCACCTGCCACATATCTACCTAATTATGGTAATTCTCACAATTCTTAATGAGACCACTATCCTAGTTCCTAATAGAAAATATCAATTTGCTTTTTATATATTAATGGAGGCCTATATTTTATCTGGTTTATTTCATTCATTATTATGTTAGTGAGATTCATTAACATTGCATGTGGTTATAATTCATTCTCATATAGTATAATATTTCATTATTTGAATATACTGGTTTTTAAAATTCATTCTACTGTTAATAGGCTTTTATGTAGTTTTAAAATTTTAATAATAATTATGCTATGAAAATTTTAGGAAACGTCTTTTGGTGAACAAATGACTTCATTTCTTTGGTGAACAAAAGCGTATATACTTAGTAAAATTGCTAGACAAGGTGTATGCATGTCCAATTTTAGAAGCTACAGCAAAAAATGTTTTGTTAAATTATATTCCCCCATCAACTGTGCATAATAAATCTAGTTGTTCTATATTCTTTTCAACACTTAATAATTAACTTTTTAAATTTTGTCCTCCTGATAAGTATGTGTTAGCATTCCATCATGACTAATAAGGCTAAATACTAAACACTTTTTCATTTACTATATAATATATAATGTAATATAAATATGGACAAAATATTTTATACAAATATATGTAGATTTTATAAGATTTTATAGATATCATGGATATAAAAGATTTTATATTTATGAATTTTATACTTACAAATTTTTTGTTGTTTCATATTAGGACTTTTTTTTCTATTTTTTAAATAGCTATCATATTGTAAAGTGTGTGTTTAAAGCTTTCGTTCTTTTTTTTCTCCCCATTGGGTTGTCTTTTCTATTTAGTCAGAAGGACTTTTTTATATATTAAAATTACCCTTTGTTTAAAGGTATTTTAAATATCTCCTCCATTTTTGCAAACTATTTTTTCCTATCTTGTAATGGTATCTGGTCAATATCATTTAGAGTAGTTCTTAATTTTAATATATTTCAACTTATCAATTTCCCCTTCTGATTAGCAGTACTTTCTATCCTTTAAGGCTGGAAAACAAACAACAAACCTCATCTACACATTCCCAGCAAATTACTTCTTCCATTGCATTGGCTAAAATTGCATCATAGCTCTATTCCAAAAACTATTAAACAACAAGAACAGAATTGCCAGGCCTCACCTAAACCACTCAAAATCAACATCCTAGGGCTGGAAAGGGGTCCAGTTTCCATGTGGCTCTTTATCTGACCTCTGGACACCAGAACATTACCTGTACAAAATCGCTTAAGTAAGTTCTTTCAACAAGGAAAAATATAGAGGAAATGTCTGTTGCATAATCAACTAAAATCAACCATGCAAAACTAAATTATGTGGAATTCTTGTCTAAACTCTCTAATCAGTGTCCTTTTGCTTTTTTATGAATTAGTTGGCTCACTAGCCAGTCTACCTAGAGACTCGTGAGATGTATATATATGTATACATGGATTTGACATTTTTTAGCAAATAGTACTACATAGTTTTCCTTTCCACATTATTTCTCTTCTTTTCTCCTTCCATGGGGATTGATATAGTCATTGCCTCATTTTAGGCCTTTTACAATAGTCTTCTCTTCCTACACAGAAATCCCTCCATACACCTTTCATGACACAGAAATCCATCCCCTCATTTTCTTCCTAATTCATTGTTTTATTATATACTTCCTGCTTCCAATCTTTCAATGATTCCCAAAAGGCAAAGGTATTATGAAGATACATTTTACATGTAAACTTGACTGGGCCATGAGGTGCTTGGATATTTGGTGAAATTTCATTTCAGGAGTTTTTATATTTTTGAATAATATTGACATTCAAATCAGTAGACAGAGTAAAGCAGATTGCCTTCCCTCATCCAGGCAGATGAAGGTCTGAAAAGAACAAGACTTATCAACCCTCACCCAACCAATAAGATAATTTTTGTTTTGACTGCCATCAGAGTGGGACATTGACTTTTTCCTACCTTCAGATTCAAGCTGAAAACATGGGCTCTTCACACAGTTTTGAGCCTGCCAGCTTTTACAATGAAACTATACCATAGGCCTTCATGGTTCTGAGGCTTTCCACTCAGACTGGAGCCCCACTATCAGCTCTCCTGGATCTCCAGCTTGCTGACTCATCCTCCAGATCCTTGGATTGTCAGTCCCCACAAGGGCATAAGTCAATTCCTTAGATTAAATCTCTCCGTATTTACCCTATTGACTCTGTTTCTCTGGAGAACTCTAATACAAAGTCCAAAATCTTTATCAGAAATTCAGAACTATCACTACCATCTAAATTTATCTCCAATAAACCATTTCCAATATTATTTCTCACCACCCTCTCATCCTTGAGAATTTTCCACTCTGATCAAAATATATATTTTGCCATTATATACCCTGTGAGCTCTCCCTCGTTGCTGCTGTCTCTGTTATAATGAAATACACTAACGCATCTTTATTTGCTGAAGTGAAGCCTACTTTCTCTTGGAAACCTCTTTGACTTTTTTCCTCTTCTGTACGCATGCAGTACACTTTTTTTGTGTGTGTCTCTTCATTATTCACTCTGCTTATACAAGTTGTCTTAGAAGTATTTGACTTTCGTTGTTCTTTCCCACCTAATGAAATACAATTTTTTAATTGTCATGTGCCAACTTCTACACAGAGTTTTGCATGCATTGCTTACTATAACTATATCATGAGTTAGACACTACTATTATTACTATTTTATTGATGAGGAATCTGAGGCTCAAGCATGTTGAGTCATCTTTCTCCAAAATGAACAGTGGAATCAGGACCCAACTACAATTCTGCTAGACTCTAAAGCTCTTTCTCAATACCACAATTCTGGGAGTGCCTCAGTTGGTTAAGCATCTGCCTTTGGCTTAGGTCATGGTCCCGGGGTCCTGGGACTGAGCCCCACATTGGGCTCACCACTGGGTGGGGAGTCTGCTTCTCCCTCTCCCTTAGCCCCCCTCCCTTTCTGCTCATGCTCTGTCTCTGATTTTCTCTTTCTCAAGTAGATACAATCTTTTAAAAAAATCATTCTGTAGTGGGACTGATATTTGCATTTTTACTCTATTTACTATAATTTCTTGCAATATAGCAGAAGCATAATCAATGTCAATTTCTTTTTTGAAAGATTTATTTACATATTTTTTAGAGGGGAGTGCAGAGGGAGAGAGAATTGTAAACAGACTCCATCCATGCTGAGCTCAGAGCCCAACATGGGGCTCAATCTCAGGACCCTGAGATCACAACCTGAGTCAAAACCAAGAGTCAGGTACTTAATCTACTGCACTACTCAGTCACCCCATAAATGTTAATTTCTTGATCTTCATAATAGTAAATGAGATTCCAGTTTAAAATGGCATCTAGTAAGCATTCTATGATAGATTCTCCTAGCTTTGCTGAAAAATAACCATGAAGACATAAAAATAGACACACCCCTCAAAGCTTGGATACAAAATCATCCTATTGCTACCTATTATCCTAACTGTGAGAACTATGATGATGAATTGTGAATCATGATTTGTACCCTGAAGAAATCCTAATATGTTAGCAAGGAAGATGAGGTTGCTTATAGGTTTTCATTTTAACTTATCATTGGCATTAAACGTCCCAAGACAGCCTTCCCTAGTTAAAAGCTAGGAAAAAAAAACTAATACTTACATAGCTCTTACTCTATGCCAGACACTGTTCTAAGTGCATTAAACCTTAATTCAATTAATTCTTACAGCAACCTTATGATGTGAGCACTAATCATATTTCCATGTTACGGTTGTGGAAACTGAAGCATAAAAACACATTAAATGACATTCTTAAGCACAGACAGTAAGTGGCATAGATGGATTTGAATTTAGTCCTAAAGTTTGTCACATGTTAATCTTCACTATGTATACTCATGAGATAGGTGATTTCCTCCTATGTTGGCTGGCTTTACACTCCAAGCTCTGCTCCCTGACCTCCAGAGCCAGTGCCATGGTCCTTGGAGCTCCTTGTCCATCCCAGGGAGTCAGCTGCAAAGATATCCCTTTGGAGGGTTCAGGCAGCAAACTGATAGCATCCCTGCATGCCTCTCTGCTGGTACTCTGAACCTAGGGGCCCATGGGCATGGTTACCTCCATTTAGCTTTCAAAGGGCAGAGTGCCAATAGCCTTGCGACTCAAACTGAGAAGAACCCTGGTTGCAAGCCTGGCAGAGAGTCAGCTGAAGGGCCTTCCTGGTAAATATCCAGCCAAACAGAACTGTTCTTTAGCCTTAAGGTCTAGGGAGGGAATTTGCCCTGTCAGGTTCTAGACTTACTTAGGACCCATCACTCCTTCTTCCTTTCCTTTTCGTCTCTTGTGAGATGGGAATACCTATCCTATACCTGCCCTACTATTGAATTTTGGAAGCACATAACTTGTTTGGTTTCACAGATTCACAACTAGAAGGGAATTTGCCCCAGGATAGATTATACCTTGAGCCTCTCATATCTGATTTAGAGAATATTTAAGTGAGACTTTGGACACAGACTTTAAAGTTGATGCTGCAACAAGTTAAGATTTTAGAGGCTATTCAGGTGGAATGAATACATTTTGCATATGAAAAGAACATGAATTTTGGGAAACAGGGGTGGAATGCTATCGACTGTCCCCCCACCCCAATTCACATACTGGAACCTAATCCCCAAAGTGATGGTATTTGGAGGTGGGCCCTGTGGGAGGTGTTTAGGTCATGAGAGTAGAAGCCTCATGAGTGAGATCAGTTGTCCATTTAAAAGAGAAAACATAAAAAAAAAATAAAAAATAAATAAAATAAATAAAAGAGAAAACATACAGCTTCTTTGCCTCTTAAACCTTAGGCAGCCATTTATGAACCAAGAAGCAGCTCTTACCAGACACCAAATCTGCCAGTCCCTGGCTTAATCTTTGGCTTCCCAGCCTCTAGAACTGAAAGAAATAAGTTTCTATTGTTATAAGCCATAAAATCTACAGTATTCTGTTACTGTAACCCAAATGGACTAAGACACATGGCTCTGAGATGACTATTAATATGGATACTCTTAAGCTTAGATCTGCAACTTTGAATTTTTGCAAATATATCCAACTGCCTATTTGATATCATTACTTGAATATCTAATAAGCATCTCAGACTTAACATATTAAAAATAACCTGCTGATTTTCTCTAAAACCCACCCTCTGGCAGTCCTATCTTCCATTTGCATTCAAGTCAAAAACCTTGCAATTAACCATTATATATTTCGTCTTCTAGCTCAATAGTTTAATCCATTGCAAGATACTTTTGGCACTGTCAAATGTTGCATGGACTCATACGAAATTGCTAACTTTTGACCATTTTTCACCTATAAAAACAAATTTCAACTACTTCAACCTAACACATATCCAGAATCAAACCATTTCTATCTCTACCACTACTGTCCTGGTTCAAGTCACCATCGTTTTCCATCTGAGTATTACAGTATCCACTTGACTGGCTTCCAACTTGCCTGCAAACTATTTTCTAGCCAGTGACCCTGGTGATCTGTGAAAAGTATAAATCAAATGTCTCAACTTTATTTAGAATCCTCCAGTGGCTCTCCATCTCAGGTGGATTACAAGTCACAGTCCATACAATGCCCTACAAGGCCCTTAAAGATCTTGCCCTCTGTCGTTTTTCTGTGCATGAGCAGGTCACATCCCTCACACCTCTGACCTGCCTCTAAATCCTCTCCACCCATGCTAGCCTCCTCTTGTTCCTCAAAAACAGGAAACGGGCTTCTTTTTGGCAAGTACAATCTATCCCATCTGTCTGCAATTTTCTTGCGCAGAAAACTGCATGGATGTCCTCCTTTCCATGAAATGTCTGCTCAAATGTCATCTCAGCAGAAGGGCATTTCCTGACCACTCTAAATTGGCATGATCCTAGTGGTCCCTTAGTAATTTGCCTCCATATTTGTTCACTAATATATTATGCATTTATAAGTCTATCAGCTTATTTTCTATATTTATATGTTTTCTTAGGGAAGAGTTTGTTGTGTTCATTGCTCTTTCTCCTGTCTCACTCATTATAAGTCAAAATAATTGTGAAGGAAAGGGGGGGGAGGGAGGAAGATTAAACTAGCAGCATCATTTTAAATAAAAGATATGAGTGAGTGTAGTTCTCTGATGCCTCTCTTATTCCGTCTTAGGAAATACACCCAAAATTAAGCTGCAGTCTGCTAAAAGTGATGTATTCAGTAGGATTAGAGCCAACAATATGTATTAGAAAGATCAATATGACAGAAGCAAGACAATCTAGTTTTGAGTCCTTATTCAGTAGGTCCTGATCAGGTCATAAGACAAAGAAAAACATACCACATTCTCCCCATTAGCATTTTCATTATTTCACATTCTTCCTATTCCAGAAAATGGTGTGAGAATTAATAGACACTGCATGTGAAAGGACATCACATATTGTACTGTTCTAAGTAAATTCATGTGGCTGATAATACTTGAAATTTAACAACTAGAATATTAACAAAAACTTTCTACAAGGAACTGAGAAGAATGGATTGTTCCTCCCATGTGTTTATCATAAGAACTATACCTGAAATAATCTATAGAGTATGATATTATTTACTTCCATACAACCTCAATTCAAAGTATGTATGTATATATTTAAATTTAAGAACTATAAAAAAAACAATTATAAGACAAGAAGCATTTACATAGCTTTACTTCTTGAGTGCAAGGCTTTGTGTCCAACAGTGATTTCCTAAGTGACCAGTAAACATTTATTGAAATGGTAAATTTCGTTGTTGTTCCTATCAATAGCCAAGAGAAATCAAGGATTCACAGTCGCTGATTTTTTTTCCATTAAAATATATATAAAATGATGTGAACACCAAATTAGGTGTTTGGGTGTTTTCTCTCTTTCTAAAGTTTCTCAGGAAACCATGAGGGTATTTGGAAGTGATCCATTGCTTTGGGAAGTCAGACATTGCATAACTGTGGTTTAAATGCCTTTGTGAAGACTTTTCACTTTTGGGGGGCTGGCATTTAGAAGCACCTAAAAGCTGGCAGACTTGGTTAGGGCCTTCCTCTGCTAGTTCTAGAAGACACCGTTTAATACTTCTATGGGTTTTACCCTCAATGTGGCTTCAGCCTTTCAGTTGTGTCTTTGGAATTCTGTTCATTTATTTTTTAAAACTCTTTTCCATTTTAACATGGAATTCTCTGGCATAATGAATGCCAAGAATAAAACCATGGATTTACCCTTGAGGCTAAACTTTCCCCTGAACCCCTCCCACTTTTTTTTTTAAACATTACCAGTTGCATTCACCCTTATTTGAATAGAAATTTCTTACCCCCTACACAGCCATTGGCAATGACTGCCTCTGCCTACTTCAGCTTTTGAGATTTGTGTTTATTTCAAATATGCTCCTTTTTAAAAAATAAAAATAGAATTCTGATGCTGGAAAAAGCTAGAGGGATTGGAGATACTGATTTAAATATTACCTATCTAATGATATTTCTGGGCTTTTATTCTAGAGAAACTTGTATACATTGGGTGAGAGCGCCAAAGTAGTGGGATAAGGAGAGTGAGGGGCACTGTACTCTCCCAAAGATGGAGTGAGGAATCTGGCTTTCCTCATCTCTCAGAGCTGGAGCTACCAGCAAGGGCATCAATATGCTGCAGGCAAAACACTTTCAAATAGCCTTACTCCTGCCCAGTTTTTCTAAGCCTGCTTTCTTAAGTATTAATTAGCAAATGAACCAATCCAAAACCACTTAAATGTTGGCTATTTACACACTCATTCCCATTTTCTGAAGAAAAGGGATAGGTTAAATTACCTTAAAAAAAAGTGTGGTGGTGCCAACATACTTAGTTGTTTAATTTATATTTAACAAGAAAAAGAAAAGAAAAAACTAATTGTTTCTATATTCCCCCTCCCTAAAACACACTCCATGCTTCATACTTTCTCTTGACTTTGTATAGGATTATTAAAAGGGAAAGAATTTTCATGGAAAAGCTATTGCTATAATGTGCTGATTGTTACATTAATTTTCCCCCCAGCTCTATTGCTTGGCAGGAATTTTGGACTTTACTCAGGAACTGCTTAGTGAGCTTGTTGGTGGATGGGATTAGTTTAATCTCCTCTCACAAGCTTCTAAGCACTGGGAAAGGCTGGGGTGGAGGAGGAGCAGTGGTAAAACTGGGCGGGCAGGAAAAGAAAGATTGCTGATGATCAATGCCAAGGTTGATTTCATCTCAGAACCAAATTTGAATAGTGAGGAGAAGGGAGGAAGGGGAGGGTTACAGTGATGATGAATAAGAATGTTAACCTGGGGTGATGGTGGTGATCTCTTCTTGGTTTCACTGTGCTTGGAGGGCTTCCAAGCTCTGGGGGCAGTCGCAAATGACAGGGAAAGAAAGTAGAGGGTGGGGGAGAGAAGGTGATTGGAATCTACAAATGTGAAACACAGAGAAAGGGGGGAAAAAAGAAGAATTTCTAGATTTGAAGAGAGTAAGGGGCCGACCTGAAATTTGACTCACTCACATTAGTGTATCTTATGTATAATGAAAATGGCCTCACTGGATTACAGTAAGATTTTAGCATAGAATTCCTAACTTCTTCCTTCTGGATCAAGATAAGTTGGACTAGATGAGTTTTGGGACACAAAATCTAGTACACAGAGGAACTCTATTGTTCAAGAGAAACAAAGTGTCATCAATGTCACTGCTGTATCTGGACATACATGAGACAGATTTGGTTTACATACTTAGACACAGTTAATTCACTAATTAAAAATATTAATGTATACTGCTTCCTGTCCTAAACAATAGATGATGGAATTTCACTAGTGAAGGAGGTATGTTTTCTTTTGTAGACAATAGGGCTTGGCAATTTTTAAAAATACTTGGCAATATTCAGTTTTGAACCTGGATAACGATAAATATATTAAAAAGAGAGTTTTATTCTCAGTCTGGAAAAAAGCAATTAGATGCTCTCAAGATTATATAAAATTAAAGAGGGTAAAAAATGGAGATGTTAATGGAATTTTGTCTTCTAAATTTTCATTAATTGTAAGTCATACACTTATACTCTATGTACACAATTGCTGAAGGTTTAGATACAAATTTGTAAACAGTGGTATTTTGCATAATTTTCCTGCATATTTCTGGTTTCTTAATAAATTAGTCCATTAGAAAAAATTAATTCATAGGTTAAGAGATCTAGTTAGTATCCATAAAGGGGATGACCAATTAGAATATTGAATGTGGTTTTGCACACACTGTTCAAAAAGCTAAATGTTTTTGCTTTTTGAGGATTTACTCTTTGATCAGAGATAATGCGACAAACTATTTGCCAAATCTGATTTTTTTCTTCATGTATATTTTCAGAGTTTTGTCAATTGTATCAATTTTTCCCAAGAACTCACTCTACTTGTTTGCTTCCTTAAATGGGGATTAGTTCTCTAATTCATTCCTTTTTCTTACCTTTATTATTTTTGTTTATTCTACTGTTTTTTTTTTCAGTCTGTTTATTTTGAATGCATGGCTTACTAAGATTTAGCCTTTACCCCCAAACCTAATTATTTAAACTTCACATTTTTCCTTTACATTTCTCCTTCCACAACACTGCTTTGTTTCTATAAGTTTCATTATTCTTAATTATCATTTAGTTCTAAGTACTCCTTATTCTTACTGATGTATTAATTAATCCTATGGTTAAAATATTTCAGTTCTAAATATACGTTTTTGGTTGATGAATTTGTCTTCAATATTTTATATTTCTAACTTAATTTCATAGGATGTGAGCTCTATGATACTTTTTATAATAAGCTTGCTTTATGGTCCATTCAGTCCTCAGTTTTTATGAATGTTCTTTATTTGCCTTAAGTTAAATGTACATTCACACTGATTGCTCAGTATAAGATAATGTATGTAAATAATAGAAGAGGTTAATTGATGGCTTTTCTAATCTTTTTATTTTTTTAATCTGCATAGTTTACCAATTTGTGAGATGGGTGATAAAATCTTCACTGACAAGCTCCCCTTGCTTACTCAGCCAAACTGGATCCCTTGCATTTCTTAAACACTCTTAAACATAGTCAAAAGTTAAGGTCTTTGTTTTTAAAGTAGCTTGGAGTGCTATCGTCCCAGATTCTGTATAGCTTGTTTCCTCACTTCCTTCAGGCTCCTTGATCTGTGTAGTAAAAACCATTATGGTAGAAAGAATCAAGTGAAAGTCTCTGAAACTGGCTCCCCCAACCCTTGGTCTCTAGTCAAAATAATAAAACAGAAGCAATATACCCTGGTATAACTGAAGAGATTAATTCCACAAAGACTTGAAGGACCAGGTGTTGGAGTCTTTATTATTCAATTTACCTGGTCACTCCTACAGAAACCAGATGGTTTGTGGTAGATCATGGTAAATTACTATATGCTTAACTAAAAGTCTCAAATGTTGGTTGCTCTGAAAGATGTGGTGTCTTCACTGAAATGGATCTACAAAATATCTGGCATTTGGTCTTTGACTATTGGTCTGAGGAATTCACTATTCTCAGTCCCCGTCAGCAAAGAAGTTCAAAAAATAATTTATGAGGGAGAAAAAAGCATATACATTCATTGTCTTGCCTCCTGTTGTCACATCATAGTCTGCAGAGATTTTGGTCGTGTTGGCTTTCTAGGAATATTATGCTTTACAACTACATTAATGACATCTCAATCAGACTCTACATAAAATATTCTAGAAGCTTTTGTAAGACACATATGGGTAGGAGATAATCTCCATGAAGCTCAAAGATCTGCCGTATCAGGAAGTATTTAGGGGTTCAATGACCTGATGTTCATCAGGACTTATTTGTATTCTAGAAGTAGCACGTATTATATTTGGGAATATTGTTGTAACTAATTACCGAGTGACTTGGAAGGCTTACTTTTTTGAGTGAAGGGTGAAGAGCAATGTTTTCCAGGCTGTAGTGGAAAGTCTCCGATCTATTGGCCCATATGACCCAGCATATCCCATCATACTATACAAGGATGATTTATGGGAGGCTCTAGAGACTCCGGATAGGAGATTACTAGAGACTCTGGCTTTCTGGAACAAGCCATGACTTCTGTAGCAGAAGACTACCTGTCATTGAAGACCAGCTTTGGGCATGTTGCCAAGCCCTACAGAAACTGAGCAACTGATCGTAGAAGTAGACCACTCTTGATAGGCAACATTATCAGATCCATCATGACAGAAGGTCAGGTGAATGTTACAACACACTGTTGAACAGAAATCGTGTGTTTGAAATTAGGCCTGAGTATATCCAGATGGTCCAGACTCTCATATTATTTACCTCTGTTGCCTGAGTCTATTCCTTCAACTTACACTTATGACTTCATTGGAAACTCCCTATACCTAACAGAAAATATTTATGCCTGGTTCACAGATTGATTGCCCTAATGGTGTTGGCCCTGAAGGAAAATATCAGACAAAACTATGAATTGTGCACTTAGTTATTCACCTTTAAGCACACTGCTGGTTTAGAAGTCCTCTTTCCTAGGGAAAGGGAAGAAGGCAGTGCTTTTTACCAGAGTCTATAGCAAACTTCCACTGATCCTAAAAACCTATTATTCCTTCAACATTTGGAGTTTCTTATGCCTATAGAATAACAAGTAAAAAGGTGTCAAGGATGATAGATCTAGGTTATACAAGGGAGCTAGGGTTGTTGCTACACAAGTAGGAAGAAAGGAGTGAGCCTAGAAATTCATTGGGGCACCTCTTGGTACCTCCTTGACAATTATAATTGTCTGCATAGGTTTGTCTTCTTTTTAAATCATAAATAGGTTTGAGCTATACCAGGTAATTACCAGGTAATTTTTTATATATACCAAAATGATTTGTTCTCCTTTTCATGAAGAAATATCTGTTAGTATGCTTAACAACATTGATGGCATTGATAAATTTTCAAAAATTAAGCTAATATAATACTGAAATATAAGCTTCTTTTGATTAAACTCTTCCTACACCTACTCATGGATTTTTTTTTTAAGTTTTTAGAAGGTTTTTTTTGTTTGTTTTTTTACATTTTCTTATACTGAGGTATAACATGCAAAACTTAAGTGCTACAACTGGATGAATTTTCAGTTGTATACTCCCCCAGAATCAGTTTCCTACCTATACCTAGAAGCCTCCTTTACACCCCTCCCAGTTAACACCCAAAAGAAACCCTCTCCTGATCTCTACTACCATAGATTTATCAGTGCTTAAGCTTTATACACATGAATCATACAATATGTACTTCCTTTATCTGGTTTCATTTCATCAGTATTATGTCTCTCTTTATATATAGCAATTCTCTGTCTTACATTTGTGTATAATACTCCATTGTATAAATATGCCACAAGTTCAAGTTTGCAGATCATAAATGAAGCTGCTATTCATATTTTTGTACGTCCTTTTGGTCCATGGATGCACTCATTTTATTGTGTTTATATGTAGGAGTAGAATCATTAAATCTTAAGACATTATATATCAAAATTTATTTATTTCAAATATTTTATTTATTCATGAAAGACACACAGAGAGAGAGAGGCAGAGACATAGGCAGAGGGAGAAGCAGGCTCCCTGCAGGAAGCCTGATGTGGGACTCCATCCCAGGACCCCAGGATCACAACCCAAGCCAAAGGCAGTCACTCAACCACTGAGCCAGCCAGATGCCCCTATATATTCAGATTTAATAAATACTTAAAGATACTCAAGACAGATGTATCCATTAAAGGTCACAGCAGAAAGGTAGGAGAGTTCTACTTGCTTACATCTTTTACATCCAGCTTAACACTTGGTGTTTTTTGTTTTGTTTTTAATCTTAGCCATTGTAATGGGAGGGTAGTGATAGTTTATTGTGGTTTTAATTTGCAATTTCCTGATAACTGAAGATTTGAAGACATTTTCTTTACTTACTGGGCATTTGCATATCCTGTTTTCTAAAGTAATTGTTTAGTATTTTACCCATCCCTTAAATGAGTTTTATATACTTTTGTTATTTGTAGGGGTTTGTTTCAACATGTGTAGGACGGGTATATTACAAATATCTTCCCAGTCTTTCAACTGATTTTCCTATTAATATCTTTTGATGAATCACAATTCTCAGTTCTCACAAAGCCTAATTTATTAATACTTTATGGTTAGTGTAAGAAACCTGTTTAAGACTACTTTGACTACTCCAAAGACAGGAGTTTCCCTTCTGGGTTATCGTTGAGTAGATTTTTTTCTTGTTTTATGGTTTACTCCTAGATCTACAATTCTTCTGGAGTTGAATTTTGGGGATAGTATGACGTAATGTCCAATATTCATTTTTTTAAGTTTTATTTTTATTTATTTTAATTCAATTTGCCAACATATAGTATAACACCCAGTGCTAAGGAGGGCACATGATAATATTCATGTATTTTTAAAATATGGGTATTCAAGGGAGCCTAGCTGGCTCAGTTGGTTAAGCACCCAACTCTTGATTTCGGCTCAGGATCCTGGGATTGACCCATGTGATGCTCAGTGCTCAGTGAAGAGTCTGAGATTCTCTCTCTCCTTCTGTTCCTCCTCTGTGCTCCCTTGCTCCCTTGTTCTTTCTCACAAATAAATAAAATCTTAAAAAACAAAACACATAGGTATTTAATTGAATGAGTACTATGCTTGTAAAGACCATATCTCTCCCCACTGTTTTTGCAATGTCATACACACACATATATACATATAAAGTCTTATATTTAGTAAATACTTGTTTCATATTGTTTAGTATATTTTGTTTTTTATCAAGATTTTTTGGTTATTTTTCTTTTACATTTCCATACATATTTTGGAATCACTTTTTAATTTCTAGTAGAAACACAAGAAAAGTTTTTTTGGCCTTTGGATTGGGACTAAGTCTATAGATGAATTTGAATAGGAAGGACATCTTTGTGATATTGAATCTTTTTTTAATTTTTTTAATTATTTATTATGATAGTCATACAGAGAGAGAGAGAGGCAGAGACAAGGCAGAGACATAGGCAGAGGGAGAAGCAGGCTCCATGCACCAGGAGCCCAACGTGGGATTCGATCCCAAACCACTGCGCCACCCAGGGATCCCCGATATTGAATCTTTTAATCAATGAATCTAGCATACACCTCTTGTCATTTAGAAGCCTAATTTCTTTCAAAAATGAATCCTAGTACAGATTTTAGATATTTTCTTATTCTTTTAAACATATTTTATTTTGCTTGTCACTTTTGCATTTTAGTTCTTACTAGAAAGTTTAAGTAATTTAAGTTATTACTAGAAGTATCGACCAGGGCAGAAGCAAGCATAGATCACTAGGCATACCATTAGGGAAGCTTCCTCTAGGTTAATGCGAAGATTCAATAGCCACTTCCTGAAGAAGTTCACTCAGTTAATTATCGATTCATTTATATGAATTTTCATGCAACCCTTATTTCTCTAGCTTGTCTCAAGTATAGTTGAAATGTTTATTAAATTTTGGACAGATTAGGACCATATCATTCCTTTGCCAGAAGGGGGTTAAAGCTTTAAAATCATTTGCATATGAACATTCAGGAATAACCAGAAGTGTCAGGCTGTCTGAAAGAATTCTCTCTGCAGTCTTATACAAAACCAGTCTCAATCCTCTATTTCTACACTATTCCCACTAGCTTTAACCTCCACCCTTCCAGTTTTTTGGGAATGTATTTATTCTTTCAATTTGGCATATACTTTCCTTACTGACTAGAACACCTTTGTTCATTTGAGGTTGTTAAAGCTTCTAGAAATAACACCTGTTTGGTCAACATCCCAAAGGATAATCCACCTGGATTCTTTTTTTTTTTTAGAGTTCAATTTGCCAACATATAGCATAACACCCTGTGCTCATCCCATCAAGTGCTCCTCTCTGTGCTCATCACCCAGTCACCCCTACCCCCTGCCCACCTCCCTTTCCACCACCCCTTGTTCATTTCCCAGAGTTAGGAGTCTCTCATGTTCTGTCTCCCTTTCTGATATTTCCCACTCATTTTTTCTCCTTTCCTCTTTATTCCCTTTCACTATTTTTTTATATTCCCCAAATGAATGAGACCATATAATGTTTGTCCTTCTCCGATTGACTTATTTCACTCAGCATAATACCTCTAGTTCCATCCATGTAGCAAATGGTGGGTATTTGTCGTTTCTAATGGCTGAGTAATATTCCATTGTATGCATATACCACATCTTCCACCTGGATTCCTAGTTAGACCTAACATTCTTTCTATGCTTCCATTCTGTCTCATACCTACAAAGTTAACAGTTCTATGAGAAAAACTGAAATTTAGCTGGTACAACAAATTCATCCCATATTGTTCTTCATTATAACCATTTTCTACTTCTGGGAAATCTCATGCTATCCTGGCACAAATTCCCCTTCTGTAAGCCTGCCAAAGACCAATTTCAGGTTCACATTAGTAGTTTGTGGGATCTGTATATTACATCTATACATCATAAAATACTCTGTCTGCAATAACCTGCTCTTTTTCACTTCAAATATATATACCATGAGCATCATTCTTGGGTTATACAACTGATGACCACCAGTCTTTCTTTCCTTATTATCTCTCCTAAGATAAATATTCTAATGGCTCTAAATTGAAATGATTTGATGAACCATAGAGCAGAGACAGCAACTACTTACTATAGAGATTCAATTTGGAGACATCCAGTAAAGTTAAAGACAACCGATAAAAGAGAAAGTAGAATGGTGGTTGCTGGGGTTGAGGCGTGGGGAATAGGCACATGTTGGTCAAAGTGTACTGACTTCCAGTCTTTTCTTTTTTTAAAGATTTTATTTATTTATTCATGAGACACACACACAGAGAAAGAGAGAAAGAGAGAGAGAGGCGCAGAGACACAGGCAGAGGGAGAAGCAGGCTCCATGCAGGGAGCCCAACATGGGACTGGATCCCAGGTCTCCAGGATCAGGCCCTGGGCTGAAGGTGGCGCTAAACCGTTGAGCCACCCGGGGTTGCCCTGACTTCCAGTCTTAAACTAGTCCTTGGGACTTAATATACAGCATGGTGATTGTAGTTAATGACACTGTATTACATACATGGAAGTTGCTAAGGGAGTACATTAAGCTTTAAATGTTCTCCCCACGGGATCCCTGGGTGGCGCAGCGGTTTAGCGCCTGCCTTTGGCCCAGGGCGCGATCCTGGAGACCCGGGATCAAATCCCACGTCGGGCTCCCGGTGCATGGAGCCTGCTTCTCCCTCTGCCTGTGTCTCTGCTTCTCTCTCTCTCTCTCTCTCTCTGTGTGTGTGTGACTATCATAAATAAATAAAAATTTAAAAAATATTTAAAAAATTAAGTGTTTTCCTCACAAAAAAAAAGTAATTTTTTACCAAAAAATGGTAATTCTATGACATCATGGAGGTGTCAGTTAACCCTATGGTGGTAATTATTTTGCCATACATAATCATATCAGATCGATAACTTAAACTTACACGCTATATGTTAATTATATTTTAATAAATCTGGAAGGAAAAGCTGTTCAGCTGGTCCCTAAAGTCCATAGCCTAATTCTTGGACACAAAGCCCTATGAACTCTACCAGTCCTCATTCACTGGTCCAGAGCCAAATCATTAGCTGAAAAATAATTCTAACTTCTCGCGTGTCTCTACCAAGTGCACAAATTTGTGATCATAACTTTCTCTTTGGGGCAATGTAGGATTTAGAACCAGTTCTCAAAGAAGTCTTTCAGTGCCCTAGTTTTCATAACAAATGGCAGAGAGCAGGTCCTCTTCTTCACTAAGGCAATGATTTGCTTTCCCAATTCCATTAATCACTGAAATTTTGAATGGTAGTCATTTACATAATTTGTCAATTATAGATGAAACTTTAAAAAAATCTCACAAAAATCTACTTCCACATATTCTATACTTCCTAGTACATTCTACCTGCCTTTCAATATACTGCTTGAGTTCTTCCTCCATATTTTTGTAACCATGCCACCCCATATCAGCTACTTTCCTTCAAAGTCTGTGTAACTTAAAACCTTCAAAGCTTACAGATTCATTATAAAGTTAGAAAGTTACCTTGGAGACCTTTAGCTTGCCAATCTTATTAAAAAGGAGGGAGTCTCAGATAAAGAAGTGAGATAAATGGGAATGACATGTAATTTCACATTGTATAAGTTGTTTAAATATGTATAGTTAACGCACACATACATGTTTGTTACATGTAGACACATATGCATGTTTATGTAAACATATGTGTGTAATATATTCTCTGAATTGGTCATTATCTTGAATGTTTTATTATCTCCCTGGGTCCTAAAATGTAGTCCTATCTATAGATCAGATATATTGAATTAATTTGAAGAAGACCTTTACAAAATTCTACAGAGACCTCCAAACTATAAATAGATCATATCTGCTGATTATTCTTGGAAAATAGAGAATTATTAAATTAAAATGCCCTTCTTCAAATTCTCAATTCTCTTCTTCTTTTTTTTTAATCAGGCTAGAATTAAGAAATGCCAATAGAACAAATTACGGTTTAATAGTATTGATCCTGTTCAGAGTTGCATAGAATAGTGTAAAGGGCCCAAGGGAAAGAAAAGACACATTCTAGCTCCAGGCATAACAAAATGTCTAGGTGGTTTGTCAATGTGCAGTTAAATCCCTCTCTGAATGGAAACTTTAAAAATTCTTCCCACTGTGCCTTTAGAAAGCCTCTTGTGTGTTAGTTTGGACTCTGCTGCCAGGCTGCACTGGGGCATTCCTCATCTCTCACCACTGAGATTCTCTAAATGTCTGTCAGCCAGTTGAGGCACTTGCTGAATAGGTCAGCATTACTTCATGCTCACAGAAAAGGTGGCCAAACAAGTTGGTTGTCTGTTCCCTCTGCTTATTATTTATTTTAGGCAAATGTGAGTCCTTAGGTTTGAGACAGAGCGCTGGTGGTAACTAGAGCACGGAATAATAGCCAAAGGGAGGTGAAAGGGAGGGATTGGCAGTCAGTTCTCACTTGGGGAAGCCTGAGGAGGTGGGGTTTGGGGTGAACAGGGGGAAAACGTGAGTTTAAAAAGAAAAGTCCAAGTGTGTGTCTGGAATCCTTAAACAGAGACAGAATACTGACTAGTTACGCAAATTAAGTCCTTTCAGGGAGGTCCAGATAAATGATGAGTTGGCGTTCGACCAGAAAATAGCATTATTTCGGCTTCCAGTAGTATATGTTAGAGAAAAGAGAGGACATTCCTCCTCTGTCACCTGAATATGTGAAGGAGATAAGAAACATGCAGGAAAGTGCAAAAGTACTGCTTTTTCTTTTTTTTTTCCTAGAGGAAAGAGACTCTGTTGAGGAAGATTTTTTTTTTTTTTTAATATCAAGGTAATGAAACGTGAAAAGACATTCACTCTGAAGAACATCCAGCCTAAACCGCGTTGGAAGGCCTGGTGAAGAGCAATAAGGTCCTAAGGTGACTTTCAGGTGTTCCTATGATCTGAGCTGCACATGTGCAGTTGGTACTTGGAATCCATCAGTGTCAAGGTTTTGATATTTTACTTGCACTAGAACCTCCTCTGAGGTTCTAATCTGAATCAGAACAATCTCAATGAAAATCCCCCCCCCCCAACAATCTGAATCTCTGAAGTAAGAGCGAAATGTTGAAAGGGGATACTTTCGTGTTTGTCAAGAAACTTTTCTCATTACGTTGTAATGGGTGATGACAGAAATGAGAATGGGTTCCCTTTCACTCCTGATGAAAAGAATTCACAGAAAAAAAGCAATTATATGCAGTACATGTAAACTTAGTATGTCAAAATGTGAGTGTTCATTTCTAAAATACTTACATGTGTTATAGTTTTTAAAGTCTAAATTAAAGGAAAGGGAGTCACTTTAATTTTGTGTAGAGTATGGTTTGTGTTCCTAAAAGTTTGTAAGAGCAACTTTTTTTCTTGTACTCTTAAGATAAAGCATTCTATAAAATTTAGAGAGTAACTTAATCACACATATACATAATGTTGAATATCCATTTGTATGAATACATTAAAAATATGTAATGTACAGCATGGTGACTAGTTAATACTGTATTGCATTTCTGAGAGTTGCTACAAGTAAATCGTGAAAGCCCTCAATTTTTTTTTGTGTGTGTAGGTGCCTATGTGTGGTGATAGGGATTAACTAGACTTGCGATCATTTCATGATGTGTATGCATAGAAAATCAGTATGTTGTACACCTGACGCTAGTGTTATAGTCAATTATAGCACTATAAATAGGTTTCAATGTGAAAGATGAGCTGGAAGAAATATATAAACACATATATATTCATTTAATAGATGTAGGATGTGGAACACATAAACCTCTATATTTAAATATAGAAAAGTCTGTATGCTGTGAAACTGGATTTGAATCTTGGTTTTATTGTGTATAGTTGAGTTTGGGCTAATTAGTGTCTCTAAGTTTCAATCTCCTATGTAAAATAAGTATAATAGTTTTTATCTCAGACTTGCTTGAATTCTTAAGTTATATCACATATATAAAGAGTTTAGCGTTGCATTATGTGCATGATTAATGCTCAACTGACTTTTGATACTTTGAGCTTGTGTCACTGTTGTTTTGCTTGCCTCTCTTAATTAAAAATCCCTGTATTGACAATAAAAGGAGTCAATGAAAAGGATAAAGGATCTTTAACACACAGACATTCCGGGGAAAAGACTAAAAGAGCTTGCTCAAACACAGGCTGAATGTTGTATCAATATTAGTGCATTGGAATAAATAAGTGAAGGTAAGAATGAGAGTGTCTATATAATTCTGCTTTAATGGCTGGACTGGGTTAAATGTTCACAAGTACACATGCCTTTTCATTTATGCTCCCTTTATTTATTGGAGTACAATTTTGGACCAGGCTCATGTTTTAGTTGTCAGAACATACCCTACCCATCATATACACAGGAAGATCAGGATATTGCCATGGCAATGGAGAAGGCTGGCCTGGATTCCTTACAGTGTGAATGCTTCAAAACAAACTTGCACCACGGACCCATGCAGCCCATTTTAATCAGCATTAATGGCTCTAACAACCAGAGGCTCCTTTATCCACTCCGTTTGCAACAATTTGCTAATGATAATTAAAAATGCCTGGTGTTTGCCAACAATGCTGGAGCCACCTTCTTTGACCTAAAAAACCAAGAGTAGGGAGAAATCTAAAAATAGTATCTGCATAAGAAATTTTTGTTTGATGAGTTAAAAGAAGTTTGGAAAGGCTGGTGCCCAGGGATAACATGGTTTAGGATTCTGAGGAGGGAAACTGTATTATATCAACTTCAAAGCCCAACCTATTGTTCGGATAAAAAAAGGTATTTATAAATAAAACTAGGTGTTGGTGTGGATTTTTTAGAAATCAGCATATTCAACCATTAAATGACATACTTATGTGTAAGTATTATTTAATTTAAAGTTGTATCAGGGATTCCTAATCTATAATTCACAGAAAATGAACTGGTTCCAGGAAGCCAATCTGCCTCTGAAATTTTAGACAATATTGTGAATTTAGACCCATCTGAGATGCTGTTTTCTGGATGGAAGATCCATAGCTCAAAAGTTTTTAACATGGCTAGTTACCTATAGCAGTTATTATTATGGTCATTGTTTTTCAGTCTGCATTTTCCTAGGGAGTTGAATTTTAAAGTTATTATGTTGGAGAGTAATATTAAAACACATTTCAAGAGCGATTAAAAATACTCTTGGGAATTTATCTTAACATTCCACTATAAAAATAGACATTATATATAATGACATTATATATGACATTGAATCAACAAACAAGTATGTATCGGAAAGTTTTTAGCAGCCTCAAAAAATAGCTTTAAGAAAAAGAACATTTGTCATCTCACATGACAAGAAATATAAAGCCAAGAGTTGCATAGTTTATTAATTCAGTAAATAACCTACCCCTTCCTCCACCTCTCTGCTTTGCTTTTTCATATATTCACTTACCAGGCAAGGTTGGTCTCCCCAGGTATCAGGATGTCTGCAGTAGCTACAGGAATTACATGTAGATGTAGCAATGCCTAGAAGTAGAAAAGAGAGAATTTGCTTTATGTATCTTTATTTAAAGCCAGAAAACTTCCAGAATCCCTTCCCATGCCCTATCCCTCTCATTGGCCAAAATTGTATAACACTTCTTTCTCTAAAACAATCATTGGCATAGAGATGATTAAATTCATTCCTTACAGATGGCGAGAGTCTCAGCCTACCCGAAAAACAAGGTTACTCAGATAAGGGTGAAAAAAATTTGGAAATCTTTACATAAAAAGAAGATGAGGTAATAGCCATTGCACAGACAAGTATCACTACTGGCCACAGTGAACTGGCTAGGAAATTTCTTTTATTGAAGAATTTTTTTTTCTGATTAATTTTTTTATGATTAAGTGGTTAAATATTTCACACATGTGGACAAGAATGGATAGTAACATAGCCAACATCTGTGACCCAATCACTCAGCTTAAGTACCAACATTTGCTCAGATTTTCATTAAAGAGAGAAAACTATATTTGTGATCCTCTCTGTACCCAGCATTGATTTCCTTCTCCCCTTCCCCAGCTATGACTACTAACCTGAATTCCTTATTTCTTTTCTTATGCATAATTTCATCTTTATGCTACATATTTATGTACTTTAAGGAAACTCTAAAATCCATTTGTGATTTTCATCCTTTAGAAAGGAAAATAGAAAAATATCAAGTTTGTGGGGGAAAATACAAATGATAGTATTAGATTTCCAAGAATTTCTGACTACAAGGTTTTGGTTCTTTATGGTCCTAAATTTGCTTCATCAAGCTCCATTAGGTAAAAGAGTCAGTAAAATTTAGAACCACATTCTATAAGAAAATATTTTTCACAAGTAAAAGGCCAATGATAAATAATCTTCCACTTGTGATCTTAAAAATGTAAAGAAACACTTCAGTGAATATCATGTTCCTATTGCATGCAGGAGAAGCAGAAACAAGAGATAGATGAAGTCCAATTTCGCTTTATAGAACACTGCCATCAGGATGATACTTTGAAATCCAACTGAATTCTTATGCTCTCCATTTTACAACTGCAACTGAAAATGGGGACCCAGTAGCACATAGTCCAGGAGAAAGCCTTCATATTGCATCTATCACCAGCTATTTTTATTCTGTGGGGGAACTCCCAGGCTGTAAGTGTACTGTCCTGAGTGGGCAGGGAGTTCGTGCCTCTGTATGTTGTGGTGTCTGCACCATCCAAAACCAACCAAACAACAACAACAAATATAAGCCACTTTTTCTTCTTTAAGACTTAGGAGTCAACAGTTCTCGGTCCAACTGGCTAATATGCATAAGATAGAGAGTTTGGAGCTAAGCATAATACCCTCTGCCCATACATTGATTTAACTTGCTTAGGTACCAAGTAGAGCAAATCTTATTCATCAATATATGTAGTCAAGAAGCAATCCAAGATGAAAGAAAAAACTAACAGTTTACATATTAAAAACATCACTCTCACTGGGCATAAACAATCATAATGAGATGTGATAAATGCTCTTTTAAGTGAATATTACAGGGTGATGACATATTAGTCATCCATTGACTAATATGAACTAATATGGACCATTAGGGTCCATTGTGGGGGATCTGAGGATATTTCATGGAGAATGATTTAAGATAGTTCTTGAATAAATAAGAGCTCACCAGGTAAAGTAGGAAGAGAATGCAAGACCAAAAAAATATAATGTGTTTCAAATAGGAAACCCAATTCCATTTGGATCCTGGCCTCTTGAATGTCACCTCTTATAGGGCTCTTTTACTAGATCCACTTATTTTTCTCTTAACCAACTGCAAATCGACTTCCATTTTGAGCAAATGTTCTCAAGTCAGCTCCTGAGCTTCTGACAATCCGTTTAGTCATGCTTTTCATTTATTTCTTCGTTCTATCTTCTGACCTCCTTTTGCCTTCCTATTTGTTTCAGAAGTAAGTCTCTTCTCAAACCAAATACTCATTAATCTTTCATCATAGATCATAATAGTCCGGGGACAAGAGTATGAATCCATAGTAACTGGATACTCATTTTCCCATCTTTAAGCACAAAGTAAATTTAATCCTCAACCCTTCATCAAAGATACAGGAAAATTCTTGCATCCCAAAGAGTACAAATGACAAAATAATATCTACGCAAACCGTCTGAATGTGCATATCACATGTCGCACCAGTCTCTTTCTTTCTCTCGGTGTTTTATAAATTATATAAAAAAATGATTTCCTACTGAAGGAGTCTCCTTAGATTTTTTCAAGTTGTCCTTCCATGAAATTTTAATACCATAGATACATTGTATATCTAGTCATGTACTGTATGTATATCTGAGTTTATTAAAAAGTAATAATCTTTCATGCCTCAAAAATCAATTTTTACTCACCGGGGTGATATTGCCCTGTTGAGAATTCATGAATGATATATCTATCACCTATCTATTCGTCCATTTAAACAGCTTCCACTTTTTATCCAAAAGAAAAAAACCACTAAACTTTGGTGAACTTCAGTCATCATGTTTATGAAAAGTGAAACTTACTCGGATTAATTCATAGAGATATTATTATAAGATATTATGACTTATACAAGTGTTCTAAAATCAGTTATTATACAGATTGCATTTTGAAGAAATGTGGACAGAATGAACACCAATTTTGGCCACCATTTTGGCAGCTTTAGATTTCTAGCATTTCTCTATGACCTTCTCTGAATAATGTTTCATTTTCCTATCATTCCTTTATGGAGGACTATATGCATGTATGTGGGTTGATGAATAAGTGCATTTTGCTCATATTTTGTACAAATATTTCAACTACGGACTTATTTCTAGTCACCTGGATAGATTATATAAGATATAAAATATTATGGATATGTGAGTTTGTACATTCTGAATTCAAAAACTGAAAAGCAGAATCTCTTTGGGTAGAAGCTCAAGAATTGGTGGGAAAAGAGCTCCTCCTCGATCCCATATAAGTGAGGGAATTTCTTAGGAGTGTTCTTATACTAAATGGTCTTTTGGTAACCTCAGATTTGATTATTTCAGAAACATTAAAAAAAATCTCGTACTAAAAACATGCTAAGTAATCATATGCCACCACATAATGTTATTTTGTTGATTAAGTATTAAAAAGATAACTTCATGAAAAGGTAAGACAAATTTCATTTCTTTGAAGTCTAAGCAAGTAAATGTGCAAAATCTGGCTTCCACTCTGCGGTCTGTATTCAAATATTATAAAAACATTCTGATATGATAAGACTTCAAGAAGATTCTCATTCGGGATAAATTTATTTTCACATATTTTCCTCTTAAAATGGACTGATTCTGTTTGTCTGTGATCATATGTTATGTTTAGGGGATCAGTAACACACTTTTGAGCTACACATCTAGTCTCGAATCCCGTATCTAGCATAAAATGGTTGCATGTTTGAGGCAATTAGTTTCTTAATTTGAAACAATGGAGGTAATGTTATATATTTATAAGATTTGGGGGGAGATTAAAAAGATAATGGATCTGGCACAAAGGGGACACTAAAATATGTGAGTCTGTTTCATTTCCCTGGCCATATTTCCCTGTAAGTGCAGAGATTATACCTCATAAAGATCTATAAATAGACACCAGTGAATCACCTTCTCTATTCTAAACACTAAATCTTTGGGGGCTCTAGGTGATTAATAAATAGGAGAAAGAGGAAAATAGTCATTTTTATTATAATTGATATCATTATATCATATTAGTGTCATTATCAAATATTTCCAAAACATGTATACTATAGGTCAGGCTTCATTTAGGCCCTATGAGGATTTTAGGAATTAATAAAACAGAATTCACTGAAAAGTGAATGAGACAGACATAAAAAGCAATTAACCTTAAAAGGCAAGGCCTGATACTGTTATAATGGCTCAAAAAAAAAGTGCCATGAAAGCACTGAGAAAGGTGAGTAAAATTGTATCTGCAAGAAATTTTCCCTATTACCAAAAGTAGATGCAAAGAATCCAAAACACAGTGTCCTATTTAGGGATAGGTCTATGTCATAGAGTCTACCTTCCCCAGAGTCTGGACCCACAGATAGTTTGCATTTGAAAGCATTTCCAAAATTCCACATTTCATGTACTGGTGTTATACACCACTGAGGCTTTTACTGTCATCCTACTTGTATGGTCATCCAGGAACTATAAAATCAACTTTTGCCAAATGTCTAGTAAGGCAGATTAGCTAAGGTTGTTAACAGGGAGCAACTAACACAAGCATTCCTCAAAAATGGCTTGCACTTGGGTTTGGAAAACACGATTTGCCAAAAGGGAAATTTGTGGGTGCTAAATTTAGAAGTGAATAGAAAACTTGTGGGCTACACAGTCCCATTTGGCTCCTAAGCCAGACACAACTTCAGAACTGTGTGGGGCTTTTTTCTCCCTTCCCCCTTTTTTCTATTTTATTCCCATGGCAGTCTTAGAAGAAGGAGCAAGAATTCCTTTCAAGCAAGAATGTTTATTGCCTGCATGATGCAGTCTTCCATTTAGTTAGAAAAACATGTTTTTCAATTAACTTTCCCTTGATAAACAATGATTTAATTTAAAGGGAGGGCTGTTTTGCAAATTGCAATAAAATAGATTTTATGTAGGAGAAAACCTTACTTTAAAAAAAACCGAGATGATTAGGTGCCAAAGTTTCTCAAAGCAGAAACTAATTTTTTGGCTCTTTCTTGTCATGCCACAATATTTTTAGTACTGTACCTGAAATGCAAAAGCCTGAATAATCTCACTTAAAGTGTCCAAGTGAAAAATGGCATTCATCCAATGTAATCCATTGGATTTTCATTGGTTTGCCTTTTGGTGAACAGATTCTCTTTGCTGATAGCAACTTGCTTTAAAATCGACACCACATCTTGGTTCGATTGAAGATGAACACCTCCCTGTTGCCTATCAAATCTTCATGTTTAGTTCTCTTGCTCACTCTTTCTTTCTTTCATTCTGTCCCTTTCCCTCTTTATTTGATGTCTAGATACATGAGGACTGTAGAATATTTGTTCCTTCATTGACTTACCAAGCCAAGTAATGCAAATGTAAATCTCTTAAATTCCACTCAGTTATAAGTCTATGTAGATTTTTAGGCATATTCATATATACAAAGCATGTAAAAAGGAAAAAAAAACCCACAAAGCTTAAGTGTTAACCTGAATATAAACCATTGCTTAAAAACTTATAGTAAGTCCTTCCATGTGGAAAGTTTTCTGATTTTATAGTGACAACCATCATGACAATAATAACAGCAATAGTAATTAATTAAAAAACAACCTTTTTTTGTCCTCAAACATACCTCTCTTACCCTCCACCAGCAGAAGCTGAGAGTGATTAAGTCTTATCTAATAATTTAAGTGGCTGTAAGTGGCATTTTAAAATCTTTAACCTGGTGTTTTCACAACTGAAATAGAAATCATCAGATAGTATTTGGCTCAAGAAAAAGCTTACTTCTTAATTCTGGCATAAGTGTGCAACTTGAGAATGGGAAGGGTGAGAGAATTGCACAATCTTTTAAATAATTATATGAAATGCCAACTTTATTGTGATGCAAATGGTCTTGCATACTTGGGAGGCTTTAAGGAAAGTGTTTTCCACCAAATATGTTTAGATGCTATTTTTATGTCTTTGAGAGATGAGAAATACATGTGTAGGTCTATATATGTTTATAAGAGATCAAACGGGTTACCTGGTGGATATGAAGAAACCCAAAACTTTGTATAGTTCACAAATCCAAAAGGAGCAGATTTGATGTGTTCGTGCTTGCTCTGGAATGCTCTCCAAGTCTTGGGGTAGCTAAGCAACCTTGCAACCCTAAACTATTCTGTGGGTCTAGGAATGCCAAAGGCCACCCCAGACTGTCCTGGTGACACTCATGGAGTGTGTTCTTTAATGAATAATATGACTAAAGAACGAATAGGTCCTAGAAGGAAACCAATTCTATTGGGTGCATAGTAGGTTTCCTTAAAAAATGAGGAAGATTGGGGAGCCTGTGTGTCTGGGTAAGTTAATCAATGGACTCTTGATTCCAGTTCAGGTTATAATCTCAGGGTCCTAAGGTTGGGCTCCAGCTTACAGCAGAATCTACTTGTCCCTCTCCCTCCTCCTCTGCCCGCCACCACCCCTGACCATGGCTCACACTTGTGTGCACATGCTCTCTCTCTCTCTCAAAAATAAATGAATAGAATCTTTTTTTTTAATGAAAAGGATTTATAAAGTGAAAGTCAGAAACAGTTGTGAGTTTGGATTCTTTCCAAATGATGTCTGAAGTCAGATTAAGATATCTATGAGGTTCCCCTAGTGAAAGGTTGAATTTTCTTGAAAATTTTCATTCTGATTATGGGAAAGTCAAATACAGTGCAATTATAATCATTAACCTCTCTCTCTTTTTAAAGATTTTATTTATTTATTCATGACAGACACAGAGAGAGAGAGAGACAGAGAGAGAGACAGAGACACAGGCAGAGGGAGAAGCAGGCTCCCTGCAGGGAGCCTGACTGCGGGACTCCAGGATCACACCCCAGGCTGAAGGTGGCACCAAACCGCTAGGCCATCCGGGCTCCCCTCATTAACCCCCCCTTGGGATAGCTAACTCCCAACCATTCAGCAAATTTTAGTATATCTACACAGCATCATGTGATATTTTTGTGGGGAAAGATGCCTGTGCAGAGGGAGAAGCAGTTTCTGGCAGTGATTATAGTCATGAGCTTCAGAAAATTAAGAGAAGTGGTATAATTAGTAGAGTCCACAAGGCTGAGAAGCAATGGTCAGCTAGATGACCCAGAACTATCAAATTTCAACTGAATCTTTGCCAGTATATAACAGAAGAATGTGACCCTTTAAAGGGGAGAGAAAACTGACACTTCAGTCAAACTCAAAATAGCTAACACTTAGTATTTAGTATGTGTTGGGTACTCTGAAAATACGATGCCACTTCACAATCCTATCTTAAAAATAAAAAGCCTGTAACTTGAAGAGATTATATGATGTTCCCTGGTTTGCACAACTTACCAACAACAGAGCCCAAATTCCAATCCTACCTTTATTGAATCTGTAGTATGACTGGCAAGATAGTCTGGTTTACCATTTCAATTTTCTTTTAAAAATACTGACATTATAAACACTAAAAATTACAGAGAGCCTTGAATAAACCAATTGAATTGTACCAGTTTCAAAATTCATTATATTTATTAATTTTAGATTTTAATTTTTAATGAAAGAAAGCACTGCAGATAGTTCTGAAATTTGTTGGTAAACTTCACTGACTCATTCCATTTATCTCTCTCTTTCCAGAAGAAATCAGTGTCCTAAAGTGGAAATCTATCATTCCCATTGATTTTTTCACATATATTATATATAATATATATGAATTTAATTATATATGTATATTTATTACACATAAGTATAACATACATATGTGTGTATATACAGTTTTGATTGTTTTAATTTTACTACAGAGTATTATGCTGCACCTAGATTTATTTTATTTTTTTTAAAGATTTATTTATTTATTTATTTGTGATAGAGAGAGAGACAGAGAGAGAGAGGCAGAGACACAGGAGGAGGGAGAAGCAGGCTTCATGCAGGGAGCCCAGTGTGGGACTTGATCCCTGGACTCCAGGATCACACCCTGGGACAAAGGCAGGCGCCAAGCCGCTGAGCTACCCAGGGATCCTCATGCACCTAGATTTAAAATAAAAACCTCCAGGGATCCCTGGGTGGCGCAGCAGTTTAGCGCCTGCCTTTGGCCCAGGGCGCGATCTTGGAGACCCGGGATCGAGTCCCACATCAGGCTCCCGGTGCATGGAGCCTGCTTCTCCCTCTGCCTGTGTCTCTGCCTCTCTCTCTCTCTCTCTCTCTATCATAAATAAATAAAAATTAAAAAAAAATAAAATAAAAACCTCCAGATACCTGGCTGGCTCAGTCAGTAGAGCATGTGACTCTAGATCTCAGGGTTGTGAGTTTGAGCCCCACATTGGGTGCAGAGGTTACTTCAAAATAAAATCTTTTTAAAAAGTAAATAAAACAGGGCAGCCCAGGTGGTTCAGCAGTTTAGTACCTGCCTTCGGCCCAGGGCCTGATCCTGGAGTCCCGGAGTTCATTTTATCATTTTTTAATGAAATAAGCATGATTTTAAATTTCTTCATCTTTCTTTTATTCATTTGTGGTTCTTTTCATAATATCTTATTCAATTTTTGATATCATTTTTATATCATTCATTTATTTATTCAATGCTTCCAATCATATAATTTTATAGTTATTTTTATATTGTTGTAGTATTTTCATATCAATTATAGTAAACCTAACTCTAATTGTTGATTTTTAGAAATAGCTTTAGTGTTCCAGGTGGATATTGGCCTATTGATTTCAAGGCTCATCTGGAGTGGGAAGTTCCTCAACCTCTATTCCCCAGCGTTTTTCCTAACTGTCATTGTTGTTGTTATTGTCGATGTTGTTGTTGTTGTTATACTACCTCATGTACCCCTAATCTAGAACATAATCTTCTACATAAGATCCCAAATCCTCTCCTGAGATGATAGTGGGCAGTCTCTCAGATGTGGCCCAGGTTCCTACTCAGGCCTGTGTCTGCGATCTCCCGTGTTCCAAAGCACACATTACCATGTAAGCACCACAGAGTTCTAACAGATGCTTTTTCAGCTTCTTTTATCAGATTTGGAGAGTTCTGTGGAACCCCTAACTGTAAACTGTGCCTTGGGTGTCAGTGCCACAACTCACATGCAGAACTTTTATTACTTGAGAACAGAACTTCTGATTGACTCTGATTTTGGACCAAGAGCTAGGGAAAGCTTCAGCTGCATTGATTTGTGTCATAGAATGTTTATTGTTTTTAATGTGGCTATATCTTTTTAAAGTTCCATTTTATATTTTATATATCCTTGCTACATATTTAAAGTTTGAAGGTGAGAGGATGGCTACAAACCAAAAAATTAAAAACACTGAGTAGAAGTCTACATGATTCTTGAAGGTAAAACAGTTCTATTAATCTTTACTGAGTCAAATGAGAAAGAAACTGAAATATCCAATGTACCATACGTTAAATACTAGTTACATGTTATTTTGTTTAAACTTATAACAATTAGTTGAGATAAACCTTATCACATTTTATAAATGACTGAATACCACATGATCCAGTAATTTACCCAAAGAAAATAAAAACACTAATTAAAAAAGATATATGCGTACCTATGTTTATGAGGTGGCCATGATATGGAAGTAATACAACTGTCATTGATAGGTAAATGAATAAATAAGGTGTGATATATATGTATGCATATACATATGACATATATAAATAATGATATATACAATGGAATATTATTCGGCCTTAAAAAAGAATGATCTTGCCATTTGTTACAACATAAATAGACATAGAGAATATTTTTCCGGGTAAAATAAGTCAGACAGGGATAGACAAATATCATATAATATTACTTTTATGTGTAATTAGGACAATCAAATAAATGAATAAAAACAACAAACAAAATGCAGAAATAGACCCATAAATACAGAAAATAAACTGATGGTTGCAAGAGGGAGGGGGTGGGTGATGGGCAAAGTGGGTGAAGAGAATGAGTGGTATAAGCTTCCAGTTATGGAATGAATAAGTAATGGGGATAAAAGATACAGCATAAAGAATATAGTCATTTGTATTGTAAAAGGTTGTATGGTTACAGGTGATAGCTTCACTGGTGGTGAACATAGCGTAAGGTATAGACAAGTCAAATTATTATGCTATACAAATTACTTGAAACTAATGTGACATTGAGTGTCACCTACACTTCAAATAAATAAGTAAATAACCAAAAATATTTCAGATTTAAACCCAGTTTTCTCTGTTTCAAAACTAAACGTTTCCCTACTACCTCATGAGTCAATTGGAGAATTTTGTTTGCTGTACTTGCATGCAACAATACCTGTTAATAAGGAAGATCCAAACTATGAATACATTTCTCTATTACAGATAGCCATATAAAGAAGTAAGAATAAAGTCATAAATATAGAAAAAAGAAAAAAAGGAGCAAACAAAACCCCCTAACCCCACCTGGTGATGCTTTCACCAATCACATTTGGACTGATACCCCATTTCACAGGTGAGGCAATTGAGACTCAGAGCAGTACAGTAACTTGACCAGCTCATGCAAGAGGTAAGTGGAAGAGCTGCATTGAAGACCTAGATCACTTAACTCCAGATATTATTCTCTTTATCTATATCATACATAATGTTTTCTTCTGATATAACCTGACTGGTTTTTTTGTTTGTTTCATGTTGGGGAATTTTAGTGATTTACCAGGATACTCATGAAAATTTTAAGGAATATTTTTGAAACATATATTTTTATGGTTTTATGATGTAGCCACAGTACAAACATGAAATACATTTATAATATTTAATAATTTAAGGGTGAGCTGCAGGAGAGGTGTGAGATGTAGAGGCAAAGAACACTCTTTATGAGGCTACTTTGTGCAAATTATTCCTGATAAAATCATTAGATTAAAAAATTTTTAATATTTATAGGTACACAACTCCCACTTTTAAATGTTTTTTTTTTCCCTTTGAAACTTTCCTTCCTTACTCTGCGAATCAAATGCCTAGTGTCTTTACTCCTACTCATAGGACTTCTACCATAATCTTAAGGCTTCTAGTGTTTAGAACCCACCCCTATACATAGAGATTCTCAGAGTAAAGAAGTGTCCTCTAAATAACAAGAAGAATCCTATCTTAGAGTAGATTCCTTAGTGGGTAGGAGTCTTTTGGCCACTGAACGTGTCCAAGAAAAGGGGGAAAGAATCAGTCTTTTCTCCAACCTCTTTAAAAATTTTTGTAAAAAAAAAAAAAAAATTGTAAAGATGAAGCTCTAGGAAGGGTCAGTGGAAAAGCACATTGCCCCCACCTGGTGGAGATCCAGGATGGTTACCAGACTGACCTGGTGTCACGCATATAACCTTCTTGGACCATTTTCTAGGGGGTTGGGGAATCTTATGCCTATGTCCTGTGCAGACTGACCTTTCCTCATTCCATCATACTGAGGTTCTAGACAGAAAAATAAATTATTTTCTGCTCCTTCAAAGGGTCATTATGACTCATATATAAAGTTCTGCACTCTTGAGGGGGCTCCCTAGAGTGGATGCCGCTGGTGTTTCATATCTCTGGACTTATTTTATCTTCTCAGAATGAAGACTCTACCAGGAACACCTGGGTGGCTCAGCGATTTGGGGTCTGCCTTCCACTCAGGGCGTGATCCTGGGTCTGGGGATCAAGTCCCGCATCGGGCTCCCTGCAAGGGGCCCACTTCTCCCTTTACCTATGTCTCTGCTTCTCTCTGTGTATCTCTCATGAATAAATAAATAAAATCTTAAAAAAAAAGACTCTCTATCAGATGAAATCTAAGGGGAACATAATACTGACTTTTGGTTTCTGAAGGTGTCCCTACTCTGTTTAATTAAAACTGCCTTAACACCTTCTAATCCAATTTTTTTTCTTGGATTCACACTATATTACTAAAATCTGCTGACTGTTTATATTTCAGTAAAGAACTTCTCTTGCCCTAGGGAAATTACTTAAGCACCAAGGCATTTGGACAAGTAGAGATTTTTTTCCTATGTGAATTGAGAATAATTGTATCATCCAAGATAATGGCCTAATAATATAATGAAAAATAAAAATTTACTTCAAGAAAATTAAATTTATCATCCTTAAACCCTATAAAAGATAAATCAGTAAGTAAATTGCTATTCCCTGTATGAGGATGAAATTAAATTTTATATACTACACAAATATTATCAGAAACTTTAATCCTTATGTGGATGTGGAAACCAAGATAAAATTATTGATGAGACTTGGTCCAATTTACACAACTTGCAAATGGGATTGTGGTTGTCTAAATCAAGTTTGATGGTGTGAAAACTCAGGCTTTATTCATTGCACCATGTTACCTTATCTACTGGGATACTCTCAAGAAAGAAGTCTGCTTTACTCTTGGATAGAAAAAAAATCCCCCTTTTCCAATGTAATATATGAAATTTATTACAAATGCTTAAGAAACTTGAAGTGTTAGTACGAAATAAGGAATGACACAGTGTGAAACAATCCATTCCCATCCCCAAACCCCAGCTATGTGTCTGTTCAGTCTAGGATCCTAGACAAAACCTAAAGCTAAATCTTTGAATCATTGTGTTTTGCTTTTCCAACTGACTTTTTGTGCAAATTTAGGTACCTTTAACATACGATCTTTTAAAGATTGTTGATTGATTGATTGATTGATTGATTGATTGATTTCAGAGGGAGAGAAGAGAGAGAGGAGCAGGGAGCAGGGGTAGAGGGAGAGAGAAACTTAAGCATTCTCTATGCTGAACATGGAGCCCAACATGGGGCTTGATCTCATGTTCCTAAAATCATGACCTGAGCCAAAATGGGGAGTTGAACGCTTAGTCAACTGTGCCACCCAGGTGCCCCTAACATGTCGTCTTTTAAAACAAAGGTATACCGCACATGTTTATAAATAAACTAAACACATTCCCCAGGGTCAGAAGTTATTTATCATAGAAAATAATCATGGGCAAAGGATGATAATGCTGGATAATATAGTTATATATTATATAGACATGAAAATTATGTGTGTGTATATATGTGTATTTTTAAAAACTGGACTCAAATTGGACATAATCTTGGTTACCTATTATGACTATTTCCTCAGATTCACCTACTGTTTTAGATTACGAAAAAGGATATGAAATATTATTATGGTAAAAAGTACAACACATACTACAAGCATTGATTAAAGATGAAAAAAAGGTTAGCTTTGTCACTCACTAGCTGCAATGACCTTAGATAAGTTACTTAAACTTCATGTGCTTCTGTTTCCTCATAGGTAAAAATGCAGATAATAATATCCTTCTCCAAAAAAATTAATATCCTACTCATAGGAATGTTATAAGCATAAAATGAAAAAAAATACATGTTAAACTATTAGAACTGTGTCTGCACGTAAAAAGCAGTTAATAACTGGTAACTCTTGGATAAAATGCCTGTATATGTGTGTCTGCACATGTGTAGTTTAGAAGAGAAGTTGAGTGGGAGGAGTCCCTTATAAACTGTTATTGGAGAACCTATGTCTTGTTTTCTAGGGCTGTGAGCCATGGGGTCTAGGGAGGGAGTGTATGCTTTCTCTCCACATATTCTGACTTGCTAATAAGTTAGCCATTCCTCAAAGTTTTCTTCTTCCCAAATCTATACTCTGGATTGAATAATCACAAGGGGAAAATTGTACTCTGGGCTTTAGCTTCAAAAGATAGAATGAGGGGATTCCTGGGTGGCACAGCAGTTTAGCGCTTGCCTTTGGCCGAGGGCGCGATCCTGGAGACTCGGGATCGAATCCCAGGTCGGGCTCCCGGTGCATGGAGCCTGCTTCTCCCTCTGCCTATGTCTCTGCCTCTCTCTCTCTGTCTCTCTCTGTGACTATCATAAATAAATAAAATTAAAAAAAAGATAGAATGACATGTTAGCTGGATCTAGAATACAGATGCATGCCCCTGAATATGAGTACATGTGCATATGCACACACACACAGGTCAAATACGCCAATATCTGTTTAAATACAATCCCTTTGGTCTAAAGTATTTTAAAAGATCATTATAGCATCACTAAGTAATGAAAACCAAAGAACCATTTTACTACTGTGTGAGGAATAAAACTGTCTCTTAAAAATCCAAAAGAGAGTGATAGGGATTCCTGGGAGGCGCAGTCAGTTAAGCAACTGACTCTTGGTTTCTGCTCAGGTCATGATCTCAGGATTGTAGATCAAGCCCCCTGTTAGGTTCTGCATTCAAGGTGGAATTTGCTTGAGATTTTCTCTCTCCCTCTACCCCTCTCATTTGTGCTTGCTTTCTCTCTCTCTCCCAAATAAATAAGAAAGATTGTTCTTTTTAAGATTTTATTTATTTATTCATGAGAGACACAGAGAGAGAAAGAGGCAGAGACATAGGCAGAGGGAGAAGCAGGCTCCATGCAGGACCCCCACATGGGACTCAATCCTGAGACCTCAGGATCATGCCGTGGGCTGAAGGCAGGCACTAAACCACTGAGCTACCCAGGCATCCCACTTTTTTTTTTTTTTTTTGGAAAGAGAGAGTGATGATCTTACTTCCCTCAAATTCACAGATTCAAACTTTCACGAAAGCCAACCACATGCACAACAATCACATAATGGATAATTCTGCTGTGGATGGAGCCAATTTAGCGCTTGCAAAGATTTGCATGAGACGTCTGATATTTCAGGCAGATGAACAAATGGCTATGCTAATATGCCAGTAGACTCCAAGTTCCATTCCTCTACTGTGAAACAATTAGAATTAGAATTGTACTGCTTAGGCCCCTTGATCTCAATCTCTAAAAATATATATCTCCATCACTTTATCATTTATCATTTCTCCTTCAACCTGTACAGATGGTCTGTATCAAAATTATTCTTTCTTTTTTTTTTTTTAGAATTATTCTTTCAGTCCAAATGTTGTATAGGACAGAAAAGCCATTACTCACTCTGTCCCATATACAAGTAATCCTTAGATACATTCTAGTTGGATTTGGTTCTACGAAAAACACATTTCTTATGATAAATGTCTTATCTTCCCTTTGCTATCTTACAAGAAAAAATACTTAAATATTTTTCTTCTGCTCTCTGTAATTAAATGTTAAGCATATAAAAGTCATTCCAGGTGCTTAATAATTTCATTAAACAATTACTACATTTTTCCTATATAATACTTCCTTTGCACAATTTATTATCATTTTTAATTTTTAATTGAATAAGTGTTTTGGATGTTGGTGGTACATAAATTCTAAGGAGTGTCAAAGATTTCAAGATTTTGCTTTAATTAGTGGCACTTCAAAATCACGCTAAAAAGGGAGAAATATCTCATTGTAAATGACTAGTAAGATAGTAATTGAAAATTCAAAGGGTACCATTTAATTTCATTAAATATGTTAGTCTTGGATAGAAAAAAATATGTAAATGTGTAAATATGTAGGAGAAGAATTCTCTGCTGCCCCAAAATATCTTCAAGACCTGTGGCATTTTTTTGAATTTGTTAATTGGGTATATTGATACCTGACTTTAAACCCTTGGATTTCCATGATTGTATTGAAGAAGTTAAAAGAATTTTGAGTGCCAGATGGATGTAAATTCAATAATAATTCAAGTTAAGGAAAACATGGCTTTTTGTTTACTGACACATTTTACTTAATTTGGTAAAAGTTTGGCACTAAAAGAATATTAGTACTCCCTGTTTCCTCTAGCTAATTATAAACTCTTCAAACTTTGCCCGCTCTTAAACTAAAACATCACTCTTCTAGGTTATGAATGATATTGTTAGTTATCTACTGCTATATAACAAATTGCCCCAAAACTTAATGGATTAAAACAACAAACACTATATCATAGTTTCTGTAAGCCAGGAATTTGGAAGTGCTTTTTGGTAAATGGTCTTTCATGAGGTTTCGAAATGGATGTCAGTCACTATTGCAATTATCTGAAGGTCTGACTAGCACTATAGGATCCATCTCAATGCTCATTTATGTGACTGTGAAAAAGTAGATCTCACTTTCTTGCTGGCTGTTGGCCAAAGACCTCCGTTCACCATGAAGCGCACCCCACAGGGTAGTTTGAGTGCTCACAATATGATAGCTGACTTCTCCCAGAGTGAGCCATCCAAGAGAGAAGCTGACTTCACAATGTCTTTAAAGACCAAACTTACACACCAGACCTTCTGCCACATGCTATTAATAAGAAATGAGTCATTAAATCCAGCTGACACTCAAGGAGGGTGTTTAACTTCACCCTTTGAAAGGAGCAATATCAAATAATTTGTACACAATTTTGTGGATGCAAATTTGTGGACTACAATCTACCCTCAGATTACAAATTATTAACATTTATGTCACATGAAAGATAAACATGCCTCCTCAAGATCCCCAAAGATCACCAAAGACCTGCCATTTTACAACATTAGTTCAAAGTCCTGTCAAGATGGAGAAGATACTTCTTGGGGGCAGCTCCTGGAATAGAGTATTTTTGCAACTGAAAAAGTGTGATAGAAAGAGACAAAATTGCCCCGTTGCCCAGTATACCATGAAGTAGACATTCAAGTTTAAAAAGAAGGATGTCTTGGGTGGAGCCACCTGGTGGCTCAGTGGCTCAGCCGTTGAACATCTGCCTTTGGTTCAGGGTGTTATCCCGGAGTTCCAGGGTCAAGTCCCACATCAGGCTCCCTACAGGGAGCCTGCTTCTCTGTCTATGTCTCTGCCCCTCTCTCTATCTCTCGTGAATAAATAAGTAAAATCAGAAAGAAAGAAAGAAAGAAAGAAAGAAAGAAAGAAAGAAAGAAAGAAAGAAAGAAAGAAAGAAAGAAAGAACTCTATTTCTGTATCAAGAAAAATCTCTATTTCTGTATCAAGAAGAGGAGGGTGATTCTAAATCTCTAGAAACTTATCAGTGAAGAAGGCAAGGTCATCAGTCTTCATAACAACTTTACCCTTGTTGCTGTGCTTTTCCTGGCAACCTCCCACAACTAACTCATCTCCAATGTCTTCTTTATTCTTAGCTGGAGATGCTTTTTAAGGTGGTGCCTGGGCCATTTCTGGAAGTTACTTAGTTTTCCTGGTATCTCCAATGTATACATGTTATTAAATTTCTGTTTTTCTCCTGTTAATCTGTCTTTTATTACAGAGAGGTTTCAGCCAAGAATCTAAAAGCATAGAGGGAAAATTATTTTTCCTCCCCACAAAACCCTGGTTTGTTATGCCATGAATCTCTTGTTGTGTTTCTACTATACCAATTCTGACATGGCCCAGATTACCACTTATTAGTGAAAATATTCTCACTTGAGCACTGATGCTTTACAAAGAATCCTTTCTCTCCCTGGTCACTATCCTTTGCAAGTTGGTTTAAAGAGAGTTAAATAAGAAAAAATGATTAAGATAGGGAATGATATTAAGATAGGGCACCTGGTCCCCTTGCAATTCGCATTTTTTTTTTTTTGTCTTGGGAAAGGTTTGAAAAGGAGCCTCATTTGTCCATTTACTACTCTTTGACCACACAGTGTTCCAGGCTTGATAAAGTTTGTTAAGTATTGAATGAACTAATTCATTAATCTAGCTACTTTCCCGCCCTACCAGCCTATAAGTCTATCATCATACTGAGAAGGATTAAAAACAAAACAAAACCTCAGAATAAGAAAAAAAGTAGACACTACAAGAATGCCTGAGCAGTGAAGGGACTCTGTAAAAAATGTTTCCTGTGAATTTACATCTTTAAGAGGATTACCTCTACAGGGATTTTGGTGCCCCTTTTTTCCAGAGTAAGCAGTTGTGGGGCAGTTTGGGCTCACCTTTTAGCCTCTGTTTCATTAAGAGCTCAGCTCCCTGGGTGGAGAACTAAACTAGCTGGGCTGTTTGGCACCTGAATGAGAAGAGCTTTATTATACTGTGGAAAGGGAGGACCCAGGTACAACCTTGACCATGTAGCTTTGGACACTAAAAATCCTCAAAAAACTTTCTAATGGCTACTATTCTTTAAAATAAATCTTACTAAGATAAAATTTTTAAAAACTATTTTAAGGATACAGTTTGATGAGTTTTGGCGGATATATGCATCTTTGGTGTAAATGTCACCACAAACAGTATATATCATATTTGCAACAACCTAGACAATTTTTTCCTGCTGCTTTGTAATCAATCCACCCTCACTCCAAACCCAAATAACCATTTTTTAAAAAGATTTGTATTTATTTATTCATGAGAGACATAGAGAGAGGCAGAGACAGAGGCAGAGGGAGAAGCAGGCTCTCTGCAGGGAGCCTCATGTGGGACTTGATCCCAGGACCCCAGGATCACAACCTGAGCCAAAGGCAGATGCTCAACTGCTGAGTCACCTAGGTGTCCCCCAAAATAACCATTGATCTACTTTTGATCACAATAGATTAGTTTTGTCTTTTCTAGAATTATATATGAATAGAATTTTCCAATATATACCCTGTGCCTGGCTATTTTTCTCAGGGTAATATGTGATTCATGCATCTGGCTCCATGTAGTAATAGTTCATTGTTCATTTATTTTCACTGGTGAATACTATTCTCTTATGTATACACTACAATTTACCTAGCTGTTCACTTGGCTTCTAAAATTTGGTCATTTTGGCTATTATGAATAAAGGTACCATGTACATTCATGTATAGATCTTTGAAGGAAATTATTAAAAAATTTTTTCTTTGGTAAAAATCGAAGAATGGAATTGCTAGTTTTCATGGTATGTGAATTTTTTCTTTGATTTTCTTTTTTTTAGAGAGAGAACATGGCCAGCACACGTGAGCAGGAGGTGAGGGAGGGGCAGTGGGAAAGGGAGAGAGAGAGAGAATCCCAAGCAGGCCTCATGCCCTGTGCAGAGCTTGATGGAAGGCTCATCTCACAACCCTGAGATCAACCTGAGCCAAGATCAAGAGTCAGACACTTTACTGAGTGAGCCACCCAAGTGCCCCCCAGTATGTGTATTTCTAACTTAATAAGTAATTGCCAAACTATTTTCTGAACTTGTTGTATGATTTAACAGTTCCACTGGAAATATATGAGAGTACACTTGCATATATTGATATGATCATATGTTTTTTTCTCCCTTTTTTCTGTCAATATTTAAATAGCATTGATTTATTTCTGAATGTTAAATCAAGTCTGTATTTTTGGAGTTAAATCTCACTTATTTATTTACTGTAGATATTAGTTTATATTTTTCTTTCCTGGTAATTTTTTTTTTAAGATTTTATTTATTTACTCATAGAGACACAGAGAGAGAATGAGAGGCCGAGACACAGGCAGAGAGAGAAGCAGGCTCCATACAGGGAGCCCAATGTGGGACTCGATCCTGGGTCTTCAGGATCACGCCCTGGGCTGCAGGCGGCACTAAACCGCTGCGCCACTGGGGCTGCCCTCTGGTAATGTTTTTATCTCATTTTGGTATCATAAGATGACTTGAGAGATTTCTGTTCCTCTTCCATTTTCTGAAAGAATTTGTGAAGGATTTGTATTATTTATACCTTAAAAGATTAATAGAATTCACCAATTATGCCACTTGGGCCAGAAATTTTTTTATTATATATATTATATATATATTATATTCCATATATATATATATATGGAATTTGTCTATTTCATTTAAGTTGTTGTTTTAGTCAATTCAAGTTACTATGACAAATTACTCCAGTCTGGATGGTTACATACATTTATTTCTCATAGTTCTAGAAGATGGAAGTCTGAGATCAGAATGGCAGCATGGTTGGGTTCCAGCGAGAGCCCTCTTCAGGGTTTGCAGACTGTGGTCTTCTTACATGATGGAAAACGAGGGCAAGAACTCTCTGAGATCCTTCTTATAAAGGCAATAATTCCATTCATAATGGCTTGACCTTCATGACCTGACTACCACCTAAAGGACCCACATTGGAGAATGAAGATTTCAACATCAATTGGAGGGGACACAAATATTTAGTTAATTGCAGTTATCAAATCTATCGACATGGGGATCCCTGGGTGGCTCAGCCTTCAGCCCAGGCCTTGATCCTGGAGTTCTGGGATCGAGTCCCACATCGGGCTCCCTGCATGGAGCCTGCTTCTCCCTCTGCCTGTGTCTCTGCCTCTCTCTCCCTGTGTTTCTCATGAATAAATAAATAAAATCTTTTAAAAAATTTATTGACATAAAGATGTTCATAATTTTTTCTTGCTCTCTTTCTCATGTCTGAGGATCTTTAGTGATATACATTAGTCTTTCCTAGTACTGGTAACCTGAGCTTCTCTATTTTCCTCATCAGTCTCTCTGAAAATATTGAAATTTCCTATCTCTTTAAAAACAAAACCCAGATTTCATTTGATTGATTTTTTCCATTTTTTCTAGGTTCTATTTGAATAATTTCTGCTCTTTATTATTTTTCCCTTCTAATTACTTTGATTTTAGTAAGCTCTTCATCTAACTTCTTAACACATAAGCATAGCTTATTGGATTTCTACCTTTCTTTTTTTCTAGCTTATTTTCAGTTTCATTTAGTTTCACATATTGTATTTTTTATTTCTAAATTTCAAAATTTTTGAAATTTTTTTTTCTTTTGTTGCTTCTAAACTAATTGAATTTTGATTAGAGAACACACTTTTGAAATGTATTGATTTTTTTCTGTGTTTTGTTTGTTTTGTTTATTTGTTTTGTCTATCTTGATGTATGTTTAGTATGGACTTGAAAAAAATGAATTCTACATTATTCCTAGATAATGGCATGGAGAAGTTTATGTAAAAATTAAAGAACTTTCTAATAAAGTAAAATTAAGGAACTTGTGTGTTGGCTAGCAACTCATCCAGAAATGGCTGAAAGGAATTTTAATTTAAATTTTACAATGAAATCAAACATTTTTCTTTGACTTATTCTTAGCAGCTAGTTCTGAGTACAAGATTCTTTTTATATAATTATACCAGAGTGCTTGTCTGAATCAAAAACAAAAACAAAAACGGAGAACTAAATATTGATCCACGTTTCACCACTATTTATTTCTTGGGATGCCAATCTCTGCCTTATCTATGAGCAATTCCTGTCCCAAAAATCAGTGCCATATTCAGTGATAGGAGGACATCTTCAATCCAAGAATGTCTTGCCCTCCTTCATCAGTATGCAGCACAATTTGGAGATCAATAACAAGAAAGCAACATTCAGGCTACCTATTATTCACTTTTCATAGTCCTTCTTTAGAAAACAGCCATGTGAGGGGATGCCTGGGCGGCTCAGGGGTTTAGCGCCTGCCTCAACCCAGGGTGTGATCCTGGAGTCCGGGGATCAAGTCCCACAAGGCTCCCCGCAGAGAGCCTGCTTCTCCCTCTGCCTCTGTCTCTGCTTCTCTCTATGTCTCTTATGAATAAATAAATAAAAATGTTTTTTAAAAAATGGTTATTTGGGTTTGCAAAGTGAGGGAGATTGGACAGAGCCTAGTCCCACTCAGACTTCCTGCATGGAGCCTGCTTCTTTCTCTGCCCCTCTCTCTGTGTGTCTCTCATGAATAAAGAAAACAGCCCTGTTAAACCATACTGTTTCATATAAACCATTATTCATATAGAAATTCCAGGGAGATGAGTAACATCATTAAGATGTTAACATAGGTCTCTCCTGACTTCGGTCCCATAAGATTAACTAGCCACTGCTCATAGATAAGACACTACTCTGAAGACCCCAGAAACTGGAGAGGAGATTGAAGCATTTCTTGGACCACAGAGACTAAGAAGAACCATATTAGAAGGGTAAGAGATGTGGTTATACTCTGATAGTATCATCCTTCCCCAGCCAGCATAGCACTGTACCAAGAAGCCCCTCTTCAATCTATGGTTTCTCCAAAGGTAGAAGAGAGCCCCAGGGTGAACATCCAGTTCTCCCAGCATTGAGTTTCCCCCCATGTGGGTCACTGGGGTAATCTACATGGTTTGTCCAGTGGGGATCAGATAGAGACGGAGAAGGGGGATGGATTTATAGCACCCAGGGCTCAGATCTTGGCCCAACTCATTCCTTTTAGCAGCAGTTCCCAAGAGTGAATCTGCCCATCTGGAGTCAAACTGGTGGCCCCATCTGGCCAGGCAGCTGGATTGATAGTACTGTCTGATTCAAGTCTTCGTGAACAAGCTGTATTAGCCTTGGAGCCTATACAACAGCTTACCTGGGTAAGGAAACAAATTTTCAACTCCACTCAACTGTTCAATATAGTCTTTAGGCCTTCCCAATCAGAAAGCCTGGCCAGAGAACACAGGCAGCCACAGAACCCATCCTATAGCCCCACTTGAGTAAAAAGCCAAGCCAGCAGCCCCACCCAAATGTTCAGCCTTGCATAACCAAAAAGCTTGAATAGTGACTCTGGGTAGCCTCAGAGCCCAACCTATGATACTGCCCTGTATCAGAACCCAGGGTATGGTCTTGCTTGGTTGCTGAACAAAGCCTATTGTCTCTCCCAGTCGAGGAGCCCAGCCAGTAACTCTACGCAATTATGAAGCATAAACTGTGGCTCCACTTATTGAGAGAGTCTGGGTAGTAGCCCTTTGGGAGTGCAGAGCACCGTCTCTAGCTCCACCCAACTGAAAGATGGTGCTGAAGGCCCCTTTATACCACAGAGCCTAGCCAATGACCTTGTTCAGCTGTGAAACATGGCCAGAGGTCAACTTAATCATGAAGCCCAATCTGTGGCCCCACACACCTTCTGAACACAGAGTTTAGGCCATAGTACTGCCTGAGACCCTCTAACCAGGAGTAATTGTGGAGCTCAGCCCATTGCTCCTGTCCAATAGCAGAGTCCAATTGGGGTACTACCCTAAGAGGGAACGTAGTCTGTGATCAGATATGACTAGAAGTGAATGAAGTACACAGGTAATGACTCTACCTGACCACAGCCAACAGCCCTACTTGAATATGGAGCCCAGTTAGGAACACCCCTCCTGCCTTCAGAGCATAGTCAATAACCTCACCTACTAGAGACCCCAGTAGCAAGCCCCATCTACCCATGGAAGTATCCAATCCATCTAGTACCCTAAGCTGAGCTGATTATTGAAAGTCTTTCATTATAGTGTTTTCTTGAATCATGAATGTCTTATAGTCGGATGCCTGGATGGTTCAGTGGTTGAGCATCTACCTTTGGCTCAGGTCATGATCCTGGGGTCCTGGGATCAAGTCTCACATCTGGCTCCCCTCAGGGACCTACTTCTCTCTCTGCCTATGACTCTGTGCCTCTCTCTGTGTCTCTCATGAATAAATAAATAAAATCATTTTTAAGTCTTATATTATGTGATTTTATGTGATCTGTCTTCCCTCCTTCTATCCATAGTTTCCCACATAAATGTTTAAGGCTCAAGTTAAGGATTTATGTAAGAGCTCTTTTATCATGACAAAGATGGGCTGAAATAGGAGTATTCATTTGGCCAAATAAAAACAGTTAAGGGATCCCTGGGTGGCGCAGCAGTTTAGCGCCTGCCTTTGGCCCAGGGTGTGATCCTGGAGACCCGGGATCGAATCCCACGTCGGGCTCCCGGTGCATGGAGCCTGCTTCTCCCTCTGCCTATGTCTCTGCCTTTCTCTCTCTCACTGTGTGCCTATCATAAATAAATTTTAAAAAAATCTTAAAAAAAACAGTTAAGTTTTTATGACTTTGTTCGCACACCACTATTAAGTATTTCTGAGCATGTTTTTTTTCTGCGTAGTTATTAAGAACAAACACTCAAATCCTCTATTGTTGTTATCTGGCTTTTTCCTTTGGCACACAAAAATGAGGTCCAATCTTGGGCTACTACAAGTTCCTTGGTACTAATTTCATGGAAGTCCATACACAAAAGAGGCACAAAAGATGCAGGTGAGACAGTTTGTGAAGCTTGTAATACAGTGCTCTAGGGCAACCTGTTAGGGTAGACAGGTCCATAGCAAGAATGAGAAGGTGATGCTGCTGCAGGAGAAATCTGCTGGAAATTGAGAAAAGGTTTCCAAACAGAAAGTGTTTTGAGCTTCTCATTTCAATCAGAAAATACAGTGTTTTTTAGCCTAAAGAATTAGTTAATAAACCAAAGTAAAAATGCCTTGAGAACCAACAGACAACTGGCCAAACGTAAGTGATAGATCACTAAAATTTTTATTTTTATTTTTATTTTAGAGATTTACTTATTTTATTTGAGAGAGAGAGCATGAGCAGAAGAGGCAGAGAGAATCTTATGCAGATTCCTAATGAGCACAGGGCCTGAGCAAAACCCAAAAGTTGGAAACCAACTGCACCACCCAGGCTCCCCATCACTAAATTTTTAGACAGAGAACAATAACTGAATTCTTAATAACCTCATTTTGCTTTTCTCAGAACTAACATGTGGCTGGTCATTCCAGCTTTGGAGTAATTATAAGCTTGCATTAGTCAGATTCTCCAGAGAAACAAACCGGTAGAAGATTCTATGTAAATTTACTATTTTAAATACATATGTATATTATATACATAATATTTAAAAACCCAAATTCAATTGAGCAAATTTGAAGATCTAATTGGTTTTATTGAGTGATTCATGAATTGGAAAGTATCCCATTCAGCAAGTGGAGGGGAGCTCCAAGGAACTGTACAAAATGGAAGGTTTTTATAAGAGGAAAGGTAGGGCAAGAAGTTATGAGTAGAAGAAACAAAGGCTTGTTTCAGGCAAGATCATAGGAAAGAGCAGGGCTCTTTTTATGCAGATTACCTCATCTTCCTTTGCGAGATGCAAAGGGCCATGTGACAGATGACCTCATTGATGCTGATCAGAAAATTCCTGAGTGACTAGTTGAGACTACATTTTTGCAGGAGGTTGAAACTGCAATGAGGTTAGGTATTAAATCCAGATTTGATGGGTTGGCTTAAGTGATACCATTTTGGGCCTGTGCTTGCCTTTTCAAAGAGAGAAGTTGTAGGTTATTTTTGAATATTAAGATTGCTTAAAATAATATATAGTCAGTGATCAATATCAAATTTTAGCCAATGACTTCTCTTTGCAATTTAGTGAAAATATCATATAGTTTAAAATAAATACTGGACCCAATAAATTTTAGCTCAGATTATTGTTCATGTAATTCACCATGGTCTGTCTTTAACAAGTATTTTCAGTTCATTTATTCTCTCACTAATTTATTCACTTGTTCCAATTTCTAATGCGCCAGGTAAGCGTAATAACCCCTCATATTAGAGATGACCCTAAAGTGTCTTTTATTCTGGTTGCTCCCATTTAATCATTCAACAATTGAAGATTTATATCCTAATTAATAATCTGAGGTTGTGATAGACAGTAGTACACCAAGTCAATTAAGGTGTGCTTCCCATCTTTATTAAATATTTAAAAATAAATAGTAGAGAGAATAGTAAAATACATTTTCATTAGACTCAGTACATGATTGGTTTTGAGTACATACCAGTCTTTTTAAAGTACTGTGTACCTGGCCAAAAATGCACTGTCACACACACACACACACACACACACACACACACACACACAGCATGCATATAATTTAACATTGTACTACATATAGGTTTTACATAGGTAAAATCATACATATAATATAACAAAATTATAATAATGTTTTGATATTATAATATTGTTTTGTCTATGGAAATCAGTATCAAATTAACATTACTTCCACAAAGCCTTTATAGCCAGCTTATTCAAATAAAAGATAAAATAAAACATACGAAAAATAGTTAAAAACACAATTTTATATATGTTCATGTAAAAGACATTCAAGCTGACAGATTATTTTAGTAACAAAACAGAATATTTATTCTTTTTTTAATTCATTCAAGGAATTATTAAGCATAAAGGAAATGAGAGATTTGATGAAGGAATGATAACTCTGAAAAATAACTTATTTATAAATACCACTTCCAAATTATCACCTTCACAAAATGCTAAATATTAATCAAATACCTCAGCTTATCAAAATTATGTTATCCAAAGTTTGAGAAAGCTATACCTCTACCAGAGGAAAAAAATTTTATGAAATTCCATTTTTAATCAGTTCTTAATTCTAAAGCCAATGATTTGATTTCTATTATTCTATCTGTAAAATGAACAAAAAGGCTAATTTTGGGGGGGGGCAGGGATCAAAATCAGCAGAAGATTGATACAATGCAAACCACCTGTATTTATTAACATTATGACTGGGTTATTCATCTCTTGCTTGTGAAAAATACTTAATATTTTTAAGATTTAGAATAGCTTCCTCAGTAAACTTTGTTTTTGAGTTCCAAAAAAGTCAATATTTAACAATGGTGTTTTATGCTTAAATGATAACGTTTCATGATTATGCTTTGTTACAGTTTACCTTCACCAACTCAGATATTTCAGAGGGGATTAAGGCACAGAAAAGCAACTAAGTCACGATGAACCCAGACTAGAAAACCTACAGACTATCATCTTAAGACTTCATTACATTGTTTGTTCAAACATATATTTACAACATTTAAAAATCAGAGTAGGTGTTAGAATATACTGGCCAATAGATCAAAAAAACTTTTATTTCTTTTAACTCTAGAAACATTTTGAGATCCTTTTTAACAATAAATGCATTCAGTCGTTATCATAAATAATACAAATATAAATTCGGTATTTAATCATTTGACTTTCTAATTAAGGCACATGGCCAGGGCCAACAGGCCAGGAGTAGCACGGAAAGCAGTAATCTGTTCTCTTCATACAAATAGCTGCCGAAAGGCAGATGGAGGTGCCAGTTGTGTCGGGTGCAGGTGATTACTGCCCAGCCTGCACGCCACCAGGTTGTTTTTCTCTCCACCAGAAAACTGTCCATTAACTTTCCTAAGAGCCAAAAGCAAAAGGAGAGGAATTTATGAAGTCGCTAGCCCATATGGCTGGTAGTGAGTTAATCTGTGTCTGAGCAGCAGGTAGCATGAGCCAGTCTGTCTGTTGGGGCTGTTTGTAACCCAGGGGCAGATCAGAGAACAGCAGGGAAGGGGATCAGCTCAGGCTGCAAATACAGTCAGGAATGTGGCAGGAAATTATTTCTGAAAACACACTTTGCAGCATAAGGGCAGCCATCAGATGCTACATGATAATCTATCTGCACTTTGTACACTTTTGTAATTATATAGAACTGTATGAGTAGGAGTAAATTTAACCCATAGATATATAATTGTCATGAGATCTTATTTTATATAGCTTCTTGCGTTAAAATAATTCTTTCAAGCATTCCTTAAAAATAAGATATGTAGGCATTGAGATTGTAAAATTTTGAAAAAAAAATGAGAAATTGCTCTAGATTAGCTGTATTAGAAAAGGAAATGGGTTTATTCCAAAGGTTAGTGCTCTGATACATAACCAGGAGAAAATAAGGGTTAGATAATATCCTGTGGATGAAATAGCAAAATAGGGAAGACAAAAAAGCAAAAAAAAAAAAAATTAAGAATTCTTTGAAAACAGTAAAGGAAAGCTGAGGCATGGGGACAGATAAAACAAAGAAGGAACCATGGAAATGATAGGGGGATTGAATGATAGTCATTAGTTCATTCCTTCCTTTCATCTATGTATCTATTACTTGTGTATCTATCAATCTTTCTACTTTTCTATTTATCTATCATCTGTCTATGAATGGTAATGTGAAGACTAATGTTAAGACTTGGCATATTCTTGTATTCACAGGGTTAAAATTAAGGCATTTACTAAGATGAACTAAAGTTAGAAATATGCTTACACACAGTGTTTTGTTTTTTAGACATGAAAATAAAGCCACTAGTTTGTTCAAACTTAGTTAAAGAACAAGAATATTATTGTCATTCTTTAAATATTGAAAGAAAGGTCACATGCATAAATTATTCAGAGGAAAAGAGAAAGCTGAATTAGAGTGGCTATTCTCTCCCCCAAAAAGACCATATCTCTTAGATTATTTAAAAATTATTTATGATAATTTCAAATTTATTTATCAGTATACTTGTTTTAATGAGTGATTATAGGAACTGGAGTCGGGTTTGGAGTATGGACCTCAAGATATAGAAGAGGAATATTTTATTTCTTTTATCTCCTTCTATTAAGAAAGAATTCACTGAGTACTTAACATATATAGTGTACTGTTCCCAAGCAAATACTATGAGAGATACAGAAATAGCCAAGATAGTACTATCCATTGTATAATTCTTAGGTAAAAGAATAAATATATTTTTCTACAATGTTCACAACTAATACTGAGTGTAATTACTAGGAAGAAATTTTTCCAGAACACTAAAAATGCTCTTTGTTTTTAATAATTAACCTTTTTGATGACATAAATTTTTGCTCAGGCTCAGAACATATTCAATGGGTATAAGGGTTCAGTTATGCAAGGTGATTGAATTCCAGAGATTTGCCATACAACATTGTGTCTGTAGTTAACAATACTGTACTATACACTGAAAATTTTAAGACAATAGTTTTCATATAAAATTAAAAATTCTCCAGACAAGGAAAAACTTGATTAGGAAGGAACAAGTCTATGCCCATGGTCTAAATGCAGCACCTCTTCCTTTTTTGAGATCTGTGGTCCTTAGTTTCAATGCACTTCATCTCATCTTCTGTCACATAATAGTTAAAACATGTTTTAGTTAACACTAAAATTTAATTTTAATTAAAACTAAAATATTTATGGGGCATCTAGGTGGCTCAATTGGTTAAGTGGCTGCCTTTGGCTCAGGTCATGATCTCATGGGTCCTGGGCAGGCTGGTTCCCTGTTCAGTGGGAGTCTACTTCTTCCTCTCTCTCTCCACTCTCTCCCCCTCATGCTCACTCTTTCTCAATAAATAAAGAAATTTGTTTTAAAGCTAAAATATTTTCTATTTTTATGGCTCAACGATCTGATACTAGTAATAATGTTTGGCTGTTTCCACCATGAAGCATATTCTACTTTTCTTAGTAGAAACCTGAAAAGTGAAATAGTGTTACTCCTGGCACATACTCCTGAGATATTTGTTGACTGATTGAACGAATGAATGAATGAGCCAATAAATGATACCTCATAACCGTCCTCTGACACTTATGTAATTGGGAGTACTCCTGGGCATGGACCTCAGAGACCAAATCAAATTTTCTTCTCTCATTTTAAATTTGAAAAAACAGTGTATGTTCTCATTCATTTGGGGAATATGAATAATAGTGAAAGGGAATATAAGGGAAGGGAGAAGAAATGTGTGGGAAATATCAGAAAGGGACACAGAACATAAAGACTCCTAACTCTGGGAAACGAACTAGGGGTGGTGGAAGGGGAGGAGGGCGGGGGGTGGGGGTGAATGGGTGACGGGCACTGAGGGGGACACTTGACGGGATGAGCACTGGGTGTTATTCTGTATGTTGGTAAATTGAACACCAATAAAAATTAATTTATTAAAAAAATAAAATAAAATGGTCATACGAAAAAAAAAAAGAAAAAACCTCCAAAGAAAATTTTTAGTGTGGTCAAGAAATGCATTGTGAGCAAAATGGCATCTGAGCTGGGCCTTGGAGTTTTTGGATAACAGGAATGGAGGGAAATAGATATTCTAGGTCATACATATTAAGTAGCAAGGCGTAAAGGAGAAAAATAACAATGTGCCCAGAGGCACAATGAAGAATAGTATGATACCTAATCTTGTTTACAAATCCTTTCTGAAAGTATAATATAGAGGGTTCCTGAAATATAATGTCAAATTAGTGATAATTCTGGAAGGATTTTTGAGCAAGAGAACAACAAACTCTGGAAGTGATGATTTGGAAGAAGCTTAATGATTCCTGATTATAATGGAAAAGGACACCAAGAATAACAACAATCAGAAAGATGTACCCATCACCAATAGGCTTTATGGTAATATTATTTATGTATGTTTGCAGTAATATTTAGTGGTATGTATCTAAGTTTCATAAAAATAACAAAGCAAAAAAATAACAAAGCATACATTGAAGGAGTTTATATTTTATTAAATGGGAGCAGTTTGTCTTTTGTTTGTAAATATAATGTTTTCTAGGTAAATATATATATAAATATATATATATGGATACACATGTTATATAGTAATTTCATATTCACTACATTTTATTCCTAAAATAATAATTTTCCTTAAACCTTGATGACTTTCTAATAAATTTCCTTTTATTATAAAAGTGAAGAATTGTGTTTTACAAAAACAACAAAACCTAACAAGTCCATGTGATCTTTGAAATACATCAATGTTCATTGATTTTTAAAGTTACCATTAAAGTGATATATAAGAATGATTAAAGGCAACACTGTTCACCCATTCTCAATCCTAATTTCTAAAAGCAATGACTTGTATTTAATTTTGTTGTTTATTATATTATTTCCATATCTCTGAATAATATGCATGTACAACTCTTTGGTTTATGAAAATATATTTATTGTCTGTTGTCCTTCTGTTGTGACCAAAAAAAAAAAAAAAACTTAGCACATTTGAACAACCTGCTCGTCTCTGCTTTCCATGAACTTCCAATATGGCTATATCACTATTTTTAAGTTTTCTTTTTGCTGGATTTTTATCACCAACACCTATTTTGTTATTATCACCTATTACCTCCATGGAAGAAAAAGACTATAAATTAATATAAAAAATACATATGTGACCACTACTCAGTTTCTAAATAAAGTATTGTCAATACATTGATGTCTTTCTTTTTCCCTCAAACCTCCCCCCTTTTATTTGATATTTGTTATTCCCATACAGTTATTGATTTCTTTTGAGCCTGACCATCCTCTGTTACTCAAAACCTATGTGGTCATATGTTTTTTGGAATTAAGAGGTTTTCAGATGTGAGAAAAGTGTTACTTTATAAATATTATATGTTATATTACACCCCTTGCATGATCTGGAGCAGACTCTACAGTTAAAGTCTTTTACTGTATTTCTACAGCAAAAAGTATAGATAGCCACAACAAATATGATAAAATCTATAAATAGCCTCACGTTATTTTAATCCCATTTCATCACCAAATGAGTTAAGATCAGGTAAATTTTGCAGTCAATTGATTTAAGAGATAACAAATTCCTGATTTTCAGAGCCCTTTGAATTTTGGAATTGTAGGTAAGAAATTGTGAGATTGTATGAAGGAATGTATTTCTTCCTTATAGTCAACATAGAAGTCATTCTACTCCCCACTCTGAAATGAGATTACCCCAGCCTTGCACCTTGAACTCTTGTCCTCTCTGGTCTGATTACACTTGTCTTTTGTATAATCTTTTTTTTTTTTTTAGATTTATTTATTTATTTATTCATGAGAAACACACACACACACACAGAGGACAGACAGAGAGAGAGAGAGAGAGAGAGAGAGAGAGAGAGAGAGAGGCAGAGACACAGGCAGAGGGAGAAGCAGGCTCCATGCAAGGAGCCTGATGTGGGACTCGATCCCGGGTCTCCGGTATCACACCCTGGGCTGCAGGCGGCGCTAAACCGCTGCGCCACCGGGGCTGCCCGTCTTTTGTATAATCTTAAGTGTACTTTCTTTATAAGTTGATTCTAAAAATAGGACGTTAATATAATGCTTAGATTACTTTGATTGTATGAATATGGGTCATGTAGTGCCAGTAATCACATCCATGTTAGTTTTAATTTTATTTTGTTTGTTTACTGCATTATTTCCAAGAAATACATCCTAACTTCCTCCAAACTTTTCATCTAAGGGTTTCTGCACTAAAAAATGATCCCCTTAAAAAAAAAATCAAAGTAATCTCCTTCTTGCTGCCATTGCCTCTGTGAGGCAATGTGAGAGGCGAACTCATCAGTGCAATTTAACCTTTTGTTTCCAGTTTCCCGTGATGTGATGTACATAACTACTCTTCCATCTGCATTTTATCATTCAGAAAATTGTTGACCTTTCCCAATTGACTTATTTCACTCAGCATAATACCCTCCAGGTCCCTCCAAGAAAATAGTGGGTATTTGTCGTTTCTAATGGCTGAGGGGAATATGAAAATTAGTGAAAGGGAATAAAGGGAAAGGAGAGAAAATGAGTGAAAATATCAGTGAGGGTGACAAAACATGAGAGACACCTAACTCTGGGAAATGAACAAGCGGCAGTGGAAGGGGAAGTGGGTGGGGGGTTGGGGTGACTGGGTGACGGGCACTGAGGGGGGCACTTGGCGGGATGAGGATTGGGTGTTATGCCTATATGTTGGCAAATTGAACTCCAATAAAATAATTTAAAAAAAGAAAAAAAAGAAAATTTTTGAAATATATAATTTGCTAATGACTTCTGACTTTTCTATTTATGTTGGGAATATATATGTGTGTGTGTATATATGTGTGTGTGTGTGTGTGTGTCTATACATATGTAACTATAGTGTGGTCTCAGGAAGAGGAGTAAATAAATTCGTATTGCTAACTTACCATTCTTCTAGTGAATTTATAAACAGAAATTTCCAAACAACACTAACTACAAAGGATCATATTACAAACATGCTGAGGGTACAGAACTCAAAACAATAATTTTGATTTTAAAGTGCCAAGGAATTAAGTACAGAAAGCAATAAAAGTGCAATAAATATTAAGATGTGCTTTGAAAATATGGGTGAATGAAAACAATTTCCTATGTTTTTACAAAGAAATCAAAACTTGAAACTGATTCTAGAGTCCAATTCTATTGTTTCATTTTGACACAATGGGAAGAGAACACAAATATTAAGAAAAATAAAATTAAAGAACAAACTGATTCAGTAAAAACTGATCCTTGTTACACATTTCTATTGGCAATTTGAAGTGAATCTGGAATTTCTGAGTTCTCAACTATATGGCTAACTTCATTTAGTTGGGGGAAATTTTCAGAGTCTACTCAGAAAATATTAAGGAAATAAAGCAGTTGGTATTGGCACCCCACTCAAATTCCCTCTTCTTTACCATTGCAATGTACCTGCCCCACTTCTAGAACTTGCACATCTTAATTTGATCGCTAAAGCTCTTTTGTTCATCCACGTTGTAGTCCAGAAGTGCCAGAAATGATAGGAATTGGTATATAAATTCCTCAGCTCCAGATAATAGATTGCATGTGTGTGTCCTTCCAGAATTCAAATGTTGAAGGCTTAACTTTCAATGTGACTTATTTGGAGACAGAGCCTGTGAAGAAGTGATAGAAATTAAATGAAGTCATAAGTTGTGAGGATCTACCCCAATACAATTGCTGTTGTAAGGAAAAGAAGAAGAGGTCCAGAGATCTCTCTCAGCTTGTGTTCAGTGGAAAGACCCTGTTAGGATGCCCAAGGTCAACTGCAAGCTAGGAAGAGAGCTCTCACCAGAAACTGGATCCTGCCTGAACCTTGGTATTGGACTTTCCATTCTCCAGAGCTGTGAGAAGTAAATTTCTGATGTTTAAGCCACCAGCCCTGGTGTTTTGTTTTATCAGCCTGAAGCAGTCCCTTGGGTGGGATAACTCTGAAATGTGTTATCTTCAGATTCCAGTTCTTATTATCTACCCTGAGACAGACCTTCAGTCTGTTGCCTACAAAGGACTTGAAGATTTATCCTTTGTTGGCTGAAATCTCTTCTCTGTCTTAATTCCCAACTCCCATTAACGTTTTCTTCAACTTCTGTTTTTCACTCATTCTTTACCTGAGTTTCTGATTTTGGAATAACCCAAAGTGGGACAAGGAGCATACTCATAATATTTGTTATGCATGGGTGAGGAACTGGGGTCTGAGCAAGGACAGAAAAGGCAAGGAGAGAGCTTGACTGTAGCTTACTTTATCTATATGTCCTATTTCCAAAGGATTCATAAGTAAATAAAATTTTTTCACATACTTGCCCAATTAATCCTCAAAATGCAATTTTTAAAAATATTTTATTTATTTATTTATTTCAGAGAAAGAGAATGAGGTCATGAATGGGGGAAGGGCAGAGAGAGAGAGGGGGAGAAACACACTCTGCTGAGCAGGCAGCCTGATGCAGGGGCTCAATCTCAGGATCTGACTGAGCTACCCAGGTGTACCTCAAAATGCAATTTTTAAGGAGTAAATGGTCTTCCTCCTCTTTCCCCGCCTCCTGCTCCTTCTTTGAATCTTGGAAAGACATATTCAACAAGAATTTCAACATAAATAGTTATTTGACAAGAAGAGTGGAAAATAACCATATTTAATCAGAAAAGACACTGTCCAATTAAACAATATGGCTACTACATCTGTTATGTGATATTCCCAAAGAAAGGTAGTTTTGGAGGTAAATAGAATATAATTTCATTAATGCCAGAGTATGCAGATGTTGGAGCTTTTTTAAAAAAAGGATGGACCTTTGATTGAATTTATGTCAATGAACTGCCTGGATAAATTTTGTCAAAAAATAGGTCACTGAGTGGAATCACTAATGTTCCCTTAGTGTAGTGACCAATTTATCCCTGCGTTGAAAAGAAATGGTCCAGTTACAGGATATAGCCAATGCAGCATGGCTGCCTTTCTAACAAAAATCTAGTCCTATTTCTTGTCTTCCTAACATTTCTGTACCTCTATATCTTCTAGTCTCTCTAATAAAAGCATCTTTTTTCTCTACTTTCTTTTGCCTTTTCTGTTATCCCTTTTTTCAATTGTATATTTCAGAATCAGTGTTGCATTATTTGTGTTTGAAGGTTAAATGGAAACTTCACTCTGTGGGATTCCAAATGCTGTTTTTTTCTTTGTTTTCCATTAAAATCATCCAAGTTCTTTGTAATTACATTGGTTAGAGGGTTTTATTTGATAAAATACCACTATTCAAAAGCAGCAAATAGAAGGTTGGCTGCTTAGTTGGTTATTGACAGCAAGAGCCTGTTGTCTGTGTTCAAGATTGAGTAATAACCTATTGTTACAGAGTTTATTAATTCCACTAAAGTCTTTAATATAAGCTCATATTAATTGTATCTTTAAGCTTCATTCCTCAGCTTAGCAATGCTGAAATTTCCTAATTGGAATCTGGACTGTAATTATAACTTACTTAGCTGGAATTTACAAAGTATGCTGCCTCTTATAACTCTTAAAGTTGAATCCCAAGTCAAAACTTTTGAAAGAGAGGCATGAAAGGGCCTGACCTATATTTATAAAATGTTGTCATTTTATACACAATATCCTCTCGTAGAGTATGGGCATTTACACTCCTGCCATACTGGATGGGTAAATGTTCCTTTTTCAAAAAAAAATTTAAAGAAAAATAGTCTTACAAATTCAGTAAATAAAGTTGAGAAGATCTTTAAAAATGTCGAAAACATAAAAAACCTTTCAAGGAGAGCTCTTTTAACTTATATCACACTTCTTCACAACCTTATTATGTGTTGAAGCTTTTCAGATGAGGAAAATACCAGCAGGGGCTCAGACTCAAAATCACTGGACTCAAGCTGAGACTTATGCTTCACCATCAGGGAGTTGAAGTCAATAGCACATACTGTTTCTAGAAAATATAATTAACACTGAGAGAACGGCCTCAGACACATCGTGATACCAAAAATTCAGTGTCATAGATTTGACCCCTATATAGGTGTCTGCTGGCTTCTCCCAAATTCTAGAATCTGAAATATAGGATAGTTAATAGGGTGATATTTTTTTTTGTGGCAAAGAGCCATGACAATAATTCAAAGTGCAAACACTTCTGATAGTACTTTAGAAATATTGTCTTCATGAACGGAAGACAATAAATTTAATTAATTTGATTATTCTTTTTTTAAGATTTTATTTATTCATGAGAAACAGAGAGAGAGACGCAGAGACATAGGCAAAGGGAGAAGCAGGCTCCTAACAGGGAGCCCAAAGTGGGACTCTACCCCCAGACCTGGGACCAGCCCTGAGCCTAAGGCACCCACTGACCCACCCAGGTGTCCCCAATCTGATTATTCTAAATTATATTTGTGTAACCTCGTAATGTGTAAAATGATAAATACATGTAGAAGATACCATAGATAAATTTTGAACTATATGTTCAGAGACAAATAGCTAATTTATTTATCTTTTAGAAGATTTTATTCATTTATTTGACAGAGAGAGCACAAGCAGGAGGAGTGGCAGGCAGAGGGAGAGGGAGAAGCAGCCTCCCCATTGAGCAGAGAGCCTGATGAGATCTTAAGCCTTAGACCCAGGGATCATGACCTGAGCCAAAGGCAGATGCCCAACCAACCAAGCCACCCAGGTGCCCCACAAAGAGCAAATTTAAATAGGATTGGGATATTATTTGATATGTTCCACTTCCTCTGGTTCTCTCTTATTTAGAATTGTGGAGTGGGGGAAGAGAAGCAAACACGGGATGCTGGATTAAAATGTATTGACAATTCAAGCTTGATATATTTATCTGTTATTGTTGCCATTGTTAAGAATGACTATAATTTACTGAGTATAACTACAGACCAAGCATTAAACAAAAGGCATTTATCATTTGTTGAACAAGTAAAGAAACTAAGGTTCAAAGAGACTAAGTAACTTCTCTATGTGTATACTTTACTAGAAAAAGGTACATCTGGGTTTGAAGGTAGGCTTTTCGAGTTACAAATAATTTTGAGTAGGATTTTCAGAGAGAGATAATAAAATTGCTACACCACAGATTGTAAGAATCATATAAAATTATGTGTCTGAATAAGCTTTGTAAATAAGAAAGCATGAAGCAACCTACTATTACCCTGCATAAAGAAGACTAACCATGCAGTCTAGTAGATAAGGCGTGCACACAAAGGGCAGGTAAGGGGGACCCCTGGGTGGCTCAGTGGTTGAGCACCTGCCTTCGGCCCAGGGCACGATCCTGGAGTCCCGGGATCAAGTCCCACATCAGGCTCCGTGCATGGTGCCTGCTTCTCCCTCTGCCTGTGTCTCTGCCTCTCTCTCTCTCTCTCGAATGGATAAAATCTTAAAAAAAAAAAAAGGCAGGTAAGGTGTAAACAGTAATGGATAGGAACAAGAGAATGTACCACAGTGTTCAAGGAGGAACACATCTTGCCTAGCTAGGGTAGAGGAAGATTTTTCAAGGTATTACTATTTAAGCCAGATATGGGTATTTGAAAATGAAAATCAGTAGGGAAAGGCAGTGCCAATTTAAAGGGAAATACTTAAGGAAAGTTTCTAGTTAATATATTTAGTGCTATATTTAGTATTGTGAGAGCCATAAAGAAATTTCAGACATAGCCCCTGATTTCAGGATCAAGACTTGCTCTCTGAAAAAGTGACTTACATTCATGAAATAATTGGATAACGGTGCATATGCATGCCAGCTAAGTGCCTTAATGGAAATCTCTAATTAAAGTTCTGAAAATAAAGTTATTTTCTATATGAATCTGAGGGTATAGTTTGATGACTCCCCCAGCAGAATCAGGCAGTAATATTCTACAAATCATTCAAAGTGCTAAGGTTAGACATTTTCTTTTCCTTCAGCTGGTTCTTATTTTTAACTATGTGAGTAATTTCATGTCATGGTTATTTCAGAAATGTTAATAGAATAGTTAAGATCCACAAAGAAATACCTTTGTTAACTCAAAAAAACATTAAAAAATCTAAGCCAAAAAATAAAATAAATAAAAATAAAATAAAATAAAAAATAAAAAAAAATTAAGCCAAGAGGAGTTCTGGAAAAAAATTTTCTTACTGAGAATGAAAGAAGTAAAAGTCTCGAATTTTATCTTTCGGAGTATTTCCTTCCCTTTGGGATTCTCAAACTTTGATTCTTTTTGCTTGTCTGTACTGTATCAAAATATGGGTCACTCACAATATGCTCTCATACTTCTCCTTAATTTCATTCCATAGTACTTTATAAATATTCATTAATCATTTACTTTGCATGAGATAGCATGCTTGTTACATTATAAAATTTATCTCATTGAATACTCACAAAATACTCTAAGATATTATGTACTTTTATATATTTTTATAATTTCCATTTTCATCTGAGGAAAATTTGGGTTGGAAGAAATTAAGCAACTTCCTCTAAATTACACAGGAAGCGTAATTTAGAGGACAGATATACCCCATAACTGAAACAACTCAGACACTAGATAAAATATATTTTTAAAAATATTTCTAAAGATATTTGTACATCACGCAATGAAGGATAGCAATCCTTAATGTGAGAAACAAAAGAGGGTAGGCCCTACAATCATTTTCGCTTAATGTCTGAATGTTTCCAGGCAACAATGCAGGAAGAGGGAAACCAAGTGGAGCCAGGTAGTCTCTTTGCAATGAGAAAATATACTTTAGAGTCCAGAGAGGTCAAGGTAGCTAAAGTTAACAGTGCAGAGTCCAAGAGAAAAGAGAACTACACAGAGTAAAAACTCTGGAAATCAGAAAAGGGTCCCCCTTGAGGGGCCAGCTCTGTAATGAGTACTGATTAAATGATATTTAATTGAGGAGCCTATCCAAGGCTCAACCTGAAAGAGTTAAGAGAAACAATCTATAAGATTTACACAGGGCACAAAATGTTTCTATTTCTATTCCCATCAGTCAGAGTAGAAGACTTCATAATCCAAGGTCACTGAAGAGAGTTTTCAGTCCTTATTTTCCTCAGTTGTTGTGAAAAATTAGCCCTATACTAAACATGCTCTGGTCCCATTTGTCAAATCTTAAAAGCAAAAATTAAAAGGATCAAACAATTTAACTTGTTTTGAGGAAACATTCTCAAAAAACTTCAAAGACATTTATAGAAACAAAATATTTTAAATGTATTCCTCAATAAGGTAAAATTAATAATCTCTAGAACCCAACCAAACATTCCCAGGCATGAAAAGAAGTAGGAAACACAATTCATTATAAGAGAAAAAGAAACAAACAAACAAACAAATGAAACAGACCCAGAAATGACATAGATGATGGAATTAGTAGACAGGGGCATAAAAACAGTTCTTACAACTGCATTCCATATGCACAACACTCTAGATTTTTAAAATGAGCATACTAAACAGAAATATGGAAATTATAAAAAAGACATAAGTTGAACTTGTAAGAATAGAAACTACAGTGTCTGAGAAAAAAATACGCAGAATTGGATAAATGGCAAATAGATATTGCAGAAACATATAGTGGTGAATTTGAAGATATAGCAGGGCCATAAACCCACAGATGTAAGATGCTTAATAAATCATAAACAAGAAACATGAAAAATGAAAACAAAACAAAACAAATAACAACTACAGCAATGCACTTCATAACTAACTTACTTTAAAATCAGTGATAAAGCCATTTAAAAATGGTCAAATGAGAGAAAAGCACATTATATATGGTGGAAGAAAGATGAGAAAAACATCAAATATAATGTTGGAAACAATTGAAGCCAAAAGGCAGTGGAGCAGCATCTTTAAAGGGCTGAAAGAAAAATACTGGAACTCTAAAATTCTCTTCCCAGCAAAAATATTTTTAAAAAGTGATGACAAAAGGAAGACTTATTTTAGATATTGAAAGCTAAAAGAATATGTCACCAGAAGACAAACACATAAGGGAAGTGCTTCATGTTAAAAGAAATCTATCTCAGATAGAAATCTGTATCTACGTGCTGAATGACAATCACCAAAAATGGAAACTACTTCACTAAGAATAATGTTTTTTTTAATTAAAATCTCTTTTAAAAATAATTGGCAAAAATAATTGAAAAATAGCACAAAATCCTCAACAGAACAAAAGGAAGTATACTGTCAGAAAGTTCTTTTTTTTTTTTTATAAATTAATTTTTATTGGTGTTCAATTTACCAACATACAGAATAACACCCAGTGCTCATCCCGTCAAGTGTACCCCTCAGTGCCCATCACCCATTCACCCCCACCCCCCACCCTCCTCCCCCTCCACCACCCCTAGTTCATTTCCCAGAGTTAGAAGTCTTTATGTTCTGTCTCCCTTTCTGATATTTCTCACACATTTCTTCTCCCTTCCCTTATATTCCCTTTCGCTATTATTCATATTCCCCAAATGAATGAGAACATACACTGTTTGTCCTTCTCCGGTTACTGTGGCCAAGTTCAAAAAGGGTGTTGCCTGAGTTCTCCTCTGGGATTTTGATGGAATCTTGTCTCACATTTAGATCTTTCATCTATTTTGAGTTTATCTTTGTGTATGGTGCAAGAGAGTGGTCCAGTTTCATTCTTCTGCATGTGGATGTCCAATTTTCCCAGCACCATTTATTGAAGAGACTGTCTTTCTTCCAGTGGATCGTCTTTCCTCCTTTATCGTATATTAGTTGAGCATAAAGTTCAGGGTCCACTTCTGGGTTCTCTGTTCTGTTCCATTGATCTATGTGTCTGTTTTTGTGCCAGTACCACACTGTCTTGATGAACACAGCTTTGAGGTATAACCTGAAATCTGGCATTGTGATGCCCCCAGATATGGTTTTCTTTTTTTAAAATTCCCCTGGCTGTTTGGGGTCTTTTCTGATTCCACACAAATCTTAAAATAATTTGTTCTAAGTCTCTGAAGAAAGTCCATGGTATTTTGATAGGGATTGCATTATACGTGTAAATTGCCCTGGGTAACATTGACATTTTCACAATATTAATTCTGCCAATCCATGAGCATGGAATATTTTTCCATCTCTTTGTGTCTTCCTCAATTTCTTTCAGAAGTGTTCTGTAGTTTTTAGGGTATATTTTGAGAACCATTTGAATGGTAAATGGTTCTCCAACCTTTTATTTTCAGGTTGTAGGTGTCCTTCTGTCTAAAATGAGTCTCTTGTAGACAGCAAATAGATGGGTCCTGTTTTTTTATCCAGTCTGAAACTCTGCGCCTTTTGAGCAGATCAGCGGCCCCGCCCCGGAGCCTCCAGGCCCTGCAGACGGAGAACCGAGAGCCCCGAGCCCTGTAGTTCCTGCGGAGGCTGAATCCAGGCTTCCAGAGTTGCCATAGCAACTGCTGCTGTTCCTCCTGGGGCCCCACGGGGTAAACAACCCCCGCTGAGCCCAGCAGGCAGGGGCAGAGCAGCTCCCCCAAGTGCTAACACCTGAAAATCAGCGCAACAGGCCCCTCCCCCAGAAGACCAGCTGGACGGACCAGTGATACTCCCCCGTGTTCCAATACAACTTGTTTTTGGCCACTCTGCACTGAGCAAAATGACTAGAAGGAAAACCTCAACTCAAAAGAAAGAATCAGAAACAGCCCTCTCTCCCACAGAGTTACAAAATCTGGATTACACTTCAATGTCAGAAAGCCAATTCAGAAGCACTATTCTACAGCTACTGGTGGCTCTAGAAAAAAGCATTAAGGACTCACGAGACTTCATGACTGCAGAATTTAGATCCAATCAGGCAGAAATTAAAAATCAATTGAATGAGATGCAATCCAAACTAGAAGTCCTAACGACGAGGGTTAACGAGGTGGAAAAAAGTTCTTATACTACATAAGAAATTGTATGTTATCACATGGAAGTCAAACAAATCTTAGAAAAAGCATGATGACTCAAATTGCCTAAATCAGTAATCAATGAAAGACATCATTAATGATTGAAATAAATTTTTAAAATTACAAGAAAAATTATCAACATTTAACAAATTGGACAATTTTGACAAGATGGATAAATTCCTACAAAAGCAAAAATTAGCAAAACTGACTCAAGAAGAAATAGAAAGTCTGAATACATCTATTAAAAAAAGAAAATTAAGTGATTGAAAATTTTCCCAAAAAGAAAAGCTGAGGCTTGCATGGCTTCAAAGGTGAACTTAATCAAATATTAAATAAAAAGTAGTAACAACCTTTAACAAATTTTCAGAAAACAGAGAAAGCACAATTTCCAACTCATTCCGTGAGGCCAATATTACTCTGATATCAAAATTAGACAATGACTTCATAAGAAAAGAAAAATACAGCTAAATAACATTTGTGCACATAGATACATAAATCGTTAACATAACCCTAGCAAAATGAAGTTAACAATATAAAAACATATTATGTAAGAAATCAATGCCATTTATAATTACATCAAGAAGAATAAAAAAACCTAGAAATAAATTTAACCAAGGAGGTGAAAGACCTGTATTCTGAAAACTATAAGACTTTGATGAAAGAAATTAAAGATGACATCAACAAATGGAAAGATATATATGTTCATGGAGTGGAAGAATTAATATTGTTAAAATGTCCATACTACCCAAAGTAATTGGCAAGTTCAATATAATCCCCACCAAATATTTGAAGACAAGGAAAGGGCAATTAAAGAAGAGAGATATCAAATTTTGGAAAGTATATATAGAAAGTTTCCCTACTGGTTGAAAGATGGTTTTGTAGAGGCAGATGATCAAGTTACCTATTGCTGCAAAACAAACTACCCTAAACAAAATTATTTTATTTTACTTATAGATTCTCTGCCTAAGGAACTAGGGCTGGGCTCAGAAAGCATAGTTTTTTTTAGTGTTCCACAATGTTTAGAGCCTCATCTGGGAAGATTTGAAAAGCTGGGAGCTGGAATCATCTGGAGACTTCTTTACTCACATCTCACACGCTTGGACAGAGATGACTCAAATAGCCATTTGAGCCTCCCTTCAAATAGTCTCAGAACCTCTCCATGTGGCTCACCTCTCTATATAATCTGTCCAGGGATGGTGGTCTCAGTGTAGTAGGATTTCTAATGGCAGCTTAGGTCTCCAAGACGTACTGTTTCAATGAACAAGATGGAAGCTTCATGGCTTTTTTAAATCCACATCTCCTTAGCACCATTTCCACCTATTTGTCAAGGCCATCCAGATTTAAGAGGAGGGAACCTAGATCCCTACCTAAAATCACAACAACAGATTAATTTTAGAGAGAAGAAAATAACAGACTTATGGAAGTGATGAATAATTAACCCCTCCCCCATTTTATCACCAAAACACATGACACATTTAACTGTTAAAACATGCATGGGGTCGGAGGAGATGAGGATAAAAAAAAAAAAGAAGAACGAGTGATTTGATATGAGACAGAAAGTTCTGGAAAAGCCACTATATTTGAGAAATCAATCTGCAAAGAGTGCAGGTTTTGAGATTCTCCTGGGATTGAGAAAAATAGTGAAAAGAGAACGGAAGTTTAAAATTCAATTTATTAATCAAACACATGGAGAAAATATCATTAGCAAAGTAAAAATGTAAACAAATTTGTGTAAATACCTAACAAGGGACTACCTTTTTTTTTAAATATTGAAAGAGCTCACAAGTTAATAAGACCAATGGTCCATAGTAGAAGAACATAGTATTCTAATAATGAAGGAACATTAGGTGTAAGCCCACAGTATTATGTGAAAACTGGGCATACCTTCTTATATGATTATTACGTTAGATTAGAAAATAACAATTCAAAAAGGGGATTATTTTTCAGATTTAAGAATTTTTTTGTTAGGTAGTTTTTAAATGATTACTATGAAGCACAAGAGAAATTGGACATCTTTCCATCATGTTTGCTGAAGGCATCAGGAACATACTTGAATTTGAAACAAGCCTTGAGTAGCATGTGCTTTGTTATAGATTTTCTGTAGGAAAATTGGAGAATATTTCTACTGTGAACAGAATCATAAACTATACAACAATATGTTTTGAATAATTTTAATTGTACTCATAGGACACATGAATATGCATACTGGTAATTGCTGCATTTGTAAGTTCATAAACTCAGGTTTCCCTTTGAATAGCAGAATACAGAGAAACCATCCGCTCCCAAATGCTGCTCTCTCTTTATCCCAACAGGTGGGCTTCAGGCTTTTCTATACACATAGTTATTGCTGGACAAATCATTCTCTCTTTCTCTAAGCCATTTGCCCCTCCCTTGAGCTCCAGTTCTTTATGATGAGATGACTCATTAAGCTTTCTTCCCTGCAGGGAGCTGACACCCAATTAATGAGCTGACACTGTTCTGTGTCCGCTCTCACTAGTGCAATAAGGCTCTGTTTACAAACACAGGCTGTTGTGCCTGTTAGGGAGGGCAGGTTAAAATCCTCCTGCTGGGCCAGTTTGTTCAAAATCATAAGGCTTCTTTAAATAATGTCTTTGTGCCTTAAACATCAGACATACTGCTTTCAGCAGGATGCAAGTCACCCTAATGGCAACATCCTGTTTGGCGGGAAAGGGACCAGTGGCCCAAGCTTTTTTATTATACGTAATATAAATGGTAATATTTTATTGCAAAAGTATTCTCGGTGTTATATAACGGTAGACGATTGTGTACTTTGAAGAGGAAATTTCAGGTTTGAAGACTTTTTTCTTCAACTACCAGTGTGGTTAAATCTAAACTCCATCTGTGTTTTCCTCCCTCCACTTAAAATTCCATCTGCCCTTCTCCACTGGCAAACTACTATCTAACCTCAGGCCCCACACAAAATATCATCTCTGTGAAATCTTTCTTAAATTCCTCAGGAAGGGGTAACTCTCTACAGAATTTCTGCAAGAATTTTTAAATGGTCCTATAGTGGCATTCATCACAATTGGCTTCCTTTTAATACTTCCTCACTAAAGAAATGGCCAAGATATAGCATAGGGTATGACATATAATATGTGCTTGCTTAGGCTTCCAGTACTGTGAATATGGGTTTCCTACAATTGTGCTCTATACCTATTGGTACCACTGCTACTTCATCTTACACCTAAGGAACTAATTGCTTATGAAAAGCATTTCTCTTCCTGCTTTGTCTGTATTCCGTGTCTTTCCCACCTAACTAGTTAGTTATCTAGATCAACTATATCGGCACCTTTGTAAAACTAGTAGATAGGTATAGTGCCAGCTGTAAGCCTTCTTCTAAACTTCCAACTAAAGAACAGAACAAATTTCAATAAATTCTGGGTCATGAATGACAATTGGAAATGACCTCCAGCTAGCATGTCACAATAGTCATGTCTCAGTCTTTGAGGTCAGTGTAACTGGATTTGAGAGAGAGGGGGAGAGAAAGGGAGAAGGAAAAAGGGAGAGAGAGAGAGAGAGAGAGAGAGAGAGAGAGAGAGAGAATGCAGAAGTGAGAGTCCAAAAGTGCTAGATGTAGATAAAGCACAGGCCATGCTGAGTGAGCCTAACAAATTGTCTCAAGTATTTTAGACTTTATCAACCAGAACAATATTTATTAGATGGTTTTAAACAAGGATAGATAATAAGATGAAATTTACATTTCTAAAATATTATTTTGGCAGCATTGTGGAGTTTTGACTGGAGGAAAGTCTAAAAGGATATGAGAAGATCCAGTTTGGAATCTACCAGCAGATGAAGATTATGGTAGGTTGGGCAAGTTTGGTGGTGGTGGTGGTGAGTAGTATGGTTGTGACAGAGGTGAAATGATGTGATAGGTTTGAGACATATTAAGGAGATATAGGTATAAGTTGTTGGTGTTACATGTTATGTGGGAAATAAGGTGGGGAAGTGAGATCTGTCACAATTTCTAGCTTTCATACTTGGATGGATGGTGGTGTCACTGACTGAGAACACAGTGGAAAATGTCCATATTTGGGGAGTGGGAGTGGGATGCAAGAGCAGGGGTAGGGAGTTGTTGAGAGGCTTCCTGAGTTCACTTTTGTATATGCTGGATTTGGAGTGTTGTAAAGATACCTAATTGGATTCAAGGATGTGGTAGGGTTTTGCAACTAGAACTAAGAAAAAAGTCTACACAGAGATATGAATTTTTAGTCCCCTGCATATAGTTGGTAGCTGAAGGCATGTACATTGGTGAGAACTTAGGAAAAGGGTACAAAGTAAAGACAAGAAGGTTTACGGTTGAGGTTTATAACAATATAATGATCAAATACAGGGGAAAAGAGGATTAGATTGGAAAGGGAGAGGAGTGGCCCAGGTGGAGAAAAACAACTCCAGTAGTGTTGAGTCAAGAAACAAGAGTTGAGGGAATTTCAAAGAGAAAAAAAGAGTTACCAAATGCTGCTGAGAAGTCAATTAGGGTAAGGATTGAAAATCAACCATTGAATTTAGCAACATGAACTTACCTGTTACAAGGAGCTGCTTTGTAGAGTGATGGAAGCAAAAAACAAATTGGAGTGAGTTTAAAAGTTAGTGCAAGATGGAGAACTACAAACATCGAATATAAGCAACTTGTTTTGTTTTTAATTTCAGCAAAATATATATAAACATAAATTGTATCAATTAAATCATTTTAAGTGGCATTAACTACACATTTTTATACAACCATCACCACTAGTCATCTCTAGAACTTTTTATCTTCCTGAACTAAAATGTAGTATCCATTAAACACTAACTCTGCATATCCTCGTCTTCTCAGCAATTTAAGACAAATGAAAACAATGAAATGAAATAGAAAAGTGGTAGGAAAGGACAAGGAGTTGAGAGTGCTCCATAGTCTTTCCTCTTTTTTTTTTTATTTAAAAAGACATTATAAAAGTTTATGAGAAGAATCCACCTGAGACAATCACTAATACAAGCTTTCCAAGAAGAAATGATGAGATAGATCTATTAATAATGAAAGTTATAGCCTTAAATAAAAAAGGGACCCTTTCTTTATGGAAGCAAGGAAAAGAAAACTAAGAAAGCTATAGATATAAATAAATTGATATTTGGCATCAAGAAAACTGGGAATGTCCTCTGTGGTTATTTATATTCTTTTTATGAATTTCAAGGAGGATGCTGTTAACCAACTTTGAAGGGGTTCGGGTTGTTGGAGTTTTAAGAAAGTAGAGATGGTTTGATAAAGTTGTTAATAGTAGCAGAATGATTTAATCAGAATAGAGAAGTTGTTGAGTTGACAACAGATATTCCATCACAGATACCTTCTTACATGTTAGATATATGTTCAAACAGTTCTTTTATACAACATGTATTAAATGAGCTACATGACACCAGACAATGTACTACACATAAGTAATCACAAAGTGAACAAGATACAGCCAAGTCCTTCAAGGATCTCATAAAGTCAGATATAAATAACTGTTATTTCTCTACTTTGTACTGCCTTGGATACTAGGGCCTGGGTCCCTAGTGTTTTTCTCTGGAGATAGAGATAAATAATATAGGCAGAGAAACAGTTTGTCATGGTGTTCCCACTGGCTAAAAAGTAAAAGCCTAAAGAGGATTTGAAGATTAAAATTTTATTGCAATAAAAGTAAAAACAATCTGGTTTCTTTTCTAAAATTCTGATATTGACCAAGTTCAAAAAGAGATTCCAATGTATTCAACAGTCTCCCCAGTGAATGCTGACTCAACGCCCAAATTCCTGTTTAACATACTCTCCTGTTTCTACAAATCCTGATTATAGAGAAGGCCTGTAGGAACAGTGAAAGAACTCAAAGCTGTAAAATTAGAAACAGTGAAATGAATTTTAAAATTTGAATAAAAAATTTCTTACTCAATGAAATAGCCATGAATTCTAATTAAATCATAATATATATTGAGTTCATACTATAAATTAGGAATTAATCTAAATACCTTACTTACTTCTCAGAACAAACTTTAGATACCATTTAGTTGCTATTCTCATTTCACAAGTGGGTGAGATGACATGGACAAAATCTAAGAAATATGTCCTGGGATTCGTAGTGAGTGGTATAGGCAGACTTTGACCTGAGAAATCTATTCTAGAGCTTGGGTATTTTATTTTATTTTATTTTATCATTTTATTTTATTTTATTATTTTATTTTTTTGAGTTTGGGCATTTTAGACTGTCTCTTAGCCACTATTCCATGCTAGATAAATTCCATCAGGAAAATTGGGTTTGGAGAAATTTAGATCTGAGTCCCTTGAATAATGTTCTTTCCACCACTGAATTTCTATAATGTATTGATTGTATTCCTAGGTTTTCCAAATTTAGACAATTTATTGCTAATTTGTGCTTTAAAAAAAAGATTTATTTAATTATTTAAGAGAGAGAGAGAACAAGAGAATGTAAGGACAAGGGAAAGACTCTTAAGCAGACTCCACACTGAGCACAGAACCCAACAGGGGGCTCCATCTCAGGACCCTGAGATCATGACCTGAACTGAAATCAAGAGTTGGATACTTAACTGTCTGAGCCATCCAAGCACCCCTAGAATTTTAATTTGATTTTTAATTTGATTCTGTAAAAATCCATTATGGTCATATTGTGCAGTTTTTTGTGGATAATGGAAACATGGATATGTAAGTAATTATTTTTCATATATTGCTTCTGCAAAAATTTAGTAAGACCTCAGACACAGTGTTAATCAGTGAAATATAAAGATATATTAATAATTATTGCATCATATTACAAAATTATAAATGCATGGCACTCTGTATCATTCTTGCAAGAATCTGTAAAATTACTAACATTATTATTTTATGCGGAAAGAGACAGACTGAAAAGTTAAGCAACTTGACCAAGGTCCTATAGCATTTTTAGAGACAGAGTCAGAATTTGAATCCAGTTTTATCTACATTCAAAGCTCATGTTCTTAATAATTGTAAAAGAATTTCTATCCTGAGGGTTGAAGTTGCTTGAAGATATATAAAAATCACTTAGAGCTAGCATTAAGCAATGCTTTAAATACACCAACAGAGTTCACAGAGAAAAGAATGCTTGCTTTCTTCCCAAAAGAACTATGGATCTGGGTTTGGAAGAATGAGTAGAAGATTTTCAGGCAGGCAAGCAAACAAAACCTGCATGTGCAACAGTGAAGAAGGGGAAAGTGTGGTTTTCCTCAGAGAACATGGAGTATACAGAGAATCGCCAAGCCTGTCAATGATGGAAATACAAGCCAAAGCTTGAAATGGAATTGAGAGTGAGATCATAAAGATTCGTGTACACATTACAAAGCAATGTAAACCCTGGTTTCACTTTTTCTGAGCATAACTATCAAAGAGGTTTAATGGAAACTGCAGTAAATATTAAAAGTGCTTTCTTTGGTTCATTTTGCTTACAATGTCTCCACCACCATCAAATCACATCAACCAGCTTACTTAAATTTGCCAGGCATTTGTATCTCCCCAAGATGTGATTCCTACTCTTTAACTAGTGTATAATGTAGTTGAAAATAATATATAATGTTGTATATATAATGCTTAAAATACATAAAAGTATGTATATATAATGTTTAAAATGAAACTATCCAGTATACATAAATTTTATGAAACAAAAAGTGACATTTATATAACATTAATAAGTGAAATATGATCCCGTATGTTAAGACCCTACCCATGGTACGGAAAATATATGAGCTACATTAATTCAGATGCAGGAGCAAGCTCTGAATGAAATAGGTCATGGAAATATGCAAAGCGGTGAAGAGCATGGGTACTAGAATCAGATCTAAGTTCTAACCCAAATAACTTTGAACTTTTTGTGACCTTAAATAAATTACTTATCTTTCAGTTTTTGCATAATTAGCAACTATACTAAATACAGTGCTTAAAATGTAATAAATTATCTAAAATATTATTAGAAAAAGATTCTTAAAGGAAGGGAAATCGTCGATAGTTGTCAAAGAAGGAGTTAAAGTACAAGATAAGACTGAGGAGAGAGGTATGTCCAAAGCTGTGAATAACTGGAGTGAGTAGAGAAGTTGAGAAATCTAGATAGAGTTGGATATGCCAGGATCATATTGGAGGCAGCCTAGGAGCATAATGGAGAAAATACTGAATTCCTCACTGGGCCATTTTGACAGTTTTCTACCTTAAGCAATTAACCATTCTCCTGAAACTTAAGTTTGTTGAACTGTAAAATAGATTTTATTATGCAGAAGCATTTAGGAGAGTATATAGCACAGGAAAACATGTATTATTAAAACACATTAAGACATCTGTCTTACACTGAATACCCGTATGACAACCCTGTTTATATCTATCACTTGCACGTGTATAATCCATAACCATATTGGAAGACTGAGCTGCTCTAACATATAACCATTGGTGAGAATATCTTGCCACCAAATTAGTGATAGAGAGCTCTTTCCTACTAATCCGGTCTACAAGTTTTAGAAAGGCATGCTACTTAGATTTAAGGTCAAATTAAGGCAGTCAAGTCTTCTTAGGTCTAGAATCATGCAGAGCCACAAAGTATATATCATATTAAAGAATTTTTGAAATTCTGCAGGAAAGAAGTCTTCCAAATTCTGTTTATTCTGACTTCCTCAACTTATCTGAGCCCTGAGCCATTTTTATCATTAAGTACTTACTAATATTTAATGAAACTATGGAGTCTGTGGCCCTACTTTTGTTAAAACCATGGGATAGGGCTGCAGTTGTCCTAAAACTTGACTGGGACAGCATGGATCGGCTTCCACATGGCTGTTCACAGAGGCCTTGGTACATCCTCACATGGGCCTCTTTACCTGGCTGCCTGAGTGTCCTCAACACATGGCTGTTGGCTTCCTCCACAATGAGCGATCCCAGAGAGATGGGAAGGCAGAAGCCATGATGTTTTTCATAAGGAAGTCTTCAAGTGACCCACATGTCTGGCATAACCTATTCATTCTGAGGGAGTCAGTAAGTCTAGTCCCCACTCAAGGGGAGAAGCATTAGGCTCCATCTCTTGAAGATAAGAGTGTCAGAGAAGTCGTGAACATATTTTTAAACCACCATACTGCCCTTTTGAATATGAGTGAAGAAACTCAGAAACTTGCCCATGGGTGCTCACTCACTGCTTTTTTCCCCACTACCTCTTTAGGTTTTCCCTGTGGAAATCCTAGGCTCCCTCAAAAAAGAGCTTAAAACCATAGCCTAGATAATTCTTAATGCAGAAAATGTTGTAGGTGCAAGTAAATGATGATGTTCTTCATCTACTTTAATGTAGATAACTATTTTTATGAATTCTGGTAAAATTTTACTGAGAAAGACTTTAAACACAGATATTTTCTGAAGTATACTTGCAGGATCCTAGGTCTGTTTAGTCTTCATTTTTTTTAAAGATTTTATCTATTTATTCATGGGAGACACAGAGAGAGGTAGAGACATAGCAGAGGGAGAAGAAGGATCCCTGTGAGGAGCCTGATATGGGACTCGATCCCAGGACCCCAGGATCATGCCCTGAGCCAAAGGCAGATGCTCAACCACTGAGCCATTCAGGCATCCCATGTTTAGTCTTAAATTTAATAAAAAGTTCTATTACTCATGAATTCTTGCATTTTGAGACAGTTGATAAATGTAGGAAGTTTGAGTTAAGTATGGCTCCTTATGCTAATCATTAAAACAACAAAACATTCCCTAAGCAAGATTAGGTTCTCTTATTTCTATAAAATTGCAGCTATAACAACTTGATTTTTTTCCCTATATTTCTATCCAATTATTCTAAAATTTTAAATATACATATATAGAACTTTTCATATAAGAAACATGTGATGAACATTCTGGGTTTTGGTCTCAATTGTATGAGCTTCAGCATCACCTCACTTTAATCAATCTGGTTCTCTTCTGTAAACATAAAACAAAATATGTTACTAAATTAAGTGATCTAAATGTTCTCTGGTGCAAATAGTTCTTGGTCCTAGAATCCCCACTTCTAGTTTAAAGTAAGTCCTGGGAAACTATAAAAGCTATAAGTTGTTATTTCTAAGGTGACAAATAGAGGATATATGGTGTGTGTGTGTGTGTGTGTGTGTGTGTGTGTGTGTGTGTGTGTTTGAGAGAGAAAGAGGTGTGTGTGGGGGGAAGAGTACAGTGTGTTGGCGGGGAGGTTTGCAGAAGGAGACAGAGAGAAAATCTTAAGCAGGCTCCACACCCAATGTGGAGCCTGACATGGAGCTCTGACAACCCTGACATAATGACCAGAGATGGAATCAAAAGTCAGATGCTTCACTGACTGAGCCACCGAGACACCCAGAGAATATGTTTTAAATGAATAAAAATACATGGGCTAATATTCAGGAAAGGGTATTTTTAAATTTGTCTGTTAAAAGCAAAATATATAATCCAAATATTACACATGAGCCCATAGAAAACACACAGGTGTTTTTAATATTGATAGAAACTTTATGTTTATACAAGTTTCAAATAGATATTTTCTCCTTTAAATTAAATAATCTTAATGATTTAAATGGCTTAATATAGAGATCCCTGGGTGGCGCAGCGGTTTGGCGCCTGCCTTTGGCCCAGGGCGCGATCCTGGAGACCCGGGATCGAATCCCACGTTGGGCTCCCGGTGCATGGAGCCTGCTTCTCCCTCTGCCTATGTCTCTGCCTCTCTCTCTCACTGTGTGCCTATCATAAATAAAAAATAAAAATTAAAAAAAAATAATTAAAAAAAAGAAATAATTAAATGGCTTAATATAAAAGATCAAACAATAAAGCAAACTACCAGGATGTAGGTGAGTAATAGATATTTATATAAATAAGAAACAGTGAACTGATTTACGCACCTAGGTCTTAAAACAACACATTGCAGGCACTCCTAGGTCACAGTTCATAACAAAATAAGCAAACAGAAGTGACTTAATGGTAGTTCAATACTAAGGAATTAGGACTCTTTTGGGTCTGATCTTATTACTTATCTGCTCAATAACTTCCATCAGCTGAAATGAAGGCTCTAGAAAGTTGGATTCTTTTCACAAGCAAGTATATAACATCTCCTGTATGTAAGGCACCATGATTAAATGGCACCAGTCAGCTAGTCAGACCAATCACACAGGTAGTCTGATGAAAAGCCACCCTTTTTTGGCCCCGTTACAGGTGTTTTAAAAAAGTAGAAGCTCTAAGGAGATAGAGCACTGATATGTGAGTTCAAGTGTCACCTCTCAGTATGCGGTAGGCAGGTATGGTGCTTGAGGCAACCCTCCCTTCATCAAAGAGACCCTATTGACCTCTAACGCTCTGTGCAATTTCTTTACCTAATGACCTAAAGGAGTTCTGTTTTTAGACATAATAGATCCTCACCTGTTTCTGTGAACTATGCCCCCAAGATATCAAGCTGCCTAAAGACAGAAATTATATGAGAATACTGCACATCACTCTCTCATTTTTTAGCAACATATATTTGCACAAAAATTGTGCCAGGCTTGATGCTAAAATCTTTACGTACATCAACCTAATTCATCCTTATACCAACCCCCTGTATTAGATCAGGTAGGACAGGTGCTACCCACAGATGAGGAAACCATAACCTAAAGAAGTTAACAGTTTTCTCAAGGTCGTAATGTCGCTAATTATTACAGTCTTGCCCCAAACTAGCTGACTACAGATCCCATGCTCTATACTGTCCTACTTCTTGTCTTCCTTATTCCCAGTTTCCGCTGGTTGTATTTTCACCAAGATGTAGAATTTGGGTTGTTTAAAATGAATTATAGCTAATGTAAAGAAGAAAGTCTGTATAAACCATTCTCAGTGAAACAAACAATAATTATGTTCACCCACACACAACACAGCACTGGTCCAGTGTCTTCTGTGTAATGGCAGGACATAGAAATGAGTCTACTCGACATCTGTAACTCTCCTGCTATCTATCAGTTCACTAATAAACATGGTAAAGTTGTCAGTGACAGTCTATTAAGGGAGGCTACATGATCACTTTTATATAATCATCTATGTACCCTGAACAATTAACATAAGAAAATCAGTAAATAGGGCAGCCCCAGTGGCTCAACGATTTAGCGCCACTTTCAGCCCAGGGTGTGATCCTGGAGACCTGAGATCGAGTCCCACGTCGGGCTCCCTGCATGGAGCCTGCTTCTCCCTCTGCCTGTGTCTCTGCCTCTCTCTCTCTCTCTCACTCTCTGCATCTCTCATGAATAAATAAATAAAATCTTAAAAGAAAAAAAAAAGGAAATCAGTAAATAAAGGACAAAGATTTGAAAATGTTTAGCAGATCTTTCAAGAGCAATGCTTCCTGGTATGTAAACTAATCCTCCATAGACATCATGAAGGTTTTTTTTTTTTCTGTTTTGTTTTATAACCAGAAAATTAAGAGTTTTAGATTAAGTTGATAAAAGTCAGACAACAGGTCTGAGTTGATAAACAAAAACCAATGGCATCCCCATTGATCAAGGCTGGTTTTGAGTGGAAGCCTGTCTGATACAGAGACTATAGTGCCCCAAATATTTGGGTTTAAGTGATGGATATGAAGTACAGGTATGGTATACAAATTTGTAGATAATGGAAAAGTTATCTTTTGGGGTACAGCTATGCAGTTGAATACCAGAGGTAAGTGATTTTCCAATTTATCTGACATAACATTTAAAGAATATTTCAAGCTATCCACCATTCATTTCCCAAGGAATATTCCTTTTCATACAGTAGAAAATCCACTTTGCTCTTCATCAGACCTACTCACAAACTATGTCTCCTCCCTATCCTTTATACATCTGCCTTTTTCTCTAGGTAATCCAAGTATAAATAGTGTATTTGCATGGCTTTTACCGAAGGCTCTCCCGCAGCCCTTTCTCAAGGCTTCTCCTATGGCAATCAGGCCATAAGAGAATCACACCAATAAAAGATGACATCTGTGCCTCAGATCATTGTGAGCCATTTCAGGTAGGCCATGTGTTGTACCTTGACCTAACATCTCATTTCTCTTCCCACCACTGTGGCCAATTAAATGGGGGCCTTGTAAGGAGCCAGTTGACTGGTCGTGTGCCGACTATCACCACAAGAGCTTAAGGGCCACAAATCTCTGTTATTACCAAGCTGTTGCTGCCAGAAGCATGCTGATTCCTGACAAAAAGAATAGATTAGGATCAATCAAACCTCCCCCAGGCTTGTCAGTGGGACTTTTAACCACACCTTCTACCTCAAACTTTCCCCTTTACCTCCTTCCAAACACCTACGCAGCAGCAAGCTAACAAGGTGTCTGCCAAACCATATGTTCATAATTAGTTAACTTCTTGTCTGTCGCTAGAGGCACCACTGATTCAGCAACAGCCCTCAAGGGTGTTGGGCATCCAATAAGACACCACCAACCAGCAACGGCCCCTCCCCTCGGCGGTAGGAGAAGAGGCATACTTAATTCCAGCTGTGGCATTGTTAAGTGAATTAACTTTATCCTCAATTTAAAAAGCCAGCATGAAATCAAAGGAGACTCCAGAAAAGAAAAATAGAGAAAATGAGAAAAAAAAAAATGCTTGTAAAGGTTAACTCAACAAGTCTGATGAATGAAACTCAACTGGTTGGCCCCATTTAGCCAATCACTGCAAAGCAGGTTTCTGGCACCGTTGTTACTTCTGGCATAATTCTTCCTTTTATTTCCCAGTTCTGTGGTTAAGGTCTCTTGTTACACACAGAGGGGATTGATGATATAATTGTTTATGAGCCAGTGGAACACATTTTTAGGTAGTAGTGAGGTTACCGGGCAATGAGAAATTAATGTTAGAAAGAGCAGTATACGATGCTGGCTAAGAAATCTCATCTCAAGGTAAGAAGTACTACATGTAAAATTGTATTTGCAACCTATTCTTTGATGCTATAAATGTTTGAGTGTGTGATTTTCTTTATGAAAAAGAGTTGGCAAATATTTTTCAAAAAGTTCTAGGGAAATATTTGTGAAGTAGTTTTTGTTTCCATTGATCAAGGAAAAAATAATAATATTTGATGAAAGTGTACATTTTCATTAAATTTCTTTAAATGAGGATCACTGATAAATTAATCTACTTCCAACAACATTATTTATCCAGATACTCCAATAAATTTATCAATATAAATTTGCTTAAAGGATTAAAAATTAATACTAAAAGCATATTTGATCCTGAGTTTTAATAGCCAGAATTTGACAATCTCATTTCTTGTTTTGAAGCTTTCAAGAACATGGGGAATAAATCTCTAAACTTGAAAAAACTTAAGGATACTTTTTTAAAACTTAAATATCATAAACTTTTTTAAGTTTATACAAACCAATGTAATTATCCAAATTGGAATAAAATATCAATTAAGTAAAAATACATATTCTTAGTGTATACACTTAAACATTGCCATAAGATTGAGTGACAAAATGCAATTGGGTAAACAAGTAAACAATATTTATATTTTTACAAATAATACTCCTGAGACCAAAATTGTGGATATAAACATATAAGATAGAATAGTAAAACTTAAAAAATAAGATTAAATAATTTTGTTACAATGAATTATAAAAGAGAAACCAGTTTATTATTTAAGTAACGCAACTCTTAGACTATTGTAATTTTGAGGCTGTACTTGATGTAATTATTAGGAAATCCTTTCTTAAAGTAATCTAAGAATTTTGGACAACGTAAAGAACAGGGGCAGAACAAACCCAAGATCTAGATATCCACCTCGGATAGGTCACTGTTTTTGGTATCAGCTTGAGATCTAATTTCATTGTCAATCACATAATTTCTGCCATTATATTAAATAACCACTGAGGTTGGCAAGGGACTCAGGGGTTTGAGTAACAGACATTGTCATGATGATATGTGGCTTAAAGTAAATTAAGAAACAACTGATGTGGTTTGGGACCAGGGAATTAAAAAGCATAAGCCAAAGGGAAAATGCAGAAACCACAGATTGGTACAAGTTACAGGCAATTTTCTTAATAAACCCCTTTATGGTAATGTCAGACAAGACATGTCAAGCGTCTTCCCTATCCTCTACAAATTAACAAATTGTAGGCAAATTACTAGACAAATTAACAATCACAGCCAAATGCTTCCTTTCAAAGATGAGCCACCATCAGAAAAAATATATATATATATATTTTACAACTTATTTGTCATTAAGTTAACGCTTTAAAAAAATAAAAACAAGAACAAGAAAATCATTTGCTAAAAAATGCCCATAGATTAATAAACTCCTTTTTCAGTTTAATCTCTCCAAATTTTCAATTCTGATGTATTTTAAGTAAAATAAAGCATGATGTGACTAAAAATATAATATTGATTTCACAGCCAAGGATATCATTTATAATTCCATAGTAAGAGGTCTTTATTTTAGCTTCAATGTAATTGACTTACAATGATTTAATTTATAATGATTATTATACTATGGGACATGAAGATATAAGACTAGAAATGGGAAATGATTGTTAGATTTTAAGAATTGATTTTGAGGAATTTTAAAATCTCACAGCCCTGTTACAATAAGAAATAATGGAGAACAGAAAATGGTGATGCAATGATGAATGGGATGCTTTACAAAAGACTGGCAATAGTGAGCAGTGCAGGTTGGAGGAAAGCAATAGGATTGTTGAAGATGCTGTGCTCTGTATTCGTGACAGGCCCTTGGGCAAGGATAGTGGAAATAGGACTGGATGGAAGGAGACAAATATGAGATATATTATTAAGCACTGAATCAGATGGCTGTGGCTAATTAAAGGAGAAATTCAAGATAATAATGCCAATTTGGCAACCCGGGTAGCAGAAACCATGACAGTGACAAAAGTGATGTGAATGAAGACAAGGATATTGAAAGTCAGTTTTTTCCTCAAGTCAGGAAATAGTGAGTTTAGTTTTAGTCAAATTAGACTTGAGGAGTGACATGCACAATGAGAATAAGTATTTGACAGGTCTGCGTTCTGATCAGTAAAGGAGGAATACTTCAGTCTGAGAGTTACCTATATGGTGAGGATTGCTGGACATGTGTTAATGGTGTGTTCTTCGAGGGAGTAGATAGAAACCAAGAGGAGCAATAGGCCAGGCCCTAGGTGTTAACTCCCAGGATAGAGGGGCAGAAGAGAAAGAAGTTAGGAATGAAAACATAGGAAGAGAGCTGAAAAGAGTCTGGTAACAGAAACTACTAGAATTAATGAATTCCTAAAAAGCAAATAAACGATAAAAACATTTTGTGGAGCATTAAAGAAAATGGCTAAACATCCAATTCAATCCCATTAAACCTCACTGGAAGTTTTCAAATTCTACTTTTCAAGTATGAGAGCTAGTGTGGAGTAGTGGTACACAGAGAGGCAAGATTTTATAATGCATTATTTAGTAGTTAATAACCATGCTTATTAAGGGAATGGGTCAATGATTCGTTCTCGTCCTGTTCTTACTCCATTTTGGATAAGGCAGTTATACTTAGTGTGATAAGATGAATGGGGGTATGTGTTCTCTTTTTCTCTTTGCCACTATTTGCAATAAACTGAGATGATCAGTTTTTTGAAAGTTGGATTAAAAACTCATGTATAAAACCATCTGAGCCTCAATTTATGTGTTCGAAGGGGATTTTCGACTATGCATTTAGTTTCTTTAAAAGTCAATACAATATTTTGAGTTATTTTTCTCTCAAGTCATTTTATTAATTCATATTTCTAAAAGAGTGTTCACTCTTTCTGTTTCCAAAGATATTTGCATTAAGAAATTCATAGTATGATTTTTTAAAAAAGATTTATTTATTAATTTGAGAGACAGCATGTGGAGCAGAAGGAGTGGGAGAGAGACTTCTCTTTTTTAAAAGATCTGATTTATTTGAGAGAGAGAGAGAGAGTACATGAGCAGGGGGAGGGGCAGAGAGAGAAGCAGACTGGCCTCTGAGTGCAGAGCCCGACCCACCACCATCCCAGGACGCTGAGAAAGAAAGTCCTGCAAATTGCACATATTTTGTTGACAGGATTAAATGGAGCTGTCAGATCATTAAGTCTAGTAGAAATTCTAACAAAATGCCATGTAGTGAGTGCCTACCACGCTTCCACAAGAGTGATCATCACTTTATACAAAACAACTTCGAAAAATTTGTCATTTCTGGAACACAAAATGGCTTTAAATAAATGCCTTCTTTAAGATAGTAAATTTCTCAATTTTGCTTTGTGATTTCTAGTTTGCCAAGCATTTTTTTCATGTTTTTATTTAATTTTCACTGTTGTTGAAAGAAAAAAAGAGATCCCTCTTCTCTTCATGTCCCTACCTTAACCCTAGAAAAGGACACTTCTGTGGACAATTCTTTCTTCAGTCCCTTTCTGGTTTCCACTCATGAGAAGAGGGCTGGTCACTGACTGTACTGAATGTGAATCAGCCCATGTGTTGCTGGTAGGTAAAATTTCTTTCCTGTAAGAAGCAGGCAAATGCCCTGCTTTCTTTTTAACCTCTTGAAATCGGGTACTAAAATCTTCATGCTTCCAATTCCCATGTGAAAACACACCTAGTCACACAGCCGTCAGGGTCTAACTTTACAGGTCAGGTCCTACATTTACCCTGCTCTGTGCTACAAGGTGAAGTAGACCAGCCATAAATGGTCATGTGACTAGTTGAGTAAATCAAAGTTGTTCCAGAAAATAGCCATTCTAGATTTAAAGAAATCTCAGTTAGACATCCAGTCCCAAGTGCAATTTTTCATCATTATTTACCAGAGGAACCCTGTCCTGGGGGCTATCAGGTGAACACTCATATTAGCACATGCGCATGTGCACACACACACACACACACACACACACACACACAAACCCACACACATTCTTTTCCTCATCGACATATTATTTTAGTGTGCATATACACTCCCTGAGCAAGTAAACTCAAGAAATGAATTATTATTCATGTATTAAAAATTTAAAAACGAAGTCTCAAGTTGGGTCTTAGAACTTAACCACGGTCAAATTATTAATAAAAAAACAAACCTAGTATTTAAATCCAGATCTTTCCAGTTTACCTTTAGTTTTCTTATACCTAATCAGTATTTATTCACACAGACATTATGTAATTAGTTGAATTTGATTAATCAAAATTTACATGGGATTTTTGCTTTCTTATATAAGATCTTCATCTTTTTATTCACCAATAATTCAAATATATTATCTATTTTACCAACACCCAATAATATATGGATTTCATGGATTTCAGGAAAAAAAATACTGCGCCAAACTAGAGGAACAGCATTTTGAAAATGGGAGCTAGAGTGAGAGAGAGGAGAGAACAAGCATTAGATGTTAAAATAATTTCCATACCTGACTAGGCAATGAAATATTATCCTATAAGTCACTGGCTTGTCATCTTTACATAAGCATTATCAAGATATGGGGCTCTGGCTGATGTTCCCACATCAAAACTTTTACAGATCAGAAAAGACAGAGAAAGAGAACAAATGCAGAGTCACACTTAATAAATGGAACAAAACTATAACCACCTCAACCTTGATATTATAGTCAGAAATGGCAACTAATAGCTTCATGTGAATGATAATGAGTTCACAGTAAAAATCTATGCACTTTCTGAGAACTGTAAACATTCTGGGAAATAAAAAAAATGGAACATCTGATACTAGAGAATATAGAGCAAATGGAACAGAAAGAAACCAAATATTTAAACATGAATATAAATATTCTTAGTGTTCTATGGGAGGATATTGAAAAACAAGAAGCAAGAATTAATTAGAGATATTGGTTGTCAAAAATATAATAGCTGAACTAAAAAACTGAAAGAATGAGATAAGAGAATGTTAGAGCCGAATATAAATATGGATGTTAGGCTCAGACATGTCAGTGCTTTCATACTAGGAATACAAGGAATGAAGGAAAATAATGTAAAGAAAGCAATAAATTAAAAGAATAACAGGATTCCTCATATTGACAAGGAAGTTAGACTGAGAAGCTTGGTAGAGTTTTAAGCCTTAAAGAGAAGAAAATCTCAACACCTTGAAGACATACTGATACATAAGCATATCAAAGGTAAAATCTAACAGACTCTAAGACAGTAAGAAAGTAGTTTTATTTTTTTAAAGATTTTATTTATTTATTCATGAGAGACAGAGAGAGAGAGAGAGGAGAGAGAGAGGCAGAGACACAGGCAGAGGGAGAAGCAGGCTCCCTGCAGGGAGACCGATGTGGGGCTCGATCCCAGGACTCCAGGATCAGGCCCTGGGCGTGAAGGCAGGAGCTAAATTGCGGAGCCACCCAGGGATCCCCGAGAAAATAGTTTTAAAAAGCAGCAGAGAATTAGATTCATGTTAGCTCTTCATGATCTACAGATATTTTGGATTATTTCTTAATAAAAGTAATAATACAAATGCTAATTAACTTTTCATCTTAACCTATATTATCTATAGGAAGATGGATAGATTGCTCCCTCTTTTTTAAAAAAGGATATATTTACTTATTTGAGAGAGAGAGTGAGAGCCTGAGGGTGAGAGGTAGAGGCAGAGGGAGAGGAAGAGAGAAACACAAGCAGCTGGGTGGAGCCAGAAGCAAGCAGATCTACAACCCTGAGATCAGACCTGAGCCAAACCAAGAGTCAGTAGCACAACTGACTCTGCCACCTAGGGCTCAGGAGGATGGGTAGATCTTTATTTGTTCTTTACAAGCTTCCCAAAACTGCTTTTTGGGGAGATTTAGGAAATGAGCTCATAATATTTTAATTTAAAAAGGAGTATCAAATAGCACTTTTTAAAATAGGATATTCTTCAAAAAGTACACAGGGACATCATAACTCTCCTTTGATAAAACCATCAAACGAAAAATTATCTTAGTTGTGAATAATGGCTTTCAGAATTCTACTCTTATGACTGTACTTCTCTTCCATTGGCTTCTAAAAGTGCTTCCTCATATGTTCATAAGTTTAAAGGATAGAGAATTCTAGACCTGGTTAGTATTTAAAGCAAATTAAATTAGCCTCATGCTAGAAAGTCCTATTAATACAAAGTGTTATATTTGCTGCAACATATTTTTTTCATATTTACTTTAAAGTAAAAGTGAAATCACATTTCTCAATTAGGATGTCGACTATCATTAAGAGACACATCTCCCTTATTTAAATTTGGCTCTATTAGAAAAGTCTTCAGGAAGCCCCCTCTAGTGTCTGAAGGATGCAACAGCTCACTAGCTAAGGATTTGAGAGACAGGGTTGGGAGAATTTTAGATTGTCTCCTCTAACTTGGCTGGAAGGGATCATAAGGATCACCAACTGCAATATCCATTCTGTTTACAAATAGGAAAACAAAATGTCCAGGAAAAAAGTGACTCGTCTAAGATCAGGCTGAAAGCCAACTGTATTTATCTAGTAGTAGAGCTCAGGTCTCCTGACTCTTGAATTCACAGAAAAATCTATTCTGGCCTGTGGACTTGGATTTGGGTCAAGCAGGCCCCTAGTGAAATAAAAGTAAGGAATTTTGGAGATGTGAAATTTCTTGTAAGTGGAAAGGATATAGAAATGAGGGAAGAGTTATTGGGAAAAAGGAGAAAAAAGAGAAAGTTCGCAGCCAAGGTAAGGAAACCATAGTTCTTTAAAGAATAGGAACCCAGGAATGTGGGAGAAAGATGATGGGTTAGGATATAACATACCTCACAGTTTATTAATAGGTGATTGGAAATATTCTTAAAATGAGCATAGGCAAAATGCGGATTTTATTTGTGGTTCTAAGATCACTAATGAAGTTTAGCTACTCACTTCCCACTTATTAAAAGTTGTCACCTGGGGCACTTGTGTGGCTCAGCTTGAGCATCTGTCTTCGACTAGGGTCATGATCCCGGGGTCCTGGGATCGAGTCCCATATCGAACTCCCCGCAGGGAGCCTGCTTCTCCCTCTACCTCTGTGTCTGTCTCTCTCTATATATATATCTCTCTCATGAATAAATAAATAAAATCTTTTTAAAAAGTTGTCACCTAAAAAATTTTGTTATCTAGCAATTATTCTCTTATTCTTGTCACCTGTCTCAATAGTTTAGTGATGATAATGCAGAACATGCAAATCTCATAACAAGGCAAGAAATCTTGATCTTCCACCCCACTCCAGTTCATGATGGAGTGGCAGTGGTGGTGTGAGCTAAGCTAAAAACAGTCCTCATATATTATTCCTGAATAGAATGGGAAACTTTTGGTCTCTCCATCCTTCCCTGAAAATGTAAAAAGGCAAAGCTCCTCTGGAAAATACTCCAAGAATTACCTCTTAAAATGTCAGTGTGAAACACCCTTGTTACTTTATCTCTGACTGTATGGCTTTTGTCTACATACTATTGCTAGTATTAGTCTCTATAAAATAGTTTATTTCTTGTTAATAAATATTGTATGTGATAGTGTTCTGTAGGGGTGGAGATGTGCACCAGGGAGCTCATAGTCTCATGGGGAAAGCACAAAAGTACAGAAGAGAAGATGGAAACCTAGCATGTCTAGCACCTTTTAATTCCAGCCTTTTCTATCTCTTAGAAATTATGGAATGTGATGCTGGAGCACTCTGGTGTGTTCCCAATATTGCCAAGTACTAATGATACACTACACGTGAGTTCCTCCTCACCCATAATACTAGTGTAGACGGTGAGTTAACAAAGATACAGCTTGAATAGGAACCTGACAAAGCTAAAAATGTTTTAGAGAAGAAGCTGCCACATGAAACAAACAATATGAGCATTGAATTAAGAAACTGCTGGGTATGCCTAGGGAAGAGCATATAAATGGATGAGAATTTCTCAGTCTCTATAATACAATACAAAACTCCTTAAGACTGACTTGTTAACTCATTAAGTGAGCTGGTCTGTGCCAGGCAAGAATTGGTAGGGACTTGGAACTAAATGAACTGTGGTCACCTCTACTGAATCTATCTATAGCCACTCATCATTTGCATCACACTGCTGTAGAGTCTCTTAAAAAAAAGGTTTTATTAATTTATTCATGAGAGAGAGGCAGAGACACAGGCAGAGGGAGAAGCAGGCTCCATGCAGGTAGCCCAACATGGGACTCAATCCTGGGTCTCCAGGATCATACCCTGGGCTGAAGGCAGGCACTAACCTAAGCCACCCGGGCTGCTCTGTAGAGTCCCTTTTAATGAGTGTATTATATAAGACTGATGAATCACTGACCTCCATCTCTGAAACCAATAATACATTATATGTTAACTAATGGAATTTAAATAAAATGTTTAAAAGTAAAATAAAATAACAATTTTTAAAGCCATTTAAACAGGCATATCAAACTTAAAAAATAAAAAGGACTTCATAAGAATTTCATTCTTTGCCTCATCTTCAATTTTCATCATCATTATCATAGATGAACTTAAATACCAAATAAGTAAAATATACTGAGAACCAAACTTGTGCCATGCGCTGTTCTGAGAACTTTCACATGCATTGGCTCATCTTATTTTTATTAAAAATTCTCAGCAGTGGGCAGTCCTATTGGCTCACCAGTATAAAAGAAACAGTCAAAGCATCAGAGCATTCCCAACAAAGCTCCTCCACAGCTCTCAATAAGTTGCTATATTTAAGAGAGTATATACTATATTGTATAGTTCCTATATTTTTAAATGTGAAACATTAAAATGAATCTCATAAAACAATATTTATGAAAATGTTATAAATATAATGGGAATACCATTAAAACTAAAATGCTATAAACATTTTCCAACCAGTGCATGACTCTACCTTGCTTCAAGACATAGGATACTTACTTGCACAGAACAAGGAAAGTATAATGAGTACATCTTGGTGGAAGACAAGACACACAGGAGATCTAAGTTCAAATTTCAGTTCTCCTCCAATGGCACATAATATTTCACTTCAAGATTCCATTTTCCTACTTTTTAAAACAGTAGAATAACCAGCTCATCTCTAAAGCACATTATAGAGATGCCTGAGTGGCTCAGTGGTTGAGCATCTGCCTTTGGCACAGGGTATGATCCCAGAGTCCTGGGATCGAGTCTCACATCGGGCTCCCTGAATGGAGCCTGCTTTTCCCTCTGCCTGTGTCTCTGCTTTCTTTCTCTGTGCCTCTCATGAATAAATAAATAAAATCTTTTTTAAAAGCACATCATAAAAGCTCTAATTACATCAAATATAGTTGATTGATTTCACCCCTTGCTACAACTTCCCTTTCTTCCCCAACATTCAGAATCCTACCCAAGGACATTCATTTAGTCTAGCAAATTATTCATTTAGCCTAGCAAATTATTGAAGGACATTAATAATATGAAGGGCATTCATTTAGCCTAGCAAATTATTCCACAAATGAGTACTCTGAAGGGATGTCTAAAGTAAGTCCTATACTGTATTCAAGAGGAAAAGATCAAAATACTTTTAAGTAGCTTTGGGATATTTCATAACTTCATCATGTCCTATTACCTGACAATAATCCACATCTTTCCAGCATTTTATGCCTGATCTCTGCCTTCCATAAGGCATTTAGTTTCTTGACTGTTCTCCCCAATTCTTTCAGTCCACTTCAGATATTTTTCTTTATGATCCAACATTTCCACTGCTCCTATACTAAAACCTTCAAATCTGTCACTATATTGAAGTTCTTACAAAACTTTTCAGCAAACCCTCAAACACAGATCAATCCAAACATCCTTTTTACCTGTCTCTACTTCTATGTTACTGATCACATGATTTAGTTACTACCCATCCATGATTTTTCTCTTTATCTGAACCCTAGAGCTGATTATTTTCTCTTTCTTTCACTCCTATGGTAATTTTTAACCTTCATAGCTTTCCACAAACCTATCTCTCTGGGTTTGTGGTCTCCTTCTTTGTAAAGAAAAATAGAAATATTCAAGTAGATATTTTCTTAATCTCCTACCAAATGTTGTGTCACGTCAATATTCCATACTGTTTTATCACTAATTAGTCTCTTTTCTTATTGAAGTTCTAACCTCTATGCTTTTTCTGGATCTTGAGTCCTATATCCTTTTTGTCTTGAAAGGTAGTTATTAAAATTTTTCATTTAGATATACTATGTTTATGTTTAGAAGACACAATATTATTACGATAATAATTCTTCCAAAAAAGATTAATAGATTCAATATAATCCCAACGAAAACCCAGAAGTCTACAGGAAACAGACAAGCTGGCATTGAAATATAAATGGCCAAGAATAGCCCAGATTTTTTTTTAAGAAAAGGAGAGATTGGGAGAGCGAGAATGAGCAGTGGGAAGGCAAAGGGGGAGAGAGAGAGAGAGATAGATAGAGAGAGAGAGAGAGAGAGAGAGAGAGAATCACACCCCAGATGGAGCTGGGCATGGGCTCTATCTCATGACCCTAAGATCCCAACCTGAGCTGAAATCAAGAGTCAAACCCTTAACTGACTGAGCCACCCAGCCACCTAGCCCTGATATCTTTTGAGAAGAACAAAAGATAAGATTTCAGGACCTAGAATAAAATTATAATGATTAAGGCAGTGTGTTACTGGAGCAAAAACAAACAAACAAAGAACAAGATGAATTGGACAGAATAGGAAGTACAAGCTAAACTCAAATATATGATTACTTGATTTATGACTTGTGAAAACAACACTGAAGTGAGTATAGAAAAAGTACAATTGTCTTGACAAAAATATTGAATCAAGTGGATATCTCTGTGGAGAAAGATGAATCTTAACCTTTACCTAACACAATAAAATGTTACATCAGATAGACTTCAGATATAAATGTACAAGGTAAGACAACAAAATCTTCAGAAGAAAAGATACGGGCAGCCAAAATTTGAGGAGGCCAAGATTTTAAAAACAGGAACAAAATAATTATCATAAAGGAAATTTTGATCAATTAAACAATTTTAAAATTCGGAATTTCAGGACATCAGAAAATATCAATTAGAGTGCAAAAGTAACACACTGCATAGGTGAAGATATTTTTGTTTATAGTGAAGCAAATGCTCTATTAACTTTTGATTGGATTAATGTATGACAGATGGATTTTTGTGTTCTTATTAAATATTTGATTACTTTGGAAACTATTAAGTGCCTACAAAATGCCAGCAGCAGTGTACTGGTATCTTAACACATATTATTTCATTTATTCCAAATCACAACCATGCAAACTATGTGGTAATATATTTATAAAGAAATTAATACTCAAAAGGATTTACTAATTTGTTCATGCTTACTTCTAGTAGGAAACAGAGCTATGATTTTAGCCACAGTTGGAATTCAACATCCGAATTCTCTATAATGTATCTTGGTTGACTTTATTCAATATGTAGATGTGTGCATATTCTGTGTGACCCACTTCACAAATATAGTATTTCTTAAATTCTAAATACAAAGAAATTTGAGAAAGGAAAACGTCAGGGAAAGAGAAGAAAAGGGGATCCAGAAAAAGCTTTGATGTAAAAAGACATATAAATGAACAGGAATACATTATATATCCCAGAAACAGGAAAGTGATATTTCTGTGTAACAGAAAGGCTGTACTAGCCTAGAAATATTGAGAAATGTATGCAAGAAAAAGCTGTGCTAGGGTCTCAAGTGTGGGCCTGATAAAGTCCCATGATCCCTTTCCTAGTAAATTCTTTGTCTCCAACATGAGAAATATGGACCAAAGGTTCTCAAATGTTCTTTGCATCTCTGGTATTAAATGAATCTGCATGTGTCTACCAAGTGCTGCACATAAGGCAAAGAACATACAGAGCCATTGCAAAATAAACCAAATTTGTCTACAACTGATGCTTTTCTTCTCCATTTAGTTTTCAAAATTATTGATTAGTCATATTTAAGTCAGTGTTTTAAAGAATTGAATTTATTTAAATCACAATGCTTTTTTCCCCTATGAACTTCTGGTTTCACTTCTCCTAGACATGTGTTTTATATTAAATTGTATTGAGCTCAGTATTAGGACAATGATACTGATTTAGCGGACTATATGATTATCTTGGCCATTTTAACATATAACTTCTTTGGCATGTACACCTTAGGTTTCTTTTATGTAGATAAATACCACTGTGCAAATCTCTGGACCACATATATGCATACATACACATATGCACGCATGCATACATACACACACAAATAGCATGTGAATCAGCGAAAATCCCATAGAGGGCAGTATGGTTTTAGCTGACACAGTATTAAATTCTATTTCATTGTAAAGAATGTTATAACTCTTTCTTCAAAAAAATGAAAGGGCGAAGGGCACAAGACTTCTACTTATTAAGTTACATATAATCATTGTAAAATCTTTGGAATATACCAAAATAAATATAATTTTTAAATAAGCAGTAATTGATGTTTTAAGCATGCACACACACACATATATCGTTTCAGTTTATATATATATATATATATATATATATATATATATATATAATTATATATATATATATAATTATATATATATGTAATTTCAATAATCCTAAATGATGAGCAAGAATAGGTATTTATGCTTTATGGATTAAAAAGTGGTTAACTTTACAGAACAAGCAAGTTAAAACAAAGTAAAAATAAAGACATTCTTCTGATTTCTTGGATCTTGGAAAGATCAGTGTTCATCAATATGAAAATAAAATGAACATTATTCTGCTAAAAACAGTGAATTGGCAAAATTGTAAAACAAAATGAAATGTACAAAATTTTGTCAGTTATTACTTAAATTGGAGATGGACTACAGTCTCCCATTAAAATACTTATGATTTTAAGCTGGATTTTTAAAAATCTAGTTCTATGCTATCTATAAGAATCAGAATGAAAATTAATGAAAATCTTAAAGCAAATGCAATCGAGACAGAGAGAAGGAATAACAATGTCAGAAAAGGAATTTTATGGTGAAAGCACTAAATAAGGTATAAAGTGGGCTAGCCTGTATTAACAAAAGACACAGGGTGCGTGGGTGGCTCAGTTAGTTAGTGACCAGCTCTTGATTTCAGATCTCAGAGCCAGGAGATAAAACCCCACCTCAGGCTCCAGGCTCAGTATGGAGTATACTTAAGATTCTCTGTCTCTCCCTCTGCCCACTTATGTGCTCTCTCTCTTAAATAAACAAATACATAAATAAACAAACAAATAAAATCTTTTTTAAAAAAACACATTTTGTAAGGAAGAGAGCAGTCATAGATCTTTATACAACAAACAATATAGTAGCTAAATATATGAAGTAGTGCACATTAGAATATTGGTAACTTGATGAAAATACACTCCCAATAAGAACCTTCAATATGTTTCTTTTTAAATTTGAGTAAATCTAAGCACTTGGCGAACATTCACTCATTTAATCCTCACCCTAATAAAACCCTGTGAAGTGGACACAATCATAATCTCTATTTGCCTTTGAGAAAAAATACAAAAGATAAATAAATCAAACTAGTTTTTCAAGAAGCCCAATAAAAAATGATAAAGCCTCCATAAGCCTGTTGAAGGACAAAAGAATGGGAGTAAAACACATGAAATTAGAGATAAGACTTAATTGCAGAGGATATTAAAGGAATAATAAAATGTTATATGTAATTATATGGCAATACATTTGAGAACCTAAAGAAATGAATGATCCTTTGGCAAATTATATATTGCACAAGTGAATGAAAAAAATGGAAATTTTTAAATTATTACTAGTAACCGAAAAAATTTGAAGGAGTAGATTTGATAGAAATATTAAAAAGGAATTTGATAAAATAAAGTGGTTATTCTAATACACCAAATAAAATTAGAAGAAACTACTAGATTTGACACTTAACTATGCAAGTAAAACAATGCATATTCCTATAAATAGCAAAGCTTCCCATTATTTTATGTAAGGCAACAGACTGGCTAAGGAAGTCTGCTTTTAACATGAGTTTTCAATATTGGCTGGAGGTGTACTGAAAGCAATAGGGTAAGGAAACACATTAGTATTAATATTGGAAAAGAGAAAAAAAAATATTGGAAAAGAGAGAGTTTCACTTCTTTCTGCTGTTTTAGATGGTTGTGTCCATCCAAGGAGATTTTAGAAAAATCTATTAATATTAATGTGAGAGTTTGTGAAAAGTCTGGATGCAAGACATACATTTCACACACACACACACACACACACACAAAAAAAAAACAAAACAGTGGTTTTCTCTTTAGCACTAAAGCATGTAGGAATGGAAAGAGAAAAAAAATCCCTCATAGTCATAACTGCACACATACATACACAACTGAAAGTACTTAGAAATTAGCAGAGTAGACTAGTACCTACATGAAATATATGTATTAAATATATATGTATATTTATATAGAAATTAGAAATTGTGAAGTACATAAAATATTCTGGAAAAAATGAAAACAGGTGAAAGCTACTAATTGAAATGTGAAGTATTGCACCCAACTTAAAAGAAGCAATCCAGCAATATTTATTAAAATTATAAACACTTTGACCCAGCAAATACTCTCCTGAAAATCTATCCCTAAGAAATAAATCATTCCTACATAAGGATATATCCATGAGAAAAGTTTATTATATAATATTTATGGGAAAATATGGAAATAATCTGAATATCTATTGAGAGAAATTATTGAATATATTGTATAGTATTATATAACCAGTATAATAACTTAGCCAATATATTATTTTATAGCCAGCAAAATAAAATATATTAAAATTATTACAGTTTATTTCATTTCTACAAAGTATCAGTGAGTAAGAAAAGAAATATTATATGGACAAATCTATAAAATGTCTTTCTATTCTTTTGTGAAATGATGTTAACATGGAAAATGTTGTTAAAAATAGCCATACATAATTTATGTGCATGTATTATACATAGATGTCTATGTATGTTTAATTATGTGGGCATGGATAAGTTACTTAAGTGGGGATGTTGGTTGGAGACAATGTACAGGACTAGGAGAGACAAGTGATCACTATGGTATATAACAAATAACCTTAAAACCTAATGTCTTAAAGCAGTGATTCTGAATTGAGGGTGATTTTCCCACCCCCCAACAGATTTTGATTGTCATGATTTACAAGGGGATTGCTATAGGTAAGAGGCCAGCGATGCTCATAAATGTCCTACAATGCACAGAACAACCCTCCAGAACAAGAATTGTTCTGCCAAAATATCAATAGGGTGAAGCTGAGAAACCCTGGCTTAAAGAAATGAGAATGTTTATTTTGCTCAGAAATCTGCAATTTGTGCAGGACAGAGCTCAGAAGAATGGCTCACTTCTGCTCTACCCAGTGTCAGGCTAGAAGACCAGGCTGAAATCATGTGATGCTCTCTCACTCATGTGGTTTGGTTTTGATACTGACTATAGGTTGGGACCTGAGACAGTCAACTGGAACGCCTATCTCCTGTAGCCTCCTCTTTCTTGTGGCAATATGGCTGGGTTCTAAGAATATTGAGAGGAAGAGACAGAGAGAGATTGAGAAAGAACATAACATCTTATGATGTTTATTTGTTTGAGACAGTCCCAAAGCCCCATGCAATCTCAAGAGAAAGGGAAACAATACCTACATCTTTATGGGAGTGGCAAGTTTCTAAAAGCACATATGGGAATGGAAATACTGCTGTGTCCGTTTTTGAAAAATGTAATCTGCCATACAAGCAACATAGAAATCTACATATTTTTAAAATTACTTTTATAAGCAGATCCTGGGTGGTTCAGTTGGATAAGTGTCTGCCTTCAGCTCTGGTCATAATCACAGGTGCTGGGATGATGGAGCCCAGGAGCCTGTTTTTCCCTCTGCCTCTCCCCGCTGCTAGTACTCCCTCTCTCTTTCTCTCTCAAATAAATAAATAAAATCTTTAAAAAAATAAAATGAAATTACTTCTGTAAAAATTATCTGTAAACATGCCTGTGGACATTTGAGATTCCTGGTAAGGTTAGCAATTTTATACGTCAGTAATGATTTGTTATTTTCTTCCATGAGTATTCATATCTTCTGCACATTTTTCTATTGTGATTTTTGAGTTTCCTTATTTATTGGTATATATGCTTTTATTATGAATTTTCCTTTACCTCTTCCAGAAAACATATAAACTTCTTAAAGGGATAGAAAAATACAAGAAACTGGCATAGAAAAAATAGGGGAGACAGAAGAAATTAAAGAAATGCAAAGACATCAAAGAAGACCAGAATAAGGGTAAAAATTAGTGTGATAAAAACCTTTGTCTACCTACTCTACACTTACACAGCCAATGGAAGGAGGGAAATCTGGACAAAATTCTCAATATACATATTTATTTTGATATAAAAAACAAAATTGGCCAGGGGATGTTTAGGGAACCATGAGAAAAGAATACAATATTTAATGAAATACAATGATTTCAATGAAATTACAAACCTCACAGGTGCTCTTACTATGGAATTGGAAACCAAGCCTTTGCAATACTGGATGCCTGCCCTTTGTTCATAATGTTATTTATGGAATATTATTCAGCCATAAAAAGGAGGAAATCTTGCCATTTGTGACAACATGAATGGACTTTGAGGACATTATGCTAAGTGAAATAAGTCAGAGACAGAAAGTAAAATACTGTATAAGCTCACTTACCTGAGGAATCTAAAAACAAACAATAGAGGCATCTGGTAGCTCAGTTGGTTAAGTGTCTGTCTTCTGCTCAAGTCATGATCCCAACGTTCTGGGATCAAGCCCCACATTGTGCTCCCTGCTCACCAAGGTGTCTGCTTCTCCCTTCCCCTGCTCTTGTGCTCTCATTATCACTCTCACGTAAATGAATAAAATGTTCAAAAAACAAAAATAAAAACAAACAAAAAACCAAACTCATAGATACAGAGAACACACTGGTAGTTGTCAGAGGTGGGGAAGGAGGGGCTGGGGGGGAAGGTGAACAAATGATTAAAGATTATCAAAAGGTACAAAATTCCAGTTATAAGACAAGTAAATCATGGGGATGTAATGTCTAGCATGGTGACTATAGTTAGTAATTCTGTATTGCATATTTGAAAATAGATAAAGGGTAGATCTAAAATGGAAAAGAAATGCATTTATGCTTAGAAAGTCCTTCTGACAACTGGCATTCAGATTAATATATTTTTTAAAGATTTTATTTATTTATTCATGAGAGACAGAGAGTGAGAGGCAGAGACACAGGCAGAAGGAGAAGCAGGCTCCATGCAGGGAGCCCAATGTGGGACTCGATCCCGGGACTCCAGGATCATGCCCTGGGCTGAAGGCAGATGCTAAATCGCTGAGCCACCCAGGGATCCCAAGATTAATATTAAGAATACAGTGCTTTTTGTGTTATAAGTAACCTAAATAATGATGCTTAAACAAGTGGCATAATATGACTAAAATAACTGCACTTTAATTTCAGGATATCATGTAAGTTCTTCTCATGTTATTTAGAATACTCATTAGAGTAACTTATTAACAGTTCTAAATAATTGTAAAATAAAAACACAATAGCCCAAGACTTGATATTTAAAATGTGACTGCCTAATAAACATTGCAGAATTATTATAATTGCTTATCATTCATAAAATAACAACTGATTAATAGCAAGATTTGGAGGGTTTTTGGAGAATCAGGTTCTGGTTCTAGCATTGCATTTAACAATAGGTAGCCTTGGGCAACTCGTTAAAACTCTTTGGATGCATTTTAGGAGATGAGAGATTAGATGAGATGATGTCTAAAGCCCCTTTTTATTCTAAAAATTATGAATCTATATATCTTAAACCTTGGGAATAATGCAAGAACAATGAAAAAGGATATTTTTGTTTTGTTTTTAAATGAGAGCTAGTTCTACACATGGGTTTGGGGATCTGTATTGTCTAAGATGTAGCTGGTTGAAGGAAGCACCTCAATTTTATAGACCCTCAAATTTGGAAGGCCATTCTTTCATCCAGTATTTGAAGATTTAGTAACAAATTTGACTGCACTCATGTAGTTAAAACCCTTCAGTAACTTCCCACTGCTGTTAGGATAGAGCATGATGCCTACACAACCCAGTCTCAACCTACCTCTCCAGCCTCATTACTCACCAGTATTTCTATTTCCGGTATGTGTTTCAGGGCTTTAGCAAGTGCTCTGGAGTTTTCCTGGTTGCATACTTACCTTTTCTTCTCCACCTGTTCAGTTCCTACTCTTTCTAAAGTTTTGCTACCTGTTATTTCCTTAGGAAAATGTACCTAGACACCTCAGTCTACTCCCAGCTTTTTTCCCCAAAAACAAATGCATTAGGAACATGGTTCAACACTCCTATGGCACTTTATTATTTCCCCCTTATTGTGCTTATCACAGTTTTTACTGATGTCAATATATGTGCAATTTTCCTCCACTGGTATAAACATCACTAAGACAGAGACTATGTGTGCTTTGTTCAGTGCTTTCTCCCCAGTACTAATGTAATATAGCATAAATGGAAGAGGAGCTCACTGGAGTCTTGGATTCACTAAATAACCTCCCTGCTTTCTGAGCTTTCAAGGAATACCTCCAGGAATGGAGAACCCACCACTGCCTAAGAACTATTTCTTTTTTGACAACTCTAGAACAAGGAGCTATATTGAACATAAAGCTATATCCCTGTAATTTCTACCTCATGTTTCTGTTTTGACTTATGTCTCTACATAGAAAAAGTGATCCTTGAGGTTCATCAACTATGTAGGACTTTTTCTGTTCCATTCATACATTTTCAGATAGAACATAGTCATATTTCCAATGCAAAAGAAATAATGCAAGCATCTTGTCTGCAGGAAATGGCTAACTGAAGAGCAAAGAGGAGACCAAACTTTGTTCCACAAGCAGCAAATGCAACATACTTATGTCATAGTTTATTAAACTCAATAAAATATAAAATTTAGTGAACCAGTTTTCACATTTTCCTTCACTTCGATTGCCCACTTTTGGGTCCCATTTTCTCCTTATATTCTTTTAATTTATCTTTAAAATTTTGTTTTAGACAAGCTATTGTCATTTACTTTAATGGTATTTTTTTTTAATTTTCTGGAAATCCTGTTCTGCTCACAATTCCTCCCATCAATGTGGGAGGAAGCTCAGTTTGGTGACCTTTAACTTTCACTTGAACCCTGAGAAGTTATGACTTAGTGTAATGTGATCCACGGAGGTCCTGAATCCAAATTCTCTCTCTCTCTCTCTCTCTCTCTCTCTCTCTCTCTCTCTCTCGTCCCTAAAGCTTAAGCCCCAGAGACTGGACTCAGTCTATCCTCTCACTAAGTGTGCTTCTCTTACTCACGACTATCTCTAAGGACCTATGTGACCCTAAGAATGGAGGAAAAGATGTTCTACCAATGAGAATTAACAGTGATCTTGCCCTATTGCCAACATTCTCACCCACTGCTACCTCTTCCTATCTTCCAAATCACCCTTCCTCTCATGGAAGTTCTACTAAATCTCAGCAAAACTGTGTCCATATAAGAAAGGGCATATAAGAAAATAATTCTTCATCTCTTTAAAAATATGCATACAAAACTACAAAGATAGACTTCAAATCTCAAAATCATCTTGAATTCTGAGTTCTTATTGTTGGAAATAATTTTAAGGAGCACATGCTATCTTGGTATCACCAGTGGATGAATGATATAGAAAACATTTGAGTTACCGGTTTCCGAGCCTCTTTGCGAATTCCTCTAGTGACCAAGAACTCACTGCTCACAGAGTATGGAGTTCTTTCTTTGCATAGTACTGAGGGTTTAAAATGTATTTTGTTTTTAAACTAGTTATCTGGCAACTTATTAATTCTACCTATTGACACTAGTTCCCTTTAACCTCTTCACTACTTTTGTTTTTATTTGAAGATTATAATCACACCTAGTTATTTTTTTCTTCTATATGTTAACAAAATGGACCAAATCCTTCCTGTATTTTATTGTATTTTTCTCTTGGTGTCAAAGTCCCACTAAGACTTTGTTATTTCTGGTGTCTTGGAGCAGTGCAATATTTAAATAAAGTGGCTATTTTGTTGTAAAAATTTTTTTTCTCCTCTCTGTAGAGTTGTACAATTTTTAAAACAGTTTTGAAGTTTTGGGAAAGAAATAAAGCATTTTTCTCTGCATCCACCTCACCCCTCACACTTTAAATTTGGGTAAAAGTAAAAACATGGAATACTTGTTTTATTTAACATATACACAGACATCTATCACTACTGTTCAGGGTATTTCAATTTTAAATGTGATGTTATGGGGCACCGTGATGGCTCAGTTAGTTAAGTTTCTGCCTTTGGCTCAGGTCATGATCTCAGGGTCCTCTGATGAAGCCCTGAGTCTGGCTTCGTGCTCAGCTGCTTCTCCCTCTGTGCTCTCTTTCTTGCTCTCTCTCTCAAATAAAAAAATAAATAATTAATTAAAATAAATGTGATGTTATTTCACAAAAATATATCACTAATGATCATCTGTATGATTTCATATGTATTTGGGTCACTTTGCTGATTATGAAAGCAAATCATGTTTCTTATAGAATTTCAGGAATATGCAGGAAGGTGAAAATAGAATGATAGTTATACTTCCCTTACAAAAAACACAAACATCACTGATATGTTAGTATATTTTCTCTTTATTTCATTTATACAAATATACCATATGCATTTTAATAGGGTTAATATTATTTGTCCATGTCTTTAACTTTTTCCAAAAATATTCTATGAATACACAATTAATGCTATGGACATACTGTAATTTAAAGAGTTCCTTAGTTTTGGGCATTTAGAAAGTTTTTACAGATGATTTTTGATCAAATTTACTTTTATAAAAAAATTTTTGTGCTTGCTGACAAAAAATATGAATACTTTAAAGTTCTCAAAATATATTTGCATATGACTGAATTTCATGTATATTTTTTCTCCTGATTACTTATTTTACTACAAAGCATATTTCTTCATATGTAATAGCGCATCTTTCTTTCTGGACTATGTTAAGAAACAAATAAGCAACAGACACAAAAGATAGTCTCATGTAAATAAAAGTTACCTTTATCACTTAAAAAAAGAAGTTTGTTTGTCAAGCATGACTTACATTTGTAGTTTTAATAGGCTTCCTAATGTGCATTTCTGAATAATATAGATTTAATTGACCTCTCACAGGTGACACTGGCAGCCACACCCAGGTGACACTGTCTAACTGGGACAGATCTTTCCCTGAAAGCATTCTTCAGGAGAAGCAGAGAAAGTATGTGTCATGTAGATGCTGACATTAATGTGGAAAATACATTTCCTTTTCTTCTAATTTCATCAATCAAATAAATTTGTTTTCATGGGAATCATTGCCCCTTTATAGAAAAGACAAGAGTGGAGAATGAGTCTTTGTTTCCCAACATGTTTACTCTGCCATCTGTAACTATTTCAAAGCAGTGGGCTTTATAGATTCCTCTAGATACATGTGTATGTACATATGCAAATATAAAAACATGTGCATTTACACACTTTTAGAGAATAACTAGTATGCAAAGAATAATTGCTAATAAAATTTTTTAAAAGATGGAATTTCTACAATATGCAATTTGAGTTTTTACCAATTTTATTCTAGTATAATAAACTGTTTTTTAAAGAGCTTAGTCAATATCAATGCTTATTTTTTTTGGTACCCATTCACCTATAAATGAAGCTATTAAAACTTGTCTGTATGTTTAAGATTGGCTATGGTTTGGTCATGCAGTGCTAACCCTGCTGTTAAAGAGGAGGCAGCCTGTAAGGCTTCAGGTTGGATGAAGCAAAAATTGTGTTCACCATTGATTGCCCTCTAAACATTTTGGAGTTTTACTTTATTGCCGGCATGGTACTCTGTTCATATTTTAATACTTCTCTGTATTCATTCTAATGGCATTTCACATTCTTAATTTCATAGCAGTTACAATTCTCCGTATTTTCTCAGACTGTTTTTTTTTTGTTTTTTGTTTTTTGTTTTAATAATAAATTTATTTTTTTATTTGTGTTCAATTTGCCAAGATACAGAATAACACCCAGTGCTCATCCCGTCAAGTGCCCCCCTCAGTGCCCGTCACCCAGTCACCCCCACCCCCCGCCCTCCTCCCCTTCCACCACCCCTAGTTCATTTCCCAGAGTTAGGAGTCTTCATGTTCTGTCTCCCTTTCTGATATTTCCTACCCATTTCTTCTCTCTTCCCTTCTCTCCCCTTTCATTATTATTTATATTCCCCAAATGAATGAGACCATATAATGTTTGTCCTTCTCCGATTGACTTACTTCACTCAGCATAATACCCTCCAGTTCTATCCACGTTGAAGCAAATGGTGGGTATTCATCATTTCTAATGGCTGAAGAATATTCCATTGTATACATAAACCACATCTTCTTTATCCATTCATCTTTCGATGGACACCGAGGCTCCTTCCACAGTTTGGCTATTGTGGACATTGCTGCTAGAAACATCGGGGTGCAGGTGTCCCGGCGTTTCATTGCATCTGCATCTTTGGTGTAAATGCCCAGCAGTGCAATTGCTGGGTCGTAGGGCAGGTCTATTTTTAACTCTTTGAGGAACCTCCACACAGTTTTCCAGAGTGGCTGCACCAGTTCACATTCCCACCAACAGTGTAAGAGTGTTCCCTTTTCTCCACATCCTCTCCAACATTTGTAGTTTCCTGCCTTGTTAATTTTCCCCATTCTCACTGGTGTGAGGTGGTATCTCATTGTGGTTTTGATTTGTATTTCCCTGATGGCAAGTGATGCAGAGCATTTTCTCATGTGCATGTTGGCCATGTCTGTGTCTTCCTGTGTGAGATTCCTGTTCATGTCTTTTGCCCATTTCATGATTGGATTGTTTGTTTCTTTGGTGTTGAGTTTAATAAGTTCTTTATAGATCTTGGAAACTGGCCCTTTATCTGATATGTCATTTGCAAATACCTTCTCCCATCCTGTAGGTTGTCTTTTAGTTTTGTTGACTGTATCCTTTGCTGTGCAAAAGCTTCTTATCTTGATGAAGTCTCAATAGTTCATTTTGCTTTTGTTTCATTTGCCTTCATGGATGTATCTTGCAAGAAGTTACTGTGGCCAAGTTCAGAAAGGGTGTTGTTGCCTGTGTTCTCCTCTAGGATTTTGATGGAATCTTGTCTCACATTTAGATCTTTCATCCATTTTGAGTTTATCTTTGTGTATGGTGCAAGAGAGTGGTCTAGTTTCATTCTTCTGCATGTGGATGTCCAATTTTCCCAGCACCATTTATTGAAGAGACTGTCTTTCTTCCAGTGGATCGTCTTTCCTCCTTTATCGAATATTAGTTGACCATAAAGTTGAGGGTCCACTCCGGGTTCTCTATTCTGTTCCATTGATCTATGTGTCTGTTTTTGTGCCAGTACCACACTGTCTTGATGACCACAGCTTTGTAATACAACCTGAAATCTGGCATTGTGATGCCCCCAGCTATGGTTTTCTTTTTTAAAATTCCCCTGGCTATTCGGGGTCTTTTCTGATTCCACACAAATCTTAAAATAATTTGTTCTAAGTCTCTGAAGAAAGTCCATGGTATTTTGATAGGGATTGCATTAAACGTGTAAATTGCCCTGGGTAACGTTGACATTTTCACAATATTAATTCTGCCAATCCATGAGCATGGAATATTTTTCCATCTCTTTGTGTCTTCCTCAATTTCTTTCAGAAGTGTTCTATAGTTTTTAGGGTATAGATCCTTTACCTCTTTAGTTAGGTTTATTCCCAGGTATCTTATGCTTTTCGGTGCAATTGTAAATGGGATTGACTCCTTAATTTCTCTTTCTTCAGTCTCATTGTTAGTGTATAGAAATGCCCCTGACTTCTGGGCATTGATTTTGTATCCTGCCACACTGCCAAATTGCTGTATGAGTTCTAGGGTGGAGTCTTTTGGGTTTTCTATGTAGAGTATCATGTCATCAGCGAAGAGGGAGAGTTTGACTTCTTCTTTCCCAATTTGAATGCCTTTAATGTCTCAGACTGTTTTTGAATGTATAAATGCTTCTACCGACTAGAGGTTGGCATATGTTTTCATTTTGTGAAAAAGAAATGTGCAAAACAAAGTTTGTCTAGAAACACTCAAATTTCATTATTTCCAACTTCAAGTTTCTTTGACTTGACTACAGATAAGGTGATTTTGTCACAAATTATTGGGTTGATAAGAAAGTTAACATTATATCTATATCTATATCTATATACATATATGTAGCATTTATTGGATTTCAAAATATGAATCATAAATTCACTGTAGCTTAAAATTTTGTACCTGAATATATTTTTCTGTCTTTTGTTCATGAAAGATGTCACATTATTTCAGATTCTCTGACAATTCCAGGGCTAGAAGGAATTCAGTCCCCACTACCCTGTTTTGCAGTTATACCCCGAAGTAAGCTTTTTTGAAGAAGCCAGGCAGTGACATCCTTATTTCTGTTATCTTCAGGATAAAAGTGGATACCATGGTCACTGCCAAGTCACCTTTCTGGTTTTTAGTGCCTCATCAGCAATCCATCCACTAACCTCTAGATCAAAAATCTTTAAGAGGAATTTTAGCATCTATAAAGGCACTGAAGACTACTTTATGAAAATACTAATGTTTCTGAAGCAGAAATTCCTTTTTTTATTTTTTAAGATTTACTTATTTATTTGAGAGAGAGAGAGAGAGAGAGAGAGAGAGAGAGAGAGCATGAGCACAAAGACTTGGGAAGAGCAGAGCGAGAAAAAAAATCTCAAGGAGACTCCTGGCTGAGCATGGAGCCCAATTTAGGACTTAATCTCAGAACCCTGATTTCATGTCCTGAGCCAAAACCAAGAGTTGGAGGCTTATCCAACTGAGCCCCCTAAGCACCCCAGAAATCCCTTATATTTTAAATCACAGCTGGATGGACATATCTGTGATGTGTATTAATTATAAATCATAATTTTCATTTTTCCTAATGTGGTTGGAGTAATGAGGAATAGAGTTGTATTTGGTTTTTTGTTTGGGATTCCACATCTCTAAACTTTGTGGTAATGAAAAATTAATTTCATTGTTTTATATGCATTTTTAGAGTAGTAGTGAGATTATTTTATTCCTGTTTGGCCAGATAGGTTATCAGAGAGCAGAGTTTGCCTACCAGTGCACCACAGCACAATGAGTTAAAGCCCTGAGAGATATCAGTGCCCTGTCCTCAGGGTGGCCTGATAGGGTCTAGAAGAAATGGAAACCTCTAAGCCTGTCAACTGCCAGGATAAGCCTCAACTATTTATCTCAACATGCTCACAAATATTACTTTCAAGTGTCATTTTATGAGAAAAGCAAGAAAGCAATGCTACAGAGTGCAGGGTAGGCTTGCCTCTCTTTGTACAATGAATAGAAATATGCATCCTTTTGCTAGTTATCCCTCAACTCTGATGTAAATAGTTTAGTTAATATTTGAAAGATACATCCTTAGACTTGAGAATCTTCAAATCTGTGAATATTTTTATAGTGTATGATTTGCCTTAATGTGATACAATCAAATACAACTGAAAAATTAAGCAACCACTTAATGAGTCGATAAATAAAGGGTTAAAGCTGGTCACAAAACTATTGAAATAAATTCAGGCTGGAACACTCAATAAAGTGGTATCATAAATCTTCATCCTTGTCCCTCTCTTAGTTCTATATGGCACAAACCTAGTTAGGCCCTAATTAAACATTTCTCTCTTTAATTTGTCCAAGGCCTTTCTCTTTTCTGGCTAATACCCTGATATAATTTTCTTAGACTTATTTTTTTTCTCTTCTGTTGCCAGCATTAACAGTTGACTTTCTTTTGTATAAAATGCCTTTATTGATGGAGAAGCAGTCTTTACCATGGCATAAGTTATTGCATATGTGTAGTTGCTAGAAGCTCAGCTGACATGTGGATGGTAGGTAGTAGGCAAGACTCCACGCATATCAGTATGATTGATTTCCACACATTATTCCAGAAGGGTGAAACTCAAAACTATGCCTCAATGAACTAAACATGTCATGATTCTCCAGACATGCTAAAATAAAATATCCAAGGGTAAGTCTCCCAATGTAAATCATCTACTGAACTGAATTTTCTCTAAGGCTTATGCTTTTCCTTCCCTGCATATGAAAGCAGAAATACAATCTTATTATTGCCTGGAGATTCAGCTGTTGAAGCTATAGGAAAAGGCTATATTTGTAAAGAGAATTTTTAAATTGTTCTTTTATTATATATGCTACTGAATTCACTAATGAGGTAATCAAATAAAGTGTCCTCCAGGGGTGAAATAAAAGAACATTCCATATGCCAATCTGTTTATTTCCTTGGCCTACCATTGATCACACACTACCCTGTCCTGTCTGCAGATTTGGTTTGTGTGCAGGTCAGATTACCTTCTATTTTACTATTTCTTTGCCCTGGCAGGAGGTAGTACCCCAATTCAACAATTGGACTGTTATTAGGTACCTCCCTTTTAACACCATCTCTTCAGCCACAATACAAAAGACAGTTTTTAACTGATCTTATTGTTTATAGAGGGAAAAAAAATCACCAAAGAAGTTACATCTCTTTAAAAAAAAACTAAAAAAATAAATAAAAATAAAAAAACTGTGAATAAAAAATGGCCAAAGAAGTTCACATTATTGTTTACTTAATTCATTTTTTAAAAATCCTTCAAACACACAAAAAAATAAGGTTTATACCCAAGCAGTAGATCTTAAATAAAAAGATATGCTTAAGTCAGACCTTAAGGAATTGGAAAATTTTCCATTGGTTTATGATTTCAGGTAAGCTTTATCTTGAGACTTATGTTCACTTGTCAATAGGTCTTCATGGTTTAACTTTACAGATCCTCTAACACCACATACACTCCCACTCCCACTAAGCTAAAGTAGCTAATGATTTATGAAACATCTCTGTGCTAAAATCCATCAAAGACTTTTAAAAAATATATCTAGCCCTCAAAAAATCTGTTTAATAAATGTAGCTTTTATTTTCAGTTATTTTTAACAGGCAAGGCACAGCAGCATATATGTTCAAAGAGCCCTCTACACATACCAATAATAGCTCCTATTCATGACTTAGGCAGTGAATTTGGAGTTTTCAAGCATTAGTGGTCAGCCTTTTAGTAAGCTTCTCAGGTACGTATTTTTTAATGTACCAGAGGAGCTGAGAATTTAGAGACCATGATAATACAGCCCCAGGTGTTTCAGGCTCAGAGAGTAGAACAAGAATCGGTATCCAGGTATATTTGGACCCAAAGCCTATGCCCTTTTGTTTCATGTCATGCTTGCTTAATTGTCCATTGTAGTGCCATTTTCAGAGTCAAGAAATCATATTTTCCAGAGGCTCACATATCCAATTTATGAATTTCCAAAAACAAAATAACTCAATCGTCCTTTCTATTCCCCTGGTTCTCATCACAAAACTAATTAGGATTTTCTTTGCCCTGAAGGAGATCATCAATTCTCATAACCCATACGGGTTTTAATCTGTTTCCCCCATCATCTCAGGGTCATATTGCCGGAGTGTCCCCATCCTTTGCGTCATGAGAGTAGTCACTCACTGAAGTGAATTATGTCCTGTAACCCTGTGTAAGACCCATGAGTCTTCCAGGCAGTGATCCCCAAACCTGGTATTATTTATTTAAAAACGCTTGTGAACAAACAGTATGGAATGGGAGAAAGGCTATCTACCAAGTCTGGTGCCTTCCTCCGCTTCCTCTTCCATTGCTTCCTTAGTTTCGGACACAGACCACTTCAGGAGCATTTGTTGGGTGTTAGCCATTGCTAAGTGCTTTGGATGATGAGTACAATCCAATGCAAAATGAATAGAGGCCAAAACTGGCTTAGAGAAAGGACTATGCAAAGCCAGAATCTGATGTTTTCTCCATTCATGCAACACGCCTGGATTAGTTTGCTGGGGCTTCCAGAGCCACAGACAAGATGGCTTAAATAACAAATTTATTTTCTCACGTTTCCATAGGCTGGAAGTCCCAGACCCAAGCTGTCAGCAGGGTTCTCAGTTTCTCCTGAGACCTCTCTCCTTGACTTGCAAATGGCCACCTTCTGGCCCTGCCCTCTCGTGGCCTTTCTCTGTGCACACCATCTCCTCCTGGTGTCTCTTCCTCTTCTTACTAGATTAGGGTATCACCTTTATGATCTCTTAATCTTGATTCTCTCTTTGGAGGCCCTATCTGCAAATACAGTCACATTAAGGGTTCGAGATTCAACATACAAATCCTGAGATAACGTTATTCAGTCCAAAAATGCCCATTACATAAATTGCTATAAAGTGCAATGAGTCAAAACCAGAATTCAGATAGTTAGGAGCAAGGATGCTGGAGCCAGAGGTTCAAATCCAAAGTCTGCTACATCCTAACTGTGTAATCATTGGTCCATTTTCTTCATTCATCATCCTGTGAAATAGGGACAATAGGAGGACCTGCCCCCTGGGTTATTGCCCCTTGAAACAAGAATTGGCCGGTGGTGGTAGACGGACTGCTTTGAAAATGGTATTACTCCTTTTTCTCCCGTGTACTATAAAACACCATAGGAATTGTGAGAATAAAGCGCAAGAGGAAAAAAAAAAAAAGATGGGGGGGAATAAAATACTTTGGGAAATATTTTTTTTCTTTATTGTAATACCTTATTTTACATAATAGGAGTTGGGGAGATAGGACCAAGACAGAGAGAAACACTTTAGGTCTTTAATTTTGCAGCTTCATTAATTCTTTCTTGAGCCCCCGTGACAGGTTAGGGGTTGTTGTGGGTACTTGGGAGACAGCAGAGAACACAATGGGCAGGAGCAGCTCTCCCCCCTCCCCGAAACTTTCATTCTAGAATGGATAAGAGGTGCCCTGCGCATCTCACACCCACTTCAGGCGTTGGGGGAAAGGAGATGCGTCGGAGAGAAGGGGGAAGGCGGTCCCTTCACAGCATCCCTCCGTGGGCTGGTACCGATCACGGGGGCAGGGAGCCCGCGCGAGCAGCAGCAGCAGGTGCGGAGCTGCCCCCCCTGCCCCCCTGCCCCCGGGCGCCGCTCTCACCCCGGGCCCCCCGCTGGGGCTTTCCGCCGACCGGAGGCCCCGTCCGCTCCCCCCACCCCCACCCTGCGCGGGGAGCGGGGTTCGCCCGTCGGGCGGGCAGCGCGGTCCCCGCCCACCTCGACTCCCCGCCGCCCGCGGGCGGACAGCGGGACGGACGGCGGGGCGGACGGCGGGGCGGACAGAGGGACGGACAGGGGGGCGGACAGGGGGTCGGACAGAGGGACGGACAGCGGGACGGACAGCGGGGCGGACAGGGGGGCGGACAGCGGGACGGACAGCGGGGCGGACAGCGGGACGGAGAGCGGGACGGACAGGGGGGCGGACAGCGGGGCGGACAGCGGGACGGACAGCGGGGGCGGACAGCGGGACGGACAGCGGGACGGACAGCTGTTCCGAAGCCGCGCAGCCCGGGCCGGGAGCGCCGCCGCAGGTGTCGGGGCCCCGGGGGCGGCGGCGGCGGGCGAGTGCAGGACCTGGGGTCCCCGCGCCCCCGCCTCGGGCGGCCGGTCGCGGGCTTGACGGCCTCGCACCACCTCGGGGGCGGCGCCCGCCGGGAGTCCCCAGCGCCCCCGGGGCTCCCGCAGATTAGAACTCGCCTCCCCTGGCTCCTCCCCTCCGTCCCATTGAGCGCTTCCACCCGCTTTACTGAAAAATTGAGGGCTCAGCCTCTGCAGCGCCTTCTTCCCCGGCAAGATGGTAAGTGAGGAGCTGGCGTCTAGGTCACAGGGGCTCCGGGAGCTGGCGAGCTTTGCATTTAGGATGCCTTCCACCCTGGACGCAAGATTTCTCTGCTACCTGCCCAGTACGAGGGGCCCTGGCCGCCGCCCCACCTGCTCTTACCGCGCCCCATCCTCTCTCCCCGTCGCGCGCTCTCTCTCCCTCCCCATCTCTCTGATCCTTTTACCCGCTGTTATTTCCACTCTGTACTTTCTCCCAACTTTCTTTCCTTCTATACCAGCACTCACTTTCCTGAGCACTTCTTCCTCTAGATTATGCGCACATTTGCAAACACTTGGATCTGAGCTGCTCTAGGGGTATCTGAGATTTGTTTTCTTCTCAGGTGTCAGTTGCATAATAGTTCAGCTCTGATTTCAATAATAACTTCAGGGAAAGAGCCTAGGAACATGCTTTCAGAATAAAAGAAAATAGTCCTTGATAAACTTCGGGCTGAAATTCTTTGGTCTGCACTGTCCAAGCTGGACTTGCTTCAAGACTGGACTTTTTCGAAACTTGACTTACTGGGAATATGTTAACAAATTGTGACTTAATTATTTTTTTCTCTCTCTCTGTCCCTCTCTCTTCCTCTCATTTGCTGTCGCTCTGTTTATGTTACGCCCAAGAAAGTCCTCAAGTCAGCAAAAGACTTGTAGTGGTCAAAAAGAGTCTGTCCAAAGCTGGGCTCTACTGAAATGAATGGCTTTTACCTGATTAAACATTGACAAATAATTAAGAATGGGCTGTTGTACAAATTAACCCAGGAAGGCTGCATACCTGCCCCTGCTTGGATATCTGGAAAGAGTGTGTGTTTGAAGTTTGAGGAGTCGGGGGCAGGAGGGTGTTCACTGGCTCAGAACACAGTGGAGAATACATGCCAGGCAGTTAGTAGTGGCAAGATAACTCTGGAAGGGCATAGAGACCTAGTGCTGGAGAGACCTAGAGCCTGCTCTCTCGGCTGACTAACCTACTTCAACTTTGATATACGTTTACTTGGAGTGACCATATGTGCCTGTGCTCAGAGTTAGGGGCAAAATGTACTTAGTTATCTCTGGAATGTATCCATATATCTGGACTTCCATCCCAAACCATTTGGACCACCCCAGGATCCAGCAGCCTTTAAAGCCAGAGGAAGGAGAAAGGAAGGAATGGGGCAAGTTTACATAATTCAGAAACTAGGGAGCTAAAATAAAGAGATTTTCTCACATGTCATATTCACTCCATTTCAGCCTTAGCATTCTGGGCTCTTTGTCATTTCAAGGTTATTAGAAACATAACTAAGGTGTTTGCTAGAAAGAGCCAAATAGTTCTTATGTCTCTCAATCATTAAGTAGAATTCCTTTTACTTAGATCCTGGACAGCCTGTTAGATGACTCAGTCATGGCAACAGAAACTACTCCTGGATATTTACAAATTTGGTCCATCCAATACTAGCCTGTTCTTTGCCGAGAGGTCCTAAGGAAAGTCCTGGGTAAACCGAGGAGCTGATTCCCTTTTGGCAATTATGTATTTTGGCCACTTGAATTAATCTGGAATCTATGCTTAACACCTGTACTGGTTTTGATTCATTGCATGTAATTTGTGTCTCTTTCTCCCACCCTTCTTCCCCTCCAAATCCCATTCATCCCATCCCCTGGGACCCTCCCCACCCCCACCCCATCCCTCATACTGACTTCCACAGAACTCCGTTCTGCCTTGCCAAGACCAGTACTTTGTAGGAGGCCAGAGCTATAATTGCCCGTATTCCACTACAACGTCAGAATCTAGTGTTGACGTTTCCACGGAGACTTGGGTCTCTTTCTGGGCTGCTGGTCTCCTGGACGACAGAGAGCCCCAACAAGCGCCACAGGCACAGGGTAAGTTCTGCTCTTCTGCTTTCCTGGTGGGTCTGAGGCCCTTTCTCAGCACCCATGGTTGCAAAGCATCATGGGCAGGAACTCTGTAGAGGAAGAGAACTAATCTGCTTTTCTATACTTGCCACATAGTGAGAATGGGACTCTGCCCCTTGTTCACTGGACAGTATGTGTCTCCCCACTTTACAGTTCTTGGAGACATCCAGCCCACTGAGGGATTTGGGGTTGGGTCAAAGTTTTATGAACAACACTAGTGAGATGCGTTTGGAGTCAAGATACCAGGCGGAGCATTTCTTTTGGAATTCAGGAAAGTTGCCCCGGGTATAAGAGAGAAGCAAGGAAGACGACCAACTGACTCTTTTATTTCCTAAGAAAGTCCTATGAACCGAGTCTTATAAGTAGGAAAAAAAAAAAAAAGATTCCCTTTTGCTCAAAGAAGGCTTCAACTTTGGAGGGAAAAATAACTTTGTGATGGGAAATTGCGTATCAATTTTCACCTGGGTTGAGTAAACAGTATTTCTAAATATTAAAGGAATTCACAGCTAACACTCTGGTTTCTAGAAAAACTGGTCGACACTTCAGAATTAAGTATCTGTACTCCTCACCCTGCCACATTATTGTGTGTGTGTGTGTGTGTGTGTGAATTTAAGAAGAAATAAACAAAAAGCTCAAAAATATTGAAACACACTTACGTGTCAGGAAGAGAGTTGCTCAGTTGTGGCTTTCTACCACGAGCAGTGGAGAAGACAGAAAGTCCAAGAATATGAAACCAAACTGTATAGAATTTGATGCCTGTCTCCTGATCCATCATTCTACTTTAGTCAAAAATATTTCAGTAATATGTCAGTTTCTGTAGAGAAGGGCAAGAGTCAGACTGTACTAGATGAAGAAAATAAAACAAAACTAAACCAATATAGCATGTCCAAGCATGGTTTTTACTTGCAGGTACAGTTTGCTATCAACTATGGAGAAGAAAACTCTTCACAAAAGCATAAGAGACATACAAATGATGACATTTGAACTACATGAGTTCAGGGTACAGTTTTGAGATTTTCATCAAGGTCTTCAGAGAGGCAAAGTCCAGATTATTTTAAAGTAGGAAGCGCTACCACTTATAATTCTGAACACTCGCCGTGAGCTTTAACTGGCAAGCAAACAGGCAGAGATTTTCATCTGGGGAAAAAAATGGTAGCATCAAGAATAGCATTCGATTCTAGAGCCAAACACCATGTTATCGAGCACTGCACCTTAGAAGATAAGATAGAAATTTGGAAAACACCGTGGAATTGTGATGCTATGCCAAGGGGGGGGGGGGAGGATCAATAGATATTTGAGTGAATTTGTAGTGCAGATGGGCCCATTCTTATAAATTTAGCTGGCAGGAATTTATATATTAGGAAGAAATGTGACCTCTTAGCTCCTAAAGATTTACCCCTTCAGCCACTTAAGCATATAATCTATAAACATTTGTCTCTCACAGCATGTTTATCCCTTCTGAAAGCTTTAAATATGTTGTTTCCTCTATGAAGGCAAGAGCTATTTTTAGAAAGGTAATTGAATCTACTAAACTGTCTGAAATCCTTCAGTAAACTCTGTATTACACAAAAACTACAAGTGTCTTTTCTCAGTTATCCATTTGGTATTTTCACAAAGAATCATCCAGTGACTCCAATTACCCTGTTCCTAACTCATGTTCGTGGGAAGAGGCTCAGCTTTCCTCTCAGCTCTACAGAAATAAGCAGGTATGTGTAGATTGTCAGAATATTGAGACTGGATCGACATGTTCCATGCAGTCTATTCTTTTTCCTTTGACTTTCTCTTTGTTTTTTTCCTCATCTGAGTAGAGTTGACTCTCAATGTTACATTAGTTTCAGGTGTACAACATAGTGATTCAACCGCTTTGTCCGTTATCCTATATTCACCACAAGTATGGGTACCATCTGTCGCCATAACAATGCTACGCAATATCATTAACTCTATTCTCCATGCCGTGCCTTTCACTCCCCTAACTTATTTATTCCATAACTAGAAGCTGGTATCTGCCACTACTCTTCACCCATCTTGCTCCTCCTACCCTCATCCCTCTGGCAGCCATCAATTTGTTCTCTGTATTTATAGGTCTGATCCTGCCCTTTGCTTATTCATTTGTTTGTTTGTTTGTTTTTTTTAGATTCCACCTATGAGTGAGATCACATGGTATTTTCCGTTCTCAGTGTGACTTATTTCATGTAGTTTGTTTTTAACCTCATCCCTTAATGTCACTTTGCTTCTTTTCCCTTGTTAAATTCATATATTGACTTTCAGTTTGGAACCAAACTGGATATATGTCCACAGAGATGGACATGAAGACAGGTGATCAATGTCTCAGAGAAAAACAAGCAACAACAAAGTCAACAACAACACATAAGATCCTCTAGGAGGATTTACAGTCAGGCCCTGACTTCACACATCTTAGTTATATGACCTCTTGAATCTTCTTTTCTACCTTGCCTAGGACATTGAAATATTTATGCTGTTGGAACATAAAAAGGGCTGTTGGAAAGACCAAATGATATGTTGAGTGTGACAATATTTTTAAAACATAAATATAGCTTATCACTTGGAGAAGGGATGATGATTATAAAATTTTTGCAAAGATTGCTTCATTTTCCATGTTTTATTTGCTGTTGTTCCCGAGAGAGTAATTTAATCTAATGGATATACAAACAGATTAGCCTGAGGATGAGGGAAGCCAAACCACCACCACCCTTGTTTTTCATCTTTTCTTAACATGCAAGGAAGGAGTCTAGTGAAACCTTTCTAAACACCTTTTTCTATATTTAAACAGTTGCACGCAGCTCATTTTCCTACATACCTTCCCAATTCCCTTGTGGTTACAACTTTGAAAGTCATATAATCTCTTCAAATACTTTGCAGTGAATAAAAGGTTCAGAGCACAAAACTGAACAATGAGGTGGTGGGTGGGTGTAGATTGAATTTAGGCCTGAGAGGACGAGGGCTCCCTGAGGTTGCGTTCATAAAACAAATAGAATAATAATAAAGCTTAAGCAGGTTAAGGATCAGTGGCATGATTATACAGTTACAAAGTCAATAGAGTAGAGGGGTCTTCACCACTGTATGCTTTTCGCAGCTCCAAGACACTCTAGTGCAGAAGGAAGAAGAACTCGCTAGGTTACACGAAGAGAATAATCATCTCAGACAATACCTGAATTCTGCTGTGGTTAAATGTCTTGAGGAAAAGGCCAAGGTATGTAACCATCCTGTTCCTTTTTTTTTTTAAAGTTGCATATCCATCGTCATTTATTTTATTTATTTATGATAGTCACACACAGAGAGAGAGAGAGAGAGAGAGAGAGAGAGAGGCAGAGACACAGGCAGAGGGAGAAGCAGGCTCCATGCACCGGGAGCCCGACGTGGGATTTGATCCCGGGTCTCCAGGATCGCGCCCTGGGCCAAAGGCAGGCGCTAAACCTCTGTGCCACCCGGGGTTCCCAACCATCCTGTTCCTAAGAGTAGAGCAGTGATTTGAGAATAGAGATCATTGGGGTAAAACTGACTTGACTAAAGTAGAGAAGGCGTACTTGAAGCATGGCTTCAAAGGTATTCATAGGCTAAAAGAAATATAGCACTTTCTTAAAAATATATATTTTATTTATTTATTCATGAGAGACACAGAGGGGCAGAGACACAGGCTCCCTGCAGGGAGCCTGATGCAGGACTCAATCCCAGAACCCCAGGATCATGACCTGAGCCAAAGGCAGACACTCAACCACTGAGCCACCCAGGCGTTCCAATATGGCACTTTCACAAGTCTTCTTATGTATCATTTCTTGGAAGTTTCTAGACTGTAGATTTTAGCCATATATTACAAAAAGAGTTGCTTCAGGATCAAAAATCAGTCAAGGGAATTGCTAAGACAACAGAGGTTAATCAAAGGCAGAGTTAAATGGATGGAACATTGCAGTGGGGATCAGATCTGAAAGACACTCGGTTCTTTTAATTATCTGCTGGGCTTTTGGTAAATTGCTCCTTCACTTAGCCTCACTCACCTACCTCTGTAAATGCAGAGGCTAAAAGATCCTTTAAGAATCTCCCCAGCTCTAAAATGTTATGAATAGGGCTAGAGCCCAGATCTTTTGATTGGAAATTATATATTGCTGATGACATCATCTTTCAGTGAACATTTTTTCTTACTTTTCAAAGGGACTATTTCTGACTCCAGGACAAATAGCTTGTCCATGGTCTCTTTCTGTTCTTCTTTTCTCTGGGTTTTGTATTTTTGTTATCTTTTTGCCCTTCTGCCATCATTATTTCTTTCGTCATCAATCTTTACCTTGCTGCTAGACAAGCTCCATTATTTGATATTATTTAATTTAAATTGATGATACTCCTTACCATTTTCACTGGAAATAATAGTTCAAAGAAGAAAGGGTACCATATCTGATTCCTCTGTAATTTAGTTACAATCCAGTCACCTTTTTAAGAAAAGGAGCATATCTCCCAGTTACTAGCTTGGGCTCCTAACTCCAGTCACCATTTTGTGTAAAAAAAAAAGACACTTATTAAATTAGTAAATTATATTGATTAGCAGTTTTCTCTTTTCCCAATTGTTTAAGATGTAGAATAATACATATCACTTGAGAGTACTATGAAAGTTAATGAAATAAGAAGAAGCAGTGTTAGATATTGTTTCAATCAGTTACTCTGTCTAGATTCAGATGGCTTACATTTAATCAAGGCTGCATGACCCTTAGTAAGTCACTAATATGTCTGTGTCTCAGTTTCCTCACTAAAGAGGATTTTATAAAATGAGAATATTATGCATGTAGTAGGTGTTCAATACACGATAGTTGCTATTATTGTCATTATTATAATAACTTACCTGAATTGAAAATTTAAAGACATTATTTCTTTCTTTCAAGTTTTATATGATTAGTAAAACATGAGTTATGGTTTCTAAGTAGTAACTTGTCATTATGGATGTTAATTTAGAAACAAGCTAATCCAATCACCTTTGCTCTCTCTCTCGTGCACAAATGAGAAAAAGAAAGAGAATAGAATTTTAATCACATTTTCTAAGGAATTAAGGGGACTAGTAAGTATTTGGAGGAGTTTTAAGCAGACAATGTAAAGAAAATTATCTTGGTTGACTATCTGACCATATATTTTTAAATGCTACTTCCCTAGAAATTGCTGTCATCAGATGAGTTCTCCAAAGCATGTGGACAATTCAGAAAGAGAAAGAGGAAACCCAGAGAGCAAAGATATTTTCCTCCTGAGATCCCCCATCACAAAAATGCCAAGAGAAACCTCTCTAGTGAATTTGCTAACTGTGAAGAACAACCTGGGCCCCCTGTGGATCCCTGGGTTCTTCAGACACTTGGGTTAAAAGACCTCAACACCATCGATGACACTTTATCAGCTAACTACAGTGCCTTCTTTTCTCATCCCAGAAGAACTGCCAGCACATTTCCCTCATTTCTGGATGGTGCAGTTGATTATGAAAATATCCCCAGGGAGGATCTGCCAATTAACTATGGAGGTGACGGAGCAACCCCCTCACATAGCACTGCCAGGCCCAGGGAAGATTTCCACTTCCTTTCTCAACTTTCAAACCCTCCAGGAGGTTTGCAAACTCCTCCTTACTATACTTCTGATGTGTCACCCAATAAAACAGAGATGGCCTTTTCCACATCCCTGAGCCCTCACTGTAATGTGAAGACTCATTCCTTCCACCAGGGACAAGCCTTTGTTTGTCGAGATGAGGAGGGAGGTTGGAAGTTTACCTGGGTCCCTAAGCAGTCTTAGTGACCCCTCTTCTATCACAAAAGACTGCCATAAACTCTGTTTACAAAGACCTCTCTTGCACTTGAACCTATTTGGAATACAGAAGCTCTTGCCCAGACTGTCTCCTGCCACTTTAAATGTCATTCTCAATTACCCACTTAAATCTGCAGAGAACAGCTCCCACGAATCCATAATGAAACATGCCTACCCTTCTTTCACCTAAATTTGACTTGTTTGCACACCAACACCTGCTGTTGACTTCCTCCCTTTGCCCTGTTCCTGAAAAGGTATTTTCCAATTGCCTGAGTATTCCTTTGAGGCCTACACATGCTGTTCCAATTACAAGTCTAACAGCTTTTCTTCTTTCATCAAGCAGTTTAAATGTTCACAGCTTACACCCTCTCACTTTTACCCTGTCCTGCTCCCCTGCATTTCTGAAAACTCAGCCTTTAGAGTGAATGCTATTATTGCTCCAAGTGCCTGTTATTGAGTGTTCAGGTAGTGAGTGGGGGTGAGGTAGAAACAAGTGTCTTTGCTCATCATCGAACCCAAAGACGTAATGTAGATGGGAGCAGTGTTATGTGTAGTGCAATTCAGTAAGTTAAGCATGCCGTGGTGGAGTTGACAAAGAGTCTCTTCAAAGAGCTGTAACTCTACTGAATAAGCAATACCCCAGATAAATTAAAAGATTAAAGAGAATTAAATGTTCCATGGTGGATCAGCTTCTATAGGCACCTGGCATTGCCTCTTTAACCCCCATGACTCCAACTAGAGCATGTTTAAGGGACTAGGTAACTAGTCATCATCCTAATTGCCCAGATGCTGTCAAACTTCTGGTCCTGCAAGTATAGGCTAGCCCAGCTCTGCCATTGTCTCCCTCATTCATTTGCTTATTTATATAATCATTTTTTCATTCATTGGCCTGCACAAAATATTTGTACAACACCTGCCATGTACAGGAGCTGTGCAGTGGGGTAGTGATGTGAGCAAGTTAGACCTTGTGGCCACCCTCATGAGACTTAGAGCCACTTTTCTGCTGTGTCCTTGAGAAACCTACTTCCCAAGTGTGAAGATTCAGTTTTCCTGGCTGCAGAATACAGAAGCTAGATGAGATAATCACTAGCATTCTATAAATTGAGGCTGGGTCCACCAGCTTTACTCCAATGCTGCCATCCCAGCTCACCCTTCTCTTTAGTTTTGATAGACAGTACCATAGGTACATTGGGTGAGCTTTACATACATGCTTTTTTAAAGATGAGCCATTTGTAGTTAACCCAAGAAATCACTGCTCTGATCACAGTATTCTTTTTCTGGTATGAGCCCATTTTGTAGGTTGATTCAGTCTATGTGAGACTAACTTGCATCTAACAAATAGAGTCATTGATTTTTAAATGTGTGCATAAATTTAAAGTAATTGTTAACATCAAAGATTTCTCTTTTTCTAAATAAAAAATATATATTCTTAGTGCTCATATTAGTTCTCCGCAAGCATCCTATGCTTCCCTGAATAATTTACACATTAAAGATGAGCACCTCTGTGTTTTTGGAAAAAACGTCAGTTAGAGATAAAATCTACCATCTTTACCTCTTTCCTGTTTTTCTTTTTTCCACGCCTCAGTAAGTAAAGTTGTACCATCAGTACCTGAGAACATGAGTGTGCCCTTCGGAATTCTTTGTACCCAAGACATGACTTTTGTCATTGTTGCACTCTGGTTTTTGCTTTATTTTGGTGATTGCAGGCAAGTAATCTGTTTAATAAAGTTTTGTTACCACCTGGTTTTGTTTATCATTCATAAGAAAAATCTAAGATATTAGCTAATATTATTCTCCAGAGTATTTTCATGACTTCAGAAGAGATAGAACATGTTCTATTTTCTAAAAACAAACAAATGACAAAAAACAAAACACAAACAAAAACAAAACAAATAAACAAAAAAAAAAGACAGTAACAAAGAAGTGCTTTTTACAATGCAATATCTGTGCCCTGGTGGGTAAAATTTGTCTTTTTAAAATAACAAATTTAAGAATAAAGTCTAAAGAATTAAAATTGATTTTACTTTAATACACTAGGAATCAAGAAAGCAACAAACCAGTTTAAAAGTCTAAATGATCAAGTTGTAAAACAAAATTGCTTAGTCAACAAATATTTATTTTGCATTTTTGGGTGCTTTATCATGTATTATGTCTCATGAGGAAACACCCAGGCTTAACGGGATGCATTTGGCTGATAAAACAGAGCCTCATAAAATGCAATCATTTTTAAATGAAACTTGGTCTCAGCCTTGTTTAAAGAAATTACAACATGCTTGTGATAAATGATGGTAATTTGCTCTGGCATATGCCATGGATGACAGAAAAATGCCACACCTACTTGTGACCAAAGCTACAGAATTTGATATTCATTTGCATTATGTATAAAAAATTATTTTTTGATGTTTGAGAAACTGGTAATTTCTCTCACCTGAGTATGTTCTATTATGGTTTTGCCATGCCATTCCAGTAAACCACAGTTAATATTTTATTAATGTAAACTGAGAAATAAAAACTAAATACTTTTGATTGTGATGAATACCTTTATATTGTGTGTAACATTTTCTAGTCATGGATTTTCTTCTCCTAGGTCTTAACCATAATTCTGTCGATTTGCATCTCTTTTGTATGATATATATGGTCAGACCAACCTTCAGCTTTTAGAGTTTAACAGTTCTTTCTTTATCCAAGAAACATTAATTAGACTTTTGGATGTTAAGTGGACTAAAGAGTCAAGTTCTTTGCGGGCACAGCAACTTAACGTCTCATAAAAACTAGTATCTGGCATCAATTTTTAAATTTTTATGACATTTCCTTTGTTCTCTGATCATCTGAAAATAAATCCTATTTGTATCTTGCTAATATCTGGAAAATAAAGGCACTTGGAAAGCCCCAGTTATGCAGGTGACATTTAATGAATGAGATTAATTTAAACCTGCAGTGATGCTAAACTATAATCTTGAAAAACTGGAAGAAAAATACCCTGTGAATCAATGGAAAAAACTGTTCTGTTTTATCCATTTCAAAAAAAACAATTTCTTTTTCAGTGTGACAAATGAATTCAACAACCAACCTACAACACAGGTTTCAAGGAAAGTGTAGAATTTAGACAACCAGTGATAATTTTTTATGAGTTTACTTCTTGTCTATAAAGTTGGGATACACAAATTTACCCTTGTTTCAGTTTACCAAAAGATTCACATGGGCAAATATCAGGTGCATCATTTTTTCTTTATTTTTCATGAAACCAAATAAAATTGGTTTACAAGCTACAGATGCGTGATGTAAGTATATTTCTTAACATATTTGTCATATTTTTATCTACATTTTTGTTACATGAACAAAACCAGACATCCAGTTATGATTATTATGATGGATGTTCTATAAATGTAAAATATAATTTAACACTTAATATTTGAAATGACTTTGACTTGTTTGTGATTTTGATTTGTTTGTGATTTTAAATATTTCTAATTATATGTGAGTCAAGTTTGTAATGAGTTCATCTATAATAAATAAATAAATGGCAAAAACTTATTCCTACTTTTGTCCCTTATTTTAGAAATGTTTTTCAAGAGGCACCTGGGTGGTTCAGTCGATTAAGTGTCTGCCTTTGGCCAAGGTCATGATCCCAGGGTCCTGGGATAGAGCCCTGTGTCAGCTCCTTGCTCAGCCATGGAGTCTGTTTTCTCACTCTCTCTCTGCTCCTGCTCACGCTCTCTCTCTTGCTCACTCCCTCTCTTAAATAAATATTTTTTTAAGAAAAGTAATATTTTTCAATGAATTGAACAACAGACTAACAAAATATTTTCTGTTCTCATTTATGTCACAGATATGCATAGAAACAATATATATTTTCATTTCTAAATAATAGTAAGATTAATAATTGACGTACTTATTCAACAGATAGTAGGCTGGGTCCAGCTTCCACAGGAGATAAAGGATAAAATATGCGCTCAAACTTAACTTGCCTATAAATGAGAGAAACATAAACATGCTTAATCAAAGCAAGGGATTAATTGGCTCTCATAACTGACAAGTCTATGCTTCAGCTGTGGCTGGATCTAGGCGCTCAAGGAATATTGTCAGGAATCTGATTTGGGATCTAAAAGAAGGCTGGTGAATAGGAATGGATTCTGGAAGGGTGTTGAGATAGTACTTGCCACACAAAAGCATGACAGGACCCAGGATGGGATAGGCAGTGTAAATTTGAAGAGGAGCAAACTATGTCCCATAAGATGTCCTCCAGTTTTGTGACCTTCTCCTTGTCTTTCACATTGTAATTCCCCAAAACAAATAAAGCCTCCGTTAAATATTCTAGTTACAGACTGTGGCATATGAAAATCAAGGGCAGATTTTCCCTAAATTCACTAGATAGGCCCTACATCCCTAGGAGGAAGATTAATATCAAGAGAAAATGACTTGAGACTTGCATATCAGTCCAGGAACCCACTACTACATGGAGATTCTCCTATTACCAGTCATGGATAACCTGGCTTTTATTTAGCATCCTTATAGGGGTACTGGATTTTTTTTTCCAATGTGGAGAACACTACACCTAAGCCTCATTCACTTTAAATGACCCTTGTCATCAGAACAGGCTATTGGAAACATCAGGAAGAGGTAGGTATCTTGACTCCCATTTTACAGATGAGAAAATTGGCTCTAAATATTTTAGGGATTATGTTATAATAAGTAGTTGAGACCCAAGGTAAAACCTGGCACTGACTTTGGATCCAATTCTTTTTCTACTATAGCACACAATGATGATGTTTGGGAACATGGGCTTATAGTCTTTTCTGTTACAAACTTTTGTAGGTCTCAGAGCCAGAGGCCTGGAAGTATAGAGGGGCTCTGGCATCTTTGCTTACTTACATTCACTGGAGGGCTCACCTGGGTCTAAGTCTCTTAATCCTATCACTGCTAAAAGGGATTGTCCACAAGACACCTAATTCATCCTCTATCATTTCCAAAGAGATAAGTGAATAAATCGAAAATTATTGCAGAAATTTGGGATAAAAAGAGTAGGAAGGGAAGAGTAGACTATTCATGGTAAAAAAAAAAAAAGCATGGTGTGCATCTTAAATGAAAGAAGTTGGATAAATGAAATGGGAAAAAAAAAACTTTCTCTTCCAATTGCTTCTGCTAATAGAAAGGCTTAATGTAGCACTTCATAAAAAATCCTCATGTAGGCTCTCTCTTCTTCTTTTGTATAGGAAATAGATTTTATACCTGTTTGAGTAATGTCCTTACTCCCTTTCCCGGCAATCCTTTTAAGTACAGCTCTAAGGGACAGTAAAATAATTAAAGAAGCATCTTTACAATGCTGATCCTACTCCTAACACACACAGGGCATTCAACCCACTCACTTTGGAAATCAGGAGCTAAATAATACCTTTTCAGGGACACAGCAGATGTTTTTGGTTTTCTCTTTCCTCCTCTCTCTTCCAAGCTTGTAATCTGAAATAATAAGGCATAGAAAGGGTGTTTCAAGGTGATTTCTTAATACCCAGTGGCTAGTCCCTCTGGGATGAGACCCAGGATTTCAGATCTATAACCAGGAGCTTTCTAAAGGTAATGTTTCTTCAGCGCCCCCCAGTTGCTCTGAAGCTGAGAGCAGGAAAAGCCCTTTAATTGAGTGAGCAGAAGTCAGATCCCCTTGTTACAGTCAGGCAAAAATCCAAAAAACACCCCTCTTTTCATTTGGTCTCTTGAGATTTGCTACCTTACAGAAGCCACAAAGTCGTTCTTCTTCCATCCTGGCCCCCAGGGGAATTGTGATGGGTGGAAGAGGAAAGTGGCATCTGTGCGGTGCAGCCCACAGCCCCATCCATTACTAGAGCTGAGTGTGCACCCCAGGAATTTCAGCCTCCTTCGGCAGTGAAGCACCATACTGCCAGAGCCTTAGCCTCTCTTTCTCTTCTTTTAAGGATTATAAGTAGTTCACCTGGCCCATCCTAGGGTCCTCACTCCACATTTCTACGATAGTTTTAATGAATATGCTGCTTTCTTTTGAAATGACCAAGGATGGATGGGGGCTTCTTGTGAACCATCCTGCTAGCAACAATAGAACAAAAAGGATGCAAATAGTATCCTTTCAAGGACTTTGGAATGAGCTCTTAGGAGATTGTTTAATATCTAAGATAACTCTTCAAATTTATTCATGTTAATAGATCAGAATACAAAGATTCACACTCCCCTTTCTTACAGTGCAGTGATGTCATGAACAAAGAACTCTACAAATCGGATTCCTTCACTTACAGCTGTATGACCTCAGAAATTAATTCAATCTTCCTTAGTCTCAGTGTATAGTTGACCCTTAGACAACATGGGCAGAAAGTTCACAGGTCCACTTATAGCAGATATTTTTAAAAATATAAATACAGTAAAGTGTTAAAATGTGTTTCTTCTCATGATTTTCTTAGTAACATTTTCGTTTCTCTAGCTGCTATATTGCAATAATACAGTACATAATACATATACACGATATGTATTAATTGACTATGTTATTTGTAAAACTTCAGGGCAATAATAGGCTATTAGTAAAGTTTTTGAGGAGTCAAAAGTTACACATGGATTTTCAACCGTGCAGAAGGCCAGTACCCTTAACCCCCATGTTGTTCAAAGGTCAAACTATCCGTCTGTAGAATGCAGATAATGTTTGCTCTATCCCACAAGTTTTTGAGATTATCTTGTGATATTAAAGGAGCATGTGTAAACTAAGATTCAGCCATTTATCACAAACTTCACACAGAAGAAAAGTCCATTTCCATTTAATTTTTGAGTGGAAAGCTTCATACTTCATAAAATGTAACACTAAAAATCAGTTATACATATTTCTACTGATTCAATTCAGTAAATACTGTTTTCCCACTATGTTCAAAGTACAATTTTATGTTCTATGGACCATGGCCCATGTCTTAGAGTTTACAAGTTGGTAGTGGAGGGAACCTAGGAAAGGATTCAGTGAACACTTGAGACCAGAGACATTCATCGGGTATAAAGTTAGAATTGCATTAGTAGAGGTAGAAGTAGGAGGAAAAAAAGGAGAAGAAAATCTCAACAGGCAAAATATGAGGAATATTCAAGAAAGGGTGACTAACCCAGGTAACTGCAAGGTAATTTTTTATAAAATAAAGTATCCTTTTGGAATCCAGTGAAAATTTCTGTACAATGAAACACACTGTAGACTCTAAGAATGTTCTATTAATAATAAAAGTAAGGTGACACCTATAAAATCCAAAGGGGTAAGGACAATAACTTAGGCATATTATTTGCATCCTTAAAATTGATTTGGTCATCACCTTTCATGCTTAGTTACAATGGTATTAGTATGGTAACTAGTGTCAACTTGTATAGATTTATTTTAAAATGCTCTCAATTTCTTAAGACTGAGTCGGGTTGACCCTTCACAGACAAAGGTATGGGGATATAGGTAGTAGAAAATACCACTTGTCCCTGATTCATATTGACTAGTTTCATTTAAAAAGCCCACATTTTTTGTTTAACAGGCTACTCTAATATTTCTTTGAAGATCTTAAAAGCACTGCATATATAACATGAGGACTAGTGAGAAAATACAGTGATAGTCATTATGTTTTTGGAATCTTCACTGATAAGAGTGCTTACCACAAGCACTTTCCCATTAGAATAAGGTAAGGGAATTTCCCCCTTGGAGCTAATTATGCAAGAGAATCATGTAAAGATTACAGGACACAATGAGAAAAGGAATGTGAACTTGTGCTTCTCAGATAGACACTGGCTGCAACATGCAGCAGTATGATCTTGCATGGCAGGGAGTGAAAGAAGAGGCAGCAGAGCAACTGGAATCCCAGTGTTGTGCAAAGGAAAGGGATTCATTGTGGTAGATCCACATCAGAAGTTGCTGAGTGAAAATATCCATCTTCTAGGCAATGGACATGAGTGGCAAGAGACTCTAGGGTACAGGGCAACCCGGGTGGCTCGGCAGTTTAGCGCCGCCGTCAACCCAGGACCTGATCCTGGAGACCTGGAATCAAGTCCCATGTCGGGCTCCCTACATGGAGTCTGCTTCTCCCTCTCCCTGTGTCTCTGTCTCTCTCTCTGTGTCTCTCATGAATAAATAAATAAAATCTTTAAAATAAAAAAGAGAGAGAGAGAGAGACTCTAGGGTAGCCATCTGGTGGTATGAGCTGAAGTGAGGGGAAGGTGCAGGTTGTTAGAAGGGATTAAGCCAAAGCTGTGTAGAAGGTCTTCTCCCCTAGAAAGTCCACATAAATATATCCCACAGGGAGCATGATCATACAATTTACTGTCCAGCTGTGACTTCTTTAGAGTGATAAATACTAGCCTAGAAGGAATATTGGAACAATAGACATAACTTTACTCTATTGAAACCAAAGCAGACATATGTCCAAAATAGATAGCAAAATCAACATTTGGATGTCTGCCACATAGAGGACAAGAGCCAGTCATATTATCCAGGAAAGCAGCAATAATTATGAGATAGGCTAAACCTCATCTGGTTATGTAGATAGGTACCCAAAACAAAAGAAGAAAGCAGAAGCAACTCTCCCTAAAGTGCCTTGAAGTTTTCCACATTAAGGGGAGGAATCAGTTATAAGATTGAAGTTTAAAACTCACCTGGACTTACTTTCATGGACAAAAATGACCTAAAACTGGTGATATCTACTCCCAAATGCAAAAGATAATTCAGCACAAAGCTGAAACCAGCAAAAGGGAAAAATGAAGCTAGTTCATTTTAATACTTCAATGAGTTCATGTCTCCCAATAAGTCATTTGCAAGTGGTTGTGGGGAGTGGAAAGTAGTTGAACAGAGAAATACACATTTCATTTAAACTATGCATTGAAATATATGTAATAAAATGTTATATACACTAAATGAGATGTATATATACATACATGTAGTGTTATAACCTTTCTTATGAAATATTAACTTTTTTCTGATTATTGAATTTTTGTGCAATATGATCTTCAGCTAATATTTAGGATGGCTACTGTATGAATATACTGTAGCATATTTAACTACCTAGATATGAAGACAGCTTTTTATTTTCTTCATATATAACATAAGAATGTATATTCTGTGGGAACATATTTCCCCAGTTCATTTCTTGGAATTGTAGTTGCTTTATGAACTAATATTAACACTCTTAAGGATTTGAAGATAAACAGGAAGAAAGCTCCCAGCCTTATGTTGGAATCAGAGGGATGAAGAAAGCCCCAGTTTAAGCTTCCTAGTTTTGAAGGACCAGAAAGAAATTCTCCAGTATTTTGCCCATGAAGTATTTGTTGTCTTATGAGGCAAAGTCTTGTGTCTATTACTACAGATTTGTGTATCTGCAGTTGTTGTGGACCTCATATATTGAAATGACACTCAAAAAATTCCGATGGACATGAAAATTTCAGGTATTGTTTAGAAGTTTAATTCAATACAATTACATCAATCAATAGGACTAACACTTTTTCTTTGCTAAAAGTTCTGATTTTTTTTGTTTTTTGGGTTTTTTTAAGTTCTTTTTTTTAATTTTTATTTATGTATGATTGTCACAGAGAAAGAGAGAGAGAGAGGCAGAGACACAGGCAGAGGGAGAAGCAGGCTCCATGCACCGGGAGCCCGACGTGGGATTCGATCCCGGGTCTCCAGGATCGCACCCTGGGCCAAAGGCAGGCGCTAAACCACTGCACCACACAAGGATCCCTTAAGTTCTGATTTTAAATGCTCTAGATATGTCAATTAACAAGAGTTTTAAAATTTGAGTTCTGAGGGGCTGTTTGTGAAAATAAGCTACACGCTCTTCTGATTATAGATGCGATCCATGCCCTTCATTTTGGCCCAACCTTTGTACCCCCGATCCAAATGCTCCTGTTCAAAAAAAAAAAAAATGCTCCTGTTCCCTCCTCCAAACTACGACTTTATACATATATTATCTTTTGGAGGAGTTAGGCTTTCCTTTTATTGTAGTATCATATTGCCTCACTTGTAGTTCTTCCTTACTCACGGGTTTTAGGAATGGAGAGATTTACTCTCCATCTGACAATAATCAAACTAGTCTCAGGTCAGGATCCAAGAGTACCAGGTTTAATCAAGAGTTGCTAATTTTGAAAATAATCTACATTAATATCTGATTATAGATGCGACCTGGGCTCATTTTCTTCAAGGACCATATTTTATGAGATAATTTATTATTGAATGAAGAAAAGAATCTCTTACATAGTGTGGATAATAAACTAAATTAACTTATCAATCCCACGTTTTTCTTCTTTTCCCTACAAAATATTAGACAGTGTAAAGAGTAGTGATGTTACTTTAAGTGTATTCAACTTCACTTTACATATGTGATGTTTTAAGGTTTTCTTTTGTGTTTTCTGTATTTGCTTAAAATTCTAGAAGATTATGGCCCATCTAAAATTCTGAGGCAATGTTGGGGCACCTGGGTGGCTCAGGGTTTAAGCATCTGCTTTTGGCTCAGGTCCTGATCCCGGAATCCTAGAATCAAGTTCTGCATTGGATTCCCCACAGAGAGCCTGATTCTCCCTCTGCCTATGTCTCTGCCTCTCTCTCTGTGTATCTCATGAATAAATAAATGAAATCCTTAAAAAATAAATAAAAGTCTGAGGCCATGTCATTTAGTTTTTCTCCAAGACTCTACTATTGTCACTTGCAGATTATTAATTTTTTTAGCTTGATGAAAAATACAGAATGTCAAAAATTGCTTCCATGCAAAATATTGATAAATATGTTTTCTGGTACCATTAATCTACCATCAAATTATAGTTTTATAAACATTCCCCTGATAATTTATTGCATTTTTATATATGCATATGTATTGACAAACTTTAAATTCCACTTTTTATACACAAGGGAAATTAGTCATGAAATATATGCTAAAAGATAAAGGCATAAACATAACGGTAACTTCATTACATGAAAAAAAATAATAAAAATGTATAACAAAGCAAGAAACAGAAATTAGATCAACAATAAAGAATGTTTGGGTGGGGGTTCCTAGGTGGCTCAGTTGAGTGACCAACTCTTGATTTCAACTAAGATCATGATCTTAGAGTTGTGAGATCCAACTAACCCGGAGTTGGGCATCACTATGAGAGAGGACTCTGCTGGATATTCTCTCCCTATCCCTTTGCCCTTCCCTCTATCCACTCTCTCTCTTTCAAATAAATATATCTTTTTTTAAAAGTGTTTTTGGGTGTCTGTGTGGATCAGTTGGTTAAGGGTCTGCCTTCAGCTCAGGTCATGATCCCAGAGTCCTGGGATAAAAGTCCCGCCTCAGGTTCCCTGCTCATTGGAGAATCTGCTTCTCTCTCTCCCTCTGCTCCTCCCCCCACTTGTGCACACACACACTCTCTCTCTCAAATAATTAAACAAACCCTTAAAATATATATAGAGAGATAGATAGATGATAGATAGAGTGTTGGGTGGAAACAAGTGGAGAAAAGAACTTTGTATGAAGTTTTTTAAAAAAATTTATATTTGTTACTACCTAAACGAAAACATTTTACAGAAAAGCTAAAGAGAGATAATAACCAAAGATAATGAATAGATGTCATGGTGATGCGCATATGATGAATTTCCATCCTCCCAAAGCAATGAATCAAGTAGATACAATGAAAAGTGAAAAAAAAAGTTATGTGACTGAATTAGATATTTAAGCAACAAATAAATACTTGAGCCATTTTGTTCCTAGATGAGACAATGATTTCTAAGCAATGAAAGGGAAGCATTCCTGATTTTTAATTACTTAAATCATTCTTTTAGCTATCCAATTATGTATTCTTAATTCATCATGATTTTTTTTATTTTTTATTTATTTATGATAGTCACACACAGAGAGAGAGAGAGGCAGAGACACAGGCAGAGGGAGAAGCAGGCTCCATGCACCGGGAGCCCGATGTGGGATTTGATCCCGGGTCTCCAGGATCCGCCCTGGGCCAAAGGCAGGCACCAAACCGCTGCGCCACCCAAGGATCCCTCCCTCATCATGATTTTTAATAAAATAATACCACTACTAAGATTCATATTATTAATTTACTAAATTGCATTTACTATCATTGTTCATTATATTTTAAATATCACTTATGTTAATTGATTAAACTAAAAAGCAGCCATTCTTTCTATGTACAGTGATTAAAAACTCATTTGTACATGTTTGTGGATTTTAAGAAAATGTGTTTTGAGGAAAAAAATTTTGAAGGAAAAGGAATTAAGTTTACATTGCTGTGTGGGAGGGGGTCTGGGATGTAATTTCCTTCTAGAGCAGAAACCTTTGTCATTTATGTTTTTGCCATTCACCCTCTTCTTTTAATATGGTTTTTCAGTTGGAGAGAGAAGATTGTAACAAATATGTGACCACCTACTTTTCCTCTCTTTCCCTTTATTTCTCTTCCAACTTGTCTATGATCAATTCTAAAGCCCTGCCAAAGAAATAATGTTTCTCCCTAAGGTGTGGCTGTCAATCTTATGATCTTTCTGCAATATCATTTTTAAAATCAAAGCTGAATTCCAACACTATTTTTCCTTTTGTATTATTACCATGACAGTTTGGAGCTTCTACCAAGCCAGAGACCGATGACTCAGCTTATCTAGAGACACAGTGTGCAGAAAATATGAAATAAAAAGCATATTATTCTCCATAAAATAGCATTAACTTTGTAAAATCTAGAAGAACTAAGAAAATGTTCAGTGTATCTTTATTATCCCATGGATTTTTGTAATCTGATCAATAGGCTTTTGGGGATCTACTATAATCAACACTGAGAAATATTGACATATTGGATGACTTTTTTTGAAGATCGAGTCTCCAATTCTCCTAAGGCCAGTTAAAACGATCTTCACATAATGTCTAGAACCTATTAAAACTATTAATTGGAAGTTTCTAAAAAGGCTGATTTCTTCACAATTTAGAATGGATTATCATTTTCTTCTTAACAGTTGTGTGACTTTAGGCACATTACTTAAGCTTTTCAGGACTTTGGATCATTTATAATATTGGCAGTATAAGAGTGCTTAACTCAAGTTTTGAGGCAAGTAGTAAATGGATAATATTGAAATATTTAAAATTGCTTCTGACACATAGTAAGTACACAGAAATGCTAATTATCATTATCACTTTCATGATCATCTATAAAGAAAAGCATCAGCATAGAATATGAAAGCTTGGAAGTACAAATTATGACAAATGGAAGATATTTTCAAAACTATTTAGAACAACTGTATATAGCTCCTATTACAAATATAAACAGAAAGTCGATAATTTAGAAATGAACAAGAACTTTGTGATTTGGAAGGATGGTCAACCAAATTGCTTTGAGTCATTCTCAACCATATCATCATGCTCTTAGTTTGGTTTCTTTACCTTTCTTGTCACTGCGGCTATCAATAAGTTAGACCCATGAGGTATATAACTTACTTAAATCTATAATCACTGATAAGGCTCTTGTTTCACCTTAGCATTGTGAGAGTAAGCTAATGATTTTTTTTATCAAAAATGTGTATTATTCTTAAAATGACACATGCTCATAAGAGAAATAACAGAAAACAAAGATAAGAAAAAAACAAGCACAATTCTGAAACCACTATGTACATTCCTGTATCCCTCTCCTCTTTCTTTCTACACACAGATGTGTATAATTTACTAAAAAAAATCAAAGTATTGTTTCTTTTCTTTTTTATGTAAAATTGTATACTTAAAAATAACTTCAGTAGAAGTATTTGTTCATATACAAAAGGAGGTAGGAATTTTGGAATAGATCATCTTCATGGGATAGTTTCCATCCTGAGGACTCTATGATTGGTTTTTTACAAAGATGTTTATTAATGTAAAGCTGCCTGAAGGCTTTAGTGGATACTTATAGAATGATCATAGTAGGATGTTACATACTTTTGCAAATAATTTTTGAATATGTGTTTATTGGTATAGAGAAACAATAATTGCCCTGTTGAAGTCAACTTGTAGAAATAAACAAAAATGTTCTTAATCCTATTGCTCTGACCAAGGTGCTGAAATGGACCCCTGAAATTGCATCCCAACTGTCAAAAGGCATAAGAAAGGAGTAATTTTTTCCATTGTATTTCTAACACATCCAAATGAAGAATATAGCAAGGTACTAAATAAGTCTCAACATCAACATTCCCCCAATCAGGCAAAGAAAAGTAGGCTACTATCACCAAAATAACAGCTGAAGATTACTATCAAAGACCTGCCATAGCCTATTTAAAAATACTGATGTTTGGAAAACAAGCAAATTTGTTTGACACATTGAAGAGATCATAACACAAATATATATACACAAGAGAAGTTACAAATAGGTAATTCCAGTATATACATTAGAAATTTTAGAAATATCTAATCTTAATGTCACACTAAACAAGGCAGTGGATTTATGAAAACATATTATGCTATATTTTCTCAGTTTTACCACTGAATTTAGTATCAAATTTTGGCAAGAAGCAAGGTCCAATTTTGTGCCAATGTCTTTGCTTTCCCAAGTATCTCCCTTCTCTGTTTTTGTTGAAATCCTTTCTATTTCTGAAGTCTTCCCTCATTGTTTACATATTTATCATCTAAGTGTCATTAAATACATTTAACATATATATCTTAAGGGAGACAACTACTTTTCATGGCTGATCACTCAGCTATTATATTGCCAACATTCATCTGTATCTCATTCACTCAATAAAAATTACTTAGCACCACATACCAGGCTATGTATGTATTGAGAGGGAAAAGAAAAAACAGTGAGGTTGGGTGATAAGACAAATACAAATATGTTTAATAAACATGTTTTAAAATAGCACATCCCATAAGAGAAAAAATAATGGTATGGACACTAACCACAGAAAGAGATTACTTCTACTTTGAGTGAAGTAGTTATTGGAAGAGTATAAATAAGGATGGGAAAGTGGCATTTCATCCAGGCCTTGAAGGATTGTTAAAATTTGAAATTGAAAGAACATTTGACAGGAAAAGAAACAGTGAGAATAATATCATGCAGGGAAGAAATTCAGGGCACACAAATAAAATGATGGTGAATAAAACTGGGAAATTAAGTGGTAATAAAGTTTAGAGAGTCTCTGATTCAACTAGAAAAATTTTACTAGGTTTAGACTTACCCTTTAAAAAACAGAGATTCATGCAGGCTTTTGAGAAAGGGAATTATTCACTCACAATCATATTTTAGGAAGATAAAGATAGCAATAAATGTAGTGAGCAATGAAGAGGAATTAGAAAAACAGGGAGTTATATGCATACCCTTGTATTGGTGGCAATAACAGAGAGGAAACTCCTAAGAATGGCATCAATTCTTAACTTCTCTAGTACACTGCAATTCACATAAAGTACTTGAATGTTAATTCATTATGATCATAATTTTCAAATGAACTTGAAAATATTTATCTATTATGATAGCTATTCAAAAGTTATTCATGGAACAAATAAAATGTTAATTGAGTGCATATAAGACACTAAATTTGCTCAATTTAGGGAATAAATATACCCATGGCACATACCATTTTCCTCAAGAAGCTTATATCCTAGTTTGGTACACAATGTATAAATATATAACTTATATAACACTCTACAATATCATAGATTTTTAAAAAACCATATTGACAGAATTTAGCAATATGATGTAAAGGAAAAAAATACTGCAGTAAAAGTCTGGAAGTCTGAGTTCAAATTCAAGTGTCACTTATAGTTTGTGTAAACTCGTACTGTAAGTCAGTGACTTCAAGAGATAGATTCTAATACAGAGGTTTGCATGCAAGAACATGCATTCATGAGCATGTTCTCAGGAGCAACACCTGTAAGGAAAATGTGTGCAAGTCTTAGAAAAGAGGGAAAAAATAATTATATTGTGGTCAAAACAGTGTCCTCAGCCAGGGGAGCTCCAGAGCTGAGATGGGCCTTTAAAATTGAAGTGAGAAGGTGAATTTTTGTATCCTGACCTTAGAAATAAGATTAATCTTGGGTAGGATAGCTTCCTTCAGCTGAAATCAATTCCTGGAGAACTGAGGGAAGGCTGCCTTGATCCTGAAAGAGATTTTGGGGGATGCATCAGCTACAGCAATCTTTCTGATGTGCTTTTTGAGACTACTCAGATCCGTTTGCCTTAATAGGCAACTCATTTTGACTGAAGGAGACGCAGAGTAAGATTAGTAGGCCCTGAGGACTGGAAGGCAGGCCTCTAATTTTACTGTGTATCTACCTCAGTCAAAATGAATTGGTGCCTTTTGGGGATGAAAGTGGTTCAATGTAGTCATCTTGAAACCAAGTAACTAATTGGTCTCCTTGAAAAGAGTTCCTGCTCCAAATTGGTCTCTGTTGGTGGCAGGTTTATAGTAAGCAACAGCTAGAGCTGAATCAGGTTTCTGTTGATGAAGACCATGTTGGCAGGTTTATGTATGCATGGCCTCAAGCCCCACCAGCAAGACTGTTCCATTTGGGAGCTCATTGTGTTGCACTACAGGCCCATGGGGCTTCTTCCATGGTAGGTTTTTGTGGGTGGGGGTTAACTGGTAATAAGAAGATCTTCATTGCTCATGTTCATGCCAATAGGGTTTGTTTTTGTTTTTGTTTTTCTGGTGTCTATCTTGCCTAGGAGTGGGGTTTGGGATAGAATCAGAGATTTCCACTTTACTTTCCCTACTTCAATAGCTCTGGTCCTACAATCCAAGAAATCAATATGTGCTTCTTCTGAAAAGCAAATATTTCTGCTCCAAGACCAGAGAAATAATTTCTGGGTTGTCTGTGAGCCCATAAGACTTAATGTCAGCTAACCCTGGGCCAAAACTCCATTATTATCAAGTCCTCAGACAAAGCTACCTTAACAGCAGGGCCACGAAAATGATTCAGGCTTCCAAGTGTTAACATTGACTTGAACTGTGTTCCATGGTTCTCAAAATGTTACAGCATTCACATTTTAACAGTGTATGTTTATCTGATTAAATAGCTGTAAGTCCTTTGAGAGATTGGGGGAATTATAATTATATATACATGCTATGATGTTCAAAATCATTCCTCATAGGGGACACAGCCTCTCCATTAATCAATTAATGGGGTTTGAGAACTGGCTCAGATTGGAAACTGGGCAAGGGATCCGAATATTTTATTGGAGTGACTGCTTGTGCCCTTGTTGGCTGACTACCTATATTTCCCAGAGAAACACTCTGTCCTTTGAGTCATCTACCTAGTTCTTGGGCTACACACTGGCATGAGCACTCATTACCATCATGACTTCAACCTTGCTATCATCTGGCTTCTCCTAAGAGTATCTCATCCCCATTGCTACAAGTGAGCCAAATTCTTAACATCTCTTACCATCTATGCTGGATGAGGGACAATGGCCATCACTGAGTATTTCAAATGTGCTAGTTTCATTCTCATCAGTGCATTGCTAATGCCTTTGGTAAACAGAGTCATGGGAGCTCATTTATAACACACTCAGCTATTATGTTTTCTTGTCTCACTTAGTAAATCCGCTATAGCATGCCCCCTTTTCTAATCATTCCTTCACCATTTCCCTTAGTGTTTCTGGCATTTCTACTTTACTTCTGTGCAGAGTATCATTTCTTTCCAGCGTCCAGCAGCCATTTTAACAGTGTATTACACCATGATTCACGGTTCTTCCTAAAGTATAAGTCTTGAATCACTTATCTTTATCTACTCTCTGCTCATCTTTGACCCAACACATTTAGGATCCATTTCATTATGTGTACTCAAGATATCATTATGCATATTTTAAGAGAAAAGGCAAGACATTCAAAGCACAGAAAGAGGGTTTATAAATGATAATTATCTGTCGAGACAATGGATAGCTATTGACATTCTAGGTTAACTTGTTGATCCTCATTTACATATATTTTACACTTATACAATGTGGGCACATGAAACACAAGACTTAGTATGTTTTTAATAGATCATCACTTGCAATGTGCGCCACTATGAGCATATATGTGCACACACACACACACACACATTCATGTATTTGCACAAATGTATATACTACACATTCTCCTCATCCTGGACAAGATGTAACAGCAGGTTTAACCTAGGTCAAGGGATGAGAGGGAGAGAAGTTCCAATCCTTTAATGTTTAAGTGCTCCCAGTTACACATGAATGAGAAGAGTGAATTCAACTTGCCAAATAGGTCAGCAGACAGTACTATAAAAGATCAAAACAGTCTGGTCACAGATCACCTTTGCCAACACTGGTCCATTACCTTCCATTTTAGTTGATGAACATTACCCATTATATCAAGCCCGAGTTATCTAAGATAAAATAGTCTCTGCTGCCAGAAATAAGGTGGGTGGAAGAAGACAGAGAAATTGTTAATTCAAGTTTGGAACTCTTTGGAACCTAACTTACCAAGGCCAGGTTAGAGCACCATGAGGTCATATGGTCACAAGAGAAAAACAATAATTATTGCAAGGATGAGATATATTGTCAACTTCAAAACAGCTTTTCTATGTGAAATTAGCAAAACTGATTGTGACTAGGTGTTAAAAAGCAAATATTACTAATTGATGACCTCTTCTGAGAAACTAAGCTTATTTTTTAATAATTATCAGAGTTTTGGGGATTCATCTCCCTTTTGACACCATGGCCAAAATACTGTATTTTAATAAATGTAAGTATTCAAATATGTCTTTTGCTTTCACAATTTGGCATTTTATCTATCATATTTAACAATTTAGAATAGTCTTCTTCTTGTGCCTTTCCCCATCTCTACATTTTGAGGAAATCAATATTGTCTTCTCAGCATAAATCTCCCTCCAAAAATTTTTTTTGCATAGTTTAGTTGGAAGAACTAGTTCTTATAGCAGTTTGATAAGAACACTTGAGAATAGAGGAACATTGATTTCATTAAATGAATAAAAGGAAAGAGTGCTTTTAAAACCTCTTTAATTAATTTCATTTTAAGTGGCTCCATTAGCAAAAAATGTTTTCATATAAGATATGGAGAAGCTGGCATAACTAAGGTTGCTCTCATCAGCAGGACCACGTATTAAGCTGAAATTTCCATTTCTAGTGAACAAATATGGCCTAATATTCGCAATGTCATATAATTTAATCTACCTGAATAGGCATCTGTAATTTATTTTAATGGAAAAATATCTGAAAGTACTTAGAAAATTAAACTGGTAAACAAAGTATATAAACAAAGAGCTACAAGCATCTACTTCACCATATAATTGAAATTAATATTTCTTTTCTGTGAACGCTTGCTTTGACTATAAAATAAGACTGTTTAACTTAAAATTGACAACTAAATTCAGATCATTTGTAAATCATTAAATATACTTGAGAACTGAGTCCAAATGTAAAGCTAATAATCATTACAAAATGCTGATCCAGCCCACAATTTGCTTGTTATTTAAAAATTCTGTCTCAGATTTTATTGAGTGAAAAAACTTTCCTCTTCATACAAAAATGAATCTTTTTTTATTTTTTTAAAGACTTTATTTATTCATGAGAGACAGAGAGGGAGAGAGAGAGAGAGAGAGAGAGATATTGAGAGAGAGGCAGAGACACAGGCAGAGACAGAAGCAGGCTCCATGGTGGGAGCCTGATGTGGGACTCGATCCGGATCTCCAGGATCAGGCGCTGGGCTGAAGGTGGCGCTAAACCGCGGAGCCACCCAGGTGTCCACAAAAATGAATGTCTTCACTTGGAGACCGTCAACAGACTCTGTACTATTCCAAACACATTAGATGGTGAAGTTATAGTTATTTATAGTCATGAGTAATAAAGCAAAGCTCCTAACTCAGATAGCCTTCTTATTTTTGTGAATCAATGCTGACATTTTTGGAACAATACTTTAGAAGAATATAAATGTTTGCTGCTTATCTTGAAACCACTCCATTGAAAAAGCTGGCATTTACATGTGTATATAACTAGCCAGGTCAGTGCACACCAGTGTACAGTGATCTACTTTTATTTCAATGGTACAAGCATAACAGTGAAATAAGGAGACACTTATAAGCCAACTACTGAGTGATTTCAGTGGCTAAAATCTAGTGTCTGAAATACTAATGTCCTTTTGTGCTACAGCAAATTATAAAAGTAATAGTTCCAGAATGATTGCCTTGCAAAAGATTATTTTCTAGATCAGTCTGCCAATATAAGACAAGGAAATATCTGCTCTAGATCTAGATATAAAAGTAGTTCCTCATATTCCCCTAGCATTTAGGACAGTGATGAAAACATTCAGTAGGTATTCAGAAAGGGTTCATTAAAAGAACAAAAGAATAAATACATTAATTAACCAATTAATGAGCTCTTTAATGATTAAGTAGTACCTCATGTGTATGCAACATCTTACCATTTATCAAACACTTTCAAATATATATATAATTATATATATATGTGTATATAATTGTATTCTCAGAGGATGCATAAGGTACTGAAATGCACATAAAATTTGGAATGAAAGGATAAATGTTTGAGGTCTGTTTTTATAATTTTTCTGCTAAGATAACTTTGAATAAGTAAACACACTGAGTCTTAATTTCCACATATGTAAAGAGAATTGATAAAATCTCTATCAAATGATGTGGCAAGATTTGAGAAATTTCACATAAAAATAATAAAAATAATTCAAGGATTAGATTGTCTAATCAGAGATGACCAATCACTTCTGGAAATTAAGTTATTTGACCAAGGTCCATAGCTACAAATCTAGTCTCCCAGATGTGGGTTATAACAATGCTCATTTTTGTCATTTTCACGAACCCCTGATGACATATTGTGTTCATATAGTTATTGTGGAGAAGATAGTATTTTATTGTGAACATCATATTTTCACATTTCATCCAAGGCCGCAATTTTTCCTCTTTTAATGCTCACTGTAGGCTTTTGTGAATAGTTTGTATTCATAAGAGGAACAAGGACCAGATACCCAGATTTTCCTTCACTGACTAGAGAGTACAGGCAAATGAATGGTCAGATTCAGGATTAGTTCCCAAGAAAACTTCTTTTCTGAACCCTATCATCTATTGACTGATCATTCCTCTTCCCTCTGCTCTTCCTATCTCAACATACATATGTCCCTACTTTTAATTTATATTCCTAGATTTGTGCAAGCCTTTCTAACTGGTTCTCACAATCATTCAGATATTTGTTAGTATCCACTGTATGTGGGATTCTATGCTAATAGCCCTGAGGAAATACCATGAAGTATTAGATTTTGGAATAAAATTTTGGCCTCTGGAGATCTAGGAATAAGTAGCAGTTAATTTTTGGTAGTTTAATAAATAGCAAAAAATGCCTCTAATCCTTGAGAAGATTAAGTACTCAATACCATTTAACTACTTCATCTTTTCAGCTAACTTTATTTGAAAACAAACAGACACTATCATTGAAGAACTTATTAATAACTCCACATGGCATTTCAGTTTTTAGACCTTCTTATATTTTCCTACAGATTGCAACCAGATGCAGCCTTTCCCTTAAAGAAACATTTTTTTGTGTGTGTGCTTTTCCAATTAAACTAGATCTACTGATTTTCTCTTCCATGAGATGCTGAGTATTTTCTTTAAGGCAATTCTGACGGTTTGTTAAGATTCACTTATGCCATGTCTATTATCCTATTAGAGTGTGAGTCTCTGAGAACAGGCAAGTTCCTAACATTATTCATCTTCTTTTGGCTCAGGGCCTATCACAGTTACTGGAATATGCTGCTGTTCAATAACTGTGTTGAATGACTGTATGGACCTTCCAGAGTGTTTGTCTCAGTAATTTGCCCTTCTGCTAATATTTCTTATATCAGCTTGCTAGGAAGGGGTTCAAGGAAGATCTGGATTTTAGCCAAGAAAATGAAGATTCCTTCAGGGTTAGATATAGAACAGGGAAATTAGTTTAATGTACCAATTTCTCACAAAAGCCATGAGGGAAAAGTTAAAAGTTAAAGCCTTTGAAACTAAACAAGTTCACCTTTCCTCACATATTTATATACCATGTAGAAGTCTTCCCTATGCGATTCATCCCAAATCTGAGCTATAACTAAACCTACTCATTATATAACATGCTGCTTTTCCTTTTGGTGTTGCTGGTAGAAATTTCAAAGGTCTTCGGAACTTGTCCCATCAGGAGGACATATCTGATTTTGTGTGTGTGTGAGGATAAAGTCTGATGGGGACCGTTGAGAATGACATTGCAAAATACAGCACTAGAATCTGAATGGTCATGGGTTCTAGGATAGAAGTTGCCCTGGTTTTCAATGAAGGGAAGATAAACATGGAAGTCTGGTGGCCTAGGGGATTAATCTCTCCTCTAAGTGATTCTGCATTCTTTCTTTTTTATTTTTCTTTCTTTTTTTACTTTTCTTCTGAGCTGCTGTGGATCTCTTTGGAATGTGCTGTTCATTTCAGCATGGATGCACTCAGCAGTTTGTGGCCCGCTGGGCGGTTTTACTTCACTGTCGGGTCGTGCTTGCCAGCTTTTGTTGAGAAATAACAGGAGGTCAAACACGGTGTCAAGAAAATGTTGGCATAGTTAGAGAAAAAGGTATTGTATTAGTTGCAATGAATTCAGACCTACTGATGGTAGGATTAATGAAATCCATGTCTGGCACTCTGTTGCTCAAGGGAGCTTACAATGAGCATAGCCTAGACACTAGAGAGGCTCAGCAAGCCCCCTGGCCTGTGGCCTGCTTCATCAACTCAAATTGGCCCAAGGTATGCAGTAAATAAGGAGCAGGCCTCCTAAAACACCTACCTAGAAAAGTAGGAGCCAACAGAGGCAAAAGATAAGAAAGATGAATGACAGAAATGAAAGGAGGAAGGAAGGAAGGAAGGAAGGAAGGAAGGAAGGAAGGAAGGAAGGAAGGAAGGAAGGAAGGAAGGAAGGAAGGAGACAGAAAGAAGAGGGAGAAAATCAGAATTATACAAAATATCTATCTTTGACAATTCCAAATTGAAATAAAAATTAAAATGAATGAAAAGTAGCAACATTTTATTAACTGCTTTATTGCAGATGAGTCACTGATCCAAAGCTTTACATGTTTTAATGAATGCATCTCACAACCATACAGTGATGTAGAGATTATTTCCTTCTTTTACAGACAAGCAAGTAGGTCATAGAGAAAGTAAGTATATTGCCCAAGAGTTCACATGTAGAAAAGGGTGGATCCAGGAGCTGAACTCAGAAAATCTGAATACAGAGTCTGTGTTCTTTTTTTAAAAAATGTATTTTTTATGTATTTATTTTAGAAAGAGAGAGTGAGAGAGCACAGGCAAGGGGAGAGAAGGGGCAGAAGGAGAGGGAGAAGCAGACTCCCCACTGAGCAGGGAGCCTTATGTGGGGCTTGATTCCAGGACCCCAGGATCATGAGCTGACCCATAGATTGCTGCATAACCGACTGAGCCACCCAGGCTCCCCAGAGTCTGTGTTCTTACACACTGGGCACAAGTGCCTCTCTCCAAGGCTGTCACCCAGACTCTGTTGGTAATCCTCAAACACGGTTTTTGGCAGACAGGGTGAGTAAATATGTGGGAAACAACCTTAGAAATATGGAATAATGGAACCATAGTAGACTTCAAAAGGCAGGTGCTTTTTGAGAAATACTGTAGGAAAGGAGTTTACACATTTCATGCTTTGATATGGGTGACTGATTTTTTTCCTAACGTTTATGTGTCATGCCAGGAAAGCAGTTTCAAACCATCCATCTGCTCAGTACAAACCATCTTCCCTTTGTCATTCCTTTTCTTATGGAATCTAGAGATTATATTGTTTTTAGGTACATTCACTTAAATTTCTGAACGTAAGGGTAGGCCAGGGAGGAAAGACCCAATTAGATAGAATGGCAGTGGGGGCTAAAGAAACCAAGTCTCCTAAATCCTAAGTGAATGTTTTTGTATTCTACACCCACAGAGATTTAAGACAGAACAGTCCATCACCAAATTGTGAAGAAAGGGAGAGACCAACATGGAAAGAGGCTCCAAGAGAGATGGACAGAAGTTTGTTCCCTTCCATGGGGCCATAAATAATAGTTATAAAGCTCTTCCTGTCACTTTATTGCATGTCTAATTCACCAGCACACAGCCACCCTAACTCATTTTTCTCCTTCTTTTAGTGTTTCCAGAACTTCAGGATGATTCAAGTAATGTGAATATATGTGAACAACTAGACCTGTTACATTTAGGTTTACATGTGTAAGTTCTGTGTATAGCTATGGCTCCCACTCCCCCCCCCACACACACACACTATCTTATCTGTGCTTTCTTTTTCTCTACCATCAACTGCAGCCAGGAAGCAGATGATCCATCCTTTCCCTGATGTATGCTCAGAAAGCCAATAGGAGCCTAAGCTATATCACAATGCCAATGTTACTCACCCCACTTCATCTCACCATATGAGCATTGTATTATCTCACATGATCACAAAGGAGTGAGTACAGTACAGTATATTTTGAAAGAGAATGAGACCATGTTCTTGTAACTTTTATTACAGCATATTGTTGTAATTGTTCTCTTTTATTATTAGTTGTTAATCTCTTACAGTGCCTAATTTATAAATTAAACTTAACTTAGGTGTGTATATATAGGGGAAAATAGTGTATTTAGGGTTCAGTAGTTTCTGTAGTTTCAGACATCCTCTGGGGGTCTTGGAATGTATATCTCACAGATAAGGGAGGACTGCCGTATTTCTCTTTCCTCTCAGGATTCTCAGAATGAGACTTGAGTGCCTCCTAGTTGTCTTAATAATCTTCCAAGTTGGCTCTGAAGATCATTTTTTTTATTTTTTTATTTTTTAAAGATTTTATTTATTTATTCATGAGGGACAAAGAGAGAGGCAGAAACATAGGCAGAAAGCCTGATCCTGGGATCACGCCCTGAGCCGAAGGCAGACACTCAACCACTGAGCCATCCAGGAATCCCTGAAGATCATTTTAAAAGAGATAATGGGTAAAGACAAACCTTTGACCATCCTTGTATTAATATGCTAAGGTCCCTGCCCACTAATTAGGGCCAGCAGGATTCAGCCACAGAAGAATTGCATTCAATTAATTTAAGGCTCCATTTCTCTTCCCTAAACCTATCTGTTAAACACTATGGTGAAAACATGGGAAAAAAGAATTCCATTTCTGAATTGCATCTTGGGTGATGTTACTTTTGAAGAAAAAAGTTCTTTAAACGTTGAATGATTTTATTCTTTATTATGCAAAAATGCTGCTAAAGTGTGAATACAGATTAAATGAAAAATGTGACATTGAAACATCCTTATAAAGCTAAATAAAGTAATATATTCAGAGCTGTGTATGAGTTTTATATGCATTAAGTATAAAATATAAAATTACTTGCAAATTTTGAGGACTAGAAGACTTTACTCAAAAGTTTAAAAAATGGTTTTCATATCTCTTTTCCAAGGAAGTTGCAAGTAATTCTTAGTTTTTGTACACTTAATTTTTTTGCAAGTACTTATTCATTTATCTTGAGAAAAATGAGATAAAATTATCATGCAGTAGCTTTTTCTTTTTTCATGCAGTAGCTTTAAAATTTATTTGGTGAGTTATGAAAGACCATCTTCTGTATATAAAAGGCGGCTTAGGGGTTATTTCTATAAAATAATTAACAGTATACTTGAATAAATGTTTGCATGAAAATTAAATGTACAGAAACTAAGAAATATCATAAGTCACTTTTGCTAAAGTGTTTGTTGAATAATACAGCATTTATTCAGTAATTTGCACTGCTACTTTTTCATATGCTGCACTTGTGTTTGTGCTTTATGTACCCTTTATGATTATTTTCATGTATTTCTACAAATCTAGGCTTTTACTTGGTGTGATTTTTCTTCATCCTGAAGAACTTTTTAAATTTTTTTAAAAATTTTAATTTTTTTTTACTTTTTAAAATTTTTGTGTGAATCTTAATGCAGCATATTCTCTATGTGTTTTATGTGAGATGTTTATGTCTTTCATTTTTGAAAAGCATTTTTGCTGCACATAAAGTTCTATTTTGATAGTTTCTTTTTCTTTCATCATTTTAAAGACTTTTTCACTGTCTTCTGACTTCCACTGTATCTGATGAGAATTTCTCATTCTCATGTTCCACTGTAGGAATGTCTTTTTTTCTCTTGTTGCTTTTAAATGTTGCTTTTTAGCAGCTGGTATGTGAAATACTGAGGTGTAGCTTTTTATGTTTTTGGAGCTTCCAAATCTGAAGATTGCTTGCTTGATTACATTTGAAAACTTTTATCCATTATTTCTTCAAATATTGTTCTATCTCAAGTTCTCTGCCCTCTTCTTACGGCATTCTATTTATACATATGCTTGAATCTTTATAGTTTCTAAAAGGTCATTTAGTCTTTGTCCATTTTCTTCTATAATTTGTTTGTGTACTTCAGACTGGATGATTTCTATTGATTCATCTTTAAGTTCATTGTTACTTTCTTCCATTGGGTCCAATCTGCTTTAAGTCATAATCAGTGATTTTTCTTTTTTCTTTTTTTATTTATTCATGATAGTTACAGAGAGAGAGAGAGAGAGATGCAGAGACACAGGCAGAGGGAGAAGCAGGCTCCATGCACCGGGAGCCCAATGTGGGACTCGATCCCGGGTCTCCAGGATCGCGCCCCGGGCCAAAGGCAGGCGCCAAACCGCTGCGTCACCCAGGGATCCCCATCAGTGATTTTTCAAAAAAAAAAAAAAATCACAAATATTGTATTTATCATTTCTAGGTTTTCCATTTGTTTCTTTTGTACTGTTCTCAAATCTCTCCTGAAAGACTTCATTCATTTCTTCATTCACCCTACCTATATTTTCCTGTAGATTCTTCAATATATTTATCAGGTTATTTCAAAGCTCTTATCTAATAATTCCAACATATGGATTGTCTGCTATTCTCTTTTAATTTCCTCAGCATTCTTATGTTATGGATCATATTCTCCTGTTTATTCACAACTTTGTGACTTCTATGTTGATATTGTGTGCAAAAGAAAAGACAGATGTAGAATATACATATCTCTCCAAAAGGTAGTGCACTTTCCTCTCTTAGGTAGTTAGACTAAGACTGATCAGTTTATTATTTAAAGCAGAAGCTGAACTGTTTATGAGAGTACTGTGACTTTAATCCCTCTACCAGGACTTGGAATTAGATCTCCAGACATTAAGGAAGTTCCCTCTTTTCAGCCCAGCCCTCAACTCCTTATGTCACAAAAAGGCCAATATTTTTATGCTGTTAGAAATTTCCTTAGTTGTAACTTTAGTTCAATTCATTTCAACTTTGTCTTTCGTTGCTTTAAAATTTTGCTTTCTTCTGTTGTGCACAATCTGTTTTTAATCATATTCAATGAATTATTTGAAAATTTGCTCAGGACTGTGAATAAATACTGCAAGATGGTAAGTTTCAAAAATGAAAGACCTTGAGATTATGGAACTATAAAAACTCTAGAGTTTCAGAATTCAATGCCTTGATGAGAATTTGGAAATTGCAAGACAGCAGCACTAGAAAGTACAAGATATGAAAACCCTTCACTGTCACTGAAAGAGCATGAAATCTCCAGATAAATAAGAACAAAAAATTTCTTTAAATTCATTGAAAAGCAATGGACTCAAATATTTCAAAAATATAACAATAAATTCAAGAGGGATGATCTCAAGAGATAGAAGAGTGCTTTCATACCTGGTGTCAGGCTGGAGCTAAGAGGTTGGGCAAAGAAGCTAATTTGCCACAGAATAGTGTTGTAGATGAAGGGAAATCAGCCAAACTTTTGATTTGGCTACTCTCTGATATGCCAGAATTTATTCTGGAAGAGCCCCCAGAGCAAAGATAACCCTTTCTTCTAAATTCTTCTCTTACATAGGGAATTTGTTAAGGAAATAGAGGCTAAAGGTGGAATGGGAAAGTAGAAAGCATCATGCAATCTTTCAATCTTGTTGCAAAATCCTGCAGTCTTGAAAACTTGCAATCTCAAGGCCCTGTAGATTCTTTCAGTCTCCAGTCTCAGTGTCCTATTCTTACAGATTTGCAGTTTTGAGGTCTCACAGTCTCAAGTTTTAGAATTATTAAAGTCTAGGGCAGCCCAGGTGGCTCAGTGGTTTAGCACTGCCTTCAGTCCAGGGTGTGATCCTGGAGACCCGGAATTGAGTCCCATGTGGGGATCCCTGCATGAAGCCTGCTTCTCCCTCTGCCTGTGTCTCTGCCTCTCTCTCTTTCTCTCTCTCTTTCTCTCTCTCTTTCTCTCTGTCATGAATAAGTAAATAAAATCTTTAAAAAAAGAAATATTAAGGTCTAAAGTTCTCAAAGCCTTACAATTTTGAGATCTTGCAGTCTTGTTTTACCATAGATCCTACTGGGGGAAGAGTCCTGGAGTCATCTCAAATTGAACTCATCTCAAATAATTTTATTTTGTTGCATAGAGAATATACCCTCCCAAATTTCTGATATGATAATTTACTAAGTTATGCCTTGTGACCAACCATCTAACTATTCAAAACCTATATCTATCTACACACATACTCACAAATGTGATATGTCTGTATCTTAAGTTTAAAACAATATAACTCTTAAATCAATATTAATAATTATATTCCTCTATATCCTCATCCACACATCCTTTAGTATATGTCATTCTACATATTCTCACTTGTGATATAATCCACTTCCATGTTTTTATTTATCAAACATATATATATATATGTATATATATTAAGATTTCATGTATTTATTCATGAGAAACACAGAGAGGCAGGGACACAGGCAGAGGGAGAAGCAGACTCCCTGCAGGGAGCCTAATGTGAGACTCGATCCCAGGACCCCAGGATCAGAACCTGAGCCAAAGGCAGGTGGTCAACCACTAAATCACCCAGGCATATCCCAAACACATATCTTTAAACCACATCCCTTTCTTAAGCTTCATACTTACTTGTTTACTTAATCTGTCTACTTGAGTGTCACAAATACTTCAGATATTAAAAATGCAAAACTGAATTATTCTACTCTCTCCCCATTCCACCTAAAACTCACCCTTTTTTTTCTTTCTCACCATAGAGAATGGAATCATCCAGTTTCCCAGGACTAAATCCTGAACATTTTCATAATTGACTCTTTTATCTCTCTTATCCTTATATCCAAATAATTACAAGGAACTATGATTTTTTTACCCTGTAAAGATACTTTGATGCCATCTACTTCTCTTTAATCTTTCTACCACTAATAAGTCTCAGTGGAGCATTAAGGGACTCTTGATGGAGGCTAATTATTTGTTGTACATCCAGACAGATATTCTTTATATATTTGTTCAATAATTATGTGGAAAAGGGGAGAGTAGAGAAATAGGACCACTGAAGCTAGAGCTTTGCCTTTCTTTTGTTCTCTTAAACTATCATCTCTGACTACAAACTCACATACAGGTCAACAAAACAAAATCTTAGCAGATAACAAGATTTGCCACCTAAAATGGCACATTGCCATTCATCCATAGTCACTTGAATTTGCTGCTTTAGGATCTCTATCATCATCGTAATTTTACCTAAAACATACTACTTTCTCCCAGAGAGAGGCTTTGATAATTATAAATTTCTATATTTTCTCAAATTTCCCAAAATGTTTTGTTACCCTGGTGATACTTTATTTGCCTCTTTAGGTTGGCACCCCCTCCCCCCAAAAAGCTTTCTTGTTGGCCCAGCCCTTTATCCCTGTCTCCCCATGATCCTGGCAGCAGCTACAGCATTTCACATGAAGTTTCACAACAGCTCCCTAACTGGTCTCTCTTCCAGTATGGCATCATGCTTCTTTCTACCACCTAGCACACCTACACAAACACAGTTTAGTTTCCATACTTCAGCCAGTATGACTGGGAAACACACATTTGATTATATCACTCTCATGCGTGAATTTTTATAATGATTTTCTTTTTCTCAAACAAAAACAAAAGACCTACCAGAACCTAAATTCCCAACCTTATCTTTTAACATTCTCCATTGCACTATTTTCCAGGCAAAATGAACTTTTTTCTAAGTTACTCATATATCCAATCACTCATATATACTATATTTTCTGGCTTTTTTCAAATGTGGTTTTCTTGTCCTGGAACATTCCTAAGAGATAGCAATTCTTTACTCATCATTCAGATACAAAATGAGACTTCATCTCTTCTGAGAAGTTTCTCTTAACTTCTAAAACCATCTCCCAACCCAATATTCCCACTATCGTATATTTACCACATCATATATTAATCAGTTAACTGCCTCTTATTTCTTGTTGTAGATCATCAGCTCTGTGACCAAGATCCTAACAGGTACTCAATAAATATATTTTTCAAAAACATGAATGAACATGTGTATAGAAAACTCTATCCCTAGGCCATGGCATGGTTCACTGATCAATTATTTTAAAACATTAAATAAACATTTATTGAACAATAGCCAAGTGCTAGAAATGCTGAGATAAAACAGAGTCCTTTGAGCTATCACTGCTGTCAGAGGTAATTCCAAGAAAAATCTGAGGTAGATCTGGTTCTTGAATAATAGAAATACAGGTTTTCTAAGGAGGAACAGAATATAGGAATGGGGAAGAATAAGAGGAAGAGAACACAGTTCTCATATTAGGAAATAATTGGACAATTATTTAACATTTCAAGAGCTAGGTTGATGTCAACAGCTTGCAAACATTGTCCGGTGTTAGTGAACACCTATCCAATGGGGTGAATAGAATTTCTATTTGACTTGACACACAAGCACTATTCTAATAGATAAAAGCTAAATAGGAGTTGTTTCAAATGACTTATATGAAAGTTAATTACATTTTTGTGTCCCTTTTTCTATATCACACTAATGTGCCTTTTTCCTGTATTAGCTATTCAACATTTTCCCCAGACAGTACTTTTCTCTTTCATCTTTTCCCCCTTGAGTTCCCAAGCAGAATGTTTGCTAATGCACAGCGCCATCTGCTGGCAGTAATTTGGAACCAACAGCAGATTTGCACAAAGATTGAGGCTTGTTTCCTGTGGAAAGACTTGTTTAGCCCTTGGTATGGGTAGATTTTTGCTGACTTAATGATATTAGGAAAAGCAAGCAAAACCCACTGTGGAAAAACCATCCATTTTATTAGAGATGTACCTGTATGACTTGGATTATAGAGAAAGGTGATGCCTTTGCTTTTGTGTGTGCCACTACAAAATACATAATGAGTTACAATATATGCATTTGCAATATATGGTCAACAAATACTGAATGTTGATAGTACTCCTACTCTGACATCAGGAATAGTATAAAATGTACTTGAGTCTAAGGAAAAAAGCACTCATGGAGTCAGAAAAATCTGTATTTCAGCTGTGTGAATTTGAACAAGTGCTTTCTTTTTTTGTGAGTCTCTGGTTCCTTATTCAATTTCTTCCAACTGTCTTAGGGTACTGTTCTGGGAATATAATGTGATTGAAATTGATGTGAAAAATGTTAGTTAAAGGATAAACACATGAAGTGACATATTTAATAGTCATGGTTAGTTATTGACATTGGATTACAGCTTCAGGACACAATTCAGTCTGAGCTTTGATACCATTTCAAACAGAGATTACAGCTATAATGTCTTATGGAATAGAGAAAAATGGAACATAAAGATTATTCATAAGTTTCCTTGTGGTTTGATGAAAAACAGACAATCCATCCCTCCAAGGATAATATTCTCATTCCCTTGACTGCTACATTCAACAAGGATGGGTGGTGATTCAGTTAAGGAGCCTATCCTCTCCTGAAAAAAGATGGCTTCATCACAGAGTAGTCAAAAATCCTATGTGAGGGTCCACACATGGTCAGTACAGCTTTATCTTCTGCCCTTATCCCATGTCCATACAGATAGGACCCACAGGATGGACTAGGGGCAGCTCCTCATTTCATCCCTAGGCCACAACTGCACACACTGTTTTTAAGAATTACCTGTTAATTCACATTTTGTCCTTTTAAAAATGAAGGTTTGGGCAGGATTTATGCTTAGGGCTCTAGAGAATAGTGAGTCTACGTATTTTCTTTTACAGATGAGAAAACTTATAACCACAGTAGAAACAACAAAAAGTTCCTCCTGACACTACAAAGATGCTGGATAGGTAGGTACCCAGATACATTAAACTACCAAATGGTATTTTCTTTGTTTTGATTTTAGAAGTACCAGGTATTGTCCTAGCTTTGTAGATCTTTTTATCTATACTCCAAAAATGATTCTGATTATTGACTGTTGACATTATAAAATGATAGCATCTGATGACCAAATACCTACCTCTTGGCTTACAAACACAGAGCACAAACATGGATCAGAAGTTCTGTCAGTGGTGAAATATCCAGTGAAGTACTTGGATATCCACAGGAAAGAGGCAGCAGTGAATGGTAAGCTGAGCTACATGAAATAAAGAAAGGCCAGTAAGGCTGAAAATGGAGTCTAGAGACAGGAGAATGAATGTTGGCCACCCACATAGATGTTTGCTATCATGAAAGTCAAGGAAGAAATAATCCAGTTAATGACCAAGTGTGTCAGCAGGCAGTGGTCAGGGGTCTGGGCCCAGGAATGCAATGGAACTCTTAGTTGTTAGGCAGCAAAACCAGAACCATGATGGCAGAAGTCAAAACAAACAACCCGGGACGCCTGGGTGGCTCATCAGTTGAGCGTCTGCCTTCGACTCAGGGCATGATCCTGGACACTGGGATCGAGTCTCGCATCGGGCTCCCTGCATGGAGCCTGCTTCTCCCTCTTCCTGTGTCTCTGCCTCTGTGTGTGTGTGTGTGTGTCTCTCATGAATAAATAAATAAAATCTTAAAAAACAAACAAACAACCCTTCTCCATGAAAGACCGGGTTATCTTGGCTGCTTATCAGAGGTGGAGTCATCTCCTCTTAATCTCTGCAAACTACCCCCACACAGTCTGCAGGACCCCTGAATTTGATTCTGAACTAGGAGCAACTCTTATAATCTCTGGCTCCAGACAGTGATGATCACAGTGGTTGCTAACCCTGACATACTTGACCTATATGAGGGGCAGAGCTGGAATTTTATTGAATTTTGTTTGAAGTCTACTCAAGATCTAGAAGGAAGCTAGGCTCCTCAGGGGTCAGGTGCAGAGAAGACCTTTAAAGGTTCAGCAGCAGCCTTCTTCACTCGGGCTCAACCCTCAATGGGCCAAACCATCATTGGACTGATTCCAGCTGGAAGAAAGAGAATGTGGTACTTGGGGGAATGATCTCATATGTCTCTGGAAGTTCTTCTTCTTCTCCTTCTCCTTTTCCTTCTCCTTCTCCTTCTCCTTCTCCTTCTCCTTCTCCTTCTCCTTCTCCTTCTCCTTCTCCTTCTCCTTCTCCTTCTCCTCTCCTCCTCCTCCTCCTCCTCCTCCTCCTCCTCCTCCTTCTTCTTCTTTCTTCTTCTTCTTCTTCTTCTTCTTCTTCTTCTTCTTCTTCTTCTTCTTCTTCTTTCTTCTTCTTCTTTCAATTCTCTGTAATCATCTCTGTTTCTGAGTCTAAAGGCTGTAGAAGCCAAGCAGCAGACCAACAAACAAGCTAGTAACTTACATGTGCATTCAGGTTTGAGCATCCTGAAAGCCACAGGTGCAAATTCTGGAAAAGAAACCTCTTTCTTTCAGGTGTTCTTAAATCTTATTCAACTTCGAAAAGGTATTCAATGGAGGCATCTGAATTTCACCCACAGGAAATAAGGAAAGCACATGATTGCTAGACACAGAAGTGCCCACTGCAAAGCATGAGCTTGAGCAGAGCCAAACACAGGGAGTCCTGGTCCTTCCTATCCTAGAAAAAATGAAGACAATTACTTTTAAAGGTCACTATGAGTGACACTCAGTCTGCATGGTTAGTTATTAACATTGGCAGCACGCTCGGGGATTTCTACTGTTGTTTAAATTACAACCTTGGGCCCTGTGTCAGACAGCAAGCCAAGGAAGATGGGGGCATCATAATAAGTAAAAGGAGGCTTGAAGCATGGCACAAAATTCCTCTGTTTCAGCTACTCATTTTGGAGACTTTGTTTAATGTTTAATGGGTATGGGTATAATTGATCATGTTAACTCTTTGTTTATTTGCACAGATTTTAAAAGTGATGACTCAGCTGCCTGTCTGTTGACCCTGCTGGGGTAAATATTCCTGGTCAGTGGACTGGGAGCAGACTAACTCACTCACAATAGAAACCTTCCTCTTTAGATTGTTAAATGGCTTCTTAGGAAAACATGAAAATTTGAGCCTGATCTGAAATCGCTCACTGTTATTAGGATAATGTTGGGCTTGAAGTCAGGCAAGCATCCCAAGAAGAATCTAGGAGGAAACCTACTACTTTTTTTTAGAATAACCTTTGGGCACTGTTAATTTTAAATTCTATTATACTCAAAAGACGTTTATAAGAACCTATTCTCAAGATAAGCTGTAAGAATTAAACGACAAAACTGATGCGAGGAGTGCCTAGCAAAGCACTCAGAACACTGTGGCGAATATATATGTTAAAATACATATCTTTAAGGTAACACCTATTTAAGTAGAAATTTTAGAAAATTCAAGTAGCATCGCAGATAATAAAATCACCACCAATCTCATGTCACAAAGATAATCCCTCTTAACATTCTCAGCCATTTTTCCTCACATAGTTATTATCATGAGAGAGATATAAATTATATTTTCCAACTGCTTCTTGGATGCTACTCCAGCTATCCCTGAGAGACTGGGTGAAAAGACTACTGAATCAAAGTTGGAAGACTCAGATTTTAGTCTAATTCTGCAGTGAACTAGCTTCTGACCTTGAGGGATTCTCTGAAGACCCCATAGTCTTCATCTTCACCTCTATAAATGTGCAGCTAGAGCAAGACAATCACTCATGGCCCTCTCCACTAAAAATGAACATTAGAAATAAAGTCTTATTTTCCTCTTTTTCTCTGTTTCAATATTTTCACCCTGGCATGCACAGATATAGAAAGGATTAAAACAGCTAAGGTCAGAACTATGATTTCAAAAAACAAGAAGTAAAATTAGTCTCATACACTTACATTTTTGATTAATGATCATGGATATATAGTTGTAAATATAGATACACACACACACACACACACACACACACACACATTCTTGATAGTACTAGTCACCATTAGGTTAAAAAGATACTCAAATACAGACCTGACAATGTTTCAGCAATTAGTGAAGCTAAATCTAATTGGTCTCTTAAGTTGTCTGTGAAAAATTGACGAGTTGTGCCTGCTTGGGCTCTGGGCTAAGGTCTAAATATCCTTGAGGAGACAGGAAAAAAAGAATAAGTGATTTACAGATACGACCGGTAGGTTGGCACCAGGAGCTTTTGTTTTCTTAGGTCCAGTCCCTGGGAGAGGAGTGTGCCTCAGCAGGCACAAAGTGCTCCCCAAACAATGTTAGACACACGCCAAGTTGAAGCCCAGCCAGATTCCAGCTACCTCACTGAATTCCTGCTAGCCACCCATGGGCACACACAAAAGGCAGGTCCAGGTTACCACAGCCTCTCAGGTAAGGACCAAAGCTGCTATTTGTCATCATTAAATGAATGGGCCATTCTTCTTCCTCCTGCCCTCGAATCAATGGCAGTGAAACTTGCCTGGAAAAAAAGCGGGACAAAGAACAGCTCAAAATTAAGAGTGAACTCCCTTATCTCAACTGCTTCTACATCAGGAAACATGGCCAAGTTCTACTGCTTATTCTCTATGTCATCTTGAGTTATGTATTTTTCTAAATAGCTATATAAATATTAATGTCTGAATATGAAAGTAATGGTTATCTTTGTAGATAGTTTAGAAAAGCTAAAGTGTCTAAGAAAGAAATTAAGAAGCTTTCATAATCCATAACCCGGCCAAGACCATGATATCATTTTGGTGTATATTATTCTGATCATTTTTATGTGTGTGATGTAAGTATATGTAGCTTGAACACCAAGTGAGGTGTGGAGAATCACTGTTTCCATAATTTGTAACACACTTCACATTGTATTTTGTAATTTTTTTCATTCAATAATACATCTGTAGTCACTGAGAAATTGTAAAATTATAAAAATAATATCTTTCAGAGTTGGTATAAGTATTAAATAAATAAATGTGGAAGTTTCTACAATGGTACTTGACAATGATAATCATTAATATTATGCTAATTTCTAATAATTAGAATCTAATCAACATGAAATTGTTTTTCCGTTTAAAATTTTCAAATCTATATCTGCAAAGAGGAGGGGGGAGAAGAGTTTTGCTGAGGATCAAAGGACTAAAAATCAGTGGCCTTAGAGTGGTTGATATTTCCTCTGACCCAATCCTTTGAGCATCTGCCTTTGGCCCAGGCGTGATCTTGGGGTCCCGGGATTGAGTGCCACATCGGGCTCCCTGCATGGAGCCTGCTTCTCCCTCTGCCTATGTCTCTGCCTCTCTCTCTCCTTGTGTCTCTCATGAATAAATAAATAAAATCTTTTTTAAAAAATACTAACACAGCTCATTCTGTTGTCTGGAAGCTTTAGTCATTAGGAAATTCTAAAGTCAGGATCAAATTGTATCCTTATTTCAGCCCAGTGATCCTAGTTCAGAGTATTTAACAATATTTTTAAAAATCTAATTTTCTTTGTTCAAGACTGTGCAGAAAATGTAGGACAGTAAGGCTCAGAACTGAAGTTATAGTCCTCTGTGTTCTGTCTAATAGAAAGGACTCTTATGCTCTGAATACTTTGCTTATATTTATGCAGCCTGATAGCTGCAAATTGTTGACTCAAATTAGATTTCTTGTTAATTAGGAGGTTAGAGTTTTCTGAAAACGACATCAACCTTGTGAACAATACTGTGTAAAGTGTTAAGTAACATGATTAGGTCTCTATGGTAGCAGAGGAAGAAAGAACATCTTGCAAAAGCCCACGATTAGTATAAGGTATCAGGCTACATAGATGTGTGAGCCTCTACATCACATGAAAGTTGTTCTAACAGGCTCAGAGTTGAGCATGTTACTCAGTACTCTATTACTCAGTAATTATTTTCTATATGTCCTAAGCACTGTAACTAGAGCTTTTAATATATGCAATGCTATTTAATTACTTTCATTTAATTATCATAGTAATCATGCATTTTAAGGATGAGGTAAAATGAGACAATTGATATCCATGTACTTAAACTTTAAATAACTTTGCCAAGGCTACATAGCTAAAAAGTAGCAGCGCTGAGTCTTCAAAGTTCAGAGGTCATTATACTGTACCATAGCTGTAATTCTTCCATTCAAATTTAAAACCAATGTTGCATATATGCTATCATCCTTTCTATTTATACACACAGACAACTCTTTAGGATATACACAAAACATCAAAATTACAGGTATTTTCTCATCCTGACGATTGCCTTGACTTTGTAGGTCATTTCCTTGCCTGCAATAGCTCCTTTAAATGCATCCAATACGCTCTGACAAGACTGATCTTTCCAAATCACAGGTCTGATCATAACTATTTTCTGTTTAAACAAACAAACAAACAAATAAACTCATTGGATCCTTTTTACTTTTAGAAAAAAATCTAGGGACACTTGAGTGGCTCAGTGGTTGAGCATCAGCCTTTGGCTCAGGTCATGATCCCAGGGTCCTGGCTCCCCAGCAGAGAGCCTGGTTCTCCCTCTGCCTATGTCTCTGCCTCTCTTTCTACCTGAATGAATGAATAATAAAATCATAAAAGAGAAAAAAATATTCCATTGATTAGAATTCGACTCTGTAGTTCTTTAGTCCGGCCCTACTAGGCTTGCATTGTCCATCATGGGCAGTCCTCAGTCCCCACTTACGTCACTACATCTCTCCCTTCTGTCTATGTGTGTGTGTTAGAGGGGGCAATGGTCCTTTTTGTATGTAATGGGATTATTTCTGATTTTTATTCATATATACTGTTTCACTACTGCTAGCTTATCCAATTTCCTCTATTTTTTGCCTTCTCTGAAATGATTAAATATTGAAAAATATTTTCCACTATTTTTGTTTGTCAATTGCATCTCTTTTTTTTTGTCAATTACATCTTGTACACTTCCTGTTTTGAAGTTTTCCCTAGAGAGTACAGCATACATTCTTAATGAAGTCTAATATTGATAGATTATTTTAACCTCTTCTGCCTTATAACCAGGACCTTCAAGCCTTTTTTTTTCTATTTCTCCCAACTGCATTGTATACTATTATTTTAATTTTCCATTTATTTAAGTCTAACCAGATATTACATTTGCTGTTTTATATAGTCACTATTATGTTTGCTGTTTTATTTTATTTTGTTTGTTTGCTGTTTTAAATAGCTAAATATTATCATGTTTACAGTAAATTTTGTTTTTACTGATTTAAACACTTCTTAGAATTATTTTAGGTGGGCTCAAATGAGAAAATCTGACAATACTAGACCAGCAATCCTCTGTGGAAACCATTCGCTAGAATAGAGTTAATTTTAAACCTTTAAGAAAGAACATGTGCTCTCCAGTGGACCCAGTTACAACAACATTTTATTGGGTAAGTAGTTGAGACTATAGCTCCTAATGTAACCACATGGAGCAAAATCAGGACCAGTATCTCAATGGTTTGATATACCCTTCAATGTAAGATAAGCCTTTAGCAGAGGGAGCTGTTGTAGAAGACAATATTCTCACCTGAACACATAGTCACAGGGAGGTTATGTTCCCTCACTCTTTCTACAACCTGGCATCTGCTGGCCCACAGGCCCCTTCAGTAACTTTCTATTCTCTCACCAGACCATGAGGAACCTTGCAGGTGCTATTCTGTGAACCCCTATGTTCCTGCCTTAGGTTCATCTACTTGTCCTCTCCCTTCCTAATACTGATCTCTTCACATTATTCTTCTTACTCTGGGCCAACAGGTTTTAGATTATCTGATACTTTTCCATATACTTTTGAATTCTTCCTAACTAGCTGCAAGGGAAGTAGTGTGGGAAGGCAATGATCCTGACATTTGACCTCCTCCATCTAGCTCTGTCTCCATTTTTTTCATATTCCATGAGGGCAGAAATGTCAGGCTATCTTTGTCTTTCTTTTGACATATTTTTTTTTATTTCTGTATATCTTTTTTCTTCCTAAGACACCAAGTCTCCAGGTTCAACATTAATAGTAAAATGGGTATCCTATTTACTGTTGAGATCTATAAGTATCTCTGAGTTCGGAAATAGGCTTATATGGGACAGAACCATTGCTTTAGGAGATCAAAAGAACGTGCCTCAGTTATAGTGCTTGCATTTAAATTATTCGAAAGACACAAAATGAACTGAAACTTCATGTACGTATCCAGGTCAATAATACTATAAAAAATGAGTAGAGAAGATGAGTCCTGTATTGTTATGTAGTTCACTAGAATCAAAGTTCACTTTCAAAATCTCTTGAAGATTTTCAGAATTATTGGCATTTCAATACCTAAATTTGTTTTCAATTCCATGTTGAAGTTAAATACCTTAGAAATGTTTAAAAAAATTTATGATGTGTTAAAAATGACATTAACTATTGGGTACCTTCCCTATTTACCACTTTCCCTTTTATATAATCTATTCAGCTATTGGCTGCTAGCATACAATGAGCCCTTGATACTGTTTATTTCAAATTCTTTAGAAGGATATTTATCTAACAAAATAATAAATGTCCCATAAAATATTGGGCATCAAACTTAATATATAAGCACTGCCTTAAATTCCCTTCTTGGTGTCAATGTCCAAAGAATGAATTAAACATGCAAGTATATTTATAAAATTTGGTTTGCTCATAACATTTTGGTTATAAATTATTGAATTTGGCTACAAAATTCTGACAACTATCAGTAGTTTCTAAATTTATTAGTTATCTCAAAGCTAGCACTGCCAACTCCAGTTGTAGATTAAATGTTCATTAAGACAAGTTTCCATCAATATCTTCTATACCAGGAGTCTGACCAATACGATAGAGAGGTAGGATGGGGCAGGCTGCATGATTGAGTATGACGTTGTTCATACAACATTTTAGGAGGTGCTCCAAAAATTACCACCCCCCAAAGATATTGTTTTCACCACACTATTAGGAGGAATCAACATGATTTTACATGATGATATAAAATACAATCACAGGACACAAGACTTTTATATAAAGGTGAAATTTATTTTAGTTAGTGTTAAATCTAGAAGTTTTCTACCCGACAAAAGAAACATAACATTTTGTAGCTTCTTCCTTTACTGCACCAAAGCAGCTAACTTATAGACTATTAGCAGATTTAGAGGCAAATAGATTCTTATAGCATTTAGTGGAATAATATTTTAAAACACTGAGATTTTGAAATTTCCTGTTGATTTGCACTCAAAAGCCATTCATGGTCCCCTTTTCAATTGTTTTCCTCTATTTTATAATCTATAAAATAAAAAAAAAATCCATTTCCTTTGCTTCTTTGAAGTTAAGCATGACCATGTAACACTCTTGGACAAAGATGCAAGAAGTTGTTTCTGGACTAGTTTAAGAAAGGTGTTTTTATAATTTTTTGTTTTATGTTTTAAATTCATACAAAATTGTTAGGATGTTTGTGTCAGTCCACCTCTCAGCTTTTCTGCCTTTTTTTTTTCCTAGATAGTAGGTGTGATGCTGGGAATGTCTCAACCATACTGTGATCATGAAATGAAGGCCATAGACTACTGATGGTGGATCAGGACAGTCTAGATCCCTGATGATAACTTGAGCAGCTGTTTCAGTGATAAATCCTTTCTTCTGAACTTCTTGATCCTTGAAAAAAAAAACTCTTCTATTATAGCCATTGCTACTTATTATTATTGTTGTTGTCATTTTCTGCTAATATAATAGTGACTGATCTACTGACGCCACCATTCAGGTATCAGTAACAACTGTCTTCCTCTTCATAGTGAGACATATCAAAGGTTCTCAAACATTTTTTGTTCACAGAACTTATTGATGTGTTTGTGACTTCTTCATAATGCCCTAGACAAAGAAATATCTAGAACCTCTACCTATTGAAGTAGTTAGAGACAAACAATTTAACAATTGTAATTCATGTGGTATCTACATTTCCCTCAAATATGTAAAATGAATCTATATGCCCCTGTGAATGGGCAGCAGCGTCCCGGAACACATAGGTACATGATTTGGGAACCATGTTCTGTTTTGCCTTGCTAAAGCTGAAAAGTGAACTTGGACCTTTTAAGCCCCATTGCCTAGAGTGGGGATTGGGTGCAATAGGGAACAAAGAAACATTTTAGGATAAGAAATGGATCTATATCTTCACTATAGTGTTACTTATTCAAGTTTTTAGAGATAATAAAATTCATAATATTGTGCACATGGATTACTGAATATATTACATGAAAATATACTAATGATGGTAGCTAGGACTGATTGTCAAAGGAGGTGATAGTACCCAAAATGTCAATGCATACCAATCTGCAATGTGCTCCAAGTACAATCAGTAAATATGAAAGTAAGAATATGTACCAGAGCCAAAGACCTCACCAGCAAGAGGTCCTGAAAGTCCAAGTGAGTGCTTAGATTGTGTATAAGGGCTATGTGGATATTTTGTCTCTTGATTCAGGAACTACTAATATATGCACAGTACACCTTGGAGCCATGGAATCTGTGATGAGTCTTGACTTATATGCTGTTGACCACATCAGCATATTCTTGATATGTAACCAAACCCAGTGGTGACTCTCTGGGGATTTCAACAAGTACAGGCAAAAATTATTAATCTGCTGTTACTGATTAAACGATGCAGATAAACTGGTGCAAACCATCCTTAAACTTCTTGGACACCTGGTTATAAAATGATGGTATTAATTCATATATTCCATGCCTTGATCACAATTCAGAGCTATACAGGTACTTCACTAACACAGCTCAGGCCAATTCTGGGTCTGCTGGAATTGACTCTTACAACAACTGAATTAACCAAAAATAAACAAACAAACAAACAAAAAAAAAACAAAGAAAAGACTGTGAACTGTAAATCACTATACAAACACAATGAGTTATAAAAGGTAATTCTTGTTTTGCACTGTTCCATGGTAATGGAGGACAATGACACCAATGACACCATACTGATATTCACAAGTTTCAGTTAATGTAGCATCAAGCAAAGACTACCTATAGTATGATTATAAAATCATTAAAATTATTTCTATAAGCCATGCAACAAAATCAATTACATTAATTGACTACATATTATAGTAATGTGAAAGGGTTAGTTAAAATTACCATGTTCAGTTATAGCTTGATCTTTGACTTAATTATAAATTGATTCTTTTTGTAGAGCAGGGAACATACAGAATAAGTTGATCAATTACTCTTAAATATTAATTTCATCCTCTGTAACATCCTTGCTATCTACAAGATAACAATCTTATCATGATTGAGAAAGAAAATGCATGTAGAGCACTGGGCGTGTGGAGGCATTTAATAAATATTCATTACAAGGATGGCTTCACAAACACACAAACTATGCAGTCACATAAGGCCCAAAGCTCAATGTGGTCCAATATTTGGTTTATTGTTCTGTAATCACTATCTTGAAAATCTTAATAATCTATGAACTTTGAATTTGTATCTTGTAAGTGATGTCCTAAGGCAACAATGAACTATAAAGAATACACATGCCCTCTTTTCCATTGACAGGGGGTGTTGGTGATGCTGTGTGAGCACAGAATTCTGGTGGACTCAAGATACATGGGAATTTAGCAAGGCCAAAGTATGTGCAAGATAAATGTGCTATGTCTTCAACTGAGTAAAAGTGATACTGACACCCCCCCCCCAAAATTTTGCTTTGTAATCAAACCAAAACTTGATTTGAATGAATAAAGAAGTTAAGACAGGTTGTGTTTTAAGACACATAGATGACCAAGAACCCCACCATATTTTTCGTACTTATGTTACTACCCTGTACTAGCTAATTGCCCTAAAAATAATGAAATAAAAGGAAAAAGAAATATTGTTAACTCATAGTTCTTTTCAGTTTCAGTCCTTCCCTACTCAACAGTAAGCTAGAAGTAGAGTGTGTTGACAGGATGTGCAAGAACCAAGAAGCTATATAAAAGTACTTGAGTTAGTTTTGTGCAGCATTTCACTGTCCTAGCAAGAAAGAAATATTTGCGCATGCACAAACTACAAATTACAAATTGTGTAATTTCAATGAATTCTACATACAATTCTAAATGATTATATATTGGCATTAAAATTGAAATTGTATGTACAGTAAAATGCATACTAAAAACACAATATTTTAATTTACTTAGAATGACATAATATCAAATTTTTTTAAATTTTATTTATTTATTCATGAGAGACACACACACAGAGAGGCAGAGACATAGGCAGAGGAAGAAGCAGGCTCCATGCAGGGACCCTAATTTGGGACTCGATCCTGGGACTCCAGGATCACGCCCTGGGCCAAAGGCAGGCACTAAACTGCTGAGCCACCCAGGCATCCCAGTATCAAATTTTTTTTAAATACTTTTTTAATTTTTCTTTATTTATGATAGTCACACAGAGAGAGAGAGGCAGAGACATAGGCAGAGGGAGAAGCAGGCTCCATGCACTGGGAGCCCGATGTGGGATTCGATCCCGGGTCTCCAGGATCGCGCCCTGGGCCAAAGGCAGGTGCCAAACCGCTGTGCCACCCAGGGATCCCCCAGTATCAAATTTTTTAAAATATATATGACAAGTCAAGAAAAAAGCTGTGGAAGAAAGGAAAAATGTCAGTACTTTTGATAACACTTTCTCCCTGCTTTTTGAAAACACGTTTTCATTTTGCACTCAGCACTATAAATTATGTAGCAGCCCCTGGGTAACTAATATTATTGCAGCAAGTATTCATGATAAAATACCTACCTCATGATGTGGGTGACAAATACTTGGATTCTTATAAATATACAGATCAAAAGGGCATCATTCATTCAATCCACATATCTTTTATTTATTTCTTAAAGGGAACCGAAAAATAGAATATAGAAAGAAATAGTGAATATCAACCCAACTAAAAATCTGAAAGAGAAGATTGCATTAGTAGATGTCAATAGCTTATTTTGTAACAAACCTGAAAACTGGGTACTGGCTTGCAAGTACATTCTGGGAAATGTAAAGATTGGTAATTTCAAGTTTCCTTGGTGATAGGTCTTTCTTTTCAGATACATTGTCTTTGTAAAGGCAGAGTTGAAAGGTTTGAGTGCTATTTCCTCATTCTGTTGACTTCAACTTTTTCATGGTACTAATATTTTGGAGGTCAGATGTGAAATGATAGTAAGGCAACATTCCAGAGAGTCTGAAAAAAACAGTGAAAACATGATTGAAGATATCACTTAACATATGTCCAGTATACAGGTAAGAATTCAAATATCATATTTTTTGCTCAGTCTTTTTTTAGGAAAAAAAGAATATTCTGAGTATGAGGATTTTTTATCTTTATAAAACACAAATTAATCTAGTGTGGATAAGTTTTTTTTTCTTTACATGGCAAAAATCTTAATTATTATATTCTCTTCAATGCAGGTGTTAGAATCATTAATTTTTCTAATAGAAAATTAAGTTTTTCTTGGGAGGCTGGGTGGCTCAGCAGTTGAGCATCTGCCTCTGGCCCAAGGCATGATCCTGGGGTCCCAGGATCAGGCCCTGGTTTGACGGCGGCGCTAAACCTGGGATCGAGTCCCACGTCGGGCTCCCTGCATGGAGCCTGCTTTTCTCTCTGCCTGTGTTTCTGGCTCTCTCTCTGTGTGTGTCTCAAATAAATAAATAAATAAATAAATAAATAAATAAATATCTTAAAAAAAGAAAATTAAATTTTTCTCTTTTAATGAGTCACTGAAGCTTAATTTCTATGTCACTTTTTGTCATATGTAGGTATATATGAGTACAGGTACATATACATATATACGTATCTGTATTTATGTATATATGCAGATATAGCTGGGCATTTGGGCCAGAAAACAGAAAACATAGACATAGTCTGGGAAAATGTTACTGTCAACATTTTGGCCTTGGAATGACCATCTAAGACCTTGAAACAGGAGGATAAGTTCATAGAAGGAGGTAGCCTAATATAATATCTGACTGCCAAATGAATGGAGCTCTTAAAATGTGTTCATATGAAGATACAGAATAAACAGGCTTTTAAGAACTAGCTGAAATGATCAGTCAAAAGCAAAAGTGACTCAACTTCCAAGAAACGTAATTACTTAACACCTAAGAAGAAATTTAATATGAATGCTTACCACTCTGAACTCATTTTTTAATGTCATGAAATTCTTTTATCAATAGCACTGATTTTTCTTTCAACCACAAAGCTAGAATCCTTTAAAAAGATGAGGAAAAATTAGCACTATTCCACTTTCCTAGTTTTATAAAGATATTTTCAGACAAAAACTACTTAAAGTCAATTGTGTCTTCTTTATGTGTTGTCTAAAGCAATGGTATGATTTTCCAATTTACGCCATTTGAGCAAAAACACCTAATGGCATAAATAAGAGTGTGTTGACCTCACATATTTTCTTTTTCTTCTTTCCTCTCTTCCTTTCATCCTTCCTTCCTCCTCCTCTCCTTTTCTTCTAGCCTTCTTTCTTTCTTCCTTTATTTGAACATGGGGGTGCAGATATCTCTTTGGATAGTGATTTCATTTTTTTAAGATATATATCCAGAAGTGGAATTGTGGGATCATATGGTAGTTTTATTTTTAAGTTCTTCTGGCGGACAATATTTTTTTTTTCTGCAATTTGAGAACTGCCACCACCTACTTCCACCAATTGCACTACCGTTTGCTATCACATAGAATTGGGTGCCAGCTATTATCTATAGAACCCATCTGGGGTACCACCAGAGGCACTGAATACTATATCAACTCCATCCAAATGCTGGGACATTGTCATCATCATGCTTAATACATAAGCATAGAAGCATAGAAGGCACTTTCCATTCCATTCAGGAAATGGGAGAATTCCTTTTTTTTAAACTCTAAATCAAATAAAGAGACAGAAAAAAAAGAGACACAGAAAGACAGACACAAAAGGAAAGCCATGGAAGATGAACATAGAGATTGGAGTGATGCATCTACAAGGCAAGGAACACCAAGGATTGTTGAAGTTATGACAAGTTAGGCAAGAGGCATGGAACAGATTTTCCCCCAGAGCCTCCAGAAGGAACCAATCCTGCCAGCACCTTGATTTTGGACTTCTGAACTCCATAATTATAAGAGAATAAGTATCTGTTGTTTTAAGCCATGAAGTTTGTGGTAATTAGTTATGGCAGCCTAGAAAACTAATACATTTGGTATGTTACACTTGCTAAGCTTTTTCTTCCTTTTTTTTTTTTATAAGATTTTGCTTATTTATTCATGAGAGACACAGAGAGAGGCAAAGACATAGGCAGAGGGAGAAGCAAGCTCCCTGCAGGGATGTGACACTCGATCCCAGGACCCTGGGATCACGACCTGAGCCAAAGACAGATGCTCAACCACTGCACCACCCAAGTGTCCTGCTAAGCTTTTTCAAGACAATTATTTTCATTGACTCACAAGAGTGATTTAAGTACACTGTTGTCTTGATGTTACAAGTAAAAAAAAAAAAAAAAAGGAGCCGAATCCAGTGGTGTGTTGACATTCCTAAGATAGGATAGTCATATATTTGGAGACCTAATCCATTGCAGTTTCCTAGGTATCCATGATCATTCATTCACTCAGCAAATATTTCCAACTCCATCTTTTGTTCCAGATATTGGGCTTTGACTGGGGAGAGATAAGGCTAATGAGGATAGACTCCTTGCTGTCAACTTGCTTGCAGTCCACGTCATGACATACAGAAAATAATGTAAGCTTTGTAGAGCAGTGTAAAGTCATGAAGAAGATATTTACCAGTTAGTATGGAGCAGCAGTGGGGGGTGAGACAGGGCAGCAATGTGAGCTGTGGCCTCAGGATACCAGGATTAAGTCAAAGAAATAGAAAAAAAAAAAAAAACCTGAACTAATTTAGGTTTAACAATGATTATTATTTGTAGAATGCTTTTAAGTCTTTAAAATACTTTCACACAATGATCTTATATTAAGTAAGCGTTAGTGTAAATAAGTGACTTACTCAAAGATAAGGAGGCTGGGATGCAGTAAATTGGCAGAGCTATAAATTGAGCTTTGTCTATTTCCTTATATTACTATATCGTATCAAACATATATTCTTTCCCATATTAATATCATTAGAACATTCATCTCACATTCTTCCATATTAGCACTAATGGTAATTATACATAAATAGTTATGTACTTTATTTCTGCAGTAGGATCTAATTCATAAGCACATTATTACATTTGGTTATCATGTTTCTTTAGTTTTTCTTTATATAGTATAATTCCTCAGTCTTCCTTTTTTCTTTTCTTTCATTGGCTTGACATATTTTTAAGTATGTATTTTGTAGAGTGTCTTCAATTTGGGCTTGTCTGATATTTACTCATGAACACAATTAGATTCATGTGCATTTTGGCAGAGATACTATAAATGCAATACTGTAGACATCTCAGTGCATCCTATCAGGAAACACCTCGTAATCAGCACACCTAGTATCACCTAGATATTGGTTCCTAAAAACTATTCTCCACTAAAATGAACCAGGTCTCCTTGGAGATATGCCTAATTTCAGCGCTGCGTCTGGAAATATTCAGAATAACTCTGGAACAATTTGTTATGCCAGAAGGTAAGGAAGTTCTTCAATAATCATGATTACAAGCCAAAAGAACACAAAATCCAGTTTTAACAAGCTTTTACTGGACAAATCTATGAAAATTAGAGGATTAAAGGAATAATAATAATGAACTATTGATTAAAATAAGAATCCATGAGTCCATTACAAATAAATAAATGAAACAAATGTTTTTTTTTTAAATGATACGTACAGAAAAAACTTTTTAAATAAAATTTACAAAGCCTAATAATCTGTCAGGTTTATTTGTCACTTGTACATAGCAACTACTGCAGAGACTAGCACACAGTAAGTACCCACAACATAACTATTCACTATATAAATGATTGAATGAATAAATGTATGAACAGATAAGCAGTAGATTCTTGCTGTGATTTTATTTTTGGAAAACAGCGTGACCTTCACCAAAATACCTTGTTTTTTTTTTTAAGATTTTATTCATTTATTCATGAGAGACACACAGAGAGAGAAGCAGAGACACAGGCAGAGGGAGAAGCAGGTTCCATGCAGGGACCCCAATGTGAGACTCGATCCCGGGACTCCAGGATCATTCCCTGAGCCAAAGGCAGACTCTCAACTGCTGAACCACTCAGGCCGCCCAATATCTTGCATTTTTAAGGTCAAAGTTGCCCATGTATAAAATAATGGCTGATGATAATCTTAACATTTGAAAAGAGGATTCCTTCTGGATTTTTGATTGTATAAACCAGTATGAGTTTCTCCTGAAGGTACTTCCTGGTATGCCAAAGTGTTCCCTGGGACTTTCTGTTATTACAGTAAGATATTCAAGACACAAAGTAACATTGAGCAGTACTTCCTGCAATGTTTATTTAGGCATAATAGAGGTATACCTGTTTCTGTGATTCATTATTACACTTTTTGATACATGGAAAATCTGCTTGTACTCACATATTTTACACTGATTGTTACAATTCTGAATTTGTGAAAGTTTGACCAAACGTCATATTTCATTACTTTCTTCATGCAAAAAGCTGGACTATAATTAAAGTCAATTATAATTACAGGTATTGTACAAGTGGGGACATTGAATGGCTTATAAAATATATTCATCTGAGGAAGTTTTGCTACTCACTTTCTAATTATGCTACATTCTACACTGAAAGTCATTTTTAAAAACTCAACATATTTTGTAAAAATTCTATCTCCCTTTATATCTCATCCAATATCAGAGAGTGGAAGGGTGAACCATAATATGGGTCATTACAACAGGGAAAACTAGTAAGTTAAGTTTCCAAGGAAACAAACAAACAAACAAAAATCATGGTTGAAGAGATGATACATATCACTAGTAAGGAATCGTTGGGTAGCAAAGGCCAAAAAACAAATTTAATCAAACTTAAACCAAAATAAAAGTTTATTGTAAGAGTAGTGAGGTGTCTCCTAGAATTCACTGAATAGAATGCAGCTGGTATCTGAGTCTTAGAAAGAGTCAAATCCAAGGAATTGAGTATTAGAAATATTTTGCACCAAAAACAAAAAGAAATATTTTGCACCTTGAGAATTCTGACTGTGCCTCTTTCTCTGTCTTCTTCTTGTCTCTGGTATTTAAAATAGGAAACATGATTGCTGCATGCAATTTCCAAACTTTAAATCTTACAACCACCAGGTGTCTACCCCTCTGGCAGAATGTGACTTGGGGAACATAGACATATATATAAAATGTTAACTTTCTGTAACCACTTGGATGGAGGAGAAGAGTAGGGAACTGTCCAAAAAAATGTGCTCAGTATTCTAGCAATTATTGAGGGCACATAATTCCAGGTGCTTGATGTCCCAGTTATTATCCACATTATCAGATGAAGAAATAAAAGCTTTGAGAAAGGTTATTAACTGCTCATGGAACTTAGTGAGCGGTTGGAACCATCACTTGAATTCATATTTATTTGACTGTAAACAAATCTTTATGTCTTTCTTCAAGTTAAATAAAAATCTGTCATGTTTTTGGGATACCTGGGTGGCTCAGTCAGTTAAGCGTCTGACTCTTGATTTCAGCTAAGGTCTTGATCTTCAGGTCATGATTTCGAGCCCCAGAGTCATATCAGATCCGTGCTCAGCAGGAAGTGTGTTGAGATTCTCTCTCTCCCTCTCCACCAGCCACTCCCCATCCAATGAATAAATAAATATTTTTTTAAAAAATCAGTCATATTTTCATTAAGAGACAAGTTAATAAAGGACTAATAAACATTTAGAAAATAGATAAATAAGAGATTATAAAGAGCATGGAAATTGAGTTGTTTTCTGTTTAAAATACTTATATTGGACTTCAAGCTCTGGCCATAGTAAAATAACAGGGACTAGATTTAACTGTCACACTGAAAAAGAAAAAAAGAAAGAGAAAAATAAAACTTGGTAAAAATATATAAAATACAATTTTTAAACATTAGACAACAGACACCACAGAATTATGATCTTTGAGAAAAAGGAAACAAATAAAAGTCAGCAGTATGTAAACAGACTTCCAGATCATAGAGCAAGGATAGAGTATTAGAATTCTCCAGAGGAGGGACGGATGTCTGGGTTGTTCAGTGGTTGGCTCAGGGCGTCACCCCAGGGTCCTAGAATCAAGTCCTGCATCAGGGTCCCTACAGGAAGCCTGCTTCTCCTTCTGCCTGTCTCTCTGCCTTTCTCTGTGTCTCTCATGAATAAATAAATAAAATCTTTTTTTTTTTTAAGAAAAAAAGGAATTTCCCAGAGGAATGGAACCAACAGTATGTTCATTGCCAGGGGTTGGCAGGGGGAAGGTAAATAAGCAGAGTACAGAATCTAACCCCTAGCAATGAATGATCTTTCCACTGCATCCATAGTTTTGCCAGAATATCATATAGTATGAACCTTTCAGATTGGCTTCTTCCACCTAACAATATGCATTTGTGGTTCTTGCATTTCTTTTCATGGCTTATAATGGTGGATACATGTCATTTTACATTTCCTCAGACCTGTAGCATGTAAACCACCAAAATGAGCCCTAAGGAAAACTATGAACTTGGAGTGATTGTATGTGTCAATGAGGGCTCATCAATTGTAACAATTACACTACTCTGATAAGTGATGTTGATAATGAAGAAGGCTATGTATGTATGGGAGCAAGGAGCATGCAGAAAATTTCTGCAGCTTCTATTCAATTTTGCTATGAACCTTAATTCTTTATATAATTCTTATTAATCCTTTATATATATAATGTCTATGGAAAATAATATTTTTAAAAGTTAATCTTACCCAAAAATACCCTCACGGAAACATCCAGAGAAATATTTCATCACATATCTGGGTACTAACCCAGCCATGTTGACACATAAAATTAACCATCACAAAAGGAAGTACCAGGAAAGGTATCACTGATTTGAGAAGACCACCCATTTGAATTGAGAAGTTCAGATTAACTGGAATTTGCAGGGCAGAATTATAAATAAAAAGGGATTTACTCAGGAAAAGCTCTAGAAATCTAATTAGGTCCCCTGTGATTCTTACAGTGATATGCATGTCTTGGGTGAATCTCCACAATGCTGAAAAACAGAGGTTGGAGAAGCTGTGAGCAGATATTTCCAAGAGCTTTCACAGGACAGAGATTGTCCAGATTTCCACCATCCAGATTGAAGCATCTTGTTGATCACTTGGGACATTCATTAAGGACCCTATAGGGTTGGTCCTTCTGAATTATTAGAGCAGTATAGCTGAATTTTTCTCTTTTTTTTCCTTTTTTTTTCTTAAAAGATTTTATTTATTTATTCATGAGAGACACAGAGAGAGGGGCAGAGACATAGGCAAAGGGAAAAGCAGGATCCCCGTGGAGAGTCTGGGGTATTGATCCCAGGACACTGAGATCAGGACCTAAACCAAAGGCAGACGCCCAACCACTGAGCCACCCAGGTGCCCCAGCTGAATTTTTCCTACAGCAAAAGTTACTCTATAACTGCCATGACAAAATTTAAGATCAAATATATCAAATTTAACATCAAGAGACTATGAAAACCAATCCATTCATTTTTTAAGAAAAAAACAAAATCCAGACTTCTTTCTATTTCTAAAGATGGTTCCAGGGGCAAGGGGAAGGGGAGAAAGGGCTTAATGGGCCAGTAGTTTTATTTTAGGGAGATTAAAATAGTTTGGAACTACATGGAGGTGGTAGTTGCACAGCATTGGAATGTACTAAGGACCACTGAATTGTATACGTAAAATGATTAGTTTTACATTATGTGAATTCAGCATCAAAAAAAAAAGTAAAGTGGAAAAAAGGAAGAAGAGAAGGAAGCTAGACTGACCACATTATTATCAGATAAAGTGGACTTTGGACCAGGGAAAATTACAATGAATAAAGATGGTCATTTCGTAGTGATAAATGAATTAATTTATCAAGAAGAAATAATTAGAACTGTTATCAGAATGAAAATAAGATATGCTGTTTCACTCTGGAAAACAAACCCAAGATCAATGGATGTTACAGGAAGGCAGCTTAATGTGAAGAAGAACATTAACAGTAAATAGTTTCAACCAATGATTTAAAAGTAATATGGCTATAAGAAAGACTGGCCTCAGGCCTGAGTTCAAATTCCAGTTCTCCTAATCAGTAGTAATTTACTTAACTGCTCTAATCATCAGTTTCTTACCCGTAAAATAGTAATAATAAAACTTTCTTCCCATTGATATAAGAATTACATGAAATTGTGTATGTAAAGGAGTACAGAACCTAGAGTAGATGTTCAATAAATATAATAATAAACAAGTACTGGAAGGTACTGGTATAAGTGAGAAAGTACAATACATTTCACTAGGGGAATAACAATTAAAAGGGAGGGAGAACACAAGCAATGGTGTGGTTTTATACCAAAAGTGCTGTTGGAGCTGAATCTTGCAGATTGTCAGGAGTTTCCTTCTTTTGCAATAATAGTGTGTAATATGTCCCATAGTATCTTTTATACTAAATGAAGCTAGCATATTTGAAACCATTAAAAAATCAAAACTAAAAAAGTTTAATTTGAGCATTTTTGTTTTCTGGTGAGATATTTGCTATGTCCCAAATAGTGTTAGAAGATGTAAGAAACTACTCTTTAACTGTAAATATTTTTATTGAAGGAGTAAGAAGGACTGGAATTAATTAATATAGACTGAGTAAAATACAATTTTTAGTTTTATCCTGTGCAGTTGCTCTTCAGTTTTGGGATAAAAGTTTTGGGGTAACTTTGACTCTCTCTATATTTAGGAATATCCCTATATAGAGGGACTATCTTTATAGGATATGGAAATACAGAGTATTGAGGCCAGGAAACAGGTTGTAGTCAAATACGGTAACAGAGAATATCTCATTGAGAAGATGATATTTAAGCAACAACTTGAAGGAAAAGAGAAAGTTACAGCTTTATATAACTTGGAGAAGAGGATTTCAAGGAGAGAGATAGCTAGAGCAGAGGGTCTAAGTCAGTAGCATACCTGGAACATTAAAGTGCAGCAAGAAGGCTTTTGAGGCTCCACAGTGAACAAGGAGGAAGAGTAGTAACAGATGAGGTCAGAGGGAAAAATATGGAAAAATATTCAGATTTTACGTGGTTATTTAGGCAATCAAAGAACATTGGCCTTTATTTTGAGTGAAATTGAAATAGGGGACCCACTGCAGGAAGCAGGCCAGTGATAATTCCCGAGAACATTTTATAATGATCACTCTGGCTGCTATGTTGAAAATGGACTGTATTTTAACAAACATAGATGTGGAGAAAATAGTTAATGGTTATTGCAATAATCTAGGCAAAAGATTATGTTCACTAGGATCAGCTTGATAGTAGGACAAGTGGAAAGAAGTGGTCAGCTACCAATACATGTTGAATGTAGAGGCAATGGGATCTCCTTACAAAATGAGTATAGGATATGAGACAAAGATAAGAGTCAGCAACATCTCCAAAGTTTTCTGCTCGACCAAATGAAGAGATGGAGTTGTTGTCAATTAAGGTAGGAAAAGCCGAAGCTAGAGCACATTTAGGACCTAGGATGAATCACCTGAATATGTCAAGCATGAAATACTATTACCCAAGCGGAGATGTTAAAGACAGTTGGATACACAAAGTTGAGCTTGGGAAACGCCCGTGGTGATCATCAGCACTAAGATAGTATTCGAATCTGTGAAACAAGATGAGATCATCAAGAGAGTGAGTGAAGATAGAGAAGAGGACCAAGGACTACACCTTCAGTTTCTTCCACATGAGTCAATATGGAAAAGAGTAAACATTAGCTGATGAGACTGAGAAAGAATCACCTATGAGTTAGGAGGAGAACCGAGATATTGAGATGTGAACATTATCAGGGAATGTATAGTTAACATTCTCTTTGGGAACTTTAACATACCCTCTTGCCATTTCAGGAAGATTTTCATTATTAGCAGAGAGCTGTGGTTTGTTTTACAAAAAAGAGCAAGAACTACGAAGGCCAAAGACCTGGCTTAAAATAAAAGAAATTCACCTCTAACCAACTATATAAGGCGGGTCAAGTTATTTATAAATCTTTAACCTTCCATTTTACATCTGCAAAATATAATAAACATGTAAAATGTGTGCAAATAATAAATTTTATTTTTATCAATTGACATAAAATAACCTATCTTTTTCCGTTCTCCTGCCTACAGTAAATAATTCTAATAATTTATCATATTTCAGTGTGTTTGCAATAGTAGAAAATATGATATGGTTATTATGCTCTTTAATTTGTCACTACATGTTTAACTTCTAGAGCAACTATGTTTTCTCTTTTTTATTTATCAGAAGAAATATTTTTAAAAGATTTTATTTATTTATTTGAGGAAAGAGCAAGAGAGCATAAGAGGGAAAGGGAGAAGAGACTCCTCGCTGAGCAGGGAGCCCAATATGGATGGGGCTCAATCCCAGGACCCTGGGATCGTGACCTGATCTTAAGGCAGACACTTAACAGAATAAGCCATGCACGTGTCCTATATCTTGGCTTTTTAACCCAAAGACTTACATTTTGAGTTCTTACCTGTTCTGGCATCTTATAGTTTATATAGTTAGTAACAGGCCTTTCTCTTTTGTTTCAAGTGAAAACTTATTATTGTGAAACAATCACAAGACCTAGATTTCTAAATCCCCCAAACTATCCTGTAAATCACTGATTTTTAATAGCCTTAGAAGAGAACTTCCCAAGGAGTAAAAACAAAACACCAGTGGAATGAGATCTTCCTTTTATATCCTGCAGTGTTTTGGTGTGGTCTTGTTTAACATACAATTAGTGAAATTCTGTATCTTAAAAATGTAGTAGTCAAACTAACTCCTTCCCTTCTTCTCTCTCTCAGCCTCCAGGTACCATATAAACAAAGTCAAGACATCTGTCCTTCAAATCTCACATGTTGAAGCTTTACCATTCTTTAATGACTGACAGACACTACTCTTTCCATTTAAAAATTTCTCAACTCCATTAATTGGAAATCCCTGATTCTCATCATTTTGTAATTACTCTTCTACATTGATTTTCTTGAACAAATTTATTAGCTACCAAGAATAGATACCAAGTTCTATGCATATACATTTACCTCAAATCATTTAGACTTGTCAGTTACTCAAAAACATGCATTGACTCAACAATAGCAGAGTTTTAAGTTCCGTGGAATATTCACCAAAAAGGAATATATTCTGGACCGTAAAACAAACCTTAACAAATTTCAAATACTGGTAAGTTTTAGAGTATGTTCTCTGAACATAATAGAATCACACTAGAAATAAGTAACAGAAAGATCATTGGAAAATCTTTACACTTAGAAATGCTTAATAATCCATGGGTCAAGGAAGAAGTCTCAAAGGAAATAAAAAATATAGAGAAAGGAATAAAATGAAAATACAACATATCAAATATATGACATGCAACTAAAGCCTCAAATCAATGATCTGTTTCTACTTCAAAAAAAGAAAATAAATACCCGAAGTGAAAAAGGAAGAAAATTATAAAGATCCAAACAGAAATCAATAGAATTGAAAACAGAAAACCAGTAAAGAAAACCAATGGAACAAGCCACTGTTTCCTTGGGAGAGGGGGTGAGAATACAATAAAATTGATAAAGCTATACTCAGACTGGCAAAGAAAAAAAATCAAGCAAAGACATAAATTATCAATATCAAGAATGAGACCAAAAAAAAGCAAAAAACAAATACAACAAAAAAAGAATGAGGCAGGGCACTTGGGTGGCTCAGTCAGTTATGTGACTGCCTTCAGCTCAGGTCATGATCCCAGGGTTCTGGGATGGAGCCCCCATTAGGCTCTTTACTCAGTGGATAACCTGATTCTCCCTCTCTTCCCTATTCATACTCTCTCTGTTTCTCATAAATAAATAAATAAATAAATAAATAAATAAACAAACAAATACAATCTTAATAAAAAGAATGAGGCAAGAGATGTCACTATAGGTCTTGTAGCATTAGAAAGATAATAAGAAAACACTACAAACAGTTCTGCATTCATAAATTCAATTTAGAAAAAATGAATAAGTTTATCAAAGACCACAAACTACTAATGCCCAATAAAGATGAAATGGTCAACTTACATAGTCCCTTTACCTTCACCAAAGTTGAATGTGTAATTTACACATTTCAAAAAACAAAAGACAGAACTAGATGTTTTACTGAAGAATTCTACCAAATATTTAAAATATTACATCAATTTTACACAATCTTTTTCAGAATATAAAAGAGGAGAGAACGTTTTTCAACGCATTGTATGAGGCTCAGATTACCAAGGCACCCAAAACAGGCAAGAATAGTACAAAATAAAAAGGAAAGAAAGAAGTAAAAAGTAAAACAAAACAAAAACAAAGTACACACCAATAACTCTCATGAGGTTAGGCCTAAAAATTGTCAGCAAAATATCAGAAAATTGAATCCAGCAATGTATAAAAAGAATCATCCATCATTACCAAATAGAATGTATTCCAGGTATGGAAGACTGGTGAAGCATTTGAAAAATCAATCAATTTAAAACACCATATCAACAAAACAAAACAAAAACCTGATGACTATATTAATTGACACAGAAAAAAACTTTTTAAAATATTCAACATTCATTCATAATAAAAAGTATAAGCATGTTCGTAATAGAGTGGAATTGCCTCAACCTGAAAAAGAGTATCTACCAAAACTTCTGTTATCATCATACCTAAGGGTGAAAGACTGAATATTTGACCTTTAAGTTTGGTAATAAGAGTTGCCTGGGTGGCTCAGTCTGGTTAAACATTGGACTCTTGGATTCAGCTTAGGTCCTGATCTCATGGCTCCTGAGATGGAGCCCTATGTTGGGCTCTGCACTCAGTGGGTTCGCTTGGGTATCCTCTCTCTCTCTGCCCCTTCCCCCGACCCCTCTCTCAAATAAATAAATCTTAAAAAAAAAAAGATTGAAAAGAAAGAAGGCAGAGATGCCTGCTCTCACTACTTTCATTAAACTGGAAGTTCTAATCAGTGCAATAGGGTGAGAAAAAGAAAAGGCAAACATATTGGAAATGAAGAAATAAAACTGTCCCTGTTTACATATGCTATGAATGCACTGAAAATCTGAAAGGCTACTATATATATAATTTAAAAAACCCACGTGGAAATCAAAATTTAAAACACTATACCATTTACAATTACTCCAAGATGAAATTCTTAGGTATCATGTGATAAAACATATAGAGGACTGTATCCTAAAAATTATGAAATATTGATGAAAGAAATCAAATAAAAACTTCATGGATTCATGATTCGTTGACTCGCATTCATAGATTGAAACAGTCACCATTGTAAAGATGTCGGTTCTCTCTAAATTGTTTACAGGTTTAATGAAATCCTGTTAAAATGTGTGTGTGTGTGTGTGTGTGTGTGTGTGTGTGTGTGTGTGTGTGTGTGAAGACATACTTGATGATTAGGCACTTTATATATTGTACCTGTACACAGAGATTGACATTTTATATGTATTTAAAGACATAAATTTCCACAATTTAATTCTATTAATGTCATTAAATTTCCCCCATTAGTATGTCTTAAAAATTATTTAATTAACTTTTTGCTAGGTTGAAAATGTTAATGAAATACCATTTGGGATTAAGAAGCCTGTAGATTTTGACTGATTTCCAATTTACTTACTGTATTTTAAAAAAATGTTATGTGACAATATTTTAAATGCATAGATTTTGAGATTCAACTTCTTATTTAGCAATAGTTTAATAAATGAAATGGTAGACAGTGGTGAACCCCGAGCAAGTCCCGGTTTTATGGGATCCCTGGGTGGCGCAGCAGTTTAGCGCCTGCCTTTGGCCCAGGGCGCGATCCTGGAGACCCGGGATCGAATCCCACGTCGGGCTCCCGGTGCATGGAGCCTGCTTCTCCCTCTGCCTGTGTCTCTGCCTCTCTCTCTCTCTCTGTGTGTGTGTGACTATCATAAATAAAAAAATAAAAAAGTCCCGGTTTTATTCCCAACTTCTGATAGTAAATCTTGAAGTCATCTTCAAGTGTTTTTTTTTTTTTTTTCACGAATGGTAAAACCATTTGTTTTTAAATGTTTGGAATTATGTCTTTCTCTTTTGATCTTCAAAACTCACGGTGATTAAGGAATTTGGATCTTTAAGATAAAGTCCAAAAATCTGCCAGGTGCATTAAATAAAATCTAAATCTGATTTTCTTTGGACTACATCTTTCTACTCAAGTAAGGATTTACTTTATTTATTTTTTTCTCTTTACCTGTGTTTGGTGGAATTGAAACTATTATCAGCTTCTTGGCTTGATAGAAGGAATGGCTCACATTTATCCAATTCAAATTATTTTTTGTAAATGGTCTCAAAGTGAGGTAACCAGACACTGAAGCAACATAGAAAAGCTACTATAATAACAAATTTATGTGCATTCCTTATCCTCTTTAATGATCTGTGAGGTGCTTGCCTTACCTATGAGACCTCCCAGTTTCCAGACTCATGTTCTATTCTACGTGTCAGTATCAGGGGATACTCTCACATTCAAACCAGTTCAAGCAAAAAAAAAAAAAAAAAAAAAAAAAAAAAAAAAAAAAAAAAAAAAACACCTAACTTATCATTTCACATAACTGAAAAGTCCAGGGACCAGCTTAGGGTCTTAGGAAAATTGAATAAAAAATTGAATCAGAAATACAAGAATTCTATTTCTGCCCCTTAATTCTGTTCTTTTGTGAGGCTCCCACCACAAAGCAGCTCCTGAAAGCCTCATACTTACATTCTATATGCTGTAAGCCTAATGGAAAGAGTGCCCCTCCCTCCAATAAATCCAGTTAGATTTCATAAACTGATGATAAACCTGGTGTGAGTCAATTGTTGATTCTTAGTTCATTTACCATAGGTGGGATACATGGTGTTTGATTGGATGTCTACCTAAATTTACCGGGGTGTGTGGCATTGGATTTTTTTCTTAATGGAAATTGAGACTCTATTACTAGAAAATAGGAAATACACACTGGGCTGGCATAAATGAGATATCCATTGCAGCTTTGCAAACAATACATACCCAACATAAAGACCTTACATGGAATGATCAAAGCAGGGAGGCCTGGGTGGCTCAGTGGTTCAGTGTCTGCCTTGGGCTGAGGGTGTGATCCCGGGGTCCTAGGATCGAGTTCCACATCCGGCTCCCTGCAGGGACCCGGCTTCTCCCTCTGCCTAAATCTCTGCCTCTCTCTGTGTGTCTCTCATGAATAAATAAATAATCTTAAAAAAGAAATAATCAAAACAATTAAATAATAAAAGTACAGAATGAACAAATAATGCCATGGATTTGGAGTTCTGGTTCTGCCACTTTCAAACCCTGTGGACTTGAGTAAATGACAGGAGCTCTGCGAAACTTTCTGAAGGAATAAACAAAATGCTTATAATCCACTAAACAGATACGTGTGCAGAGAAAAATCCAAAAGCATTTTAAAGATAAAATTTATAAAACTGCTCAGCAGGTGTGTTGGAACTTGACCAATATAATAAAATTAACCATAATTTAATGTTTTACAAACAATTTGAGACTGAACTTAAAAAGACATATACCATGTAAAATACTATCAAAATTATAAAGCATTTAAGAATAATGCCCCATAAAATATGTATAAGATCTCCATTTGAAAGAAATATAAAACATTTAAATTATAACTTAATTCATATAGCATAAGATTACCATTTTTCTGAGTATAGTTCTATAACGTCTAACAAACGCACATAGTCACGCAACCCTTAACACAATCAAGATAGCATTTGCATCATTCCCTCAAATTCCCACATGCTCTTTCATTACCTATTTACTTTCCCCACATCCAGTCCCTGGCTACCACCATTTTTTGTTTGTTTGTTTAGAAGATTTTTTTTTAATTTTTTAAAGATTTTATTTATTCATAAAGACAGAGAGAGAGAGGCAGAGACACAGGCAGGGGGGAGAAGCAGGCTCCATGCAGGGAGCCCTACATGGGACTCACCCCGGGTCTTCAGGATCACACCCTGGGCTGATTGTGGTGCTAAACGGCTGATCCACCCGGGCTGCCCATATTTGGTTTTGTTTGTTTGTTTGTTTGCTTGTTTTTAATATCTTTATAGTCTTGGATTTTCCAGAACATGATATCAATAGAATAATATAATTTGTGGGATTTTTTTTATAAGCCTCTTCTACTTAGCATCATGTATTTGCATTCATCCCTGATGTTGCATGCATCAAATCCCTTGATCCTATTGCTGAGTAAAATCCCATTCCATAGTGTTTAGTTAGTTTTTCCATTTACTTGATTGACAGTTGATTGACAGTTGATTGACATTTGAGTTGTTTCTAGTTTTGGGCAATTACCAATAACACTGCAATAAACTTTCCCACACACAATTTTGTTGTTGTTGTTTTGTAAACATATATTTCATTTCTTTTGGGTAATAACTTGGGTCAAATCAGAAGTGTTTAATTTTATAAGAAATTGCCAAACCAATTTCTGAAATATTTGTACCATTTTGCATTCCCACTATTAATGTCTAAACATTCCAACTCCACATTCTTGCCAGTATTTGGTATTCTCAATTGTTTCTATTTTTTTAGTTATATAATTTTTAATATTTATAATTTTTAAAAGTTTATAATTTTAAGTTTGATATTTATGTGCATCACTCACTTCAAGTTACTTAAACTTTGCATGGTACAAGGTGAAACTGAGAGGCATTGCATAAGAATGTCCAAGAGTTTCAGCCCTATTTGCTTAAATGACTATCCTTTCCTCATTGAACTGTGTTGGTGTTCCTAATGAAATTCAGTTAAACATATATGTGATAAGTCCATCTCTGGGTTCTTTTTTTTTAAGATTTTATTTATTTATTCATGTGAATCAGAGAGAGAGAGAGAGGCAGAGACACAGGTAGAGGGAGAAGCAGGCTCCATGCAGGGAGCCTGATGTGGGACTCGATCCTGGGACTCTAGGATCACGCCCTGGGTCAAAGGCAGGTGCTAAACCACTGAGCCACCCAGGGATCCCCTCTGGGTTCTATATTATTATTTTATGGGTCTATCTGTAAGCCAGTATCACACTGTGGTAGATTTAAAAAGATAAATATAGTAATGCTATAAAAATATGTCTACAACAATTATAATTATATAAACATTTATATTATTTTGTTTATTTAATATTTATATAGTTTATAATGTTCATATAATTATACATATCATACATATGCCAAGAATGATATAAGTCCCTTTAAGCATACATGGAAGATTTATAATTGCTTTTTTACCGGGCCACAAAGAAATTCTTTTAATAACTTTCAAAACCTTGATAGCAGACAAAAGACATTCTGTGATCAGTTTTCAAAAATAAGAAAAATTGAAACTTAGAGGGCTAAAAATTTGAATTAGGAACAAAACCAACATAGATTAAGCCTAAAATACATACATAAAAAAACATAGTAAAGATAAAATCATAAATTAATAAAATATAATTATATAATATTTCTTAGACTAAGTATTGCAAAGAATCAAAAATAGAGGAATGTGTGCAGCTAATTTTATGAGGCTGATAAAACTATAATATCATATTCTATAAAGATGTAATAAAAGTGCAATGACATTGGATGGAAGAATTTCAAATATAGCAAATTTATCATGGTGGTTACTCTGGGAGAGACTAGAGGGGTAAACAATACTGGGCTGGAGGACAAAAGAGATTTTGAATTTATCTGTAGTGATCTCTTACTTTACTTTAAAAATATGTGTGTGTTTGTGTGTGCACGAAACACTGATATTTATAATATCATTCTAAGCATTTTCTGTGATTGTAAATATTTTGAAATAAAACAGTAATTTCCTGTTTTTTTACGATCAAAATAAGCCAGTAAGTGCAAAATGTGTCATAACATTGTAAAGCACTAAGTACTAGTAAGACATATAACCCTTATTTAAACAAAGTTTTAGGCAAGATCATATACCCATTTCCCATGAAGTATTGAGAAATAAATGCACTTCCAAAACTTTTTGATGTTTTCACTATTTATCATGTAATTGATAATTGTTAAATGAATAACCAGTGACCAACTTACAAGTGCCCAGAAAATATGACAATAACAAAGTAAGGGACCAGACGGAGGTGGGAGTGGGAATGTGGAGGTATGCATGCTTTGCCAATGTTCCACTCCAGGCTTAGCTCGCTGTCGACACTCAGTAAATGTTAAACAACAACAATAATAACGGGTACCATCTGCATGCCAAATTTAGAGGGGTAGAAACATCCAGGATTGACAGCCCTAAAGGCCAGACTTCCCTTACTGATTATTCCCAACATGTACAGCATTTTCTTAGCTCAGTTAATAGCATAAATAATCTCTCACTCGTGAAAAAGACACAGTTATCTTTAACTCTACCCTCTCCATCATCACTAAGGAACTCTTCCAGAAACGTACCTGTCTCCAGTCTGTCTCTTCTAACCCATGCTAACGACTTCTTATCAGTTGTTTACATTTTTTAAAAAGTCTAGTTAAATTAATGACTTGTTTAGAAAACCTCTGATCATGCTTTATTGCCTAAGAGAAGAAAATTTTAATATTTTAATTAGCATATAAGACTTCTTAATGTATTGCTTCAACGCATATTTCCAATGTAATAGCATGATACACCACTTGAAAACCTTCTCCTGCAGCCTGTGTGGAACACACATGAAGCTAATTGACATTTCCCAAATAAAACATCCTAGCCTTTGTAAGAGCTCACATTTTCCTCATCATGAAATGATCTTCTCCTTATCTCTCTGCTGTTGGATTCCTACTCATTCTTTAAAGCTCAGTTTAAAGTCTTCTCCTCTGTGAAGACATCACTGATCCTCCCAGGAGAATCTAATTTTTCTCTTTCATTTCTTTTTTAACACATCATTTGTGTCTTTTACATTGTATTATAGTCTATGTTACCTTAACAATTTTAATTAAAATCTATTAAACACTAGGCATCAGGCATTCTTTTAAGTCATTTTTGTTATCACATTAATGTTACTATAATATTATATATAAACTCATATAATCTTCACAGCAACCCAGGAAGAGTATTATTAGCCATTCTATATGAGAGAACTAAGGTATAGAGAAATCAACTAATTTGACCAGAGCTAGTGACATAGCTGGGATTTGAACCTGAGTACCTGCTCCTAACCACTGGACTAGTGGTGAGCTACCAGTCTTGCTACTAGATTCTGAGTTACTTGAGAGCAAGTGATTGCCTGTCATCAGTTCACCAATTTCTACCTTGATCCTATTCCCCACCCCACATAAACATCCGATTCCTCGTAGCACCTCACAGAGCTTCATAGAGCCAGTAAATAAGCTAAGGTGTGGAAAGTAAAAAGAAAAAAGAAGCTTCAACTATCATTTGAAGACAATATTATTATTATTATTATTATTATTATTATTATTATTATTATTGTAGTACTCCCCCCTTACTCAAAGGGGTTATGTTCTATGGCCCCCAATGGATGCCTTGAAACTATAGATAGTATCAAACTCAATATACACTATGTTTTTTTTTATACATACACACTATGTTAAAGTTTAGTTCATAAATTAGGCACAGTAGGAGATTAACAATAGTAACTAATGATAAAACAATTATAACAATATACTATGATAAAAATTATGTGATGTGGCCTTTCTCTCTCTCAAAATAACTTATTGTACTGTACCTACCCTTCTCCTTGTGATGATGTGAGATGATACAATGCCTACGTGATGACAGGAAGTGAGGTGAGTGACAAGTACTGTGATGTAGCATTAGGCTACGATTGACCTTTTGATGATACTTCCAGACCGCAGTTGACCGTGGATAACTAACGCAGTAGAAAGTAAATCTGTGGATAAGAAGAAACTACTGTGTCCCATTAATGGTATCTCAACAACAACAACAAAAAAATTAAAACATCTCTCATGTCTTCTATCCTTTCCCCTCCAAGGAATGGAGACCAAATAGGCTGTGAAGTTCCTTAGTTCTAGGTTATCTTCCCCTCTAGGAGTAATTAATAACTATTTTGTGTTTCATGCCCTCAAACTGGAGGTGTATCTCTGAAAACATTTTCAACATACATAAGCAGTGTTTTGGAAGGCTTAAGCCTTTGAGGGGATTAGATCAAACCATCCACCAGGAAACCCTAGACTGTACAAAAGGAAAAGGTCATAGACTGAATGCTTGTGTCCAACCCTCCAAAATACATTAAAGTCCTAACCCCCAATGTGATGGTGTTAGGAGGTGGAGCCTTTGGGAGGTAATTAGGACATAAAGGTGGAGACCTCATGAATGTGATTATTGCACACAGGAGAGGGTTCCTGGGTGGCTCAGTCAGTTAAGCATCTGCCTGCAGCTCAGGTCATGGTCTTGGGGTCCTGGGACTGGACTGAGATTTGATTTGGGTTCCTTGCTTGTTGGGGTACCTGCTTCTCCCTCTCCCCTCCCTGCTTGTGCTCTCTAACTCGCTATCTCTGTGTGTCAAATAAATAAATAAAATCTTTTAAAAATCTTAAAAATAAAAGAAGAGACAGAAGACTTCATTCCCTCTCTCTTGCTCTGCACCATATGGAGAGATGGCCATCTGCAAACCCGGAAGTGAGCCCTCACCAGACACTGGATCTGCCAGCACCTTGATCTTGGACTTCCCAACTCCAGAACTGTGAGAAATAAATGTTTATTTTTCAAACTACCCAGTCCATGGTGATTTGCTATAGAAGTTGGAATTAACTAAAAAAGATGGTAACCCTGGAATCTGGCAAGGTATGTTCTCCTTGGAAATAGATGGAAAATAGCCATATGGGTTCCTTCAAAGTCTATGCTCAAAGGACTTCAGCACTGGGAAAGTTGAGAACCTCACTATTCTCTGAAGACATCAACCATCAAGGTCTTCCACAACACAGTGACTGAGAAACCAAGGAAAACAATACTGATGGAAATAACCCGATTCTTAAGACTTCTCTGCATAAACACACTTGTTAGGACCATGTAAGTTCCAAAGGGGACAGAGAGTCCATCAAAAATTGATAATCAGGTTATTGCCAATCTTAACAAGTTGGGAGTATATATGAAATTATCATTTGATTTACAAAAATAAGGAAATGTTGTAGAACATTTAAAACCCATTAGAGTTAATGAGTGAATTGATTAATCAAAACACAGTTTGGAAGCCATTTATAAAATACTTAAAGGTTTATAGAGAATAGAAAACATTTTTGTCATATTTGGGGTTTTTTGTTTGTTTTTTTATTAATCTGGAAATCTATTGGTAGAGAAATAACAATGACCATATGGTTGAAATCCATCAAAACACTGATGAAATTACATAATTTTATATAATAAGAAATTATAAAAAATAAATTGAATATCTTCTCTTTCCCAAAAGAGTCAGTCACATGTAAAAAATGAAGGATTTACAACTTATTTTTAAATATCTGTACTTGAATAAATCCTAATCTTATTAATTCCTCCTACAGGAATAACATCACAGGAGTAAAAAGCTATATATTGAAAGATGTCTAGCATAGCATTATTTATAAAGTAAGTCAAAAAGTTGGTAACCAAAATTATATAATTCATTCAAATCAGGACATGATTTAGAGAGAAAAGTGGCACTAAAAATAAATAAGTATTTATTGATCTGTAACAGTCATGTGTTAGGATTATCCCTAGAAAACTAGAAACTATGGTTAGAGAAACAATTAATTTAGTTAGGTAAATTATATCTACTTATTTGAAACAATAGCTATGGAGACTATGCTTAAAATTCATATTCAATTCAACTCAGTAAAATCAATTTTACGTAGTGAATATATAGCAGTGAAAAAGACAAATACTATTCTTTTCCTTAGGGAGCTAAAATTATATTGGCTTATAAAACTATATCTATAGTGTGATTTCACCATGTAAACATTGTTTTCATATGTAGTAATGATTAAAAATTTAAAAAGGATGGGATCCCTGGGTGGCGCAGCGGTTTAGCGCCTGCCTTTGGCCCAGGGCACGATCCTGGAGACCTGGGATCGAATCCCACGTCGAGCTCCCAGTGCATGGGGCCTGCTTCTCCCTCTGCCTGTGTCTCTGCCTCTCTCTCTCTCTCTTTCTCTCTGTGTGTGTGACTATCATAAATAATAAATAAAAATTTTAAAAAAATTTAAAAAGGAAAAGAAGACCTGGTGTCTGACTTTTAAGGTAGTGAGTAAAATTTTAGGTGACTTTATTCACCTTTTATTTGTGTTAGTTCTACAATATTGTTTAGGCAATATCATTTAGAAAAAAATAAATGATGACTAACAATTATTCAAACCATTGGCATTAAGTTTTTTGAGCTCTATTATGTAACAGGTATCATGGTAAATGCTTTACTAATAGTTCCTTCCATAATCCTTACAATAACTGCATATGATATGAGATTTAGAGAAATTAAATCATTTGTCTAAGATCAAATATACAATAAATGTCTAAATCCAGTGTCAAGTGCCTGATTTCAAAAGCTCTGCTCTTAGTCATATTGCTCACCCACTGGAGAAGGCACCATCTTCCTGTGGATGTTCTACACCTAACTTAATATCCTGTTGGTTCCATGCTAACATTAAATACTCAAAATAACAACCCTAAATCTGGCTATGACCCAATGCAAAGTCTCCCAGGAGACTGCTGGCCCCGTATCAGAGATCCCAGATGGGAAATCCATACAACCCTCCTTCCTAGGCCTACTTTGGCAGCATGCATTTCAATCCCAGATGGAAATGACAAGTGAACAAAACCAAACTGAACAACTCATATAGGCAGGATTGATTCAAGTTCTGTCATTTTAAATTAAATTTTTACAAAGTTAAAATCAGGAGATAGATAATTGATTAGATTTTTTCATATTGTCTCTTAACTATAAAATGTAGCCCTCTAAATCATAGTGACTAACTGGAAAAATAAATACAATTTCGCAATACATTTTATCCCTTTGATGAGCCACTTTTATGGGTTTTCTCTTAGGGCTTTCTGTCTTCCTCATGTTTTCTACTCCTTTTTCACCTAACCATATTTTATACACTAGGCACTCATCATTTAATAAGAAAGCAAAGGTTTCTTTCCTCTCAATAATGGAGTAAACCCAAATGTCAACACAGATAAGATCTTCTACTTATAACTTAACCTTAGCTGCAGAGGGTAGGTTCACTCTTGCCCAGTCCTGCTGCCCATACTGTAATATTCCCAAGGATACAGTAATAATATCAGTGCTAAGTAAATGCCCTGTCTTCTACAAATGAAAACGACATATTTTTTAGAGTAGAAGTATTCTAGGCTAAATCATTATTCCATCAGTCAGCTAGCTGTGTGAGTTTGGACAATCCCTATAATCTCTCTGACTTATAATGTCAGTGAGTAAGGGAACTAAAGGTGAAGACAGTTTAGTGGTTAAAGGTCAGTTTATAAATGAATTTGTCTCTTAAACGTCAATATCTCAGATTTTATTCTGCAGGATAAATAATATTTCTGTGGGAGGCTTTGTTTTTCTCCTACAAGCCTTGACATTAATGGCTATGTCTAAGTGATATGCTGTGTCTCTGAAGACGATGAGAAAGTTTTTATTTTACTACCATGAGCTTTTTTCTGCCTCTTTCTGTGGTATACATTCTTTTTTGTTGATTGCTCATTTTGAAACTGAACGATCCTTCTCTGCTTCAAAGAAGTCTCAGTTTGGAGTTCAAATTTTATCAAAAGAAAAATATATGACGGTTGAACAGAAGCTTAAATATATAATATAAAGTGAAATTAAAAATCTCTTCACCTCATTAGGCTTCATCCAAAATGCAGGATGTCCCACTAGTCTTAGTGCAGTTCCATGCAATCATTTCATGTACACATTACAGGTCATGTGTGAGTGCATACTGAGAATGGAAGCCAAAAATGACTAAGTAGAAAATGAAAGAGGTTATCATTCACATTTTCAGAGAATTCCCGCAAGGCGACCTTTAAGAGAAATTTCTAAATGTATGTAAAAGATGTACTATTGTTTTAAAAAATAATTTAAAGTAATCCTTCCTCCCTTGTACCCCATATTGTTACAGAAAAGGTTAGAAGCATTTTATAATAAAGGATACATTACACAGTGAAGCTAAATATTAAAATAATTTGGAGAAAGGGGCTGCTGAGGCTAGGGAAAGAATACAGGTATTGAAAAAATTAACAATAGTTACTATAATTAAGCATTAAATTGAACTCATAAACATTTTTATGGGGAAGACGTAGAATTACATTGGTGTCAGAATTTCCATTGAAATGATAATGTCAGACTCTTTCTTTTTGCTTCAGGAAAATTAATGACTTTCTCTGGATTGTAATTGTTGAAGAAAAGCCCTATCCTGCTCTGTGAGGAAGAAATTCAGCTGATTTCACTAAAGGGGAAGGGAGGAAAGAGACAAGTATTTGGGCAGTGAGAGACAGAGACAGCCAGACGTGGAGGAAGAGTTGGGTGTCCCAAGCAGAGTTATGGAAGTGTCAGAGCACTTACAGGTAACAGGAGCTTGTGGAGAGAACTGGCTGGATAACTGGGGGAAGGTAGGCCAACCCACCTTCAGGATGCCTTTTCAGTACCACTCCTTCAGAGTTCCAATAATTGTTCCTCTGGGCTTAGCTTTGGAGGGGGGATGAAAACCCCCACCAAAGATTAGCATTCACAGTAGCATTTTATAGGGCAAGAAGCACACCATAGCTACAGCAGTAGCAAAAGGACTATACAGTTTCTCATTATCTTGACACCAAGTAACTTTGAGAGGCACCATAATGAGTAGTACTGGATATTCTCCTTGGTTGGGAGATAGGGTCTCATGCTAGGATTAAGTTAACCTAGGGGAAAAAAATGTAAATGTGATTCTCACACACAAGTTTTGTAGAATAAATTCATACATACTACATGTAAAACAAGTTATATCATCACAAAATTTTCCTACTGAAAAAGCCACATATGTCATCTACCAAAATGTTAAATCTCTGCCATCTGCAGATCTGTTTAAATACTTTTAAAACAAGCTGCTTTAAAAAATATACAAAGTAAAAGCTTTAAGTAGAAATCTTATTTTCGAAGATAAAGTATTTTCTGTTTGAATATTCAGCAAAAGTATGTGATGTCTTATAGGGAAAAGATTGAGGAGAATACAGACATTAATGTAAATATCAACAGCTTTTTCAGGTTGTATAAGGATAATCTTTGCTGCTTGGAAAGGTATTTGCATAACCACCCACCCACCCAACTATGGGGATAAATCCCATCTTACTTTCAGTTAAACAAATTCTCAGATCACTTTTCTTCAAATTTTATGCAGATGCCAAGACTGTTTGGTGCTAGACATCTAAATGGAAAAGATACGAATTCCAAAGTCTTTCAGCTACTACTTTTGTATAATTTATCATAAATATTAATTATATCTGTTCAGCAGGGAAAGTGGAAGTAAAAAGATTAATGATTAATTTTTGCACAAACCTAATAATTCCAGATTTTTGCCAATAGTGAGGAGATGTGAATATTTAAGAAAACACATGTGCTACATGTGAAATATTCACCTAAACATTATTTACACATTTTTATTATATAATTAGGAACAAATCCCACAATCAATATTTGTACTTTTGAGACCCGTAAAAGATAACTCTTTATGTACTTCTTCACAGTTTCTTGGCCTCATTTGTCTTTTGTTTATATTGTCTGCTGTGGGTACCAGCTTTGCATGAATTATGAATTATGTTCCATCTCTCTATGTCATACATCTCTTGTTTCCTGTCCTATGATTCTCCTGTTGCCTGAAAGGCTTGGGAAGCGATGGTACCCAACTAAGCATCCATGAAATACAACTGAGGATTACCCATTCTTGGGTGAAATACTGATGAATGGGAAACAGGAACTAGGGGATTCCTGGGTGGCTCAGCGGTTTAGCACCTGCCTTTGGCCCAGGGCGTGATCCTGGAGTCCAGGGATCCAGTCCCACATCGGGCTCTCTGCATGGAGCTTGCTTTTCCCTCTGCCTGTGACTCTGCCTCTTTCTCTCTCTCTCTCTCTCTCTCTCTCTCTCTGTCTCTCATGAATAAATGAATAAAATAAAAAAAAAAGAGGAAACAGTAACTAGTGAGTAATTCTCCTCCCCCACCATCCCTAAGATAGGCTGTCTAGGGATAAAGTTTATACAGCCTACTGGTGGCTGGGATGTCAGCAGTCAGTTGTATTTGGCATCAGCCAAATCAATAACATGTCCTGGTAACTGGCTTTTTCTTCTTTCTGTTTCATTCACCTTTCCCCTCACACCTGCTCTCTGGTATTGCACTTCTCCATAACACAGTCTCAAATAAACACTTTAGTTCAGTCTCTGCTTTCTATGGAACCCAGGCAACAAGACTTTTTATATATTTCTCTGTCAATTTAGTATTCGATTTTTTGTTTTACTAAAATATAAAATGTATTTTAAATTTATCCTTAATTTTTAAAAAATGCTGCATAGTCACATTACATTGCAAATTAAATGATAAATTATAATTTAGAAGAAATGCATAATCTCTTTTTATTGTCAACATATTCATATATAATTATGATGTGGATTTCTAAAAAATGAGGATTGTTTTAAAAGGTGTGTACGTTTTATAAAAGCATTCAGTGCAAAAAAAAAAAACACAGCAAAACCTAAGATAAAAGGAAAAATGAGTAGACAGGTAAGTACTTGTATTAGGGGTTTTGGGGAGACCCAGTCCAAAATGGTGACAAAGGAGGCTCTTGAACTAACCTCCAGCCCTGGACACATGAAATCTATAATTGCACATGGAGCAATTCCCTTTGAAAGAAATCCAGAAACTAGCAAAATGACTTCTATATATCCAACAAACAGGAAACTACTCAAAACAAAATAAAAAGGAAAACCTGAGACACATTCTATCCATAGACCCCTCTCATACCACGGCAACATACAATCAGGAGAGAATACATAATTCCCAGCTTCTCTCTGAGGGCAAAAGATTTGGAGCCAACAACAAGTACCCCGAATTTTAAGACTTCTGTCTGGGATTTGGGCCCCCCAAACACTAGCTTTGAACATTAATAGGGCTTTCATACACAAGACCCACAAGACTATATAGCAAAGAAAGAATTCTTAGTCTCATGAAGACTCAATATGGCTATCTCCTCAGTGCTCAGTGCAGATGTTGCAGATAGAAACTCCAGCTCCCACTCTTTTCCTGAAAGAGGATTCATTTGAACACTTTAAAAGCCACTGCCTGAGGATCAGGCTTCTAATTTAGCACATCTCTAGGGGTTGACTGGGATCCTTCCTGGAAACCAGCAAAGCCAGCAGGCACCATCTCCATGTTATTCCTTTGGCCTGCTCCAGGTCACTGGTGTCACCCAAGAAGAAGCTCGTGCATATGACTAACACTCTGGCTTATGGGGCTGCTACCCGGAGCATATATCTGTTGATAACCTGGCCGTGGTGGTCAGTAGAATTTGTGTTTGTGGGCCCCACAAGGCAGTGGAAGCAAGAAGGAAAAAATGAAAAATGAAAAATAGTAAAAATATCTTAGGAGGCTTATGGAACTCTATCAAATCAACAAATATTTGCTTTATTGGGGTCCAAGAAGGAGAAGAGACAGCAAGAGACAGAAAGCTTATTCAAAGAAATAATGGCTGAACATTTCCTTACCCTAAGAGAAGAAACAGACGTCCAAATTCAGGAAGCCCAGAGAGATCCAAGTAAAGTGAATCTAAGGAGACCCACACCATGGCACATTATAATTAAATCGTCAAAAGTTAAAAACAAAGAGAGAATCTTAAAACCAAAAGAAAAACAACTTGTTACATGCAAGTGAATAGAATGGCTATTCTTGTCTAAAAAGACAAGAAATAACAAGTGTTGGCAAGGAAATGGAGAAAAGAGAACCTTCATGTGGCATTAGTAAGAGTGTGAAATGGTGCAGCCACTATGGAAAACACTATGGTGTTTTCTGAAAAATTAAAAATAGAACTACCACATAATCCATCAATTCTATTTCTCAGTATATATCCACAGGAAATGAAAATAGTATATCAAAGAGATATTTGTACTCCCATATTCATTGCAGCATTATTCATAATAGCCAAGACATGGGAACTACATATTATCCATCAACAAACGAATAGATAAAGAAGATATGGTGTATATACACACATACACATATGATGGTATAATGGTATACACATAATGTGTGTATGTATTAGATTATTATTCAGCCGTGAGAAATAAGGAAATTTGGCCATTTGAAACAACATGGGTGGAACTTGAAGGCATTATGCTAAGTGAAATAAGACAGAGAAAGACAAATACTGCATGGTGCCATTCGTATATATACTTTAAATCATATGCCTGTGTGTAGGGTTTTGTTGTTACTGTTGTTTGGTGCAGCTTGGTGTTCTCTGAGCTTTCCTGATTTGTGGTCTGATACCAATCTTGGGGAAATTCTCATTCATTATTATTTCAGATATTTCTTCTTTTCTTTTTTTTTTCCTTATGGTATCCTATGTTTTTTATACCTTTTGTAGTTGTCCCATAGTCCTTGAATATTCCATCAAGTCTTTGTTCTTTAATTTTTTTTTGTTTAAAAAAAATTTTTTTTGTTTGCTTTTTTCAGGATGCTAATAATATATTTTCTAACTCAGAGATTCCTTCCTCAGCTGGGTCTAGTCTGCTAATAAGCCAAAGACATTCTTCATTTCTGGTTCAGTATGTTTTAACTCTGGTATTACTTCTTTTTTGATGTTTTCTTAGGATTTCCATCCCTCAGCTTACATTTCCCATCTGTTGTCTCATGCTATCTTCTTTATCCATAGGAGTCCTCAGCATATTCATCATTGTTATGTTAAATTCCCGTTCTGATAATTTCAACATCCCTCCCATTTCAGTTCTGATGTTTGCTGTCTCTCCAAATGATGTTGTTTTTACATGCTAATATACCTTGTAAGTTTTTCTCGACAGCCAGATATGACGTACTTAAGAAAAGGAACTGTTGTAAATAGGCCTTCAGTAATAACGGTGGGAAGGTCTGAGGAGAGGGAAAAAGTTTTATTGCCTTATTATTAAGTCTCAGTCCTGTAGTAAGCCTTCTGCACTATGAAGTTCACAAATGTTTCTCAGTTTTTCCCTCCTTTGGGTAGGCCATAATAGCTAGAGTGGACTGAGTGGTATTTCCCTTTCACAGTCAGTCAGATTCTGATAGTACTCCAATTAGCCAGTTTAGTCTCTGGTTAACTGGTTTCCTCTGCTGGCAGGTCTTGTTAAGTAGAATGAATTTTTTTTTTTTTTTTTTTTTTTTTTTTTTTTTTTTTGAGAGAGAGAGAAAGAACAAGCAGGAGGGAAGAGTAAACAGATACTCCACTAAGCAGGGAGGCTGATGTGGGACTTGATCCCAGGTTGCTGGCATCATGACCTAAGCCCAAGGCAGACACTTAAGTGACTGAGCCACCCAAGTACCCAGTGGAAGAAGTGTTCTGATATGTTTCAAAATGGTTCCTTTCCCCTACTCCCTGCTGAAAACCCAAAAGAGATTTTTCTCCCATATTCACTGTGGTAATGTGATCAAGCTCCTGGAGATAAATCTCACGATACTTTGAGAAGTTCCCTATCAACCCCCACCCCCCACCCCTGAGTTACCTGAATTACCCCCCACCCCCAATTCAGAATTGTCAGTAATGAGCCTTCAGAAATTTGGCAATCATAGTGCAGGTTTCCCCACCCTGGCACTGGTTCCCAAAGTGCTTTCCTCTTGAAAGTCTGCTCCAGTATGATTCTCTGTATTCTCAGGTGGGTATCTCCAATTTTATGGGCAGCAGTATGCCCTGTGTCCCTCCATTTTCTTATGGTTTCAAGAAATATCATTGATTTTTTAGTCTGTTCAGCTTTTTATTTGCTGCAATAGAATGATAACTTCCAAGGTCCTCACATGTGGAAGCAGAGACCAGAAGTCTAGCTTTGCAGTTTCTTACAAAACTAAACATACTCTTACGATATAATCCAGCAGTTGGGCTCTTTGGTATTTACTGGTTCAAGATCTATGTCCACACAAAAAACTACACACAGATGTTTACAGAAGATTTATTCATAATTGCCAAAACTTGCAAGCAACCAAGATGTCCTTCAGTAGGTAAATGGATGAACTGGGGAACATCCAAACAATTGGACTATTATTCAGTATTTTAAAAAGACAAGAGCTAGCAATCCATGAAAAGACACAGAGAAATTTAAATGCATATTACTAAGCCAAATAAACCAATCTGAAAGGCTGTATGATTTCAACTATAAGACATTCTGGAAAAGGCAAAACTATGGAGACAGCAGAAAGATCTGCAGTGGCCAGAGATTAGGAGGAAAGGAGAGATGAATAGGTGGTGGATAAAGGATTTTTAGGGCTGTGGAATTACTCTGTATAATGCTATAATGGTGAGTATTTGTCATTATGTATTTGTGAGAACCTGTAGAATGCACAATACCAACAGTAAAATCTAAATAAAATATGGACTTTTAATGATAATAATGTGGCAATTACATTAATTGATTGTAATTAATGGACCACTCCAGTAAGAGCAGTTTGATGGTGGCAAGGCTATGCGTATGTTGGGAGTAGTAAATATATAGGAATTCACTGTACTTCCTACTGAATTTTACTGTGAAACTAAAACTGCTCTTTTTAGAAAGTCTATTTTTTAAAAAAGAAAGAGAAGGATGACTCTGAAGGTGAAGCCAGAAACCACAGGATATTATTTCCAGGACTTGCGACCTCATGGAGTTGATATGATTTGCTTTCAAAATTTCTTAGGAGCCATCATTTCTTCTTCCTTTCATTTTCTTCCTCTTAGAATGGGAAAATCTGTGACTGTTGTCCTATACTCGTGCCACTAATGTATTTTGAGAGCAGATAACTTGTTTTCTAGTTTCACATATCCACAAATGGAAAGAAATTTTGTACACATAAATCATATACAGAATCTCAACGATACCTGACTTAGAATATCTTTTGTGTGTGGGATGTGCACAAATATTCAGGGGCCATGTAGAAGACTATGATGTCCTGAATAAGATTCCACTAAGCCCACACTCTCATCACCAGGACCCATGAATATTATTTTATATGACAAAGAGACTTTCCAGATATAATGTAATTAATGATCTTGAGATAAAGAAAATATCCTGGATTATCTCTATGGGCCCGATATAGTAACAAGGATCCTTATGAGAAAGATACAGGAGGAATCTGAACCACAGAGGAGATCATATGATAATGGAAGTAGAAATTGGAGTAATGAATTTTGAAGATGAAAGAAGGGGAACACCTGGGTGGCTCAGCAGTTAAGCATGTCTACTTTGACTCAGGGCGTAATCCTGGAGTACCAGGATTGAGTCCCACAAGAGGCTCCCTGCATGGATCCTGCTTCTCTCTCTGCCTATGTCTCTGCCTCTCTCTTTTTGGTCTCTCATGAGTAAATAAATAAATAAGATCTTTAAAAAAAATGAAGATGGGAAAAGGGAACTATGATGGAAAATTTTATATGTCACCTTGGCTAGGCTACTGTGCCCAGATGAGTGGTCAAATACCAGTCCAGATGTTGCTGGAAAGGTATTCCTTAGATATGATTAAGATTTATATCAGTTAGACTTTGAGTAAAGCAGATCACCTTCCATAATTGAGGTAAGCCTCATCCAATCAGTTGAAGGTCTAAGAAACAAGCCCAAGATCTGAAAGGGAGAAGGAATTATGCCTCTAGATGGCCTTCAGACATAACATAACATCATTACATTGGGGTTTCAGCCTGGGATTTCAGCCTTCCAACCTGCTCTGAAAATTTCAGGCTTGTCAGCCATCAGAATTCCATGAGCCAATTCTTTAGAATAAATCTCCTTTTATGTCTCTCCAAATATAGATATAGATAGATAAGGTAGATCTAGATCTCTAGATCTTCCTTGACTTGTGATGGGGTTATATCTCAATAAACATATAATAAGTTGAAAATATTGTAAGTTGAAAATATATTTAATACATCTAGCTTATTGAATAGCATAGCTTAGCCTAGTCTATTTTAAATGTGCTCAGAACACTCACATGAGACTACAGTCAGGCAAAATCATCTAATGCAAAGCCTATTTAATAATAAAATGATGAGTATCTCATGTAATTTATTGAATACTGTGCTGTAAGTAAAATACAAAATGCTTATAAGTGTCATAGTTGTTTATGATCAAGTGGCTGAATGGGAGCTGTAGCTTGATGCTGTAGCCCAGCAACACAAGGAAATGTTGTGCTTCATATGGGTAGCCCAGGAAAAGATCAAGATTCAAAATCTGAAGTATGGTTTCTACTGAATGCATATCACACCACTGTAAAGTTGAAAAATCCTAAGTCAAATCATCATTAGTCAGAGACCAATGATGTACATGTATGATATATACATACACACTGAATTTGTTTCTCTGTAGAACTCTAATAAAGAGACATAAACCAAAAATATAGGTGGCCTCTAGAAGCCGGAAAAGACAAAGAAACATGTTCTCCTCTAAAGCTTCTGGAAGAAAGTGGAGTTGGCTGTGTTGATACACTGAATCTAGCCACAGTGAATCTAATTTTGTATTTCTGGTCACCAGAACTGTAAAAGAATATATTTGTGTTATTATAAGCCACGAATTTTGTGATAATTTGTTATAGCAGCCATGGGAAACTGATACTATCTCCAAAGTAAAATACTCTTATTCTAACACATGTTCTTTTAGATAATACCTCCTCCCTTGTTTACATGACAAGTGTAACTGACTCATTTATGTCTGACTTCACATTACTTCAGACCTACTTTTTATTCATTTTTATAGTGTCAAACTACTGTGTGCAAATGTTATCCACCACAGCTCACATCAGATATATGGAATAGCTCTACTTTTCTTCTTGATCTTCTCTATCACTGCAGTGTGGGAGAATGGCCAGAAAATTGTCAGCGATTCTGACAATTTGAGAAAATCTCAAATTCTGAGAGGGTTAAATCTTTTGTGGCTACTTGTAGCCAATGAGCAATGGGAGCCAGAGGATACTTCCTTTTTCTGAAATTCAGGGGTAATACACCAACACTTTCTACATGGTTCCTCCAAGGTATCTCATAAGACTGATATCTAGTTTCCCTCTGTGGTGATTGGTTTGACAATTTACTCTTAGACCGGCCTTTCTCCCCTTTTATACCCTACCCACTCCCCTTCCTATTTCATGGGATCATTTTCAAAAATAAATTATCTGCATGGAGACCTATATCTCACACTTGCTTTTTCAGGAAACTGGCTTAAGTTGGTTTGTAACAGAAAAGACCCTGGAGATCACACCTTCAGAACAGTTTTGTAAAGCTCGAACACTCACCAGTAAGCTAGCTGTAAGGATTGTGTTGTGGGTGGGAAGTGAGCCAGTGATAACCCTTGCTTATACTCACTAAAGATTTCACCAACAATAGATTGTAATAGGGTGCAGGTAGAAGGTGAATCTTCAACTTCTGACGTACTTTTAAGAGTTGAACTTTAAATTATATAGGACAAAAGTAATTCTAAAAATGGCAACATTGCCGACTCTTATTTACAGCTTCAAAAGCTTTAAAAACTAAAATGAAAGATTCAGGTAATTGTATTTTGAAAATAAGAAAGCCTCCATGGCAACATTTAAAAAGACCCTAATCTCCTGCTGCTATAAGGCAGAGGTCCAAGATTTAATTATAAAGGTAGCACAATTATTACTAATTCTATAAACTTGATAGGTCTTTTATGCCAAAGACAAGGTGCTAATAGAAAAAAAAAATGAGATCTGAGGTCTGCAATGGGGACATTTAATTGAATGAGCTGAGGACCTTGAACTTCAAGATTCTTCTGAGTTCTCAGGCCCACCAGAAACAGTCTCTTTTTCCCTTAAAACAGAAAAGATGTTTCATCCCCTGGAATTTCTGCAAGGACACCAGAGGTAGTTGCCACATAAGACCTTGGGTTTGGCCTTTTGTTTTTTAAATCAGAAATGTCCATGTCCCTCTTTGGTGCTTTCATAATACTAAAGTCAATCTGAGCCAGAGAATAAAGCCCTCATTTCAGGAGGAGAGAGACAAGGGAGAGAAAGACAGAGACAGAGACAGAGACAGAATCATCAAGCAAATAAGATAAAATGCTAATTGATGAATCTGAGTAAAGTTTATATGCATGTTCTTTGTAATGTTTTAAATTTTGGAACTCTCAAGTTTGAAGTTTTTTCAAAAAAAAAATTTAAATAACATATTTTCCAAACTGCACTCAAAAGAAATGAATAAAAATACGGCTTTTACTCAAGAAGCCCCTAAACGCTGTATCTCTAAGGAGAGCAACATTTCAACAAATATTCTTTGATTTCAAAATGTTATGGGAGTTCAAAATCTTTTTAAGTTCACACTCAACATCCCCCAGTACATTTCAGGAATAAGTCTTAGATGATTAGTTGGATGAGTAGCTTTTTTATATCTAATAAAACCACTTTCATTAGACATGTGCCAGAGCAGGAGATTGTGAAATTGGTATGAGCTGGTTCAAAAGTAATCCTAGCCCTTGCTTACATTCCAAACAAGCAACATCAAAAACTAAACCCAAGGAGCAAGTTGTTCCTTAAGTCTTTGACTTCTTTGACCCTCAGAAATAGCTGAATTATATGGGAACAAAATAGTACCCATAAATTTAATTTTCTAAAACTTTAAAATGTAAGATGCTTTTAAATGTCCAAAATGAATCACCTTCCTAACTTTAGCTAAAAAATACTAAGAATTTTTTTTTTTTGGTTTATGCTATGTGACAAGGAAAGCAATTTTTAAAAATCTGAGATTGTTTTAACTGATGAAATATTTTCAACCCTCTTCTATAATTATATGTCCAAGTTACAAATGGTAAAATACTTCAACTAGTATATAATATCATCTTAATTGAACCATTTATGGCTCTTTGTTTCTCTCATCTGACCACTGTTTGTCTACTTCTTCACTGCAAAATCAGCATTCTACTTCCACTGTGAAAGAAAAAATGGTATTTTAAGCCTCTTTTTGTGGGAGAAATCTACATACTGTTGCATGTAGAGGTGAAGACATATCTCCTTTGGAGACCTGTTAATTCCTACAGCTCTTTCACCTTTCTTTTACTTTTCAGAGGCAGCAACTTAAAACCTAAATGCTTAATCAGATCAGGTCCCATATTAGGTGAGCAATACCAGCAAATTAAGACTTCTAAGTTATGCTAAAAATATCAGGTGATTCCCTACCCCAATTACATTAGTCCTTTAGATCATATTTTCAATCCCTAAGCTTTATTTTAACCCACTAACTTACATGGAAATAAATTGTGGCCAAGGCAGGGGAAGAAACTTGTCCAAAGCAGAGTTAGAATTAGCATCCAGGTATCCTGTCTTGATCTAACATTATATGCATCACACCTAGAAAACTGTTTTTGTTTATTCTGAATTTGCAGACTTCAGTCTGAATGCAAGTAGCTCTGATTCCCTGGGCTGATGATGACACTGGATAATTGTTTATGTATTAGTTTTAATGAGAAACAGGATTGTTCCCATGTGAAATCTAACTGGATCTGCAGAGTTCAGATTAGTTATAACTTTCTGGTGGTTGATGCTTGACCTAAACTCAAAATTTTAATATATATTGTTTTCACTATTAAAAATGGATGTTTTGGTATTTCAAGAATGAAATAAACCATTTTCTAAATTATTACTATTATCAATCTATTTGGTAGCTGAAAGTTGAATGCTTCTACCTCCATAGAACCCAGCTTTGGGTTGAATCCAACACAAAAAATGGCACCAGAGAATGAATGTAGAGCAAGATGGAAGAAAAAATTTTCAGCACTCACCTCTAACACAGAAACATTGATTTGGATAACAACCAAGAGAATGATTTTATGGAAGCTGGGAAGTCCAGTGGAGAGGCCCCAGCACCCTATTAAAGTCAATAATATCTAAAAATAGATGCATTGAAGAGAATAAGACAAGTTTCACTTTACCTGTGTCACTCTTCCCCCAAAGCAGCAGGTACAAAGAAAGCCTTTTTTTTTAGCCAATGATTTTTCTCATGGAGAAAAATAGAGAACATAGGGAGTGAGTACCTGGCTTCTCTAGCTATGTGGGACACTGCACAAGGAACCATTCCTGTATTGCTTCACCAAGAACACTTAAGGCATCAGCATAGCTGAAGAGTCTGGGGGTCCTTAGGAACAGAGAAAGGGGACAAGGACTCCCAATAGCCAGGGTAAACTCAACAGAGGCAGATGGTTTCTACTAACTGCCTGGCAGGCTCTACCAAGATATCTACCACAGCCTCATAGGATGCATTACCTGCGGACCCCCAAACTAGTCCACATGCAATCCCAGGACTCTGAGCACCCTCCTGCTGTTGCATGCTCCTATAGATGACACAGAGAAGCTTCTGTAGATTATACATGAGCATAAACAGTGGGCTCAATTCTACTGAATTGGGAGAAAGTGTATTACTCCAAACATTTTGGAGCTCTGCCCTAGAGAAAATAAATGGGAAGCTGTCATAACCAGTCTGGCTTGGTAGAGTTGAGAAAATACTTCCTTCCCAAAGGGAAAAACAGTAGAGTAGGTGCATTTATAGAAAAGAGCTAAGACCTACAAAATCTCTACCTGTGGTGAAGATCTTCCCCTCCTGAAGGCAGTCAGTGTAAGACTGAGGGAAGTGGCTATTTCTTCAAAGGCTACAATATATCAAAGTCAACAACCTGAGACTTCAAGGAACATGGAAGAAGAAACAAGGAAAGCTGACACCATCAAAAGAACACAAAGAGTTACAAGTAACCAACCCTAAAGAAGTGGAGATCTATGTATTGCCTGATAACGACCAAAGCAATAGTTTTAGGTTAGCTCAGAAAACTACAAAGAACGCAGATAAACAACACAACAAAATCAGAAAAACAATACACGAACAAAGAAGTTCAACAAAAAGAAATCATAAAAAAGAACCAAACAAATTGTGGAACTGAAGAATACAATGAATGAGATGAAAATTGCTGTAGTGTCAATAACAGCCTCTATCAAGGAAAAAAAATGGTGAAAAGTGAGCATTTTTTTACAGTGTGCATTTTTTAAGAGGGAAGTTTATCATGAGAAATGCCTACACTAGGAAAAAAAGATCTCAAATAAACAGCCTAACTGTATACCTCAAGGAACAATGAAAAAAAAAGAAACTAAGCCCAAAGTTAGCAGAAAGAAGGAACTAAAAAAAAAATGTGAGCAGAAACAAATGAAATAAAGATTAGAGAAACAATAGAAAATAACTAAGTTGGGGTTTTTTTTGGAAAAGATAAAGGAAATTGACAACTAGCTAGCTGAACTGAGGAAAAGAGAGAAAAATTCAAATAAAAGTATTAATGAAAAAAGAGACATTACATCTGATAGCACAGAATTTCAAAGAATTATATAAACTACTGTAAATAATCATACAAATCAAACAAATTGGATAATCTAGAAGAAATGGATAAATTTCTAGAAACCTACAACCTACCAAGACCGAATGATAAAAAAAAGCAGAAAAGCTTAACCAATAACAAGAAGACTGAATCAGTGATCTAAACCTAGCAGCAAAGGGCCCAGGACCAGGTCTTCACTCGTGAATTGTACCAAACATTGAAAAAAAGAATTAACACTAATTTGTCTTAAGCTCTTCCAAAAAATTGAAAGGAGAGAACACTTTTAGATTGAAAAGTCATGCTCTGATTTTGTATTCTTCCAAAGGGGATTTATGTTTGCTTCATGCCAGGTGACTCAGAGCATTTTCAACCTGGGATCCTTTATAATAAAAATCTGAGCTTAAGTTTTGTTGGTCCATATATATGTGTAATTCTTAGTCACATAACCGTATGAGAGCCAACTTATGTTTGTGAATTTTTCAGATTTTTTTCTCAAAACTCAAGAGCCACAAAAGCAAGTTTTTTTTCCCTCTCTTTAAAGCTATGATCATTTGTAGTCCTAACCTTATACTGATGGACCCTATTTGAGTGTCAACCTAAGTAGCCTTTAGAATTCATGTCATGTCTCCATCACTCCATGAAATCCTCAAAATGGCAGATGAAGTATCTCTGGATCAAAATTGCCTCCTGAGATTTCTTACCTCTTTTGATTCTTGCCTTTGGTTTGGGCTTTTGATAATGTCTTACCTTATTGCAAGACTACTTAAAATTTGTATTTTAAAAACCATTGTTTATTTTATTTTATTGGGAGGATAATTAAGTGTATATTTATTAAGTCCTAAGTAAAAGAACAAATTGTTCTAACCCCAGATTAACTGAAAGTTAAACTATTCACCGATTCAACAAAGATTTATTGGCTTTTCACATCCTACCACATACTGTTCAAGGTAACAGCAATTCAGAAGTGAATAAAAACAAGTACCAAACTTCATGACTCTTAGAGACTAATGGAAGAAAAATAGACTGTAAGTAAATAAATATGTAAGTAGGCATGAAAGTTTACCTTTCTGGGTAATTTATATCTTGGTCTAATGCAAATTTTGTATGGATCCTGATAGAAGAAGAGACAGTAAAATGGTGAGGGAGCCAAGTGTGGTAGCTTTCTTAAAAAAGAAAAATAAATAAATAAAAGGTGAGTTGAAGTTAGTGGCAGAAGGGAAGTTATAACTTTTATTTACCTGAATGATAACTTCAATTTACAAAATTCCATCTCTTTGTTTTACAAATACAAAAAAAAAAGATCCAAAAGTTGACATGATTTGTTCTAATTTTCTTTTCTAATTCAGCTGCCAAAAATTGTTAACTTTCAGGAAATAAAGACTTTTGTTCTCCACCAACTGAATCTTATGTTTCTACAATACACCAGCACTTGACAGATAGTGAGTCTTTTCAAAATTATGAAAATATCAACAGCTCTTATTGATAATATTCTTAAATTATTCATAACATTTTCTACATGAGTTTTGATGGATGAAATTCATTTCTTAAAGCTATTTTAACTTTCTGTCTACTGCTTCCTTATCCAAATACCTTAACTTAATTTCCTTCTTTTTTAAAAGGATATAATACAGTTATATATATTATTCTCCAAATGTCTATTTAAATTTATCTGTATTTTCAGTAAGATATTTTATAAAGTATAACTTAATCACATTTGTTAACTCTAACTTAAGGTATAAATGGAAATAAAATTTGTATTTAAAATCTATATTTATTTAGTTTTAAATGCTGTTAAGTCAAATAGCCACCAAAGAGCTGGTTTTACTTTTTATATAAAATTTAAAATATTAAAAAAACCTCACATTCACTTGCTTTATTAATTCAATATTTAATTACTGAGCTAGTGCTAGAAAATCAGACAATGTGTCTTATTTCAAGCAGCTTACATGCTAATGCAGGTGACAGATAATCATGATGTAATAATACAAGTACCATAATAGTAACATATAAAATCATTAAGTGAGGATGAGGTCAACTCAGTGGGTGGTGTGTGGTATGAATAGTTTCATGATGCTTCATAATGTATGGGACCATTACATTGAGACTTTAAAACAATAAGTAATAAAGATTTTCTAAGTATTTGGAAAATAATATCACACTGATGAGTCAGAAGAGACGATCATTGAATGCCACACTAAGGACTTTTAAGTTTATTCTGTGTAGAAAGGGTGGTGAGATTTAATGATATGTCAGACAGAGTAGATACCATGTGCAAAATGAGGAAGTTACAAATGTTTATGAATTTGCAGACACCAAGTTCTACATGAATAGACACTGAGGTAATTAGAGAGTAGATTTCTATGTATGTGAATCTTGAAAAATAAACACAAGTTAATTTAAAGAGGGAATTGTATGACTTTCTAAGAGTATGGAGTTTGTCCTGCAGAAATTGTGAGTCAAACAAAGGACTGACATAATAGTCATTACTTTTAGCTGAATGCGTGATGTGCCAAGATACCCTCCCTCTGCTCATTTGATTTCAGTATGACTGTGATTGAATAGTCTATGTTACTTCCTACACTCCTGATCACGAATATGCCTCAAATACTCCCTGCTCTGTCATGTTCAGACCCAACCTTAAAGTACAGGGGAATTTGTTGGGGGAAACCATTATCAAATAGAGCATAGGAATGGGTAAATCAATGCCCCCAGGATTTTTATCCACATTAAGGGCAATTCTGAAGTACATTCAGCATAGGCTCTTATTTGGGCTCAGAAGAATTTTTTTTTAAGATTTATGTATTTATTCATGAGAGACACAGACTGAGAGAGAGAGGCAGAGACACAGGCAGGGGAAGAAGCAGACACCTCACAGGGCACCTGATGCAGGACTTGATTCCAGATCCTGGGATCATGACCTGAGCGTAAGGCAGGCACCCAACTGCTGAGCCACCCAGGTGTCCCTAGGCTCTGAAGAATTAAGCCCTGATTCCCCACAATGGTAACCAACTTTCCCCTTCCTTTGTCTCACTTTTCCCACTCCATTTCTGAACCTGGGATTTAAGATGCTTGCTTTGATGTTTGCCTGGAGATTATATGAAGATCTCATCTGAGGTGGATATCGTGCAAGATGCTGCTTTTCCTTCTTAAAATCTGTCCCTGTCTTTCCTGATTGCCTGTAGACCAATAACTAGGATCAGATTTCAGCATAGACTGAGCAGGAAATATATTCTCTGTTTGGAAAGTGGATAGCTTCATTATAAAACTGTTTTAAGTTCTAGCTAATCTGTATAAGAGGGAACCAAGACAACATACGAGGCCCCTGAGAATGGTGGGCCAGGAGGGAAGGGTTGCATATAAGGCAGCATGAGAGGATATTTATTAATATAGAACATTCCCATGACTCAAGATTTAATGTCACAGCAAGGACATTTAGAGGTGGTCCTAAAACATTGCTGGAATGGTTCTTTAGATCTTGGACACAATAAACATGGCAATTAGTACTTGAACAGGAACTGTTTTATCAGAATGTTGTAAAAGGCATCAGAAGGTATGGCAAGATGGGCAAGTTAGATTGGATTTAACTTGTGAGACTAGAGAACCAACCACTTCCTTGTGTAACTTGAGAAGACCCAGATGACACTGTCTTCACTAAGACAGTAAGGGATGCCTATGTGCGGGGACTCCTGGCGAGAATGTCAGTGCTGATTGTTCTCATTAAACCAGTGTTGACATTAGGAGATGATGATGGACATGGGATCTTTAGTTTCAATAGGGATGATTGGATGTGGGAATATAGGAAAGGCCAGAGAATGGCATTTAATCATCAGAGGCAACCTGGAAATACATTTAAGGTTGGCATGACAATAAGGGTATCTAGAATATTAGGGATCTGAGATGATGACTAGTGACTATAGTGATTCCAAGGATGAGACATGGGCTATAACTGTATAACCAGAAAAAGTTCAATGGTGAGCAGAAAGCTTATGTCAGCAACTGCAAAAGAAAATAGTGATCCTTTATCCAGTTTCTTTATATTAGACAATTCTTAGACCCAGAATCTATCCATTGAAAAGGAGGTAGAATCTTGTGGAGAAAGAACTCTACAATCCTACCCCATGTATATAAAATCAATACCTTCTTCATTTTTGTCCAAAGAAACCAACAGTCATTTAAAAAAATAAAACAATTCATTCAAAAAAAGGGAATTAAAAAAAAGAATTAAAAAAAAAAGGGAATACCCAGATCTTTCTATAACAGTTTCAGAAGCCAAACTGATCTAAACCATGGATTCTTGTGACTCCGGGGTGGCTCAGTGGTTGAGCGTCTGCCTTTGGCTCAGAGTGTGATCCCAGGGTCCCAGGATCGAGTCCCACATCAGGCTCCCTGCAAGGAGCTTGCTTCTCCCTCTGCCTGTGTCTCTGCCTCTCTCCCTCTTTCTCTGTGTCTCTCATGAATAAATAAATAAAATCTTTAAAAAATAAAAATAAATAAATCATGGTTCTGAAATGCACTGTGCCTCCACCCCCTTCTTATTAGGATAGACATATGGAAGACAGGTGAAAAATGGAATTATGATCCAAATACATCTCATTATGGGTGTAAAAAGACACAGAGAGTATGGACACATTTTTTGGTCATTTCCCTAATCCCAGTGCATAATTGAGATGAATATATTTAGAAATAGACAAAACCCTCATATTGATTATCTTGAATGTGGAATAAATATCATGCCATATTTTAAAAATATGGTAAATCATCATTCTCATGACTGCATTATTTCAGTTCCTAGTTTCCTAGGCATTTTTTTGGCAGATGTTAAATTGTAACTATAATGTAAGTTATCCTTTGAGGATGCAGCCTTTATTTAAATAAAGGGCTCATTTTAAAGTTAATAGTTTCAGTTGATGTTTTGGATTTGCTTCACGTTGTTAAATGCTTTAGTAAAAGTTGGAAAAGCCAACTTTACATTCTTTTGCTTGTGAGCAGAATAAATTCTCCAAGAAGGATGACTGACCTAACTCCGCTTTTGTGCCTTTATTTGTTGAGGAAGTTTAAAGTGCTGTGAGATTGATTAAATCAAATAAATAGGTTGGGGTTGACACTTTGGGTAATTTGTTCATTTCTCTTTGTTTAGTCCCTTTTCTAAGTACTGCCAATCCTGTTGCCATGCAGACAAACCTGACCGTTTGCTGGTAAATTATCACTTTTTGGAAACTGAGCTAACACTAGTTCCTTATTTTAAAAAAATGAAAGTTAAATCTAATGTAAATACCTAACAGCCCACTCCTATTTGTGTTTCGGTTGGGTGGTTTAAATGGCTTATGAATTTTGTTTTCCTCACATACAAAATCAGCTTATTTTCTTGGCTTCCAACTGAAAACTAAAAACTATTCTTTTGAACACAAATAGAACAATTTTGAGTCTCTTGCCACAGATTTTAGGAAAACACTTACTTTTATAATTACCATTAACCCATACATTTTCAAGCATTTCTGTGCATGGCACAGCGAGTAAAACAAAACTCGTATCAGCTTTCTTCAGCACAATTTAGGCATCTGTTGAACTACTAGACTCCAGGACCTATGCTGGGAAAGAGGGATAAACCTCTTTATCTAGGGAAAGAGAATAAACCTAGTTTCTTCCATGAAATTGCTTACAAAGTAAGGGAGAAAAGAAAGAAGCATAATTTATTACCACTCAAAACAAAAGCTAGGTGTCACAAGAAAGAGATTAAGTGCCATAAAGTTTCCTGCATTAGAATGAGCAGCTTTTATTGAGGAAGATTTTGTGAGCTCACTTGAACAAGTTTGAATGAAGAAAAAAACAAATGAGGAAGAGGAATTGAGGCCCAATAATAGATAAGTAATCTTCTTTCTAAGTGAATCAAACGCAGTAATGAATTTTAAAAGGCATATGTTTTAGTCTACTGTAAGGTGAATATTACCCTTTACAGCAATTATTTTTATAACTAAATTAGGTCATCCATAAAGGTTTGATTTTTCAGGGACACTGGAAGCATATATCACTGTAAAATCTCCAGGGAAGCTTGACCTGATACTGCATATAATTGAGACATTCCTGCTTCCTTCAGGGAGTAAATCGGTTGATTTTCAACTATTTTATCCACCTCTAATTTAAGTGTCCTCTTTCTAAATGGTAATTTGACCCAGAACATCTCTGAAATGTCTGAGACATTTAGCAATTCCTCTAGGGGCCGTTACACCTGTGAGTCATGATGAATTCAGAAGGTAGAGCAAGTTAATGACTTTTAGAAGAAAAATAATGTATTTGATGTGGTAAGATTCACTTCCAGGAAATCACTTAGCATAAAATCTAAAGGTCGGGAGGATGGAAGGTAGCAACCTGATTACCCACCACCGTTTCCTTTAGTGTTAAATAAAGGAACATTTTTGAGTGCTTATCAAAAGAGACACTCTGACAAACTAACATCATAAAGGCAGCATGATGCTGTTGGAAGGGGCCTGAGGTAGGAAGTAGGAGACGTGGCACTCTCTACAATGCTGCCTTATCACACATTCGACCCTCTCATACTTTCAAAAGTGAGAATTAAGATGCAGCCCTGGTGTGAGTTTATAGGCTTGGAAAGTTTGGAAGCTACTCTATAGTTGTGAACTGGGCAAAGCCAGATCACAATTTGAATTGCATTAGCAGTGAAGCTAAGAAAATCAGAGTACATCATTTGGCCACAAACCAGTGTCCAAGAATGTAGTGTTAAAAGGAACAGAGTGTATTAATAAGTAACACAGTTTTAGGCTTTGCATTGAATTTGAGGCTCTGTTTGAAAGTCAGGAACTAGCCACTGTGTTTGCAAAGCCATAGACCTACAGACTACTGGGAATTTAAGTGAATGAGACTATAAAGTTTTTAAAATCTAGAATGACTGTTGTGATTCTAATGATACCACGTTGATTATATTTAAATAGGAGCCTAGAAAATTGATTCAGAAACGGGAAATATTAGTGTTGAATAAGGATTTTAAAAATATCTGGTTGACACATTTGTCTTATACAGGGAGAAACTGAGGCCCCACAGACATTTGTCTAAGGGTGTATGGAGAGAGAGAGAGAGAGAGAGAGAGAGGAGAGAGAGGTTGCATTTTCAAAATATATCACAGGGAATTAAGAGTTAAGAATAAGAATTGAGAATTAAAGTAGATCATCCTCTGCAAGAAAATAAGGCTTAGTCATGCCATGTGGCATAGCTGTCCCAGAGAATTATAACTGAACTGTCTAGAACAGACTGTCTTCCCCACAAATTCCTTGGACAGGTATCATCCTCCACTTTCCCTTCTAATGGGTTAACTTTGGTTGGCCTTACCTCTGTAGAAAATATTCTCTGAGTTTTCAATCAAACTTCAATGAGAATTTTATAAATTTCAGCTACAAAGAAGTATCAAAGATATGAAAATATTCAAAGTACACTCTTCATGACAAACACAGGCCGTGTCATCTGCGTGTGTACCTTTTGATAATAATTTAAAAAGACAGTAAAGATATCAATCAGAATAGTGTTTAGCCTTAGATAATGGAAATTATTTCATATCTATATTATTTATTCCTTTAAAAAATAACTGCATATTATAAATTTAGTCTGAAAGTATAGTGTTCTACAAGTATCGTGTGTGTGTGCATGTGCACATGCGTGTGTGCATGTATTGAAAAAATAAAGAGCTCAGAGTGTTTCTGAGAAAAGCGACTGTTCTCAGCATTGGATTCCATGTGGTCCTCTGCTACCCTCAGCTGAGCCTCTCTTCAGGAGACTCAGTCTGTTCAGTAGCCAGAATAGCAGAAATTACTAGAAGAAAACTTGACCAGAGATACATACACCTGACAAATTCAAAAGGTCTAGAAAAACATTTAGCTGCAGAAAAACAAAACAAAACAAACAAACAAACAAAAAAAAAAGGCTAGCTCTCTGGTTTGAATTTTATTGAGTAGAAATATTTGACTTCCTTGTTTGAAATTGAATATGTAAATTTATTGTAAATTGTGAAGTGTTAGGTAAATTCCAGGGATTGTTAATATATTAGCTCTTCCAAAGTTATCCGTGTTTTAGAAAGAATTCCCATAGTTATAATGGCCTCACTTTAAAGATTCACAAATATTAGGCCCTGTGACAAGACTAGTGGAGCAAAATTCTTAGAACTGGACTCCAAGTAGTAGTCTGAAAAGTGAACTTCACCATATAGACAAAAAGATACTAACTTTATTTTTTTTAAGATTTTATTTATTTATTTGAGAGAGAGAAAGCATGAGAGAGAGCTCACAGCAGGAGGGGAGGGGTAGAAAAAGAAACAGCTCCCTGCTGAGCAGGATGTGGGACTGGATTCCAAGACCCTGGGATCATGACCTGAGCTGGAAGAAAATACTTAATGGACTGAGGCCCCCGAAAAATACTAACTTTAGAAGGGTAATTCAAGGAAGCTTCATAAACATGGTGTGAAGATTGATTTGCAGCCTGATTAGGATTTTATCAGGCATATCAATAAGGGAGGACCTCTCAAAAGAAAATAAGAACATGTGGCAAGATGCAGGTTGTTTGAAGAGATGTCCGAAATACTTGAGGTAGATTTGGGAGCATCGTTGCAGATAGTCCTGAAGATAGAAATTGAGGCAAAAAGAAGTAATAAGCTCATTTGCTGATATGTTTGAATTCTATCTTATAAGCATTGGGAAGCCAAAAGAGGTTGTTGAGCACAGGAAAAAGAGACCAAATCTGCTCTTTAGGAAGATAGCTTTGGTGAAAGAGCAGAAGACAGAGAGGGGAAAACGTATTTCATTCAATGTAATGTTCTTTTCAGAAGTCCTGAAATGATCTTTTTTTTTTCCTAAGCAAATTGATCAAAGTGGAAATATAATATAATCGCTCAGTTTCTGTGTTCTTTGGTACAAGTCTTTTTGGATTTGGATGTGAAGACTGTGAAGAGCAAGCAAATGACCTTGAATTTTCTAGTTTGGAAACAAGTGGTTTCCACAACATTATTCAAGACTGAGACAACTTGACTGATGATTTTCAGCAAGCAGATTTGCACTACTCCATTTTCTGGGTTTTTAAAATCAATCAATTATTTATTTATTTTTATTTATTTATTTATTTATTCTTGTTAAATTCTAAGTACCAACAGACATGTAGGACTGTAGGTATTTCTTTACCCTTAGCTGACTTTTAACCCACTTACAATGATGTATGTAGATACAGTGACACAAGAAAAATGCAATGAGATTATGGGATCTGGATAAAGTACAACGTAGCCCAAGGAGAAAGGCATTGATTTTCACTACTTATACACTGGGTCTGTGTCTCTGCAGTTAAACTGTGAGTGGCTTGTGGTCAGGAACTGGGTGTTATTCAGCTTCCAATTATTTTTTGTATATTATTTTATTATTTGATTTGTCAACATATAGTATAACACCCAGGGCTCATCCTGTCAAGTAACCTTCCAATTTTTGAACCTAGCCCAGTGTCTGACCTCTAGTTGACATCCAGACAATGTTTATTGATTAGAATTATTTGCAAATAGATTAACAGAAAAGCTTATTGTACACAAAACTTCAGTTCAGAATACTTGGTGATCCTAATTGATTTTCTTATAGTCTAATAGAGAAGTAGGGGAGTGAAAACTAATTGTTTTGAAAGAATATTGGTAATTAAAATTGATATCTGATCAAGAATAATTCAGAAGAAATGTATTTTTTTAAGATTTTATTTATTTGACAGAGAGAGAGAGCACAAGTAGGTGGAGAGCAGGCAGAGGGAGAGAGAGAGAGGCAGGCTCCCCATTGAGCAGGGAGACTGACATGTGGGACTCAATCCCAGGACCCCAGGATCATGACCTGAGCTGAAGGCAGATGCTTAACTGACTGAGCCAGAAGAAATGTATTTTTACAAAGATATATCTTCTGTGAAAGGAAGAGTTGGCTTAACTGGGCACAACTCTAGGGCCTTTTCAAATGTTTGAATCCTAGTTTTGTGGAGCAGAGCCTTGCCTACCATTTGTTTTTGTTTCACAGGTGATCCTGATATATATTTTACCCAGTTGAAAACTAACATTCAATGTAATCAGTTGCTAGGTGAGACAAAATCATTTTCCCATTAAAACAAACAAACAAAATGCAAAGATAAGACTCACTGTCTACCTATCTGGCCAATTATTATCTAGGACATGTCTCCTTAAATTCTGATGATTCTTCCCCTTGTTCCCCGCATGTTAACTTTAGATAAGTAATCACATAGAGTTTTTCATATAAAGGCAAACTCCCTACCTCATCATGCCATCTGTAATTTTTAAAAGATTTAATTAGCTCATATGAAAAATACTCCAAAGAACTTGATGAGATTAAAACATTTTATTTTTTGAAATGAGATCCTCAGTAAAATGAGATAATTTTGTTTACCAGTCAGTAGCTGGATTTTTTTCTTTTATATCTTTTACTTCTCTGTAAATTTTCCTCTGCCCCTATTTTTTTGCAGTGAATCATAGCTCATAAATACACACCACAGACCCCAGGGTGTGTACCTGTCAGCATTGCTTACTCCTGTAATGCACCTTACTGGTTCTAACCACAAACCCTAGAGTAGCCACATACCAGTGGCTAGTTCTCAGGTTAACTCCAAAAGAAAATTGGAAATAATTAGTTCTTCCTTACTGAATATCTTCAATATCCCTAGTTATTTTTGAATGCTTTGCTTCTCAAAGGACTTGAAAATGAAGTCACACATTTCAGTTGTGAAGGTTGCTCATGAAGACAGGCTGCTGCCAAATCCCTATATTATGATGATGTAACTGTTGGGCTTTCCAGATAGGCAATAGACTCATGCTCTCTGGTTGTACATTGTTCAGAAGTATTGGGATTTGAACAAGCTGGGCTATGAAAATACCAGTCCTGGAGTACTTTTTTTTTTTTGGTAAATATTTTATTTATTTCTTCATGAGAAACACGGAGAGAGAGGGGCAGAGACATAGGCAGAGAGAGACACAGGCTCCATGCAGGGAGCCTGACGTGGAACTCAATCCCAGGACTCCAGGATCATGCCCAGGGCCAAAGGGAGACACTTAACCACTGAGCCACCCAGATGTCCCTGGTACTGGGGTTCTATTGCTCAACTTTAATTCTTGAAATTGTGGAATTTCTGAGCAGGTATGGAAACATCTAGCATAATACTTCAGATTCTGAGCTAAGCTCCTGTTAAAAACCATGAGCTAGATTTTCCTTTTGGAGGGAAAACAGTTTTCCATTCAAACCAAAAAGGGAACTCTCTTCCCATATGTACCAATATTTCTGCTCTATTTTTCCCATCCAATAAGTATGTATTTGATCTGAATTACTCTTAATGTCCTTTGCATGGAAAAAGGAACTGCTCTACCTAGACCACATCACAACATTCTCAAGAAAAGACAGAGATAAAAAAAAAAAATTCCCACAATGCAATAAGCCAGCCTCTTAGGAAAAAATGATTTCATTAGTTTATAAAAATTAGATGGTGATCATCCTGGAAATATGATATCAACATTATCAAAATTACTATTATCATTATAATGATAGTAGGAGCAGTTACAACAGTATTATTAATTTTTTACAGAGCAAATAAGCTGTTTTCAGGTGAATGATTCCTTCCTGTTAAGGCAAATCTTAGTTGAAGGTTCAAGTTTAAGAATAAGCTCATACAGTTTTAAAGCTACTTTAGTTTCAGAACTGCTGGTATTTTACTTAGAACACTATGTATCTATTTAAGGACAAACATCTAAAGGAGTAACTGCATCTCCCTCAAATCTTTAGTTCATTCTCTGCAAAGAGTCATCATCATTATCATCCCTCAAATTTGAAAATAATTATTAGCATGGGACATCTGGGTGGCTCAGCAGTTGAGCATCTGTCTTTGGCTCAGGGCATGAACCCGGTCTGGGGATCCATTCTGCACTGGGCTCCCTGCAAGGACCCTGATTCTCTCTTGGTCTATGTTTCTGTAGAAACAGAAACATTCTCTTTCTCTCTGTTTCTCATGAATGAATGAATGAATGAATGAATGAATGAATGAATATTTAGTAAGGTGTAAGTATTTTAGATAAATGTTCATTTAACATTTATGAAGATTCTATTAGGTGGGTATTATGACCCTTATTTTATACACGGGGAGCTAATGTTCAAAGATAACATGTCACTTACCCATCATAACACAGAATTAAGCAGTAGAGATGGGAGTAAGGCACCCAATTTCTGATTTGAGTGACTTTATTAAGAATAACTTATCCAAAGTAAATAAAATTGTACAACAGGAAAATAGGTAAATAGCATCAATCCAATCACCCATTTTGACCTGGTTAACTGTCTGACACCCAAGCTGCCAAGACCATTTATTGTACAGTCAACTAGATATCTCCTGAGACTCTAGAGCTCTTTACAACACAAAAGGCTATTTCACCTTTAGATTGTTTTCTTTTCGAACTTGAAGCTTTGATTCCAGGGAGAGGAACTCTTAGATAGCAAGGTAATATCCTAGAATGAAAGAAAAGTAACAGACTTGGGACCAAAAGTAGAAGCAAGAATGTAAAATTTTGTTTTCAGGAATCAGAGTATGCTATTGTTGGGAGACTGTTATATAGATATTATTTACTCAAGGTCACACAGAAAGCTGTTAAGAGAGTTCAGGACTTCTAGATATTCTGACTCAATAGTGTTGTTTCCACCATCCTTTTTTTAAAATTTTTTTTTAAATTTATTTATGATAGTCACACACACACACACAGAGAGAGAGAGAGAGAGAGAGAGAGAGGCAGAGACATAGGGAGAGGGAGAAGCAGGCTCCATGCACCGGGAGCCCGACGTGGGATTCGATCCCGGGTCTCCAGGATCGCGCCCTGGGCCAAAGGCAGGCGCCAAACCGCTGAGCCACCCAGGGATCCCTCCACCATCCTATTATATAAATTCAATCTCCATATTACACCGACCCATAGCCTCCTAACTCTAAGAACTAGATTTAAAATGCCCTTGTTGGGCAGCCCAGATGGCTCAGTGGTTTAGCGCTGCCTTCAACCCAGGGTGTGATCCTGGAGACCCAGGATCAAGTCCCACATTGGGCTCCCTGCATGGAGCCTGCTTCTCCCTCTGCCTGTGTCTCTGCCTCTCTCTGTGTGTGTCTCTCATGAATAAATAAATAAAATCTTCAAAAAAAAAAAAATAAAGTGCCCTTGTTCAGTTCAAACTAAGATGAGAAAATAAGCCCTCCTAGGAAAAGCACTACTGAAATTACAATTATTTTTGGTCATTTGCGTTTACAAGAGTGAGCTTATATCTTCCATTTTTATGAGAAGTCATCCTAAAATTACTAGCTCTTTCTCCACATGATTACTAGTGCAAATACATCATTTATTGAAAATGCCAATGCTTAAAAGCCATCTTTAAGAGAAAGGACTACATGTGATCTTGCAAATGATAAACTGTGTTAGCTGAGGATCGTTTTAGTAATTGTGTCCATCATCATATTTGCATTTTTCTAATTAGTTTCAGTTGTTTGCATGAAGTTATATCTCTAGTTTAATGCATCATTATTATCAGTCAGTAAATACTAAGCTTGAGTTCCACTATATGTTTAGAACGCATTAATTTTAAAAGAATAGCTTTCTACTGGAGCACTAATCTCAGTCTTTCAACTATTACCAAACTCACACATTTGGCAAGGAGGAGGCATTGTGAAGAGTTTGGAATAGGGACTGTGAAAAGTTGGAATTCATAGATCTCCCCCTCAAATAGCTTAAAATGGTGTTGAATAAAGTGACATAATATTAAAGAGCCCCACATATAGTAGTAAATGGCAATACATGTCATCATAACATATGGCAGTACAGATGAGTGGTATGAACTGTAGGAGTCCATAAAAGGAAGAGGTTGTAGTTAACCAAAGAGAGAAAGACTGAGAATATGCCAATTCCTTTAGTAAGAACAAAGTCTCTATATTTAGCAATATTTTATCTGTAAGACTGAATTTAAGATTTAAGTGAGGGCTTGAAGTTGGGCAGCAGACTGCTAGTTCAGTCTCATTTTGAGTAACATCTAAAGTCTTATTAGCCATAAATTTAGCAAAACTTTTAAGATCTTATTTTCTTAAAAAAATCTACTCTCCTATCTACTTTTCTCTCAATGTTATTTTGTGTCTTCAGAAAGGAATAACATTTCCTTCACTACAGTGCATCTTGTTTATAGAGAATATGTGAGGACCATGAAGTATATGAATTAAAGCTTAGATTTATTATCATTCATTCCTTCATGTCATACCATCACTTTCTCACCTACAAAAGCAAAGAGCTGAGCTCTTTAAAGTTGGCATCACTCTCCAAAGAGGTTTGTTCTCTCCACTGTCCAGCCATCAGTTCAGCCATTTGTGTCTTCTTCTTTGAGAGGGGGCAACATTCAGCAATAGTTTACCTAATTATAATGGTTCTTTAAGAAACTCAAGGAATGTATTGAATGACAGACCTCTTGTCTCATTCCATAGTCAAAGTTACAGAAGCCATAGTGGAGAGATCTTTAATGACTCCAGAAAGATGCTGGGAGAAGTTATTCTGGTATTAGTTGGGTTAGTAGATTCCTTAACTAAAATGTAAGCAGTTTCACTCCCCCAAAAGTAAAATTTCAGGGACAAAGATTATCTTTGTATACTCCACTCCTAAATGCATATGCAACTAAAGCAATGGGGCGTTGTTGCACTAAGCATAATGACTGTGTATTTAGTAAACGAGAGGAAGTAGAATAAAATACAGCAGTGAAGAACATAGACTTTGTAAACAAGGCCCATTACTGCCACTAATAGTCATTACTCACTGAGAATTAACTTTAGAGAGGCAGAGGTGTGCAATGCAGCAGTAAGAGGATGGCTTGGGAACCTGAAAACAGCATTTCATCCCCAGTTCTACCTTTTATTAGCTGAGATTTTGAGCGATTACTTAACCTTTCTATGCTTCTATTTCATCCAAAGGTTTGGGCTAATAATACTATCTATTTGGGGGGTTAATGAGATTAACAAGTTAACAAGTTAATGAGATTGTGCTCTTAAAACTAGGGTCTAATAAATAATAAATATTGGATAAGAGTTTGTTAGGATTATTATTATTATCCTCATTAGTTTATGTAAACCCTCCATTTTTCTCATTTATAAAATAGAAAGATAAATAATACACCTACCTCATAAGATTGATATTATCATTAAAGAAAATTTTGTAGGTAGAATATCTAATGTGTCAACATATAGTATATACACATATTTTATCTATTAGTATTAGTATTGTTATTATATAGAGTGTTGATTTTATCAAAATATGCTATTTCACAATCTGACTGGTTGCCTGATGCTTATGTCTGGTTAAAGACTATGTACACGGGATCCCTGGGTGGCTCAGCGGTTCGCTGCCTGCCTTTGGCCCAGGGCGCGATCCTGGAGACCCGGGATCGAGTCTCGCATTGGGCTCCTGGCATGGAGCCGCCTTCTCCCTCTGCCTGTGTCTCTGCCTCTCTCTCTATCTGTGTCTATCATAAATAAATAAATCTTAAAAAAAAAAGACTATGCACACCAATCAGCTTGTGATTCACTAAATATCATTAGCTTCTTTCTGTAACTAAATCTGGGTTGTGGTCATTAGAGCTCCTTCTGGTGATTCTCTCTTCTGAGTTGCAACATCTGAGATGTCTTTTCAGGAGATTAAGCATTCTTTAATAGCATAACTGGGAAGAAAAAAATTACATTAGTCTCAAAAGATCGTCCTCACAAGTGTCACCTCTCCTTTTGAAGAAATGATTCCCTTGGTTGACAAATTCACCAAGAAAAGTTTAATGAAACCACTGTTTTGTAGTGGAAATAGGAAAAGAAATAATCTATCAGGAAGAAAAATGTAACAACTTGATTCCTATGAAATGCTGTTTGGGTAAATGCACAGGGAAAATTCTATTTTCCCTTCATATAGTCTTTGGCCCTGGGAAAAGATATTTCTAGCAGTAGTATTTTGATGACTGCTACTGTTTCAGCCATCAACCTTTAGCAGCAGACTTGGTCTGTACGCAAACAAAATGGGACAGGAAGCGAAATACAATCTTAGGAGCCATTTTCTTTTTTTTTAATAATAAATTTATTTTTTATTGGTGTTCAATTTGTCAACATACAGAGTAACACCCAGTGCTCATCCCTTCAAGTGCCCACCTCAGTGCCCACCACCCAGTCACCCCCACCCCCCACCCACCTCCCCTTCCACCACCCCTAGTTCGTTTCCCAGAGTTAGGAGTCTTTCATGTTCTGTCTCCCTTTCTGATATTTCCCACTAATTTTTTTCCCTTCCCCTTTATTCCCTTTCACTATTTTTTTATATTCCCCAAATGAATGAGACCATATAATGTTTGTCCTTCTCTGATTGACTTATTTCACTCAGCATAATATAGGGGTCATTTTCTGATGCGAAGGCCAAAGGGCATTCTTGGTAGTGGTAAGAGCCATATCCAGCCTTAGGTAGAAAATACTCAAATTCAGTTTAACAGAAGAAAGAGCTAATAGTATAAATTTGTCCATCTTGTCTGAAGAGATGACTCTTGTGTATACAACAAGTAGCAAGAACAAGAAGGAAGCAATATATTTGTTCTGAAAGGTTTTTTGCCACTTCATTGGAGCTTCTGATGGATGCTTCATCAAAGCTTTCTGATTGATGAGGTCAGAAAAAGAAAGATAAGGAGTCAGTTTAGAATGTTCTAATGGATCTTCTTACATGGTTAAATGTATGCTTAATTCATTCAGAGATTCTTAAACAACAATATGTCATCAGAGATCCGCTACTTTTCAAGTCTATGTAAATGTATTAATTGCTCTAATAGTATATTGACTGAAAAAGTCTGTAAAGCATTCTATTAAGAATATAGATTAGGCTTTGACTCTTTTCATAGAAACACTTCCTCATATGTTCCATTGACAATAAAGTTTTAAACTAAAATGTAACCATTTCTCCAACCTAAGAGAAATGTGCTGATATTTTCAGCAATTTGGCTCTAGGTTAACTAGAGACATATGTAAATATCAAATATGGCTTTTCCAGGTAATAAATTCATACCAGTACAGTGACTAGTAGTGGCTTAACAGGTGGAAAATTTGCCTGCATAGAGTTAATAACAGATTGAGATTGACCAAAATGTTAAGCTTCATGTAACACACTCTGTTAGGTTGAATAAAACAAATACTAATATTTTATATTAATTTACCTGGGACTACGAATTCAGTTAGTTACTAAAGCATACTTAGATCCAATTTCCTTTCCACTTCATGGTAGAAATCAGGACACCAGCTTTTAATTACTTTTATTTTTAATGATTTTATTGACTTATTTGAGAGAGAACAAGAGCAATCACAGAGGGAAAACAAGAGGGAAAGCGACTCACTGCTGAGCAGGGAGCCTGGTGTGGGGCTTCATCCCAAGACCCTGGGATCGTGATCCGAGCCAAAGGTAGACATTTAACCAACTGAGCCACCTAGGTACCCCTGGAGGAGACCAGATTTTTATCTTATTCTTTTAAAAAGATTTTATTTATTTATTTGAGAGAGAGCATGAGAGAGAGAGAGAGAGAGAGAGAGAACACAAGCGGAGGGAAGGGGAAGGGGTAAAGGGAGAAGCAGACACTTAGCCAATTGAGCCAAGACTAACTTTTTAAATGCTGGAGTCAAATTGTGATATTATTGCAGAAATCTTTAGAGGATTTTCTTAGGAAGTTGAGCATATTCCAGCATCAAACCCTCAGGTGGAAGAATTAAGTAGATTCAACCCCAGAATTTTAATACGCATCATAAGCAGAATGAAAATTTACCTTTTCCTTTCCTTGAGGCAACTCTGGGAAATTAAGGCAACTAAATACTAATCTTAAACTGCTACTTGCCAACCTCATACACAGAGCTTCCCCATGTGTTCCAATATGACACTTAAAAAGATGAACTATTGGGCAGCCCTGGTAGCTCAGTGGTTTAGCGCGGCCTTCAACCCAGGGCCTGATCCTGAAGACCCGGGATCGAGTCCCACATCGGGCTCCCTGCATGGAGCCTGCTTCTCCCTCTGCCTGTGTCTCTGCCTCTCTCTCTCTCTCTCATTAATAAATAAATAAATAAAAATCTTTAAAACATAAAAATAAATAAAAGATGAAATATTTGCTCTTTTTAAATTGTCTTCTCTTGGTAATATAGCTTATACTGAGTATTCAAATGATTATTTCAAAATAATATTGCATGTTGACCATAGAGACCTCAGTCTTTTCCCCCTACTTTCTAACCTATGGCATGGAAGAAAATTTGAATCAATACCGCAGCAATGTTTACCATATTTCACAACAAAAGGACTCAGATAGCCAAACATTAAAAGGAATGCCTTAGCTCCCCCAAAGAATGTTCTTCCAACCACAAAGATGTATACAAATACAGAGTTGTATCTCATGACAGAGCAATAAATAAATCTGAGATCAAGGAATTATTTGTATAATTTTCTAAGTATTCAGGCAAAAAGTCATAAATCTGTAGCATGCTAAGTTTCTTTACTATAAATGCTCGCTTACCTCTTTATTAACTTCATTTAGAAATCTCAGGGATCGACAATCACAGGCTGAGGAAGACCATCCAACTGGATGTCAAGCAGTATTCATCACTATAGAGCTGAGGAGAAACCACCGTTTGAATGCCTTTGGAGAAGAAAATACTGATGTTCTATCTTTCTAGCAGTGTAAATGATAAGAGAAACAAAACATAGGAATGTCCCCAAAGAGAAACAAAACATAGGGAGGCACATTTCAGATGACTGACGCTTCTTAGATAAAATGAAATGAATTAGATGTGAAGCCTATTTTAACTATAAAAAGTCTTAAGTTAAAAATCAAAAAAGATTACTTAGTTATTGCTATTGAGCCAGCCCATTTCTTACCGGGAACTCCTTAAAAAAATTTTTGAGGGAAGGAATAATTACACAGTCATGTTGAATTTCCATAACATTGTAGGAGGCCTTGCTGCACAGTTAGGGTTGGTAAATATTTGAGATTAAACAATGCTGTTTGTCTCCATGATCTATCCTTTAATACATTAAGTGACCATAATAGGTACCTAATTACTTAGGTGTGTGTGTGTGTGTGTGTGTGTGTGTGAATAAATAATGATAAAATAAATCACTACTGCCTTTCCATTCCATGTGCATCTGTGTACATTCTGAGCCATGCACTGTGGTTGTCTCGGGTACTTAGAAGATAAAACTAATCCCCAAGATATATCTTCCTTAGTTGTCAAAGGCTGCTGCAAGTACTTTGTCCTTCATACATAACTGTTGCAGGCTTACCCTTTCTAGTCATTGAAATATGACAAAACCCCTGCTTGGTCTTCATCATAAGAGGGCCTGAGCCTTTTTAGGAGGGATGGGGGTTGGGGATCCAGTAAATACTGAAGAGTAAGTAGTTCTACCATTCCCTCTATATGCAAGTTGGGTTAAAGAAATGCAAAACGATATATGAGGACCAAGTGTCTACAAGCACTCTGAGGTAAGTGAAACATCACGCTTCATTTACTCTGGGAGGAGAGCAAACACCGGAGCTCATGCTTGACTTCTCAGGTATGACAGAATGTTCTTTCATGGATTTGTTGACTTTCTCGTTGGAGAGTGTAAAAGAGCAGAAGCTTCAGATGACAAGATGACCTCTCCCCTACAGGCCCCTTCAGGAAAGCCCTCTTCACTGGGGGAGGCCAAGAGGACAGTCTTGGGAAAGACGTCGTTATGCATTTTTACCTTTGTTCAACAGGATGTGTCAGCTTTGAAATGTTTCATTGAGAAAAGATCAAAATACTTCACTGAGACATATTCATAAAAATAATGTATCTTTATTGGCTTAATATGTAATAAACATATACTGAGCATCTATTATGTAATGTGGCATGATGCTTTTAATTTCATACAATCACTATCTTAACAACAATTCCATAGGATACAGGATGAAGAAAATGAGGCTTAGGGAGAAGAAATAACTTGTCCTACATTACATATCTAGGAAGTGATAGATAAGCTTTCCATTTAAAACGGGCTATTGAAGTAGTCTTTCGTAGATGGTGACCCTGCCCACTTCTTACTCCAGTCCTTTCTAGCACACACACACACACACACACACACACACACAGTGCTCTTTGTTCATTACTACTAGAATGAGCATACTAAGGCCAAGAAGTGGCTATGCCCTTATAACTGTTAAAAAAAAACCATGTTTAGTGACGCACACTGCCACTCTCCTGTTAAATGACCATCAAAACTTCCTCCTGCTCAGATAGAAAGTATTCTGTTTAACTGTTACGGTGATTCATAATCTAGCTCCAACCCCAAACCTCTCATTTTCATGTATTTCATCCCTCCACCAAACCCATCCCCCCAAGATATCTTCAGTAGTTTCTCCTTAAGAATTTCCTCACATGGTTTTCTCATTTTGAAGTACTTTTCACTCAACTCTACAACTGGCCTACAAAACCATTTATCTTTTAGGACTCAATTCGAATTTGCCTTCTTTTAAGACATTAGAGGACTGAGGAAAGATTCAAATACCTAATCAAATATCTTCCTTACATGCTAACAGACAAAGATAAAACTGTGAAGTGAACACTATAAAATCAGTGGTGATGATCACAGTAGACAAAACAAACAAAAACACTAAGATATATCTGTGTACAGAAAGTAAAAGAAATGAACAAATAAATTCTGATTTGAAGTGGTTTTCTATCCATGTAAAAAAATGTATGTTGCCTACCTAATCATATATATATGTATATGTATGTGTATGATATACATATATCATAATAGTGTTTAAAAAAAGTATGTGTTCTTTTCAAAGTTCCATCACTAAAAAAACAAAAAAAAAAAAAAAAACAAAAAAAAAACAACAAAGTTCCATCACTGCAGATCTTTTAGTGATTACTTCTCTTTATTTCTCCTCCTCAAAAGTTAATCTATAGTTCACTAAAGGCTGAAATATCAGAGTATTTAGAGCTCATCTTTTCTCTCACATCAACTAGTTAAGGCACCCTGACCACTCACTAAAACTCTTTCTAAATAAGTGAAATTGGGGGCACCTGGGTGGCTCAGTGGTTGGGCATCTGCTTTCGGCTCAGGTTGTGATCCCAGGGTCCTGGGATCAAGTGTCGTATTGGGCTCATGGCAGGGAGCCTGCTTCTCCCTCCATCTATGTCCTGCCTCTCTCTCTGTGTCTCTCATGAATAAATAAATAAATAATCTTTAAAAAATAAAAATAAATAGGTGAAATTGTGTAACTTGTGTATATGCCTCACAAAGATTTTCATGGAAATCAAATTGTTTAATTTATTCAACACGCTTTTACAGCATAGTTACATATGCCAAGCATTGTGCTTAGAAGAAAAAAATATGATTGAGATATTTCGTACAATATTTAAGCTCTCACAATACAAATAACAGTAGATGTGAAAGTCTTTTGAAAACTTTAAGATGCTTTACATGTATAAGGAATTATCGTCACTAAAGGTGCATAAGGAATATTATAGTACCAAAATTAACCTTTGAGATTAATGTCATAACAACTTCCATACACTTTTCAACAACCTGTCCTTTAGGGAGACTTCTGTAAAAAAGACCATTGCTATTGGTCTCATTTGGCATGGCTTTCTAAATTCTTATATTTACTTAGTCCTGGTTTCAATAGTGAGATTTCTCCAAAAGGTATAATCAGTAACATATTACTAGTGGTCAAGGTCAAGGCCATTTAGTTTTATAAAATATTAAAATCAGTATTATCGTTTTTTATACTTTCCCAAAGAACTCTAGAGAAATAGTTAAAATGTGATGAATCTAGTCCACTCACGATTCTCCTTGAGGATAACTTCCCACATTTGGTACTGGGAGAGGATGGTACTAGACTAGAATGAGGAAACACTACCCTCTCACTGTCCATAAAGTTGTCAGTCACTATACATTGAAACTTGAACTTTCTTCACTAGTGCTTTCATCCAGACTTCAGTGTTGGCATCATCGCTGAGGCAACAAGCTAATCAATAATAGTGTTTCCTTTCTAGTCATTAATTGAATATTGGTTTATGGTTACCTAGGAGTCTACCCCTACGCACATTTATGGGCAGTTGCATATTTAGAAAATACTTTTTTTCTTTCCACTCTTTTGAGGATGTTTCAGTTTTAGGCCTCTTCACAGTAATCATTATAAGACTCATCCCTTGGACATTTAATTACTATATCTCCATTTTCTGTATTTTTGTTTTCTGTGGTACTTCTAGAACACCACTTCTCTCACAGCAACTGGTATATACTCAGTAAACCTAGTTTAACTTTAATGTAGATTTAAAATCAAACATAATTTTTTAGATGATTGTATTTATTTATTTTAGGAGAGAGAGAGAGGAGAGTGCAGGAGGAGGAACAGGAGAAGGTACAAGCAAACTCTGCAGAGCCCAACATGGGGTTCAATCCCATGACCCTGAGATCATGACCTGAGCTGAAATCAAGAGTTGGACACTTAACTGACTGAGCCACTCAGGTGCCCCAATGAAAATAACAAAAAAATAAAAAATAAAAAAAACTTATAAAAGTAAATCTGACCTATTCAAGGACGTTATCTTGCTAAAATTAAAAATTATATGTCTTAGGATTTAAATTTTTGAAAACTTTTACAGAGATTTTTAGCAATATTTGAAAATCATTTGGTGCCCAAGTGTTAGAACAGAGTGTCATAGAGTATTGAGCCACAAGTTTCTACAAGAGTTGCTCCAGTTCAAATTCTTTATCTCAGAGATAGAGGAAGCACATAGAGACAATCTCATTTGAGTGAGGTGACCAATCAACTTGGTGACAAAGCCCAAGCCTTCTGATGCTCACTGTCCCAATTCACTTCACTCTCTCACACCAACTGGGCTGTTTAAATCTCACTTTGTAAATTGATAAGAGCACCCTCTCATCTGATAATATGCTTCTGACATTTGTAGTTGGAATAAGAAGCAAATACACACAATGAAAGTTGTGACTGTTCAGATTCTCTAGACTTTTCTCCTGATCGTCTAGATGTTACGTGCAGAAAGCCTGAAACCTTACAAGAAACATAAAGGGCCTAACTAACATGGGGCATATACCAGACCTCTTGAAGACCTGATTTAGGATGCATGCTGAATGAGAATTATGTGATAGCCACTTGTTGGCAGCAGTAAGAAGAGCATTTAGGGCAGAGAACAGCATAAGCAAAACCCCAAAGCAGGAAGTCTCTAGGTACGTTCAAGGATTTGAAATGAAGCCATAACAGCTACAGCATACTGAGTGAAATAAAAACAAAGGTTGGAGAAATGAATAGTGATCAGCCCCTTCAGGTCTTGTAGACCACGTTAAGGATTCATTTTTTAGGTTGTTATGGAACATTTTTTAAACGTTTTAAGCAGAAAAGGCCATGATACAAGGTTTAGGAAATATCTTTTTTAGGTTCAATATATACTATGTGTTAAAAACAGACAAGAATGCATGCGAGGTGATAAGCTAAACAGATACTATGATAATCCAGGAAAATATGAGTGATTTTTGACAAAAAGGTGGCAATAGAGTCGGAGATAAATGCATACAATTGGAGTTTAGTTGGAATGTAGAACTAACATATGGGGAACACACATCTCTGCTTAAAAGGATTAAAATGCCCAAAGTTATGTAACCAACTAATAATGTTTTTCACTTCAAACTGCCTTTTGTATTGATTCCTTCTTCATCTGTGTGTGTGTGCGTATATATATGTCAGATCCTCATAAGGTAGCAGAGAAGCTGTTTTCTAAGCTTGCACTGCTCTCTGGTCCACACATCTTTAGTACAGTGTCTATGAAATCAATCTCCTTTGTGTTTGAATCTTGACTTATCCATTCAACAGTTCTGAGAACATGGACAATTCACAAAATCCCTGTTAAGTTCACTTCCAAGGGGATAAGATTAATACTTTCCACTTACCTCCCCTGTCTTAGTTTGCTTGAGGCCTAATAAGATGATGAGACATACTAGTTTAAAAGCATTTTGGTCACACCTGCTCGCCTCCCCTCAAAATGAAAATACCAAAAAGATGTTTTAAGGCATTAAAGACACAATGACACTAATGAAGAAGTCTTCCCTTCCAAATTGACCAGAGTAAGGAGCGAGACTAACATCATGCCAAGAGTCCAGGTAAATCACCTTGCAGGTAATAAGCCCATCCAAACACTCAGGGAATACAATCCACTTTGGGATTCCCCTTTTCAAACATGAACACACAGCCACCAGGGATAAGCATATATCTGAGGAAGATCTCTAACAAAAGAAACAAGAACAAACAAACAAAAAACTTGAAAGGAATAGAGCCTATGTGAAGAGAAGTAACTTTAGGAAAAACTTTAATTTTCATGGTCAGAGGTATAATAAAAAAAAAGCAGAAATTAAAAACATGAAGTAGCAGAAATGAGGAGCTCAAGAGAAAAGTTAAACAGATTTAGGAAAATAGAGAAGAAACAATTTAAAAATGAGACAATGAGTTCAGGATGTCCAACATATAAGTGAGAGGGGTTCCAGGAAGAAGGAAAAGGAAGGAGAGAGGAGCAGATAGTGCTTATAAGATAAGTTGGGAAATTTGTCCAGAAATAAGGACTATGAATTGATATAAAATGGAAGAAAATAAACCCATTTTAAAGAAATTGGAGAAATATAAGAACTCAGGATACAAAAAGAAAAATTTTACAAGCTTCCAGAGAGGAGAAAAATGAAGCTACATATTATGTATAAAATTGGGATTCAGAATGGCTTGGGACTTCTCAACAAACAACACTGGCAGCAAGAAGAAAATTGAACAATGTCATTACATTCTTAGTTAAGTAATGAAAAAATCTAAATTTTCAATCCAGCCTAATTAAATATTAAATCTGAAGATAATAGAGAAACATTTTAGTTCCCCTCCCCCCCAAAAAAAATCCCATAAACCATTCTCAGAAAGCTTCTGACTTGGTCTTCCACTTCAATATAGGACTCAAGTGATCCAATGCAGAAGACAGATACAAGCAATTGTATCTTCTCAGGAAGACAATTGCACAAAAGACATAAAAAACAACCAGCCCCGATTTAAGCAACATGGCCTGGGGAACAGACACATTAATGGCTGCCATCACAAGATACCTTCTGCTCTGGTGAACCTCTATCAGATTCTTATCAACGTGGACCATGTGTTGATGCACTCCCTATTCTCACTTCCAGGCACTGGTGGCAACTGAGGACATTCACCCTACTTCCTGAGAACTGGAAGTTGGCCATGACAAGCTCAGAAAAAAAGATCAAACATCTCACTTCCCACCATATCCAGTACCCAGCTTATTTTACAGAGCTGCCAGATGCCAGACTATGGAATTTATCTCTATTTCCCAAGGTTCATGCATTGTCTTTTCCAATGAATTCACCAAAAGAAACTTTTATGATCTCAAGAGAAAGCTCAAAACCAAACTATGATCGAGACTCCACTCAAGATATCTTCTGCTGGGATTATCATTCTTATGACAATGTGGATCTTTTTATAAATGTTGTGCTTCTTAATTTCGATATGTGGACACTTTCATATTTATATGAAAACAATTTAAAAACAGGGAAAAATCACTGAGAAAAGGAGGTGAGATATGAAGTATTCAACATAGTAGGTGATATATGATAAGCTCTTAATAAATCACGAGTACAATTGTTATAATTTTATGTAGTCCTTCCATTCCCTGGTATCAGTTTTTTTTTTTTTTCTGAAATGCAGTTTGGGGGAAAAACTTCTCAAATAGTCATATAATGACTTCATTGTTTGGCATTTGTACAGAAAATGTCCTTTTCTTACTACTAAGGGACACAATGCAAACTTCCGTAAAATGTTAACAATGACAAAAAAATCTCAGTCATATTAATGTTCATAAATAAATTTTAGATTGATTCTAATAAAAATATTTAATGCAAAACTTACATAAAGATTTTAGTCCACATTCAAATAATTATGTTCATTTAGGATATACATAGATATAAATTAGACAAAAGATGGGGGTACCTGGATGGCTAGGTGGGGTAAGTATCCAACTCTTGATTTCAGCTCAGGCCATGATCTCAAGGTGGTAAGATCAAGTCCCACACTGGATTCAGCATGCAATCTGCTTGAGATTCTCTCCCTCTTCCTTTCTGTTCATGCTCTCTCTAAATAAACAAGTAAACAAATAAATACTATCTTGAAGAAAAAAAAATTAGGCAAAAGATGTAGTACAAAAGCTACCCCAGCAGTCAAGAGATTTTGAATCTCATTCTGAATCTGTCACTACCTAAGTCATCAAGCTTGGTAAGGTCACTTCCCTCAGGGCAGCAGGTTTCTTGTCTGTAAGATTAGAACATTGGATGTCTTGTTGGATTGTACCTTGACTAAGGCTGGGAATGACATTTCCCAGAATCTCTTTCTCTTTATAGTTTAAGGCTAGAGTAGACAGGAGGGACTTGCTTGAGATTTGGAAGGTCAGAGTGTAGCAGGTGTCATTACATTTAGAAGGTCATCTCGATCTGGCATGGTCCTGAGCAGATGCAGAAGTGCCCAGTAGGCCTCGGCCTCCACTCTGCTTATACCTCACCTTCCCCATTGCCAACCCCATATCCTATGCCCACTGGTATGGATTTGGCTGCGGTCTTACAGAGCCCTAACTTCGTGAGAGGTGAAGATTTCCATTTAACCCCTTAAAAGCTTCCCCAAATTGTGATCCTAATTCACAGACTAGAAGTGTTTGATATCCTGAATTTCTAAGAAAGCTTATGTTTGTCCACAGAAGCTTTTTCAAGTAATACTTAGAGTAGCCCTGGTTCCCTGAGAAATGTGCTTATGAGTTCTACGGCCCCTTCCAAATCTGATTTTCTAGGGTTCTCAGTATGATATTCTATGATCTACATATATCTCAGTAAATATTAGGAGCAGATTCAAATCTCTTTCTCTATTTGTAGCAGACAACAGGGAAGTTAAGCCCTGTTGTAAATTTGTATGTGACTTCCCAGAACACCTACAGAGTATTGAGTTCTCAGATTTCAAATATATAAGCAATAAAAGGATTTACAGTGACTGCATATGGATTAGGTAGACACACAGGCTCACCTCCACATAATAGTATATATTTAGAGCATAAGTGCTTAAAAAAGAAATTAAATAAGAAATAACAAATGCTCCTATTCATGCTTCTTAAGTATACAAAGATAAAACAGAGACAAAAGATTTGTTCAATGACCAAGGCCACAGCTGAGTCCTACCCCCAGCCCCTTCCCGTTAGACCTCGATTGTTGCAAAAGTATTTCACTTGTATGTAAAGAACAATATCTCAGAAACTATTCTAAGAAAATAAATCATGAGAGCTGGTTTGTTCACATTTTTTTCTTTTCTTTTCATTCTAGAGGTAAACCTCCCACAGAGAAAGTTATACCAAGCAAGAGATTCAGCAAAATGAATGAAAGTATATTTATGTCACTCATGGATTACTTTTCTGTGGCACAGTTCCAATCAATAGTCCTGAAGGAAAAACAAAAAACAAAAAAACAAAAAACAAAAAGCAAAAAAAGTGTGTGTGTATGTATTTATGTAGTGTATGGTTCCTTAACTTCATAATTGCAGCTGTTCAAACATTTATCATTTTGTTACAAAATAAGGAATTTACTGAAGCACAGAGAAGCAGTATAGTTTTCCATCAGTTTAGCATTTGTCTCGGGATTTAAGCAAAATAAATTAAGAATGCACATGGCTTTCACATAAACTAGTTTGGCGTCTTAAAATCAATTCCAAAATTATTCTATCTTTGCTCCCTCCTGCTGAAAGCATTACCAATTCATCTTTGCTTCCCACATTAATTGTAAAAGTTAATATTGGCATTTTATGTTACAGTTTAGAAAATGCTTTTGTGTACACAAAATAGATCATCCAGGTGTAATAGGAAAATATTCTGGCTTTGGAGTCCAAGGATCCTTACTATCTGTGCAGCTGAGTGGATGGGACAGAGGTGGGGACTCACTGCTGTTTTGTAAAGCTTAGATAATAAGATCATGGATGTGAAGGTGATTTGTGAAAGATCTGGAATGAAATAAAAAAAGAGAATTAAATCAATTTACATTACATAGATGAGGACCAGCTACTAAATGATTCACCCAGAATTATATAGAGGTGTATGAGGACCAGAAATCCAAAGTCTACACTACTAGTGTAATATTCTTTCCACTCCATTTTACTGCCTCTCATATGTTAGTTTGGTTTAAAAACAAAAATTGTTCTTGTTTGTTTGTTTTAGTAGGGACTACATCATTTCATGTAGAAATTTAACAGGAAGCAACATATTTTAAAGATTCAAATGGAGATTGCTATCCAAACATTTTTTTTTAAAGATTTCATTTATTTATTTAACACAGAGAGAGAGCACACCTAGCAAAGGGAACAGCAGGCAGAGGGAGAGGGAGAGGGAGAAGCAGGCTCCCCCGCTGAGAAGGGAACCTGATGTGGGGCTCAATCCCAGGACCCTGGTATCATGACCCTGAGCCAAAGGCAGACAGTTAACCGACTGAGCCACCCAGGTGTCCCACAATCCAAACTTTCTGAGTTTAAATCTGAGCTTTTTCACTACCTTTGTGACTGAGTACATTAATTAACCTCTCTGTGCCTCAATGTCGTCATCCTCAGAAACAGGATAAAATTAGCATCAATATCATAGGACTGTTTTGAAGATTCTAAGATTTAGCTCATGTAGAGCCCTGAGCATAGTGTTTAGTACATAAGAAGCATTCAGTAAATGTTAGCAATTTTTCTGTAAACAATCCTGTAGATGCACTATGTTGATGCAATCTATTATACCAGACTAATCATCAATAGTCACAGCAATATGACTGATATCCTGGTATCCTGAAGAGCACTGGGGATGAGGGAAGGAAGACACATGCAGGATGATGCTGACTTCATTATCAGAGCCAGAGAGGAATTTCTAAGATGTTCTAGTTTCAAAATGAGCAACACCATTCATTGCTAGAAAATCCAGAATTCATGGAACAACCATAACTGAATAAAAGTATGCATTACTTATTTGCTATTTTTTTTCAGCAAAGTAGTAGGATTCTTGAAAGAGCTAGCAATGACTAGAAATTGTAAAGATAAATAATACTGAGAGTTATTTACCAGCTCAAATACGAGTCCATTGATAGTAAATACTGTATACCAGAAGCACAAATCCTGGAATATAAGGGTGGGAAGGGAATTTAGGCTTGCGTTGCTCAAACCAACCCTCATCCCATCTAATAAATACCTTTCTTTTCCAGTATCACCTATAAGTAATCTTCCAGACACCATTTAACATTTCAAAGGACAGGAAAATTCTCACCTTTCAAGGAAACTGTCTTACTACCTGATACTAACAGATTTTTAGAAAATTTCTCTTTGAACATAATTTTGTTTCATACTAACTTTTATCACCAGAAATTCATTCTGGTCCAAAGAGTATAATATTTTTTAAACAGGAAAGACTGCAATATTTTATAAACAGACTACAAAACTTAGATTATTATTAGTAAACATTCTAAAATAAGTTGTATTGGGGTGTCATAAAATGGTCCTGACCATTGTGGCCCTAAATATAGTAATCTGAAGCTTCTTATCATCGTCTTGTGCTTTTCCCAGTAGACATGACCCATATTTGTCCATATTTTTTTATCAAATATCACATGTCCAATTTACAGCTTTCACAAATGAATATAGTTTGAATAGACATTTATTTCCTCCTGATCAAATTCATTTGTTGATTACATATTTGTTCCTGTTTTATCTCATTCTGATTTGCATTTCCAGTACTGTTGGAGGGGATTATCAAGATGACATGACCAGTAGTTGACCCATCAGCTGGACTCAGCAATCAGAGGCTCCTTACCCTCTTTCCTATCCTTGGAATGTATACTCTGCCCATTGTTTCCATAACTGGAGCCATTTCAAGGATGGAACCTCAAGAGAATAACGTATTGTTGAGACTATCTGGACTGTATACGACTGAACCCTGTTAAAGCTTCTATATAAACTTTTAAGATTCTAGCAGGTTGGTGCAGAGACTTGTCTTGTGACCACCCAAGACAAGCCTTATATGTAAGTGTTCTCGCTTATTAAAACCGCCACTTACCAGTCTAGAGTGGTCTTCCTTTTCCTTTGGTTTCTCCTTGCCCTCAGTGGATGGGGGCCAGTTTCAGATTTCACCCAGGGAGCTTCTAAAGTTGCAACTCATTCAGGAGACCTTAGAAATAGGTCTTGGGAAAGAGGCATCTATAGGGGAAACTCCAGGTTGGACACTAACATCTGTGTGGGGAAGAATGGCTTGTATGTCAGATGCTTGGGGTTGTTGTATGAATATGAGACACACCCCCCCAAATGCTGGCTGAGCATTTGACTGAGGAATTGTTCATAGCATACCACCCACAGTAAAGAAGGGAAACACATGGCTGCCACAGTAGGATGGCCTCTAATGTAGGCAGCATGATTGGCTACCGATGTCCAACTAGAGATGGAAGCTTGAGTTAGAAAGTTGGAAGATGAGCTGAGGTTATAGAAGGAAGTGTCTACCATTCTGCTAGCTTCCAGGCTGGCAGACAAGGTAGGTGGTTGAAGAGCAGGATGATATGTTGGAGACTTTAGCATGACAATTTTCATGGCTAGGAGTGGGTGAACAGCCAAGGATTAAGACTTGGGGGCTTGTAACAAAACCTGATTGGGATACTAAAGGGTGGAATCCTTGGGAAAGTGGGGAGAGCCAAAAGGAGTGTGTTGTGGTGGCTGACAGTGAAACAGACAAAGCTTCCTGTGCCCATGCCATCTGACCTGTTACGCTAAGGAAAAATTTAAATAGTAATTACCCAAGGCTTCTGATAATAGAGAAATATACCCCAAAAGTCTTAGGAGAAAATCTTGCATTCTTTCTCTGTCCCTTGAAAATGTAAATCATAGCAAGTCTTTGAAATGCAAATAACCCAGGAGATAACTAAAACCCTACCCACAGAGACCAAGGAAAATAAAAGGGGGAAAGAGGCTTCTAGAATACTGGCAGCTTAGAAGCTCCCTTGCCCAAAATGTAGTCTACAGCCTCCAGAAACTACTTGTCAAGGGCAAATACAAATGTTAAAAGTCTTCTCCACAAAACTTAAGAAAAAGTTTTAGCCATGAGAGCCGGTAACTTTAACTTGACATAATTTGGATTCAATAAGTGTTTATAAACTAGTGAGTTTTGCATTGCTGTGCATGATTCATGAATAAAACTTTGGAATGGAAGATATAAGATCTCTGTGTCTGTTCGTATGTTTAAGTATGTCTATGGACGTATGTTACGTCTGTGTAATTCTACCACCAGTAGTATTGCCAAAATTTGTAAAAGAGGTCTACTTAATTAGTTTAAAATAAGTGTTCCTAAAACTCTCAGAAATATAGAAAGTAAAGCAAATGCTTTTCAAAGTCAACTAGTTTAAGTTTGTTGGCATAATTAAAATAGATAGGTCTTCAAATTATCGGCATTAGAATTAATGCAGGCATACAACTTTTATTCTATCTGGGTTTACCAGTCAAATAAATTCATGTTATCTCTGTTACAAAATACACCAGCAAGAAAAGTAAGTTAAGTTGATGGGTACCTCTTTAATGTCTCATGAAATTTTCATGAGTAATCTAAACATAATTGTTAAGACCAAGTGAATCAAATAGATGTAAATGGATACAGAAAGTTGGGGAGAAAGAAAATTCTTACCTTGCGTGATGAAGCTGTCTTAAAAGTGGATGAATTTGTGATAGGATTTTTTGAAAAAATAATATTTAATATCAATTGTGTACTTATGTAAAACTGAAACTTAATTTTCCTTCAACTGCTAGAAGGACAAGTTTTCTTAGAGTATTGATCACTGCTGCTAAGAGATTATGAAAGAGGTTTTTTGTTTGTTTGTTTGTCTGTTCAATTTTTAAGTAATCTGCCTAGAAAACAAAGTTTGTGTTTTATCAAAATAATTTCCCGTGACTCATGCTGTTTTTACTAGGTCTTTGATTACTTTAGAAAACTGAATCTTCTTAATTTTAAAAGAGCTAAGTTTTGTTTGTAACTATGAAATCTTTTGTATTTTCCTTAAAAATCTTTTATTGTTATTTTAGTTAGAGAATTAAGTGTTGCTTCATAAAGATCTGTGATTCTATTTAGCCAACTTTTTGACAAATTCTCCAAAAATCAAGTTCTCAATGAAATATTTTTGCTTTGCTTCAAGTGTGATTTGTTCCTCTTTTTGTAAAGTTGAAAGCATAGTTAATTTATCTCAGATGATTCTTGTTTCCTAATTGAGATATTTATGGAAAATATTTACCATCTAAATACTGTTTTGACCTCTTCCGTCCTATTTCCATATATAGTGCTATCATGCACTCAGCAAATCATCAGTAGGTCTCAGAGAGATCACCAGCATGACTGTTGTGCAATGTAATTAGCTGCAGTATCAGTTTCCAATTCATTTTTAAACATACTTTCTCTTTTTAGTTGCATTAAAAAAAATACTTTCCAAGTAGATGGTCTCATTTTGCTGTTAATTTTTACTATTATCACATTATGGTCAACTTTATTCTTCACGTTTTTGGAATTCACTGAAAGTTTTAAAATACTTTTAGGGGGTCACAGAAACTCTGCATTCCTTTTGTTGACTGTCTTCTAAGCTTAGAAGTTCAGTCATGAGCTATGTGGATTCTGTGATTTTGCCCCACCGGTTTCTTGCTTCTGTTATTTTCAAAAAAGCCCATTCATTTCTCTGAATGTAGTATCCTCCAAAATTTCTTCAAGGGCATTAATTATACCTCGCATTCTTCTGGTTCCTAAATTAAGAACTTGGAGTTTGATTATTTGATTTTTTGATGTACGTGTTGAAAAGCCTGCTTGACAAATTTGGGGGGCAGATGAAGTTTTTCTCACTCCACTGGAAACCTTCATTGCCATGAATGTAAAGGCAGATCTGAGAGGAGGTCTACTGGGTGGCATTCTCTCCTTCCGTTGCCCTGTCTGTACTTGCAAACTGGAGGCTATCTGCCATCCAACAGGGGGAGAAGCCATGGAGACAAAGCCAATGATGTCAAAATGAAAAGATGAAAGGGCTCTAGTCCTTGATATTATTGAGGCAATGAGTAAGCAACGCTGAAGATGCCCTACCTATGGTCTTCTCATGGTATGAGTTAACATATTTTTTGACTTTGGTATCCACCATGAGTTAGGCACTCTATAATTACAGCCAAAATAATCCAAATCCATATACCACCTCCTATAATTAATTTTCCAAAAATTAATCAGAGCAGTCTTTATTTATTTAAGATTTTATTTATTTAAGATTTTATTTATTTATTCACAAGAGACAGGGGGGGGGGGGACAGGGACATAGACTGAGGGAGAAGCAGGGAACTCAATGTGGGACTGGATTCTGTGTCTCCAGGATCACACCCTCAGCCGCTGAGCCACCCAGGCATCCCCAATCTTTTAACATCACCTATCACATTGTGCTACTTCACTGCCTATGTCTCTCCAACAGCTCCTCACCTCACCCTATTTAGAATAACACCCAAACTCCAGTCTGCCTTCAAAACCTTAAGTGATCTGACTTCTGCTTCTCTCTATAGCCTACTTTCTTACCTTCAATCCTCTTGCCTTCTTTTGGATCCTCAAACATGGTAGGATTATTCCTGTCTTGGGGCCTCTGCACGAGCTCTTCTCTCTCCCAGGAGTGTTTCACCCTGATCTTTAAACAGCTGGTTCCTTCTTGTTCAGCTCTCAACTGAAATATCAGCTTTTCAAAGAGCTCTTTCATAATTACCCAAGAGCAGCCAACTCAGTAATTTTTCTATCATATTAACTTCTCTTAATTATTTGCATTGCACTTATTGCAATCTGATAAATTTCTTCTTTTAAAAAAATTGCCTGATTTGCCTTTCAATAGTGTAAGCTTTTTGAGAACAAGGACATTTAACATCATGTTCACTGCATTGTTTCCATTACCTAGAAGAGTATATAGCACTTAATACGTCCTCAGTAAATAGTTGTTGAAAAAGTGAATGAATCTACTCTTCAGAAATTCTTCACTGCTCTGATCACTGGTGATACTTTTTTCTAGTTACACAAAATGTTATGCATGTATTTTTCTCTCTGTTACATCATTTAAATAGGATTTGGGAGGGAGAGTTAGATAAATACATATACTCAGCAGCATTTTATTTATTTATTTATTAAAGATTTTATTTATTTATTCATGAGACACACACAGAGAGAGAGAGAGAGAGAGAGAGAGAGAGAGAGAGAGGCAGAGACACAGGCAGAGGGAGAAGCAGGCTCCATGCAGGGAGCTGGTCGTGGGACTCATCCAGGATCAGGCCCTGGACTGAAGGTGGTACCAAACCACGGAGCCACCTGGGCTGCCCCTCAGCAGCATTTTATAGAAATCAGACAAATTCCCCGAATGTTATCATAATTGCCTTTGAATATTTTAGTGATATGAACACCACTGTTAATCCTAAAGAAATATGATTTTTTTATATTTCCCAAATTATTATAATCTCAATTCCTGAAGAGAAGCAGAGACCAGAAAGGAGCTTCATACATGAGGCATACATATAGAACGCGTCTGTTTCATCCTTACTATTTTAGAGATATTAATTTGCATTGAATAAATATAAAAATAAGCAGACTCTAAAACCCAAGTATAAACTAGAAGAAAAATATGTTAGTAAGAATGCAACCTGCTCCCCACATCTTGTGACCTGAGACATGAGAATATATTCAGTGATTTCCAGACTCTGTATATTATAGATCATAATATTTTTCAAATAGGAATTTTTTAAATTTTGCCTTATTAAATAGGTATGTGTGAATAATATCACTATTATTATAAAATAGAGGACATTATGACATCCAATATTACAAAGGATATATCTCAGAAGAAAGGACACTTCTTTAAATGATTACTTTAAGCTGTGTGACCACTTACTTTGGTGTTCTTATTACTCTCATTTTACAATGGACCAGTGGAAAACTTAGTGTTCGACACTAGTTCTAAGACTAGCAAGACTTTCCTGGGACTTCATCTGAAGATGTGAACTTAGGTTCAAGTCCACACTGTGTGACCATGAATAAATTATTTAGTCTACTAGAGACCCAGTTTCTTTATCTTTTTTTTTAAAGATATTTATTTATTTATTTTTATTTTTTTATTCATGAGATACACAGAGAGAGAGGCAGAGACACAGGCAGAGGGAGAAGCGGGCTCCATGCAGGGAGCCCCATGTGGGACTTGATCACGCCCTGGGCCAAAGGCGGCGCTAAACCGCTGAGCCACCCAGGCTGCCCTCTTTATCTTTTTCTATTTATCTAGGTGGGGAAGTTTAAGGCCCAAATGAAATAATCATCCTTGAAAATATTTTGTAAGCTATAAAAGTCTTTATAACTTATAGATTTGATGTAAGCGGAGATATAGAGGGGCATGGGGACTCCAATCTTTTTCACCTGAGGAGCTGGAAGTTGCTCTAAACTTGGACAGGAATGAAATTTTGGAGGAAAGATCAGCAGTTTAGTTTTGGACATAAGTTCGAGGTATTTATTAGCCACTCAAGTGAACATGTCAAGTTGGCATTTGGATATAAGAAACTGGAGTATATGAGAGAAGAATAGCCTAGAGATATAAATTTGACAGTTGCTAGCCTATAGGTGGTTTTATTTATTTTATTTTATATTTTATTTATTCTTTTATTTTTAAGATTCCACTTATTTATTCATGAGAGACACAAAGAGAGAGACAGAGATATAGAAAGAGGGAGAAGCAGGCTCCCCATGAGGAACCTGAAGCAGGACTCGATCCCAGGACCCCGGGATCATGACCCAAGCCAAAGGCAGACACTCAACCGCTGAGCCACCCAGGTGTCTTTATAGGTGGTTTTAAAAATCATGAAGCTGGAGGAGAACATCAAGGAAATGAGGCAGACACAGAAGGAAATAAGTCCCATGTCTATCTCCCGGGCATGCTACAGTTTGACATTAGGGAGAAAGGGAAAGTAAAAGCCACCAAGGGCAAACAGTCTTGGATGTGAGAGACATTACAAGGGAGCAAAGTGCTGAGAGTCAACTGAACATTTCTGCAGATACGTTAGGTCAGAACACCTGCTTGATGCCCTTTGCAATTCAGGAAAATGATCTCAATACTCATTCAGCCAAACCAAATGTGAAACCAGTACTTGCCACTGAGTTGCCAAGAATAGAGGTTAAAATGCGAAGTTGCTTATGTAGACAGTCCACACATATGCACATTAAGATGCATTCAAAAAAGTGCCCCCTGCAGTCCTGAACTCTGAGCATTCCAACTCGGGTCATGAGAGGGCCGACTTGCAGTTTAACAAAGTGCAAGCAATCACAGAGGTACAGCTTCAAGGCGCTCAGAAGAAGCATCAGTGGCCCATGAGCAGAATCAGTGGATGTGCTAAATGACTACTTAGGGATTTGGAAATTGAATTCATGCTTTGCCAGTGGTCTAATTGGATAGTATGTAGGTCTAATGAATCAAGCCTCAAGTAGCTTAGCAATGTGTCACACTTTAAATCAACTTAATAAGGACTTTGCAGATGTGTTCAAATGTTACGAGGTAATATTTTGCCTTCCTAAAAGAACTTTTCCTATTTGAAAAAGATCTGCCTGTGCCATCTTTTAATAGTGAAACCACCCATCATCATTAAAACAGATTCTGAATTTCAGAAACTCAGTTTATGCCAAAATGTTGGGTAACACAGTGATGATATAATTTAAGGCACATGCAGCCATAAAGCTGCAAGTCAATTACAACATCTATGTTAAGAGTGAATGGGCGGAGAATAAAATCTAGGGCAAACACCCACCACATTTTAAGAACTTTTTTTTTTTTTTAGACTTCATTCTTGGTTCCAACAAAATCTTACCTTGAGACGGTTACTTGTATCTTAGTTTGCTCTCGTGCTGTCTGACCCTACTGACCTATCTCACCTCAGTCCTTTCCCCAAACTAAGGACTTACTGCTTCCCTCCCTCATGACTGACGGGCAATGCCCTCCAGTGGCCATTGTGGAAAAAGAGCCTGAAAAGAATGTCCCAATTCTACAAAGGCCGGTGAGAATAGGAAGCACTGCCAGCTAGTGACTCAGAAACTGTTGCCAGTGTGTTTCAGCTGGAGCCAGTTTTCTTTTCTTTTCTTTCTTTCTTTCTTTCTTTCTTTCTTTCTTTCTTTCTTTCTTTCTTTCTTTCTTTTTTTTTTTTTGTCTAGTTTGGCAGTTTATCTCCCTGGATATTCTTTCCAAACACTCTTTGTTCCTGGCTATTATACATGTGTGTCTTCTATCAACATGATCTTGATACAGATTATATATTTAGGAAGAATTTATGGCATAAGGGGCAAGTGAGGCAGACAGTGTGAGTGCTATTTTAAGCTCATATAGATCTTAGAGCAAAGCAGAAGATTATTTGAAGAATTTTTTATTCCTGGAGAATTAAGGCAAAAACAGTATTCACAACATTCTTTTCCTAAAATATGTTGCCTAGTGACCAAATGGAATCAATTGTCAATTGATCTGGTGGGAATCTCAATAGATGGTCTGTTTGACTACCCTTTATGAGGAAGAATAACGATGAGTTTGTGAAGCTCTATCTACCAGGGGGAAAGGAGTCTGTGGCAAGAAGAAATCGAGACGGGGGGCGGGGGGGGGGGGTGTGGGCTGGGTTGTCTTTCCAAAGGTAGGAAAGAACTATGTTAGAGAGAATAAGAAACTAATAAAAAGGTTTGATTTAGTTTTTTAAAAATGATGATAATTTCCTTTGAAAGAAAGGAATAAGGGATCCCTGGGTGGCGCAGCGGTTTGGCGCCTGCCTTTGGCCCAGGGCGCGATCCTGGAGACCCGGAATCGAATCCCACGTCAGGCTCCCGGTGCATGGAGCCTGCTTCTCCCTCTGCCTGTGTCTCTGCCTCTCTCTCTCTCTCTGTGACTATCATAAATAAAAAAAAAATAAATTAAAAAAAATAAATAAAAATAAAAAAGAAAGAAAGGAATAAGATAGAAACTTCATAATCATAATAAAAATGCATGTATGTCCAAACACTTTATAGTATATATTACTATATAGTAATGTATTTAATCCTCACCATAAATCCTATGAGGAAACAACTATTAATACTGTTACCCTTTTACATCTGAAAAAAAAAAAATGAATCAAAAAAAGTTAAGAAATTTGACCAGAGTAAAAGATAGTACTGATCTAGAATCCATTCTCTTAAGAAAGGATATTATGAAAAAATAAAATAGGAAAGAGAATGTAAAAGTTTGGAAATAAGCAATAAGGACATTTTTTTTTAAATTGATGTACCCATATATCTTAATCCTCTCAGGCTGCCATAACAAAATACTGTGAAACCAAGAGGCTTAAACAACAGAAATATATTTTCTCACAGTTCTGGAAGCTTGCAGTCCCAGATTAAGGTGAAGACTGACTGCATCTCTGGTGAGAGCTCTCTTCCCAGTTTGTAGACTGCCACTTTCTCACTGTGGACTCACATGACCTTTCTTCTGTGAGCATGTGGAAAGAGAAAGGGGGAGGGCAGGAGGAGAGACTGCAGAAAAGAGTGTTTTGTCCTCTTTTTACAAGAATATCAGCTCTCTGGGATTAGGCCCTCACCCCTATGGCCTCATTTAGTCTTGATTACCCCTAATGGCTCCATCACTAAATACAGTCCCACTGGGGATTAAGCCTTCAATACATAAATTTGGGGGGGACACAATTCAGCCCATAGTACCATATTTTATCCTATTTAAATGAAATGAGAAGTTAAAAAAGATAACAAAAATATTCTTTTGGGGAGAAAATGTACAAGAATGTTTATTGTAGCATCAGTCATAGTGGTGAAATAAAATAAATCAAAACTGAAAAACAAAGAGGATGCTCCCAGGGCAATAAGTGAACAAATGTGGTGCACCCATACTGTGGACTATTAGGTAGCCATTAAAAAGGATGAATCAGAGCTAGTTGATGTAAAGGGTTAAAGTTGAATAAACAAGAAGAAGATATGTGTACATAAAATAGTCATAGTTTTATATAAAACAGTGACAAAAATAATCCTATGTGTATCCCAATAGGTTTTTACATTGGGCTGTAATTGAGCATATAGTATTACATTCCTTTCAGATATACAGCATAATTCAATAATTATTGCTAAATGATCATCCCAATAAGTCTAGTGAATATCTACTCATTAAAGAAAATATTTTTAATGCAATTTGGACAATATATTTAAATTTTACCCAGCCTAAGTGGCATAATCCCAGATACATAGCGATACAAGTCCAACATTCAATAGAAGAACAGATTAGATTCCTAAGAGTAATTAGCAAAGAAAAAATGACCAGGCCTTAGATCACATCTTCAGAAACTAGGCTTTTGGAAACAGGTTTGTTGAATAATTCCTAAGAAGGTCCCAAGATGCTAAATTAAACTAGAACTTAATCTGAGAAGAATATCTTAGATTTACTTTCCCCAAATTTAAATTCCTCCTTTCCATCTCCTCATAAATCACTTTCCAGTGAAAGCTGTCCTTTGTGTTTCCTCCACAAATAGATACTGAGCCTGATATTTAAGTGATCCCAGGAAGCACAGAAGTATGTGGAAGTAGGAGATGAAATAATGTCAACTAAAGGCACATGAGAAAGCCAGTTACCCCTGGGTAAGTAGAGTGAAAACCTGCCAAGAAACTCTAGAACTCTAGGAGGAAGAGCTCATGGGCGTGGCTGGGAGAGAAAGGAAATGGGAGTATTATGTCTGGTGCTCACATGTCATTGGTTGAGAGGTGTTTTGGGGATGATAACTATGGCATTTCCACTCTTCCCTAAATATAGATCCAGTATGCTCTCACAGCAGGAAAAAAAAAAAAATCTACAGGCAAGCAGTATCATGTATTCACAATAAATTTGAGGAAAGACCTTCTCTAAATTATTGTTCATCGCCACATGATATATCCAATTTATTTCTAAGTCTTGTTCCTTTGGTGTCCTTAAAATCTCTTGAATCTAGCCATGTCTTAACCTTCACACTCCTACTTGACCATCTCTCGCCCGGACTGTGGCCCATGTTTCCAACAGGCTTCCTTTCCTTCAGTTTATTCTACACATGACAGCTTGACTGATATTTACAAAATATAAATATGGTCATGACATTTTCTTGCTTAAAACACTGTGATGCTTCTGTAATGCCATTTGAATGTAAAGTTTGAGGTTGTTAGCATACTTTGGACTTCTTAACATGATCCACAAGGTGTATTTCAAGTGCCTACTCTCTACACACATACAGACACACTCACTCCACTTCATATTATTGCCCCTGAGTGTCCATCATGTTTAACAGACCTGTTCTTAGCCTAGGAAGTGAATCTCTGTAATCCATCTCATGCTTCTCATCACTCAGGAAAATCCAAAAGAGATGGAGAACACAAATATATTATTCCTCTAAATGATCTTACCTTAAAGTGATATAAACAATCTCAGCATCCCAGTCCCTTTGCATAGTACCATTATTTCTCATGACACTAGGAATCTGTCCCACAATTTCTCTGTTGCTTTGGACTCCGGCGCAAGGATGACTTTACAATTCATTTATTCTTTTATGTGATTCTTTTTTGCAGAATCTTTTCAGGCAAGCTTATGGGGGGGTGTTATATTTTGAGAGGCAGTCCCTGGTTTGGAAAAATATTTAAAATTAATTTACAGAAAAAACTACTAGCTGGAATTGAGAAGGTGGTAGATTAGTTACTTCTCAAACACAAAATGCCAGCCTCTGACTCTCTTTCTTGTTTAGACTCGCAATGCCTCCTAAAGACTGATGCAGGGGGGCCTTAGATATGGCTGAAGCATAGAACAGTCCTGTTGTAACAAAAAGATTTCCTTCTAACAGGAGCAAATTTCTGAGATTGAGGCTTTTGGTTTGGGCAAACACCAAAAGGTAAAAATTGACCCACATGTACCAACAAAATGGACACTAATTAAATGAAAAGACCCAAATCTAACTCCATAACAGTAAGATAGGGATTAGGAGTAGAGGAATGCCCTTTCTCCTGTACCAACTCTGAAAAATGCATATTTTACATGATCTAGTTCCTGTTTATTTCTGAAAATTCATCTCTTACTATGCCCCTTTCTCCCAACCTACTTTTTTTTCTCTCTCTCTTTTTTTAATATTTCAGGCACACTGATGGACTCCTAATTCTCTAGAACTTTCCACTGGCTTCTCTGTTGCCTGGTGAGACTGTTTCCTCCTCCATCAGGATTGTTTACTCATTCTCTATGTTTTACTTTAGATATTATCATTTTCATTCTCTATGTTTTACTTTAGATATTATCATTTTCAGGGAGGCTTCCTGAACTTTCTAAGTCTAGGCTTTGCCTTCTCCTTTGTCCTCTCATGATTCCTTGAAAAACCTTTAACTTTATTTAAAAAATATCTATTAATCACATGATTTTAGAATTGCCTGCTTACTTTCCTATTTCAACCACCAGATAGAAAAATTCCTGATAATGAGGACTCTCTTTTCTTTTCATTTAAATCTGAAGTGCCTAGCAAAATGCCTGGTACAGAAGTTGTTATACTATGAACTATAAAGCTAGAAATAAGATATTATATTATATAAGCAAAGTAGAGTTGACATGGCTATTTTCCTTCACCTTCACCACCTTTTTTTTTAAATTTTTATTTATTTATGATAGTCACACACGAGAGAGAGAGAGAGAGGCAGAGACATAGGCAGAGGGAGAAGCAAGCTCCATGCACCGGGAGCCCGACGTGGGATTCGATCCCGGGTCTCTAGGATTACGCCCTGGGCCAAAGGTAGGCACCAAACCGCTGCGCCACCCAGGGATCCCCACCACCTTCTTTATCTTCCCTAATTTCACATCAGGCACCAGCCGTGGTTTTATAGTCTGTCCTCAATTAACAGTTTAAGTCAATCTAAATGGTTTGGTTTCTCAGGTTAAATAATTCAGCAGACTCATGCATGCATCTCACCTTCTCTCACTCTGATCCAGATTAGATACGGATTTTACTTGGTCTTCAAGGAAGAAAGACATGGGTAAGTACAACTGCAGGAGGGCAGTAACATGGTCTGAAGTTCAGTGGACAATTCTGTGGGCTCGAGGACATGAAGTTTGCATCCTCCACTACTGCCACTCTGCTGGTTACAATGACTCAATGGCCAAACCTTGTGAACCGTATTCCAAAAATGTCACCAGAATCTGAGCTCTTTCCACTTTACTGCTACTGCCCCAGTTGAAGTCATTTTCTTATCATCTTTTACCGACAAGCCTTTGGTCACAGATTCCCTCTGTCATCCAGTCCCTCTGTCCTCCCTGTTCCCCATTCCTCATTTCCCATATCTCAGATTTATCAATTAGAAGCTAACATCATCACTTCATTTCAAAATTTGTGTTAGATCCTTTTTGCTTACTGAAAATAAAGATATAGAAGACATTTCACAATTTGCTTCAAGAACAAATAAATGTTAATTAATTAATAACATTTATTGTTTCTAATTATCTCTGTACTGACTGTTCCTCAGGCACCAAAAATTCTTGGAATTCCTAGCTAGTGTCATGAAAATTAATTTTTGAAACTGCCTTTTTCTGTAATGTATTTTGCTGTTACACCAAAAACCGGTGTATTTTTCTAGGAGTAATCAGGTTGCAGAAAGTTATCATTCAATTTCAGAATTAATTTTTATTTAGGATGTGCAAGTAGGTCCACACCTATGTGAAAAAGATGTTGCCTAAAGAACGATTAAGTAGTCTTACATTTCAGGCATTCACCACCAGGAGGAGCTAGAGAAAACAATTTTCCTGTTTTCTACACACAACCTGTATCAGAAATATGATGTGATTTTTCTGTTTTGAATCCTTCATTTTGACTGTCCCTTGGTAATTACAGTAGATTCATCTCAGTAAAGATGGCAACCTGTCAGATTTGGGGGATTCCTTCAATTTTCTCAGTTTTCCACAAGTCCTCCTCCTACAACTCTGGAAGGCTACAATTTGAAACTATTTATGTCAGAAATTTAAGCTAAGGCTTTCTTCCCTGTTATGATAAGACAAAACAACAACAACAACAACACAATATTCAAGGAGTGATAACTGCTTTGTCAAAGACTTTAATCTAAATTTTCTCTACTGGTAGTTAGGGCCAGCCCCGTCCATAACTTACCCATGCAAATTAGTGGTTTTGACTGGGAAAAAGCTAGCATGGATTTATTTCTTGGCCAGGCTGGTATCCAGGACCAAAGCAAATAAAAGGGAAGTCTAAGCCTAAGTGGTGGGAGAATTCTGGGACGTGAAATTCATGATGCCTCATATAATTTCCATGTAAGAAACCTGAAGTAGGCCATACACAGCCTTCAGAAGGAGAAACTGGAGTGTAAGTGGAATAGGAAGGATAATGCATGAAGGTGATCCTGGAAAATGGGGAAATTTGCCACTAAGTTACTTATTCCACAGATTATAAGCCTGATCAGCTAAAAGATATAGGGGTCAGGAGGATGGTAGTCTCATAGTCATGCTTACCAAAAATGTAAGTGATCTTAGAAATCAGGTGATGCAGTGATTTTAAAATAGGCTATGAGATTATGACTTCACAGAGTTTGCTAAAGAGGTCAAGGTAGTGGAGAGAGGATTGAGTGCCTGGGGCTCTGGTACTTTGTCCAATTCAAACTAAGTTGATTTTATTTGTTTAATTTAATATGTTTCCATTAAAGATTTCCTTTTGAGGGGAAAAGCATTATATACATAATATTTGTTACATATTATGTATAATTATCATTATATATTACATATAATTATCATTACATATATATGTTATATATATATATTATATCAGTAGTGTATATATATTTCTATACTATTGATGATTTTTGAAAGAAGAGTTTGCAGAAGGAAAAAGACCAGAGGAAGCATTCCAAACTTCAGCGTTGGCCCACTCTTACCAAGGATACCTTGCTAATGCCCAATTTATATTTTTACAATGTTGTAGTTGTTAAAAATATTTTATTTATTTATTTATTTATTTATTTATTTATTTATTTATTTATTCATTTATTATTATTATTTGAGAAGGAGAGAGAGAGAGGGAGGGAGGGAGGGAGAGAGAGAGAGAGAGCACACAAGCAGGGGAGGGGAAGAGGAAGAGGGAGAAGCAGACTCCGCCCAACACTTGGGATTTGATCCCAGGATCCTGGAATCATGACCTTGAGCCCAAGGCAGACACTTAACTGACTGAGCCATCCAGGCGCCCCAGGACTCCAGAGTACTTTAAAAAGATTTCACATTCACTATCTTATTTAAAACCCATAACTCTTTGTTGGTATGTATCCTAATTTACCTACTCTTTTTTTTTTGAGTTTATTAAAGTGTGATTGACAAACAACAATTATACATATTAGAGATGCACATTGTGTTTTGATATGTGTATATATTGTGAAATGATCACTATAATCAGACTAACATACCCATCACTTCACATAGTTACTCTTTGCATGTGTGTGTGGTGAGAACACTTGATTTACTGTGTTAGCAAATTTCGAGCAGAAAGCATGCTATTATTATAGTCATTGTGCTATATATCAGTTCTTCATAATTTACTTACTTTATAACTAAAGTTTGTACCCTTTGATCAACATTTGATATGAATTATCTTTTTATATATCTGTTGGCCATTTGTGTATTCTTTGGAAAAAGAATTTTTCTTGTATTTAGGTTATTTCCTCATTTTTTAATTGTTTTTTTTTGGGGGGGGTTGTTTGTTTTTATTTTTTTTTTGTTGTTACTGAATTGTTTGAGTTCCTTATATAATTTGGATATTGGCTGCCTTTCAGATGTATACGTTGGAAATATTTTCTAATTTTCCATAGTTTACCTTTTCATTTGGTGATTACTTCTTTTGCTGTGCAGAACTTTTATGTCTGATATAGGCTAACTTGTTTGTTTTTCCTTCAGTTGCCTGGGCTCTTGGTATCAGATCAAAAAAAGTTATTGCCAAGACCTATATCAAGGAGGTTTTCCCCCTTTGTTTTCTACTAGGAGTTTTATCCAAATAGGATCAATTTTATGGATGATATAAGGATCCAATTTCACTCTTTAACATACGGATTTTTCACAAAACCTTCTATTGAAAAGACTAACTTTCCCTCATTATGAATTCTTAGCTCCGTTGTCGAATATTATTTGATAGTGTATGCATTGATTTATTTGTAGGCTTTCTATTATATTCCATTGGTCTATGTACGTATCTGGGGTGTTTTTTTACACCTGTATCATACTGTTTTGATTACTATAACTATGTAAATAATTTGAAATTAGGAAGTGTGATGCCTGTCTGCTTTACTCCACCTACTCAAAATTACCTTTGCTATTGGAAATCTTTTGTGTTTCCATATGGTTCTTAGGATTTTTTAAAAATTTGTTTCAGTGAAAAATGGCATTGGAATTCTGATAGGGATTGCACTGAATCTATAAAGTGCTTTAGACAGCACAGACATTTTAACAATATTAACTCTTCTAGTCTATATTCTGGGAATATTTTTCCATTTACTTGTATTGTCTTCCATTTTTTTCCGCATCAATGTCTCATAGTATTTAGTGTACAGATCTTTTCACCTCCTTGGTTAAATGTGTTCCTGAGTATTTTACTCTTTTTAATGATATTGTAAATGGGATTGTTTTTTGGGCAGTCCATTGCTAGTGTGTAGAAAGGCAATTGATTTTTTTCATTTTGATTTTCCATCCTACATTTTTTCTGAATTTATTTATTAACCTTAACAGTTTATTGATGGATTCCTTAGGGTTTTATTTATACAAGATCATATTATTTACAAACAGAGGCAATTATACATCTTTCTGTTTTGGAAGTCTTTTATTTCCTTTTCTTGCCTCCTTGCTCTGGTCAGGACTTCCAGTACTATGCTGAATAAAAGTGGTGAGAGTGGGCACCTTTTGTCTTATTCTTGATCTTAGAGAAAAAGATTTTAGCTTTTCACAAATGAATAAAACGTTAGCTTTGGGCTTGTTATATGTGGCCTTTATTATGTTTGAATACATTCCTTTATACCTAATTTTTGAGAGTGTTTCCTATAAAAGCATATTGAATCTTGTCAAACACTTCTGTCCCTACTGAAATGATCATATGATTTATAACACTTCATTTTTAATACATGTGTGTCACACTTACTGATTCAGTCTCATTACTCATTATTGGTCTGTTCAGATTTTGTGTTTTTTCATGATTCAGTCCTGGTCGGTTGTATGTTTCTAGGAATTTATCCATTTATTCTAAGTTACCAATTTGTTGGTGTATAATCGTTTATAGTAATCTCTTATGATTCTTTGTATTTCTGTAATATCAGCTGCAATGTCTCATATTTACTGTATTCTTCTCTCATTTTTTTTCCTGGTTAGTCTAGCTAACAGTTTATAAACTTTATTTATCTTTTCAAGGAACCAATTCTTAGTTTCATCAATCTTTTCTGTTGTTATTCCATCTCTATTGCATTTATTTTGAATCTGGTCTGTGTTATTTTTTTTTTCTGCTACTAATTTTAGGCTTAGTTTGCTCCTCTTTTTCTAGTTCCATAAAGTATGATTTTAGGTTGTTTGCTTCTTTTTCTTAAAGTAGGAGTTTATTGCTATAAAATTCCTTTTTAACACTGCTATTGCTGCGTATCATAAATTTTAGTAGGCTTTGTTTCAACTTTCATTTGTTTATTTCTTCTTTGACTGATTGTTTTGGGGTTGTGTTGGTGATTTCCACATATTTGTGCAATTTTCATTTTTATTTCTATTGTTGATTTCTAGATTCATAACACTGTGGTCAGAAAAGATGCTTACATGGTTTCAAGATTTTTTAATCTATCCAATCTTGTTTGGTGGTCCAATATGATCTATCCTGGAGAACGTTCTGTGTGCACTTGAGAAGAATATATATTCTGCTGTTGTTGGATGGAAAGTCCTGTAGATGTCCCTTAGGTCCATTTGGTCCAAAGTGTAGGTCTAAAATGTCAAATCCAGGACAGTCCAGGTGGCTCAGTGGTTTAGTGCCGCCTTCAGCCCAGGGCATGATCCTGGAGACCTGGGATTGAGTCCCACTTCAGGTTCCCTGCATGGAGCCTGCTTCTCCCTCTGCCTGTGCCTCTGCCTCTCTCTCTCTGTGTCTCTCATAAATAAATAAATAAATAAATAAATAAATAAATAAATAAATAAATAAAATCTTTTTAAAAAATAATAAATAAAATGTCAAACCCAGTGTTTCCTTGTTAATTTTCCATATGTATGATATATCCATTATTGAAATTGTGGTATTGAACTCCCCTACTATCATACTACTATTTTCCCTTCAGTTCTATTAATATTTGCTTTATATATTTAGGTGCTCTGATGTTCGGGGCATATATATTTACAATTGTTATATTCCTTTAATGAATTGATCCCTTTTTAATTATATAATTACCTTCTTTGTCTTATCTTCCTTGTCTCTTATGACAGTTTTCGCACTAAAGTTGTGTCTGGTATAATTATATCCACTACTGCTCTCTTTTGGGTAGGATTTCCATGGAACATCTTTTCCCTATGTGGTCCTTAAAGTTTAAGTGAGTTTCCTGTAGGTAGTATATAATTGAGTCTTGCTATGGTACCCATTTAACCACTTCCTGACTTTTGATTAGAAAGTTTAACCCATTTACATCTTAGGGACCCCTGGGTGGCTCAATCGGTTAAGCTCTGCCTTAGGCTCAGGTTATGATCCCAGGACCCTGGAATCAAGCCTGGCATGGGCATCGGGGCTCCCTGCTCTGCGGGGAGCCTGCTTCTCCCTCTCCCACTGCTCCTCCCCCTGCTTGTGCTCTCTCTTGTGCATGTTCTCTCTCTCTCTCTCTCTCTCTCAAATGAATAAACAAAATATATTTTTTAAAACGATTATTGGTAGGTAAGGACTTCCTATTGTTATTTTGTTGTTTACTGGCTGTTTTGTGGTTCTTTTGTTTCCTTTTGCTTCTCTTGCTATTTTCTTTTGTGATTTGATCATTTCTCTAGTGTTATGTTTTATTACTTTATCTTATGTATACTTACTATAATTTTTTGCTTTGTGATTACCATGAGACATAATAATATATCTTATAATTGTCTGTGTTAAGCTGATAACTTAACTTTCATTGCATACAAAAATTTATCCTTTTACTCCACCATTTTATGTTTTTTGTCACAGTTTACATATTTTTATCTTATGTATCCATTAACAAATTATTAGCTACAGTTTTTCTTAATACATTGTAATTTAATACATTCTTTGTACCAGAGTTAAATGATTTTTTTTAAGATTTTATTTATTTATTCATGACAGACCGGGAGAAAGAGAGAGAAGCAGAGACATAGGCAGCGGAAGAAGCAGGCTCCATGCAAGGAGCTTCACTTGGGACTTGATCCCGAGACTCCAGGATCTTGTCCTGAGTCGAAGGTAGATGTTCAACCTCTGAGCCACCCAGGTGTCCCCAGAGTTAAGTGATTGACACACCACAATTTTAGTATTATTCTAAATTTGTCTATATACTAACCTTTATAAGAGTTTTTTTACTTTCATATTTACATGTTATTAATTAGTTTCTTTTTGTTTCAATTTGAAAAGCTCCCTTTAGCATTTTGTATAAGGCAAGTCTAGTGGTGATGAGTTCTTTCAGATTTATCTGGGAATGCCTTTATCTCTCCTTCACATCGGAAGGACAGCTTTGTTGGGTATACTATTCTTGAGTGGGTTTTGGTGTTGTTTTGTGGTTTGAATATATCATTCATTCTCTCTCTTGTCTTGTATGGTTTCTGTCAATGAATTTGCTGATAGTTTTATTGGAGGTTCCCTAGTGTGTGCTGATTCTTTTCCTTTGCTCCTTTCAAAATTCTTTCTTTGTCTTTGATTTTTGACAGCTAAATTATAATGTGACTTGGTGATGTTTTCTTTGGGTTGAACCTGACTGGGGACCCTTAGGCTCCTTAGACTTGGATATCTATGTCTCTCCCCAGTTTGGGAAATTTTTAGCCACCATTTCTTAAATGAATTTTCTGCTCCTCTTTTTTCTTTCTTCTCTTTTTGGCATTCCTATGGTGTGCATTTCATCTTGATGGTGTTCTATAACTACCACATTACTAGAGGTGAACCAGAAATTCAAGGCTAATTCTCTATCATTAAGTTGTACTTTTTCTTCCGTTATTTCATAAAAAAAAAAAAAAAAAAAAACAACTAGGGATCCCTGTGTGGCGCAGCGGTTTAGTGCCTGCCTTTGGCCCAGGGCGTGATCCTGGAGAACTGGGATCGAATCCCACGTTGGGCTCCCAGTGCATGGAGCCTGCTTCTCCCTCTGCCTGTGTCTCTGCCTCTCTCTCTCTCTCTCTCTGTGACTATCATAAATAAATAAAAATTAAAAAAAAAAACAACTACTACATTACTACTGTAGTGGTGGCTCTCATGTCCCAGGTGTACACACTCATGGAACAGCTATGAAGTCAACATCTGGAGCATGAGTTGTGCAGAGTGAGTGTAATTTAATTCCAGAGGCAGGATCTGGACTATGGGTATGCATGGAGTGACCATAGCTCTGGAGTCCAGGAAGTATTGGGGTTGGGGTTAAGGGCATCCCAGTCCCATGGTAGGCAACAGCGACTTCTTCTTGGGGGCCACAATAGCATCCCCTTCTTGGGGTTGGGGTACGGAGTCTGTGGCTATTGCTTATCTCCATTGTGAAGGCTTCAAGGAGTCCATGCTGTTAAAGGAGCAGTTGAGGTACTCTATGGCAAAGACAGCTGTGGTCCCCACAGAGGAGACTTTCTGCTGCCTTCTTTGTTCCTAGCCATCTCTGGATGTCTTAGTTATGAAAAATCAATCAGCAATCCTTTCTTTGTGGTTACTCTGTTTCTTGTCTTGTTCTGTTTGCTTCACTATGTTCTACAGGTTTTTAATTGGACCTCCCAAGGCTATCTGCACTTGTAAGTAGGTTTTGTTTTGTTTTTTTCTTGTAGGTAGACATATGCTGGTATCACCTACTCCACTGTTTTGCTATAATCACTGCTATCTTATTTTCCTCCATCTTATTTTTTGTAATTATTAGACTTGCCCTATCACTCTTACTAGTTTTTAAGTCCTTCATTAATTTATCTATTTTCTGCTTATTCCTAGCACAGTTCCTTGCTCGTAGACCTCATGAACATTTGTAGAATATGAAATGTGCTGGGCCTATAGTAGGCACTCAAAAAATGTTTGCATATAATTGGTTTAGATGAAGCATTATGATGTACAGCAAAGCATGTCCTTTAGCCTTCAGCAGCAAGAGTCATTTCTTTTAATCTCCTAAAGCTGGCTTAGCTAATATACCTGCTCTAAATGTTCACTTGCATATTGGAATAGGGAGTCTATTCCTGGAACAAACTAAATTCATAGGCTCCGTGAGGGCAATAGCTTTGCCTAGAGCACCTCACTGACATTTATTCACAGAAGGAAACCACCCTAGCATCAGAATGAGCTGAGCAAGCTGTAGGTGTTGCAAATTAGGACTCCAGTTGGGAAACCCACACATCACACACCAACAAAAAAACCCTTCAGCTAGTCTTAAGCTAAATGTACAGATGTGTGGGGGGGATTCCTTAAATAGCAGGGGTGGGTTGTAAGTTTAGACTATGATATCTCAACTGTGTGCTATGGGGGTGTGGAGAGGAAAAGAAAATTAAAGCAGAATTGCTGGACATCTTAAATTAGAGTATGATAGTAGAAATAACTAGATACTGAATATTTCGAAAATATTATACTTCCCATGATTTAACTTTTATTTAGATAGGTAGATAGATAGATAAGTGCACACACACACACACACACACACACACACACACCCTATATTACAACATTTGTTTATGAAATAAATACATGCTAGATTTATTTGGATTTCCAATGCAAAAGAAAGGAGCCACAAAAGTACAAGCAATTGCAAGTTAAAACAGTGTTGCTTTTTTTCTTTAAAAGGAAAACTTGATGTATAATACTTTATCTGGGACTCAAGACATATATGAAGAAAGCAAGATCCTCCCTTCTCTCTGTTTCTCCCTGTACCCCAAATGCATAATTGGTCCTGCTTGTCATTGCACTCTAAGGCATTGCAAAATTAGACTCCTTGGTTCTCAGGGGAGTAAATACTAACCAGGGCAATAGTAAGATTTCTCATGAACTTCAAACTGCATCTGCTGCTTCTTTTGGCTCCTTTTGTCAGTGAATCAATAGGTAAAGTAAAAAAAAAATGATGTAATAAGGATCCAATAATCCAAGATTATGAGAAGTAATGGTTCCTGTCACCTAATGTAAGCAGGAAGTTGTATATTTGGAACCACCATGTTCCTTCTATAATCCAGTAATAATTACGGCATGACAGCAGCAACCACAGCCAAAGAAGGAAAGTAAGGGCTCAGGCTAGGCAAGTAACTCAGACTAGCCAACATGCTAGCCAAGGATAAGGAAACCCTAGAATGAATAGTTGGAGAGGAGGAAACCGGTGATGAATATTAATTACAACTTCACTATTATATCAGGGACTGGAGTATATGTTTCAGTAAGTATCTTGCCTTAAATATTATCAACTAAGTGGCATTAAGTAGAGCTTAGAAGTTACCACTCTACCCCAATAACAAGGAAAAAGATGGACAGATTGAAAAATCAACAATTCTTCTTAGATCCAGAAGAGAGGCAAAGACACAGGGAAACCTACTGCCCTAAATAATGGAGAGATTGACAGGTGTAAACAGGGAATTGCAGCTCAGCAGAGCAGAGGCTGATAAATGCAGATGGCCCACAGAACCAATGCCATCATGGGAGACTTGAACTGTAACTGATGAGTTGCTGAAGGCTCTGACAGCCCTGAGTTGTCTCAGTACAGACTACCCTGAGAGTGAAGAACTCCAAGGGGCCACAGTTAGGGGGTCAACACAATATTGTGAGATTTACCTGCAGGAGTTTGATCTGGTTCTCATAGTAAATATAGGAGAAACTCCCCTGGCGCTTCCAGCAGGGGGGAAGAGGAAAAGGAACCATTTTGAAATATGCCAGAGCACTCTGTTCTTCTTAAGATGGCCTGCATTTGGGGAGAATTAGTAAAACAGAGCTTAACCTGCTGGAGTATTATCAGAATCTAGCTGACCTGGGGAAGGGAAATGACTAACTCAAGTCCACTCTAGCTTGTGTTCCATTTAAGGGGGAAGGAGAAAATGAAGAAACACTTGTAGAGTCACACTTATAACCAGGTAGCTAAAAGAATGAGACCTCATCATAAGACTGTCCAACACTTTCCCTCCTCCTACACTTAACTATCAGTTTACTAAAGGTCTGTTTATAACAGTTCCTTTTGCTTAGTACATCATGTTAGTCTATTAAGAAAAAAATTGCAAGGCATACCTAAAGGCAAAAGAAACAATTTAAAGAGACAAAGCAAACATCAGAAGCAGACACGGAAAGGATGTTGGAAACTTGGACCAGGAATTTTTAATGACTGTTTAATATGCTAAGGGCTCTAATGGACAAAATAGACAGTATGAAAAAACAGATCTAAGGTGTCAGCAGAAATGGAAATTCAAAGAAATAAATAAAAATAAATGCTAGAGATTAAGAAAAAATCATGAATAGAAATGAAGAATGCCTTTGATGGAGCTATTAGTGGACTGGACATGGCTAAAGAAAGAATCTCTGAGCAGAAAGATATATCAATAAATAAACCTAAAACTGTCCTCAAAAAATAAAGTTTTTAAAAAGGTATCGTATGTGTGTGTTTAATCTATATCCATGTTTCCTTTCTGGAAAATAAACTGCTATGAGGTACAGAAAAATTGAAGAAAGAGGTGCATGCACGTGTCACTTTTGCTGACAATAGCTTCCATATAACCAAACCCTGTAGATATTTTGCAGTCTTTAATTTACTTGCTTCTGAGGAGAAAACTTTTGGGCAGAAATATTGTCCATTGGCCTTTGGAATACCACATTCGTTAGTTATTTTCGTTTTGTTTTTGTTTTCCTACCTTTATGACCCTTTCTTCTTACTCTTCCTTGTTCTTTCTTTCTTTACTCAATATGTAAAAGGTATATTTAAATACAACTTAGACTGAAGTAGTCTTTCATTTTTTTTCCAACTCCAAACTTACATTTTAAGTGATCTAATTTTTACCATGGATTCAGTTATCACTGAATAAGATGATTCATAGTACATTAACCCAGAGCTTTCTTCTGTACTCCAGAATCTCAATCTAGCTGCCAACTTGGTATTTCTACTTGGATATATCAAAGCTATCCCAACCTCATCATCTCTAACATTGAACTAATGATTCTTTCTACCAAGTTAAAACAAAACCACAATAACTCAAAGCAAACAAACAAAAAATCCCAAGCCCTCTTTTACCAATGTTTAAGAGTGTTACTTATCTTGAAGAAAGGTAATGGTGCTCATTCAGTTATGCAAAATAAATAAAGTTCATCCTTATATTAATTAATTTTCTTCTTGTGTGCCAGACATAGTTTCAAAGAATTACATCATTAAATAAAACAGATACAGATTCCTGTCCATATGAAGGGAGATACTTTTCTCCTTTCTACATCCATATCTATTAGGTCCTAACCCTTTACCACCTAATCATTCTTTAAATCTGTGTTCTTTGTTTCAATATAAGTACTAGACAGTTTAAGCTACCATCAATTCTCATTTGTACCATTACTAAAATAGCCATGACTGGTCTCCTTCCTCTATTTTTATTCCTTTCCCTAAGCACTCTCCTTCTTGTGGCCAGAATAAACTTCACAAAATAGTAATCTCATCATCTCTTTTCTTTGTTCAAAAATTCTTTCACAGTTCTCCATTACACTCAAGCTGAAAATCAAAATACTTAACACAGTTTATAATGTTCTGCATCTTCTGGCCACTATTATTATCTGCAACCAGGGATGCCTGGGTGGCTCAGTGGGTAAGCATCTGCCTTTGGCTCAGAGTGTGCCTGTGGCCCCGGGAGTCTCACATCAGGTTCCCTGAAGGGAACCTGCTTCTCCTTCTGCCTATGTCTCTGTCTCTTTCTGTGCGTCTCTCATGAATAAATAAATAAAATCTTAAAAAAAAATAATATCTGCAGCCAAAGTATTTCTTTACTTTTTATGCTCTTGCCATGCTGGCATTTTCTTATGTATCCTTGAAAATGACATTCCTTTCCACCAAAGCTTTTTCATGTGCCATTCCTCCTGTTGGGAAGGCAGGTCAACTCCATTCCCATCCCTCTTCTACAAGTTAACTCATTGTAATTCAAAACTGAAGTTAATTGCAGCAAGGTTAAGAAAGTGGTCTCTGAGTTCTTATACTAGTAATATTTAATTTCATAACAATATGAAAGTACTCTTTCCTCTTATGAAGTACTTGAAGCAATTATAATCATATTATATCTTAACAAATCAAAATAAGAATAAAGGGAAATCCACTTTCAGTACTGATAGAGTAGATTGTATCAATCTGTCCCTCTAACAGAAAACGATTATAAACATGGGACAAAATAAGAAAAAAAATAGAAAGCACCGATGAATGACAAAAAATAGGCAAACTGGAGGGGAGCTTAAAAGAAGGGTGAACTTTGCACTAATGAATCTTTTTGTCTGAGGAAATTCTCCAGTTTGCACACCATACTGCAGTTGGAAATGGGGCATAAAGCCACTATTTGAAGAGAAAGGGAAGAGAGTTTGATGCTTTGTCCTGGCTGAAAAGGGGAATTGGAGAGTCCTAGGAAAGAAGGATCCAGAGAGGGAGAACTACAAAATCCACATATACTCCACCCAAGTCCTTGACTGACCCTTGAGTTACATTCAGGACAGAATCCAGACAGCCAAAATGAAAGCAATAGTCAAAAAAGATGAAAGAACTAAGCAGAGATCTCAAAGACAGGAGAAAAGAGTTTGAATTTTGACACAAGAACTTGTACTTTTGATGCTAGAACAAAAATCATGTTTCATTGAAATATAAGAGCATTCAGTGTCTCTACAACATATTAAAAATATTCAATATAACATAAAAAGTAACGAGACATGAAGAAACAATAAAATGTGATCACTAGTTTAAAAAAAACAATACAGACTACAAGATGATCCAGTGTCAGAATTAAAAAACAAGACTTTCAAGATATTATAAATATGTTCAAGTATTTAAAGGAAAATACAGCTGTAATGAATGAACAAATGGTGAATTTTGGCAGAGAAATGGAAACTTAAAAGAAAAACTAAATGGAAATTCTAGACCTAACATTTACAGTATCTGAAATGAAAATTCACTCTTGAATTTTTGAACTTAAGAGCAGATTGGAGGTGGCAAGTAAGTAAACATGAAGATGAATCAATTAAAAAATTCCTAGTTTGAAGAACAAAGAGAAAAAAATAATAGAAAAAAAGGAACAGAATTTCAGTGATCTGTAAGACAATTATCAAAAATAGTGTAACAAACATGGAATTGGAATCTCATAAAGAATAATTGAATAGAAAATATTTTGAAATAATTATAACAGAAAATTCCTAGGTTTGATTAAAAATATAAGTCCAAGATAAATCATTCAATCAACTCAAAAGAAGTTAGCAAACCTCAATGATGATAGAAACAAAGAAAGCACACATAGTTATCTCATAGTCGAACTACTATAAATCACAGATAAGGAGAGGACTTTGAATGTAGACAAGGAAAAAAACAAAAACAAAAAACAAAAAGAAAGAAAGAATAAATGAAAGAAAGAATAACAACCTACTGCATACAGCAGAACAAAACAAATATAGCTGACTTCTTATCAAAAACATTGGAAATTGGAAGAGAAAACTTTCTGGAATGATGGAGACATTCTAAGTCTTGATAATGGGGGTGATTATACAAGTATATAAACATATAGGGTGCCTGGGTGACTGAGTTGGTGAAGTATCAGACTCTTGGTTTCAGCTCAGGTCATAATCTCAGGGCCCTGGGATCAAGTCCCACACTGGGCTTCACGCTCAGTGTAGAGTCTGCTTGCCTTTCTCTCACCCTCTCTTCTGCTCCCCCTACTCACACACACTCTCTCTCAAATATATAAGTAAAATATTTTTTAAAAGAACATATATGTGTGTATATATGTGTATGTATAAAAAATACCAGTGTATTCAGATGTAAATTTTAATTTATGTAAATTATATTAAAATAAATGTATTAAAATACATAAAAAAGAGGACATTGCACAGAGAATAACAGGAGTAGAAATGACTGCTGACTTCTCATCTGAAGTCTTTAAAGTGTTACATTTGAACAAGACAAAATTATTTTTGTTGGATTCTATAGTCAGTAAAAATATCTCTCAAAATAAAAACATTTTCAGACAAACAAAATCAGAGAGAATTTGTTTCCAGCTGACCTGCACTATAAAAACTTTTCAAAATGCTAACAAATTATTCAGGCTTAAAGAAAAAAAAAAAGAAAACAGATGGAACTCTTTATCAGCAGGAGGAAATGAAGAACATGAGAATAGATAAGTATCTGGGTAAATGTAAAAAGACTTTTTAAAAAAGTATCCTCTTTTCACAGGTAGTTTTAAATTTGATATACTGTTAACTAAAATAATATTATTATTACAAAGAAATAATATGGCATATATAATATGTAGAAGTAATATATGAAACAATTACAAATACAATCTTTAAAACAAACAAACAAACAAAAAACACCAAAGATGACATTTTAGAGTCTTCCTTTTGAATACTTTAACTAAACCAGTCACAGATGTATGTATCTTGAATCAGACAGAGATACATTATTTTTTTTTTTAATTTTTTTTTTATTTATTTACGATAGTCATACAGAGAGAGAGAGAGAGAGGCAGAGACACAGGCAGAGGGAGAAGCAGGCTCCATGCACCGGGAGCCCGACGTGGGATTCGATCCTGGGTCTCCAGGATCGCGCCCTGGGCCAAAGGCAGGCGCCAAACCGCTGCGCCACCCAGGGATCCCCAGACAGAGATACATTATTAAACCCCTATTTGTTCTTCAAATCACCACTCTGATATACTTACTTCTGAATAAACCCCTCTTACCATGTCCAGTAGGAATTAACTCTTTTTCCCATGCACCTACTTCATCTTCTATCCTTTTATCTGTTACTCTGTATTGTAATTTCCTTTTTTCCCATTTATCAATTTAACCAATTAATATGTTAGTTGAAAGTAATGTTCATGCTTTATACATCTTCAAATTCACCATAGCAGGTTTAGTGTCTGCTGGAAAGAACATTTATTAAAATAAGTTGAAATCAAATGAGAGGAAGCAAAATTAAATAAAATTCATATATTGTACCAATATTGATCTTTTCTCAAATCTACTATTCAGATTTCATAGACCTATACATATATGGGTGTATTTAAATTTTTAATTTTTTTCAAGTTTCTATTTAAATTCCAATTAGTTAACATACAATATAATATTAGTTTCAGGTATAGAATTTAGTGATTCAACACTTACATACAACACCCAGTGCTCATCACAAGTACCCTCCTTAAGCCCCATCATTTATTTAACTCATTCTCTCACCTGCCTCCCCTCTGGTAACTATCAATTTGTTCTCTATAGTTAAGAGTCTGTTCTTGGTTTTCTTCTCTTCCCCACCCTCCATGTTCATTTGTTTTGTTTTTTAAATCCCATATATGAGTGAAATCATATGGTATTCAATTCTCTGACTTATTTCACTTAGCCTGACACTCTCTAGCTCCATCCACATTGTTGCAAATGGAAAGATTTCATTTTGTTTTATGGCTAAGTAAGATAGATGATAGATAGATAGATATGATAGATAGATAGATAGATAGATAGATAGATAGATAGATTCATCACTCAATGGACATTTGAGCTTCTTCCATAATTTGGCTATTGTTAATAATGCTACTAATGAACATCAAGGTGCATGTATCCCTTCAGATGTTTTATGCCCTTTGGGTAAATACCTAGTAGTACAACTACTGGATCATAATGTAGTTCTATCTTTAACTTTTGGTGGAACCTCCATTTTCCACTGTGGCTGCACCAGTTTGCATTCCCACCAACAGTATTTCCCCTTTCTCCTCATCCTCACCAATACCTGTTGTTTCCTGTGTCGTTAATTTTAGACATTCTGACTGGTGTGAGGTGATATCTCATTGTTGTTTTGATTTGTACCTCCCTAGTGATGAGTGATGTTGAGCATCTTTTCACATGTCAGCCATCTGTATGTCTTCTTTGGGGAAAAAAAAAGTCTATTCATGTCTTCTGCCCATTTTTAAACTGGATGATGATGATTATGATGATGATGATTTTATGTTGAGTTTGTTAAGTTCTTTACATATTTTGGATACTAACCCATTATCAGATATGTCATTTGTAAATATCTTCTCACATTCTGTAGGTTGTCTTTTAGTTTTGTTGATTGTTTTTTTCATTGTGCGGAGAAGCTTTTTTATTTTTATGAAGTCCCAAAAGTTCATTTTTGCTTTTGTTTCCCTTGCTTTCAGAGGCATATCTAGCAAGAGTTGCTGTGGCCAAAGTCAAAGAAATTGCTGCCTGCATTTTCCTGTAGGATTTTAAGGGTTTCCTATCTCACATTTAGGTCTGTCATCCCTTTTGAATTTATCTTTGTGTATGATTTAAGAAAGTGGTCCGGTTTCATTCATTTTTGTGTTGCTGTCCAGTTTTCCCAACACCATTTGTTGAAGACATTGTCTTTTTCCCATTGGATATTCTTTCCTGCTTTGTTGAATATTAATTGACCATAGAGTTGCAAGCTTACTCCTGGGTTTTCTATTCTCCTCTATTGATCTATTTGTGTATTTTTTGTGCCAATACAATACTGTCCTGATCACTACAGCTTTGCAATACAACTTGAAGTCTGGAATTGTGATGCCCCCAGCTTTGCTTTGCTTTTTCAAGATTGCTTTGGCTATTCAGAGTCTTTTGTGGTTCCATACAAATTTTAGGATTGTTTGTTCTAAATCTGTGAAAAATGCTGTCAGTATTTTGATAAGGATTGCATTAAATATGTAGATTGCTTTGGGTAACATGCACATTTTAATGATCTTTGTTCTTCTAATCCATGGAGCATGGAATGTTTTTCCATTTCTTTGTGTCATCCTTCAATTTCTTATGTCAGTGTTTTATTTATTTATTTATTTATTTATTTATTTATTTATTTATTTATTATCTATTATCTATTTATTTATTTATAAATTCTTTTAAAAAATTTTGTTGGAGTTCAATTTGCCAAGATATAGCATAACACCCAGTGACCAGTGCATCCCACCAAGTGCCCCCCTCATTGCCCATCACCCAGTCACCCCAACCCCCTGCCCACTTCCCCTTCCACTACCCTTTGTTCATTTCCCAGTTAGGTGTCTCTCATGTTTTGTCACCGTCACTGATATTTTCACTCATTTCCTCTCCTTTCCCTTTATTCTCTTGCACTAATTTTTATATTCCCCAAATTATATCAGTGTTTTAGTTTCCAGAATATAGATCTTTCACTTTGGTTTGGGTTTATTCCTATACACAGTTCTCGGTGCAATTGTAAATGGGATTCATTGATTTCTCTTTCTGCTGCTTCATCCTTGGTGTATAGAAATGCAACAGATTTCTGTATGTTGATTTTGTGTCCTATGATTTTACTGAATTCATGTATCAAGCTCCAGCAAATTTTTTGGTGAAGGCTTTTGAGTTTTCCATATAGAGTATCAAATCATCTGCAAATAGTGAAAGTTTGGCTTCTTGCTGATTTGGATGCATTTTATTTCTTTGTGTTGTCTGATATGGGAGATAGGATTTTCAGTACTATGTTAAATAACAGTAGTGAGAGTGGACATTCCTGTCTTGTTCCTGACCCATAGAGGAAAAGCTCTCAGTTTTTCCCCATTGAGAATATTAGCTGCAGGTTTTTTTGTATAATGACCTTTATTTTGTTGATGTGTGTTCACTCTATTCCTACTTTGTTGAGGGTTTTTATCATGAATGGATGTTGTACTTTGTTGAATGCTTTGTATGCATCTATTGAAATGATCATAAGGTTCTTATCATTTCTTTATTAATATGGTGTATCATGTTGATTGATTTGGAAATACTGAACCACTCTTGCAGCCCAGAAATAAATCCCACTTGATAATGGTGAATGATTCTTTTAATGTACTGTTGGATTTGATTTGCTAGTATTTTATTGACAATTTTTGCATCCATGATGATCGAGCATATTGGCCTGCAGTTCTGTTTTTTAATTTGGTTTTGGTATCAGGGTCACTCTGGCCTCATAAAATGAATTTGGAAGTTTTCCCTGCATTTCTATTTTTTGGGAACAGTTTGAGAAGAAGAAGTATTGACTCTTCTTTAAATATTTGGTAGAATTTGCCTATGAAAACATCTGGTCCTGGACTTTTATTAGAAGTTATTTTTTTTAATTACTGATTTAATTTCTTTGGTTATCAGTTTGTTCAAATTTTCTATTCCTCCTCTTTTAGTTTTCATAATTAATTTGTTTCTAGGAATTTAGCCATTCTTCTATGTTGTCTAATTTATTGATCTAAAGTTTTTCATAATATTGTTTTATGTTGTTTATATTTGTGTGTTGATTGCTATTTTACCTCTCTTCTTTGTGATTTAATTATTTGAATCCTTTCTCTTTTTCTTGATAAGTCTAGCTGGAGGTTTATGAGTTTTATTGATTTTTTTTTTCCAAAAACTGGGCTCCGGTTTTCATTCATCTGTTTAATGTTGTTTGATTGTTTAGTTTCTATATCACATATTTCAGCTCTAACCTTTATTATTTCCCTTTCCTGCTGGCTTTAGGTTTAGTTTCTTGTTCTTTTTCTATTTCCTTTAAGTGTAAGTTTAGGTTGTTCATTTGAGATTTTCTTGCTTGTAGAGATAGGCTTGTATTGCTCTATAATTCCCTCTTAGGATTGCTTTTGCTGCATCCCAACAGTTTTGGACCATGATATTTTCATTTGTTTCTGTGTATTTTTTAATTTCTTCTTTGACTTCTTCATTGGCCCATTCATTATTTAGTAGCATGTTTTTTTAACCTCCATGTACTTGTGGTCTTTCCAGATTTTTTCTTGTGGTCAGCTTCAAGTTTCATAGCATTGTGGTCAGAAAATATGCATGGTATGATCTCAATCTTTTTGTATTTGTTGAGGCCTGGTTTTGTATCCAGGATGTGATCTATTCTGGAGAATGTAGCATTTGTCACTTGAAAGAATGTATTCTGCTGTTTTAGGATGAAATGTCCTGAATATATCTGTTAAGTCTACCTGGTTCAGTGTGTCATTCAAAGCCATTGTTTCCTTAATGACTTTCTGCTTAGATGATCTCTTCATTGTTATAAGTGGGTTGTTAAAGTCTCTACTGTTATTTTATTATTCTCAGTTTCTTTATGATTGTTATCATTTTTCAAAAAACTAGCTCCTGGTTTCACTGAAATTTGAGTGCTCCCATATTAAGGGTATAAATATTTATAATTGGATAGATTTTTTTATTATGATGTATAATGCCCTTCTTCATCTCTTGTTATGATCTCGATTTAAAATCTAATTTGTCTGATGTAAATATTGCTATTCCAGTTTTCTTTTCATGTCCACTTGCTTGATAAATGTTTCTCCATCCCCTCATTTTCAATCCGCAGGTATCTTTAGGTTTAAAATGTCTCTTGCAGCAGCTGGGTGGCTAAGTTGGTTAGGTGTCTGACTCTTGATTTCAGTTCAGGTCATGATTTCAGGATCATGAGATTGAGCCTTGTTTCAGACTCTGAATTGGGCATGGAACCTGCTTAAGATTCTCTCTCTAAGGGCACCTGGGTCGCACAGTTGGCTAGGCATCCAATTTTTGGTTTCAGCTCAGGTTGTGGTCTCATGGGTTGTGAGATTAAACTCTGTGTCAGGCTCCATGCTCGGCATGGAGTTGGCTTGGATTTCTCTCTCCCTCTCCCTCTGCTTCTCTCCCCTACTCTCTCTCTAAAAAAAAAAAAAAAAAGAAGAAAGAAAATGAAAAAGTAAACAAATAAAATGAGTTTAAAATGAGTCTTATATTCCCCATATGAGTGAAACTATAAAATGATTGTCCTTATCCGATTGACTTACTTCACTCAGCGTAATACCCTCCAGTTCCATCCACATCAAAGCAAATGGTGGGTATTTGTCCTTTTTGATGGTTGAGTAATATTCCATTGTATACATAGACCACATCTTCTTCATCCATTCATCTGTCGATGGACATTGAGGCTCCTTCCACAGTTTGGCTGTTGTGGACATTGCTGCTATGAACGTTAGGGTGCAGGTGTCCCGGCGTTTCACTGCATCTCTATCTTTGGGGTAAATACCTAGCAGTGCAATTGCTGGGTCGTAGGGTAGCTCTATTTTTAACTTTGTCACTTTTGGTCTTTCCTTTCCACTCAAAGAGTCCCCTTTCATATTTCTTACAGGGTTGCTTTAGTGATCATGAACTCCTTAAGTTTTGTCTGGGAAACTTTTTATCTCTCCTTTTATTCTGAATGACAGCCTTGTTGGATAGAGTATTCTTGGCTGCAGATTTTTCCTATTCAACATGTTGAATATATCATGCCACTCTCTTCTGGCTTAACACATTTTTGTTGAAAGATCTGCAGCTAGACTTACAGGTCCTTCCTGGTAAGTTAGGAACTTCTTTTGTCTTGCCGCTTTTAGGATTTTCTCTTTATCAGTATATTTTGCAAATTTGATGGCAATATGTTTTTGTGTTGGCCTGGATTTGTTGATTTTAATGGAATTCTCTGTGCCTCCTAGATCTAGATGTCTGTTTCCTTCCCTAGATTAGGGAGGTTTTCAGCTATTAGTTCCTCAAATAAATTTTCTGTCCCCCTTTATCTCTTCTTATTCTGGAACTCCTATAATACAAATGCTATTATGTCTGATGAAGTCAGTGAGTTTCCTAAATCTACTCTCATGTTCTGTAATTCTTCTTTCTGTCCTTTGTCCATTTTCCATTATTTATTTTTTGTATCATTTTTTCATTCCCCTGCTTTTCCCATCCTTGTTTTCATTGCATCCAGTCTATTTCAAATCTCACTTATTGTATTTTTCACTTCTGACTGTTTTTTTTTAATATTTATTTATTTATTTATTTATTTATTTATTTATTTATTTATGATAGGCACACAGTGAGAGAGAGAGAGAGAGAGGCAGAGACACAGGCAGAGGGAGAAGCAGGCTCCATGCACCGGGAGCCCGACGTGGGATTTGATCCCGGGTCTCCAGGATCGCGCCCTGGGCCAAAGGCAGGCGCCAAACCGCTGCACCACCCAGGGATCCCCTGACTTTTTTTAAAACTCTTTTATCTCTGTGGTAAGGGCTTCCCTGAAGTCTTTCATTCTTTTCTCAAGCCCAGCACATATCCTTGTAATTGTTGCTTTAAATTCTCCATCAGGCATATTACTTTTATCTGTTTTGATTCTATCTCTGGCCATTTCATCTGGGATGAATTTCCCCATTGTGACATTTTGTCTAAGTCTCTGTCTTCTTCTCTGTGTTAGAAGAGCCTGTTCCGCTTCCTGCTCTTGAAGAGTAATGGCTTTATGAAGAAGCAAGTCATATAGTGTCCAGTGCCTGGCCCATCGGGGTGTGTGTCTAGCTGTGCTGAGTGTGCTCTGCTGCTCTATCCTTCAGTGGTCTGCAGAGACCTCCTTGCCCGTGGTGAGGAGTGTTTGGACCTTGGTCAGAAGGTGGCAGGTTTTAACTAGGTATGTCTTGGTCTGCTTGTTAAGAGACTTGATGCTACTTTAAATGAAGCCTTGCAGAACTCTCTGGTTGGGAGACATGGTACAGGGCAGGGGCTTTGCTTGGTCTTCTGGGGAAGGAGCCCGCCATGCTGGCACTGAGGCCAACTTAACCTAGAAGGGCAGGACCTGCTGAGCGCAGGAGTGTGGGACCCTGTGTAGGCAGGTCTGGGAGTCTGTGTGGGTGCTGTGCTCCTTAGGGCATGGAGGTAGCTCTGTGTTTATGCTGAAGGGCAAGGAAGGAAAGGGACCCAGCCAGCTCCTTTGTCCCACATAGGAGTCTCTGTGTTTGCAGCATCTTGGGAAGCACTCTGAGAAGACCCAACAACCTCCTGCCGTGTGTCCCAGGCATCTTTCAGACCCCTGCTTTCCCGCTGTCCTCCTCAGGGTTGCCTGCCACCTTCTCTCCAGGAGCAGCGCAGTGTCCTCTGGGCTCTATCCCAGCCAAGCCTGCTGACTTTTAAAACTCCAGGCTTTAAGGATGCGGTGTTGGCAAGGGCCTGTGCTGACAGGGGCCCAAGGGTCTCACCACACAGGGACTAAGGCAGGCCAGAGCATAGGGGTGTGGGACCTGCAGCAGCAGGCTACCAGCCAGTGTGGGGGAGCTGCCCTCAGCAGGCGTCTCTGAGCCTGCGCTGGGGGGTGGCAGAGGGAGATGGCACTCACCATCTCCTTCTCCCCAGAGAAGCATCTCTGTGAATGCACCTCTCAGTGTCACACCCCGGGAAGAGTGAACAGTCTCCCCATTGTGCACCCCATGCGTTCTTCAGATCTCTGCCTCTACACCATCTGCCATCTGCCCCTGGGTTGTTTGTCTGTCTTCTCTTACCCGGAGCACAGTGCCCTCAGGGCTCTATCCCAGCCAAGCCCCCAAACCTTTAAAACTCCAGGCTTCAAGAGCCACAGGTTGCAAACAATTGCAAAAATCACCCCCTCATTTTCCCAATGACTTTGAGGAAGTGTTCTCCTTGAGCGTTCCCCTGTGTGCTCCCTTCTCTCTCTCCTCTCTCCACTTTCAGGGCTCCCTACCATCACCCATCTGTTTCTCCTCAAACCATGTCTCCACATATCCTACCTTCCTCCTGTGGCCTCTTCTCTCCCTCTAGCTGTGGAGTTGGTTCCGTCAGTCCTCAGGTGGATTTCCTGAATATTCAGAATGATTTGATAGCTATCTAGTTGTGATGGACAGAGCAGAGGAGCCTGGGGCCTTCCTACTAAGCTGCCATCTTAGCTCCAGGCAAATTTTTTAAATTAAAAGCAATAGAGAATCCCCTAAGCTACTTTAAGTAAAGTGGGTTCATTTTAATGTGTCACTAAATGATGAAGCTGCTCCAGGGACCTTGAATATTTGTTGCTGTTTCTTGGAAACCCCAGGTATGGAATTATCTATTGACATTCAGCAGAAACAGGAGTTCATGACCTTCACTTCAGTGATCTATTAATATGATTTACAACTTCTGATGAAAAATGGAGGCATTTAAAAAAATTAAAGCATGTACATGGTATTTAAAAATAGCCAAATACTCACCACTCAGACTTGACAACTGATAACATTATAATATTTGCTTCAAGTTTTGTTATTTTTTCTAAAAGAAACAGAATGCTGCAGGTAAATTGAACTCCCTTTGTTCATATTTCTCTTCCTTCTTTACAGAAGCAACGGCTGATGTGAATTTAGAGTGCATGATGTTCTGGTATAGATAAGTATATTCATAATTAATATATATTTATTTTAGTTTGAAGTTTTTTGAAGAGATGTGTTATCAATTACTAGTATATTTGAACTTATTTTCACCATTTTAATTTGTGTTATCTCTTTATCATGCTTTTTTTTTTTTTTTTTTGCTATCTCCTTTTCTTGCCCTCTGTTGGACTGACAGCATGGTCTTTTCTCTGAACTACCAATATTTTCCTCTCTGTACCAATTTACTACTTTTAAAGTCATATGCTTATACTATTTTAGTAGCTTCATTGTATTTTAATGTCTAAATATTGTTTCATGTTCTAAAATATTAAACTGAACATTTCTTTCTCCTAAACAAGAAAAAGATATGTCTACCTTAACAAGCATCTTAATTACTTCCCTCCAATCTCCCATGTTATTTATTATTTTAATTCCACCTCCTTTTTTACATATGCAAAACAATAGTTATTTAAAAATTAATATTTAATCCTTTTGTTTATTTATTAATATATATATATTTTTTAATTTATTTACTTATTTATTTATGATAGTCACAGAGAGACAGAGACACAGGCAGAGGGAGAAGCAGGCTCCATGCACCGGGAGCCTGATGTGGGATTTGATCCCAGGTCTCCAGGATCACGCCCTGGGCCAAACAGGCGCTAAACCGCTGCGCCACCCAGGGATCCCTATTTATTAATATATTTATTTGATTCTCTGCTCATATTGCTCTTGCATGCTACTTCCTCTGGGTTTACTTTCTTTCCTGCTTAAGTATATTTTCTTTTTATAAATTCCATAGAGAGTACTTTCACTTAGCATTTATTTCTTTTTGAAAATGTGTTTATTTCATCCATGGGTTTGAATTACGGTTTAGCCTGTTTATAATTTTTGGGTGACAGTTTTATTTTTCCCTCAGAGTTTTGATAATATTATTCCAAATTCAGCTAGCCTCAATTTTTTGCTGATAAAAAGTTCACTGACAGTCAAAACTACTTATTTTTATATCATAATTTTGTGTTCTTTTTTCTTCTCAGTGGGTTATTTTAATCACTTTGAGCACTGTTAACAATACACACTAATTTTAAAGTATATTTCTTATATTTATTTTTTTTGTGATCCCTTACATATACATTTTCCCATTTGTAAGTCTGTGGTCTGCCTTTCTACTTTTCATATCTAAGCAAGAAGATCTTCAGTGGTCACCTTCCCAGGGAATCTTATGCAAATTCATAATTTTGGAAGTTCCTCTATGGGACAGATTTATCATTGCTTTGGCCTAGGCCTTCTGGGTAAGCTGGTTCCAACTATACATTATACATATATAATTTTATTATTTTATATTTTTATATCATTTTTATTTTATTATTATAATTATATATATATGACTATATATAATTTTTTTTACTTGAGGTTCCTCTAAGTATTTCAAGTGGTATAAATTTGGGCTGCATAGGAGTATGGGACTAAGATCTCAAACTTTTACTGGTGACTTGATTTATGCCTAGGATTTCAGAAGCCTTTGCTCAGTGGGCAGAGATTTCAGAGATTTTAGGACTCTATGCATATACAAAGTAACACTTTTTTTGTCTTCTGGCTTATACTATGAGCCCAGCTACAGTTCTCACTGTGTTGGTTAATTTTTGCAGGCAACATTAAAAATTCACTAACATGTATATTCTTACTTTCTCAGAAATAACATGGCTTCAACTCTTGATTATTGCGATGGCTCTGGGATTATTTTTCATTTATGGCATCTAGATATTTCCCTTTTTTCATTATAGCCTATCCAAATGTTTTAAATTTATTTAAAATAGATTAGCCAGTATTACTATGTGTTCAGAGTAAGAGCAAGAGCTCATGCTCTATTTAGCCCACCCTTTTACTTGAAGTCTGGCTCTACTATTCCCTCAGTCTGTCTCTTTTTTGAGTGTCTATCCTATTCAATAGCCATAGTCTCTGTGAGCAGATACTTTATGTTAACAGCCAGTTTATGGATTTGCTGCTCTTGAGGGAGTCTAGGTGTACTCACTCCAAGAACAACTTAACATCACCTTCTTTAGTGAGGATGGTATGTTGGGACTGGGAAGATGTTACTTAGGCCCAGGTAGGCACCGTCAATAACATATTTCATATATTCTGTAATGTAAGGTGCAGGTTTATGAAATGAATAACAGATTGGATATCTCTTAAGAAATAAGAGTATTACATAATAGATACGCAAAATTATTTGTGAATCCATCAATGAATGAATGGCCTGTGCTTTAATTTAAGTTCTGCCTCCATTTGACCTGAGCAAACTTTCTCTGTCTCTCAATTTCCTTGACTTTAAAATAGTGAGAATAAACTTGGTTCTGCCTACTTTACAGGTTGTTACAAGATCAGAATCACAGATAGGTAGTGTATGTGGAAAGATTTTTAAATTGTAAAACATTATAGAAATATGACTTATTGTTATTGCTATCATCATAATGGAAAGTTATATTGTGATTCACAAGGTCATTTATGTAGTCTTATTATAATCTGTGATCTGTAATGACAAAATAATAAAGCTTATTCATCATCAAGCCATTTTTGGTCATATTTCATTATTATAATATGTCAATGGTGCCAAAAATATAAACAGTCATTTAAGAATCATATTGTTTTAAAATGTTATGAAGCAGACTGATTTGTTAAGAAAGCTTAGTCTTTGGAGCCAGGTTTATCTGGTTTCCAAATACTCATTCTGCAACTTCATAGCTATTTGATCCTGAGCATGTTAATTTTTCTGAATCTTGGTTATCTAATTTTTGAAATGGAGGTAATTATACCAGCTTCTTGTATTCAGAAATCCTACCACCCTTTATCTCACTCTCTTTCCAGTCAGTCTCCTGATACCTTCCAACACAACCCTTTATAGCAAATTTCAAGGTCAGCAAGATTGAAAAGGACTGTATCATTGGAAGAAATATTTCAGTTTTTAAGGAAAACATTCTCCATAAATGCATCTATTGATAAAGTATACAGCTGTGGCTTTTTTCATACAGTTCAATCAATGTAAGCCATCAGAAATGTACTTCAAGAGACCGTCGCTGTCTATGGTTAATTGAACTTGATGGCCAATCACTAAGGCCCATTTTATGCAATTAATGCAATTCCGTGAATGGCTTCCAATGTAGATATCTAGGCTAGGATTTTTCAGATGAAAGTGTATGTAATAAAACAATGTAGTATGTTAAAGATATGACTGTGATTCTGCTGTACTCCAGAGAAAAAGGTTGCATTATTTTTATGTTTTCTCTTATAATTCCTTGAAAGATAATGTGTTTCACAAGAATAACTAACATGATATGTCTTTGATCTACTTTTCAAAACTGGCAAGTAATTATGCAGTGCTTTTGGAGAAGTTCTCTCTGCCTTTTTTGGGTGTAACCTTTCTCTGTTCTGTTCTGGGTTGCTGAATAACAATAATTGATTAATTAATTGACTTATAGCTCTGAATAAAAATTTGAAATTCCCGAATAAAATATATTGAAACTTTTCCTAAGGGTAAGCAGTTTAATAAAATGTAATAGGAAGCAGACTTCTTTTGAGACAGTTTGATTTTAAACTTTCCTTTGTTTCTCTCAAGGGCAAGTTTTATCTTCAGACTATGTGACTTGTGTTGAATACAGGCACTGTCATAATTGAGTGAACCTTTAATTGTAGACTTTGGGTGGCTTTCAAAAGGAAGAAGAATTTCCTCTTAATTATCTTTGGCTAATTATCTCTGCATTAATGGCCTGACTGCTGTTATTCATCATACTTGAAGTATAAATAGAGGATTAGAGCTGAGGGGAAAGTCCTAGACAAGAGCTTTTCTCCTCATGTCAAAGAGACAGTTCGTGTTACGGGTCCCTGAAGGCCCAGCAATTTTCAGGAGCTTGGGCTTTGATTAATGGACACGGGATTTCTGACCCTCCATTATATTAAATGATTGTATTAGTTATTTCTTTTATTTATAAATGAAAGATACTCTAACCATCTTACAGAAAAAAAAAAACTAAGTATTAGTTCATATGATTATAAAGTCCAGAGAGAAAATGCTTTATATATTGCTGGATCCAGGAATGCAAAGTAGATCTTCAGGAAGCTATTCTCTCTTCATTGCTTGGCTCCTCTTTTTCCCCTCTATTGGTGTCGTCCAGCAGATGACAGCCTAGTAGCTTCTATTCTCCCAGTAACCTCATCAAAAGATCATTTTCCTTTTTGAAAGTTCCAGTAGTAGTCCAGCTCAATTTATTTGGACTGATTTGGACCAAATGCCTTTTATAAACTAATTATTGGAGGTAGAAAAATACTGCTGACTGGGTGGGCTTAAATTATATGCCTTCTTCCTTATTTAATCCTACCCAGAAAACAAGAATTGAGAGAAGGAAGAACTGAATGCCAATCAATCAATCAATCAATCAGAATGCCACTACTCTGAGAAGGGAAAATGGATACTGGGTTGAAAAAAAAAAGTCTTGGTATCTATTTGTTATTAATATCTGTGTTTTGTCTCAAATAATGAACAAAAGTTCATAAAATTAACAAGTGGTTCTGAAAGGTAGAGTAGTGAGCATTTGGGTCAAAAAGGGTAGCAAAGACATAGGGATGCGTAGATAGGATAATAGTTTGGAGAAATGGGACTAGGTTGTTGTGGCTAAATCTCATAGCAATCACATCCATACAGGATCACTTCTGGCAGGGGAAGGGCACTTGTGACACTAGGCATTCCAAGGACAAAACATTTAAAAGTTATACTGAGCAAATTCAACATGGAATAGAAAAGTGAATGATCAGTAAGAACTGAGGACAGCTAGATCATTACTCCCAAATGGCTTATAAAGCAGTTATCATGTGTAAGATCTTGGAGAGTATAGAGAAACTAAGGAAACAGCAGTAATCATCTTTCAAGGAACTGTTAATTGGTTACTATAAAATATATAGACAAATCACTATATACAGGAGAGACTATTTTTATCCCTTATACTTCCATTAATGTGGGTCAAGACAGAGCCCTAGGACTGTGCTCCTGGAGAATCTCTCTAAGCCCACCATTCCCAGCCTCACAACTTTTTCTCCCTAGAGAATATTGGGACCAATCCTATCATGCTTTGTCCTGATTTGCTTCAGCTATGACTACAAAACACTTGACACTCTATCGTCATTTCCAAATCATTAAACTCTCCTCCTCATAGGTCTCTTTATGTCCCCCCCAACTTGATCCAACCTCCCATCCATCAGTCTGCTTAGATCCATCAGATGAATTGCATTATCAGTGACCCATGAACCCAAGGTCCCAGAGAATACCTTCATCTCCTCCATTATAATTCAAATGTGTGTCTGTTTTTCCCCATTTCTGACCTCATCTCTTTCCTCTCTCCAAGCACTCTACCACTTGCACCAAGTTCTCTGGAAGTCATGGTCAATCATCAGTAGAATTTTTTATATTCTCTATCTCTTCTCTGTAAATTAGCCATTCTTCTTATTTTAGTAGAAGTCGGTTTGCCTTGAGAATACTCTGTTCTTTAACCTGCTCAAGTAGTGCTTGTGTTCTTCCCACATCCCCTATATACTGGTCTGGCTGTGAAATAAGTGTCCTCTTTTCTCTTTGTTTTGTTTCTGGATCCTTTTCCCTCTGTCCTTTATAATATTCTCCAGCTTTAAATTCCAGTATACCACCCAGATTGTCTCTTGAATGCAGTCATATATCAAGTTGTCATCCCTCCCACTTACTTTATGATTTAACACCTGGATCACTATCACTCTCTCAGTAGTACTGCCTTAATTCTCGGTGATCAAAATATTCCCATAGGTTATATTTCTAATACTTCAGCCTCTCAATTTCTTGAGCTTCTCCCCTCCAGGTGTCCTGCCTTCAATCTTTCTCACTGTCACTATCTGACCTTCAATGTTATGAGGCTAAATAATTTTAATTTATCCACAATCTCAGATTTAAGTACCCTCTCTCTCTCTCACTTCCTATCTTTCCAGCTCAGTTGGCCTATAACCCTTATTCTAATAATCATTTGACCTTACCAAGAACTCCACTATTGATTTTACCACTTTTCAGTATTCCCAAACTCCCTCATGTCTTCAATTCACTCCTCATGTGGCTTAAATTCCATAATCAACATAACCATGCTTTCCCAGGTATTTGCAATCCTATTCTAGGTAAATCTGTCTCTCTACCTTCACATGTGTAGTCAAATGTGGTAGAGAAAAGCATATAACCATGCTGACTGATCTCCTGTCAATTTCATGACCACCATCCTCAAATAGACCCTTACTGCTCCTCAGAAATAATACTACTTTGCCCAGGACCATACACTTTCTTACATTCCTAGAAGACTATTTCATACCTGGTTCTTTGGACTCAAATACACAATACCCAACACCTACTCTCTCATTCTCACTTTAAGCTGATTTTCTTATTTACCATTTAAAAAGCAATAGAAGAGAACCAGAAAAGATAGTCCCAAATTGGGGATCCCTGGGTGGCGCAGCGGTTTGGCGCCTGCCTTTGGCCCAGGGCGCGATCCTGGAGACCCGGGATCGAGTCCCACATCGGGCTCCCGGTGCATGGAGCCTGCTTCTCCCTCTGCCTGTGTCTCTGCCTCTCTCTCTCTCTCTCTCTCTCTGTGACTATCATAAATAAATAAAAATTAAAAAAAAAAAAAAAGATAGTCCCAAATTCCCAGCATTATATTTTCTCCCATACCGGCATCACTCCCATTGCTCTGAACTCTGTGCCTTTTAAAGAAACTTCTCAGTTGTGCACTAGATTCAATTCACACAGGGTCATTCTTCCAGGAATTTTCTCCTCCCTATCCTGCATTTATTATTTGCCCACTCTACCTATATGTCCATGTGCAGCTAAATAAGGATGATGATAACACAGAAGTATGCTGAATGGTCTCATATCAGACTCAAGGCTACTAATTCTGAAGTGAACACTTATTGCCATCATTCTCATGACTTTTGAAGAAACAAAAACAAACTACTTCTTGGTGCCATGTACACCTCAAAAAGCCATCTCATTCTGGTCTTGTTACAAATTCTTTTTAAATTATTTTACTGGGCAGCTGGGTGGCTCAGTGGTTTAGCGCTGCCTTCAGCCCAGGGTGTGATCCTGGGGTCCTGGGATCGAGTCCCACATCAGGCTCCCTGTGTGGAGCCTGCTTCTCCCTCTGCCTGTGTCTCTTCCTCTCTCTCTCTCTGTCTCTCATGAATAAATAAATAAAATCTTTAAAAATAAATAAATAAATTATTTTACTTTCTCTGTCCAGTTATCTTTCTCCTCTGTCTTTTTTTTTTTTTTAGATTTTATTTATTCATGAGAGAAAGAGAGAGAGAGAGAGAAAGGCAGAGACACAGGCAGAGTGAGAAGCAGGCTCCATGCAGGGAGCCTGATGTGGGATTCAATGCCGGGACTCCAGGATCACACCCTGGACCAAAGGCAGGTGCTAAACTGCTAAGCCACCCAGGGCTCCCCTCCCTTCTGTCTTGAACCTACTTCAAGCAGGATCTGCTCCCACCACTCCACAAAGTTCCTCTTGTCAAGCTAACCAATGACCTCTCTTGTTGCTAAATGCGTAGTCAGTTCTCAGTGCTCATCTCACTTGACCCAGCCATGGCACTTGTCATATTGACCATTTCCTTCATTTTAAAACATTTTCTTCACTTGACTTCCAGAGTTTTACATTTTTCCTGGCTTTCTTTTTTTCTTTTTTTTTTTTTTCCAAACTCCTCATTGCTTCCTTATCATCCTGGCCTTCCATTACTGACGTGCCTCAGGGATACTCCTTGGACCTTTTCTTTACTTAAGACATCCACTTTTTTTCCTAATGGCTCCTGATGCTTTCAAAATGCATATATCCTGACCAGTCCTTTCTCTTGAATGGCAGTTTCCTGGCACTAGGTTGTCTACTAAACAAGATCACTTTGAAGTCTAAAGCATCTTGAACTTAAAAAAAAAATCTCGGGATTCCTGGGTGGCACAGTGGTTTAGAGCCTGCCTTTGGCCCAGGGCGTGATCCTGGAGACCCGGGATCGAATCCCACGTCGGGCTCCTGGTGCATGGAGCCTGCTTCTCCCTCTGCCTGTGTCTCTGCCTCTCTGTGTGTGTGTGTGTGTGTGTGACTATCATAAATAAATAAAAATTTAAAAATATATATATATTTAAAAAAAAAATCTCTACTATACCCCCTTAGTCAACACTGCCACTCTTCCTTTACAGTTGCTTGGGCCCAGACTACGAATTTGTCTTTATCTTATACTTTCAAACCCTTTATCTAATTGTCAAAAGTTCCTATAATGTTAACTTTTTAAGAAAAGACTTATTTTTATTTGAGAGAGAGAGAACAAGTTGGAGGAAGGGCAGAGGGAGAGAATCTCAAGTAGACTCCCCACTGAGCACAGAGCCTGCATGGGGCTCCATCTCATGACCCATGAGATCATGACCTGAGACAAAACCAAGAGTTAGAGGCTCAACCAACTGAGCCACCCAGGTGCCCCCTGTAAGCTTAATTAAAAAAAAAAAAAAAAACAACAACAACAAAAACATAATTTGAAACCACTTTTCATCACTCCCTTGGGTCATGCTAATCCAGATCCCCATAATGTCTGTCTCACTTTGTTTACTACAGTAGCTTCTCATCTATGATCATGTTTCCCTAGTTTATTCTTCACAAATGAATCAATGTTTTGATAAGATTAAAGGTATATCATGTCCCCCTCTGCTCAGAACCCTCCAAGTGATCCCAAATCTGAATATCTTTTGTGTGCTCTCTAGATCCTTTCCGTCTTTCCTTACCTTGTTTTATGCCCAAAGAGACTGAATATTTTAGATTGTGTGTACACGATTTCTTTATCTTTGGGTTCTGGTTGGATTGAGCAATGAAAGTCACTAGCCAGATGTTGCTGGGCAGGAGAGGCTTCCTATGCTCCTATATGATCAACAAGTGTTAACTATTTCCCTCTATTAAAAGTTACGGGTGCTGCCTAGTACCTCAACCCAAGACACCCTTGGGTCCTCATAACCATTCCTTCCCTTGCCACTTTAGAGCAATGGTAGTTATGCTGCTCACTGCTACTAGTACTGGCTGCCATAAGATTCTATGTTAGGCTTCTTAAATCTTGTCCATACAATAATAAGGGGACAGTTTATTAAACTATCATTAAATTTCCCAGTTTATGTATGCCATCTGTTCCTGCTGGGACTATGGATGATACATTTGCCATTATACTCAGAGTAAACTGAAAGTTCCTTACCATGGTCTACAAGTATATACATTATTGTCACCTTGCTACAGTGATTTCATTTTTTATTCTCTCACATGCTTCTTATATTTCAATCACAGGACTCCTCGTTTCTTTTCTTTTCTCTTCTTTCCTTTTTTTTTCTTTTTTTTTTTAACATATTGCACCGTTTACAGTTGCTATTAAGTCTGTTCACTCTTCCACAGTGCTTAGGCCTTCACTCAAAAGCCATTTTTACCTTGAGACTTTCTATGAATACTATTTATTTTTTTATAATAAATTTATTTTTTATTGGTGTTCAATTTGCCAACATACAGAATAACACCCAGTGCTCATCCCATCAAGTGCCCCCCTCAGTGCCCGTCACCCATTCACCCCCACCCCCCGCCCTCCTCCTCTTCCACCACCCCTAGTTCGTTTCCCAGTTAGGAGTCTTTATGTTCTGTCTCCCTTTCTGATATTTCCCACACATTTCTTCTCCCTTCCCTTATATTCCCTTTCACTATTATATGAATACTATTTAAAATTGAAAATTCTCTCTCAACACTTCCTATCCCATGGCTCTGCTTAATCTGAATCTGTACAATTTATCACTGTATAATATGCTGTGGATTGTACTTACTCCTTTTCTGTCACCTGTCACTAGAATGTAAGCTTGAGTAGAGGAAGCAATTTGATCTGTTTTATTCATTGATATATTTTGAGTTTTAGAGTGGCTCAGAGCACAGAATAGATGCTTAATTAATATTGTTGAGTGAGTAAATAAACAAACAACCCAAAAGAAATGTTATGGGAGATTTAATAAAAGAGAAAATATTTTCTGCTGGTGGTATCATAAAAATGGAATTCATATTGCACCTTGAGAGTGGACATGTGAGATAAGAAGAGATTCCCTGAACAGGAACAACCAGAGCAAGGTCACACTGATGGAAAAGCATTCAAGAAACAGTAAGTCTTTTAGTTGGGTTGTATGTTGATTGCATATGCAATCAGAAAAAGTAAGTTGCTGAAGATAGGCTGAGGCCAGAGAATAGAGTGTAAAACAAACCAAAACAAATTTTGGGTGAAACAAACCAAAACATATTTTGTCCTATAGGAAATTAGGAGTCTTTGAGACTTGAAATGTCACAGAGTTGTATCCTAGAGAGACTGACTTGATGGTAGTATACACAAGTTTGGAGAGGGGAGATTGATGACATTCAAATAAACTAAAAAGCCACTAAGAGAAGTGATGAATCCTAACCACAGCAGTGGTAAGGAGTATAAAGAGGAGGGCTGTCACATAGATTGTGGAGAGTATATTGAGCCATAGAGGAAAATAATATATTATGCAGAGTGCTTGGAAGAACTGATGCCATAATTACCAACTGACCCTGAATCAACATAGCACTTTATTTCATTTTTCTAATATCATGTAGATTTTAAAACGATAAATATGTTTAATGTTTTTCTCCTTCAATTCATGAGCCAGAAATACTCTATAGTATAATGTAGGTAAAGAGTGTTTATCACAGTTTAGTGTTCTGTCATTTTGAGCCTATTTAATAGCAACATCACAAACAGAACATCTGCCAATGAGCCTGGTACTGATTCCAGCCTCAGCTGTTATTGTAGATAGAGTATTAGCAGGGGTGGGAGTCATTAGTGGGTGGGTGGCAACCAGGCCAGGCACGGCACAGCTGGGGCTTTCTCCACCCGTACTAGGTTATGGATCATCAGTCTTGAAACAATGCCAAGGGCCAAATTTAGTGATGCTGGATGTAGTGTTGGGAGCCCCAGGATTCCAATATTGGAATTCATTTTATAGGTGATGAACAAAAGTCTACAATGGTGCCTTTTGTATAACAATGCGTCTATAATGGAGGGGAATGAAGAAAGAAAGGGGAGAAGCTCTGTTACTTTGTTTCCAATGATAGTAGTCATGCTAATTAATTTGATCAAGGAAACATGAATGGAAAACTGTTATGTGCTTGTCATCATGCTAAGTGCTCAAATTGGAGATTCAATATATAGTATTAGCCCATGGGAGCTTACAGTATAGCAGGTGAAAAAGAGATATAGAAATTTATCATTCAATAACAGAAATGTTCTGAACAACACAAGTATAAAGGAAGGAGCATCCAACACTGCCTGAGAAAGTTTCACAGGTCTGAAAATGCTGAACGAGCACTTACGTGTAGGGGAGAAGAGTGGGTATTCCACATAGAAGTAATATTAGCAAAGGCACATGGAGCATAAAAGTACATGGCATATTCAGGAAATAGTGTTGAGTATATGTAGTTTAAATTCATAGAATTCTTGGGGAGAAGAGAAGGGAAGAATTTTGAAAAGATTTTTGGAAGTAGAATCAACATTTGGCAGGCAGTTGACTCAGGATGAGCAGAGAGGAGAGATCTCTGAGATTTGGTTTCACTTTGTGTAACCTAACTAGCTTTTTATGTACTCATGAAGAATCAAATTTCTTAGACATCTGACTTCAGATTACTTGAGAGAATGATGGTTATACCCTACAACACAAGGAAAGTCTTGCTTTCTTATTATTTCACTGACTCCTAGAATATCAGAGATGGAAAGACACACAATGATGCTTGAAATGCAATGATGGGAAGAACATTGCATAGTTCAGTGCTTAGCTCAAAGTCTCATAGCAAAAGAAAAAATATATATATATGGTTTGAATTAGAACTCAGATTTCCTCTTCTTGCTGCTGTTTCTACACTGTGTAATTTCAAAATTAGGGTCCATTTATTTATTTATTTATTTATTTATTTATTTATTTATTTTGCATCATGAAATAAGTGGACATATATCATGGGTAAAAAATAAGGGTATAAAGCTCTTAGGAAGACAAAGGGTAATATTTCTTTAGTCTCATTTACGAAGTAGTGACCTTGAGACTTAAGATTAAAATTGGTTTAGAGAAATTGGAGGCACCAGAATTGAACTATGAGCAGGCTTCTGGTAAACTTGATGTATCTTTTCATAGCCACAAGCCCCAGACAGTGATGGACAGGAGATAAGGGAGGAGAACAGAAGTTAGCTGGTTAGCTTTGCAAGAGAGAAATGCATTAAAGGAACTAAGTCTTAAAAAATAAGAACTAAGTCTAAACAGACAGAAGCATTCTTTATGACTCCTTGGGAAGACCCCTTGCACTTTTTAAATATTCTTTCAAATTTCACTAAACCTTGGAGGCTGATGGGTGTGATACGGGAGAAAGACGGGGTTCTTTCAGTATTACTCAGTGATCAAAGAAGCATAGAATGATAATATCCTATAGACTTGTGGGTCCAATTCCACTCATTTTAGGGGCTCAAAAGTCTGAAGCTCAAGGAGAAATGCTTTGATTTCTTATATATAACCATTTCAGTTCAGAGCTAAAGTGAGAAGCTGGTTTGCTTTTTTTTTTTTTTTTTTTCCAGAAAAAGCAATTACCTCTTCATTTTTTCTCTTGCAGCGGCTGCTTTTTGGAATAAACAGTCACTTTCAATCTCTTCGGAGGTTAAAATAAAAGTTGTTTCAATACTCAAATCCAAGACCAAGAATGTAGCTAACCAGCTTTGTTCATCTCCTCTCCTTGCAGCTTTTCAGAGCCTGCTGCCTCTTTGTGGACTGGAACAGAATGAGAGAAAGGGGAGGATGGGAGGGAGGAGGAGGAGTTGGAGAGAGACAGGGACAGAGATGGAGAAAAGAAATGGTAAAGTAAGAGAGCCAGAAATACCGGGGGAGAAACAGAGACAGAGGTAAACAGGACTATCGATGGTTGAATTCTTTCCCACTCTACATCTTCTACCAGGAAAAAGTAATGTCCTAGCCAGAACAAGACAGCTCTCATTTGAGTTGTGGCACCTCTACAGCTAGTCAACTTACCATGCTAAGAACAAAGTTAGGAAGCCTGAGGACCCATCACTTTCCCTTTCTGGACTTTAATTTATTCAACTGAAAAAATCAGTGGTTGTCTACATTATAGTGCTGCCTCTAAAACACGTCCCCCGATTTTTTGATATTCCTTCCTTCAAGAGGTAGAGCTGAATTTCTTTCCTCTTGATTTTGGAAGGGACTTAGGGACTCATTTCTAACCAATAGAATATTGCACAAGTGATGATATGTCACTTTGGAGACTAGGTCTTGAAGGCACTGTGGTTTCCTCCTTTCTCTTTCTCTCCTTGGAATCTCTTGCTTTGGGGTAAGCCAGCTGATGTGTCACTAGGATCTCAACCACCATATGAAGAGGTTCGTGTGAATAGCCACTTAGGCTTCCTACCAAAACTCATGTGCCTACATTCGGAAGTGGATCTTCCAGGCCTGGTCAAGTTTTCAGAGGGACATAGCCCTGGTCAACAGTTTGACAGCCACCTTGTGAGTAGCTCTGAGTAAGAAACACCCAGCTAAGCCTCTCCCGAATTCTTGACCCAGACTCACAGAAAATGTCAGATAATCAATATTTGTTGTCTTAATCTACAACAGTATAAAACAGTGTTGTAATCTACAAAAGTGTAAAATCTATGGCAGTGTAAAACAGATGCAGTTTTCAAAAACTGTTTACTTTTTCAGAGTCTTTTTTTTTTTTGTAGTCTTCAACATTTAGAGTTGTGTGAAATTGTATTGTTTACTCTTTCATTTTTAGGTATGAAAGATAGACTATGTGCTCTGGAAAGTAGCCCAGTATATAACAGGTTAGGGAACTTCTCTTGAGCCTCTTTCTTTTCCCCAGCTTTCTTTTATACCACCACCACCACCACCATCATCATCATCATATCACTACCAAGCATGTAATTTCCAGATGTTAGAAGTTCACATTATATGATTTTATACTTTTAACAGTCTAATGAGGTAGATATTATACTATACCCATATAATATACGAGACAATTAAGAATTTGAGAGCAAAAGTGTCTGAAAATCACAGAGTAAAGAGAACTGGCACTCCAGTTCAGGTCTCTTGATTCCATGATATCAAAAGCCCTTATCATAGAAACCACCATTCAGCTTTATTCTTCAAACCCTGACACTTACTCCACATTTCAGCTGTCCAGTCTGATATTTGGGAATTGTTACGGATCTCCCTTCTCTTTTACATTACAGTGTTTAGGTTTGTAAATGAGTGAATGGCTCCCCTTATTCTCCTTTATTTCTTTTGGTTCTTCTTAGAAGTCATTTAATTGTCTTTGCCAATAGCCAAGTTGTTGCACCTTGAACACTTTGTCCTATTGTAGATGACTAATGACAAGGATGTAATAAATACTAGCGTTCCAGCCTTTTTTGGCTATCCAGTTGATTAACTACATTGATTATTTCTATAACTTTATAATCTGCAGTTTATTTTTCTCATATTTTATGTAATTTCATAACAAAATATGAAAATGAAGGACTCAAATTCCAGTTTTTGGCAGTGAGTTTTAAGGTTTGCTCTTTAAGAAAAAAACCTATTGTCTAAAAGATCAAGAGTTACTTTTACCTTTTTTCTTCTAAATTTATAATGTGTCATCACTGATTTTTCACTGAAACATTTGCAAATATTATAAAGGTACTTAAGTCAGTTATGCTTTAGAAGAGTATACATCTAAATCATTTGGGAGATTTAGTAGTGCTTAAATATGTGCAATTTTTTATAAGAACCACTTGCCTCAGGTGTTTTGAAACATGATATTGAATTATAAATTAACTGCAAGCATGTAGCATAGTTTTTGACAATAGAAAAGTAATAAGTTGTTAAAGTTGGCTTTGTGTCATAAATGAAAAATAAAGAAATACATATCACCTTTTATCTTGTTTTGTTTGTTTTTTTCAGTAAAACAATAGAGTATTAAAATTCCTATCACCTGGGATCCCTGGGTGGTGCAGCGGTTTGGCGCCTGCCTTTGGCCCAGGACGCGATCTTGGAAACCCGGGATCGAATCCCACGTCAGGCTCCCAGTGCATGGAGCCGGCTTCTCCCTCTGCCTGTGTCTCTGCCTCTCTCTCTCTCTCTCCCTGTGTGACTATCATAAATAAATAAAAAAATTAAAAAAAAATAAAAAATAAAAATAAAATTCCTATCACCTAAAGTAGGATAAAAATAGCTCATGATCAGCACTGGGTGTTATACTATATGTTGGCAAATCGAACTCCAATAAAAAAATACAAAAAAATAAATTTAAAAAAATAGCTCATGATCTGAATTCAGAGTTGGAATCTTTCTGCTTTCTTTCTACGAGCCCATTTCAAAGAGCCAATTTTTCGTCTTTAAATATTATTGTTTTGTATTATCCAAGAGAAAAACCTCATAAATTATTCTCTAAAGAATTTTGAGTATGTCAACAATCACCTCACTATACTAGGCAATCCAACTTTTTCTCTGTTTAGTATCATAACTTGTTAGTATGCATCCAGGCTCCGTAAGCATCAATCTTCACCCACCAAAGAGAGATTTCTTCATGACCAAATGATACTTCACAACATTAGACAAGTCATAAAAATTCAAATCTTTAATACAGAGGATCCAAATTGTAGAGACAGAAGAAGCATAGATAGCAACTGATTTCATAATATCCACAACAGCATTTGTCTCTTCCTTCATCTGAGCTCTAGCATGTTCAGTGCGAAGTCCTCATTTAGCTCTTCAGATAAATAGATCAAGGGAGGCTTTCTAATGACTGTGTTACATGCTCTGCTGTGTTCTAAATGTCTTCAATCCTTCTGAGGCTCCCTGGATATTCAAAAATGAAATGGCTCATTGACAGATGGTTTGAGCATCACATTTTTAGAGAATCACCTAAAGCCACTGAATGGAAATTAACCAAATACAGAAACTTGCTAATTTTTAAGAATGCTTTTCCTCAACCAGGAGTTGTAATTAATATGCACACCTTCAACAAATTCCCTCTGGGAAAATCAGGGACAAGCTCTATTCAATTCTGTACAGTATTTTTTCATAACTATCTATTTGACACCTTGGCAGGTGTATTGGCAGGAAGATCCTTCCATTTCTTCTTTATCAAAATATGTAACATAACTCCATTTGTACTTCTCTTGCCTCCTCAAGCAATCTCAATATCACATTAGGCAAAGACAATGCTATGTGTTCACCAAGTTCCATGTCATTTTTCTCTTCCCAGGAACACAGGAAGGATGCATTTTCCCACCTTCTCTATGACTAGATCAGTACTCACCGCTAATTTTGGCCAATCGATTCTAAGTGAGAGTAATAAGTGTCATATTTAGGCTGAAGTTTAGAAGCCAAAAATTTCAGATGGCAAAACTACAACAATGTAAGCCCCTTTCTGGACACAGAGCATAAACAAAATGCTTTATTATATAAAGCTACTGAAATGTTGGGGTTATTTGTTAGCAGAGCATAGCTTATCTGAATCTGATTAATATATGTGATGACTACAGCAATCCTACCAGATTCCAAATGTCAGTGTTGGATGCTTCATATATTCGTAACACACTGTACCAATAACTCCTCTATATAATTGTCTCCTGTGCCAAGGCAACTCAAGGGGTAAACATGCCCTATATTTTCATCTATTGCCTGCAAACACTTTGTTAAAAGGATGATTTGTTGTCCTCCTTGGCTGGAGAAAATCAGAGCCTACAAGGGTAAAAGAGGCGTTAGAGATAAAAATTAATGGTTCTTAAACTTTTTGTGCATCAGAATTATCTGGAAAGTTTATTCCAAGTGCAAATCTGCTTCACTCTAGGTATCTTCATTTAGTTATTCTTAGATAGGTCAAGAAATATGAAAAAAAAAGAAATATGCATTTAACATGAACCCCAAATGGTTCCAGTATGGATGCATCAAGAAACAAACATTGAGAAGCCCTGGACCACTAATAAAGCTTTTCTCCTCTTATAACCTGAATAATAATATAGAAAATATGGGAAGGGTTTGAAAACATTCTTACAAGTAGTAGTTGACCCATGGAGTACCTTATCTGAAATGTCAAGGGTACAATATCAAAAAGCAGACTCCTAGACAACACCCAGTACCCAGTAAATCAGCTCCTCTGGGGGAGGAACTTCTCCCAGGATCTCTGCTATAAGATGCCCCTTGCAAACAATTTTTTTTTTGCACAAAAAAAAACTGAAACAATTGCTGTAGGGACTGATTGTCCTTCTCTGTTCTTATATCTTTATAAACAGGCCAATTTATTATTGATGGCTTTTTCACACACATTAGTTTTTACCAATCACTTCAACCTTTTAACCTGGAAGTGAATACATTATTATTTGAGCTTTTACTAGTTACAAGAGATGGTAACTAGAACTCACAGTATAAGTCATAACTGCTGAGAGATTAAATTTGCTTTTCAAGGTAAATGGTGGATACATTTTTATTTTCCATTAAGACAAGTACAAATAATTTCTTTTGAGAGAAAAATTATAACCTGATCATAAAATCTGGAAGACACAAAAAAATGGGTCTACTTTTAAAATTCTTAAACAAATGTTATAATATTAAAAAATGAAATTATATAAAATCATATGACAAGGCCAGATGACACATCAGATATTTGATATGACATTTAGTTAGCTGCTTGTGGGTTTACATTAACTGACTTGTTGATTTGAATGTATAAAGGTCCAAATTAAATAGCTACAATTAGAAATACTTCCACATGAATCCTATAGGAATAGTTCCGGAATTGGCACTGGATCAGGTGTTAGAAGCCTAGATTAGAGGCCCAACCATATTGCTAATTGGTTGAGTGCCTTTAGGAAAGTCACTTAACCTGGGTAGTATGTTCCTGCTATGTACTGCTTTTGTGCATTTTTGTGAGAGTTAAAAATAAAGAAAGATAAGGAAAGAAGTGCTACATATGAAATCAGTTTGTGACTCATAAATGATTATGCAAATGTAAGTTTATACAACCATGAGCATGATTTCACTATGGGAATAGTATTGGCCAACACTTATCAAGAACTTATAGTATGCCAGGCACTGTGCTATGCACTTACATGCATTATATCATTTAATGCCCACAAAACCCAGTGAGGTTAATAATATTATCTCCACTTTAGCTAGTAGGAGATTAAGGCTCAGAGAGCCCACAAACACATAATTAAGAGAGAAGCAATACTCACATTCATCTCTACTTGATTTAAAACTCCTGCTCCTAAATAGGCAATATTTCTATGTAAATGATATCCATTTAACCTGCAATCATATCATATCAATTATGAATATGCATGACCCATGAGGAAATTTTCTTAACATTTGCCTTACTGAAATATATGACACTGAATATTACACTCAAGCATAGCATTTTGGGTCAGAGACTAATAACATAACTGCCTAGCCTTTCTTCATACAGTAAAAGTATGGTGCATTATCTTTCTGACCCCTGTGTAGCTAATGCCAAAATCTATGACTTTATATTGCTTACACTATCCTTATATTGTTATGGAAATTGAAACTGACCAAAACTAACTTAGTTTTTGAGAACACAGTTATCTATAACTACTCATTCATGAGAACTCATGTTTAGGGATCCCTGGGTGGCGCAGCGGTTTAGCGCCTGCCTTTGGCCCAGGGTGTGATCCTGGAGACTCGGGATCGAATCCCACGTTGGGCTCCCGGTGCATGGGGCCTGCTTCTCCCTCTGCCTATGTCTCTGTCTCTGCCTCTCTCTCTGTGTGACTATCATAAATAATTAAAAAAAAAAAAACAAAAAACTCATGTTTAATTTCCATGCCTTTGCCACTCATGCCATTATTGCCTTTATTTTTTTTCACACGCAAAAAATAATTGATAAATGACAAAAGTAATTTCTCAATTTTTCTAATGGTATTTTATAGTTGGGACACTGAGCTAATAAGGAATAAGACTGATTATGAGTAAACACATTCGCTTTTTAGAATTTGGAACAGCATACATTACTCCCTTTTAATAGGTTGGGAGAGAAACTGCTGTATTCCAAATGAAGATTCTTGAACATACGTTAAGGATGGATTAATGTCCTCAAGAAGAAATGCAATATAGAATATGGATTGTGCTCAATTATTTTCTGCTAGATATTCAGGTAGGGTGGCCTGTCATTTCTTAATCACAGGTTCCATGATAAGTCACAGTTACTCTGGGGTGTCCTTATTCCCACCTCTTTTACTTTCAACAGGAAAAGGATGTAGTAGTTTGTTTCAACAGAGAAGGGATTTTCTGCTTTTCTCTCCAAGGGGAGTAGTGGAATGAAATGTCTTTCTCTACCCATCCTTCACGATTAGTGACTGAGAAAAGCTGACACTCATTGGGCCATCGCTCACTAACAGTGAGCACTAATGTATCGAAGGTGACTGCTCGTGTCTGGTAAGGTCTTCTGCTCTTTTCGTTCTGCTCCTGTTCAGGGGTAGCAGATTGTGCTTCTAATTTTCTTACAGTAACCTCACCAGACAGGGAGCCTGTACTCTTCCATCAGAGTAGATGGAAGGCACATTATTTTCTAACTTTTTATCTTCTGATGAAGTGGTAGGTCATATCAGCCTTATTTTGAGGATTCAGGTGTTTTTGATGTGGGGAGGGAACAGAAGTCTCCCATTATGTCCTTAGGTCCAGCCCATGTTCTTCAATCTCAGCATTGCCAGGGGCACTTGAATCCCCACTCAGGTATATATTCTTTTGGTGAATACTTTAGTTCTGAAATTACAAACTAGTGGCCCTCCGGGTTACTACATGTTCATGTGTTTTGGTTGGTTCTTCTTTCTTTCTTTTATTTTAACTCTAAGACAAACCATAATTGAATGACTACATACAAATATTAATTTTTAGATTATTTTGAAAAGCTGGACAATCCACCAACATTGGGCCTGAGTGACAACTATCATGATGGAGCTGAGAAGAGGTTGCTACCTTTTTAAGAGATATTCAATTACCCACAGGCCCAATCATCTCTAGTATTTCCCTCACTGGAAGATGAAATGCCATGTGCCTTTATGATTGGGTTAAAAGATTTCAAGTAAAGAAATATGTATCTATACCTGTGTCCTTATACACATCAGTCTTAGATGGACAGCATGTGTATTATCCGTATATCTAGCCTCTTTCTCTCTCTCTCTCTTTTTTTTTTCACTTTCTTATTCTTGTAGTCACTTGGACTGATTGTTCCTTCTCAGAATCTTGAATGAGATGAAGAAATACATACACCAAATGCTACACTGAATCCTTAACAATATGAGATCTTTGAGTAAACTTCCATTCTATTGGAAACATTTTTCTCACTCTATTTCTGTCCTTTCCCAGATCTCCCCTCCATACACGTTAGAAAGAAACTAAAGATACACTTCAAACTTTCCTAGTACCTAAACTAAGTCATGATTTCCTGAAACGGAATATTCTTCTGATGTGAATTCAAAAGCCATAAAAAGAAGAGGGAAGAGAGACAGGTAAAAATTTGTTAGTACAAATGAAATCACATAAAAATATAACTTTATTGATGCTAACAACTTTAGGCAGTTTATAGAACACTAGTTTACAGTGAGACGGAACACCATGTATCCTTGTTAGTGTGTTTGGTCCTTCCAGGGGGAATGTGCTGTAGGCTTTTAGGAGCGATTAGTCCCACAGCTTTCACCAGAATCAACTCATTTCCACAATGCTCTCTTGGAATACACATACCCTGTAAGTATCATAGCCCAAGTACATCTGACTGACTTATAGTGTGAGGTTGATCAACAAATTCAAAAGAAACACACTTAAATTATTTGCTCAGTTTGAAACCATTGGGCAAGATAGAGGATCAGACTTTAGGCAACTTTCACATACTGACCTTCTAGGGCTCAAGAAGAGTGTGCTCTTCTGAGGCCGTTAGAGGCAATAATTCTGGATTCAGGTCCTCAGGTCTTTTGTCTCCTAGAAATAAATAGTTTTTAAAAATCAATAAAGGGGACACAGTCTGGTAGTCCATTAGATGATAAAAATGTCAATTACTCCCATAGGTTCATGACACAAAGAAGGCTGGTATACATACATAGCAGCCACCACCCACCACATGGTATTATAGGATATAGAAGTCATTGTTATTGGATAAATCCGTGAAATGGTGAAGAGCAAGGGCTGAGATCTGGGAGGCAGGGGGTTCCAATCTGGTGCCATTTTGAATCCATTGAGTTTCTGATTCTTGGGGAACGGGCTTACAGAGGTGTGTCTCCCACTGGGGCTGGGTATGAATCTCTGCCCGACTCTTGCTCCTAAGGTGACTCTCTCCTTCACAGTAGGTAACACAGCAGCGACAGGCTGCAGAGGGCTTCCCTCTGTGCTTGGACATTGTATCTGGGGCTGCAGAGGTGCCTGCAGCTCTTCCTGTGCCCTGGAGTTCTGGGGGCTCTTTCAAACGACTTCTCCTCCTTTGAACATGGTCCAGACTGATGTCAGACTGGGAAGAACAGCTTTCATTCCAGCCAGAGCTGGCACTCAGACTTCTCAGGGGAAGAGCCAACCGCAAGGCCTTCCAGAATTTAGAGCCAGAATGTTTGGACTTTTCTCCTTTCCAGCTCACAAAAGACACAGATTCCTTCAGCTGTAGGATGCTTGGGTGTGGATGCTCAAGGGGACGGTACTCAACCACAATGAGCTTGGTGGAAATGGAGTTCTGGCACATGACGCCCAGTTTAAACTCCAGCATGCTGATGCTTTTTTCTGTCACATAGTCTGGGCTCAGGACAACAATCATCCTTCGGCTTCTCTGAATGAAGTCAAAAACTGCTTCCACTGTATCTACAGGAAAATGGAAAGATAGGACAATGCCTAGTGAAAACTTACATGTACTGTAGTTCATCATTGTCCATGCTACAAAGGAGAGGCAATAAATAAACACTTAAGAATGAAGTACCTCAGTGTCAAATAATCTACCCAGTTAATGAATCTCATTTATGCCACTCCTATCAATGATTGCTAAGCCTCTGCTACCTTCAAGGATGAGGAATTCACCACCTCTAAAAGCAGCTAATTTCAGCTGTTTGTAATTTTTTTTGAAATATTCTTCCCTGCCACTTTTATCTGGTGGTCTTAGATCTGATATCTTCAAATATTTAAAATATTTCACAACTATTTTAACCTCACTGTATTTTCTTCTCATCTTTAGACTTAGATCAACTTCAGAATTTTTATCTTATTTCCCAAAAGACATGGTGTCAAGTCTCTTCTCCCACTTTTATCATTTTCCCCTGAATAGTATTCAGTTTATATATGTACCTCCTAAAGAGTAGAATTTTGAACAGGACTGAACGCGATGCTCCAGACATAGTCTGATCAGCAAAGAGCAATAGGGAATTACCAGCTCCTAAGAACCACACAGTTTTATCTCTTGATTCTTAGAATTTTGAACAGAACATCAGATAATTCATAGTATTGATCCTGTTATCAACTAAAATCTTCTTCCTTTTTTCATGTATATGTATGAAGAATTAGACTAAAAATCAATTAAAGGGGTAACAACATAGACAATGGTCAAGAATTCATTAGCTAAAGACTTCTGACAAAGCATTAACTTTCTATAGTAACTGATGTGGATTTGGACAGAGATTCCACTGGAAGGTCTCTGAGATAAATACAGTGCTTAGCTCATGAGAGTTAAGGGCTTAAACAATGTGATTTTTCTGAAGGAAAGGATTTCCAAATGTGTAAAACACAGCCATTGACAATTCTGAAAACAGGTGCTGCAGACAGGCCATGAGGTTGAATATCTACTCTTTTGGGGCCAGGGATGAAATAGTGATGGAGAGACTTTAGCCTGTGAAGACAAGCTGAAAGTTTGCAATGAATTTGATCATTATGAATTTGACAAAGAATAAAGGAGCTGTGCTCCTTACTAAGATTAGTTCTTTCCAATTAGTAAATTTAACATGAATTTGAAGAGTAATTGGAAGAGACATATGCTCAATTTTTAAGACCTCTTAACTAGCTTTGTCAAGAGTGCAAAGTAGCTTTAAAGAATTTTCATTTTGATCTTAGAGGTTAAATCTAAACTTTTATTTATCTTTGAAGCCTGTGTGTGTGTGTGTGTGTGTGTGTGTGTGTGTGTGTGTGTGTGTGTTGGAAACTGCTTTGTCCCAGTTCTACTGAGAATTTGTGTAGCGGCCTTTCACAAACCTGAGAATGTAAAAGTAAAAAATCTACTGCTTCTCCCGTCTCATGAGAAATACAATATAATCTTAAGGCAGCATTGATAGATTTCAGCAAAAAGAACTTTGCGTGCTCAAATTCTGTGTGCCTGTGTGTGTGTTGTGTGTTTTACTTCAAAATAATCACATTAGGAAAATGTACACTCTCTCCAATGGGGATATCACTGTTGAAAATAAAATGCTGTCCTAGGTCCTCTAAAGAAAGACTCAATGGCTTTTTTTTTTTTAATTTTGGTACCCCATCCTGAAAATGTAAAATTTGCATTTGAAATAGGACAAAGCTAAAGAAACAGATATGAATGGCAGAATTCAATGATATTGAGGAATGGCTGGAGAAGATGCTTATCAGATGCGAGTTGGTCTATACCTGAGGGTCTTCACACAGTACTTTGAAGGAAGCTGCCTTCTTTATGGCATATTTTAATATTTTTCATACTGTAAAAACTGCAGTTGAAGATGTGAATTGGTATTTTTTAATGCTGAATATTATTCAGAGAGGGAGTCATAAATTAGATTATTATTCTGTTGGGCTCAAAAAAGTAAGGTATGGCTATAGACTGATGAGACCAAATTTTTTTGTGTGGTACTAAGTTATTTTTGAAGTCATGTTTTCTGATCTAGAATTCATCAATACTCTAGAATACTCCTACCTTTAAAAATCATAATCTCCCTGGAATTCACCTAGAAGAAAACTAGGACTATAATTTTGTTCTCTAGCTAGGTTATTGGTGTATGCAACAGCAGCATCTCTCAATCTCTCTTTTTCTTAAACATGAAGTGTAGTAAAAAGGGGGGGGCGGAGAGGAGGCACCAAATTTGAAAGATGAATCTGAATTCAAATATTAGTTTATCCACTTATCTATATTTTTATCTTAATATCTTTAAATCTATAAAGTACACATAATAAGAGCAAACTTATAGTATGGTTAAAAATTTAAAATACCTCTATGTAAATGTCTATACACAGTAGACATGTGAATTAATGACTCTGGTTAAATTATTACTATTCAATGTCTAGTGAACATAATATTAAACTAATGTAGGGCTAATGGTAATTGAATTTGAATCAATTCTTCATGGTAACCTTAGAGAATCACCTTAAAATGTGGATTTATAAGTGAATAATACTTTTTTAAAATTCTGTTTCTTTACTTTAGAATAGGTGTGAATAAAAAAATACTACTGCAACATTTAATCTCCTCACCCATTGTTCTCTCACTCCTCTGTTATTCTTTCTGTCTCTACACACACACACACACACACACACACACACACACACGCATGCATGTGAACTCACACACACACACATACACACAACCATGCATGGTATACTAGAACAATTCATTTTATTTAAATAACTTTTATTCACATGTAAAGAAAATGTTCTTGATATAAAGTTCTCATTTCTCTCAGATTTCTCTCAGAAAGAGAAATTTAACTAATATAACTTCTAACATTTTTATGTGTATCATTAATACTTCTTATTCTCATTTCTTATGCCCAAACATGAAAATAAAGACATAAAACACATGCACAAAATAAAATTCAAATCTGAAAATAAATGGTTTATTTTTAAAATAAACAAATTTACAAATCAAATGAAAAATGAAAATACAAAACTTTATGAATAAAATAAAAAAGATAATAAGATAATCTTAAAATATTAAAACCTATGGAAAAAAATGGATAATTAGCAAGTGGAGTGATGCTTTTGCTTCCCAACACAGTGGAGTACTTGTTTATTAGAATCCTAGGGAATCACCTAAGTTACAATACAGAAGATAATTAAATAAATTTTATAGATTATGTAATTAGACACTTTATATGTCATGGTTCTTTGTTAACTTGGGTGCAGAAGATCTTTATATCATATATCTAAAACCATTAAGATTTTTTTAAATTTAGAGACATAGTTTTTTAGCATTATAGAGCAATTTCTCCTTGCTCTCAAAATTTTATTTACCCATCTCCCTCAAAAATTTTGTATCAGGCATCCTTTGAGATATAAAACAAACAAAAAACCTTGAAACAAAATTATCTGAGAATGAGACATATTTGGATATGAGATGTTTTAGATTTTAGCATTTGGAAAAGTTCAATATCAAATACTAGTATATAAGTAGGAAGAGGAATATCAAGAAATTTCTAGGGGTACCCAAAAGCGTTTAGGACAAATATCGAATCCAAAAGTGCAAAAAGAATGCAGCATTGGCAAACGAATGGACCCTTGTGATGGGAGACTGTCCCCCATTACCTAACATTCATGCAATTGATATTCCAAGCTTATCTGGAGTCAGCTCTCCTCTGGTCTTGAGGATAAAGAGCTAACAGGAGGAGTAATTGTGGTTTGTAATAAAGAAAAGCATTAGTGAGAAAAAAATAGATCGAATAATGACTCCATATCATAGCTTTATAGTAAAGAATTCATGAAGCTTTTTTTCTTCAATTTAAAATATAACTTCAGTATAGAGAAATGATTTATTATGGACTTTAACACTGCTGAAGGACACTTAAATGCAGGAGATACTTTTAGAATTACTTATTAACATTCATAATGCTGTGATAAGGGTTCTCTTAAATTATGAATTACGGTGTTTCATAGGATACTCAGGTTTATTTATAAGTATTTTATTTTCCTTTTTCTCTTACTCAACAGTCCAAATAGAGATTTATCTCCCTGGTAGTTGAACACTGACATTACCATAGTTTAGTTTCTATGAGTGTGTGCTTGTGACATAATAGATGATCAATTAATGCCAGAGGACTGGTACTGCTCAGCAGTGACCATAGGAGCTCTGTGTCCAACAGAATCCACTGCACCCAGATCAAATGCAGCAGCAATAAGTTATTTATATTAATTTAGGGAAGGCGAGAACTAGCAACTACTACTCTGTGAGCTGTGAATTTACAAATAATGTACAGAAAACACTGACACAAAAGAATCACAGTAAAAACATAACTTAAAGACTGGATAAGAGTTCCAGTGATTTGTAATATTTTGTGTCAATAGCTATTTAAAGTCACATTCATGTGTACATAAATGTGTGTGCATATATACATATATACATACATACATATATACACATACACAAATCCAATTCATGTGTATATATATACAATGTAGATATATATACATATTTAATCCATGTGTACATATATGTATATATGTTATGTGTGCATATATGTATCTATGTGTGTATATATATGTATGTATATACGTACTATAGATATTCAATACTTTGTAAACTCTGGACTTAGTTTTTACTTTTCCAAGTCTTAAGAACAGTACAATTTTATTTAAAACAAAGTGAAACAAGTTTCATGGAAGAGACTTTTCAGACTGACTTGTTTGGAGTGAGTGTATTAACTGTATCCACGAATAAAATATTGGAAATACTGTGTGGTCCAGTTAATTCTCTTAGAATATTAATGCTAAAAGCAACTCACAAGGTCACTGAGTCTAACTTCCACACTTTACAATGGAGAGATAGAAGCAAGTGAGGAGAAATCACTTTCCTAATATTCACATTAGCAAGGCTGAGATGAAGAGACAAATAGTTGAACACCCTGTTCTGTGCTTTTTCTCACAAGCCAGAAAATGCCTTAAAAGCATTTTGCTGTTATTTTACTCTCTCTTAGCACCATTAGAAGCTTCCTGTCAGACCAAACCAAGTGTGGAACCATCTGCAAACTCTAAATGGTTGATACAGGGTACAGGAGATAGGGAAGATGAAGTGACAAATATGGGTCGACCTGCAGATATCCAGTTTACTGAAATAAAAAAAAATATGGTAGGTTTTTCAAATTGAGAAATATGACATTAATGACCAAGATGGAGGGCACGAGGGATTTAGCAGGAGAAAATGCATGTAAGTCCTTTAAAACCATCATAAGGAACACTTTCCAGTTATACTGCTTCGTGGTGTCCTATGTGGGTGTCAACCTGGCTGTGAATGCACACTGCACAGCAGAATGAGCAAAAAAGCCTGTTATCATCAGCTCAAATACATTTGGGCACTGATTACCTTTTTAACTTATGAGTGAAAATACAAAGAAAATGACTTGGAGACTCATAATGACCTTGCTAACAGACGAGTTATCTTTAGGGGTCTTGGAATTCACAGCAAAAGTCTGCCAAAGAGTGTTAAGATAAAAAAAAAAATGAGAGAGGAAGCGGGATTAGAGACGTGGGAGCAGGGACAGAGGATGTAGAAAGGGGAAATTTGCATCAACCAAGTCTTTGCCTGTGAAGAACATAGTGACGTCAGATGGTCTGATGGTGACAGACTGGTGGCACCACCATTCTAAACCTTAGTATTGCCTGAGGAAGCAGAACAACCAGTTATACAGTCATTCTGGATTTATCCCTATGGGGAGGCTTCAACAGCATTCTTTTCTGTCTGTGAACCAATACATTGGGAATCAAGAAAAGGAATTCTTCCTTTCTGGAGTGCCCTTGGTTCCTCTGACCCCTTTCGTTGTCCCTCATACATTTTTCAAGGATGAATAGGAGAGACCCTGCTCGCCACTTCTAGACCACCTGGAACTTTTCTTCACTGGCATGGCCACCTGCAGCTGCTTCCAGAACCTGCCCTGTGGATACTTGGATTTCTCCCCTTTCCATTTAATGACCGTGAGCACCGTCTTAGCCCTCTTCAGCTCTTTCACCTTCGTCTCCTTCACCGCTTTGTACTGTACTAAAATGACGTTGATGCTGCCCCGAGAGGCCATGTTTTCTAGGCCAGCCTTGAGCTCCAGGAGGGCTTGGGTTCCCTGGAGCACGTAGTTGGGGCTTAGGACAACCAGGAGGCGTCTGCTTTTCTGAATGAAGCTCAAGGTCTCATCTGTGACAACTGAGAAAGAAAACACCATGGGGATTAGTGTTGGCCAAGAACTCCCCAAAAGCCTGGGGCTTGAGGAGCAAGTGTAGGGAACTTAGGGTAACAGCCTACGAATTGAGTTGAAACTGTTATCAAGAACATTTGCAACATCTTAATCCTTATACCCACTCATTCTGTCCAATAAATGCCATGTTCCTTCAAGATACTGAAAACTATATGCACATTTCCACCCCCCAAGAGTTCCAAACAGGCACAAAGCCGAGTATAATGAGAAATAGATGGGTTGTACAGATATCAATTTCTTCAAAACACATGGCACACTGCAGTTCAGCCAAATAAGCTCCTGCGACATTTGTCCCCAACAGTACCCATGTATTCACTCTCTAAAGCCAGTGGCTATTCAAAAAGATAATCACTGTAGAGTCAAAACCATGGAAATTCATTTCTCACTAACATAGGAAAGCAAGAGTAGGAACATTCATTTTTCTGAAAGTTCCTCTCCATTGCCAGACTCCTACCCAACTCAGACTGGTATCACTGTGTCCTTAGAATAGGAATTTTAAAAAGTCTAGCCAACTGAAAGGCATTTTGGCTGGCATCAGATTCTCAGCTCAACTTCCTATTCTGCTCTCTGCTCTAGAGCCTAAATTAGTCCCTAGATCTTTCTCCTTAAACTCCTGTCATTACTATGAAGACATGTGTTTCAGTAGCTGGTAGCTGATGTGTCTGCCTTCACTAATAGGCAAATGCTTTCTTCAGGTCCGAAAAGAAGAAGAAATGGGGAAAATGGAAATTCAGTGAAATTTAATTCTCTTGTCAAGGGCTCTGATTAGTTCCTGTCACCAAACTCTTGGGAATAATCCATCTCCTCAAGGTTGCTTATCTAGGACTGTATAATCCTTTAACTGGGGTTCAAAGAGAAGCCAACTCCAGGGAATGCAAAGCTATTTCATGGCTTCTGACATGCCCCTAAGCAGCCATTTTGCCCCTTCATCTTCACAGGTACAGAGGCAAATTAAAATTCCATGTGCAGCCCGGAGGAGAATCCAGGAATAAGTAATTATCTACTCCATGCAGCGTTGCTGGAGGCAGATGATGTGTAAGCATGGAAAGAGACCCACAGGCACAGAGGATGAAGAGCAACAGGGAGAATGCAGATAGCAAGGACCGACCATCAGAAGCAAGATGCAAGAGTAATTACGGAGAACTTGGATTCTTCGGAGAATTACAAACCCCTATTGAAGGGTCATTGTTGTTATGCTGTATGTCTTTATATAACTTTTTACACCGTAATAAATATTTGTTGAATGGAAGAATGAACGGATAAATGGATGAGTAAGTGACTTAGGTTTTAAGCATTAAAATAAGTGGAATGTGTCCCTTCGTTGTATAATCAAGTCATCATTTCCTGGAAAAATGATACTGAAAGAGATATCCACTGTAGATCACTGGCATGATGGGACTCTAGGTAATGACTAAGGAGATAAAATAAGTGGTCCAGCTAATTTGAAATGAGGATAAACATTTAAGTATATTTTGTATCTCCATTTTCCATATAATATTGTTTAAACACCTGAAATGATTCACATAAACAGGATTGGAGGTGAGGAAAATTAGTTTGTTGTGGTGAGGATTAAATACATTACATGCATTTCAACAGTAAGAAGTTTGGCAGTGGGTTTAGTAGTGCTTCTATGTATTTATTAAAACAGACTCAGTTGGATCATCACTTTGTATGTTATTGGGTGGATCTGAAAATTTGAGGTGTACTTTTATTTGAAATCCATTCAGCAATTCAAGTTCTTTCTCTCTCTTTTTTTTAACCTACTAGAATATACTGGCCTTTAAAAAATTTTTTTAAGCTACATCGCAAATGTACAAGCTGGAAAGGAAGAAACAGACCCAAGAAAAAGGAGTGATTTAAATAGCATTGGCTTGCCAGAAAACAAAAGTGTGGAAAGGAAAATTAGCAAATGCCACAGGGAAATTTTCTAATTATTATCAATGAATACTACAAAGAAAGATTCCATGCACTCTCTTCACAAACTCATTCTTAGTAAAATCAAGTAAGCCTCAGTCTTTGTAAAAGTGTTGTTTAAACTCAAAGTTTTTTTAAAAAAAAATTCTAGGGAAATTAATGCAGATTAGCTTAAACCTTCTAAAAATCTAAATGTATGTAAAGGAGAACATTTAAAAATGAGGCATTTAATAGAATTATAATCCACTCCACATCCACACTTTCCTGATGTTGAGTTCTTAAAGCTTACAAAGGGGAACAGTTTTAATGCCATAAATGGCACCTCAATAACCTACAACACACCATGTAATTTTATTCCTAAATAAGCCTCTATTACATCAAACAACTGGACGTTAAATATCCAGAGATGCCAGCACAGAACTCTGTCATGACTCTATTACATGACCCTAAACTAAGGATTCCCTTTGCCACTCAGGGTGGCATCAGTTGTACTCATGTGAAATACCTACTTCCCCCAGGTAGACTGTCACGGTCAAAGATGCACAGCTTGTATCCAAATTCATTCTCCAAAACTCCACGGAGGGTCAGTAACACAAACTCTTCTTCCTCTGCGTTCCTTGCATAAGATACATAAATATCATATTCCTTCCCATCTAGCAAAAGGAAGAGAGATCCAATATAAATTAGAAAAGTTTCACAATATTATTGCATTTTTTTCTTAAATCAAACTTTTGCATACTAGACATTTTCACTTTTTTACATGTATGAATTATCTGACAGATTTCAGGGTGGTTTCCCACTTGTGACAGGGCTCCAGGCAAAATGACTATTTTAAGGTGTAATTGTAAATTTTATCTGATGTGTCTTCTACTCTCACATCACTGAGTATAGTTTTTACAGCGGAGAATAAATGAGGTTTGGCTCATTCAACTATGAATTAACCCAATCAGGGCTCAAATAGTCGATCGTAGGTGCTAGCAATTAATACCATACAGAGAATTTCTAGTTCCTGTCCTACTTTGTCACTACTAATATATTAGAATTATACACTGAGCAAAATTTTAGAAAGTGTCTAAATTATTTGTACCTGAAAATAACTCCAATTAAAAATATACTTAAATTCAATAAACTCATCTTTCCCAAAGTTGCCTAATTATAAACAGCACCTCTCAGTAAAAATATAGGTTATTTGTCTTTTCCACAAAACTACTGAATGAAAATCTTTTCAGGATTAGTCTAAAAATCAGTACGTTTCATTGTTCCTTTCTTGTCACCATACAAATTTGCACTAGTACGGTGCTTCTAAAACTTTAATGTGTACTTGAATCATTCGGGAATATTATTTAAATGTAGATCCTGCTCGGAGTATGGGTTAAGCTTAAGATTTTCCTTTGAACAAGCTCCCATGTGAGGCTGATGTGGCTGGTGCATGGACCACCCTTAAGTACAAAGACTGTGGGCTTGTGCTGTCCAGTCACAGTTTATATATAGCTATCAAACACTTGAAATGCAGCTGGTCTGAATGGAGAAGTGCTGTAAATTTAAAATATAACACATGCTAAATTATGAGATTTTGATTACCAAGATATAAGACTAAAACATCACCATTAGCTTTTAAATATTTGTTGTATGCTAAAATAATAATATTTTAAATATATTGGGTTAAATAATAAATTTAACATTTAATTTTCACTTTCTCTTTACTTTTCCTACTGTGACCACTAGAAAATTTGAAATTATGTATGTGGCTTGCATTATACATCTATTTGGATGGGCTAATTTAGACCAAACACATATTGAGCCAAGAAAGCAAAATAATATACATTAAAAGGATTTGTAATAGTAAGGGCTGAGTCAAAAAATAGTTTGATTAGATCTTTCAGTTATTCTCGCTTTTATCAAGCCAACGTGTTTTCTGAAAATGACAGTAGAAAGTACTTACATCAAACTTTCATTACTCACCTAAAATGGTTTCATCTGTTCCAAAATGAGCCCGGTAAAATAAGACCATCTCCAGCCAGTAAACGTGGTAAACAACAATGAGAATCACTACCAGCAGGACTGTAGCTCCAAAACCACATGCTAATTCCACTGTGTATCTTGGAGCTATCAATGGAGTGAACAACAGAGGAACAATTGATTTCTACGTGGTGATCACAGTGATCCATCATCCCGCAAATAGCTGGTAAGCCAAACAGCTGAGCCATGCACCTGACTTTTATATGTGTGAACAAGCAGAGATAACATGATAGGGCTTAAGCACTATGTTTTAATACCTAACTGTGTCATATTTTATCTTTTTGTTGCCAGCACCTGATGTGGGTATTTTTAACTATCAGATGACTTGAATAGAGTTTGGTGTTATATAAATTAATACATATTAATGGTATATAAATCATATATTAGTTGTATACACATTTTTGCACCGGAAAGGATTTAGAAGGTCATCTCATTCAACTCATGATCTGATATGTGAATCTCCTCAAAAATATTTTTGAGAACTGTAATTCCATCTTCTGTTTACCTATCTCTTGGGATGGAATCCTTACTACCACCTAGAACAGACCATGATACTGATAGGATTTTAATTGTTGGAGCATTTGGATTGAGTGAAAATCTCAATGTGTTTCCATTAGTTTTAATTCCATCCTCTTGTCAGTGCCATGTGGAAAAATTTAATCACCTTTCCTATAAATTTAGGGAAAAGCCTCAAAAATCTTATTTTCTTTGGGCAGAGAGAGAGGGTTTCCACCAAATGCTGAGTATGCTTGGCGTTGAAAGTATCTCTCGGTTTATAGTTCTAGGATACACATTCTGAAATGTAATATCCAGGTATGGACAGATTTCCATAGTATCTGCTTACTTTTATATTAAAGGCATTTTATCAGTTTCTTTGGAACTATGAGAAATAGAAAGAGGTAATTTCTGACTTCCTAAAAACTAGATAGGTATTAACTCAGACCTGTAAACAAGTCTGTCATGACCAAACCACTAACCACTGTACTGTCTCATTTACCACTACCTTTCCCACAAAAAACATCAGGAAGGTTTCACTTCATATCTTTGTTCGTACTTGACTTCTGGCAAGAATAGTTTTTTTTCTCTTTCTTTAGTGTTCAAGTCCATGCTCAAGTGTCATTATTTTGTATAAGCTTTTCTAGAATGAAACTCCTCTTGCAATCTGGCATCTGCCCGGCAGAAATTCCTACTCTTCTCATTGTTTATAATTCTATTACAGCATTTATATTATACTGTAATTTGTCTAGAAGCCTGCTTCTCCATTCTTTCTTGCCCCCCCCTAAACTATACATCTATAGTCTTCATTTGTGTCTTCTTCATCCATCCTACCCCTAGAATACGTAGGATCTCAATGAACATTTCCAGATATAGCACCATCTACTCCTGGAATATTTAAAAGAAATCTAGTACTCTACTATGTATCAACAATTTCGTTTGTTTGCACTATTAGCTTGTGATAATGAAGCATAAGTGTTTGAAGAAGGAATAGAATATTTGGATCTGAAGCAGAAGTGGCTTGAATTATGTATTAGTTGATCTGGCAATTACTTATCAACATTATTATTTGCCAGAAGCTTTTGGGGATACAATAGTAGATAAGATCAAGAGGGTTTCTGCCCTCTTAGGGTTAGTATTCTAATGCAAGGAAATAAATAATAAGACAACTAATGTTAGGTAGCAATCAGTGCTATAAAGGCAATAAGGCAGGGTGATATGATGGGGTACTGAGAGGCTGGGCTGGGGCACAAGAGGTATATCAGGTCAGGTAGTGAGAAAAGGCTTTTTGATCACTTGGACATTATGTTAAGTGCTTGCCAAGGTGAGGCACAGAGGAATTTTGTTCAAAGTTGGGTTTGTTATCCAGGGTCTCACTCCAAAGTCCAGAGATCTTTGCAGAGCTCTGCCGTGAAGTTTAATTATTGATCATACGCTAGTAGAAAAATCCCTTTTAAAGCAGGTATCTCTCCTAAGGGAAAAAATGGTAAGCAGCCTGGAGCTGAGCCTAAAGTTCTCTAATTAAAGGGCAGATCTTTGAGTTTCAAGTTCATTACCCTAAACTCGGGATGCTAATGCTATCTCAGAGATAGCCTGGAACTCCGCAATGCAGAATTATTACCAGGTATCTCATGCTTGTTCCATGAATAGTGGTGTTTAAAACAAGAAAACTTCATTATCAAATGTCAAAAGCTATGTCAGTGCAATTGTTAAGAATTTACTAAGATCAATTTAGGTAGCTGGCATGAAAATTGCTGTGTCCTTGGTATTTCTGAGCACATGTTATGTTAACAGTACACTGGGGTAATTCCCACTGTCATCTTCATTATTTGCTCAGTTATTTTGGCTCCTTCTGGCTGGACATTTTGTAATAGGGAGGGAAAAAAGAGGTCAGTGGATGCACTTACCTGAAATGGGTTTTTAAAAAAATATCAATAGATATCTTGCCTAATGATCAAAAGATCAATTACTCTCATAAATTTCCCTCTGCCACATTCATTTTACTACTGCCTATTTTTACTTTTAGTGTGAATTTTTACTTTGGTTTTGGGTCATTTAATTACATATGTCATATTTATAGATTGTATTTTGTGGGGCCATCTTGATGATATCAAGTAGTTCCTGATACTATTTAACTAATTGAACTCTTAAGATAAATAATCCACAAGCCTGAATTTTTAAATGGCTTGAACCACATGCAGGAAATGTTCTAAAAAGCTTTCATATAAAGCTTTGCTGGCTTACAGGGAAAGGATGACCCTCGGCTCACATTTTCTGTCTGCCCCAGCTGGAACCTCTGATGTTTTGGCATAAAGATTTTAATCTGATGCAATCCCAGACCGAAGGGTTTCCAATCAGGAAGGGGTGATGCAATTTGACCAAATTGCATTCCTAAACTGCTTCTCTCTTTGATCTCACTTATAATTGATTTAGGATATAGCCAACTTTAGCCATTTGCTCTGCTGTTATTCCCTGAATCAGAATTTCCTCCACTTCTTTTGCAGTTTGACAGTAATAACGGGCTCCAAGGTCCAGGTTTCCAGCTAACCACCCTGAGTTAAACCAGTCCAGTACTTTAGCCCCAGTCTGTTTTCTGATTTCAAGTTGTTGATCTATAATCTTGTTGTTAAGTTCCTTGGGAACTTAACTTTTTCTCTTCATTAGTTGGGGCCTTGCTATCCACTAGGTATCCGAGCCCATCACCAGCTGCTTGGACAGACCCTGTGTCTATTCTTCACTAAATTGCTGAGACTTCTTGATAATTTTCACATGAACCATGTGATGACCATTTCTCTGTATTACACACCATTAGAATGTTTTATTTAGGTGACAGTAAACCGGAGGCCTATAACTGAATTAACCTGCAGACCTGCTTTGTATGACTATCATAGTGCTAAGATCTGTGCATTTTGCCCTTCAGCTTTTGGCCTTAGAGAAGTAATTGATATTGAAGTGGCTTTCTTTCCAGAATATGTAAAATGACAGTTTTTCTAAGATGGACAACTGGCAGTTGATCTATGTGTGATCTGTCTGAGAAAGGACACAAAAAGTTGAGCCCTGTCATCACCCTGTTTTTTTTTGTTTTGTTTTTTTTTTTTTTTTTGCCTGAAGGCACTTTCAGACTGTGGCATAGAATAGGAAAGACCAAAAATACAGCCATCACAGTCAGCTAAGGACACAGAAATCACAGTTCAGAACTATTGAATTGGGGTGAATTTACAGGCCTGGGTAAATAAGAAAGAAAACTGTGTGGAAAAAGAGCTCTATAAATCTCCAAGGGGTGACCTTGAGTCTTTGGAAAAATATAAAGCTTTGCATAGGTCGGATGAGACTTGACAAGATCAGAAATCAAAGGCATAATGCTTGGAAAGGAAGGTGGAAAAATATATTTATATATGGGTGACACAATCAAGTGTCTAGAAAATCCTAAGGAACCTAACAAACAAAACAAGGAAAAACTTTATTTAAGCAGTGAATTGGGAGGAGTCAAAGACCAATATCAAATACAAAAATTAACTAATTCATTTCTATTTTCTATCAATGAGCAATTGAAAGTGAAAATTTAAAAATACCATTATAATAACAACAAAAACAAATCTCTAGGGATATATTTAATGTGTGCAAGTCCTGTATACATAAAACAACAAACAAAAAAGCTGAGAAAAATCAATGAGAACTAAATGAATTCAGAGATATATCATGTTCATGGATTGGAAAATTCAGTATTGTTAAGATTTCAATTCTCCCCAAATAGGTTTATAAATTTAACATGATACCAATCTAATCCTAGCAGATTCTTATTGAGAAATTAACAAGCCAATACTAAAATCTGTTTGAAAGAATAATATGATCCTTAGAATAGTCAGATTAACCTTTGAAGAGAAAGAAAAAAAAGGAAGAAGACAATAGTTTCTGACTTCCTGACTTACTTTAAAGCTGTCAGTCAAGACAAAGTAGTATGTATTGGACTACAAACAGATGAACAGATTGACAGAACAGGGAAGAGGGAACAGAGAATAGACTCATGCTCATAGAGTTAATTTTTTTTGGCTAAGTTGTCAAAAAGAAATCAATAAAAAGGGAGAGATTTTTCAATATGAGACTAGAACAACTGATTTCTATATGGAAAACAAAACAAAACACCAAGCCATACCTCACAGTATAAAAAATATTTAAAATTAATCACAGGCCTAAATATAAAAGAAAAAGCTAAGATTTTTAACAATCAAAGATTGCTAATATAGGATTTAGAAATATAGAAGAAATTGATAAAATGGATTTCATCAAATATTTTAAAATTCTGCTCATCAAAAATAATGCACAGGATTTAGAAATATAGAAGAAATTGATAAAATGGATTTCATCAAATATTTTAAAATTCTGCTCATCAAAAATAATGCACAGTGATTAAAACATTCACAAAGTTATATCACACACACACACACACACACACACTCATTAACAAACAACCCAACAACAAAATGGGCTGAATATTTTAATGGATACTTCACAAAAGGAAAAAATATTAATTAGTGGTCAGTCAGTAAGTCTGTAAAAAAGTACTCAACATCATTAGTATTTGCAAATGCAAATTTAAAAAATATAGTGTGATACTACTACCTACTTACTAGAATGGCTAAAATTGAAAAGTCTGACAACCCCAAAAGGTGGTAAGGATGTAGAGCACCTGGGGTTTATATGCGTTGCTAGTGGAAGTACAAAATGGTGCAGCCTCTTTGGAAATAAGTTTGGCAGTTTCTCATAAAGTTCACCACACAACTTGCCTTAGTCCCTATATCCTTCCTATTATAAAACAACTGCATGTTTATCACATTTACATTAGCTGCCTCTCCTTTAATACTCTGTTTTAACTGACTAGATGAAACTGTGTTGTCCAAAGACCTATCCCAGTGTCCAAAGACCTATCCCAGTGAATTTTTCTTATTTTGAGTACTTCCTGTCTTCTTTTTGATGAAAGACATAGCATGCTTTGTCAATGAATCCAGAAAAGGACCCATACATATAATGTATGAATGCAAACACAAATATTACCTCTGGATTTCAACATTACCTGGCCCAGAATGGAAGCCAAGTAACAAAACCACAACCCACAGGATGTACACAGACCAGACTGGAGTCTATGTGATATTGATGTAATTTCAGCATAGATCATCCAGTACACTGGATGCACCTTACATTCCTGATGCCATTCGTACTTAACCATTCAGAGCATGGCCTTCTGTGAAAGGGAGCTACTCACATAGCTCTGGCAGGCAGACTTCTGCATCGCTCTGAGACTAAACATGATTTTAATTGATTATTTAATCCTATCTATCTGACAATAAGTAATTAATGTCATCCTCTGTGCTACTTTCCCAAAATACATGCTTCAAAACACGAGTCCTACAAAATGCTCCATACTTCAGAAGTCTGCAGTCAAATATATTTCAAAGAAAACCCTGTCTCTTATATTCCAACTCCCTGCAGATATTCATACCAAATGTTAATAATGTGAAAGACTCTAAGAGGCCCTTAACTAAAATGACTTGCTTGATTTTGTTTAATCTAGCCTTTAATGATACTTTATTTATTGTAAAAAGCCTTTGTCAAATAGTACCTGTGAAAATTTTGTGGAAATAAGTAGACTTAATATTTGTTGAGCACTTAATATATATGTATATAGGCCAGTAATTGTGCTGAGTGACTTAAAACAACCCTATGAGACAGCAGTATCATTTGTCTATTTCAAATATAAAGAAATTGAAGCTCAGAGAGGTTAAGGGTTTGTTTTTTTTTTGTTGTTGTTGTTGTTTTTTTTTTTTCAAGATTCATGGAGTTAGGATGCACAGAAACCAGGATTCCAACACAGGTCATCTGAATCTAGAGTACAAATAATGAACTGCAGTACTATAAATAGTCCAAGTAGTATTCTTAGTAACTAACTTTGGGAAACTGCCTTATATTACTTGATTGAGTCTTGTTGCTTTACACTGGCTTCTGAGGAGCAGAAACAATGAACTCTCCAGAACCAATCCACTAAGACTTCTTAAGTGGTATATAGACTTCAGGACTCTGCTTTTTACTTTCTAAATTGTAATGAAATGTTAAGGTGAAGCCTGTTTTTGCAGTAGCTTTGAAAAAAAAAGGTTCAAATCCCACTGCAAAATGTAATAGCTATGAGTTAATTTCTTTTTTTCCCTTACTTTTGCTATAAATAATATAGGCTCTGACACTAAGATCCACGATGATTCTGAATGACGTGACTGCATGTGTGATAAATCATCATTATCTTTCTCTAAGTCATTGAAACACATTCTTGAAAGGATTAATTGTCTGGGGTTCTGTGTTAGGTGAGAGACCCAAAGATAATTTTAGACACAGTCTGTTTCAGTAGCAATAGCTCACACAAGAGAGCTTTATCATTTTTATTTATTGTAGAAAAAATTAGTAATATCAACATGGAAATCCTTTTACATTATTTTAAGTCACAGTTTAAATAATTTTCATTTTAGCAATTGTGGCTAGTGGTATATTATAAATCTGTTTGAATACTGGTACAAAAGATTTAAAATGATTATTTTAAAATGATATTTTTGAGAAGAAATATTTTATATTTTACTCAACTACTTGACTATAATTAGATGGCTGCTATTTATAATGCTTCTAAGAATAGTGATGGGTACATAATTCTCTTTCTGTTATTTGTTCAGGAAAAATTCCGAAAGTATTAAGTCATAGTACGGCCATTTTTATGACCCTTGAACTCTGCCATCAATGATTTCTAAAAGAGTCTTTACAATCCACCAATTATATATGACTCTACCAGTTTTATTATATCTTTGGTAGCTTTAAATGTTTTATTTTTCATTTTTCATGACTGTACTGATGTAAGATTATGCCTCATTTTCATAATCATATAAGTTTTTTGGCCATATTTGGGCACTAAGTTACTAAAAGCATAAGAAACAATATTTTGAGTGTCTTTACATAGCTGGAAATTTGCCCTTAGGGTTTTCAGTTCATCTTTGATTCATTACTATGTGCCAGATGTGCTAGGTGCTGGAGCACTCTCTTCTCATTTTCCTTATTCACCACAATGTTACATTTGGAGTTCACAGACTCATCTGCTGAGTGCATCCATTACCTTTCTGCTTCACCTTGGCTGCTTTGTCAACCTCTCCTTTGGCATTTCTAGCATGACAGACATAGTTACGCTTGAGATCCTCAGCAGAAACTTTTTTGATGTTCAAAATCTGAGTTCTCATTTCATCTTCAGTTGCAGTCAAACTTACACTAGAAATAGGGGAAAGAAAATCAAAGCATGAGTGAGACCACAGGGCCATGCCCTGTGTGTGAATCAGACAAGGAGACAACCACAGAGCCCCCAAGTGAGGGTGGCCAGAATGTCCATGAGCTGTGTTGCCTGAGATCCGATGGTTACAAAGGTAGGAAAGCTTCTAGATTCCAGTACCATGTTTTACCTTCTATACCACATGCAATTCCAGTATCTAGATCAAACCCCATTGCTGGCAACATATGGCAGATCTCTCCTCACAGCAAAATGTCTCCTGCCCTCACACTTCTGAAACAGTATTCTGTATCAGTGTAGAGAGAAGCTTCTGAGGCCAGATCTATCTGGGTTTTGATCCAAGCTTTGCCACTTACTGGCTGTATACTTTAGGCACAGTAACTAATCTGTTCCTCCTTTGAAAGAGAGGTAAATAGCAATGCCTACACAGTGCGTTACATGTATTGACTTACTCAAGTACTCTGACAATTATGTCAGTGTGTAAGTATTAGAACAATGCTTAATAAATATTCATATATTGGGGAGCCTGAGTGGCTCAGTCGGTTAAGTGTCTTCCTTTGGCTCAGGTCATGATCCCAAGGTCCTAGGATCAAGCCCCATGTTGGGTTCCCTGCTCAGTATGGGGCCTGCTTCTCCCTCTCTCTCTGCAGCTCCCCCTGCTTGTTCTCTCTCTCTCTCTCTCTCTCTCTCTCTCTCTCTCTCTAATAAAGAAATAAAATTTTTCAAAAATATTCATAATATTCATATAAGCTATTTTGCCAACCTCAGCAACAGTTCATGCATTTCAGAGATTCCCAAAGCTTGGATTTTGAACATAGGTAGAATATTCCAGTGAAAAGGATAAAACTCCATGGGTTAAATCCTAACATTATAAAAAGAAGAAACTTCTCAAAGCAAGTAAGCTTTGTGAAGATAAATACATCCAAATCTCAGCATGTCAGAGATCAAGTGCTTTGGGTACTAGATCAAGTTTTAAAATCCCTTGGAACCACTTGCTCCAAAGAGAAAACAAAATCTCCCTCCTATAAGTGGACATCCAAGTTCTCCTTCCAATAAGGCTTACCATCAGTCATGAGAACTTGGTCAAGGGTTGTGATGGGTTTAGCCTAAAGTGAACGGCATGGCCCTACTCTGAACACTGAGTTGTGCTGCAGTAGTAGCAAGGATGAACAGCATGGCTTTCATTACCATTCATTCATTCTTCTTATGATAGAAATGTTCAGAATTCTTGAAGTGATCAATAACTCTCCCTTTGTCCTCCAGCCACATCTTTAATCAATTCCTTCTGAAAAAAAAAAAAGCCTCTCCAATTTCAGGAGACTCCTCTACCTTTACATATGTTCTGCTTCTCTAACTTCAAGCCATTGCACATGATGTTCCTTTTACCAGGAATATTCTATTTCTTTACCTAGTTTATTTCTACTCATCCTTCAAATCTTCAGATACTGTACCATCTAAGAAGCACTGCCTAATCCCCTAAAACTGACTGTATTCCTCAACTAATGCTTCTGATAACATCCAATACTCTCCAGTCACAGCATTTATTACAATATATTGAAATTTCTGTTCTATCATTCTTATTCTGATAAAATCTACTCAGTTAGGAACAAGGTATCTTGCATAGCACCTGATGCAACATAGACATAACTTCTGCACGAAGTCTGAATTTACTATTAGGAACAGCATATCTTTTGAATTCTAGAAGTTCAAGTGGCCAAAGACCTATCAGCATATCATCTTAAGGCTTAAGTTCTTAGAGCTACTTTCTGATGTGGTTGGTCAGCTGCTAACTTTTATTATTGCCATGCACCAATTCCACTTGGTTGTCTTGCACTTGTAGGCTTCATTTCCAGAAGAACCTTTTGTCTTCAAAGACCCACATTTTCCTCTTGGTGAACCCAAATCCCTTCAAAAAAAGTTATATTTGTTTAGAAATAAAATGACCCAGCCTGTTATTTAAAGAGTGAGCTATATTACCACCTCATCCACTTTAAAAATAAAATTTAAAGAATGTGAATATATTTAGTCAATATTTATAAAAATAATAATTATCAATTATAATGTGATGTGCATGCTGTGGGGAGTTAAGAATGAAGGAGAAGATAGGGAATATATATCCTTATTGCAAGACAAGACACTAATATAATTTTTCTGAGGCATAAATACAGAGGTCTAGACTCCAGACTGGAGAAAGAAAATAACAGGGTGACATTGAACAGATTTCATGTATTCAGAGCCCTGTGTTGTGGCCTTTCATTCATGTGGGCTATGCACCATCCCACCTACTTCCAAGTGGAAATTATGAATATGTGATCATCACAAGATGTCTGAGTCTGGAAATGCAAGTCCAGCAATCCTTCTTTGGGATGCAGCCACTAAAGACTTGAAAATCTTACTGATTTTTGGTAATGATGGGCCAAAGTCACAGTGTTTACTTTCAGTGATTAGTATACATCAGAGGGCGTTCAATTGATGGACAAGCGTTGATCACCCCTTGTCTGAGCCAATGGTACCTTTCATTAACAGTTACATCAATACTGGTGTCGTCTGGCTTTTTTCCGTCAATGGTCCACCAAACCTCATTGCGGGCGTCCTTCAGGAAAGTAAAATAGACTGTACAGGGGATGAGTAGCTCCTCTCCTAAAAAAACAAGTTAACCCATCAGTGTGTAACCTTCACATGGCTACACTGGTTCCACGCTGTGACTAATCAGAAGCTATACGAGGACTTAAAACTACTTCTGAGTAATTTTCAAGTGGCCTACCATAGTAATGTGCCATACTTCACTGCAAATAAATGAAGAAAAGAAGTACAGCAGCTTTATACAAAATTTCCAGAATGATCATCTTTTTATAAAATCCATATATGCTGTACCATGACAGTATTTGTTCAAAGAAGCTCTGACAACATCCTTTTTAGCCCTAACCTTCCACAGGCTATTCTTCTGTTATTTCCCTCACAAACAGTGACTAAGGAGGGACTCTCCAGATCTTGGGTGCTTGGCCCAGAAAAGATGGGGCCATGTGCCACACTGCAGGCCAGATCTTGAAATCCTCAGGTTATCAAAGTGTAGTCAATAAGTTTAAAGATTATATATATATATACACACACACATATATGTTTAAGTACAATATATACAGCAAATATTTATATATTTATAAATACTAATACTTATGAATAATAAATGTGTGCTATCTTTCTGAATTGGAACAAGAGGTCAGGGGGATCTCCGGGCAGAAAATGATAATAAGAAGAGCAGCAGCTCCTTTACTAAAAAGTTTATATAATTCACTGTGCTAAATATTTATCACTTACTAGTGATTTTACAGAATCTTAACAAACTACTATGGGTTTTTTTTAAATCCATGTTTTATAGACATGAAAACTAATGCTTAAAGACCTAAAATGTCATTCGTAGATGAAACTGTTAATAAGTGGCAGACCAGAATTTGACCCAGATTGACTTTCATTCCAGTTTGCCCCGGACAGCCCTGTTCTATGCTTTCTTTTTTTAATTTTTTTTAATTTAAATTCAATTTGCCAACATATAGTATAACACCCAGTGCTCATCTATCTCATCCTGTGCCCTCCTTATATGCTTGCTTTCTTAGGTATTGGTATCAACAGCTTTCACTCTCAGCAAGTGTGCAGGTGGAGAGGCCAAATTATATTATCATCCAAATTTGGACTCAAGTTTGTCTCACTGAGGGGTCCTACTCTGTCCCCTCTTCTAATGCATAGGGCTTACACTTTTTCTTTCAGTTTCTGTATTAATATGCAGGAAGGTAAGCAGAACATAGATTCTGTAACCATATGGTAGGTAGATAAAATATAATAGATCATTAGTAAGGGTTTACCCCAATAGCAGGAAGAATGTTCATATTACTATAGAAAGCCACTATGAATTCTTGGAAATGTGGTTGGAAATTTGGGGTTGGCAGACCTTTCTGTGTATTCTTCATTTTTATGTGTGGGATTTTTTTGTTGTTGTTTTCTTTTTTGTTGTTTTGTTTGTTTGTTTTTGTTTGTTTTAGCAGGCAGCTCACTATCTGCAACCTTATTTTAGTTGTAGGAGGGCACCATTGTTCTCTACCTACATTTTGATCATGACTTCTTTTATCTTTAGTATATTTGAAAAATATGTTCTTTTACACCTTTCATTGGGTTTGGAGTGAATTTATTGTAAAGGATACAATACAGAAAATCCTTAAATTTTCTATGGTTTTCAGCTTAACTGTGGGAGGCGAATAACAAATGATGCTTTATTCAGTCGGTCACAAATGATTTTTGTCCAGAATGGAAAATTATGAAAATGAAAAAATAAAAGGAGACCCAGAAAGCCATAGGAAACATCCGCTGGCACGTTGATCAGGGTGTACTAGTTCGACCAGTTGTTACCCATTAAATTCATAGTCTTGTCTCTGAGCTCCCACCCTGGCCCCTCAGCAATGGAAGCTTAGAGGATGCCTTGTGTTCATGTTGCAATCTTGGCAAACCCAAGCCATGTGCAAACTAATGTGTACATCAGACAGAAATCACTAATCAGGAGAGGGGAGCCATTGCAGGGGAAGAAGGGAGCAGCTGCGGAGAGAGAAGCTGAGCATCCCAGAGCTGCCTCAGAGATCCATAGAGGAGCTGCCTTGGTTTCTGAAGACATTTCAGTTTCAATTTATGTGTTTCCTTTATTTGCATGCATAAAGGAATAAAATGTTTATTCCTTGTCATTAAGACAATCTAACTGAAATTAAAAGGCACAGCTCTAATTACCCGGTTCTTTCTCGTAGACCACAAGATCATTTGGTGAATAGATCTGAGGAGGCAATGCGTCTTTTGGAGAGCCTGTTTTCGGGAGGAAGAAACAAAAAGGAAATGATGGTAAATCACATAGCCCTCATTTCTCATAACCTATTTCCAAGAGCTGCTCTTTTGTAAAGTTTTGCCCAACTTCCTGGCATAGTTTGTCAATTCTTCCCGCACAGACCCACAGCTCAGTGTAGAGTCATTTACGACACTTCATTCATTTAAACAAGCAAAGAGACAAGCATAAGGTAGTAAGTAGCCTCCATGTTTCAGGACAGAGATTTAGCCAGTGTTTTTGCTTCCCAAAGCTTACATGAAATACCCTTCCCACACTATAAAATAAATTGCTTTCCTGTCTTACTCAATTGTTTCTTTTCTATATATTTCTCCAGAACATGCCCAGAGTGGCTAGTATGGGACCTGGTTAAAGAAGTAAATATTAAATGAATGAATAAGTAAATGGAAAATTCAAAATCACAACTCTGAGGCCAGCACGTAAGTCTACCCAGTGCCTGTAGCAGTTGACCATTCTCAGGATCGCTGCTCTTTATAACATTCTATATTTCTAAATTGAAAGAAAAATATCCTGAAGGGGTTTTATACAGTAGTGTTTAAATATAGAGGCTTCAAAGATTTAAGGACCAGGGCTCTTTTCCTTACTTGGTCATTGACTAACCATATGACTCTGTTTTTTTGCTTAATCTTTGAGAAGCTAATTTTCCTCACCTCTAAAATGAGGATAATTAAACTCACTGCACAGGTTCATTACAAGGATTAAATTAAGTCATGCATATTAAATTAAGTAATGCATATTAAAGCATCCTACTAGTATATGATAAGTACTCAGTACTTCACAGCTTTAAAAACAAACTTGGGTTGTTTAAAAGTTGGATAAAAACCCTACCCCATGTCAATGTCTGTCAACTTCTCTATCTATAAATCAAGGTGACCAAGCATTCCTGTTCCCAACTTTCCAAAAAGGGATATATTTAAGTATCTGTATCATAAATGATTGCCAAGAGGAATTTAAGATTAGGTTATCATTCATGTCAGGTACCAAATTTAGCCTGGTTTTTCTACTGAATTAGTTCCCAGCTCAGCATTATTCCAAAAGTATGCAGAGGAAGAGGAGAGGTGATTACAAAATTTTTCAATTTGAATTTTATTTGCACTATTATGTTAGAGCCCCTAAAAATTATGCTGAATCTGGTGTCAGACTAGCATAGAAAGCCCTGAACCAAGAAGCAGAAATCTAGGATTTGGAATCACTTATTCCACTAACTCACAGAGCATTTCTAAGATCTATAAAATCTCTAAGGTTTATAAAATCCATATATGCTGTACCATGCTGTATGCTGTACCATGTTAGATACGCTTAGCACTAGAGTGCAGATAAGGAGACTCAGACCCTTATCAAAGTCATATTAGATGCCTCTGACACTCTTTTCACTCTCCAAACTGCCTGCCTTCATTCACATATTGGTTCATTCAGTCGGCCAATAGTTACTGAATCCCTACTGTGGATGTAGAATTGTTGTGGCTCTAGGGATAGTGCAGTGAACAAAAATGATAAACCTCTTTTCTCATAAAATTGACACACATCTTTGTAATGAACTATCAAGAGCCAAAACAGAATTGTCACATTTTTGTTGTGCACACTTAATATAAAATCATGCTTACCTACCACCTTTACAGTCAGAGTCCTAGTCAGATGGAAGATACGCCCATTTTCTGGATATGTAACAACGCACGTGTAATCTCCATTGTTTGAAACCAAGGCTATAAGAAAACTCAAGTTCATGCCTTCAGGTATCACATTATTAAAGTTTTTTATTTTCTTACAGCCCTAGAAGAAGTAAAAGAAAGATGTTCAGTATTTAGCTACATGTATAGAAAATATACAAATGTGTGTGTGTGTATACACACACACACACACACACTCATCTAATTTTGCACAGAACATACAAATATCTATGCTGGTTGTACCTTTTACAAACTAGTTGGTCAAGTATTTGACAATGTTTCTGCAAAGAATGAACGTAAAGTCTCATTATGCTTTCTGCAAAAGGAAAACAGGATTTCTGAACTGAGATATGAATTTAAAAGCACAAACTTCCTGTCTCAAGATTCAGTATTTGAATTCTGGAAATACTGTGCTCATAATGAAACAAGGTTAAAGTTTTGAAAAACGATTAAGGCAACTTAAGCAAGTTCATGTGCTGCTATTTAAGAAACACTTATTTTTCATTTTTCCACATTCGTTCACTAATTATGTTAATTTGTGATGCCAACCACTCTGACAATTGCCTCACCTTAGGTGTCTGGTTTCAGTATTGATTGCTCTGTTGAATCACTCTGTCTACCACTGCTGAACTTTTTTGGGTTTTCCTTCTACTTATCCTCCTCTTTTATATTATCAAATATTATACACTTCAGAATCTAAAACTAAAAGATATTTTATGCGTCTTACACCAAGAGTTAAATATATTTTTAATCCAAGTTACATTTTTATATACTTCTGCTGATTTATACAATTTTGAGATTGTCTTATTCAACATAACCAGAATCCTATTCTGACTCTCTGAGCCCCACTAATATCAACTGCGACAAAATTATATGTGGAACGTTTACTTTTAGAAAAACTTTGTTTTTCTTTTCTTTTTTTTTAAGTTTTTTTTTTTTACATAATTTTTATTTACTTAGGATAGTCACAGAGAGAGAGAGAGAGAGGCAGAGACACAGGCAGAGGGAGAAGCAGGCTCCATGCACTGGGAGCCCGATGTGGGATTCGATCCCGGGTCTCCAGGATCGCGCCCTGGGCCAAAGGCAGGCGCCAAACCGCTGCGCCACCCAGGGATCCCAAACTTTGTTTTTCTTTAAGAAATCAATAATTAATCTGTGACAAAACAGACTGGGTCATGTCTTAGGTTTTTTAGATCTTGAAAATTCAGGGAGGCTATTATTGGCTTGTACTTTAGATTTACTGTATTTATATATTTAACTTTGATTCCTGAATACAGAAGGTTTTCTCACTTCAATTCCTGGAGCATGTGTTTTGAAATATGACAGTTACACTGAACAGCATATTTTGCAATTCTTTGTCATAGGAACATGTCTTTTAAAAATATCACTACACATTTGATTCACACAGATGATTTTCAAGAGGAAGTTGTTATATGCTCAGTTATTTTCTGAATGCAATTTATCCTGTTTTGATAAGCAGTGTTTCTAGACACTTGTCACATCAGCAAAATATTTCAGTGCTCTTAGATTATCACAAAGCGTAAGGACACAGAGACCTGTACTCTTAGAATGAATTTATGTCAGATTTGGTTTAAATTGAATTTAGACTATCTATAAAACTCTATTTGATTTTTGTGGCACCTTTCATTTAAACAGTTCAAAGCTATTTTCTTCTCTCATTTGTTAGCTTAGCTGTTCTTATATCCCCATGAAATAGACAGATCAGACTAAATATGCTCTAGTTTTACAGGTGGGAAAAAATAATGAGAAAGACAGATAAAGAGGTATTTTAGATAACACAGAACAAAGCTAAAACTCAGTTTTCCAGACAAATGAACAAAGGTTTTTCACTAGCTTCTTAACTAAGAATAAACGCCTCTCTTTGGGAGTAGTTGGGCGGAAAAAATACTGACACAGGTATTTACATGTACTCCATTATCCCATCTGGCCCATATTCCAACTTCACGAGTTTGGAACACCCTTTTGCCCATTTTATAGATGAGGCTATAAAGACCTAGAATGGTTATGTGATTGCCAATGTCATAGAGCTAAGTAGTATCAGAGCTAAAATTTAAATTTGGATCTAGCAGTTTTGAGGCCTTTGCTTTTAATCCTACCTGACAGTGTCTCCCTACCCTATCCTGTGGTCCTGCATATGCCACACCTGGGCCAGTCCCAGTGTTAATAGTGTGCTATGGCTCTATTATTTATATGAGGTCAATTCCCCCAGTTAGTGATAAACTGGAAAAGCATACTGTTCAGGATAAGAACTTAATAATTAGTACTGAACTTGTCAACAGCACTTCTTAAGAATGTACTAAAAGAAACTTATTTTTTTGACTTATCAAGCATCATTTATGTAAAAACTATTTAAAACACATTTGTTTTAGGATTCAAAATATGTGCTACAAATATGAAGAAATGCTTTTTTTTTAAAGATTTTATTTGAAAGAGAGAGACTAAGAGCACGAGTAGAGGGAGGGTCAGAGGGAGAAGTGACTCCCCACTGAGCAGGGAGCCTGACACAGGGCTCCATCTCAGGATGCCAGGATCATGACCTGAGCCAAAGGCAGACACTCAACCAACTGAGCCACCCAGGTGCCCCACACAGTATGTTTTTATTTTTTTTCACAGTATGTTTTTAGACACAATAAAGTATTCCTAAAAGTAAATACTGCAGATTTCAAAATCATTCATTTGGAATCCAGAAAAAAAAAAGATACAAACAAAAATCTAGATACCCAAAGAGGAAAAACAAGTTCACAAATATGAGAAATGGTTAACATAAGTTGATGTCCACTGTGAAGCAAACACTTGTCTGGCTAGAAAACAAGTCATCCGTTTAGTTGACCAATCAGTTCCTCATTTTGAATTCAAAAGAGGGAAGTTAGACAGGAGAACAACTTTTCCAATGCATAGTGGTAGCCATGGCAGCCTACCACAAAATATAGGAGGTAAAGAACAGCACGAGAAATGACTTTGAGATCTTTGAGAGGAAATAAACCATGTGCTGAAGTGTGGGGTGTAAGTGGGAGGAATGTCGTGACCAAAAAAGGACACATATTTCCATTCAATAAACTACCACTTTTAAAGAACTGAACAAGGGCACAAAAATGGAAAAGGTACAGTTGCTGACCCAGAGGCATGTAGTCTAGGGGAGAATTGCAACAAATGCTATAAAAAGCAAATTGGGGTGAGGGAGTAGGGGAAAATATTAAGCAGAAACCATTCCGCAAAACTTCCTGAAGAAGGAAGATGTGGGCTGGATTCTTAAAGGGCAGCTAGACATATAACAAGCTATGTGGGAGGAGGGGAGATGTGGGAGAGTGACATTCCAGGGACTAATGTAAAAACAACAACAACAACAACAACAACTCTTATCCTCTAATAGCATTTTTGCCCTCTGTGTTAGTCCTTTACCAACTTTATTATGGTGATCTCTTTTCATGCTTATTTCTTCCTTTAGAAAACTTACTCCTAGCAGCAAGTGGGGGGTGGCCAGGTACTTGCTGTCCATGTGGACAGTGCCCAATACTTGGCACATGGTAAACACTCAATACATTTGTGTTGTGTGGTCAGAAATATGAATGAGAGAGAGAAAGACACAAGACATGGAGTTGAAAGCTCAAATGGTACTCATGAAAACAAGAGGATGACTATAAGGAATGTAAGACATGGGGTGGGGGAGTGGTAGGATGGGTAGGGAAATGGAGTGAGGATACAAAGAGTTTTGAGGTATAACATTAGAAGAGTTAGGAACATCTATTGCCATTTTTGCACCCAAGATTAGGCAGCTATGAAATGCATGATTCTTGTTCACAAAATCTTACAGGAATTCTATCCACCAGTCACTTTCAGTGAATAGACCTGTGTCATCCAATGTTTACTCAACAAATACTTACAAAATCCCTCCCATGTGACAAGTACTGTGTTAGGAGCTGGGCATACAGCAGACAGTAAAAACAGAAATGGCCCGAATTCCTACGGAATTTCCCAGTCCAGTCCAATTCACTAAATTATTGAATCAATCCCTAAACACAAAGTATACTGGCTCTGTTTTGTGCTGCATGCTTGTTATTCAAGGGTTAGAAAGAGAGAGTCACTACCCAGTACAGAAGAGAGAAATGCAATTATTATAGTAACAAACATGAGGTCTAATTCAAGTGCTATCAAAATATAGAGTGGGTGACTCATTCAGCCTAAGTCAGCTTCAAGGTTTCACAGATATTTGAATGGGGTTTAAGTTTAAAGGGTGTAACTTAACTCCTCAGAAGCCCTGAAACTATACGTAAAATGCTGTGTGTATATACATACATACATACATACATATATATAATTAAGTGTATATGGCTCAGAAAGAAAATATGATATATACTTCCTTTATTTTTTTAAAGATTTTATTTATTTATCATGAGAGACACACACACACACAGAGAGAGAGAGAGAGAGAGAGAGAGAGGTAGAGACACAGGCAGAGGGAGAAGCAGGCTCCATGCAGGGAGCCCAATGCGGGACCTGATCCCAGGACTCCAGGATCACGGCCTGGGCCAAAGGCAGGCACTAATCCACTGAGCCACCTGGAGAGCCCCACATACTTCCTTAATACCAAAAGGTTAAGAATCACTACATAGGGACTACAGAGATAGGAAAGAGATAATCAAACTAAGATGTCGGATCAGATTGAAACAAGCACTCACCTTAATATTAAGTTTATTACCTAGACCTTGGACGAACTTAACAATATGTGCCATGCCAACCAGAAGGCCGAGGCTGGCGTTCTTTCAGAAATGTGCTTTCCTGATAGCCCTTTGTCAGAAAAAACCAAGGTTTCTCAATTTTCTGAGCAATGTATAAACAATATCTGGCCACTTCTGATTAACCTCACACTGAAAATCAGAGGTGGAGATAACATTCCAATTTTAATGATCACACTGAGTACAAGGAAAACCAGCTTTTTGCAAGGTGAGATCCAGAATGGTATCTATCCTGCTAAATAGCAGTTGACAGAATTTCAACAGCTGCTATAGAGGTAATTTCCAAAACATCCACTAAAGTGGTTCCTCTGATCCTCAGTAAGGAGAACAGTTGCCTTTGTTTTACAAGTGTCTTTAGAGAAAAATATTCAAATATCCAATTATAACAATGAGGACAAGGAATGATCCAGTAGCATGACAGTTAGGATGGCCTGCCATATTTTAAGCTTCGGTCTCTGAGTAAATCCAATAAAAATAGTAACAACGACAGGATCACACTTACCTGTGTCTTTATACCTATGTATTTGGAAGTCGCTATGTGCATAAGCAGGCAGCCTTCAAATTGTACATGTGTTGTGTTCCAGAAGTTCTTTTATAAGCTGGCTATTTGAAATTCAGTCAATCACTTTCGAACCATGTTTTGCTTTCCAGGCTAGTAACAAAACCTGGCTCATTGACAAACATTTACTGAACATCAATTTAACTCACAGGATTGTTGAATTAGAGAACTATGAATTCTGGGCCCAGACCGAAGAACACCCTGCCACACAGAGGAGAGCAGGAAAGAAGACATGTAGAGAAGAAAAATTCAATCCTGCCCTATTTCCTCTGCAACTCTGAAAGAGAAACTTCTGTTTTTCTGTTCCCATCAATCGCAGTTTTCTGAGCCCCCTCTGATTTACTGAGTGCTCTATCCACAGGTTTCCTTATGGTCCACAGTCTCCCTTGTGACCTAATTTGTGTGCAAGGATGGCTCTGCCCTTTAAAGGACCTCATGCTCCAGAAATAAGGACTAGAGCACCCTCTCTGTGCCATTTCTGGAGAGTTTAAGCTTTGGAATCTAACGAAAGTGGCTAGAAATCCCAGATTCTCCCATCATTGGCTGGATTGTTTCCAGTAAACTATACAAAATAATGTAAAACTAGTCTCTTGACATAAATAGCATAGGGTTAAATCTTGGATCCCAACTCTGGGACCAACTCTGGCAAAATCTCTCAACTGCTCTGTATTTGGGCTTTCTTACTGATAAAATGGAGAAAGTAATACAGCCTACTTCATGTTGAGAGTATTAAAATAATCAAACATTTGGAAGAATTCTTGTGCTCAGTAAATGTCAGCTATTATTGTTTACCTCTCTGAGCCTCTGGTCCCTAATGATATCAACCCTGAAGGATTGTGGTGAGTATTACATACAACATATAAAGTACCCAGTACAATGTATTTTACTACGAAAATGCAAGAAATGTTAGTTTCCTCTTCCTTCGTTCAATTCATCAGTTTTCGCTTCCCGACAACAGGAAAACAAATTTGCTGGAACTGATTAATGTGTCTTAACTCTCACAGTTATTACTAAAAGAGACTACTTTCCCAAAGTTAAAGTAGAGAAATCGGATGATAATAACTGAAAGGGAACTATTGTAGGAGGGCCAAGATACCCAGGCAGATGCAGGGGGTGAGTGCAGAAGGTAGGGAATAGAAAGCATTGTCAGCATTGCCATACAGTGAAGAACCCCTGCCAAGAACCCTGATTTTGTTCCCAAGATTGCAGAACTCTCCGGATTAAAGGGATCAGTCGGATTACTCAACGATGGAGAAATAAAAAGCAGCATAGCACACATCATCAATAGCAACCTCTTCATAATCATAAAATAGGAAGGATGTCTGATTATTAGTTGTCCTTTTTAGTCACCTGCACATTGTTGGGTATCCACCATGGCAATGGTTTCACTGCTATGACTTTTTTCCTTGATCTTCTTTCTAGGCTTCTTGCCTTCCTTCACCCCATGAACATTCTCTCTAGATTTTGACCTAGCCCTTTTCCTTTATCATTTTATTCTATCTTCTTCTTTTTTTCTTTTTTTCTCTATCTTCTTCTTAAGGGATTCAACTGTCAGATAGATGCATCTGACTCTCTGTCTCCAGTTTTGATTTTTTTTCTAAGCTTCAGACCCATACACATGAGGCCATGATCTACAGGTCACTGCTACCTAGCTATCTCACAGACACTTCTAACACCATATGATATTATCGAAATCCATTACATGCCCCCAAACCTGTTCCTTCTCTGCTGTTTCATATCTTGGTTAATAGCACCAACATTCATCCAATCAGGAAAACCAAAAATCTGGAAATCATTGAAGATATAGAGATGGGTATGCCATAACTTCACCCTCAAGAAGTAGTCAACTCATAGGGTACATGCATGTGAGATTTTCCCCTGTTCTTAGAACCAACAATTAACTCTCTTTGGCACTCTTGTAGAACTAAGAATTCTACTTTTTTATAAGAATGAGAATTCATATTTATAAACTTGTCTAATCTTTTGGGAACCATGGAGGGTAGGACATATATCTCATTCATCACTGTGTTCCCCCAACCCCCCGACATATATGGCATTGAATACAACTGATCTTCAGCAGCTGTTGAATGTATACATGGATAACTGTATACATAAAACAATATCCTAAAACAATAAAGGATGTGAAAAGTGGCATAAAAAATAAGGATGTGAAAAGACATAAGCATAAATAAGTAGCTGTGGGATTATAGGAAAAGATTTAGGAAAAGATTATTTGTAGCTGGAAAGATGGTAGACTAAAGATGGTAATTCTAAAGAAAGAAGAGGGGCATTCCAGATAGGTAATGCATCAAGAAAAAAGGAAGGAAAATTACAGAATATTTAAGGAAATCAAATTATTATCTTTTCAATGGTTTAAAAATTATTTTCAATGAAAATTAATTTTAAAAAATTATTTTTCAATGGTTTGAAAACTGAACAAGGTGAGAGATGAGAACTCAATAGCAGGAAAATAGAAGAATACATTTTTTAAATTGGAAAATACATTACACTTATTGATGTTAAAATTATTCTTTTAATCATTTTTTTTTGCTTTTTACTATGGAACATTACAATCAAAGAATATACAATGATCATCTGTACCTGTACCTAGCCTCAAAAGTATAAATTCAGGTTAGGTCTTGTTTCATCTACACCCACTCATTGTACCCCAAAATTATTGCGAAGCAAATCACAAATATTATAGAAACTCACTTGTAAATATTTCTACGTGTATCTCCAATGACAAGTATATCTATCGTACTGTTATCACAATTTAAAAAGTAATGATAACTCATTGTATTCCCAATATTCTGTGTTCAGAGTTCCCCGATTTTCTCATAACTTGTTTTATAGTTTGAATAAAACACAATCTAATTAAGGTCCATATATTGCAACTTGTTCTATATCTTAAATCAGTCTCTCTCTCTCTCTCTCTCTCATTCTCTTTATCTCCTCCTTCCCTCCCTTTTTCTTAGTCATTTTATTATAACATATGATATATACAAAAAACACTCAAATGTATATACGAGTTCACATATTATAAAGCAGATACCTTCGTAAGCACCCTCAGGTCCAGGAATAGCACATTACTAGCCACCCCTGAAGGCTTCTACATGGCCCATGTCAGTCACAGCTCTTTCACTACCCCCTTCAAAGTAGCCACTATCTATACTTTCACAGTAAAATCAATTTCTTACTTTGATTTATGATCTTATCGCCTACATGTGCATCCTTAGACACTATAGTCTCATGCATTGTTAAATGCGTCTTACATGTTTCTCTTAATTTACACATTCCCACATCATGTCTTTCTTTTTCCTGTAATTTACCTGTTGAATAACCCAGGACATTTGGCCTATAGAATTTTTCAGTCTGGGGATCCCTGGGTGGCGCAGCGGTTTAGCGCCTGCCTTTGGCCCAGGGCACGATCCTGGAGACCCGGGATCAAATCCCACGTCAGGCTCCCGGTGCATGGAGCCTGTTTCTCCCTCTGCCTATGTCTCTGCCTCTCTCTCTCTCTGTGTGTGTGACTATCATAAATAAATAAAAATTAAAAAAAAAGATTTAAAAAAAAGAATTTTTCAGTCTGGATTTTGCTGACTGCAAACTCATGGTATAGATTAATACATTCCTCTGTTCTCTATATACCCTGCAAAATGGCAGCAGGATCCGAAGGTTTTATCAGACTCAGGTTTAATCCATTTGGCACAATTATAAGTGATATTTTATTCTTTCATAAGGACTATGTCTAGCTCTTTCCTTTCTTATGATAGTACAGACATTGGTGCTCCATGCTAAGATTTATTAATTCATTAAGGGCTGCAAAACGATTATATACTTTTATAAAAACACACTTCTCTACACTATTTCATTACCCAGTGGACATTTCTTATAGGAGAGGCAGACTAAATATTTGATTTTTTCCCCGTTACCAGTTTTCAAGATAACAAATTGATTTCCTATCATCCACCAAATGTGACCAATTACTCTGAAATATCACTATGAACTTACGGATTTAAATTTCGTTCATAAAATTCGACCCATAGTGATTAACAGCCTTACTGAAGTTCAAATTGTTCCGTTATTGGTCAATGGAAAACTCCAAAGTTGGCTCCTAAGTCATTTCATTAAAGACAAACTGTTGGATGCGAACATTTTAAACTATGATTATGAATTGCCTATTTCTTCTTTTAAATCTGTCAGCTTTTGCTTCATGAATTTGGACACATTGCTGTCAGGCATGTATACTTGTACTATTTTTATGACTTCTTGATGAATTGGCCCTTTTAAAAAGTCCTCTTTATCACTGGTAATACTCACTGTCTACAGTCTACTTTATGTGTTACTAGTATAGCCATTGTAACCCTCTTATTTTTATTCATCGTTTATTTTCTAATTTAAATTCTTTCCCTCTTCCACTTTCTTTTATCTTCAGGCATTATTTATCATATTCATTGGCGGTTCTGTCCCTCTTAGCTTTAGCTTCCTTTTTGAAATGATTTGTTTCCTTCTTTCCAACCTTCTAATCTCTGGACTTTCTTTTATTTTTTAAAGATTTATTTATTTATTTATTCATTCATTCTTTCTTTCATTCATTCATTCATAAGAGACACAGAGAGAGAGAGAGGCAGAGACACAGGCAGAGGGAGAAGCAGCCTCCCTGCAGGGAGCCCAATGCGGGACTCCAACCCAGAACCCCAGGATCACTCTGTGAGCCAAAGGCAGACGCTCAACCACTGAGCCACCCAGGCATCCCTAATTTCTGGATTTTTTGAATTCTTATTTATCTATGTTATTCTTTCTCATCTCATTTCATAATATCTCTTAGCTCATTTTTGAAATAGTAAGTCACATTATGTCCTTCTGCATGCTTTTTCTTTTTTGGTAGAAATGTGTTTCTGCTTTTTATTTTCCTTTTTCTTATAAAGTTGAATGGGTTTTTACATTGGTTCTTTTTTTTATTTTATTTTTCTTTATTTAAAGTGAGAGAGCACCTGTAGCAGGGGGAGGGACAGAGGGAGAATGCCAAGCAGGTTCTGCACTGAGCATGGAGCCTGACCTGGGGCTCGATCTCATGACCCAGAGATCATGACCTGAGCCAAAATCAAGAGTTGGACTCTTAACTAACTGAGCCCCCAGGTGCCCCTAACCATGTTTATTTTTTGTTGTTCATTTTTAGGTAAAACTCTTTTTCTGAGCTTTAGAATTTGGCAGGGTTTTCTAACTTCACAGAGATCCCTCTTCCAAATTTCGGAGCCTATTCTGCTCTTCCATGTTTAGCTGATCCTTCTCTTTCCTTCCTCTATATTTTCCTGATCCTGTTTACTTTCAATCACACTCCTAGCCACTTGTTCTCAGTTGGGTGGCAGTTTTTCAGAGTTCTGAGGCATTAGAACAATCTCAGGCCCTTCAGAATTTCTTACTATGGGCCTCTTGGACTCACCCTCTATTAGAGAGCAAAACTTCCCCTGATTTCAGCCTCTGTTCTCACATTGGCCCACCATACTTTACAGTGAATACCACTGGTTCCTTATTTTCTAGTCTGCCAGAGACCACATTACTTCCATCTGCCTCCTTTCCTACATGCTGGTTCTATATGTGGTTTGTTTTGCTCACTTCGTTGAAAGTGATTCTTGTGGGCAATTCATCACTGAGTTTTGTTCCACATGTTATCCAGGAATTTTAGCTTTGGCATAAGTGGATTTTTGAGGATATTAAAAACCAAGGCTGCTGCCACAGGTGCCACCTCCCAACACTTTTTGATTAAACACTTTCCAAAGTCCCTCAGATGTGGAAGAGACCACAGATAGACCAAGCCCACAAATGAAAGTAAATACAAGAACACATACAAATAACAGAATCCAGTGTTGACTAATCCAGGGGTTGATATTCACCAGACAAGTGAGCAGCTTCTGACCTGCTCAGCAGTGAGTAGAAGTGCACAAGCATTTCTCAAGTGGTATCTCATAGGAAGTTAATAGAAACGTGGTAATTCTAGTTGTCCAGGGAATATAATTTAGGAAATGGTGAAGTGAGGGAAAGTATCCTCTACCACTTCCTTTAAAACGGCTCAAAAATAAATAAATAAATAAATAAATAAATAAATAAATAAATAAATAAATAAATAAAAATGGCACAAAGTGAAGAAGTGGAAAAAGGTTTGCATAAAGTTATTAATGAAGAAATAAAAATCTGACCAGAAAAATCTGTTTCAACATTAACTCAACAAAGAAATGTTGCCATTTTAGAGATGATAAGATGCTCTTGAGTTTGCTTACCATGTACCAAGTGATAGTTGGTTTGACAGTGGGAGGAAAGAATCCATCTACATTTGGACATGTGATCTTCTGAACACCGTACTCTATATACAGTCTATGCAGTGGGAGTTTCATGGAGGAATTGAAGCAGCTGTCTTTCTGAACCACTTCCAGAGGAAATGCAACTTTGCTGCAATATGTAGTGTTCCTGAAAAGAGAAATATGCAATAAGTGGGCAATCTCCTTTGCATTTGATGTGATGCAGCCATCACAATAAAATGAGCTAAGTGAAATGATGTCATGTATTGAGACTTCATTTACACCTCAGTTCACATAAGAATTAAATGTGTTATGGAAGTATCTCCTATACCAATTTGATATTACAAAATAAAAACAGACACAATAAACTACTCTTTATATGTGAAAATATTCACATTTTAGGATGACTGGGGAATTGTATTTACGTTTGAATGTCCACACAGGTCCTTTCCTTTAGTCTGCCTGGGGAGGGGAGGGGCTTTTCCCCTCCCATTACTCCACCTTTCACACAGAGGCTTTCAAAGTCATCCTCTATGCGCCCATCTCTAAATTAGGCCTCCAATTCTCTGAGCACCTCGGACATTTCCTTGATTGAATTTATCATAGTTCAAACAGGGGCATGACCATGTGTGCTTTCTATTGTTCCTTGCTTGTAGTACAGTGTCTAAACTGTCACTGAATAAATGTGTCTTAAATGAATGGAATGGATATAAAATATGTGTCTACATATAGAAAAACAATAAAGGAAATACAGATAATAAAATTAACTGATTTCTTAAGGTGATGAGTAAATGGGTCATTCACTGTCCACCCTTTTAATTTCTATTTAAGAGGTTAAACATATATTAATCACTCATTAACTAATTAATTGAGACTAAATACAATAAAGTGTGTGTGTGTGGGGGGGGAGCATTTCCCTCCACAAGATGGGAAGAGGGGATATTTAAAGATGGCTTATGACAATGGTAATAAGAGGAGAAGGGAGAATGGCAGCCATAATCATTCCCTAAAAGTAGCAAAAGGTCTACCAGATGGAAGTAGTATTCTACAGGTGGCAATTATATAGGGGGTAATTTTCAGCTTCAGGAGATATATTCTCTGTCTTAAAAAAATAATGAAAGTCAGTGGCAGGACTGACTTTCCCAGCTTCAAAAGTAAAATCTTGATATTATTTTAAGTGAAGTATTGAAGCAAGAATACAAGTGATACAATTTGGGAGGCAGAAACTTAGTTTAAGGCCTCTAATGACATCAGGCCTTTGATTTTACACAGTTCAGTTTAAGGTCATGGTCCACTTAGGAATTGCCTCAGGGCAATGGGAAACTCCTGGTGGCCCCACAAGAGTTCACTTCTGGATTTTCTTTAGGGACAAAGAAGATAGGCAGACAGGGACACTGAAGAGATGGCCATCTGGAAATTGACAAACAGCATTAAAGGAATACTCAGGCCTTCACAGCCATGCTGCTCCTGGAATGTGAAAGAAGGTTAGAAAAGTTTGAGGAAGAGCTCTAGACAACTAGGAAACAGAAGTAGAGATGATGAAACATTGAAATGCAGAGAACAAGATCATCTGGAAAGCTACTGGTGACCCCTTCCCAGCTATTTCCTGTTGTTCACCTGTTGAATGTTAACAGATTTACAACTGCCAAAGATGAAAAGGAGCTCAAGGAGGATTTAGGCTGATTTTCTCCCTGGGTGGATACAGGTGCCAAAGCTCTCAAACACAGACCAACATGCCTAAGGTCACCAGCTGAGTAGTGTCAGGGCTGGGATGATGGCCTAATTTCCGTGTCTAATCATTCGGTGTCCTTTCTACTATAATCTGCCCTAACCTCTCCTACAAAGCTGTCTTGGGACATAAATAGTGGACAAGGCTCTTTGGAAGCCTAACAGTCTAGCATCTACTCTAATAAAACTAAAGAATCAGATGGAAACCTCAAAAGGGCCTTCAGAGGTTCTGAGGGACTCCCAAGGCCACAATGATGAAAATGCTTTCTGTGACAAAGAGGTCCTTTTTCACTTAATCGCAACATAGCTTAAATGTATCAAAATGTAGGCACATTTCTCCATCAGAGCATAGTTAGTATCCAGAGGAGACATAGGGCATTCAGAAGATGGTGTGGGATTATCTAGTATTATATTATTCTATGCTATTGTATTGTTATATCATTCAGCCCCATTGTTTTTTTTCTAAGATTTTATTAATTTATTCATGAGAGACTCAGAGAGAGGCAGAGGGCTTCCTGTGGGGAGCCTGATGTAGGACCCAAGATCATGACCTGAGCCAAAGGCAGATCCTCAACCACTGAGCCACCCGAGTGCCCCCATTCAGCCCTACTGTTATGGGCTGAATTGTGTCCCCCAAATTCATATGTTGAATACCTAACCTTCAGTAAGTCAGAATGTGACCATATGGAGATAGTCTTGAAAGAGGTAACTGAGGTAAAATGAGTATGGTGGGCCCTAATCCAATATGACTGATGTGCTTATTAGAAGAGGAGATGAGGACAGAGATGAAGCAGGGGAGAACATGTGAAGACATAAAAAGAAGATGGCAATCCACAAACCAAGGAGAAATAAATGAGAACAACTTTGCTGGCACTGTGATCTTGGAATTCTAGCTTCCAGAGCTGAGGGAACACAAATCTCTGTTATTTAAGCCACCAGTTGTGGTATTTTGTTTTAGTAGCCCTAGCAAACCATTGCACCTATTAAATAGTAGGACACTGTATAAAAAAAAAAAACAAAACAAAAAACCCATAATCCATAAGCTAGGTGGGAATTTAAAAAACAAAACAAAGTAAGGCTTGGAAATTAAAAGGGGACTTTGGGGAAAAAGTAGCCAAAGATCTAAGCCTTGAAATCATTATTTTTCAGAGAGACCTTTTTTTTTTTTTTTTTTGGTAAAGTTTTTTTTTCCGGATTAAAAACAATATTAATCTGTGGTAATACAAGACTAAGTAAAGGTTTATTATAGAGTAGAATGCACAATCTACATGAACTTTCAAGATTAAACAAAGTGGATTTGAAAGAAATTTTGCAGGATTAGCGGGATACTTTGGATTATATTCTTAGATTCCCAGTGATAAGGTGTTTATTTGCTTTGTAGGGGAATTTTGGTGAAAAGGTTTGAAAGGTATTGTTCTAAAAACACTTTAGATATATCCCAAACTCTTTCTTCCATAAGGCATCCCAAGGCTTTATTCTGTGTCAAGGACTTTGAAAGGTGGGTTCTGCTCTCCACCTTGCTCACTGTCTAGGGAAATTCTTGCCTCCAGGTGGGGCAGAAAGGCAGACAGGTTCTAATATGAGAGAAAAGGAACAAATAAACAAGGCTCCACCATTAGATAACCTTGGTATGTGTCTGGGTTTGAAAAAGAACCCACTAATAGAAAAGTTCTCAGGAGCACAACCATTTTCTCTGCACACCTCTTTCAAGAAACCTCTGCTAAGCCACTGAGGTAAGGTGTAACTCTTTCTAGATGTTTCCTTCCCTTCCCCAGTTACACAACAGATGCATCATCCAGATAAAAGCCCAGGAACTAAAGGGAAGAGGGAAAGTCACCACCAAGAATCAGGCTACCTTAACATGCAGGTATAGTTGCCCGTGTCATTGAGGAGGGTGGGTCGGAACCAGAGCACATCTTTCTCCTTACTAATGCGGTTGTCAGGGAGGCGGAAGTTAATTGGCTCCTCCAGGTCCCGGTCCTGCCTCGTCCAATACCAGATCAGAGTAAGGCCAGCTGAATGGGCTGTGCTGTAGTTGTATTTCAAGAAGTGTTCAAAGAGTGGGCACTTGATGCGAGCTGGCTCATCTTCAAACACTTGGATCTGCCTCATGGTATCTAGTCCCCAGTCATCGCAGCGTTCTGGAATAATCAAAAAGAAAGAAAAAGCCAGTGAGTCATCTCATCTTAAAAATCTGCAGAGAACACACCTTTTCAGAACATCCAATCTTTTCCAGGATCTCCCTTGTCTGCTCATGTTCAGTAGCCTCTCCATAATAACCACATGGAATAGGAACCTGTGCTATGAAGAAATGATTTCTCCATCTTCCTACATCATCTTCTGATTACCTCTTGGGTAATGATTTGATCTGACAGCTTGATCCTATTGTACCCTATACAGCATGGGGAAGAATCTCACCTGAAAGAGAAGTCATGTGCTTCTAAGGAGAAAATTATAACTGAAAAGACAAGCTTCCAAGATTCTCCATCCTCCCCAGGTCTCCTGATTTGGGGGCTTGATCTGCCCAGGCACAGACATCATCACTGATTCATGAGCAAAACTATGTATGAACTAAATAAAATGAAGTTTGTCACTAAAGTTTATGGCTGTTTGTTAAGGCAACATTTTTGTGGCAGCAGATAATTGAGAGAACAACTAAATTTGTGGCTACTTTAATTTTGATAAAAGCAAAGAATTTAAAGCTTTATGACTTGCAGAAGGATGTGTAAGCAATAAATCCCAAGTAAGTAACAGTTCTCTGAGAAATTTAACAGACTGGCTTTTCCAAGACTCAACAAATTGCTATTATTTATAATTGCTCTGCTTTTATTTAGAAACACGTTTTAAATCCAATACGCAAAGAAAGAATTGGGAAGATAAGATGTTGTTCACACCAATAGAAACATGATAGTAATTTTTTAAATAAAACATCTATCTTACCAGCTTATTCAAATACATTTTCATTAAAGCTACAAAGTTGCAGAATCAGCTCATTCAGTTTGTAGGAAATTACAACCAGTTTTTCAGATACATATGTCAGACTGAATATATGCAACCATTTTCACTCCTTTCCGAAACTCCACTAAAACTAAAATAATTTTTCAAGACATAACCCCAAGTAACAGCAAGAACAGGAGAGAAGACAATGACAATATCAAAATTGACAAGCTGTAATGAGTTCAGACCATTCAAACAGATAAATCCTAAACCAGCAGGTGAAAGAAAGCTAGAGAACACCAATGTGCAATTCAGAATACTGGGAAGACCCAGAAAGAACTGCCAGCCCCAAGATGAAGAATCACTAGTGCTATTCACCCAATATCTCCGGGTTCTCTTCCCAGGCAGAGTGTGAGAATATACTCTTCTGCCCCTCGGAAGGAGAGGCCATGTGACTGACTTTGGCCAATAGGTTCTAGTGAGTGTCACGTGTTGATTATTTTAAGGGCTAGAGCATATTTTATCACGCTCCCTTTTCTTCTGCCCTGGCAAATACAAAAGCACAGAGACTATGCCTCTACAGCAATAGAAAAAAAAAAAAACAACAACAGAAGAGAACTATCAATTAAATAAGTCACTGAAAATAGACTTACACCACAAAAATGTTTTATAAAATTGTGGAAAAGGGGAAGATCCTAAAAACTATAAGACAGTACGAAAGGAGACACAAAAAATGATCACATACAAAAGATAGGAATTAGAATGGTTCTGGAAGTTGCCAAAACAAGACCAGAAACTAGTAGATAATGAGGCAAATGTAGGTGAAGGAAATTATTTCCAACCTTGAAGCTAAACCCATGGAAACAATCAAGTGTGAAGGTGGCATCCTCAGACACATCAGGACTCAGTAATTTTCCTTCCCACATGCTCTTCATCAGGAGGCTTCTGAGGGATTTGTTGTAACCAAAATGAGAGGGAAAAAAAAAGCAAACTACAGGATCAAGGAAGAGAGGATCCAATTCAAGAGAGAGGGCAAGGAAATCCCCAGAATAACAATGAAGGAGATCCCAGGCTAACAGCTCTGCAGCAGGGTTTGGAGGTGAACCAGTGTAAGTAGAAGGGAATGGAAATCTCCAATTAAAAATAATTATAATTGTAACTAATAAATTATCTGGTGAAATTAGCACTGTGGATAATTATGCTAAAAAGCAATTGTAAAATACAAAAACACTTACCCAAAGATCCAAATCAAAGTAAGCATCTGAAGGCAAGGCAATTAATAACTTCCAAAAATAAGGAAGTAAACATAATCATAATTCACTAATATGTGAAGACATATTAATTAATTGGTTATTGATTCAACAAAATACTGTAACATTAGTATGTAGAGAGCAAAGATAGGGAAAGGCAAGGGGATGGGCATGTAAGACAGAAAAGGTCTCATTTACTAGAATTAAAAAGTAAACAAAATAATGCCCAGGGTTGACTAAATGAAAAATAACAATATACACAAATTGATTAGCAAAATATAGATAGGAAATGCCAGAAGAAATAAATAAGATACTTAAAAGTGGTGGCTCCTGAAGAGGAGAGCTAATAGGTGTGACCAAAGTTCAGGCAAAAATAATTATCTTTGTATATGCCTTTTAGTATATTGGTGTTAAAAAAAAATCTCTGTGAATGATCTGCTGTGAATATCATTAAAATAATAATTAGGGAGAGAAAAAGGAAGGTAGGAAAGGAAGGGGGGGCACATCTGGCACGCAACACAATTGGCAAAGCCATTCTCAGTGTTTAACCATCCTAATTGTATTTACTTTCTGTTAGAAAAAAAAGTCTCCATTTCATTTTTTAATTCCAAAATTTGTATCAATATGCTTTGGCATGACAGTCATTTCACTTTTGAATTATAATGTGATTGCCTAAAAGAAAAGGAAAACAAGAGGCATTTGGGCTGCTGAGGTGTCTGCAACTTCACCGTATCGTTTGTTATCTGAATCAAAGATGCTACCGCCTTCTGCATTGCATAAAAAATATTTTTCTTGCTGTTCCTAAAGGTGCCTCTCATATGAGCTCTGCACTGTTTGTCCAAATTTGGATGATGGTCAAGGTAAGGCGATTAAATGAAAATGATCCTTCTCCCTGCAGTCCTATTCTCTAATATATCTCAATTTGGATCGCCCCAACTTGGGCCAGTCGACAGCAGTGTCACGCCATGGTTCTCTTAACAGGAACACTGGTAAACTGAAGAGAAAGAGGAAGTCCTTCTGTGGGTTAATGGTACTTTGATTAAAGGAGACTTCCTGACACCAATATTACAAATTGTCACTTTGTTTGGTCCCTGGAGGTCTTTACAGTCCTGGGAATGATTCATAGTAAGAGAGATGATAAGTGACAGGTCAATTTTTCTTGTGTAAAAGTAGGAGAACGCACAGTTGAAAAGGGAGATGAACAGAGAGCTAGTGTGACATCTCAACCACAAGCTAGTGTGACATCTCACCAATTTAGGAAGGATGAAATGGAACTTTGGTGACCACGAGGGCAGGTGCGGCTGAGACTGCCTAAGTGTCCATGAACCCTGGTCTCCCTTGGCCCATGTGGAGACTGCATACACATCCTTAGCAACTGAACTGGGCCATTTGATTTGGTTCTGGCCAATGAATGAGGCCAGAAATGGTTTAACGTGAAGCACCCAGCATAATCTCTGAGCTTTCTCCTGGCCTCGCATGGATACCCTGAGGGCCAGAAAAGCTTGAATAGGGTAGCCTCACAAGAGGAAAGGAGCCTGGATCCCTGCCACCACTTGGAGCAGGTTAAGTGAAAAATCAACTTCTATTGTGTTAAATCACTGAGATTTGGGGGACACATCGTTATAGTAACTAGCATTTCCAATCTTGACTTTTAAAAGAAGGTAGAATTTTCTTTTTATAACATAACTCGATAGACCAAGCACAGACACATTTTAAAATAGCATTTGTTAAACGCCCTTACATACTCAAGATTAAATACAGATCAATCAACAGGATTTTTGGCTGATTCCTGAGACTTAATATCATTTCAATAAATTTAAATGCAATTCATCTTAAAATGAAAAAGAAATCATTACACCTGCTAGGTATCTCCCTTACAGAATGTTCCATGGGCCAAATAAACATATGTATAAAGTGAACCAGCCTCTTCTACAATAGGGCTTGAAAACACACATACCAATATTCCTAAACATTAGCCAGAAAAGGTATTATTATTATTATTATTATTTATTATTATTATCAAGTTTTTTCTTTGGGGTATTTGCCCATTTGAAATTTGTTTCTGTGAGTTTTTAAGTCTCCCTCGCCAGCCACCTGAGGGTGTTTTGTCAGAGCTTTTTAAATTAGTCAATGAACAAATAAAAATAAAATCTATGGCAACAGGCTGGAGTGTCATGTAATACCAAATTAATTATATGATTCACTACAGGCCTCAGCCGAAGAAAAGACTGGGGAAAAGGCTGTTATGCAAATAGATTTGTCTCTAATAACAGCAAAGGGAATTCAGCAAATTATTGGCACAGGGAATTACCTTTTTGTTTGGAGTGTCCCTTCTTATCCAGCTTACTCCACAGTGGAAGTCCTCTCTAAATTGGCCCCTCTACATGCGGAGCCACAAAGTCATCATTTCCCTCAGCCAAAGGATTTCTTAAGGCTGAGGCTTGGTGGTACAGAGGACTAATGGAATGTGCACAGCCTCCCAAAGCCAAGTCACTGGAAAATCCAACCCACGCTCCTGACAGCAATTAGCATTTATATAGCAGGGTATACATTTTAACTAATTAATCTCACAACACCCTCTTGGGCTTTCATGCCCATTCCCACATTACATGCCAGGAAACGGAGACAGAGAGATTAATTGACTTACTTTTGCCTGAGTGGTAGCACAAATAAAAGCTGCCTGAACATAGATCTAGGATGCTTGTCCCGAATCTACGCTCACACATTCAAAGCAAGATATTTCCCACAGGAAAGCTATTCGTATATTTGTATGTATTAAATATTCATTCAGAACCTGCCGTGAGCAAGGCACTGTGCCGGGTGCTGGGATAGAGAGACATGGAGACATAAAAACTCAGGGAGCTCAGGTATAGAAAAGAAAGAGGAAAAAAAATTAAATATTGGAAGACCTGAGGCAGAATTACGTCCCATATGTAACTAACTATATGCCACGGACCCCTTGTTTGACGTATCACCTTGGACAAAATGCTTCTCCTCTCAGACTCAGTTTCTGCATGTATGACATGCCTGCCTTAGAGTGTTGAATGAGGATTAAAGGGCCCAGTAGAATGAAAGGAGCTCAGTACATATTAGGCTAAGATTGCATAATAAATCTGAATAGGTCCTTGCTTGTCTTTTTTGAAAAAAAAGAAAGACTAAGTGAAAATACCTGGTGGAATGAATCAACTATTGTAATAAGCTTCTAAGTACGAGCATAGCAGTTATATGATTATTTTACATTGCATTAGGTAGGGATGGAAATGGTAGTCCTGAGATCAGATTGTGATCAAAGCAATGCTTTTTTATCCTCAACTGGAACTCATTGTGTTTTAAAAAGTGCCCCATCAGTACATTCTAAGTAATCTTATCTAGGTCTGAGGGCAAAGGCTAAGTATAATGGAAAGGCTGGTTTTATAATCCATTCTTATAGTTTTTGCTTAATGTTGTTTTTCTAGTGGTATGTGTGGCTTCCCAGGAAACGTCAGCCTGGGACAGTGATCCAGGGAGAATCCAAGGTGTGAGCAATGTTGAATGACCAGCATGATGACAAAGAGTAAGTCAACAAGGTAAGTGTGGGCAAGTATCTGAGGCAAGATATAGGAGTGCCAGACCCTGAAACATTAGCAGGAACCCCGATAGAAGAGGCATGTGGCACCGAGCACAGAGCATTACCGTGGAGGATAACAGAGGTGATCAAAGGCGGGCTTTGATACCTTATGGCTTTGTTGATTCATTTAAAAACTACAGATTGAGTACCCTGCCATGTGGCAAGTGCTAAAGTAGATGCTCAGGATATGCTGGTGAACAAAACACAGGTCTCGTGGAGCTCATCTTCTAACACAGGAAGGCTGACAATAAATAGCTAACACAGCAAGTAAATAGAGAGTATACCAGAAGATAAGTCAATGGAACAAAGAAGCACATAAAACACGGTAAGAGGGATCAGGAATGAGGGAGGGGGAAGATGGAAGAAGGAGGAGCATGCAATTTGAAAGAGGGTTGTCAGGCTAAGTCTCTCACCCATTATGAACCTCAGCTTCCCAAACCAGAAATCCAAGCTCATACTACAGAGTAGTTATGAAAAATGAATGAAAAAAAAAAGAAAAATGAATGAGCCTAAAGCATAAAGTACTATAGCAACTGTGAAGTTCTATACCCCTATTAGTTACAATTAATCTGTGGAATGCCATTTTCTTGCCTAGGAGGAGACTGCTAGACATGTCCCATTTACCACATCTGCACACTCCCCTTCTTCAAAAGTATGAGTATTTTCCTCCGGGTACATAGCAGTTCAGAATAAAGGCTGCCTTTCCCAAGCTTTCCTCTCACTGGGATGTGCTCAGGTGAAAAGTTCTGACCAATGGCATGTGTTTGAAATTTCATGCAATAAATTCCAAAAAACTGTTCTTGAGAGGTGCTGATGTCTTCCTATGTTTCCTATACTCCTCCTACCATCTCATTTCTTCCATCCTACTGCTTGGAACACGGATGTTACATCATGGGCCATAAGAAGGGGGGCCACACCCAACAAATGGTGGAATGGCAAAGTGAAAGGAGTAACATAAGGTGCTGCCTTACTAGGCCTGAATTCTCTAGCTCTAGATTTTATGTGAGAAATAAACTTTTGTATGTCCTTGCTACTCCGAGTGTGGTCCCCAAGCCACCAGCACCACCAGCCTCCTGAGAGCTTGTCAGAAGTGCAAATCTGCCCCACCCAGATTAGCTGAATCAGAATCTACAGTTTAACAAGATCCTCAGCTTAGTCCTAAGCATATTAACATTAGCTATGTATTAGTTTAAACCACTGTTGTTTTGCGTCTCCTTATTCAGAGCTGGAAATCATACTAAAGGATAACCATGTCTTGTTTCATCTGTTAAAGTTGGCAGGTCGTTGAACAATTTGTGAGGTATCTATACCCTGTAAGTCTATGTCTCTTTGATTCTTTACATTTAAAATATATATAATGAGTGAGGAATATCAGAAAGGGAGACAGAACATGAGAGACTCCTAACTCTGGGAAATGAACTAGGGGGCTGGAAGGGGAGGTGGGCGGGGGGTGAGGGTGACTGGGTGATGGGCACTGAGGCGGGCACTTGACAGGATGAGCACTGGGTGTTATTCTATATGTTGGCAAATTGAACACCAATAAAAAATAAATTTATAAAAAAATAAATAAAATATATATTCTTTTCTCTCTTTTTTAAAGATCATATTTATTCATTCATGAGAGACACACAGAGAGAGGCAGAGACACAGGAAGAAGGAGAAACAGGTTCACTGCAGGGAGCCTGATGCGGAACTCGATCCCAGGACCCCGGGGTCACGACCTGAGCCAAAGGCAGACACTCAACCTCTGAGTCATTTAGGTGCCCTCATATATTCTTTACTTGTCCTTCAATGGAAAAATATTTAAAATACCAGGCTATTTTTCTAGCAATGTTCTATAGTAAACAACCAGTTTAAAAAAAAAAAATCTACCAACTACATTTCCTAGAGTATACTGTAAGTAGAAAAATATACCATTAAAACATAATTTTTATTGAAGGGAGAGCTACTCAAGCAAAGGTCTGGAAAATGTTTCCAAAATTCTGTGGTTGTCAACTAAGCTATCAAAAGAAGAGAAAGAAGTTAGGGGTGGGGGAGGAAGAGCTGGAGGACTGTGAGCATCCATCAGACATCCTCACGTCGCTTGTGCTGTTCAACAACACAGGGCTAATAACTCAGCAGATGGTTTTCCTGGACCAGATAATTAGACATACCTCACTCCCACCGAAAAAGGGAGTTTTCCTGATTGAGTAATTTGAAGGAAATAAGAAATAGCCCTGAGCAGATAATGAGATTTGCCAGATAAGGAAAGAATGCCAAATTCAGAAAGCTGGTTGACGGGGGGCCCGGAGTGGGGGATCCACAAGAAACAGCTTCAATTTTGCAGGTGTCATTAGAGTTCGTTCCTAGAACATGTTTTATTTCCAACTGTGTGTTGCTCCTCTCTGCAGTACTGGACATTCATCTTCACACTGTCCTAAAGACTGCTACTTGTTATCAATTACAAGGGATGGGTCTGGCTGGCTTAAAAAATATATAAAAAATTATATATATTACATATATATAATATATATATGGAGAAAATAATTAACCAGGCAAATGGGAAAATAAATAAAATAATGAAAAGGAAGAGATAAAAAAGGAAAATGAACTCTCACTGATGCAAAAACCAAATCTATCAAGTTTAAGTTCCAAACACACATGGTTGTAGGTGATACTTAAAGTTACAAAACCAAATTATCTAAAGGATGTCTGAGAGTTGGAGTATTCCAGAACCTAATTATCGTTGCAGGGCCAGTACACTAGGATCTCTGATCTGTTGGGTTTTCATGCAATCTCTGTCATGTGGAGATTCCTCTCTGAGTTCGGGAATAGGAGTACCATGAAAAGTTTGCCTCCTGGCAGAGGATGTGAGGAAAAACCCCGGGGCCTCCAGAGAATTTTCCAGCCCCTAGATTGAGAGGAACTAAGAAAGGTCTGCAGGCTCTTTCTTGTCTCCATGAAGTCAGTTCACAACTGGTTTCGAAGCTCCAATAAAAAGACCCTTAATCATGGTGCATTAATGTCCAGGAAGGGTCCAACAGCCTCCCCTTCCTGCTGCTGTGCACTATGAGGAAAAACATGAAGGAGCATCATCTAATAGCCACCTACAAAAGGCTCTGCTTCTCTCATCAAAGTTGCAGCAGGGGTTAGCAGGCTAAAAAGTGGATTCTGGGTGTGCCACCTCTGTACCATGGTTCCATTATTTTCTTTTAAAAAAAATCACTGTAATGAGCATCCTCATGCGGCTAAAGGGAATGATTTTCTTTGCAGGGCAGTTGTGACAATAAATAAACTGGCTTATGTCAAGAGTGGCACAGTACACTGGGGAAACTCTAAGCAGTCATTAGCTAGTTGTTGTTGTTGTTTTTTAATGCCTCCCCACCAAGAAATCTTTTCTAATCTATTATTAAGATGTAAAGATCCAATTACCATTCTCATATAATAATCAAGCAGCTTTTGCCTCTCTATTTTCATTATTACATAATATTAATTCAGGGTCCTATGAGTGCTAGTGGCTATAAACAAAATGTAGGGAAAACCATGGTCTCTGCCTTCAGATTTCCATTCACGAAATAGATCATTGGCATTGGAAGTAAAGGTATCTTACACGTTATCAAAGAATCCCAGAACATTCGGATCTTAGATCTGGCATAGTGTCCAGTGGCAATAGAATAGCTCGTAATGGCCCATACCACAGATGAGTGGATGAAGCTAAAAATAAAAACAGGTCTATGACATGGGCCAACAATCTATGATAGAGATGGGGGGGACCAAACCAAGTTTCTTCTATTCTGAAATGACTTTCCGTTGGTACAAAGTAGCTAGTCTCTGGAGTCTGACAATCCTAGTTCAAATCCTTGTCCTGTCACTTCCTAGCCATGTGAGTGCTTGCAAGTAAGTTAAATGTTCCCATGTGTCAAGAAGGCTGATTTGATGATTAAATGAGACAGCGCTTTTAAAGTATTTAGCAGAGAGCTGTTCAGTGGTCCTCACTATTATTAATATAACATTCCTTTCTTAATTTCAAACTGAGTATGGCCAATTTCAAACTGAATGTGCCCCCCAAAATGTTAACATTTAACCTATAGGGGCTTACCACTAACAGTGTTCAAGGGCATTAGACTATGAGGCAATTTTTAAAATATTTAGAACAACCCTTTCATTTTACAAACAGGGCAACTAAGCCCAGAGAGCTAACTTGATAAATGACATTGAGCTCACAAGTGGCAAGTACAGAATCACTTCTTTTCAATCCAAATGTCATGTCCTTTTCTACTACATCATCTGGGTAAAATATATATTCCAAATACATATCTGCAGAAACATTCCCAGTCAGATCGGGAATATGAATAGTACAGTATTGTATTCCTCTTCAAAGCAGAGAATCAAATAGGCAAAAAAAAACCCAAACCTCAGAATACTGGAGCAAATAATATTAATAGTGGACCATAGAAGATAACTTTGCATGCATTCTGTGTGATCAAGCCACACAGTTATTCTCTTCCTCCTTCTCATTCTACAGGTAAAAACGCTAATATGTGGATCTTGTCCTTGAGGTTGAAAACAAAGGAGGTGGTCATATGGACCATACTTTAGGCACCCAGAAAGAAGGATCCTGTTTCTTAATATGTATTATGTAATTTATAATAACAAAACACAAAGCCAATGAAAGTGCCTACCACATAGAAGTGTTGGCAGGGGTAAAAAAAACAACAACAACAAACAAACATACACTAAAATACCACATGCTCAAGTGCACAGTATGAACTTGATAAATTTTATCCACAACTATTACGTTTTTACTGATGAGGGAATTAAGACCTAGAAAAATAAACAGCAAGGAAAATGAATTCTTATTCATTTCTTATCCATTCAGGTGTTTTTGTTTGTGGGTTTTAATTGCATTTTACCAGAGACAGGGACAGAAATCACAAAATTAAGATTTGAGTCCTAAAATGCAGAAGGTGTGGACTGACTTCTTAATTAGTGAAGAGAGCTAGCGCAATCACTTTTCCCCTCAACCGAGTGATGGAAATATAAAGCCCTCTAGGTACTCAATGGGTCTTTGCACCCTCCATCCCCACATCTGACTTCTCAACTGGAGGTTCAGGGAGGCTTGTTCAGTGAAAGGACATGAAGGGATGTACTCAATTAGGAGCTATACGGTTCCTCTGCTTCAAGACTTGCAGCCGTATTCTACACACAACTACAAAGCCACAGGAAAAGCACATCTTGTGAGCCTTGCCAGCAACCTCCCCAGCAATTCTCAGGAAAATTGCCTGGAGTAAAAGGGCGTTTGAGACCTTCATCACTTGCCAGGAAGAGACACAGGCTACAATCCTGCCACTGCATTTAAGAGAAGCATCACCTGTGAAATGCCAGTACAGTCTCATTCAATATTAATAATGTGTCAAGCATGTAGATTTTTCTTGAAGGCTGGTAGTGACAAGCAGAAGACAAAAAATTCTGAGAGGAAATCAGGTGAAGCAAACATCAGAAGCCAAGAGCATAAGCAATGGGGTTTGGGGAGATGTCTGGCCGTGAACGATGAAGAATCCACAAGGGAGGAGTTCTGAGTGGCTGGGTTTTCAGTGGCAACTCAGCTAACGAACTGTGTCAGTTCCTAAGGGGAGGAACAGGTCCTGGGAAGACAAAGGTCAAGATACGACCATGGTTCCCATTTCTAAATATTTAAGTGTCCTATAGTACACTTTGTACCTTAGAAAACTGCTACACATTGGAACTGGAAGGAGGCCTTCTGAATCACCCAGCAACATGACACATTATACAGATTAGACTCTGAGCCCAGAGGGGTGAAGGAGAGCCTGAGGGAAAGCAGCAGAGGCGGGATGAAACCTTCTAGGTTCCTAGTTATTTGCCCTGTATCACATGTAACTTTTTGTCTGTACAACCAACTATGAAAGAGAGTTTCACTGCACTCACATCAGTCCGCTTCTCTTTTCCCCCAGTATGTCACAGGTTGAATTTTAATTTTTTAATTTTTAATTTTTAAAAGATTTTATTTATTTATTTATTTATTTATTTATTTATTTATTTATTTATGAGAGACACACAGAGAGAGAGAGAGAGGCAGACATAGGCAGAGGGAGAAGCAGGCTCCCTGTGTTGAGCCCCATGTGGGACTCGATCCCCGGATCCCAGGATCACAGCCTGAGCCAAAGACAGATGCTTAACCACTGAGACATTCAGGTGCCCCAGAGGTTGAATTTTTATACCTATATTTACATTCAATTTGTTTGTTGGTTTTTAAGTACAATTAATACACAATCAACTCACTATAATCTTAAAGTTAAAGACATTTGCTTCTACTATATTTAGTGTTGAAGAGAAAGGGGAAACCTCAGATGAACTTTTCTGAACTCCAGAGCTCTTACAGTTTAGGAAGCAAAACAGAAGAAACTTTTCACATATGGAGTAAAAGCAGTTTAAGGAAATCAAAATGTAGAATGGCTTCTCTACTACCCTTCCAATTGTTAGCCCTCTTTCCTCTGACACACATGTTCCCTCTCCATACATGCCCACCAGGCGCTATACACCACTGGTCTGCCATTGAAAGAAAAAAAAAAAAGCAAAACAATTACTAGAAAGTATAAAAATGACAGTAAGAGAAATTGGTTCAAAATCAGGAAAGGGGTCTACTGTCACTGCCACAATGCACAATGGCTTTTAGGAGCTTCATGGTACAAGTAAAGCTGTCCAGGTCTATATATCTCTGAAAGTACATGTTTATTCAGGTATAAATCCCAAGGCAAAACTGTTCAGTCCAGAATGTTCATCTCTAGGCATTTTCAGCCTCCCAATGCTATAGTTCCCTGCCTTTTGGAGAAATTGAGAATTAAGGTGGCTGATAAGAAACACAGCTTATTGCTTCCATACTCTTAGAGGCAAGAAAATGTTCCAAACTCATCACTTAAAAATCATTGCCTTCTTCACTCTATCATATCCCATCCAAGATTACAAATCCATAACTGTTTTTTTTTAAGATTTTATTTATTTATTTAAACAGAGAGAGAGAAAGAGAAAGAGAGAACACAAATAGGGGGAGTGGCAGAGGGAAGGAGAAGCAAGCTCTATGCTAAGCAAGGAGCCCAACATGGAGCTGGACCCCAGGACCCTGGGATCATGACCTGAGCTGAAGGCAGACGTTTAATGACTGAGCCATCAAGGCACCCCACAAATCCATAACTGTTAACAGAACCCACAATCATTTATATTTTACCTGGAAGTTTTAGACACATTATATTCTTTGATCACAGAAGAAGGCATTGTTGCCTCCATTTTGGAGTTTGGAAAGAGAGGCTCAGGAATGATTTGAGAAAGTCATGGTGCTAGTGGGCAGCAGAGCTCTCTGAATCCAGAACCAGTAATCCTCCCAGAGTCAGTCCTTTCTTCATTAACCCTCTTAGGCTCTCTGGTATGAGGCTTAGTCCTTTGGTTTCCAGTTTAGAAACTTTATATATAATCTCTTCCCTCAATTCTTCCCACTTACATTGATTCTTTATGCTAACAAATGTCTCAAACCATGTTCTCTCCTTCTGTCTTATACCAAACTAGCTACTGAGCTTCTCTTTGAATATAGGGATGCAATTTCAGAAAGATCTTTTTAAACCTCCCTGACACTAACTATAATTCCTGAGCTACATTTTGCAGTATCCTCCATAGAGAATAATAAGATAGGGTCAGGAGACCTAAATTCTTGTCCTATGTCTGTCAGTGTGACCACCATTAGTAGTAGTACCACACCCACCACCTAATAGGCAATGCTTCCTATATGCCAGGTATTAAGTAATAAATTTTTATGATCTCTTTCAATTTTCATAACCACTCTTTCAGATAGTTTTATTATTGTCCCCATTTAATAAATGAGGATTGTGAGTCTTAGGTAAGGGAAAGAATATCCACATGACTACACAGAGTTAAATTAATTAAACAAGGAGACCATTAGACTGAGGTGGTTTTAATGCCTTAGCAGACTACCTAAGCAAACCAAAATCTAAGCCTATAATGCCTCAAGGTCAAAAAATCAAAACACCAGGAAATTGATCACAAACAGCCAACTAGACTTTCTCAGCTAATGCAACTGCTTCAGCCTTCAGCTGTAGTCAACCGAACAATTTTCTTGCTTTGCTCCTGCCTCTTCTCTATAAAAGTCTTGCCCCCAGTTCCTGTTGGTGGAGTGCTCTCAACCACTTCCAGTTTGGTGCTGCCTTTTTCAAATTGATATCTGCTTAAATAAATTCAACATTTTAATATGTCTAAGTTTATCTTTTAACCATAGGAAGTATGTGAGAGAGGATTCTCACACAGGTCTGCCTCATTCCAGAGTCTAAAATTTAACCCTGACTGTAACCAAGTAATTTCCCTTTTCTTGTGCCCAGCATTTTCATGTATAATATGTAAGAAGGTTAAAAAAAAAAAAGATCTCTAATCTCTACAGGATGATGGGGTATATAATAATGGTGAATTTCAGGAATGTTTCCTAGCCTGAATCTTAAAATTGTAAAATCAAGGCAGTTTTTCAGGGAAAACACTGGAGTTGCAGTGGGTGGGCACTAGTTAATATAAAGTGGAACAAACTGGGTCTCTTTAATGAGGAGCATAAAATCCTTGATTAGCAGTTCCCAGCATCAGAAGGCACATGTCACAGCCAAGAGGCAATGGGGCAGATCACATCTGTCTGAATTAGAGTGTCATTATCTAGTCATGTTTCCAATGGAGGCTCTGAAGCTATCTTCAACACTCAACTTTCCCTCACAACACCCACTTTTAAAAAGCAGAGAAGTCAAAAATGTCAGCTTGTCCTCGAAGGCAGCTCCCTCAGGCATTAGCTGCCTCTGTCTTATTAAGTATAGTCAGGCATGACTCAGCTCCTCCATCAACTGTCTGCGAAGGAGAACATTTCACGCTGGTAGAAAATCACCTTAAGCAGAAATATGAAAGCATTTAAGGTACCCAATTAGAGCTGCATTGCTTATTACTCAAAATCAAATCATCCTTTTCTTATCCTCGACCGGAGAGCCTAATCACCACCAGTAGGGAAACAAAACTACATTTGCTTAGAACACATAAGATGACCCTGTCACCTCCAGTTACAACTATCAGCCACTCAGACATCTCTTCTGTCTGGGTCACAAAGAAAGGTGACCTGTGGGTTATGGTGTGTCCTTCAATCAATCAACCCTCTGTGAGAACCTACTACACACAACAGTGTACACTGTGCAGTTTCCATGGGAAGGACAAAGAGACAAGGAAGACGTGGTCTCCCATCTCAAAGATCTCACCATCTAGAGAGGGCGCACAGACATTCACAATGCAAACAAAATAAAGTAAATGTTAAAAAGAAAAAAAGATGTAGCATGTCACAAGAGGCCGGAAGGAGTTCTTATTTCAGACTATGAGAGGTGGGAAGTTCAAGGAAATCTTCACAGAAGAGATGGCATCTAAATTAAGCCTGAAAAATGAAAAGAATGTGTGCTGACAGATACAAGGGATAGAACCAGGCTGATAGAACAAGGTTGACAAAGGCACAGAGTGTGCGGGGGCTGTGAGGAAACTGTCAGTCAGCTGGGGCTGGATTACAGGGTGTGTGATGTCAGAGCAGAGCCTGAGAGTGGGACACTAGGGTTAATATTGGGGGAAGGGTTCATACTTTATCTTGGTGGCAATCGGGAATCACTGGTGGTCCTGGAAGAATGAAGGGACACATATTAATTACAACTAGGGCAGAGATAAAGACGGATTGGTAAATATATTTTTACCCTGAGGCTGTCTGATGGGTTATACACGTGTGCAATTCCCCATGAGTTGAGAATGGAATTTCTCTATCTACTTGTTATCTCTGCCTTTACTTGTACAAACCACAAATGAAGACAAAAGAGACCATTACAGCAACCTGGGCAGGAGGGAGTAGGGAGGCAGTGAAGCTGATCACTTCCACGGGGGTCCTTTGGTTCTACAGTTGCTGGAGTGAGTTGAGGACTGTGATTTATCAAGGTGAGAAAGACATTGCTGTTCCCTCTCCATCTCCCAACCCCCATCATCAACACTGATAATACATGGGGCTATAGAGGGGGGCAGCCACTTTATTAGAGTTTCCAAAATGTAATTATCCAGAACCTTTATTGTTTCTCTCTTGAGCCTATCCTCAAAGTATTTCAATAACCAGAAACCTCAATGAATGGCAGCGCTCTGTAGTGCAGCACACTATGTATACATCCATTATAGCACGCAGAACACCGATCCACATTTACAGATGTTTCAATGCCTGGATTCTCCTTCCAACTACCTAGGACTTCTTATCAACAGGACAATTGTCCTTTTCATCATTATGGCCCCATTGTGCCCGAAAAAGTCAAAAACTCTGTAAACATTCTGAGCAGAGAAGAGAATAGTGGTAGATCTGATGATGGCTCTGGGAACAGGATTTTTAAACTACTTGAAAAATTAAAAGTTAGCAAAGATAAGCCGCAAATGAGAAGAAAGTATTTTAAAATTACATATCTGATAAAGGACTTATACCCAGGTTAAATAAAAATAAATATCTTCTCCTTCAAAAAGAAGAGAATTTGAAAAGGGACAAAAGATTTCAATAAATATTTTATCAAAGAAGATATACAGAGACCAAATAAGCCTATAAAAACATATCCCAAATCATTAGTTGCAAATTAAAAATTACACAAATACCATTCCATACTTACTAGAATGGTTAATATTTTAAAAATGGAAAATATCAAGTTGTGGCGAGGATACACAGCAGCTGAAACGCTCATTCATTGCTGATGGGAATGCACAATGAAATACAAGCACTTTGCAAAACAGCTTAACATTTTCGTATTAAGTTAAACATCCACTAACAGTATGACCTACCAATATTAGTTCTAGGTATTTACCCAAGAGAAATGAAAACTCATGTCCAGGCAAAAAAGACCTATACACAGATGTTTCTAGCAGACTTAATCATAATTGACAAAACTTTAAAGCAGCCAAACGAACTTTAGCTAGTGAATGAATAAACAAACTGTGATGTATCTATACAACGGATTACCACTCAGTGACCAGAAATGAACTTCTGATACACTCGATAATATGAGCACATCTCAAATACATTATGCTAAGTGAAAGAACTCCAGTACCATATGATTCCATCTAAATGACGTTCTGGATAAGGCATGATTGTAGGAACATAAGAAAGATCAGTGACTGGGAGGGGCTTAGAGTTTGGGAAGGTTGACTGTTCAGTAGAAGCATGAGATAAATTTGGGAACTTTTCTATATCTCAAGTGCAGCAGTTTTATGCAGCTGTAAGCATTTGCCCAAATTCAGAGGCTCCATACACCAAAAACTGAATTATACCATATGTAAATTAAAAGAGCAAATTTAAAAAATAAATTCTAAAAAGCTAAGAATTGTGTAGAATAAAAAATGGATCAAAATAATTCCAGCCTCTTGAGCAGAGATTGGCTTTACTTGCAATGTCTGGGTGGGGTGGGAGGGGGTAACCATTTGGTTACGGACTCATTCTGCACTGCCTTCACCCAACCATTCCAAGGAATCGAATCACATAAATCCTCCAAGACCCAACTCTATCACTATTGCTCTAGATAGGACTGGCTTTCTCTTGTGACACTACTTCCTATCTTGCATAACTGTTATTTGAAGTTATGGCTCATCTCCTGCTAGATTGTGAGCTTAAAGATAGTGCTTGGATCCTGATTACCCAACACAGTGTCCCAGCATACAGTGTGGTGGATATTTGTTTCAGATTGGGTACAATGAGGTAGCTCAGTGTAAAAGCAGAGACCAGTAACTGCATAGAGATAAAAGTCTACACTTCCTCAGAACTCCTGGACATACCTGGGAGTTCTCCACATCACGTTCTCCCACACAAATAATATCATAGCTGATGTAAAGACTGACATTTTAGCCAATTATTACATCTATTCATTCACTCCCTGGGTATTTAAATGAGCACCTAGTAAGTGCAAAGTCTTCTGCAAGGCACTAAAGATATAGAGGTGAATACAACTGTGCCTGTCCCAGTGGAGCTTTCATTCCAGGAAAGATGACAGAAATTAAATAACTAATTGACTAAGTCATTAAGTAAATAATTACAAATTAATAACTTAGATGCTATTGTAACAGGTACAATGAAAAAGAAGTACAGGGTAATATGAAAGAATATATAACAGGGAGATATATATCTCTCTGAAGAACTGACTTTTGCACTGAGTGCTGTAGAATGTGAGGGACAAAGTTGAGAGATGACTGTGTGATGGCCTTAGAAGTAGAAAGGCAACACTCTATGTGAATATCTGAAAGTATGTCAGGAGACTTCATTGCCAGGATCAAGAAAATGGAACACAAAGACGTTATAGGGAGCAAGAGTGGAGAAGGAACAGCCAGTTTGAAAGCAACTGCAGAAAAGTCAAGACTTGGATGAAGATGATACTTAGAGAGAAGTGGACAAAGCCACATAAAAGAAGAGCTAAAATGGACTGATGAGAAGTGCAAAAAAAAAAAAGAAAAGAAAAAAAGGAAGAAAGGAAGGAAAGAAAGAGAAGAAAGAAAAAAGAAAGAAAGAAAGAAAGAAAGAAGAAGAAGAAGAAGAAGAAGAAGAAGAAGAAGAAGAAGAAGAAGAAGAAGGAAAGAAGAAGAAAGAAAGAAAGAAAGAAAGAAAGAAAGAAAGAAAGAAAGAAAGAAGAAAAAAGAATTTGTTTAGAGGCTCTTGAACCTCAAATTTAAGTATCAATTATGGAACCTTAGAGGGCTAGGCTCAGAAGGAACTAGACAATTTTACAGATGAGGAAACAAGATTCAGGAAGGTTAAGTAACTTATCCAAGGTCACCCTGTAAAGTAGCAACAGAACTAAATCACAATATCAAGCTACTTTATGTTCCTTGTGTTATTTCTTATTTATATTTTTTGAAGTCCAAATCCAGCCTCTACTTTATTCTGAAAAGAAACTAGAGATTATCATTCTTCATTTTTAAAGCAAGCACAGTGATGGTGCCATCCACGGGGTATAGTCAATTAACAGAGACCCTAAGACATTTAGATTGAGATACAGGATATTGTAAATAGCATAAAGATAGAAACAGGACTGATTTTTTTCACCATTGTATCCTAATGCTTAGCAAGTGCCTGGCTCATCAAAATATCTCAATAAATCTCTGCTCAAAAAGATGAATAAATACATTTTCTTTTGCAATTATATTGAACAATACAAATCTCAACTGATTTACAGTCATCAAAGTCAAAATGAGTGGCAGAGAATCATGGGAGCTTAGACTAATTGTCAAGCAATTGGTTTTGAAGAATATGCTACTACTTGCCTTTGAATTCTTAGAAGGTTGCTAAGTAAATAAACATCTGGAAAAAAATGAAAACCCTTCTGGGCAAGAGTTTAATTACATTTGGAAATGTGTATTCTTGTGGGCCAACGCCCAGCTTTGAATGCAAAAATCTCAATCCTAATCTAATACAGAGAACCAATTGGTGCCTATCCCTACACCAAGTGTCAAGTGCATAATGTCAGTTTTAACGTTCATCAACTGAGTTTCTGCTTACTTACTTGCTTTTGCTGATTACAGAAAACCTTTGAAGTATGTTATCTCACTGTATCTCCATAACAACTCTGTGATATTATCATCTTCATTTTATAGATAAGGACAGAGAATCACATGAAGCCAAGATTTGACTTGAGTCCAGAATTTTTTTCTCTGCATTATATGTTGTGAATTATTCAGGGCATTTTCTGACCCAGGACATTTTCTGAGCTCCCATAACAATAAAATTTAAATTCATTACACTGACAAAAAAGAAAATACTCAGCTGCTCCTCTCCTGGATAAGAGACTAATGGGCTGAGTCTTGGGAAGATCTCTGTATTCACCATGATATTTTTGAGGTAATGCATTTTATCTTAAGGAGCCATTCTAATGGTGGCTGTAGTATTGCACCCAGCCTGAGACACATCTGCTATTCAAAACTTCAAAAAGGCTTTTACAATGTTAGATAGTTTGGCAGTATTTCAAAATGTTAAAGTAGAATTACCATATGACTCAGCAATTCTCTTTCTAGGTATATACACAAGAGAAATGAAAAACACATGCCCATACAAAAACGTGTACACAAATGTCTACAGCATTATTTATAATAACACTAAAAATGAAAACAATCTAAATGTCCATCAGTGATGAATGGATATACAATGGCATGTTATTTATCAATAAAAAGTAATGAAGTGCTACTACACACTACAACATGGATGTATGTTGAAAGCTTACATGAAAACATTATGCTAAGCTAGTTACAAAAATCCACATACATGGATGCCTGGGTGGCTCAGAGGTTAAGTGCCTGCCTTCAGCTCAGGTCATGATCACGGGATCGGATCTAGTCCCGTATTGGGCTCCCCACAGGGAGTCTGCTTCTCCCTCTGCCTGTGTCTTTGCCTCTCTCTCTTTCTGTGTCTCTCATGAATAAATTAATAAAATGTTTTTTTAAAAATCAACATACAATATAATTCCATTTCTATGAAATGCCCAGAGTAGGCAAATCTATAGAGAATAGAAAGGAGCCTAGTGGTTGCCTGAGGCTGAAGTAATTGGGAGAAGGGATGGGGATTGGCAGCTAATGGATATGTTTTCTTCCTTGGGTGATGAATATGTTCTTAATTTAGGTTTAGGATGTAGTGATGGCCAGGCTAACATGACTGATTTCTCTTTTTTTTTTCTTTAAACTTTATTATTTATTTATTTATTATTTATTTATTTATTTATTTATTCATGAGGGACACAGAGAGAGAGAGGTAGAGACATAGGCAGAGGGAGAAGCAGACTCCCTCTGGGGAGCCTGACATGGGACTTGATCCTGGGACCCCGGGATCATGACCTGATCAAAGGCAGACGCTCAACCACTGAGCCACCCATGCGCCCATATGACTGGTTTCTGTTGCTGCCAACATGTGGAGTCTTTAGAAAAAATGTAAAATATATGATGGCCTTAGTAGTGAAAGGGTTGGGAACCCCTATGTCTCCTAGGGAAAAGAATAGCGGGTTTGGGACTAGAAGAGAAAGGCTGGAGAGTACTGGTTCCTCTGTCACTGTCTGCATGGCTCCATAGCTAAGTCTCCTAACTTCTCCAAGTCTCTGTTCCTTACCTGTGAAACAGAAATACGATACACTTTATTGCTATTCTGATGATCAATAACGCAAGAATTTTGAAACTATAAAACACTATAATATAAATTGCATTCACCACTATAATGCTTAGTTGATACAGTGATAATGTGAACTGTATCTGGTACATACTGTAAGCCTGGAACTACATGTGTTCATTGCATGGAGAAATGAAGAAAGCTGATAGGTGGAGGAAGCCATACTCATTTGTTTAACACATGTATAATCATGTCCACAGATGTTGAAATATTGACACGAGGCTGAGTATACTCAGTAGTACTGATATCTTAAAAAAACAGAAACAGAAAACTGCCTGTAATCAACAGAAATGTTTAAATGAGCTGATGAACTAGACAACAATTAGTGTATATAGATATTTTGGGGGATTGAGTATCTAGCATAAGCAAACTTTGAAGCAAAGAAGTGGGGCGTCAATGATTTCAACTTCCAGTTTGGGTGCTTAAATGTTTGTTTTCTTTTTTAAAAAGATTTTCATTTATTTATTTATTGACGAGAGACGGAAAGAGAGAGGCAGAAACACTGGCAGAGGGAAAAGCAGGCTCCCTGTCGAGAGCCCGATGTGGGACTGGATCCTAGGACCCCGGGACCATGCCCTGAGCCAAAGGCAGATGTTCAACCACTGAGCCACCCAGGCATCCCAAACGTTTACTGTCTTGAAATTCCATACCTAGCATAAATATCAGCTGTCATTATGATGCAGAAATTCAACAGTAATATCTCTTTTCCCTTACCAATCTCCAAACTTAGTAGTCTACCAAGGTCATTTCATGAACATTGAAATCATCACTGTGCTGGTGAGGTTATTAACAACCCAATTTACAGGTAGAAACAAAGAGCTAATTTACCAACAGTATCTTGCAATTGTTCCTTATTCACCATCCTGAGAACTCCAATGGTTTAGGCCTTTGTTCTTCCTTCTAAAAATTAAGTTACTCTTTGTTTCTAATTATAAATATAATCAGATTGCAATATATTCAAATAATACATAAGATTATTTTAAGAGGGTGCAAATAAATTCAAACAAAATTCCATCTTTTAAAGATAATCACTGATAAGCCTTGGGTATATTCTCCCAAAGGTTTGCTACATATGTGCACACACACATATATATACATATGCGCATGGTTGTGTGTAGATAAACCTTCTGGGGGGTGGGAGGGACCTGCTTTGTACAGTCTGCTTATCAACTGCCATGGGGCAAATACTCTCCATCAAGGTCAATTTCAAACTACAACAATTTACCAAAGGGCTCACAAAATTCCTAAAAACTGAACAAGTGGCTCTCATGAGCCAGCTGGTATGACCCTGCTCCAGGAAACAAGTGCCACAGTTTTTAAAGTTTGCAGACTACTCCTGCTGTATGGTACCTGTTTTTAAACAGAGATAATCTGTTATAAACTAACTTCCATATCGATAAATACAAAATTATACTTTTACTGTCACAACCGTATTCCCATGTTATTGATATAACAAATTATTGAAGTATCCTCTACCAATGGATATTTTTATAGTGTTTCCAATATTACCTACTTTAACAACTGTATGAAAAATAAAGTTGTGAATACATCTTGATGCACTTCGCTGCTTATTTCCATACGATATATGTGTAGAAGTCTCATTACAAGGCCAAAGAGAGGCACTTTGGTGTTTCTAGAACAAATAGCCACAGTGTCCTCCACAATGCCTGTTCCAAGTGCACTCTTGCCCACAGGGCATACAAACAACACATCTGGTTGTTACCTCCCCATGTCCTGACCAGTGCCAGGTAGGATTTGTTTTCTTTAATCACTGTCAAGGTAATGAGTGAAAAATGCTATCTAATTGTTGTTTTAATTCCATCTATCTTCTTACTCATGAACCTGAGCTTCTTTTTACGATGATCAATTTACTTTTACGTTTTTTGAACTGCCTGAACTTCAAGTTAAAAATCTTTGCTCATTTTTCATACAGTCTACTTCGTATTGGAAGGTTTTTTTTGGTGTTCAAAAGCTCCTTAATGACATTAACCCTTTGCTATATCCTATATTTTCCAATTTTCCATTCATCCTTTAACTTATAATATTTTAATGCTACACTAATTTTGTCAATCTTTATGTAGTCAAACATGTCAAACCTTTACCGGTCCCCACTTTTGATGATCTACCTGGAAAGTCATTCTCTACTTCAACATTATGAAAAAGTCTGCATATATTTTCTTCTAGTACTTTTAGGGTTTCACTTGTTTTTCTCATTTAAATATTTCTCTCAACTGAGATTTGTTTGGGGTCAGGAAAAATGTAAGAATGTAACTTTATTTTTAAGGAAATTATCCAAATGTTCTAGCATTTAAATATATCTTTTCCACTAACTCTGGATGCTACCTTGGGCAGCTGCCAGCTGCAGAGCTGGCTTCCTTTCTTTTCTGGATTCCCGGTTTCACTTCAATTTTGTCCTCTGAGGATTTCTTACCAACTCAGCAATTCAATTTAAAAAACATTTATTTTTAAATGCGGCATTTCTAGTTGCTTTACTGCATAAGGGTTCTTTAGGAGACCTTGTCCACCATACTGAGAGAAACTGAAATCTTCTCCAATCTATTTCTCACATAGAAGCTAGCATGAACATGCAAAAACTAGATAATGTCAGGGACCAGCTCAAATCCTTTCAATGACTTTTTGTCACAGCCAAGGAAAATGTCACAAACCCCTTTATATGCACTGGATCCTGCCTCCCCTTTCCTCCTCTGCTCATGTCCCTTTCTTCCTAGCTTTGTAACTGCAGCAACACTGGCATCATGATCCTCAGAGCTCAGGGTCTTCACAGATACCATCCCACTGCTTTCTCTTTGCTTTGCATAATGGTTCTTTTTCATCCTTGAATTCTCAAGAGAATGTCATCTGCTCAATTGGATGTTCCCTAACCACCTAAGAAAGAGAGCACCGTCCTGTTACTTTCCATCAGTGTAATACCCCACTGATAATCTTCATAGAACAGTTTTTAAAAATGTGTTTATTTACTTATTTTCTTTTGTCCCACATTCTCCTCAGGACTCTAAGTTCCATGAGAGCAGAGATCATTTCTGTCTTATTTACTAATAAATATAGGCAAGCACAATGCCTAGCACATATCCGTACACTGTGAATGAATGAACGCAAAGCGTCTTACTCATCTTTACATTCCTGTGGTACAAAGCTTTGCATATAACAGGCACCCAGGAAACATCTACTGGGCTAGGTTTCACATCTAATCATGAAAAAGCAGGGGGATCCATGGGTGGCTCAGCAGTTTAGCACCTGCCTTCAGCCCAGGGCGTGATCCTGGGCCCTGGATCAAGTCCTGCATCGGGCTCCCTGCATGGAGCCTGCTTCTCCCTCTGCCTGTGTCTCTGCCTCTCTCTCTCTCTCTCTCTCTCTCTCTCTCTCTCTCTCTCCCTCTCTCATGAATAAATAAAATCTTAAAAGAAAAAGAAAGTTTTCTAAATGTGCATTATGTAGACCTGTTCCTTTTAGATCACAAAGGTGCATTCTCAAAATAAGAGGGGAATGCCTACCATTCTTCTGTGATTATTGTATGCTTTAAAATGGATAACTAACCTATGAAAACTATTGATTTCCCTGAGATCGGAAGGGATTTGTTCATTAAACCTGAAAAAAGAATTTCAGCCATTCAATTCTGGAGAGTTTGCAGTGAGTGAAATAATATATCTATGTATGGATTGGTGATAATGCCCTCAGCCCAATCTTCTATGCAGTTGCTGAATCCAGGTGACAGTTATTCTGGCTACTTTGTTGCCACACACACACACACACACACACACACACACACACACACACACAAAACGACATTTTCTGAAAAAGATAAAACATTCCAGCTCCATCAGGAAAAAAATGGAACTTGGAGTGAAACCATCATCAAATTTCAAAATTCACACCCAATCACTGCCAAAGTCTAGCAGGAAAAAAAATCTGGTATTTTTAGACTAAAAAGAATTTTCTAGAGCTTTATACTGCTGGGTACCAAAAAACTCTCTGAGCCACATGTAAACATCATTTACTAAGTCCCTAAACACCCAGAAAGAAGGACAAAGCCTCCTCCAGTTGGGTAAAAAAGAAAAGATAGGATGTTACATTTAGTAGCTTTGAGTTAGCCACATGGGAAGCCAAATGAATAATGCCAAAGCAATCTTGCAGCAAACTAAAGTTAATGGCTTCTCACTCCACTCAAACCCACTGAATCTGCAATGAACTACTATTCCTTCATCCACCCGTAATCTTATTTAGAACTGCTTTGTCCTTTAGAAAAATTTTTATAACCTTGGAAAAATGTATATAATCTGAATATATGTAATGCAAATGCACTGTGTATGTTTCAGGAAGCTTAGGGCAAATAAATTTAAAATAGTATCTGCGACATGAAAAATCACATCCTATGTTTGGTTTTTTAAATTGGCTGAATGTTTCTTTTCAAATGTGTGTGTTCCGTATCGTCAATTATTGACAGACAGCTGTGGCTGGCATATTTAAAAAGCAAAGAGTTATAAATGTAAAGAATTTTAGCAGCAACAGAGTATAGCACAAATTGCATGTGTGGGTTTTAAAGTCAAACAGGTATACAAGGTGTACCAGTTAATAGCTATAGTAAGTTACTAAGTTAATTTAACTTTTTAAATTCACTTTTCTGAATCTGGAGTTCCTTACTGGTAAAGAAATGAAAATGCCTATTTCTATCTAATGGAGCTGTTCAAAAATTTATGTAAAATACATATATATAAAATCATTCCCTGGTTCAATTAATGCTAATTTAAATTTCCCTCACCCACATCTTCATTCTCTTCTATTACACACACACATTCCAGTAGATAGTTATTACCAATTTACAGACAATTAGCATAAAAGAGATTTAAAGCCATGCTTAGCTTGACATGATCTTCCTTTAGGGATAAAAAAAATTCAATAGTATGTATGCTTCATGACTATTTCAGTCATCAATTATCACTGCATTGTAGATGAGAGAAAGAACTCTTTTTAATAACAGGATATTTAGACTAATAAAGGTGAGATATCTAAGAGTTTGCTTTAATCAAGCAAACAGGAACAAAGACCCTGCCTTCATGCTTTTCCTGAAATCCTCCTAAGTATTTTGCTAAGAACACTGCATGCAGTGGGTACTACTCCTCCAACACTTTCACTTAACTAACCGTTCTATTTACAATTTCCACGATTTAATTATTCTCCAAAGCCACACCTTCCTCTTAGACCTGAATACAAGCTGGGTTGCCACTGAGCCTGAAGCAGTTTCTGCTGCTGGGAAAGATGTGTTACGGCTCAGTGTCAATTGTAAACAACAGCAGATTGTCTCTGCCTTAGACCCTATGAATGCAGAGTGCAAAGAGGGATAGAGTCCGACATTCCTGCCTGCTGTCTCTTCTTCATTTTCGTGAAGGCCACGCACAGCCTATTGCTCCCACCACATCTGCTGTATACTTCCTTCAAAACAACAGTATTGTGCAAAATACTTAGTCGACACAACATTATCCCTGGGCATGTTAATGGCTGGAGAAGACTATAGGACATCTCTATATTATTTAAGTCTTCTATTTGCTCTCATCATTTTAACACACTAGGAAGGAGAGAGAATGTAAAAAAAAAAAAATTAATGAAACATTCAAACCTGGAAAAAAATGAAACATTCAAAAAGAATGCCATCCAATATAAAGCTCGGGCAGGGGAGACCAAGGGGGAGTATTTAAGTACTAAAAATTTGTTTTTTTTTAATAATATGAAAGATATATATACCTGGTTTTGTATCAAATCCAGGGAGCCCATCTGTGGGAAGACTACCTCTTATCTCTATCTCTCTCTTTGTATCTCTAACTCTCTCTCCTCCTCCTCTTCCCTCTCTCTCTCTCCTTTCTCTCAGCCTTTCTGTCTCTATCGCTATCTCTATCTGCATCTATTCTCTCTCTCCCTTTCTCTTCCTTTTCTCTCCCCCTCCCTGCTCCTTCTCTTCATCGTCCTCTACCCTGAGTGGACAGTAAAAGTGCTGAAGAGGCGTTTAGAATCAAGCCATAAGATGTCAAAAAGTCTTGCATAAGAGAAGTTCAATTTTCCCTAGGGAACCAGACAGATCAAAAAGTCCAAATCAAATTAGAAAATATGAGGATGAAATTAATGCTTTCTCTCTGAAAAGCAAAAATTAGTTCATCAAGCAATTGGGCAGCAGTATGAACTCCCAAAAGACCTAGAGAACAAAGTTAACTCAGGCCCATCAATTTAAGCTATTAGGAATAATGTGTTTAAATAGCAAACAAGTCCATGGTGAATGACTAAAGGCTTCTCCCCAAAGTAAAAAAAGACAAACAAAGCTATAGTAAATAATGGTTAATAATGGTTGAGATCCACTTAGAAACAAAAATTTGTATATCTGTTTGCTTTAACAATAATACAGTCCTATAATTCAACTATGCTTGTACCTGTATGCAAGTTTAAGTAAGGAGAAATCAAAACTCCACAATATAATGTTAAGAAAATCATATTTACATAGAAAACCATTAGGGACTGATGGAGGCACTCTCTTTCTGTTCCTTCCCTTTTGAGTATCTATGTTTATGGTATAGACCCCACAAGTTCCACTGAGTAGCATAGTCAGCCAATACTTTTCACTTGTTCCCTCTTGCTGGCATGACAAGCTCAAACTTTAAGGTGACCCAAATGTTTGGTTATAGAAGTTCAGGAAAAATGCAAACATTTTTGCATTGTACACCTTGGTGTACATATCAAAGTGCATACTCCTGCCTACATCGCGGGGCACTTCAAAAAATATGAAAATATCTCAAAAGGAAAAAAAAAAACACAATGGGCTGCTAAACAAAGAGCCTTAAACTGCTACTGGTCCAGACTCTACAGACAGGGATGTGATACTTATTTCTCAATAATGTAGAGTTATACCAAAAGTTTTGATTTTGACAGCAGAAAGAGAAATAAAATTCATGAAAACAACACAACCCAGCCACAACTAGATTATTGAAGGTGTGATTATTTTATCTGTTCTCTCACATTTTCTCAGTCATCTTGTATTATCAGTGTTCCTACTGCCTCTAAAGCAGAAAGACAAAAGAAGGCAATTCTGTATATCAGCTTTTACAGGTTTCAATAATAGGTACTTGAAATTATTGACTGAGGTTTTCAGATTATTTGTAAAATGGGTCCATTTTCTCTTTGTTCCTCAAAAATAAATAATGAGAGACACTGGCTCTTAGACACTGGCAACCATTGTTTTTATCTTGAGAATGGATATATATATTATTTTCTAAAGAAGTTAATTAGCTAAGGAGAAAAGATATTTTTAAAACAGTGGAATAAAAATGGGTGAGAATGGACCCAGGACTAAGTCACTGATCATCAAGACAGTTGATCTGGTTTTACAAAGCTCATCTCAATAAGGCAGAAACAAATCATCTGAGGTGGGGTGGGGGAAATGCAGAAACAAAGGTGATTTAAAGCTGAACAAATTCTCAAAAACCAGATATTGTCACTTATAACCCTATACATGAAATGTATTCCCTGAAAAAAGCCTGGTTGCTTTTAACTAACACAGCCATGTGAAGGAAGAATCAGGTCATTTTTCTAAACATAGAATTATCACTGTGATACAAGAAGCTGTTCAGGAGAGTTTATATATGCAAAGTCAGCATCAAGCCAATACATTATGGCACTCAAACCTCTTTTCAATCAGGCTATATAATATCCACCATTGAGGAGCATAAGTAACTTAAAAACAAGCATCATGTGTTTTAACATACAAAAAAAAAAAAAAAAGAAAAAGAAACAAAGAGAGAAGATATCTGCTCCCAAGGGGAAGCATTTAAAGGACCCTTGGGTAAATGTTATAATTCCAATGACCTTTAGATCTCAGAATAAAATGAAACTGTATTCTTCAGACATTCTCGTTGGACTAAATTGCATAGAAACGAAGTGTATTCAGGGTGACCAGTCATGGACAACAAAGACAGCCCTGAATGTCACAAGTAGACCCAAGTTTGGAGTTTTTAAAAAGTATATTCAAATAATATGAGGCCAGGAGGGCTGGCAACAAAGTGAATCCAAACCAGAACTGAAACATTGTATTGGAAATATTATAAGCCCGTACAAGAGCAAGACAAAAGGAAAACAGAAAAAAGAACTAACCACCTATATCTAAAATATATTAAACACAAATATCCTCTTTACCTACAGGGATTCCTGTCTTCCACAGGCTGTCCCCAACCTACCCTTCCAGCTTGGGCTCTAAATACCATGATCTCTGATTGCACTGCACTGTTTCTTACCAAATAAGGATGCATTTTCTCCTAGAAAAGAGCAAGTGTTCTTTGATCGAGATGTGTTCTCCAGTATCTCCCTACATGGCTAGTAACTTTCTCTGCTCTATTACAGCATTCTGTTTGGTATTTATTTTCTCATCTTTCTGTCAGACATTGGAAGACAACTGGAAGACATTGACATAAGAGCCTTCCTTTATTTACCCTGGATTCTGTAATATAAAGTTGTCAAATGCGTGATCTTTAAATGAAAGATCTTTAAACACTTGCCATTAGAAAATGCTTATTTAAATCACAGGAAGGGTGTATGATGCTATGTGCATCCATGACATATGATAATGACCATAATGTTCTTTAATAAAAAATAAAGAAGGTAAAATTGGCCAAAGCTTTGTTATTGTTGGTTGGCTGGTTGGTTGGATTGATAGGTAAGGTCACAGTGAGCAAGGAGTGATTAAATGATTTCTTTAATGTCATTAAACATTCACAAAGTGAAACAGTCAAAACTTACAGCAGTGTCTCTCAATTCTTGGTAAGCCACTGTTCGTTTTTATTTATTTATTTATTTATTTATTTAGTTAGTTAGTTAGTTAGTTAGTTCGTTACTATAGTGTTATTCAGCTTCAATAAGCCAGAAGATTATTTCTACCCTCTGAAAATTCTTCAAAATTAATGGAAATGAAATCATGGGATTTTACTAGTAGCAGAACAAAGTCATAAGAAGGCAATGTAGTTGTAAAGAAAGAGCTCTGCTTTTGGAGTTGAGGCAGTCTTCAAATCCTAGCTCTATCAGACAAGCCACCATGAGCACTGTTAACTTAGGTCACCCCCAGGCTCTTCTTTTCCTGAACTATAAAATGTGTGTAAGAATCTCTACCCCCACCCAAACCCCAGCCCCCAGTGTCTTCTGTGACATTAATGATAATGTGTGTGAAATCTAGCCCTGCACCTGGCCCATTGTCAACTGTTTGTTGACTTTGAAATAAAAGACTATATTCAAAGATCTGTGTGTGTGTGTGTGTGTGTGTGTGTGCGCGCGCGCGCGTGTGCATGCACTCTTGGGGAAGAAAACACATTGTTCCTCTTAACGTGGTCTCTCTGACAAATAATTTTGATATGGTGATATTTTCGTAAATTCACCACATTATATGTGGTACCATTCTCACCCTCTCCCCAACTTGGAACCACAAGTTGCAAATATTTATTTCTACCCTAAAGGCAGTTTTAACAGTTCAACTTCCTAACATGCTGCCAATGGAACATACCAAAGGAGAAATGTGTGACAAGTTAAGTTTGCTTTCAGAATCTTGCAAAGCAGAATTTCTTTGAGTTTAATATTGGAAATGTTCAATACCATAACATGTAAAAATGAGAATATTGAATTTTGAGTTCACATTACATTGATTTTCCTCCTGAAAAAAACACCTAACGGGGCAGGGGATGTCAGGAAGAAAGATATCTCTTATCTAAAAAAAACAAAAACAAAACAAAACAAAAAAACCAGAAATCTATTACTAAATGTTTCTTTGGCAGTTAGCAAAACCCATGACCCCTTGGACCTTTTTTTTTTTTTAATTGGATCTGTCTTACTTGAGTCCAAGGAGAGTATATTTTGTTAAAATAGCATGAATCTTGAGAATGGAAGAACTAGCTGAAGTCACAGCTATGTTACATATTAGCTGTGTGACTTTGGGTAATTCACTTAAACACTTGATCTTAATTTTCTTTTTCCAAAAATGGGATTACAAGGGCCTGGCCACTCCATAGTTTGGGTGTGAGAGTCAAATGACATTGAAAATGTAAAATGCAAAGTGCTTTCTCGGGGAAGGAAGCTTTATTATTACCATTATAACTACCGTTTTAATTCCCGAAAAGTAAATGCTTGTATTTAAGTATCTGCTTTTATGGCCATCTGAGATGAAAGTGTTGCTCCCACTTTCTTGAACAAATAAGGAAACCACAGTAGTGCTACAAGAAAGACTTGTGTTCTGAAGTCAGAATTCTGTCTTGAGGTCCAGTTCACTCCACTTAAAATATACTGCATGGCGGGGGTTGGGGGGGGTGCCTGGGTGGCTTAGTTGGTTGAGTGTCTGACTCTTGATTTTGTCTCAGGTCATGATCTCAGGGTCATGAGACTGGGCTTTGCATTGGGGTCTGCACTCAGTGGGGAGTCTGCTTGAGATTCTCTCCCTCTCCCTCTATCCCTTCCCTCCAGCTCACTCCCCCACTCATGCACAGTTCTTTCTCTCTCAAAATAAAATTTAAAAAAAAAAACTTCATGGAACTAAAGCTCTTATATTTATATGGCTTCTTTTTTAAATGTGGGACTTCCCTTAAGAGAAGGGTACATGTAGAAAGGCCCAGAACAACCAGACAAAACTCCTATTAATATCATATGCATGTACATTGCTTTAGGGTTTTCTGCCTATTTCTCCCTTGTTTGTCACACTGATCTGTGATTCCATTAAATGGGTACCTGGAACACAGAATCTCATGAAAGACCAACGTCTGCCAGCATCTACATTTTTCTAAGAAGTGATACCTTGATGCTTGAGAGGTTCACTGATTCCCTCAAAATGTGCAATGGTCCCTTTTGTCCCCTAGTAGCCCAGATTAGCCATCCCTTTTATTTTTGTCAACAACACTTCCTTTTTGTTCTTCTTCCTCCAACTAGGAAGTGCATCACTGACACAGACACAATATACCTTTTCATAAGGAAGGCAAATGAGTATGTGCCAGATGGGCTGAGGGGATTACAACATGTTTCCTGCTCCCATGGTGACTCAATGGGGCTGGTATGAGAACTTATCTTATTCAAGAAGTCAGCCTCCCTGGCAGAATTATGAGTCACAGTTCCTGGGTAGAAAGCTCACTTTCCAATAGCATTTAGGGTGGGGGTAGGGGTCCTCCTTGGGCAGATTACAGTAAAGGTCATTCAGAAAAGAACACTTCCAGGAGTGCTGGGGAGACACCAGCACCCACAAACTTCTGGGATTGCCCTATCTCTCAACAAGAGTAACATGATCACCTCTTCCTTTTCCTTCAAGGGAAGGCAGGACATAAAACTACATTGATGAATTACTGGTATGAATCCAAATGAGTGCCATTATAAAATTGGCCGATTTTGGCAAAAAGGGAAGTGAAGGGACTTTTTTTCTACCCATATATAACATATATATATAGGCATATGTGTATATATATATATGTATATAGATACATACATAGAGAGAGAGTGAGAGAGAGAGAGAGGGAGAGCACGTGTGTGTACCTACTAACCTACTGTGTGCCTATGTGCCAATCATTATTCCAAGTATTTGGGTAACAAAGAGGACAGGTCCATGTCCTTGGATAGTTTACAAGCAGAGAAATAGGGAAGGAGAAAGGGAAGGAGGAAAAGAGAAAGAGAAAGAAAGAAGGGAAAAGAGGACAGGGAGGTATAAGAGGAGAAAGAAGGAGAAAGGGAGGAGACAAGGGAAAGCTAATATAATGTCAAGAAATGATGAATGTCATGAAGGAAACTACAGGTGGATACAGAGACATGTGATTGCGAGGGCTTTTTAAATTAAGGTGGTGAAGTAAGGACTCTGTAAGCAGATAACATTCAAGCACAGAACTGAATCAAATAAGAACTGATAATAATCAGGGGTTATATTTAACATATTTAAAAATCAGGACATCACAGCCTCAAATGGGACACTCAATCAAGCAGGACAGATGCTGGTCCAAATAGCCGGTAGATCTGTGTATTAGTGCATCTGAAAACCAGCCCAGATTATGAGATGCTTTCCTTGTGAAAAGGGCCAACAAGGTTGGACGTTATCTCTACTTCTCATGGCTTTGAGCTGTACTACTCTGTCCTAGTTATACCCTTCCTTTAGTGCTATTTTCAGTTTCCAATAAAATGCTTCAAGTGGTATAGAAAACATACCCTAGAAAAGATCATCGGGATGAGAAAGGCTCAAATCCATGCCACGCGAAGAACAATTGAAGGCAGATACCAGAAAACACTGTCATGGTTCTATGATTGTTATTTTAACATCTCCAAAGACCTCTCACACAGAAGAGGAATTAAAGTAATGATATTCAAACTATTAACCAGGGTCTTCAGGGGAATTATACATGAAGCTTTTTCAAATGAAGATCTAGGTTCCCTGAATTAAAATTAGAGAACCACTGGATTGGGCACATTCTAGTCAAATCAAGCAGTTGAACCACAGAAATGTAGAAATGACAGAATTACATTTCAATTATATATACTAAAAACTTTCTTAGAACTTGGTCAGTCCAAACACATGTGGACTACTAATGAGATGATCACTAGTTTGAGTTACCACTCTGGTTCTGAGCAGTAATTCTAGAGATGAGAGGAGCCCTGAAAAGATGACCTTTCAAATCCCTTTTGTTGATTTCATAGGATCCAGATCCATGACGACCAAGTTCAGTTACTCAAACTCAAACAAGCTTTGTCTAGATTCTCTTAAGAAGCAGTATCCAAAGGAAAAAAAATGAGCCTAATGATAGGTCCTTTTTTTCCCTAGAGAGAAGCAGTATGATAGAAACATCATTTCTCATTTGTTCTTAAAAGATCTTAATGGACTGTTCGCCTTAATGCCTCCTTCACCACTGGCTGAAGTTTGGAAAACAAAGTCATGCTACCATCGCTGTCATTTCTTTTCTCATAAGACCTAAGGCAAAGGGAGAGAAGCAGGATTCTAGTTGGCTTAGATGTGAGGGCGATGGAAAATCCCTGTATTTATAAATGACGACCACTGCCCCAAGTACATTGTGTCCCCTGAAGACTAGAGGTATCATCATCAAAATTCTATGATTCCATCACATCTATGATTCTGTGATATCACAGAAGACGATGGATATAAATATTGTGTAGTCTTAACTCATTTTTTTTTCAGAAAGAGTTGGCACATTACCCTATAGATAGTTTGTATTTTAACAGGTTGTCAAAAGCTATTCACTTACCTGAGGCATCACTCTGCAGGATCCCATAGAAGGAGAGACTCATCACACACCACAGAAGTCCCATCCTGTCAACATAAATACAAAGTTAAGGGAGAGTACTTATCACTCTCAAGAGTTTAAGTAATAATTACTGCATATGCAAACTGACTTAGACAAGGAACTGTTCTGACATGTTTATAATATTAACAAATTTAATTGCGGGACCCAAACAATAAGATCGTTTTTTTAAAAAGCATATTACAGATAAGGAAACTGAGACAAGTTTAAATAATATAACCAATATCCTTTGCCTACAAAGTAGTAGATTAATGATCAAGCTCCAGCAGTCTAGCTCTAGAACTATCTCTTAATCATTCAACTACAAATTCCTCTTGATTTTTTTCACCAGGAGTCACATTTCTGGCAGATAAATTTGATTTTCTTCCTCTCCTTAGCATTCTTGTGGTCTATTCCCAATTGGAAATATTTTATGATCCAGACACTTCTCCTTCTTAGTGATGAATAGAAAGCTTAAATTCCTGGATACAGACTTGGTCTGTAGTCCACCACACTCTGAATTTATAGTGAAAGGAAATATCTAAGCCCCATTCTCTGCTGTGCCTGCTCTCTGCTTCTCCCTGAAAGAGACAAATGATGGGGCTGGAGTCCAATTTCTGTGACCTTTAGCCTTTCTATAGGTAACCAGTTGAAAACAGCCAACTAGCACGAACTGTACCCTTACATTTGGTTCTATGATCTCTAACACAGAAGGCCTAGAAATTTAACGACTCCGCGAAATATTTATTTCCCTACTACCCTAGACATATCTTCCCCCTGATAAAATCTTGATAGGGTTATAAATACTGAAACCTGGATATTACTGAAAAATTCCATATTCAAGACTGTCACTATTTTGAACACAGCAGCCACATAAGGGTGCTTACGGAGGCCTTGGTACTTGTCCGTATCATGTTTCTAATAAGTGACAGAGATGGAATTCATATGCACATCTGGCCAACTTTAGCCTATGGCACCAGTTTCACAACCACAGGGACCTACCAGTCTAAAAAGGTCAAAGAGGTATTTCATAAATAGGGTGGCCATATAACAGCATTTAAAATGAGATGTCTGTAAACGCGATGGCACTGCGACAAAAGGTATAAACTGGTACTGCCTAAGCAATTCAGGGTGTATGGGCCACTTTTAAGGACAATGCAAGTTTCAGACACCTGTCACCTCTCTTGACCACATATTACCACAAATCTCTAGTTCTTATTGGGCTTCCTTCTTTAGCATGACTGTTCAAAAGTTACAAATGAGTTTATTATACCCTAAACAACCATTTTGCCTCTGAGATCAAATATTTCCTTTTTACCCCCACCATTCTCTTTCCAATTCTTACACTGTTAACTTAAGGAACTCTTCTATCAGTCATTCATTTATTTTAATAAAACATTGCATTGCGCACTGTTTACAAGTCTCTATGATATAATTGCAGGGCCCTCTGGTGAGCAAGAGGTAGGGCCTCCTCTGAAGGCCATTCTCCCAGTAGAGGAGATAAAGCACTTCAACATCATCAACTATGAACAAGATGCATGCCTCTCTGCATATAAGATATGCAAAGATTTCTCAGGCAGAAGCTATAGCACTAAGCAGGTCTAGCAGAGACTTAAAATGAGAACCAAAATAATGACAATAAAAAGCAAACACTGAAAAACACAGCGGAACAGATAAGGTTTACTGAAGACTAGAAAAGAAAGAGATTGCTTCAACCATGGCAATCAAAGAAGACTAAGAAGACTAAGGTAGCTTTTGAGTGAGCAAGAACTGAATTGAAGCAGAAGGAAAGTGGGGAAAAGAAACTCAATGGGGGAATAATGTTCAAAGATAGGCAAAGCATGGAACATAAAAAAGGAAATAGTCTGTAAATAATTCAGCTTGGCTCAAGCACAAGGTATTAGTAAAAGAACTATAGGAGACTTTGTTGGAAAGCAGGGAGTATTAGGATCAGAATAGGACAAGGCCTTGAATAGCAAAGGACTTGGAATTTAATTTAAGCGGAAAATAGGGACCCACTGACGGTTTCTGATTAGAAGACTGATGTGATCATCAAACTGTGCCTTCTGGAGATCATTCTTCTGGCATGTATCGGATGGATTGCCACTATAATTCTGTCTTGAAATCATTTTGTCTCCTGAGCTTGTCATCACAATACTTGTTTAACTCCTAGCTTTGTGTCATCTATAAACTAGATAAGCATGCCACCCATGTCCTCATCCAAGTCATTAATAAAAGTAATTAATAATTCTGCATTAATCATTGTCAGTGGAGAACAACTAGACATTTCATTGCAGATTCAGGGCACAAGAACTTCAGCCCCAATACCCAGCTATGCTAAAGCACTCTACCTCCCAAATTGCTTTTGGCTATTAAAAAAAAAAAAAAAAGCAAAACTCACACCTCTAGATTTTCCCAATTTGCCTGTTTATAAGCTGCTGAATTCCTAGGACAACACTTAGAAGACATTCTAATTAGAGTGATCGAGAGCCTTAATTGATATTCCCCTGAGTAACTGGATTATGCCACAGGCAGCAAGGAGTCAGGTCATCAAGGTAAAGCCAATCTAAAGATAACCTGTGTGCAAACATATATCCAGGGTCAGTCTTGTCCTGTGATGAATTAGAATAAAGGAGACTGAAAAGGAAATGTGATTGTGCAGGCTGGTTTTGACAGACTAAAGGTTCCAAGGTTAGTGGGAAGAGGTTGGCCGGTTCATTTAACATCATCTTGCATTCTCCCTCGGAATTTTATTATGGTGACTAGTAACACATTTTTGGTTCTTTCTTCTTGAGGAGAGAGGGTGCTGGATACTTTCAGAGATAGACAACCTGTCAGAAAGCAAAGGAATACCTGCCTAATAACACATGGCTTTTCATGGTCTGAATTACAACCCAGCTTTAGAATATTGCCATGGTGTTTAACAGACTCTGTCCTTGCTTCAGATGATCTCAACTTACAAAAATAAATTCCCAGTCAGTCTTTTCTGCACAACCCATTTTACCTACTGTATAATCATTTTCATACACTTCCTCTTAGGTATTAGTACTTCTCTCATATTTAATTCCATTGTTTCCTGGCATGTCAACACAGATGTCTACTCTACCTGGAAGAGTTTTAAACATACACCCATTTCCATGTAATCCATAACAATATTAATGATGGTGCTAATGTGTGGTCACCACTTTAACATCGACCCCTGCATATGAATCATTCTGTTGTCTGCACTCTCCAGGTTTAATAAGCTTCAGGATCTCCTTCCCTATGAGTCAGCTCTGACCAATGATTCTCTCACCGGTCCAGCAGGTGACAGGCTGAAACTAGGTCTGCTGCCCCAAAGCTGGTTATTATCTGTGAGTCACATCTGCCTTCCTTCTGCACAGTGGCATTTCAGCAGGCCACAGGGCTGGATTTCTCCCTCAGTTTCCTGATTCCTCATCTTGTCCATACCCACATCCCAGGTACTCTCTGAAGCCCACCAATCTTGTTGGGGCTTCAACCTTCAACCTAGTACTTTTCAACACTCTTTTTCCAGAAGCCTGAATTTTGTCCCCTGAATTTTGTAAGGTCTTGCTCCAAGCTGGATAAGCCTCCTATAACCACAAAGCTGTTCTTACCTGCTCCATTCCTAGTTGGCAGATTTCCTTTGCTATGACCCAGGCTCTGAAAACATGGCCTTCAACACAAAGCCACAACCCCTAAATGGTCACCTCCATGCCAGATCAGCCCTACAGCCATTCACCTCCTTAAGCCCTGATCCATCTAGACCCTAACTTATGATAAAGTGAGTAACTGTATCTGACTTACTTCTCTAACTTACTAATACAGTTTGAGCTGATTGTGCATGCATGCTCACCTAAAATATGACAAACAAGCCTTTAAAGGACATAGGACAAATTATGAATTATCTCATTTTACAGAAAGGGAGAGATGGCATTTATTAAGAAATCAAAGTTATTTTCATCAACAATCTTTTATATAGCTTATAGTTTTTTAACCATAAATAGACCCTCGTAAAGAACACTTTAGAAATGTATATTTGTCAGTAATCAAAAGTGTCGGCAAAGTGAATGGAAAACTCTAATTCTGAGTGAAATAAAGTAAGCATAATCCACTCTGTTTCTCTAAACGAATGCAGCTATAAACCTGGGCAGAATGCATAAAAGAATTATAGGAGGACTCCAAAAGTAAATAATAACATATTCCTTTCAAGTACATATAGGACATTAACCAAGATCAGCTATATCATGTACCATAAATCAAACCTTAATGAATTTAAAAGAAATGAACATATATTCCCTAACCATAGAATTAAACTAGAAACCAACAAAAGAAAAATAACAGGATAATATTCAAACACATAGAATTTAAGGAATATACAGCTGACCCTTGAACAATGTAGGATTAGGCATGCCAACCATCCACACAGTTCAAAATCCATGCATAACTTTGGCTTCCCAAAAACTTGACTACTAATAGTTTGCTATTGACTGGAAGCCTTAGCAATAATATCAATAGTGAATTAACACATATTTTGTATGTTATATGTATTATATACTATATTCTTACAATAAAGTAAGCTAGATAAAAGAAAATGTTATTAAGAAAGTCATAAGGAAAACATTTAAAGTACTATACTGCATTTATTGAAAATAATCTACGTATATGTAGACCTACACAATTCAAACCCATGCTGTTCAAGGATCAACTGTGTGTCCAAATAATTCATGGGTCAAAACAGATGACTATTAGAAAATATTTTAAACTGAACAAAAATAAAAATACAACATACCAAAATGTGTGGGATGCAGTTTAAGTAGTGCTTAAGGATAATTTGTAGGATTACAAGGTTTATATTAGAAAAGAAGAAAAATTTCAAGTCCATAATCTAATCTTCTACTTTAAGAACCTAGAATAAGAAGAGAAAATTTTAAAAAGGAAGCAAAATCAAGGAAATACTGAAGAGTAGAGATCAAAAATGTTAAAAGAGGAAAAAATGAAGCCAAAAGTTACTTCTTAGAAAAGAACAACAATAACAAGAACATGAACAACAACAACAACAAAATTGCTAAACTTCTGGCCAGGTGAACCAAGAAGGGAAATAAAAGACACATATATCACTAATATCAGAAATGAAAGAGGGTACATCCCTACTGATTGCATGGGCATTAAAATGGTGATAAAGGAATACTAAATACTCTAGACACATAAACTACACAATTTAAATGAAATGCACCAATATCTCAAAACCCACAAAACTACCAAAGCTCATCTAAAATGAAATGGACAGTCTCATTGGTCTTATAATTATTTATGAAAATTAAATTTGCAATTAGAAAACTTACAAAAAAAGAGGTTCCCAAGCTCCAGTCATATGACCTCACTGCCTCACTGGTGAATTCTATCAAACATTTAAAGAATAAATAATATCAATTTTACATAAAATCTTTTGGAAAATAAGAGACCAAATAGTTACCAATTCTTTTTGTGACACATTACTCTGATCCCAAACTCTGCCACAGATAGCACAAGAAAACAAATGTGTAGATATCCCACAGCCAATCAGAGTCTATCCCAGGTGTGCAAGGCTGGATTCAGTATTTGAAAGGGGTAAAGAAGCAAAACCACATGATTATATCAATGGATGCAAGAAGATTTAACAAAATTCAGTATCTTCGTGATAAAAGCTTTAGCAAACTAAGAATAGAAGGGAACCAATAAAGACCATCTAAAAAAAAACCTACAGTTAACATCACATCTAATATTGAAAACTGAATATGTTTCTACTCAGATCAGAGCAAGGCTCTGATAGTACTAGGAATGAACTATTCAACATCATACTAAAAGCCTTAACTAGGACATTAAGGCTATTCACAGATGATGCAATTTCCGACATAGAAAATCCTAAAGAATCTATTACAGAAAAAGAACTAAGTAAGTAAAGTCTACATAGTCAACACATAAAAATTAAATATATTACTATATGTTAGCAATAACAATGGCAAACAAAACTTTTTAAAAAGACTTATTACAATAACAAAACAATGCTGAGCTAAAAAACTAACCAACATGTAGAAGGTCTGTATGCTGAAATACACAAAACTTTGAGAAAAGAAATCAAAGACAACCTAAATAAATAGAAATATGTGGTTAGCAAAATGGCCCTATGACCTAAATCCCTGGGACTTGTTTTGTTACCCCACTAACCCAAAGAAACTGTGCAAATATAATCAAGGCTGTGGACCTCAAAACATCAAGATTAGATTATCCACATGGGCTCAATATAATCACATCAACCCTTAAAAGCAAAGAAGTTATTCTGATTAAAGTGAAAAAGATGCAAGAGATAGCTAACTCAAGGAAGTGTGAAGCAAGAAAAGAATTTGATAGGCCTTTGTTTTAAAGCTAAACGTAGCAACCTGTCAAGGAATGCAGGTGATCTTCAGGAGTTGAGAGAGACCATCAGCTGACAGCCTGATAGCCAGGAGGAGAACAGGAACCTAGGGCCTACAACATAGGAAATAAAATGCTGCCGACAACTTGAGAATGTGCTGAAAGAGGAATCCTCTTACACTGTCAGTGGGAATGTAAACTGGTGCAGCCACTCTGGAAAATACCTTGGAGGTTCCTCGAAAAGCTAAAAATAGAACTATCCTACAATCCCACAAATAATTTCAAAGAATACAAAAATACCAATGCAAAAAATACATGCACCCCAATGTTTACAGCAGCATTATTTATAATAGCCAAATTATGGAAATGACCCAAGTGTCTATCAACTGATGAATGTGATGAATGGATAAAGAAGATGTGGGGGATATATATGTATATTATATATATTATAATAATACATAATGGAATATCTGATATATTATAAATGGAATATATCATAATATATAATTGAATATTATTCAGTCACAAAGAAGAATGAAATATTTTTCAGATAAAGAGATAAAAAAGATGTAGGGGATATATTTATAAATAAATATTATTATAATATATATGATGGAATATATACTATATTATATATTGAATATACTAATATATAATGGAATATTACTCAGCCATAATAAAGCATGGAATCTTGTCATTTACAACAACATGGATGGAGCTAAAGAGTATTATGCTAAGTGAAATACCTCATTCAGAGGTAAATACCATATGATTTCACTCATATGTAGAGTTTAAGAAATAAAACAAATGAGAAAAGGGGAAAAAAAGAGAAAGAGAAGTAAATCAAGAAACAGACTCTTGACTATAGAGAACAAACTGATGGTTACCAGAAGGGAGGTGGGTGGGGAGATGGGTTAAGTAGGTGATGGGGATTAAGGAGTGCACTTGCTGTGATGAGCATTGGGGGTTGTAGGAAATTGTTGAATTACTATATTATATACCTGAAACTAATATTACACATATGTTAACTAACTGAATTTAAATAAAAACCTCAAAAAAATTCTGCCCAACTTTAGAACTGTATTCTTCCCCCAAGCCTCCAACAAGGAACACAGCCTGGCTGACACTTTAATTTTAACCCTGTAAGACCCTAGGTAGAGAACATTGTACTTGAACTTCTGGCTCACAGAAACTGTGATATAATACATAGATGTAGTTTTAAGCATCTAAGTTTCTGGTAATTTATTACAGTGGTAATGGAAAATAATGCAAGGGGATCCCTGGGTGGCGCAGCGGTTTGGCGCCTGCCTTTGGCCCAGGGCGCGATCCTGGAGACCCGGGATCGAATCCCACGTCGGGCTCCCGGTGCATGGAGCCTGCTTCTCCCTCTGCCTGTGTCTCTGCCTCTCTCTCTCTCTCTCTCTCTCTCTCTCTCTCTGTGACTATCATAAATAAATAAAATTTAAAAAAAATAAAAAAATAAAATCTTTAAAAAAAAAAGGAAAATAATGCAAGAGACATACCATAGTCATAGTTTGAAAGACTCCACGTAGAATTCTCAGTTCTCCCCCCAAATTAATTGACAGACTTAATGAAATTCCAATTAAAAAATTCTTAGCAAGATTTGTTTATAGATATAGACAAGCTGATTTTAAAGCTTATATGGAAAGATAAATGCCTTCAATATTGAAAAAGAAGAATAAAGCTATAAGAATTACACTACAAACAACCCAACTTTTTTTTTAATTGAAGTATAGTTGTCAGAATATTATATTCGTTTCAGGTGTGCAACATGGTGATTTGGCAATTATATACACGACCAAATGTTTGCCATGCTAAGTGTAGTTACATCTGTCACCATACAAAGTTATTACTATATTGACTATTTTCCTTATACTGCACTTTTCATTCCCATGACTTATTTTATAACTAGAAGTTTGTCCCTCTTAATCACCTTCACCTATTTCATCCACTCCCTTCTCTCCCCTATTAATCACCAGTTTGTTCTCTGTATTTATGTCTATTTCTGTTTTTTGTTTTTTCAGATTCCAAATATAAACGACATCATATGGTATCTGCCCTTTTTCTGTCTGATTTATATCACTTAGCATAACACACCCTCTAAGTCATCGATGTTGTCTTGAATGGTAAAATTTCAGTCTATGTATGAGGGTGTGTGCAGACTCCACATCTTCTTTATCCATCTTACCAACTCAATTTTAAAATATCAAAAGTCATTTTACTGAAAAGGATATTCAGAAGGTAAATTAACACAGGAAAGAATGTTCAACATCATCAGCCATAAGGGAAATGAAAATTTAAAAGAACAAAATTAGATACCACTACACACCTTTCAGAATCACTAAAGTAAGAAATACTGGCAATGCTGAGTGCTGAAGAGAATACAGAGCACCTAAAGCTGTCCTAGTGCTAGGACTGCAGAACAGCACAGCCTTCCCGACAAACAACCTGGCAGCTTCTTAAAAGTTAAACATACACTTGCCATAGGATCTAGCATCCTCACTCCTGGTTATTTACCCAAGAGAACTGGAAACACACGTTCACACGAAAACCTGTACATGAATGTTTACAGCAGCTCTGTTATTAATTGTTAAAAACTAGAAACAACTCAAATGTCCTTCAACAGGCAAATGGATAAACAAATTCTGGTACATCTGCAAAACGGACTACTTTTCAGCCACACAAAGCGACGAGCTATCCTTAACAACAACTGGATGAATCTCAAAGGAGAAAAAGCCAGTCTCAGTGGGTTACCAACTGTCCAATTCCATTTAAATGACATTCCCCAAAAGACATAACTAGAGTGACAGAGGTTAGACCAGGGGTTAGAAGATAGCGGGCAGGTGTTAACTCCAAAGGCATAGCACAAAGGTATCGTTCAGGGGATTGAAGACTTCTGTACCCCGACTGGGTCAGGGATTAACTGAGTCTATACATGAGTGATTATTCATAGTTGTATTTTTTTTAAAGTCAATTTTATTGTATGTTAATTAAAATTTATTTTTTTAAGTGGCATGAGTCTTCCTTTTTAAAAGCTCCACAAATGATTTGTGAACCCTTTTGGACAGTTAAAATAAATGAAAGCTGTTTTAACCTAAATAGAGTTTCTATTTTCAACACTTACTTTGAAAATAACAATGTCCTGTTGTTAAGTACTGAATGTTCCAGAAAAGTCCAGCAGTAGAGGCACACAGGAAGATCAATGAAATGTCCCAACTTTCAGCATATGAAGCCAGTGTTGCTAACCTTGATACAACAGCAAAGTCAAAGTTCTCGCTCCAGAAAACATTGGCGCACTCCTCTTAGATATTGCCTTTCCCTTTGTTACTAAATAGCTTCAAAATGTTTGGAACCCTGAGAGGACATATATAATATGCCACCTGCCATCTTTAGAAGCTTGGAATAGAATGTGAGAAGATTGATTTCCTTTTGTTCTTTAATATCTTGAATAGCAACGTGCTCTGTGGGGTGAGAGAAGAAATATGTTCAAGTCTCATCCCTCACAAGAGAGAACTAGAACTAGGTTTTCAGTGAGATGAAGGTGAAAGAAACCTTAAGAAGAGCAATCCACTTGGAGTTCAAGTCTCATCTTGGACAGCCTGAGAGAGGAAGAGAGAAAGATTCAGAACAACCACTTACAAGCGATAAGCTGGTCACAGTCTTGATGAATAATTCAAGACTGACATGCTAGGTGTTCATGGACACTTCTTAACAGGGATAAGACTGTTCCATTGTATCTTTTTCCTAGCAGGTGGAAAATTTGACAGTTAAGTATTCTGTACTTAGACTGAAGTAGGAGTTTTGCATGGTGGGGGTGATAGCAGCTAACACCCACCTCACCGGTTTGTTGGGAGAAGCACACTCGGTAATTAGCACTGGATAGGCACATAAAAAGCTCTCAGCAAATGCTAATTATCATTAACTCTTATTAAATCAGATAATAAATGTGAAAAACTTGAGAAACTGTGGAGCAATAGACCACTGTGATTCTCGGGCAAAACTCTTTCTTGTACCAGGTCCAAGTTTAATGCTTTTTTTCCCTAAATATTTTGGAAAAGCGAATCTTCTGATTGGCAGTGGTTGTAAATCCAGCCTCTGTAACTTAAGGAAAAGCCAAGATTGTCATGTTGCACTCTACAATTAAACTTGAACTTGGAGAAATTATGGCCCAGAAGGTTCTCCTTCCCTAGTCTTCTAATACCTCATTTTTTTAATGGATGTAAACACCTCTGCCACGACTATCTCACGAGGTGGTTCCAGAGGACCAGATGATGTGACACATAGACAGGATTTGTAATTATACAGGGCTAAGCTAATATAACGTGTTACAATTTGGGGTTTTGTTAACAACGTAGGCCAAAGTTTTCGTTCTGCTTGTTTAAATTTGAAAGAATCTAAAGCAGTGAGGAACACAAAATCAAAAAGAATTATGTGTTAATATGTCATGTCTTTTGCTTGACTGAAGTTAAACAGTGGCTCCAACAACAGGGAGAGAAGGGTGTCTGGGGGGCACAGTCAGTTAAGCATCTGACTCTTGGTTTTGGCTCAGGTTGTGATCTCAGGTCCTGATCTCAGGTCCTGATCTCAGGGTTGTGATCTCAGGGTTCTGGGATCAAGCCGCATGTTGGGCTCTGCACTCAGTGAGGAGTCTGCCTAAGACTCTCCCTGCCCCTCCCCCTGCTCACTCTCACTCTCTCTCTTTCTCTCTCAAATAAATAAATCTTGGGGAAAAAAAAAACAGGGAAAAGTTAAAGAAAAGTACAGGGTAATAGTATAACCTTCTAAATCAAAAAAGCAACTTAAAATCCGACACAGAATACGACGGGGAATCATTTCAGGAAGTGTTAAGGCTGGGGCAAGGGGAAGAATATTTATGAGGAATGTACCTAAGATTCCTACTAATTCACTCAACAAATATTAATCAAGCTCTGGACACAGTCTGAGGGTAGAAGAGAAAAGGAAAATGCCACTGCCCTCCTGGAGCTTACAATCCTGAAACATAGAAACATCTAGAACCTATAGAACAGTGCTGCACCAGAGGTATTTTACAGCACGGGGGAGAGAAGCAAGCAGCTCCCTGGGGAAATCCGATGCCATCTGAAGTTCTGGTAGGGATTCAGGTGAAATTGTAAACATCACAGACACAAAACAGTCGGATCACCTCATAGGCTCAGATCCGGTAATATCCAGGTTAGGGAATTCATCACTTTTCCCAGCACAGAACACCTTCTTAGCCATCTGAAGTTTTCTCCCCTAAATTTCATATAAGAGCACTGCCGCTAATAACCTGTAATTCCAAGGGATGGTCTGAAGACAGGATGCTGCCTGTGAGGCTCTCAAGAGAAAGACACATCTACACACTGTTAGAGAGGCCACAGGTAACAAACTGTGGCCAACTTTCCATTGATTTCTCCATAAAGACTGTAAGCTCTAGCTTCTGCTTCTACAGAATCAAATTTGGTTCACATCGAGATTTATTGAGCTCCTATTTCATAGACTTTAATAGAAACTCTGCGGTATAGAGAAATAAACGTACAGTTCTTATAATCACAGATCTCACAGTTTGGGAGCAAAGTCAGACTTACAAGACTAAATAAAAAGAAGAAAAATAGAGACAAAAAGAAGTACATGATCGTGTATGATACAATCACAACACAGTACATGAGGAAAACTACCAAACTTTTATCATATCCCATAGTGAGCTTTCTGCCAAAGGACCATGTGGCCAAATGATTTTGAAAAGTGACATGTCACCAAGCTCTTTCTTGGAGATCCATAATACACATTAGCATTTTAAAGGCTCTGGGCATCTGCCAAGGAAGTATTGTGGTTGACTTGTTTCAACACAGCATTAACTGAAGCTATTTGACCATGAACCCCTTTTTTATGCATTATACACCTTAGGGTTCCAGTGGAAATACTGCTATAGATAGTAAAAAATCTAATCAGGGAAGGGAGAGCCCTAGCCCCAATTCCCAGATCAGTCCTAAATCAATAAGATACAGATGCTTCTCAATGTCACCCAGCTTGGAACTAAACTGGCTACGCGGGAAAACAAGTGGGTCCAAACTTCCCCGCAGCTTTATTCTCACTCTGGAGACTTTCCTGGTTCTTTCCTATCTTGTCAATGGCTAACAGTAAATTATGCCTTTTCTAAAAACTCTAGGCAGGTATCTATCTCTTGAGATAGAACCCTGAGAAATTTCCAATCTGATCTGTTTTATTTAGTTTTTTTTTTTTTCTTTTCACCTTTTGTTTGGACAGGCCTCCAAGCTCATGTCCACAGTCCAATGCTGTTACACAGTAAACACATATATGCATAGGGCAACTGCCAGGAACTAGAAACAACATCCTCTTAGGACACAGGCAACCTCTGTTCTAGTTTGCTGCTGGTCACTCTTTAACCGTGTGCCCCTTGGATAATTTACTATGGACTCCTGTATCCTTATCGATAAGATAGGATTACAAATATTTACTTCATAAGCTGCTGTAAGAATCAAATAAGATACTATTTATGGAAAACCTTCCTAACAGTGATGTGTGATGCAAATATGAGACATTGATGCTTTTATTTTACATACGTATTCATGTGCAAACTAGATTCCTTAGCAAGGTTCAAGGTCATCCAGAGGATGTTCTCTCCTCCAGGAGTGGTTCTAAACAAATGTCACTGGGAGTCCTGTGACTCTCCAGATCCACTGCCTAAAAAGTGAATCTGCTTCAGATATTGGACTTGAATGAGTCTCAGCCACCCTTGGTCTCAGAACACGGTCAGCTGTCCTTTCACAAGAGCACTTCCCCATGTCTCTGCTTCCTTCAGAAAAAAAAAAAAAAAATGACTGGCTTGCTATCATCCATCAGACCAGAGCTTTGCCCACTCTTGCTCTCGTGTTCAGGGACCTGGAAGCTTCAAGCTTCAGGAGCTTTGGTGATTCAAACAGACCCTGTAGCCCCTAGGGGCTCCTCATTATCAATTATGCAGAGAAACAAGAGGGATGGGTCCTGGGTCTTCGTCTTGACTCTTGCATGAATGAGCTGTGTGACTTTGCCCATGAACTTTATTCCCTAGGTGACTCAGTTTCCACAATTAATTTTATGAAGAAGAGTTAAAATCACAAGTTAAGTTAGAACTTTCACAGAAGATGTACCATGTAGCAGGCTGATATTGCTAACTGTGCGGAAGCACAGGGCCTTCAGGAAACCTCTGCTTTCAGGCACTCTGCCTACTGGAGAACACAATCCATTAGACATCCTCTCCATCCCTACCCCCAGTCTTGTCCCTGAAATGCAGAGATAATATTCCAAGTCTTTCTGGGAACCCACATGAGCCAAAATTAGAGAGCCTTAATGAAAATATCATCTCTCTGGATCTAAAGCGTTAAAGAAAATCCCCTCATGAACTAACACTGTGAGTCTGTGTGAGTCTGTGTCCCCGTTGAGAAAATTCTATGGCTTCTTTCACTGATTTTTGGACACCAGGATCATCCTGACAGATGGCAATGTGCACCCACCAGTTCCATAGTCTGGGATATGACCTCAGTCCACCAGATCGCTCTGGATGGAGGAAAGGGGTGGAGAGCTCTGGTCACGGTTCTTACCATGTGCATTTGACATTTGGTGACTTTATTGCAAATAAAGTAAGACCGTACAATCTCCCCTTCATCAGAATGAGAAGGAGCTGGAATTTTATAGTGCTATTATCTACTGATCCATAAACCACTAAAAACTCAAGTGACCCTATTTTCAACAAGTATGCTACTTAGAAAAAACCAGTGCCCTCACGGAGAAGTGCTCAAGCAGTGCTTAATATGAGGTCTTAAAATGCTTTGACAAGAAAATTGAGCAGGAGGGCAGAACATATACTAATATATAGAGAGAGACAGACAAAGAGACTGAGACAGAGATAGAGAGACAGAGAGATAGAGAGACAGAGAGATAGAGAGAAAGAGACAGAGAGACAGAGACAAAGACAGGGAGACAGAGAGACAGAGACTCAGAGAGAGACAGAGAGACAGAGAGATAGAGAGAGACAGAAACACAGAGAGATACAGAGACAGAGAGAGACAGAGACAGAGACAGAGAAACAGAGAGACAGAGAGAATGCACAAGCAGGTACTTTGTGGCTGCACCATTAGCTTTTCCAATACAAAGCCAATAAATGAGCACCTACTATGCTAGATTAAATGCTAAGGGATGAAAGTGATTTGAACATCCAGGAACTTACAAGCTAATAGGGATCTCTAACTCGCATGGTGCTAATCACAACCCTGTAACTTCAGTCTGTTGTTTTAGTTAAATGTTTCAATCCCTGGTTCTGCCTCTTAGTACCTGTAGAATATTGGTACAGGCCGCTTAATCTGTCTGTGCCTTAGTTTCCTCCACTGTAAACTGGGGGAGACTACCAGTACGTACTTCACCTGTTTTATGACAGAATTATATGAGTTAACACATACAAAATTCCTAAAAGAATATTTGCTATTATTATTTCCTTAGCTGTTCAAAGCAATTTAGCTGTGTTTGCTCATACTCTAAAGTATACAAATCAGTCCAAGCAACATGCTCTGAAGAAAAAAATTACTTGCATTTTAACGAGAAGGAGGCAAGAGGGATTGGGTGGGGTGAGAGACTCCTTGAATGAGATGGCATTACAGCCAGACTCCGGAGACAGGTAACACTCTGAAATGCAGCCATGCATAGGAAGAAAGGCATCGGGGCAAAATTAAAGCAAACCAAGTCTTACTTTTTACCACTGAGCAGAGAACAGGAAGGAAAACTTGCTGAAAAATTCTAATTAGATGAATATTATCTTGCAGTTATGAAGTCCCTAAAACCACAGACTAAGAACAACTATTAGAAATAGAAACTTGATTCTGCACATCATTTCAAGGGCATACACTCCTTGGAACTACTAATCGTATCAATGCATGGTTACTGCATTCTACCCTAGGTAGCAGTACTGGTGATTAGAGGAGTTAATAGGACATTACCCAAGCAATGGAGCCATAAATGCGTGTTCGATTATGCCAACGCTGCCAGTTGAAGAATGGAAGGTGTTCTCATTAGTACACACACACAAATACTTCTAAAACACTTTGCCATTCACAAAGCTTATGTATTCATATATATAGTACTGTATATGTACAGATGAAACCCCTTTGATGTAAATATAAATATATATACATATGTGTGTGTATATATGTATTATTTAAGTGAATATATATATATTAGCATTCTAAAGGCTCTGAGAAGTCATATATATATATATATATATATATATATATATATATTCACTTAAACCTGTGAGGACTGCCAGGAGTTTGATATTTAATATCAGTCCCATTTTACAGAAAAAGTAATGATTTCCCCAAAGGTCCAAGATAATACATGGTGACACCAGTATTCAAACTCAGATACCTTGACCCCAAATCTTACGATCTTTCTATTATATGTTTCCTCTCTTGCTTTTACTATTTTAAATGTTTGTGTCAGAGACATGGGACCAGAAATACTATTTTCTACTGGGGTCTGAATGTCTATCTCCTGCTTAGCAAATAATCTCAGCATTTGTCATGTCCTAAAGGAAATCCCATGTTGCTTCATGCCATTGATCTGTAGCTGTCTCCAACAAAAGGACTTGAATGCCTGCTGTGGCCCTGGGAATTTTAAATAAGAAGTCAATGAGAGATGCTGGTAAATGGTTCTGTAATTGTCTAGAGGCGGATAAAACCTTGGTGGAATAATAATCATATCAATATGCCGGCTACATGAATGATCCTGCAGTGAATTACAACAGGGTACTTCAACTCCGAAGCCTAGGGTGGCACATCCGCATAATTAATCTCACTCTGCAATAACCCCGCGGGGTCAGCAAGATTGGCATTCTGCAGCAGAAATTAATGTCCTATTATTTCAGTCCCCTTCGGTGTTTCTTGAGATTCAGGAAAATAATATCAGATGTAGTAGCTCTGTTGACACCGATAAGGCTTTAAAGGATCACCAAGTGACCAAAAAATCCTCACATAAATCCTAGTAGGTAGACAGAGATTGAATTCAATATATAGTCTAATACATCTATTAAATTCAAGGCTCTTGATAGTTTTATTTTATTCTAGGATTCACCTAGACCTCCAAAGGCCATATATTGATCCATATTGTCCAGCTAAGGCATCTAGAGAATAATTTTAAGAAATCACATTTTGATATTATGTCCCCATTTTAGAGAAACATTAGGTGATTGATATTAAACGGAAAATTAGGTTACAAAGTTATCCTTTAAAAAAAAAACAGGACTTCTCAGAGCCTTTAGAATGCTAATAAAGCATACTGAGCTAAATTACTTAGGAATCATTTACCATGATCCTCAAGTTTAATTGACTTTAATATTTTTTGTTTAAAATTCCTGCAAGTCTTAGGATAGGATTCTTGGCACAATTTAGAAATGCAGACTGAAGTTCTTTCCAAAGAAAAGGGTGTTCATCTGTATAAGGCACCCGGCAATAGACCAAGCTTTGAGAAATTGCTATAAATTCTCACATAGGGCATATTATTAAAAACTCCTAGTGAGGTATGGGTCATGAATTCTTAATTGGGGAAAAAAGTGGGAAATTCAAATCAATTTTCTAATTTACTAAGCTATCCCCATGGCAATTTGATGGAGAAGCAATAGCATAATGACTAGCTAAAATGAGACATAAGGCATGCTAGTGAATGAAAGAACAGCAATGCTATGCTCGACCAGTATAGCTAATTGGAGTTGATTATGATTTCACTTCTAGCATTTTGGATGCTTAAAGACCATCGTCAAATCAGAACATAAGACACCATGGATAAAGAGTCAGAAAACAGAGGGGAGCTCTTATTTCTCCAATTAGAAAAGGAGACAACACATAAAGGGACCAGGCAAGTAACCCTTTCACCTCTGTGACCTGCATATATGTTGGAAAAATTTAAAGTGTGATTATTTTTAATTGGTCTGCCTTTCTCTGAAAAAGAGAAAGAGAAAAATGCATATATTCATTAGACTGACCTAAAAACCAGGTTTGTTGGTTTGTTTGTTTTTTCGTGTAAATACTTCTTTCCATCCACCGATGCTTGAAAAACAGACGAAAGTCTTGTTCTCCAAAGCCAAAAGAAGCAATGCTTACCACATCACAGACAAGAAGGCGGTAGAAGCCTTAGGTCAGTTTTGAGTGCCATGAGGGTATCTCTAATGGATGACTGATGACAAGGACCAAATCAATTTTCCCACACAGTGCAACTAAATTCTATTTCCCTGATGTCCTTTCCGTAGGACATTCTGGATCCTCTAGAATCTGGTGCCACAACTTCTCACCCGACCCTCTTCAAAACCCTCCTCACAAAACCCAGACTCCGGCCACAGGCTCATACAGATGGTGTTATAAATCACCTTGCCTTCCTTCCCTCTTAGTCATTCCTCCTGTTTGGAATGACCTGCATTCCCCTCTTCACATGCACAAACCTGCCTACCCTTCACGACCTATTTGCAAAAGCATTTCCTGCATGAAAAGTCCCTGCCTGTCTTAGCCTGATACAATTTATCCCTTCTCCCTACAACTTTGCCTTATGGTCCCAGTAATGTAATTCTCTACTCTGTACGACTATTAAGTGTATGTGTTTTGCCTCCTGAGATCCTTGAGAAGAGGGTCTACCTCTGATGAATGTTTCTCTCACAGGGGGTAGCGTGAAGCCTTGCACAAGAAAGTGCTCTTGGGACTGAAGGACTGTGGTCTCCTGAATACAGTAATTCTACAGGCTGTTTCTCAGTCTCGAAAAATACTATAACTCTGTCATTTGTTTTCCACACATCTGGTCTCTCAACACTCATTTTTTTCTCCAGATCGTCTGTAGGGAGGTGTTTTCTCACTAAAATCTGTCAGACAATTTACAGGAATGCCCTGGGACTGTCATCTGCTCTACCAGTGTGGTTATGCCTTATGCTACAGACATTTGCATTTATCCTGTGCATGATGCCACTGACCAAGTGAGACCCCACAGAGCTCCTGCCCAAGAGTCCACGTAGGAAACTAGCCCCGGAATATTATTCAATTTGGATTCATGATGTCTGACTCAACATTATTGCAGCTCATGATTTTTTTGGTGAGGGTGAAATGCCCTGAGCATGCTGCTGCTGGGCAAAAAGAAATCCCCTTCTTCCTAACTGTACATGTTCCAGTGGATGACTGTATTTCTAACTGCCATTCCTAACTCCTTGGAAGCTCTGAGGAAGCACCTAGGTTAGAAAGGAAGAACCGGTAGGAGGAATAACAGACATTCTTTTGACCACTCCTTATCACTCCCAAACCCTGAACTCTGGAGTGTTTACCCAAAGCATGATTTGGGTCAGAAGAGAAGTGTGAACAGGAACCGGAGGGAAACAGAGTGGAGAGGTAATTAGCCAAGCCAGGACCATATGTGGAGAGGAGAGAACCCCAGCAAAGTTAACGTTGAGAACCGTACTTCTTCATTCAACAGCTATTTTCCAAACCCTACCATATATACCAGGTACTTCTCTCAACCAGAATAAGTCATGCTTTCAGTGTGTGTCACTTCTTCTCATGTCCTATTTTATTTGATACTCATGGCATTTATTCAGAAAGAAGTATAATTTTCCTGTTTTACAGATGAAGAAATTAGGTGCAAAAAAGTGAAGTGTCCTACTCAAGCTATCAGGGCAATCACATCGCAGAGTTGGTTTTAAATAAGGTTCTCTGATTGCAGCAGAATGTTGACGGATTCTTCTGCATCATCCTCTCCAACGCCCATGGCAGCCTATGAGTGAAACGGGGGAAGGAAGTGTTCAATATTTAGCTTGCTGTGTTTCACAAAACAACCCAAAAGATCAATTAAAAACAATAAAGATTCACTGGAGCAAAGGTCATGGGCAATACTGGGCCGCATTGGTAAAATCCCTGAATGATAAGCAAAAACTATGTTACTCGAAAAGTGGTTTTTCTTTCTTTCTTTCTTTCTTTTCTTTTCTTTCTTTCTTTCTTTCTTTCTTTCTTTCTTTCTTTCTTTTTCTTTCTTTCTTTCTTTCTCTTTTTTTTTCTGCTTTGCAAGTAATGGAGTGGCACAAATGAGGTGTTTCTGGGAACTGCACAGACGTAGATTATTTGTAATTAGTGTAGCATCACTTGTGTGAATGGGGGCACCACATTGAAAGGTTTTAGAGTTCTTTTTCCAAGTCAGTTTCCCAAGAAAACACCTTTGTGTTCCAAATCCTGGGCAAACAGAACTCTACTTATCGCTATAAGCAGGATATTGAAATTTCACGGGCAGTTTTTAATAGGTAGGTTAAAATGCTAATGATGGTGGTTGCCAGGGGCTGGAGGGCAGAGGATATAGGAAGTTGGTGTTTAAAGGGTACGGTTTCTGTTGAAACTTGGAATGATGAGAAAGTTCTGGAGATGGGTGGTGATAACAGTTGCACCACAACAGGAATGTACTTACTGCCACAGAAGTGTGTATTTAGAAATTCATAAGATGGTAAATTTTATAAATATTTTACCACAATAAAAATTAAAAATTAGAAAATGCAATTATATTTTCAAATCAGATTCCATTATGAAGGTATATAATTTGTGATACAAAGACAAAAGCAAACTTCAGTTGAATCTCTGATTGATCACCAACTCGGAAAAAAATGACTTTACTTCTGAACTGCGTAAGTTAAACATACTAAAATGTCTTCTTGCCTCTGTAAGAACAAATACAAATTAAAAATAAGAGACTTAATTCTCCTTGAAAATAGGGGAAGAGATCCCCCCAGCCATCCATCCCTACCCGCGCTTTTTGTCAGAGCATTTACTTTAGAAAACTAGAAATTTTAGGTATTTTCCCCTTTCTTTGTGTATATAAATTCTTTTGAAGACTACATAGGTCTTTTGCCACCTTTGTGACACAGAAATATCTTTCTCAAAGACCTGGGGGCTATTTCTTAGAAACGTAAACATCAAGATAGAGGCACTGCCTCTAGTTTCTGTTGGGGAGCAGATGCTTAACTTTGGTGGGGTACCTTGCTCTAAATTACAAAACTACTTCCTGTCAGATCCAGCAATCCCACTACTGGGAATTTATCGAAAACAGCTGAAATCAGGATCTCAAAGATATATCTTCACTCCTGTACTCATTGTAGCACTATTTACAATAGCCAAGACACAGAGAAAACCTAAATGCCCAACCACAAATGAATAGATAGAGAAAATGTGGTATATAAAGGCAAATCTCAGCCTTAAAAAGGAGGAAATTCTGGGATCACAGAAAAGAAGGAAATATGGGACAACATGGATGAACTTTGAGGATATTATGCTAAGTGAAGTAACCCAATCACAGAAAGACAAATGCTGCATGATTCTACTTCTAAGAGATGTCTGTTATATTCAACTTCACAGAATCAGAGTTGTAATGTGGCTGTAGGAGAAGGAAAATGTAAGCTATTAATCAATGGGCACGAGGTTTCAGTTAAGAAAGATGGATTCTAGAGATCTGCCAAATAACATTGTACCTACTGTCAACAATAATATACTGTACACACACAAGTTGGTAAAAAGCGTAGATCTTATTTTAAGTATTCTTAATAGAATAAAATGCAATTTAAAAAAAATAAAGACATGAGAAATTCTTCATTTGGATAAAGCCAATTAACAATTACCAAGGATGAACCACGCATGACAAATGATGATACCAAGTCCTCCTACTTGAATACAAGTTGTAGTTTATCTTGAAAACATGTATGCAATGAGCTGTTTGGCCATATGAAAGGATATTTCTTTTGTTTTTGCTACCTCTTGGTAGTTTGCCTGTGATGTGCTTCCTATTCTGGTTTAAAGCTTACCTAACAATAAAAGTGTTTTGTTTTGTTTTTTTTTTTCTCTTTTACAATTGTGGAATGGATTTCTGGGTTGAGACATTTCTTTTTTTTTTTTTTAAGATTTTATTTTTATTTACTCATGAGAGACACAGAGAGAGACAGAGACATAGGCATAGGGAGAAGCAGGCTCCATGCAGGGAGCCCGATGCAGGACTCCCTGCATGGAGCCTGGATCCCAGGATCCCGGGATCACACCCTGAGCTGAAGGCAGACGTTCAATCACTGAGCCATCCAGGTTCCCCTGGGTTGAGATTTCATTCTTAATTATATTTCTCCAACTGTATATAAAACTTTAGCATCTATACTATAAAACTTATAATTTTGAGTAAAATTAATTTTGGGGGGGAAAAAACTAAAGCACAGACACACATGAGAGAAAAGGCTGTCATTATTACAAACTGTCAGGTAAACTAAGAGAAATGGCCAAATGAGCTTATAGAAGAAAAGGAAAAGATATTTTAAAATAATGAGTATGATAGTTACAAAAGCCAATGAATAGTGAATGGGTACATCCAGGACAGGAAGAAATTTCCTTACACAAGCTCATGAAAAAGTTTTGTAAAATTACTTCCAAAAAGAGAATTCTATGCCTTCAACAAAGACAAAAAAATGCAAAGACAAAAGGGAAGAAAGGCAAAGAGATCAGAAGGAGGGAGGGATGGAGGGAGAGAGAAAGAGGGAAAATGTGGATGTGGCTAAAATAATCAGAGCTCACAGAAACTCGTCCTTCAATTTCTAATGAACTTCTTTCCATGTCTGCACACCCTGGATTTCTCTAAACAAAAACTGTGTGAAATTTTGTTATATGTTTGGTAGTATTTATCCCCTTCTACCTTGTACTATGGATATTTCTGTATACGTCTCATCTGTTCTATTTCATTGTGAGCACCTTAAGGGCTTGAAGGCAAAACAAATTTTGCTTTTTTTATAATTCTTGTTTACATCCATTACAATGTCACATGGAGAGCACAGAACTAGGAAATATCTTCTAAATAAATTAATGAATATAAGTAGGAAGAACTATTCAAACAACTTCCATAATCTTCCTTAAAATGACTGAAACAAGCATTACACATTCAAGATTTGTTTTTAATAAAAGGAAAAAATAGCAGGTGTTCACCGGGCTTGTTCTTATTTGGGTCAAATAATCACCTGCTTAGTTATTTACTTACTCTATTTTTATTTTGTTTATGATTATATTATTTATATGATTATATTTATTCGACTTTTACTTGATTGATCATGTTTGCTGACATTTTTATTTTATTTAATTATTTGTTTTAGCCTATATAACCATTTAATGTATTTACTTTTATTTATATTTATTGTAGTTTTACTAATTATACTGAGCAGTTTTATGAAGGAGCAGGGACATCACCAGAATCACACGATACAGAAGTCTGATTATAGGAAAAATGAGCGAAATGAATAAGAAAACTATAAAAAAAAGATGTGGAGACTTGAAGACCGGACAATAAGAAAAACAAACATAGGCAAGATGGAGACGTAGGGGGAAAGAATCTGAAGAGAATCTGTAAGAGGATATAAAAGAAGCCCTTTTGAAATTGTGAAGCTCCTCGCTTTCCAAGTTTTCAAAAAGCAAATATAATCAACTAAAACAATGTTATTTTCCTGAGATCAGATGCACCAAAATTGGATTCTAGACCTTACTCTGACCTTGTGATCAGGCTCCCAATTCTTAAATCAAATACACAATTATGCCAGTTGTACAGATTTTTTTTTTAACTCTATCAATAAAATGTCAATACAAAGTGTTTCTCTATGCCTTAGATATAATCCTTTGGACAGCGCAATCCCATGAGCTTCTGAAAGCTCAAATACACCATTATCATTGAGGCACTTTTCAAAGAAGTGAGATGGAGAAAACAGATTTGATCCCGAGGCAAGCCCTTTTGTGCCAGGGTCTGTAAAACCTGACCACAGCCCTGGCAGGCCTGGGACCATTTGAAAGATATCTTGCTGACAAGAATCATGAAAATGCCTTTTACTCAGGTATTTCCCTCACATATCCAAGCTCATTGAAAGCAGGCGCTTTCATTCAACAACACACACTGAAGGGTTTCTCCTGTGTGCAAAGCCATCCACCCTGCCCTGCAGACAAAAGATGAGGAAGACACAGTCTCTGATCACAAGACATGGTCTATCAGAATCCACTGACACAAAAGCAATCAAGTGAAAGGCCAAGTTAGATATCTGTTCTAAGGCAGCACTTCTTGAATAGTAATGTGCATACGGATGATCTAGAGATCTTGGTAAAATGGAGATTCTGATTCACTATATCTAGGACAAGACTTGAGATTCTGAGTTTCTAGTCACCTCCAGAGGCTGTTGCTGCTGTGCCACAAATCACAGACTGAGAAGCAACAGTCTAAGTGATAAAGTGCCAACAAAGGGCTATGGAAATGCTAAGTTAGAAGTGATTCCTTCTAGCTGATAGATTCAGAGAGGTTCCACAGAGAAGATTCTGCATGTAAACAGGCAGAGATTCAGATGTAATAGATGGGTGTGTCTGTGCAGGTAGGTGAAGACTGGAAGGACCACACAGAGGAGGGGGCGGGGTGTAGAGGAGAGGAAGCAAGGAGAGGAGAGCCAGAATTGCAAGAACAGAAAATAAATTGAGCAAAGTACTGAAAGCAGAAAGATGAATAAGCTATTTAGAGAAAAGCAAGATATCTGGTAAGACTAGAGTGTAATCTACAAAGTGGGTGAAAAGGACTTATGGGAAATAGGTCTGGAATGATCAGTAAGGAAGAAATGATGGGAATCACATGGATTTGACTCTGAGGGGAGAGGACAGGATGTCTGACCACCAAGAAAGAAGGGAAGTAAAGTCCAGCTGTTAAGCAGAATAAAACATCCTAGGATGTAGGTCTGCTCTAAAGCTATTCATACTGCACATTTGATCATTTATAACTAAGTACCCAAATCTACTATTGTTCTTTACTATAATTGCCTTTCTGCCAATCATAGCCTATTCTCAGCCAAAAAAACCTTTCTTCAAACAAAACTGTGCAGGACCGAAACAAAATATGGCCTGTCCCAAGCTTTTACAGTGTCTGCAAATGACAACCCTAAACTCAAGTAGTGGCTCCGTGGAATCAGAAAGCATTTATTTTATTCTCAAAACCTGATAATATCCAGAAATATTTCATAATGAAATATCTTGGAAAAAGAAGCTAAATGAGGTTCATCCCGGGTATCATATAAGCTGATGAATCACTGAACTCTACCTCTGAAACTAATAATACACTATATGTTAATTAATTGAATTTAATTTTTTTTAAAAAAAAGAGTATATAGGCAGCTAACATGGAAAGGTACAGCACAGTCAACGCATGGTGGCACAGGACGGGGGGCTCACACGATGCCTAGAAAGTTCTAGTAAACTGCCAAACCCCTAATGGACAAGTTCATTGCCTCCTCTGCCAACATTATTAGTGATAAGAAAAAGAAAAGAAAAGGTATCTAAAATACCTAAGGTAAAAGTATCTAATAAATCCTCTATCAGTATTTGTTTGTGTCTGTCCAAATCAGTAGAATCAGTAAATGTCACGAGGACTCTTTGGGACAGGATATGAGTCTCACTTAGCAAGAAATTCCATGTGAATTCTTTAAATAAGTCTGGAAGTAGTCAAAAACATAAAAACATTAAAAATCACCCATAGATACATAAATGAATAGATATGTGATAAAGCAGATGTTAAATAACATTAGTAGTAGAATCAAGGTATTGGTTATATGAGGGCTCACTGTAACAGATTTTCAACTTCGCTGCATGCTTTTAGATGTACATAATACAATGTTAGAGGAAAATTACTAATAATCCTATTATCAATCTTATTACCACCCTTATAAAAATTATAGTAGGTAAGAAGTGAAAACATTATGTTCCCCTCTCTGCTTTTTTCAGCATCCTTAATCCTACTCCGAACATAATTACATGTAATGCCTACATTTAGATTTTTACATTTTTTGTATATAATTTTCTCTTTATTTTTCTTTTTACAAAAAAATGAATCATGTATGGATCTACAAGTTGCTTCTTTAAAAAAAAAAAGATTTTATTTATTTATTCATGAGAAATACAGAAAGAAAGGCAGAGACATAGGCAGAGGGAGAACCAGGCTCCCTGTGGGGAGCCTGATGTGGGACTCAATCCCAGGACCTCAGGATCAAGAACCACTGAGCCACCCAGGTGCCCCAAGTTGCTTCTTTTATTTAGCAACATATCATTGACATGTATCTACATCAGTTCATATAATTATACTTCACTCCTTTTAATGGCTAAATACAATTCCATTAGCCACCTATTGCATAGTGTATTTAACCATAACCCTATTGATGACATTTTGATTATTTTCAGAACTTTGCTCTTTTCATATCACATTTAGGCTTGTGGTGATTTTAGTATAAATAGAAAGAAAAAAATCCATCGATCACTGGCATCTACAGAGAAGACCACAGTGAAAATCTGAAGTGGTTCTAGTGGCTAAGAAACATAACATCTAAAAAGGGTTGGAAGCAAAATACACAGAATCAAAGGCATATGGTTACCTCAACAGTGGGTAACTCAGTTACTGGGCATTGTCAGTTATCAGCAAATACCCAGTAGCTAACAACTAGGCAAACTAGTGCTCTAAATATTCACCAGAATGACTTCTGTACCAACTTAAAAAAATTAATCAACTTCACTTCAAGTGCCCTCAGATCCTCATTCCAATAACTTGCTTTTCTGAGTCCTTATGCCAAAGCACAGAAGAAAAGTAAATTTGGATGGAAGGCAAAAGGCTTTTATAAGTAGGCATGTTGATGGCAGTGAGAAAGTTGAGCTATTTAAAACAAACAAAAAAAGTCAAAAACAAGACAATAATAAACAGTGATATGGAGTCTGGGACCATTTTGGGTTAGAGTCTTACATATTTAAACAGGCCCTGAGGACATCATATGCACAGTAAAAAATAATTGATGTTCAAAAATCATGGCCCTGAATTATTAATTAAAGGTATAATTTCTCAGGATACTTGCTACAGGACAGCTGTGTGGTATGGAATATACTTTAGAAAGACATACTATTAAAAGAGTTGCAACAAGATCTTTGACGTCAGAAGACTGGGGAAGGCCTTGAGCTAATCACCTCACTTGACAGACAGAACCACAAAACAAAAGCACTAAGATCACGTGATTGATCCAAGGTCGTTGGAAATGATCAGAGCCTATGATCCAGGAGAGGTGGTGAATCTTCTGCCCCTGTGTTTGTGGCCACCCCACGACCACAAAATTGTCAATGAGGAACTGCAGCCTTAATTTTTCATAGCGCTCTACAACCCAGAAAGTACCTATCCTGGAATCTTTGCAGAGAACTGAGGTTTAATCTTAAAGAAATACTGTGATAGGAGATGCGAAAGTGAGTGGTCCTGCTGGAGAACAGAGAGTGAGTTATAAGGCACAGTTTTCCTTGGAGAAGTAGAACTTCTAGACCCCTTCTAGAGGGGAAAGAAAGGCAGTGTTCACTGGCAAGGAAGAGGGCTCCACAAAAGCAAACTTATGTCCAGCGCATTAAGCATGGGAAAAACAAGTTGTATGTGTGCGTGTGCGTGTGCGTGTGCACATCTCCTTGCTAGCATGTATTTACAGTCACCAAAGTATTGTTTAGGATCATTCAACTTTGAGAATCTAGCCTGATTCTTTCTCTACATAGTCATCCTTGCTAAATAAACAGAATAGGAGATGTATTCGAAAGAGGAATGCTCAAGGAGTCAGGAGATGGCCATTCAAGGCTCTGTGTAACTCTGAACAAGGGCCTTAGGGTTGTTAGGGGTAAAGTGGGTGAAATGAATCTGAAGATCTCGAAGTTTCCTCGCAGCTATGACTCATGTTTCTAGTCAGGTCTTAGCAAATAGAAATGAGACACGTAGGGGAAATCCAAATACCATGCAGTGTGCAATAGAGACAAAATTTCACATATTTGCATCAAAGGCTTGTTGCAACAAAGGCTTTCTGAGCCCTGTTTAAAATAGAGGACTTCTTTCCCTAAGCTCTATCCTCCTCTTGGTTGGTTTTAAATTCTCTCCCTCTTTTTCTATCTTCTTATCAAGATGACCTCTAGAAAAGCAGAAAGGGCCTTGGAAGTCAGATGATAGTATTTGGACATTATTTGAGAAACAAGAATCAAGGAAGGAGCAGCGACTTTCGTGAGGTCAAGAGCTTACTTGTGAAAACGTGGGATTGCTTTTGATTCCCAGTTCACACTTCCCTCTGATAAAGCCATGTTGCCTCCCAACTCTGAAAAACTACTGGGAAATAGAACTGTCCCCCTAAAAATAACACACCATTCATATCCCCGGGAAAAGTCATGTCTAAACAGGCAGTGGTCCTGTGTCAGAGGAAGACAGCTACTCGGGCACAGGAAAAAGAGCCAGCTGCTAGGGAAGCTAAAGCCCCTGTTCTCTTCCCACGACTCTGTGAAGATTTATGGTGTACATGGGGAATCCTGGCCAAACTACCTCCAGGCACTGTTGGACCAGATCCCTAAAGGAGTCCTCGCAGCTATGAAGTTTTTAACATGTTTACCTGCTGGGCACCAGACAGCTGTGAGTTCCTGAAGCTTCCCTGTAAGGAATAAGACTTTGTACTTTGAGATATTCAAACATGAAAGATTTGAGCAAAACATACTTAGCTATAACATTTCGTTAAAAAAAAAAGTTGAACTGGGTTGGAGATTGGTAAAGTCTTTGTAAATCCTGAGTGGGGGAGAAAAATCTCTGGATTTAGTAAGAAAGCACTGTCTCTTCTTACATACAGCACTGGTTGTCTGACCTGGCTGCTAGTTTTGGTTAAGTCCCTTTTTATTCTTTTCAATTAAAGCTGTTAGTCAACTTCTGGGTACTTCCTATCATTGTACCACTCCTTCTTTCAAGAACCCGGGCAGGGGGATCCCTGGGTGGTTCAGTGGTTTCGCGCCTGCCTTTGGCCCAGGGCGTGATCCTGGAGTCCCGGGATCGAGTCCCGCGTCGGGCTCCCTGCATGGAGCCTGCTTCTCCCTCTGCCTGTGTCTCTGCCTCTCTCTATATATGTCTATCATAAATAAATAAAAATAAATCTTTAAAAAAAAAAAAAAGAACCCGGGCAGTGTCTCAATTCGGACACTATATCAGAGGATTATTGTTTTTGTACATCCCGGCTTTCAGATTAGTAGTAAGCCTATAAAAGAAAGGAAAGAAAGAAGAAAAGAAAGAAAGAAAGAAAGAAAGAAAGAAAGAAAGAAAGAAAGAAAGAAAGAAGAAGAAAGAAGAAGAAGGAAGAGAAGGAAGGAAGGAAGAGAAAGAAGAAAGAAAGAAAGAAAGAAAGAAAGAAAGAAAGAAAGAAAGAAAGAAAGAAAGAAAGAAAGAAAGAAAGAAGAAAGAAAGAAAGAAAGAAAGAAAGAAAAGCTAGCAAGTGGGCACCTGGGTGGCTCAGTGGTTGAGCATCTGCCTTTGGCTCAGGGTGAGATCCTGGGGTCCTGGGAACGAGTCCTGCATTGGGCTCCCCATGGGGACTCTGCTTCTCCCTCTGCCTGTGTCTCTGCCTCTCTCTTTGGGTCTTTCATGAATAAATAAAATATAAAAAAAGAAAAGAAAAAAGAAAAGAAAAGAAAGTAAAAAGAAAAGAAAAGAAAAGAAAGAAAAAAGAAAAGAAAAGAAAAGAAAAGAAAAAAAAAGAAAGAAAGAAAAGAAAGAAAGGAAAGGAAAAGAAAACCGAGGAGGGAGAAGAAAGGAGCTTTGCCCTCCTGATATCCTGGGCTGCAAGCGGCTCTCCTTTGAAATGACTAGAAGAAACTGCTCTCAAAGACACTTTCTCATATGCTGCCAGCTGCAGAGGGGCGATTTCTCAGGGGAGGCTTGTCTGGGCTGACTAGGACTCGTTTCGGGGTGTGTCTCCATGCCTCCAAGAGGCCTGCCCTGGGCAAGACTGCATTCATTAGTAATTTAAAAAAATTTAAAAATCCAGAGCTGGCAGCCAGCGGGAGGTTTTCCTACACGGATGTGGACCTCCCACGTGCTCCAGTCACAGACACCCCTGGGCCGGGAGAGGTCCCCGACGGATCGGTGCCAGGCCCAGACACAAGTCCTCCATTCTGACACGGAGTGCTGCCAAGCGGGGAAGAACCACATCCTTCCTCATCCTAAGGCCCCTGCTTAAATCGAGCGGTTGTTCGAAGGGGAAAAGCACAAGGGGGGAGGGAGGAGGCGACATCACTAGTTGGTGTTAATTATAACAAGGGGAAACCTTTATTCCCAATATGAAGTTTCTAAGTGAATTCAACACAGAATCTCAGGGCCGGAAAGGCCCTCGAATATCATTTGGATTCGAACTTTTTCCGAAATTCAAATATCCCTGTAACATCCTTGCCAAGTGGATGCGCAGTCCCTCTTTAAATATCTCTAGCGATGGTGAACTCATTACCAAGTCAGTTTTCACATGGCCTGAACTGTACTAAGTGTCTCCTTATGCTGAGCTGGGCTCCGATCCCCCGGAATTTGTACCTATTTGTCCTGGTTGAGGTCCCTGGTGCCCAATCGGAAGCCTCCCTCTCTCCTCCACAGACACCTGAGGACACTCAACCCAGCGGCTCTGGTGTCTGAAAGCAGCCTTGCCATATTTCCATAGACCTCACTTTGCAAAATGGGAGGCTAGGGCTTTTGCAAAGCACTTGTTCCCTTCCTTGCTCCTCTAAACCTCAAAGGTAAGGAGAAGATACTGAGAAAATGGAAAGCTCATTAGAACAGGAAGATGGGAGTCAATGGATTAAGGTGCTTCCTGTACTACTTAGGCTTAAAAGGAAATTGAAAAAGGAAAAGAGGAAGCAATTGGACCAGGAGGTTAGCTCATCCAGGCAGGGTTTCCGGGGAATTGTCAGACCCATCAGTGTAGTAACTGAACATCTGTCCCATATGGCTCACGTACCCCAAGGCAAACGGGACGGGGCCACGGGACAGAGGGCACATCCCCACACAGTGAAGCAAAGTGCCAAATTTCAGCATGGGCTTTGGACTCCACCGACTGGACTCACCTCCTCTGGAGTTAGGCCGGCTTCTTAATCACACCGACTCTCCGTTGCCTGATGGGCGGACGGGTCAGTAAAGCATCTCAGGGAATCAGGGATGAGGGTTATGTGAATTAATATCACAAAGCACGTGGCACACAGTAAACACTCAGATTTCTGAGCCATTATTATTATTATTATTATTATTATTATTATTATTACTAGAAGTCTAGCCTTCAATTCTCCAGAACTTTCGCCTACACAGTGTAGCAATGCAGAGGCAGAAAACCCATGTATCTGGTAGGGTGAAATGAGGTCAGTTCTCACGTGGGAGGCCAAAAGCAGGAGAAGCAGCATATTTCTGTGGAAAGTACACTGCACCAGAACTTAGAAGACCAGTTACAGAATCTTGGCTCACTGTAGACAAGACACATCCCTCTCTGTCGGATTGGCAGAGCCAGGGGCTTAGCCTTCTTGACCCAAACTTTCTGGTATTCTCAGAGAACCGTTACAAGTACTCTGTGTAAAGACAACTAGGAAGATTTGATTTCTGTACGCCTCCTCTTTCTCCCCTGGACCATGTGTCCATATCAGTAACTGCAAAAATCCTACACACCCCAAAGCACAGAACCTGATGCTGTCACCCCAATTTGGTGAGCCTTAAGGATCCCTTTAAGAGGACAAAGCACTTCAGAGGTGCACTGAATAGAGGTTATAGGTTTTGTATTCAGTCGCTGTTGCCATCTCAGCAGATACAGCATTAGGCGTGTGTGTTTCAAATAAGTCAAGACAAGCACATGAGTTCTGCTGTGTTTCAACAAGTAGGAAGCCAGGAAATGTGTTTTATAAACATTTGGGAGTATGTGCTTGGAAACGCTGATAGGAAAGACTTACAGAATGACCTAAATCAAAGAAGTACGGATCTCCTGGGGGTGTTACAGTACCTGTTCACGTATGCTTTGGTGATGAAGTCCTTCTTTACCCTGTGTTTGGTGTTCTGTGCTTCGATGGAAAGCCCAACCTCACTCCTCACCCCTGGGACTCCTGGGCTCTAGCCAATCTGCGTAACTAGCTCCCTGAAGCCTCCGATTGCTCTCACCTCTGTGAGCCTTTACGGTAGAGGTTGGCAAACTGTGGCCCATGGCCAAATCACTCCCCGCACGTCTGTTGTTGTATTGCTTGTAAGGTGAAAACACTTTTTACCTTTTAAACGATTGAAAAATAAATAAATAAAAATAAAAATAAAAATAAACGATTGAAGAATTTAAAAGAGTAATATTTTGTGACGTGAAAATTGTGCGATTTTCACACAAAATTGGGCGAGGGGTTGAGGAATCAGACAGCTGGAACTATAGCACTGGGGTTACAAAGAGCCTGCGCTCTGGGTGGAAAAAGACCTTAGAGGTAATGAAGTCTAAAAACTATGGGCAGATTTAGAACAGGGACACAGAAGAACCAGGAATGTGCCCCAAGAAGATTATCAGTCAGTGGTGCATAGAGTGAAATGGAGGGATGAGCCATTTGAAAGATTTCCATTGAATCTATGGAAGTGCGGTGAGTTCTTGAATCAAGAGCTAAGTGGTCACTCGATGATTATCACAATCTCTGAGCTTCATTTTTGCTACTTAGGCCAATTTGGACCAAACCGACCTTGCAGAGTCGTTGAGATAAGGGACATGTAAGTAATTTGCAAATTGTTAAGCACTTGGACAAACAGGACAGAGTACTCTTACGACTACTCACTAAAGCCAAAAAGCATCATCTTACTAAATTAAATAAGTGATGTCTATTTTTATAGGATCTTCCTCTCAAAATGATATTGACATGGTTGCATACGCCAGTTCCATTTCCGTCAATGTTCCAATTACATGTGCACTTTTTCTTGCTTTTCACACACTGGAAGCAGAGTCATCAGGGAATTTTAAAGAACTGCTATCAAGGTATGCCATAAGGATATTACAGTCAACAGATTAGCCATAGGTCAAATCACCTTGGCTTGCAATCGTACACGAACATTTTTAATTCTCAGGATGATCCCAAACAATCACTTACGATAGATTCTAAGTCACTTTCCAGGGTGAAAATAGAAGAATGCAAATTTTCTTGCCTGGATTATTATAATAGGATGCTCATTAATTGCCCCACCAATTCCTTTCCTAAGCTCCAGTGCTATGACAGACAGCAAGCATCAGACCTGTCTTTTAGACAGACATAGATCTGATAGCGTCCCTCCCTTGCTCAAGCATATGCAATGCTTCTCCTTGCCGTACAGGTTTAAGTGCAAATTCCTCAAGAGAGTATTTAAGGTCCTCAAAAATAGGGCTTTGACTCAGCTTTTTAAAGTATGATCTTCAACAACCCCGGTGCTCAAAAACCATCACCCAGTCAAACTGGGCTCTCCCCAACCGAGGCACGAGCTTCCCACCTTCACTTTATGTTTTCCTCCTTTTCCCTTTATCCAGAGCACCACTCATGGTTTTTAACTGTGTCAGTTTAGTTCACCTGGAATTATGTTTTCCAGAATCCCCTTCTCTGTATGGTTCTTAGTTAGGGGTAGCCACAGGGAAATGTGCATGCAATTTGGATGGGAGAAGTACAGCAGTATCCATTGCTTTGCGAGGGCTCCTCTAGGCCCTGGGTACTAGTGCCTCTCACATACCTAACTGCTGATCTGGTGGTTGATCTCCTAACAGGGGGCAGCAGCCATGCCCCACCATGCCGTCAGCTCCTGGTAGATCGATCCTCCACCTCTCCAAGCCCAAGGCCAGGCAGGTGCGGAGCTCTGTGGCTATGCCCACCAGCTCCCTCTGCAGGCCACCCACATCATCTAGATTAGGTACAATGAGACAGTTAAGGGTTGCCGTTTGTCCTCATGGGCTCCAGGTTGCTCTCTCTTCCCCTTTACATCCAGCTCTTCTTCCTAACCACCTGCCTACCATGGGCGGCAACACTCTTCCACAGACTTCTTTGCCATCTTCTTCTCAGGGTCCTAAGCTAATGACATTTTCTCATCTCCCATTGTCCCCTTTTGGGGCTTTGATTGTCCAGCTTTACCCCCCATTGTAGGTATAATCCTTATGATAAATCCCATATTCTATATCATCCACCCATTTCATTTAAGCTCCTTGGTTCGACCCTAACTCATACACTGCTTTTTCCCCACTAGTCTATGTCAAAAACCTGCCATCAATTCAAGACTCACTTCAAACACCATTTCCTCATAAACCTCTTCCTGAGTGACATGGTTGTCTCTTTAAACCATAAACCTGTTTTTCCATATATCTTTTAAAGTTATGTTATATATTCTGACTCTTTCCCAAATATTATACACGTTGTATTGCAAACCCCTATGAATATCTTACCTTCAAAATGATCTATAAATTCTTATTCTTTGGGGGCTGTGTTTGTGCAACTATATTTTAACCTCCATATCTCACTAGTGTCTTGCCTGCAAAAGATTCTCAGCAAATGCTTATGGCCCAAAAGAGTAAATGAATTATCAGTGCTACCATTCCCTTTTTAGGATCACAGGTAACTAAATCCCCGTGCACTGTATATGGTATAGCCTCACTTGTATGGAGACTGTCCTGTAGCCACTTTACCTTTCCATTCCCTTCTCTCAGGGACTCTCTAATCTGAATGTAACTAACCCTGTTTATTTTTATCATACACCCAGTTCTAACAAAACTCATCAGCTTGCTCCCTAGTCTATAGTAAAGCGGAAACAGATAATTATATGGGGGAATGGAGAGAAAGCTGCTAGAGCAAGACATGCTGAAAGCAAGAAAAAAAATAGCAGACAATGAAAGAGAGAGAGGACAGAAAATTTATGAAAATCAGATTACACAAATTTAAAAGTATATGAGTCTAGGGCCATTTAGTACATAGGTAAATGATCTCATCTCAATAAATTTTAAAGGAATTAGTCTGCTCCAATGAGCTGTCTTGAATCACCAAGATTAAGTAATGCCACATATCTTAGAATAATCTCCTTCTGAAATTATTTTTAAAACAAAAAATTTTTTTTAATTTATTTATTTATGATAGTCACAGAGATTGAGAGAGAGGCAGAGACACAGGCAGAGGGAGAGGGAGAAGCAGGCTCCATGCACCGGGAGCTCGACGTGGGATTCGATCCCGGGTCTCCAGGATCGCGCCCTGGGCCAAAGGCAGGCGCCAAACCGCTGCGCCACTCAGGGATCCCTTAAAACAAACATTTTGAAAGAAAGATACATACTGAATTCAAGCTGTTTTTTTAAATAATCTCGTAGCACCTCCCATTCTCAGGGGGGAAAAGGGGTGTTTTTTAAATTTTGTCATGCATTCATTCAACAAATATATATAGTGGGTGTCAACTATGATTTAGGCACTGTCCTCATGTTTGTGTGTGTATGTAAGTATGTTGTGTATGTGGACCCTTCCGCCAAGGAAATTGTCAAACTTGGGAGATGTGGGATGATAAAAGCTACACCTTTTAAATATCTCACAAAGAAAAAAACAAAAAAACAAAAAAAGGTCACTGTAAGTCAGCACCATATTGGTTTCTTACAAAGAAGCAAGCAAATGCAATCAACAAAAAAGGACTGAGTTCATTGCTACTGGTTCCTTCTAGGGCAAAATAAACTGTCAACTAGAATGAAGTTTCTTGCCTTCCCTACACAACCTTTGCCTCATTTCTCTGCCAAACATCTCTTAACTGCAGGGAAGTTTCCTGGAGAGTCCAATGGTGCTGCAACCCTGCACAATTTGCTTTGGAAGAAAACTGTGGCAAAACACAGGTAAGAAATATTTGATTTTTTCACAGCCTCCCTGATACACATATGGAGGCAACTATAACACTCTTGAATTTTTTCCTCCTGATTTAAAACTAAATTTTAAAATTTATATAAGGTTGCAGTAGGATTGAGTGAGATAATAAAAATAAAGCATTCAGCACAGCTCCTGGCACACAAGAAGCACTGGATCAATATTAGTGATTATAACTAGCAAGAGGTCCTAAACTTTCAGCAAGCTCTATAAATTAGCCTCATTAAGTGTTATCTAGGGTAAAATTTCAGCGTCTTCTGTTTTCCCTTTGCCACCCGGAATGTTCTGGAGCCATCACTGGAATACAAAATAACTTTCCAGCAAGTCAAGTCTGGCTGGGGAGAAGGATGGGCAGGCTGAGAAGTACTGTCTGTAGGTATGTCTGGAAGAGAGACAGACAAGGCCGTCCTACAACATCTTTGTTCCCACATCATTCCACAGGACTGGCCCTTCTACCTGCAGAAGTTCTCTGCTGAGGATAAGGTGCCAGAACAGGTCCTGGAACAAAATAAGTATCACTGATTATATGACTGGAACTTTGGCTCTGATTTTTTAAAGGAAGTTAATAAAATAAGCACAACTGAAAAACTGCCTGAGTATTTAAGTGTAAGCATGTTTGCAGAGGTTATTTTAGTTCAAAAAATAATAAAAATAGCTCAAATGGACTGAGCACTAATTACGTTCCAGGCCCTGTGCTAAGCGCTTTATGTACATACTTAATCCTAACAACCCTTCTATTCTCGTGCCAACAATGCAGATGAGGACACAGGTTTAAAGATGGTAAGTAAATTTACCACATCCCAGAGGTAGTCAGTAGCATTACCCTGCACACATTGTCTCAGTGTAAAATCCACATTTTTTACCACTACATGCTATTGAAATGATACGACCTGAAAGAACGGGTCACGTGTTCATTCAATGATTCAATGCATTTATTGAACTATCCCTTCATATGAGTCACCATGAAGTGGGACGAATAGACGTGAATAAAATATTCAGAGTCACTTACAATCAGAAGGCAGAATGGTATAGTGGTTACGTTTGCCCCAAATTCAAATACTGGCTCTACCGCTAACCAACTGTGACTTTGAGGCTCAAAGAGAAGTAATAGAGGATAAAGTTATTCTTTGGTTTCAATAAGCTAATATTTGTAAAGCACTTGAAAGATGCCCGGCACATGTTAGCAAGCTGTTTTTCATTTATATTATTACAGGCAACAGGAGACTATATATGCGTAGCTCAGTAAAGACTTCATGGAGGAGGGAGGAGCTCTATATCTTGAAGAGTTCAGCGCCGTTTAGATTTGTAGAGTCAGAAAGAAGAAATTGATCTTACATGGAATTAAATTTGCCTTTCATATGCTCACTCCTCAATTCATCAGATTTCAGACGCTGGTACTGAAACTCTTGTAAGGAATTAGCTCTGGGTCCAATGTTTTGAGGAATTGATGACATAAAACACCTCCACAAGAATTGTAAAATTTCCAGCTGAATTGAATTGCGCAACAGTGCATACATTTTCATACATTTCCACATTGTATGTGGAAATAAGAATGATATCATTTGAGGGGCACCTGGGTGGTTCAGTCGGTTAAGCGTCCGACTCTCGATTTTGGCTCACGTCATGATCTCAGGATCCTGAGATCAAGCCCTCCGTCAGGCTCCCCACTCAGCAGGGAGTCTGCTGCAGATTCTCTCTCTCTCTCTCTCTCTCTCTCTCTCTGTGTGTGTGTGTGTCTCTCTCCCTTGGGCCCCTCCCCGCTGCTCTCTCTCTCCCTTTCTCCCTAAAAGATTTTATTTATTTATTTGAGAGAAAGACAGCATGAGAGAGAGAAAGAGCACAAGCAGGGGAAGGGGCAGAGGGAGAAGCAGGCTCCCCACTGAACAAGGAGCCTGATGCGGGACTCGATCTCAGGACACTGAAGACCCGGGGATCATAACCTGAGCTGAAGGCAGACACTTAACCAACTGAGCCATCCAGGCACCCCTCTCTTTCTCTCTCAATTTTTTTAAAGATGATATCATTTGAGAAACAACAAAGGAATCTGGTTTTGCTTACTTTGCCTATGTGTGGTGTGTGTGTGTGTGTGTGTGTGTGTGTGTGTGTGTGTGTTTGCTTTGAGACATTCTAATGGAAAGGTCTATGAATGACAGGTCAATGAAATGGAACTGTCTTTCTCCTCTGTTCATAGGACCCTATACGAGATCAAAGCAGTTTAACCACTCACCTTATACATAAATTCTTCCATCTTCCTTCACTCTCTGTTTGAGGCTCCAAATACGTCAAACCTGGTCACCATCCTACTTCAGTCCTTTCGGTGATCTCCTGCTGCATTTTGCATAAAATCCCAACTCCTTCTCATGGCCCACAAGAAAGCCTCCTGTGACCCCAGCTTATTTTAGGATCTTATTTCCACCACTGCTCTTCCTGTCACCTGGCCCCTGTCACCTCAACCATGATATCAGACCAGCATGGCTCCTTCACAGGCTTTTCCATTAATTCAAATGTCACCTTTTCTAGGGCAATTTTCAGCACAAACACACATATGCATATATGTGTGTTTAAGTGTACATATGTGTGTATAGATGTCTGTGTACAAAACAAGTTTTTTTATTTCAATATTACATATATAATTTATTTTCTTGTCCAGTTCCATCTCTTTCTTTCTACCCCTTGAGAACAAATAATTATACTAACACTTATCTAGGAATTTATTTACTCATCATTTATTTATGATTAAGCAGATGCTGTTCACTGGGCCTGTTCATGGGATATAGCAGGCAGCAGGGTCTCTGGTCTTGTGGGTGTTACATTCTCATGGGAGGCAAACAATAGATAGACTAAGTAAATTAATTAAATCATATGTGGAAGCTGACAAAGGAAAAGCAGAATGGGTCCGTGAGACGAGCACTGGCATGGGTGGAGATGGGAGGCAGGATGCAGAGCAATTTTATATACAGCAATTCACTCAGCCTTCACTGAGAGGATATTTGAGCACAAGCTTCATGAAGATGAAAGAGTTAGCTTTGCGGTTATTTGAGCAACTAGGGCAGAGAGGAAACAATGCAAACCATACCTGGCCTTACAAGGTATTTTAAAGACTGGCTTACACACTGAGTGAAAGAGCGTGTGGTTTCTTGTGCCAGTCCACTGTTCTGGGAATTTCATTTGTATTAATGGACTTAGTCATCACAGCAATCCAATAAGTTATATATTGTGTTTACCTCATTTCACAAAAAGAAATTAAGTAGGTAACTTGCCCAGGATTATACAAATGGAGCCAGAATATGAACCTATGTAACAAAACTCCAGACCCCTACAATATACTGCCTCTTGGTCTAGAAAATTCTGATCCAATGATTCTGAGACTTCAGTGCAGAGGCCCTAGCCGCCTGCTTCCTTAACAAGCTGTCCAGATGTCTCCATGCACCACATGTACATGGTCCATGAACCACAATTTCTCAGCAGTCCAATTCATCTCCCACATGAAAACTTTCCAGATATTTTAAAGTAAACATCACGCTCACTTCCCATCCTTACCATCCCCACTGTTTGTCAAATTGGGAAAAATTTCCTTAGATCAGTGGAAGCAACTACTCAATAACACCCCCTCTCCATCTGTGTTTCATGTGAATTTCATCTTCTGGATGAGGATTTGGGGTAAACAACAATGCTGAATGAGCAGAGGAATGAGTGTTTATTGAGGGCCCTTTGGGTGTCAGGTTTTAAGTGCTAGGGACTTATATATTTTATCTGACTTTAACCTCGGTAATATATACAAATATATAGATACAGGTACAGATATCGATATAGATGTGCATCTATCCAGGAGATAGCTAGACTATGCTAATTACCATTTCTCAGATGAGGAAACTAAGTCTGCACAGGCTAAGCAAGCAGTATCTAGGATTCAATGACTCTAAAGCCAGCCAACTTTTCACCACCCACTCTAACCATTCAATCCCCAACTCCTGCAATTGTTTCATTCCATAATTGGAAACCGAAGTCTAATCTTCCAGAAAAGTGCTATTTAGTGTGTATTTCCACTCTCCAGCATCCATCATTTCTGTAAGTTGAAAGAACTCCTATATTTATTCAATGAGAGCCAAGCTTCTTCCATGGGCACTAAATTAGCTCAAAAGAAGAAAGCAAAAAATATGCACTCATAATGCTAAAATTCAAATGAAAGCCAAATATTTTATCTCTTTATTTCTTTGTAGAAGATTATGGTGATTAATGGTGATACAGAGCTTGCTTTATATAAGAAGGCTCTCTTTTCATTTCCCAAACAATAAATGTCAGTGTGCATAACCCAGCCATCTATTTTCTCTTCCCACCCCCAAACCTGGATCCTGAAGGGAAAAAGGTTACAGGTCATGGGCATATAGCAGAATCACATCCTGAAGGACATGTCTGTGTGGACTCCCAGTGCAGCACTCAGTTATGAGTCTCACTGAGGACAAGGAAGCTGCTGGTATCTGGGATTTGGGCGCCCCACACGCCATGCTGTGTGCCTGCCTCTGTGGGAAAGAAGAGGGCAGTTCTTCTCTTAGCTTTTCATGGTATCTCCCCAGTCATTACAATACAGGCACAGATTCATAGACTACCTAAGACCACCTTAGACTACCTTATTCATAGACTACCGTATTCAAATTTGGCTCCTTGTCCAAATTTCTCATTTTAGAAGTGAGAAAAAGGACTCTGAGAAGGAAAAGCAATTAAACAGCAGTGAGGCTGTTGGACTGAATCATTAAAGGGGGAAAAACCCACATAAGTTGGAGTTAGAAAGCTGAGGTCCACATCCCAGCTCCACGATTTGCTTGCTGCGTGGCCTTAGCGATATTTAGACTCTCAGACTCCGGAGGTCAATGGTATGAGCGACACGTGCCTTTAATTACCTCAGGTTATTGTAAAAAAAAATGTGTGTGTGTGTGTATAATAACAATCATTTTGAGGGCTTAAAGTTCTACATAAACTAAGACCGTTATTATTTGAACCTAAGTCTTGTACTTTCTATTCCAATATCTATTTGGGCATGCAACTGAGTATCATCGCAGCCGTTAATCATAATAAAGGTTAAATTCCCCATGCACCAGGCCCTTAATAAATGTTATGGCATATGACTGACACCTGTCAAAAGCCTGATGAAATGGGTTTTATTATCCCCTTTTACAGATGATGAAAATAAAGCAGAGACAGAACAAAGACTTTGTCCAAAGTCGCACGCAGGGAAGTTGGTCTCGTGCTAAAGCTTATGAATGTTACATAGCCACAATTTTAGGTTACCATAGCATCTAACCATAACTGGCTTAAGGAACTGTGTTATCTATGAAAAGACCACTTTTCAGATATCAGTTTATAAAGTGACAGGTTATCTTTTCTGTTGGCTTTGGCATTGGTTGGGAAACGAGGAAACCAGTGTAATCATAAGGACTTACATGCCAGACAGGTAGAAACCAGAGGCTTCTCCTGGATATAGGCTAGATATAAAAGGTCACCTGTTTTTACTCCAATTATATCAAATAATGGCTGGACAGATACACATTCTTCATGACTTAGAAATCTTGAGATCGAAGTTCATCACAGCTACCCACTTCCCTGGAAACTTCCTACTTTCTTTCAGGTAATTAATTTATGACACTTGATGCTGGCCTTGCTGTCAATATATGCAAGCAGCACTTCCTTCCCTGTGTTTGCTGAAAAACACCCTTCATTACTAGGATAAAAATGTCCTTTATCCATCATTGAGCCAGTGATGGCCAACCTTCTTAGAGTCTGTGACTCCTTAGCATTTTTCTGATTTGGTGACCATAACATTAAAGGAAATGAAAGCTACCTTCCAAGCCTATAGAGACAGCCTCTGGGATAATTAATCATATAATAAAGTGTGAGAAAAACTAGAAGGCCAGTGCTGGGCCTACCTGACATAGTATGAAGCCATCATTCACTTAACTCTGCACTTTTTATAAATAAGGCACTGCTGCTATGTGCCTTGGCTACTTAGGTGCTATTCAGAGACTTGGATAAGAACACATAGGGACAAGTTACTGGCCCAGAGTGAAAACAAGCCAATAAATCTTTAAAATCATGATAGAGACAGAGAGAAGATGGTAGAAGCATTTCGAGGGGTCCCATGGCCTGGGAAGGATAGGATTCCAGCAGCAGGCGTAGGAAGGTAGAGGAGGAGAGGACAGGGCTGCCGAGGCGGTATGGTGTCAGGACACGGGAAGGGGACATTCCCGGATCTAGCTACGCAAATCCTCCGACTTTATGGTGTTGGGTCTAGCAAACGTGGTACAGTAGACCAAACGCCTTTGCACTCAGGCACACACCGGTTCTAGTTCTTACTAACTGACTAACCTTGAGCCAGTCTGTAAGTCTCCCTGTGCCTTAGCTCTTTCATCTGTAAAAGGCAGACAATAATATATAACTGAGAGTTCGTTTTATGCTTAAGTGAAATGACAGGAGCGCACGCACCAATGAATGCTGATTTCCTTTGCCCTCCTCTTTTTGACCGGAAAATAGATCTCTTGGCATAAAACATCAGGGCATTTTCTCTTTATTCTCCTTTCCCCTTCTAGCCTCAACTTTCACAAAGATATACGGAGACAGAATTTCAGAGTTGAATCTTTTTTTTAAAAAAAGATTTTATTTATCTATTTGAGAGAGAGAAAGAGCAGGGGTGGGGCGTGGGGAGAGGGAAACACAGGCTCTCCCACTGAGCGGGGAGCCCAGTGCCATGGGGTGTTGCGGGCATGTGGGGCTGGATCCCAGGACCCTGAGATCATGACCTGAGCTGAAGGCAGAAGCTTAACTGACTGAGCCACCCAGGCATCCCAGTTGAAAGGAATTTTAAAGAAAAATAACAATGTATTGCAGCAGAAGAACCTTGGGGATCATCTGCTACAGCTCCCTCACATTTGAGGTCCAGCACCAGAGACTTCTCAAGTCACAGGCAAGGGAAGACCCCAATCAGAATGGCAGGATGGAGATGGGTGGGGGGTGTCCTCACCCAAGCCCTCAGTCCTAGGCCAGAGGCCACACGATTTCAGGTGTTTCTCACCTTCTTAACCTCTCTGAGCTTCAGCTGCCTCCAAAACCATACAGGATCATTGCAAGGATTCAATGAGGTGATACCCATAAAGCACTTAGTACGATCCATGATGGAGTTCAGGAGAGAGTAGCTATTAAATTTTGATTTTCACAATTTAACAGACAAATAAATTGAAAGAACCAATGGCAGAAGAAATAATTTGTGTTTATTAAATGCCTCCCGTGAATAAGGTGCTGGGGTAGGGACCCCAGCTTCCGGGCAGGCGTTGGGGCCCTTGTGTCCTGGCTGAGGAGCCTGAGGCCCACCGCAGTACACTAACTTGCCTCGGGGACCTGTCAGACGCTACAGCTCCACGCTGCCTCTGGTGCCAGAGCTAAGGCACAATCAAGTCAGGCTACCAGGAGGTCTCCCCATCAAGGCCACAACCCCATCAGTGCACTCTCACTTCCTAAAAAAAAGAAAACAAACAAACCCTGAGCCAATGAGTAGCTAACCTGAATTAACCCCCCCCCCCAAATATCAGGTGTCAAATGTTCTGTAACTTTCCCATTCTTTGAGGTTTTTATTTCTCTCCCAGAACGATTTCCAAAATGGGCAAAGAGCACAGTAGGTGGCTCTCTGTAATATTTCACGGGCAAGGCGACAGTGACTCACCAGATCCTACATCTGTGTCACCAGCAGAAGCCCTGACAAAGTTGAGCAACAAATGAAACTGTGTGTGTGCTGCAGATAACCTTTATGTTCTTTCTTTCCTCCTCTGCTGATTTCCTCCAGCCACATTCTGCTGTTCTAACAGTGCCAGGTAAGACGACGCTAACTGGCTACCTTTTGGCAAAAGCAAACACATGCTTCCAAATGCCAAAAGCAAGGAGCAAAACGTTTCTCCCAGAAACTACATTTGCAAGCCTGCCTGCTTGCTGCAGAGAAACCCGACGGCCTGTGGGGAGTCTCAACGGATAAATGGCCCCATTGCCTGGGCCAGAAACAGATCTGTTCATTTTCCTACAGAAGCCTGCAGCCATCAGCTCCCACAGGGAGGACTGAGGCTCCAGACCAGTGATCAGCACCGCCAGCAAGCGGCGAGTGGTCTTTTCTGCAAATGCTGCCTCTGCATACTGCTCTCTATTCCATCCTGCACCCACAGAATCAGGGACAGAGAGAAGAACACTCTGGCCACTCATGACATTTGTTCCTCAATCTTCCTACTACCCTGTGAATTAGCACAAGGATGACAGAAGGAAAAAAAAAACCACTCAGAACAGGAAGAAATATGTAATATCATTCTGAACTTTATGTCTTCACAGGTCCCTTCATTTTAGGAGTGGAAGGTGCTCTACATCAAATGCAGAAGAGGAGGAAGATTGCCTTAGAGATCCAGGCTTTTGAACTTCCTCTCTGGAGAGCTGGCCTTGCTAACCTCCAAAGAGCCTGTTTATAGATTGTTCGTTCAGCAAGGAAATATCCTCTTTGGGACAGAAAGGATACCCTGCAGTCACCAGCCCAATAAAATCAACCTAACTAACATAAATTGTTAAAGAACTCATTGGAGAGGTGACGGGGTGTGACAGGAAAAGCCCTTAACTAGAAGTTACAAGGTGGGAACTGTACTCCCAGGGCTGAAACGTAATAACCATGTGACTCTGGGCAATCTCTCTTGTTTTTCTGAGTCTCACTTGTTCTCTTTCTCAGTAAAATGGAGATCAGCCAAGACGAGATCTTTAATGAGCACCTATTCACTACATACACTTTGCATTATTCCACTTAATTTTATCCTCATACAAATCCTTGGGGTAAGCATTTTCTTTACCATGTTAGAACTGGATAAAAACCAAAGCTCTGATCGGTGAAATAAATCACTCAGTATTTCCTAGCTGCAGAGGCATTAGGGCTGAAGTTTGAATTTGACCACAAAACCTGAGCCCCTGCCACCAATAATATGCCTGCCATGTCCTTCTCCCAGGGCTACCCCAGGAGCAAGAAAGAGAATACATATGGACCATGCTTTGGAAATTTTAAAGTTCTCTATATATGTATGTATGGCTTTTGTAACAATCTGGATAAGGAGGCAAGGTGTGACTGGGTAACCTTTCTTAAAAAGAACCAGAACCTAAAAAAATTACCTTCCAATCTCCCTTCCATCCCCTTGTTCTGACCTTTTTTTTAAAATTATTATTATTTAAACATTTTCCTTTTGCCCCACAAGTCCCCTATTCCTCAGGCACGCGTTCAGATGCATCCCGGCCAGCTCATCACAATGCATGCACACGGAAGCAAGTGATCCCAGCCTCTGCAAACGCTGGTGCGGGAGGTACCTAGAGGGGCGCCACCAAGTGCCTCCCTCCCCTCAAGATGTATCACACCCCCTCCCATGCAGCATCAATACCCCCACGCAAATGGGACGGACTGGGAAGCAGGCAGCCAACTCTAAATGCTGCACACTCAATTCGGGGACTTACAGCACAGCCAAGAGATGGTAGTAAATAACTGTATGAAGTCAATCAGAATAAAATCAATGTTCATGAGCCTGGTGGCGATATATGAGGGGAGCTAGTTCGTTTTAAAAGAACAATAACTAAGGAAGACTAGAGTAGGCATGTGTAGTATTTATGTTTAAATAAGGTAAGTTTGAATCCAGAGGGACTGAATTTAGCAACATCACAGCATAATCCCAAAGAAATACATGAGAATTGTGTTGCTCTTTTCCCCACGAAAGGACACATAAAGTTGCTTGTCTGACATAAGACAGCAAGAATACAAGGCTTAGCGCAGTCTGTAACAGAGACGGGACTTCCAACTTCTCTTGCCTTTCTCCTTTTCACCAGATTCGAGACCCTCTTTGCCAGGAAAGAAGGATGCCTCAGATCAGAGCTTCCTGGACCTGAGGCTTGGCCTAAAAACAAAGGGCTTGGCATCACTGAGTAACAATAATTCTGTATTCCAACTCAAGCAGCCATGATCAAAGTCACACGGAGACAGCACTCGGAAAACACTTCCTATAAAAGCTGTTCAAACTCCAAATAAGAAAAATAAAAAGCCACAACATTCCAGATTTAAAAAAAGGAAAAGAAAAAGAAAGAAAGAAGAAATAGAAAGAAAGAAAGAAAGAAAGAAAGAAGAAGAAAGAAAGAAAGAAAGAAAGAAAGAGAGAGAAGGGAAAGGAAAGAGAGGAAAGGAAAGGAAAGGAAAGGAAAGGAAAGGAAAGGAAAGGAAAGGAAAGGAAAGGAAAGGAAAGGAAAGGAAAGGAAAGGAAAGGAAAGGAAGGGAAGGGAAGGGAAGGGAAAAGGAAAGGAAAAGGAAAAGGAAAGGAAAAGGAAAGGAAAGGAAAAGTCACCTTAAGGTAGTATGAAATCATCTTTCTGAAAATCCACTGTCTCCAGGGTCAGCGTAGAGCAGTATCTACAACAGTGACCACCAATCTCAAATTAACCAGATGCCAGGGCAGGCACTGCGCTAGACCTACCACTTGAACGATCCCATTTCATCCTCCCAGCTACCCCCGGGGGTCGTTGTGATCCTCACAATCTGCAGGTTGCCGAGGCTACCGACCACCAGAGAGGTGGGCCACCAGCCGGGCCAAGCTCACCCAGCCGCTGCTCCGCGGAGCTGGAGCCCAAGCCCGGTGAACCGTCCTCCCGGGCCCAGGTCCCCGGCCGGGGCGCCTCCCGGGCGCGGTGGGTCTCTATTTCCTCCGCCGGGGGTGGGTCTCTATGTCGCCACCGGGAGCGGAGGGGAGACACGCTAGCGACTGGCTCTTAAAGGAAACAGCAGAAGTTTGCTTTTCAGGTTTGTGATTTCTGTCTTACGCTCGGCTTCCTCGCTCGCTCCCGGCACCCGGCAGGGGCAGGGGCAGGGGCAGGGGCAGGGGCAGGGGCAGGGCAGGGGCCCGGGCTCCGCAAGGCCAGCATTGCGCACCGAGGGGCATCCTCTCGGCTACGGGACCGCCAGCCTCCTCCCCCCGCGCGGGGGGCCAGCTGCGAGCACCAACCCCAGGCCGCGGCCCCCGACGTCCCTCCCGCGCCAGCGCCCCCCCCACCCCGCCCCCACCCAGGAGCCCGGCAGACGCCCAGGGCAGGGGCATCTTCTGAGAAAGCAGGTCAGGGGAGGCCGGGGCGAAGCCGCGAGCAGCCTTTCCCCAGCCGGCCGGGACCGCGGCAGGCAGCGGCAGGAGGCGCGCCGGGACACACCGCCCGCTCCCACCCACGCCGCTCGCAGCAGCGCCCCGGAGCAGCCCGCGCGGGCGGGGGTGCAGCGGGTGCATCTCTTCCAGGGCCGGACGCGGGGTGCAGCCTGGCGCAGCCGTCCCCCAACTGCGGTCCCTAAACCCCCCCAAGGCAGAGAGGGGGCTCCGAGCTGGGTTCGAGTCCCGGGCACAGCACTACTTGGCGGTGCGGCCCATCCCACTCGCTCTGTGCCTCAGCGTGTCCTCCTGGGAACGAAGAGGGGTGGGCGAGCCGGTCCGCGAGGGTCCTTCCTCCCCGAGATTCCGTGGGGGGGCGCTTCCTCCGAGCCCCCAGGACCGCGCGACACTCACCTTCCCCGGGGGGCAGAGCGGGCGCGGCGCACCGGGGCGCGGGGGCAGGCTCGCCCGGCTCGGCTCCTCCCGCCCAGTCCGGCCCGAGCGCAGCCCGGGGACCCCGATCCGGCCGGTCGTCCCCCCCGATGAGCCTCTTACTTTCCGCCGCACTTTCTTTTTCCCCCTTTGGGGCTCCTCCCCCCGCGCGGCGCGATTGGCCGCCGCCGCGCGGCTCGGGCTCCACCCGCCGCCCGGGCTCCGGCCCCCGCGCCCCGGGCTCCGCCGAGCTGCGGCCGCGGGGCGGCTCCGAGGGCAGCTCCGCCCGCGGCGAGGAGGGGCCGCGCGGGGCCGAGGCTGCCGGGGCGCCCCCTGCCACCGCCTGCGCCGGCCGGAGCGCGCCCTCGGGGGACGGGGGGGGGGCACGGGGGGGGAGGGGGCCGGGTCGCTGCCCCCCCGACCCCCCCGCTCTGCGCACTCAGCGAGGCCCCGGATCAATTGGGGCGACAGGATGTGCGCGCGCCCACCGCGTGCCCAGCGCAGAGCGCGGCAGGAGGAAAAGACTCGATTTTCCTTGTTCCGGAACTCTTGCTCCGCCACGAGTGACAGTCGTGGGACAGACACATGGTCATGACAGCAGGACCGAATCTGTATTTTCCACTGGGGGGCGGGGGATACCCAGTGCCTAGCACGGTGCCTGGCACAAAGTAGGCCCCCAGTACATGCGGAATGGATGGATGAATGAATGAATGAATGAATGATAGTTATGGAAGGAAATCATCTCAAAAATATTACTTCTCATTCATTCATTCCCATTTCTCCAGAGTTTTTTAAGATTTTATTTATTTATTCATGAGAGACAGAGAGAGAGAGAGAGAGAGGCAGAGACACAGGCAGAGGGAGAAGCAGGCTCCAAGCAGGGAGCCCGACGTGGGACTTGATCCTGGGTCTCCAGGATCACACCCTGGGCTGAAGGTGGCGCCAAACCGCTGAGCCACCCGGGGTTGCCCCCATTTCTCCAGATTTCTATCAGAGCCCTCAACTGTTCTCTCTCATTCTAGATGATACGTCTCTGTAATCATCCTAACACGGTTCATAAGGACTTTCACTGTTCTTTGTTCAAGAGCCTTCTGTTGGTGGTAATCCCTCGATTTCTTCCTGACTGGCAGGGCCCTGTCACCAACTGTCCCCATTTCTGACACCTCCTAACAAAGGCCGTCTACCACAGTCAGGTGTCTCTTCGCACAGGCCGTGCCCACCACCGCCATCTCCTTGATTTTTCCCCCCACATTTAGAGTTAGTTTCCCACCTAACTGAATCTTATTAATTTAACCAAGAAATCGAGATCCAGAGAAAGCAATTAAGGCGAAGGAGGAAAAAAAAAAAAAAGGAAAAAGATGAAAGAAGAAAAGGTGCCGAATGAACTGGCAGGTGCAACCAGCAGGTGGCAGTCTCTACCAGAGAGGGCCAGAACTGTCAAACTCCGTGGCCCTGCCTTCAAGGAGCTTAACTCCCCAGGGCAGAATAACAGGATAACCCAAGCTGTAGAAATATTGTTGTTATTGCACTTACTAATATCCCTTATGAAAATTAACCCTGGGAAACGATTCCTTGTCTCTGGATACCTGACGCACAATACATGCTCACAACATTGTTACTGAACCCAAAAGCAAATAATCCAAAAGAATTCTTAAAATCATCTGTACGAAGCAAAAATAAAACTGTTCTTTGATTTATTATTCATTCATTGAGCACATTCAAGGCATGGACTTTTGTTCTTACATAATACACTTCTCAAGCACTTATATAGGTGGTTACAATGCAGCGTATACCGGCTCATTTAATTCTCATGAACAATAAGGTACTATTATGATCTGCAATTTATCAATGAGATATAGAAATGTTGCATCTTGCCCATAGCTACGAGCCTGCAAGTGGAGAATGCAAGATGAAAACTGAAGCAGTCGGTCTTCTTATTATTAGCTGCTCCACTGTACAGTCTCATGTGCTTCCTGGAAGTCAAGACTGTGCCAGGCACATGCTGGTGATTCAAAATTGAACCACATATGGTCCTGGACTTTGAGGGATTACTCTTTGCTTAATGAGAATAACAGACATATAGACAGATAATTTTGTCTAATGTATATATTGCATCATATGTTGTCATTTGAAGACAACATCAATGGTTGGGAATGAAAATGAGAAAGCAAGGCTGTATATTCACACAATAAAAGATCTGCTGTCAAATCAACATTTTATGAAAATATGTCTACAAAGAAAAAAGGCTTACGATTTAATTAATAACTTCACGTAAAAGTTATGGAAACATACGTCCAGTAATTGAAAAAAATGTGGAGAAGTGTTTAAGTGTTGGGATTGTGAGAGGTATAGGCATACTTTTTAAATTTGCTTTAATGTCAAAATGTTATTGTAACAGTTAAGAAAAAATGTTTTAGAACTCACATACTAGGCGTTCAATGAATTTCCCCCTAAAAGAATGAATGAATGAAGCTACGAACTCAGTGGCGTCAGTACCTAACGATGTTGGATGTGTAGGAGATGCTTAATAAAATATTCTGAAATTGATTGTAGTATTTAGAAATGCATTACTCTCTTCTTCCCTCTGCTATTATCCCCCACCTCTTTTTTCAGATTATCTCTACTCATATGCCTCAGAATATTGCTAGTCCCTTGAACCCAATCAAATTCAGAGTCTTGGCCCTAACACTTCAGAGTCCAGGTAGCTAATGACCTTCTCTTTGCCAAATTCAATGGTTAGTTCTCGGTCTTCATCTTACTTGACCTATCAGCAGCTTTAGATAGAGTTGATCAGTTTCTCCTTCAAATTTGTTCCTATCTGACTTCTGATTTTCCCTTGACTCATCTTTTGCTCCTTTCTGGACTCCTTTGTTGGATCCTTCACCTCTTCGTCACCTCTGAAGGTTAGAATGCCCCAAAGCTGATCCTCAGTGTGCTTATGTTCCTTCCCTAGGAGATCACATGCAGGCATATAGCAGTCTCAAACTTTTGTGTGACAATGACTAGAGAATTTAAACCTACAGTCTGAACCCCAGACTCTATTTACCCTATTGCTTCCTTTATATGTCTTCTCAGATGTTTCATATACATTTCAAACTTGACATATCAAAAAAAAAAAAAACCCACAAAAACACAAACAACTATTTCCACCCCTCACAAAACTACCACCTCTTACAGTCTTCCCTGCTTTGTAAGCAACATGTTTTACCCAGTTGCTCGGGCCAAAAAGCTGAATTCATCATTAGTCCCCCACTTTTTCTCATAGCTCATCTGCAATCCAGCAGCAAATTTTCTATTTCCTCTACATTCAAAACACATCCCAAACCTGACCACTGCTTCTTTTCTCCATCACAACCACCACAGTCCCACATCACTGTCCTCTCTCCCTTCACTGGCCCCATGCTTAAACTCATGCTTCCAGGACCTTTTCTCACCCTCCCGAGTGATTTATCGATGGAAATCAGGGTAAATACAGGCTATGGATTGAGGGCAAGGACCATGGAGCCAGAACACCTGGGTTCAAGATCAAATTCTATAACATATTACTAGAACTGGCCAACTTACTTAACTTCTTTGTGCCTCAGTTTCATCATCTGTATGATTGACTAATTAATTAATAATGTAATGTCTATATCAGAGGGTGGTTGTAAAATTAAATGAGTTAACTGGAAAAGAAACTGGCACACATGAAGTACTATACAAATATCAGTTCTTATTTTTACTAGTGATAGCATGTCATCCTGTGCTCTCAAATATTCAATAAATGTCCATCATGATTAGAGAAATTTCCAGAGTGCTTACTGTAGCCTACAGGGCTCTATGTGATTTGGCACTGAATTCCTTCTCCAGATCCCTCACTGTGTGCTCCTCACTGCTGCCCACGCACGCCAACACACTCCCATGCTGGGACCTCTGTACTTGCTGTTCCCTCTGCCTAGAATTCTCTTCCCCTGTGGCTTGTTCCCTTATTTCATTCACATCCCTGCTCAACTGTCACCTTCTCTCGAAACCCTTTCCTAACAACCATATGAATACTACTTTTCCTCTCTATCTTAATTTTGTTACATTTTAATTTGCTTATTGAATGTGACCTTCACAGCAATGTAAGCTCCAGGAAGGAGATACAATGCTTCCCTAGCAAATAGACAGTGTCTGGACATAGTACTCATTTAATAAACATTTGCTGGACTATGAATCCAGTCCAAAACTCTCATGATTAAACTGAGACCCAGAGATACTGAAGTGACCAATTCCTTGCCCCTCTCCTTTGATTTACATTTTTGCAAGGCCAGAATAATTGGAAGAGAAGAAATACAACAAGAAATAGCTTTTCTTGGCTGGGAGCAGAGAAAGAAAGTACAGTATAGAGATATTTTACTTTAAGTTTTTGGATGGAAGGTGAAGAGCAGGACTGAGCCAAACAGAAAAATGTGAACAAGGAAACAAGTAATGATGTCACCTTCCTTGTCCTTTCACATTCCCCCTTTTTGTACTGCTTGGCTCTTTTTCTCATCGGTCCCCACCCAAGCCCTGTAGCTGTATTCTCGCAGTCTGTCCCCTTGCAGTGCTCGGCCATGCCTTTCCCATTGCCCTGGCAGTGCCCTGTCTTCTAAGTCAGTTCTCCCTCTTGCTCCTGAGAGCCTCTGTCCCTGATATAAGCTGCTCTCCCCTCCGTTTGATTCGCCTCAGTGTAGGTAAACAAGCGGGTTGAACATAGTCATGTTAAGATGGAAATTACCATGAGCTCAGCCCTATCTTACCAGTGGTACATGGTCATGTGCCCAAACACTATTGAAAGTCAAGTGGTTTGTAAGAGGACATTTGGCTGTGCGGTGGGAGACTTTCTTCATTCCTATCCCTCAACCAAGCAGGCTAGGTGACCTGCAGCCCTGGAAGGTGAGAGGGGGAATTCCTGTCCCCTTCCAGAACTCTCTTTGCAGAGCAGTAGAAGTGAGCCCCAGGAACAGGTGACTACATGGAGGTGTCAAAGTTAAACACAGCTGGACATTAGGTAAAGCAATGCAAATGGATTTTATTTGGTGACTACTGACAGTAGGTAACAGAACTAAGCTTCATTTCTGATTTGTGCAGAAGAAATGTGGGTGTTTCCAAGGAGAATGAGGGAGTGAGGAGGGGAGGGGCTCAGGAGAGTCAAAGGAAAAAAAATGTCAAGAGATTGGTCAATGTAAATACGATTGGGTCAGCTACAGTATCTGCTGGTTGGCAGTTATTGGAGTTAAGATCCTATCCTCCCACAGAGACTGGCCTTCTCGATGATTACATTTCAAAGGAGTGGCTCTCAGGTCCTTGAGAAAGATACTTCTGTGTTGTAAGAGATACATATTCACAATCGTGAGCCCTTTTTAGTAAATGCTCTAAGAAAAGGAGGTCAGAGGCCTATCATCAGATGTTGGCTAGAACAAATAGTAAATTTTCCTGGCAGCCTTGAGCTTTCTCAAGCAGGCATTTTAATGGGAGGCTGGGGTCATCACAGGGGCACAGGCTCATGCTGCTAAAAGCCATGCTAGAGTTTGGTCTAGTGTCTTAGCACAGAGATTTGGATGGAGTTGTTATGTGCTGAGAATTCTGCAGTGCTCAGAGGCCACTAAGATTCTTTCACAAGATACCCATAGTAGGAGAATCAGAACCCTCTTCTCCCAGTTGCTTCTCCTTTAAAACTGGCTTCTCCTCCGTTGGAATGCTTGTCTTGATGGTGAGGCTTCGCCTGCACCGTCTTGGGAGCATATCTAGATGAGTGACAGGGTGACGGGCAGAGACATGTTTTCCAAAAGCCAGCCTGAGTCTTCTTGGCCTATGGCCTAAAGCTCCTGGAGACTGTTAGAAAAGACCTAATTTTCTCTCTCTGCCTTTCTCCTTCCAAACAGAAGCTTTGAAGTAAAGGTCAGGATTTTAATAAAGTCTTGGAGGATGGTTATTATGCAATGTTGACACTTCACTACAGCAGGAAATGTAAAGACAAGAACTTTGCATGCAGAGAGGAGGAACTTACCTTTATGGTTCTCACTTGGCCTTGTAAGTAGTTAACAGCACATTTCCCAGCTTCCAGCCTCCAAAATCTAATCCAAATTGAAGGCATGCTCTTTATATAGATATCATCACCTATATTATCCCTTAAGCCAAACCACTGCAATATTCTTTAGAGCAGACTCAATCTAAGTCGTTCACCATCTGGTGAATAACAACCAATAAGTGCCAGGTAAAATCATGCTAATATTTGCTTGTTCATACAGCACTATGAGTGAGCTGTGCCACTTACCCTCTTTTTTTTTTTTTTTTCAACAGGAACACTGAATAATCTCCTAGCAGGCAGGCACTTATATTATTCATCTCAAAGAAGAATTTTCAAATAGACATCTGGGATTCAGAGACGTTGTATGGGATTTTTTTTTCTCTGCCACCAGCACTAAGAATTTTTTTATCTTTTATTCATTCATTTATTCAAACATGTGTTGAAATTTGCTCTCTACAGGCACTGTGGGTGAGGTTGTGGTAAGGGAGACATGGATCTTTCATTATAGAAGAAGACATCATGTCTACTTAGATTATGCAAAGCAAGGTTGAACTAATATCTCTTCTTCAATGAGCAACTATTACTTGGCATGCCCTTCAAACATGCATTATTCTTAAACCTTACAATAGTTTGGAAAGGTAGACATAGTTTTCCGTATTTTTTGTGCTGAGAAAATAAAGTCAGAGAAGTTTAGTTGCCTAAAGCCACATAGCTATGAAAGTTGAACCCGGTGGCAAGCCCCAGATTTACCACATGCTGAAGGTCATACTTCGCCAAGGTCCACGAGAAAGTCCAAAAAAGTCCTTTTGGAGTACAGAGGAAGGAAAAAATGTTTCTGTTTGGAGGGGATCAAGGAAAAAAACAAAAGGTGCCAGTAGCAAGGACTGGCAAGACAGGTGGGATTAAGATTCATGGTGACAGAGAGGGATGAAATGAGCAGCCACAGGATCAGGGGACAATATTCATTTATTCATGCATCCAACTACTGTTCGATATGTAAATAAGAGAATTGCAATGTGAGGTGGTAAGTGCTTCTGGAAAGACAGGATGATGCTCATGTAAACCCAGAGGGAGGGGTTTGCACATGGTACTGAGAGGTGGGAAAGGAGAACATGTGGGAGGTCGTGGGAGAAAGGGCTGGAAAACTATACTTTAATTAGATATTGGAAGAAAGGGGAAAATCTTATTGAAACTACCCATTAGAGAGCAAGAACTGTAACTCCCTAGCCTTTATGCACCCAAACGGGGCTTGGCATAAAAAAATGTTTGAACAAACACAAAATCTCCTGAATCCTGCTCAGAGCCAGGTGCTCTCTAGGCCAGGCGCTTTTCACAAACATTATATCATCACTACAGCATTTCCACAAGATAGTTTTTTTTTTCCTATTCGAGTCATGAAAAATTCTGAGGCCTAGTGAGCTAATAGAGCTCACTCAACATCATAGAGCTAAGAAGATATAAAGCTGAGATTTAAACTTGACTCCAGAGTTTATCATTCCCGCCCCCCACTCTCTGTCCTTCTCTAAATACCAGGCTAAGGCAGTGCTGTCTTGTCAGCGCTTTCATTATTATTGTAAATAAACATTTTGTGGAAATGTAACATGAATATGTAAATTTGCACTAATCATATGTGTAGAACATGATGAGTTTTCACAGAGTAAACACAATCGCGTGACTAGTATCCAGATCAAGGAAATCACATTACCACAGGTGACAGGCTTTGACTTCATATAACAGTGTCTTTATTTCTATTGCAGTAAATATTCCCCCTGTATGTCTTTTTTCATGCACATACCATTCATGGGAACTCATGAGTTATTGAGCGATAACCTGCCTGGAAAATGAGTTAGTCAGTAAACAATAGCTCCTCTTTGGGGAGCAAGTGCATTCCCTAAAGTCAGAGGTTGCCTTTATTAAGCACAGCACCAGAGGCATACATTGGGATCACTGGGCCTGGGGCAAATCTGGCTGTGTCTAAATCCCAAGCAGGAAAAAGGGAAGCAGCCATGAGACTTCTCTAACTAATTTGAAAATTTATTTATAATTAGCATGCTGGTTTGTTGTATTCCTACAATTATAACTTGTGAAAGTTATAGTTGTCAGAGTGTTAGCCCAGATACAAAGAAATCCTGCAAAAGAAAAGGAAGAGTGGATGCTTCAGAGAGGCAAGAGGCATAATGGTACACTTAACTGGGGCAAGGTGACCTGGGTTGCCGTCTGGGTGTGTGACTGCTTGTTCTCTGCGCCACCTGACACAGTCATGTCTGCTCTCTGAGCTTCTGGTTCTTTACCTTTAAAATGCTCATGAACACCCAATATTGTACTAGAATAAGGGTCATCAGCCCTTACTATGCATCTAAACCTCCTGTGGCTTTTAGATTTTTAGTGGGGTTTTTTTTTTTTTTTTTTAGTATGGTTTGCTTTGTCTTTAATAATTAGAGATGCCCAGTCCTTATTTTGACCCATGGGTTGTAGTCATAGCATGAGATTAATCACCTCACTCCAGAAGTGATTCTAATAATTGATATTTGATTAGAGAATGGCTGGACTTCCTGGTCATATATTAGTTCATATATTTTATCATATATTAGTTCAAACATAAATTTGGAAAAGTTCACAAAGAGTCACTTAATCTGACTCCAAAAGCCGCATATTTAAAATATATTTATCCAAGAGAATGACCCCAGGGTTTTTTATCACAAGAGATAATTAAATGTAAAATGCATTTAGTAAAATTTGCACATTTGTCATGGTTGAGTGTCACATAAAGTCCACAGAAGAAAGAACAATTAAGAGACTATTTGACTGTTTTGCATGTGCTTATTAATCTCAAATGAACTATCATATTATTTACTTATTTAAGATCTGCTTTGGAATTTAGAAAGGTTATCATGTGAAAATAAAGATGAAAACAACTCAGAAATTAAAACAGTTAGTAAATGTAAAGTCTTGTGTTGTGTTCCACAGAAAATGCACAGTAAACTTAAATAGATAGATTTCGAGTATGAAAGCTGAACAGCTCTATACACTCGCACTCACGCTATAGAATACAAGATGACTTCCAGCTGGGAAAGCAGGGAAGAGGGTATTTGAGATGGGTCTTGAAAGATGGATAGGATTTGTCAAGAAGGGAGGGAGGTAGGAGGCACTTAGGTAGTAGACGCAGCAGGGATACATGCATGGTGGCATGGACGTGCAGAGCAAAGAGAAAAGAAAGAAATGGTGGATATTTCTTGACTGTAGTCTCTATCCTGGGAGTAGATAGAGATAAGGTAAGAAAGACTAGTTGGAAACCAGTCATGGCAAGCTTGGCTATGTTAAAGCATCATCTTCTGAAACCATGCAAGCCCTTCAAACGTTGATGAGTAAGGAAGTGAGTTGCTTCAGACCGTGCAGGTGATAGGAGTTAGGTCACCTGGAATTCAGATCTTCTGAGTTGTAGTCTAAATATCATTCTCAGGGGCCCCAGCTACTAGAAAGGGGCCTGTGGGGTCACAAGAGAGTACCCATGCCCAATACACCACACTTAAAGACCCAAAGACTTTTCTATAACAGTCTCAGTGTTAAGAAGTAGGTTCCATGAAAGTGAAAGACAAAAATGGCATTTATAATGATTCCCCCCCCCCCCGGTAGCTTCAGGGCTTTCTCCAGGGTAGAGGGCATCAGTTACTTATCAATGCAGATCAGTAGCATGCAGCAGGTTGGCATCAGGAAGGACAGAAGGGCATTGCATTAGAAACTGCAGAGGGAATTTAAAATTGACCAAATGCAATTACCAAAGTTGGAATTTGGCCAAGGTCTCGGGATTTAATATCACCACTCCTCCCAGGTCCTTACAAGGACCCTCTGTGGTCAGAGACCTTAATTTTATTGTTCCTGTAAAATTCATGGGATAACATTTCTCAGCTTTCCTACCACCCCCAAACCAGGACTCTTTACTTTCTTTTCTTGGCCACAGTGCTTCCAGTATGGCTTTGATTGCTGCTGCTGACACCAAGACACTTTCATTGCCCCTGAAGGCCATTTTATTTATTGGTGCTATGTTTCTAAAAGATGCATTTCCTTCCACCAATATGTTCAGCTGGCCACGTAATAGCATAGGCTGACATTTTGGTCACCACTCAGGAGAGCGGCAGATTGTGTAAATTTCACAGCTCTGCATGTCAATTGTGAGGTACCTTGAAAAAATTTTGTACAGGTTGACTTTGCTTTAAAAAAAATCATAGAAAATATACAATTGTAGAAAATAAAGCAAGAAGTAGAATTTAAATGTCAAGAAGGTTTAATTATTATGCATATACATACTTAACTTATTATAATGAAAACTAAAGCATAACTGAAATTGAAATAAAGGTATAGAGATAATATTGCAGGATATCTGAAAAGTCATGTGACAAACATCAAATGCCAATAGTTAAATAGGAAAAATGTGCTTGAACTATTCATTAAAAAGGAAATGTAGTTCCAAAAATATTTGGAACGGTATTGAACTTTGCTAGTTATCAAAGAAATGCAAATGTAAACAATAAAGAACATTTTTACACTCATTGTTGAAAAAAGACTTAAAACCAATTTTGCTAATGAAATTTTGGGATTACTGGTACACTACTACATTTTCATGATGCTAAAATTAATAGACACAACTCTTTGAAGAAGTAATTTGACAATTAAAATTAAGATCTTAAAAACGCTATATTCCTCAACCCAGAAATTTCAATACTAGAAATTTACCTAAAGAAATAATTCAAAGAGGAAATTGTATCCACATAGACATAGCTAAGGTTAATATCCAGAATATACATAGAATTTCCACAACTCAAAAAAAAAAAAAAAAAGAATTTCTACAACCCCATAACAAAAAGCAGCCCAACTAAAAAATGAGTAAAGGGTTTGAACAGACATTTCTTTGAAGAAGATATACGAATGTCCAGCAATCACATGAGAATATGCTCAACATAACTCATCAGTAGGTAAACACAAATTAAATCCACAATGAAATATCTCATACAAAAACAAAACAAAAAAGGAAGAAAAAAAGAAAATAGCAGATGTTAGCAAGGATGTGGTAAAATTGGAACCCTTGTGCACTGTTGGTGGAATGTAAAATGGTGCAGCTTCTATGGAGAAAAGTGTAATTTCTCCAAAAAAATTAAAAAATTGAATTACTATATGATCCTGCATCTCCACTTTTGGAATATACCCTCAAAAATTGAAAGCTAGGTCTTGGAGAGATATTTGTAAATCTTTCTCCATAGGACCATTATTTACAAGAGTCAAAATGTGGAAGCAACAACCCAAGTGTTCATTGACTGACAAATGGATAAACTAGAGGGGGTATAACATTCAATCATGTAATATTCACCTTGAAAAAAGAAGGACATTCTGACACGTGCTACAATGTAGATGAATTTTGAAGACCTCATGCTGTGAAATAAGTCATTCACAAAAAGACAAAATACTATATGATTCCACTTACATGAGGTCCCTAGAACAGTCAAATTCAAAGAGGCAGAATGTAGACTGGTGGTTACCAGGGGTTAGTAGTATAAGGAATGGGGAGTTATTGTTTAATGTGCATAGCTTTGGGGTCTTGCAGTAGAAAGAAAAGGGTTCTGGATGCCGGTTGCATAAGAACATGAATGTACTTACTACCAAACTGTACATTTAAAAATAGTTAAGATAGTAAATTTAATGCTATGTGTATCTTAGCACAAATAAAAAAAAAATCAGTGGTAACCTGATCTTTTAGGAAGTAGGAAAATTATGGTCGATATTGACATGTCAATACAACCATTAGATGTTCTAGTTATACACAGTATTAGAAATCTTATGATATTTAAATTTTAAACAATTCAAAACTCATAGACATGTGATAAAATAGAAAAATTAAAATAAGTAGAGTGTTAAGATGTGTAGGACTGTGTATGTATAAACTCTGTGATGTTTTATTTTTATTATTCAGTAATATTTGTGAAAGAGATGAAACTGGTACTACTCCTTCAAAAAGAGGGTTTTAATATCTTTCCTCTTATGAGAAAGAATAAAAAATAAAAGTTCTTTTCTTTTTTAAGTCTTTAAATTTTAATTCAAGTATAGTGAACTTACAGGCGTACAATATAGTGATTTGATGATTCTATACATCACTCAGTGCTCATCATGATGAGTGTGCTCCTAATCCCCTTCTCCTTTAGAAACAACTGTTCTTCCTCCCCTTGGAAAACTGCACACATAAGTAACTTGTACATAGAGAAGTCCCTTTAGGGGAGAAATCAAAAGATGTTTTTAGATTGGGATAAGAGCAATGAAATAACTGCAATTTCAACCATGAACTACAGAAAATAATAAGGATACAAAGAAACTGAGAATATTACTTAACATTTTGTTTTAGCATATTTAATTTGTGATTCATTTTTAATATTATTATTGTTTTATTGATTTTTTCCTTTTAGATGTATGGTATTATGAGATTAGTAAGCTTACTTTGTTTTTGTTCACATCTAATGCTGCGAAAACAATTTGCTGTTGAACTATATCTCCAATTTTGTAATGTACAACAACAGAAAAATATGATTTGGTAAATATTTTTATAATATGCAGTTTTTAAGGGATACCAATGTTAGCTTTATGTATTTCTTTATTCAATAAGTGTACTTTAAAAAAAAGATTTTATTTATTTATTCATCAGAGACACAGAGAGAGAGGCAGAGACATAGGCAGAGGGAGAAACAGGCTCCCTGTAGGGACCCTGCTACGGGACATAATCCCAGATCCTGGGATCATGATCTGAGCCAAAGGCAGATGCTCAACCACTGAGCCACCCAGATGCCCCTAAACATACATTTTTTTTCTTCACAAAATAAGTTATAACTGATATTTAAAATTCACAAACATGATGGATGTTTCTAGACGCTATTTAACAGGCCACATATTTTCTAACTGCAAAAATGACTTAAGAGCTCTCATTCCCTTTGTGATAATAAAATATTCTGTGAGCATCAGTGAAATCATATGAAACCACCATATATAAAACAATTAAGCTTTAAATGAAGAGTTCATTATGAAGCAGACTGCTGGAGAAGAGATAGAAAGATTGATAGCACAGAGCTACGTGTCCCCAAGATGTAGCTCTGCTTAAGCACATGAAAGTGAAACCACAGAAAACACAAGAGGAAGGGACACTCACAACAGGTCCTACCATACTTGACTGGACCTTCCGACTTCTTGCCCAAGACCCAGCTTGGGTTGGGTGTTCAACTTTCTGATTGGTGATAAATTCTTGAATGTTTTCTGACTTCTCTATGCCTAGAGATTAAAAATGCCCTTTATCTCAAAAGGTAAGTTACTGGTGGGGATAATGGTGAGGGATTTAAATCGCCTACCCTAGTGTCTGGTCCATTACATGTGAACAGAAAATGAAAGTTCCTGCCCCCACCTCTTGACTTAAAATGAATTTCTGATTTGTTTCTTATTCCCAAGGAACCACAGGTACCATAAGGGAACCACAGCTGATACTAATTCTTATTCTCCCCAAAGTCCAACACAATTCTCTACCCGTGATAGGCACTTGATATACATTTATTGATTAACACAAGCATTCAATAAATGCTTTTTTTTTTTGCTTGATCAACATTGCAGTAGGAAATGTATGGTTTTAAAATGCGTTCCTGATTTATTGTGAGAAGTCCAAAGTACTAAACAAAGAGTAACTGGGGGAGCCAGCTCCTACCTGACTATTTAAGAAGAGGGAAAGATCCTTACTCGAATTGTTGTAATAATTACGATTCTTTGGATTTATTCATTCCGATATACCTTACAAGGCATTATCCTCTATAACCTTATCCTCAAAACAATATGTAAGAAAGCTAAGAAGCAGTAATTATTATTACCATTTTCACATGAGGCTCAAACTGGGTCACGTGATTTGCAAATACATAGGAAATGTCAGCAAAGGGGCCTGAACCCAGGTCTGCCATACTGTGTTCTCTCTACAATACTGCTTTGGTTTGTAACAGAACAAGACGTGTTCCAACACAAGCCCTCGTAACAGCCTTGCAGATTTGACTTTATGATTTGCCTATCTCCATGCAACACAGAACTCATCAGTTTCTTCATCAGCTGGCTTCAGAGTGCTTAGCTCTCAGTCTACACCTAGTGTTGCATTGTGGATTTTTTGACACAAGTTGACTTCCCCTTGAGAAAGACACAAAAAGATGATTTTTATTAAAATCATTGTAATCATCATTATTATTTCGTATGGACTGCTCACCAATGCTTTTCATATTCCATTCATATTAAATGATTATCATTTTTTAATTTTTTTTACCTTTGAAGACCCACAAGTCAGACCTAAGGTTCTGAAAAGAATCTTAGTGTAAAATAAGTGGGTAAAATTGTCTAGTCTGCGAATTAATTAGACAAAGTTGGCATCTCCAGAGGGAGACTGTCAGCATCTTTCCCAGGCATTGTTGATGGCAGCTGTCTGTCATGAGCATGAGTGCCATGCGATTTGGCTTCACAAGCTGGTCTTGCTGATATAACAACCTGAAATCTTGTCACTTAAGAAACTCTGGTGCATTAGGGAACATTAAATCATGTGGCTGCCTTTATTATCCCATTGGCATGTCTTAATCTAAGATATGGGACAAAAATTGGAACTGATTGACAACACAATTCAGGGATACAGAAACAACATGCTATGATAAATGTTTCTTTCCTATGAGCCTTGCATCTCTTCTCATGCTTGAAGCCAATCAATCATTGTGTGCCATGCACCTACTACGTACAAAGTACTGTGCAAGGATTATGGAGAAAAGTATTCTAAATCTGACTCATTCTCTGCTCTCAACAATTTTTTAGAATCTCAGAGAAGGTAAGTGTAGACAAACAAAATATCACAGAAAGAAGATGGGATGAGAAGTAGACAATAACAGAATGCAAAGGAATTTAGAAAAAAAATAATTTAAAAAATAATCACCCCGATTGCTTCCATCTGGCAAATTGTCTCCTCTATGAACATTCCTTGGTTTTAGACTATTCTCTTAATCCTTAACATCCCACACTCTCACTTTGTATCCTAAAATTTACTTCTTCCTAAATTAATCATCATCTAAAACATTAAGGTCTCTTTCCGCCTCTGCCATTCCTACTTTTGGTATTAGGGAGAAATGAGTTAGTTCTGCTCATTAAGTGGTTTTAAATATTATGTTTTATTTTCTGCTAATAGAAGTCGTGCCATCCACATAGTAAAAATTTCAAAGGAAATAGGAAAGAGGGGGGATATCCAATTGTCTGGAATCAAGCACATGACTTCCGGCTTGGGACCATCTCTTACAAAGGACACTGGGGGAGAGACAACATCTGACAGCAAAACGTGCATCTTACTACTGAAAATTTTAAAGGTCAGACTGCAAGTGACCTGCTCTTATATGTGAATTTCACAGTGACTAAAGAACAAATGTTCTGAAGAGATTAGCTGGATAAAATGACTATTATAAACTCACCATTTATGTATGTCAGGACAAATGGAGCAGCCTAAGAGCATTTTTTTTTCTGAATTTCTTTGAGGTATGACAGAGAAAATTAATTTGAGACTAGAGAATAGGAAGGGAGAGTTATAAATTTGGAATTTGACAAATAAGGCATGCTTATACAATGTGCCAAGACTGAAATAAAAAATGAACTTATGAGAAAATCCCAAGTCCTTGGGAAGAAGTCTCTTTTCTTAAAAATTTTTGCCAGTCAGTCCTTTTTCTATTTTTTTCTTTCCATCTTTTTGTTGTTATTCTTGTTTTATTGTGTTTCTAAAGTCTTGTGCCATAATCAGATCATCACCACTGTCATCATTATGGAAAAAAAATGCCTTAAAAGTGGGTGTGCGTTATTTCTGAGTTGTGTACAAGCTAGCACATAAACACTAAGTTCCATTTTAAGCTTTAAGCCATGAGGTGGGGTGGGGGATTTATGGAACCTACTAAAATTTAAAAAAATAGTATTTATATATATGTATTTACATATATATGATATGTATATAGGGCAACTATAAATTTATAGTGCTAATTTTTCATATGCATGTATACACCAGTGCCCACATACACAACCCACACACACCAAGCAGTACTCTTACTATATATATATGTATGTGTACACACAAACACACATGTACAATCCTTTATATAGCTCTTTGTCCATCTGTTTAAGAATTTGCCATATATTCCCTTCAATAGAATTAAATGTGCACATGTGTTTCCAATTTAAGATCAGGTGAATCCATCTCTTTATTTCTACCCTGCACATGGTATATAGTGCCAAAAACACAGTAGGCGGTTAGTGAATATTACTTGAATTAAACTGGATTGAATGGTGAATACCACAAGTAATGAATTAAATCAATACAACGTTGATACGATGGGTAACACAGGCACATGAGACTTGGCTTAAAACTATAATCAGAGTAGTTCAAGTCCTAGAGTGTGGAAGTATTATGGTGCAGTAAAGAGGGCATACCCAGGCATGGAAGTCCCAGAATCTGGGTGTGAATCTCAGTTCTGCTGCTGAAGAGCTGGGTGACTGGGGACAATTTATTTAACATCTCATAATAGTACTTGCCTGTTGAGGCATGAAACATCAAACTAAATAACACATACAGGCAACTTGTAGGCATTAAGTACTCGCTACATGTTACACACTTTCTCCTTTTCTGCTCTAAGTTTCAGCTGTTTAATATTTGGAAGGAATAGCTTTGCCTTTCCTGGAATTTAAATGTGCCCTCCCCTTCCTCCTTAAAATTAAATGTTTAAAAACTTTAGACCTTTGAATTAGTTCAGTCATACTATCCATTATTTTATGCAGCAAGCATGTATCTTCCAGTGGAATAGTTAACTGTGCCACGTCCACTTTTACCCACTATGTTAATATTGATGAGACCTCCTGGTCGGGCACTAACAAGGTGGCAGGGCAGTTAGTTAGGTGGGGGAGAGCAAGACTGTAGGGGCTGTTACCACAGACAAATCTTCCTCCATCCTCTGGGCCCCTATCTTTAAAATGAGATAGCTATATTGTATATCAGGGTTATCCTGAGTTTAAAGATTCTTATTTATTTGAATTTATAAGAAACAACAGAAACAGAAGTAAGTGGGGAAAAAAGGAGAGTTATTTGGCCCCATCGGAAAATGGATTCTTTTTTTTTTTAATTTCCTCTGTCCCTTAAGTGTTCAAATCAAGATGCATCCCCTTTCAGCCAACTCTCCATAGCTAAAAATGTAGATCCTTGATTATACTTGCTTTGTATTTAAATTATTGCTTCAAACAATGGCAGTTAATCTTTTTCTCATATTCTGTCTTTATGCAACCTATCCTCTCTTTAACTGCTCGCTGAGAGCTTGCTGTGTGTCAGCTGCCTTGGTGATAGGGGCACTGCACAAAATAAGACATGGTCCCTGTTGCCAACTAAAAGACAGAAAGAGAGACAAGACAAGTGAAGGAGAATAAATAAGTTCTCTAATTAGGTCATGAGAAGATAGGGAGTCTTGAGGGGAGAGTGATTAATTCTGACTCAAGGAAGTAATGCTAAGCAATTTAAAATAAACGAATTGTAAATTTCCATACACTCTTCTCAAGATAACTATTTGCTTGAAAAATAATAATATTTGAGAATGATTCAAATTTAGGCCTGCAGTACTGCCTATGGAAGATTTTCTCCCAAAGTAATAGATGCCACCTGCCCTGATGAGAAAGGAATGATATGGGCAGGGGATTCTGACCAAACAGGCCTATCCATCAATCTTGCTTCCAATTCATTCATTGATTCATTCATTCAAAAAAATTTTATGAAGGAACTCCTCTGTTTCAGATACTGTCTGGGTGTTAGGGATATAGAAATAATTTAATTGACAAAGATTCACCACTGCTCCGTGGAGAAATGGCTGATTCTAGGAGTGGGGCAGGAAATACACAAGATGAGCCGAGAGCATCTCTTAATGCCAGAAAGTAAGAAAGTAGTAAAAAAAATTTGATAGGAATATGTCAAATGGGCACCGGAGTGAAAGAGTAAAAGAGTTCCCATTGGCCAAAACTATGAAAATTTGAACAAAAAAGAAAGTAATATTGAAATATAATCCAAAGTATAAAATAGAATATCTTCAAATATATACTGATAAAAATAAATGACCAAATAATTTATTAAATTGGTAAGAAGGGACAAATATCCCATGAAGAATAATTCCAAATAATTTACAAGATACTCTGCCTCCTAGAGTTGGGAGTATAACTGTCCCTCCTTAAATGTGGACTATACACAGTGACTTCCTTCCAAAGATTACAATATGGAAGATTCGATGGAGGGGAAGTAACAGGACACTGGAGAAACCTGACAAACACTGCATCAGCCCGGTGACAAAGGTCAACACCATGAGTCACAAATCATGTTGATAGTATGCACTATCTATATGTAATGAAAATGGCACTTTACCTCTGTGAACTTCCTCTCTAAAACTCATCAGTCTAATCATGAGAATAACATCAGAAAATTTCCAAAAGAGGATATTTTAGATATTCCTAGAATATATCTGACCAGTACACTCTAAAACTCTCAAGATTATCAAGAACAAAGAAAGTCCAAAAAAACTGTTCAAGCCAAGGGTAGCCTAAGGGCAAGTGGCAACTTGTCGTATCCTGGATGGGAGCCTGGATTAGAAACAGGAAAAACTAAGGAAATCTGACTAAACTACAGGCTTTAATTAATAATAATAATGTTTCAATATTAGTTCATTAACTGTGACAAATGCACCATAGGAAAGGGAGATGTTAATAATATGAGAAACCGGGTACCAGGTATATGGGAACTCTGTGCTATATTCTCAATTTTCTAAAATTACAAAGTTGTTCTAAAAATTAAAGTATATTTAAAAAAATTTTTACACTTAATGAGGCTTAATAACTTATACAAAGTAAAATGTAAAATATACAGTATGTCAGGTAAAAAAAAATTCCGTAAAAAGGATAAAGCAGAAAAGGAGAGTGCTGGGGGTAGTATAATTGTATCCAGAGCAGTCAGAAAAGGTCTACTGGAGAAGGTAACATTTGAACAAGGACTTAAAAGGCAAGGCAGGGTTCACATAGCTAAGTGGAGAAACAGATTCCAAGAAGATGAAATAGAAAGTGCAAAGGCTCTGAGGAGGTAGGAGCAGGCTTGTCATGTTTGAGGAATAGGGGGGACACCGATATGGCTGTAATACAGTGGAAGTAAGACATTTAATGGTTGGTCACCCCATGTAGTGGCCTTTTAAGCACAGAGGAAGGTATGTATCTCTTATCCAAAGTGAGATGTGAAGCTGCTCATGGATTCTGAGCAGAGGATCACCATGATCTGATCTATTTTTCAATGGGATGGAGTATCTCTGAGTGTTGCCCTGATCACAGAGTGCTGGAAGACAAGCAGAAGCAGGTGAGGCTGTTGCAATTATCTAGATGGGAAACAACAGCGGTTTCAGCTGGGGACTTAGAGGTAGAGGTGGTGAGAAGGGGTTGATTCTGGATACATTTTTAATGTAGAGCCAATAGATTGCTAACTGTTAGAAAGAGGAGAATGAGGGAAAGACTCCATGGCACAAGGATGGATGGCCATTAACTAGAAAGGGGAAGATTGTAAAAAGAGCAGGTGTGCGGTGGAAGACCAGAAGTTTGTCATCAAGTTTCTTTTCTTTTACCTCCTAAATATATTTCAGATTTACCTTTCTGCCATCTCCACTGCCACCTCTTCTCAGATATCCAGTGTTCTTTCTCTGGACCTTTGCCATGCCCGCCCCCCCCCCTCCACACACACACACACACACCGGACACTCTGTTTCATTCTTATCCTCCTCCAACCAGTTTCCTTCCTGGAAATGCATCTTTTAAAAATGTAAGTGGACCCGGGGCACCTGCAGGGCTCAGTCAGTTAAGCATTGGACTCTTGATTTTGCTCAGGTCACGATCTTGAGGTCCTGAGATAGAGCCCCTTGCCAGGCTCCCTGCTGAAAATTCTCTTTTTCCCTCTCCCCCTGGCCCTACCTCCTGCTGCACTCTCTCTCTTTCTCCTCTCTCTCTCAAATAAATAAATATTGAAAAAATAATTAAAAATGAAAATGTAAATGGATCAAATCATTCATTGCATTAAGCTGTCCAAGTGATTTCCTTTCACGCACTGTAGCTAAAATCCAAATTTCGGCGTGTAACTTCAACCTCATGCCCTTAACTCACAAAGCACCAGCTCATATTGGTCTTTTCTCAGTTCTTCTGCACCAAGTTCTTTCTTTCCCTGCTCTCCTTCCCCATTCTCCACTTCTCACCTACCCTGCACCCCGCCCCCGGAGCTTTTGCACCAGCAGTTCCTTTTGCCTAGAACACATTTCACATGAGTAGCACCTTCTTGGTCGTTGTACCTTTTTGGCCTCAGAAAGCTCTCGTCTTTGTTCTTAAACCATGCTCCCCCTCTCCTTGTTATTCTAAGGTACATGTTTATTTCTTACCATAATTTGTCATTTTGGTGTTTTTGTCTCTTTTCCCATCTAATCTATAAACTATACAATCAGGGGCCAGATCTGTTTAGTCCAATAATTTATTCTAAGTGCTGAATAGCCATAAACCATATTGGGAGCTTAATAAGTATTTGATGAATTGATATATTTTGAGGTTTTCCTATTATTTTATTAACACATTCCTTGGGCAGGTTTTTGGCCTCAGTTTTACAACCTCATCCTGGATGCCACACTATGGAGTCCATAGGGTCCATATGGAAACATCCATGAATGCCTAAACTGCAGACGTTGCTTTGCAGCTAGTGTCAATGATAGAATCTCATTGAGTGGGCCTCTGTGTTCTGCTCAAGTGGAGTAAAAATAGGCACTGCTTAGCAACCAGCATTTCGTACTGAGCTCTCTCCTCAAGGAAGGCAGAGTAATGCTAGGGCTAAAACGGTGAGGGGATTTAGGAACTAGTAAGTATATTAAACAATTAGGGAAAAGTGCTTTTGAGAAAATGTTCTGAACAGTTGCTCCAGAAAATAACACAAACCTGACAGGTTCATGATGAATAGACCCCTTTTTACAGTAAACCTTTGCATCATCTAAATTAGGGAGTACACTCGGGTCAGATTACAAAAGGTTCTTCACATAAACCGAAATAGAACCATAGCACACAAATCTTCCCTAACTCTCCTGTTTAACTTGATTCATTGCTCCTATTACCACATACCCACCAACCATGGAGATAAAGTTAAAACCAAATTAAAAACTGAGCTTTGCTTATCTGGGGCTTTTACTTTGGGTTTGACTATTAATTCTAATCAGCCAGCTGGTATATCCAAGTCACAATTTTGTTTCTGCCACTTTACCTCTGTACAAACTTGAGTAAGTCACTTTTGTGCTCTGAGACCCATTTTCCTCAACTGTCAAGGGTCGTGATTCAGTGACCTCCAAAGCCTCTTTGACATCTAAAGGTAAGTGATGGAATTATTTTTTTGTCAACAATCTAGCTTCCATAAGGAGCTATTAACATGCAATTTATTTTTAAAAATGTAATGATTTCAAGAGATATAGAATGAACACAATACATTTACATTTTCAGTACCAGGCACTCTCGCTTATACATCTCATTTAATTCTTCCAACAGTCTTTTGAGGAAGTTTACAGACAAGAGAACTAAAGCTTGGGAAAGCAAAATGTATAGACTTAAATTATACAGAGCTAACATCTATAAGTAAAACTAGTATTTTAATCCTGATTGCTTGATTCTTATGTATAGGGAACTTTCTCTCATATTACACCTAATTTACGGTAAAATTAGGAAAATAAGTTAGTAATTTATTGTCTTTCTGCTCCAAATGTATCCTTCAAAACATACTCTGATCGACACTGAAATTTTTATGATCATTTCTCCTTAAAAGTGAGCACCAAGATTTCTCAGTAGCTCGGTAGAGGGCGCTAGTGGGACATTGGAGAAGGAAGAGGCCTCACCTGCTGATTGGGGATCCGCAAAGCAGGTGTGAAAACAGGCCTCAGCCATGACCCCAGGAGACAGTCTCTCTGGGATCCTGGAGCCTCTGTCTGAGGGTAACCCTCTCGCACACACCTGCCCAGACTCTGGGTGAGTCCTAATCTCCTGTGGCCCAGAGGCTCACACACCCAGCAGTGGTTGCATCTGTAAAGTGCTTCCCATCCTCAGCATGGCCTGCCCAGCTCTGAAGCTCGTCTGCCCTGGTAGTGCCCCTACACCACAGATTGCTGACTTCCTGCAGCTCACCTGTAAGCAGAGGATTGTCTATTGTTTGCCCTGAATCTTCAGCCCAGTTCCAGCGTCTCTGTATCCTGTGGCTGAGCCATACCTTCTTCAGCGAGGTCTGAACTTGTTCCAAGTATGTGCTTTCTTGGCACCCCATCAGCCTCAGGGTACCATACAGAGTTTCCTTATATCTTGCACGTATTCCCTTGTAAGTGATTAATTATTTTTTATATTCGACTTCCCTTGTTTAATCTAAGTGGTTTCTATTTATCTCTTGACTGGACCCAGACTGCTCCCAGTGGAATTAATTGTGATACATTTCAGTGGAGTATTGTATTTACTGGAGAGAGGATGAAGCTCTCAATTATTTTAAAAAATAGCATCTTAGAGAATATCATAGTTTAGAAAGATAACTTTCAATAAATATTGATCTCAGGCTCATACTAATGGAATTAATGGCATAAAGAGAGAAGATTGTCAATGACAGGTCTAGCAACCAACACTAAGGAAGGGTTGAGAAGCAATTCGGGTCATTGAAATATGCATATTCAATTTGGTTCCAAAGCTCTGTCCCTTTGCCCCCTATTTTTAATATGGTGAAACCATTTTTAAAATGAGGGTAGGAAGTATCAATACAATTAGGAGTGAAGTTGACTCCTCATCATCCTTAGGAAGTTTCTGTCTGGATATTTCTATCTTTTAGGAACTTGTGTCTATCTCAACTGGAGAGAAGGTTCTGGTGGGGTGACACAGAAATCCATCTTGTGTCTAATTTGGTTCAATATTTCTGCTACTGGATTAAAAATAAAGGGGAAAGATTTGTTAAACTTCCAAAGAACGGATGCTGGGAGGAATAATAGATGTATAGGTGTAAAATAAAGAACCACCAAGATCTGTGTGGAGTTGAAGCTAAGTACTCTAACAATGCTAAATGAAAGCTAAGTCTTCTGTAGATTCATATTTTAAGAGAAGTTCCTAAAAATGTTTTAAAGATTTTATTTATTTATTTGAGAAAGAGAGCACAAGCAGGGGAAGAGGCAGAGAGAGGGGGAGAAGCAGGCTCCCCACTGAACAGGGAGCCCAATGTGCGGCTCAGTCCCAGGACACTGGAATCATGACCTGAGCCAAAGGCAGACACTTAACTGCCTGAGCCACCCAGCTGCCCCAAGTTCCTAAAATTTTATGACTCTCCACAAAGAGAGAAAGTTTACTATTTTCTCAATAAGAAATAATGTGTATTGGGAATCCCTGGGTGGCGCAGCGGTTTGGCGCCTGCCTTTGGCCCAGGGCGCGATCCTGGAGACCCGGGATCGAATCCCACATCAGACTCCCGGTGCATGGAGCCTGCTTCTCCCTCTGCCTGTGTCTCTGCCTCTCTCTCTCTCTCTCTGTGACTATCATAAATAAATTTTAAAAAATTAAAAAAAAAAAAAAAAGAAATAATGTGTATTGCCTGTCTCTGCTGATTGCTTTTGGTAAAAGTGAAACCCTTGATGAATTTTCAGAAACATTCATAAATGTAAAGAATTCACTGTCCTGATCTTCTTTTCTTTTATCAGTTCCTAAGGATCAGACATAGATTGTGCCTACCCAAAACCATAAATCTGGTCAATTCAGGTTGAAAAGAAAAGCAAATCAAATGAGTGGGAAATAAATCAAGCAGATGTCAGTTAGAAAACAACTGACATCAGATGATTCAGTTTTTCAGTTTCCGTGTCCATATGAATGTCTCATGCAGTATGTGTAACCACAGACCATTTGAGGTGTGTTAATGGAGCTATGAGAAGATAATATTAGTCCATAAGCAAAAATGAGCTACCATATGTATGTGCCTTAGATCAAGTCACCTTAAAGGATTTTATAATAATTGAGAATAAGTGTAATAATAAGAATTGCTCATAATTACTGAGAGCACTCTATTTTCCAAGTACTATGGTAAACAGTGTACTTGTCTTAAAGATTAAGTAATTTGTTAAGTTCATACAGATGTTGGCTTAAAGCTACTTTTCTGCACTGCCAGAGGTGAAGGGAGACTGGAGGTCATTTGGTCCACACCTCATTTTGTGGGAGAAATATTTCTGAGAGGAACAATGATGTGTATGACATGGACTCAGAATCAGAACTCAAGTCTATGTCTCCTGACTCCTTGTCTGTTACATTTTTGTTACATTTTCCATCACACAAAGCTCATAAGGGACATCAGATCCTCCTTGATGCTACAGAGTATGCATTTCTGAATCTGCCTATATACAGAGTAGGATAGGATGGAGGTGGGAGTGGGGGAAAAGAGGCAATTATTGAATGAATTTCAATCAGAGCCTATGGAGTTGGTAATGTTCAGATATGGATAAGTAGTTCAATACATATCTTTATGCTTACTACGGGACAGTGACTGTGCCAGGTGCCATAGGAGAGCAATAAATCAATCAGATATCAATCTTCCCTTCAAAAGAATTATATAAGGTATTTTAGCAGAAGAATATGCATCGATAAACTATTTTAATACAGGCAGCCTTGCTTAAGCCCACAAGAAATTTCTTTAGAAGAGTATTGGCTTGGGCAATTAACTATATTGTAAGTTCCATGACTAAAAGCCCAGTCTTTGAATTATGCTGCCCCCTGAGTTTGAATCCCAGATATTAAACTAGTCGGAGAAAGGCAAGAAGGAAGAAAGGAAGGAGAGAGGAAGAGAAGAAGGGAGTAAGGGAAGGAAACAAATGCCATCCAGTACAGAAGAGATACTAATTGATTCCAATGTATAAAGTACTCCTTGTCCCCAGGAAAGTCATGGAAGGCATCTGAACTAAGCTTGGAAGACTTTATAGAGTTTCAGTATATGAGTAGGATCATCAAGTTCAAATTCTGTCTTATTCTCAGAGTTGTAAGACATTTATAAAAATGAAAAGCCAATTGAAAATTTCTCTCTTTTCACCATTCTAGGTGGGTAGGTAACACTTTGTATCTGTCCTAAAGTCTAGGGCTGAGGGCACCAACTTCCAGCCTGTGGGCCAAATTTGGTCAAAGATATATTTTATCTGGTCCATAAAGGGTTTTTAGACACTTAAAATTATTTGCCAACCTTTAAAAATCAAGATACTTTTCATAAATGTAAACACAGCATTTTCTGTATCTCTAATTGTGGTAGAAACAGATATGCATGATTAAGATAATGTAGAAATTATTGTCTAAGTTTTCTGGACTCTATAAGCCCTCCCAGATTCCTGCATGATCCTGAAAGAAGGAGGTGACCCAGCTGACCCTCTAAAAATAGTGACTGAGATAACATTTCCTGTCAGTTTTTCTGGGCAGACACAAATCTAGATATACACCATTCAGGATAATTGAGTTTTTTGGCATAAAACCAAAAAAAAAAAAAAATCCTATCTTTTCACAGGTATAGATGGAAGTAGAAGGAAGCATACTAGGTTGAAAGAAGAGGCAACAGCTCAAAATGTGCTCAGTGAAAGTAAATAGGTAAGAAACAATTCTGTGTGGGTGGGATAGGTGATGGTAAAGGGATAAATGAAGTGAGAAATGGAGAACTCAGTAGATATGTGTGGTCACATCACAGAAGCTCTGGAATGCCAAAGTACAGAGTGTCTTCTAAGCTCTTTTCCCCTTCCTTATTCTTTTTTGAGAAGAAATTTCAAAAATGTACTATAACAATTTGAACAAAAAATAAAGTTAAAGAAAAAAATTTCGATCATAATCCCATTTTCAATGAGAATTTTTCCCCCTAAGTTCTTGTCCATCATTTATTACAGTCCCTAAATATTATCTAAAATACATCTGTAAGGAGGGATGCAATGGGGATGAACAATTCAATCCCACAATTACCTCATGGTCAAATAGTGTTTTAGTGCTTGACTTTCCAAGTGCTTCCATACACATTATCATTCAAGTCTCACAACAATGAAAGGTAGTTGAAATTATATTTCCTACTAGATGGAGCTAAATCTCGCGCTTTGTGTCTCTAGGTCCATGCGTTATAATTCCCAATTAACACCGTGGGACATTTGATCTTAATGCTCTGGGTAGCTCTGGGCACAGAAAGGCTATACTCCACGGTATAGGGCTTATGAGGACAGACTAACCTAGAACCAGGTGTGTTAACCAAGTTGGGGTAGAAATTGAGCATTGGCAGTAGGCCAGGAGGGACCAGCCTGCAAATACAAGCCTTATATTTTAGGAGGGAAATGGGACAAGAGTGAGATATGCTCAGGAGTCCCACATCTGTAGGGCAGAGGAGGTTACTGAGCAGACCCATAGTCTATGTAGGAACCACCCACAAAAAGTAAGGAAAATTCTATATCTACAGCCCCTTGGGTATATGAGGAAGACACGGATTCAGAATTGTAATAAAGATTTCAGGAAAAAGAGAGAGTCAAGATTGTTTCAAATGGCAATGCTTCTCAACTTTTCAGGTGCATTAGAATCACCTGAAGGTGTTTCAAAAATGCTGATTCTGATTGAATAGGTCTGGGATAGGACCTGAAATCCTGCAGCTCTCAGAAGCTCTCAAATATTGTGGATGAGGATGGTTCTCTGCTGAGCAGCAAAGCTCTAAAGCAATACAGTCCGGACAGATCAGCTGCCAGGGGCCCTAGAGCTGTCTTAGGTGAGGATCCCTCCTGAAAACTCCAATGTCTAAACTAGCAAGTAGGGCTCATTCAGCCTCTGCTAGAATGAAAGAGCTCAACACAAGGCTAAGCTTGACCCAGCTCCCTGGGGCTCTGTATGCTGACAGTTGTGATGGAGAAGAGTCTCAATTCAACAGGGAAGCACTCCTCGGAGCCACACAAGCCATGCAGGGCCATTCCAAAGTAGCCATTTGACATATAAATACTTTTAAAACAGGCTCTCATATCTTTGCAGAAGAACTGGAGTCAGTCATTTTAGACCCTGCTCTGGGTCAGGGGGAGATACTAAGTACGAGATTTTTATCGTTTAAATCCTGGCAGTAAATATGGGAGTATAGCTCAGCTTCCATAGCCTCCCCAAGAGAGCTGAAAATAGGATTCATTGGGAGAGAATGTCATCTGCTGTGTTTGAGATTGAAACAAAAGCCAGATGGGCCCCAAAGGTAGAAGAGGTGGGGCAGATAGGAAATGCCCACCATGGGCTATATAAAAAGCAAGATAAGAGACTTATATTTTACCCTTTGAAACAAAAGGGTGTCAGGGAAGTATTCACCTTGAAATGTGGTGGTCAGCTGTCTAATGTCAAAAATAAAGCTAGATACCAGTTAAAACAGCAAGGACAGATCTTAATCAGTAATATACTATTGCAGTGATGAAAAAGTCCAGTGTGAAATGAATTCAACTTTGATTTGCAGAGAATTGACTGGGCATTTAAAGAGATAATGGGGGGGGGGGGTGGCGTGGGGAAATGCCTGAGTGGCTCAGTGGTTGAATGTCTGCCTTTGGCTCAGGTCATGATCCCAGGGTCCCTGCAGGGAACCTACTTCTCCCTCTGCCTGTGTATCTGCTTCTCTCTGTGTGTCTCTCATTAATAAATAAATAAAATATTTTAAAAATAAATAAAGAAAGAGACAATGAGGAAATAAGAAGGGCTCAGCAGAGTCATGAAAGTAAAAAAAAAAAAAAAAATTACAAAAAGCAGGAAGGGGAGAGTGGTCCCTGTGGAACCCATCTGGATTTGTTAGCTGGTGCTTATCAGACTTAGACTCTTGGTTTCCAATACAAGCTGGGAGACAGGGGCCCTATTTCAGATGTTGGCTGGAACAAGCTATAAATTCTTTTGGCCAAGGCCTCAGTTTCCTTCAAGAGGACTTAGGGTCCTCCTAGGGAGAGAGCCTTACATTCCTAGAAACTCTGACAGTATTTTGTTCAAGTCCTTGCAGGCCAACGTTGAGGCCTAGGCAAGAAGAGGGCTCAGAGGAGCCTGGCTGGAGCTGGGTCAGGAGAAAATCTTTGTCACTAAATACTGTGACACTGGGGGTTTCGGGGAAGTTCCTAAATGGCTCCACCTTCGGGAAATTCTGAAGCCTGGAAAATATGCGCACATTCAGCCCTTTGATATATGATATAATCAGAGCACCAAGCATACCATAAAAAAGAATCACCAGCCAAATTAATAACAGCAAAGTAAATCCACAAAAGATTAGTGCTGGAAGGAGTCAAAGTGTCCATCAACACAGTCGCATCCTCACCCTCCCCATCTCTGGTGCATTTCACAAATGTGGACAACATAATTCAAGAAAAGGTCCATGTCATTCCCAAGATCATGCTTAGCTAGGGAGAGAGTCAGATATTTGTCAGAGATGTTTTAGGTAAGAAAAAAAAAAAGAGCTGCTGAAGCAGCGTGAGAAATTTGGTTTCACAAATACTAGGACTCTCCCCTCCTAAATGGAGCTTGCACTGCCTCCCCAGCCCTCCCCACACCCACATCCCCGTGCATCCTCCTGCAGCATCCACAGCCTCAGGTGTGGTGGGAGGCATGAGCCCCGATGCCATCTGTGCTGCTAGGATGCCCTGGTATTTCCACCCTCCACCCCCTGCGTCTCATCTCCACCCCTAGATTTTCTGCTTAGAAAATATGCACTGGAAGCAAAGAAGTGTTTGAGCTCATCTCTCTCCCTCTTTCCCTCCCTCCTTACACACACAAACACACATTTCTCCCTTGAGTCGGTTTGTCAAACCTTTTGTTATTTACCCTTTCGTGTCACAAATAAGTCTGGTCTTGCCAACATGAACCACATTGCGGTATTATTTATATAGCAGCAATTGCTTCCTGCATCTGTGATTATAACCTAGGGGAAAGAACTAGAGCACCGGCTGGTCTTTCAAGTGTTTCCTTTTTGCTTAAGTCATTAATGTTCCAACATTCGGAGCAGGTTGTCCGCCTTGGCTTTTAGCCGCTAAACTAACGTTACATTAAAGTGATAAATGATGCTATAAAAATGAGGAACCCCAGCTGAGGGATTAATGTGAGGTGCCCTTTAAAAAGGATTTAGATTGTGTATTTTGAATGTATTTGTGATGAGATTTCTTGAGCATTTCAGTAATACACCAAGCTTTAAACGCTTGCATTCTCATGTTGTCTGTTTAAACAATGTCAGATCAACTCTCGCTTCATAGCCACCAAAGATAAATCTTCTCATTAAATGAAGCCCTTTTGGTCCGATCCAGATAGAAGCCCATGGTAGGCAAATGATTAAGCGGCTCCTCTGAACTCATTACCATTCATTCTGTCCACACTGCCTTCCTCTTCCTAATCTCTTCCTTTCTCTTTCCCTCCATGCGAGCCAGCCTGCTTTTTCACACCAAGTGGGTGAAGCCTTGCTCTGACATCCTATCACGGGAGGGTGGTCAAGCAGAGGATAAAAAACTCTTCATTGTTGAGCACTCTGCTCTCCAGTCTTCCTCCTAAAACAGGGCCATTTTAAACACAGGACTTGAACCCACAACCCTGAGATCAAGAGTCAGATGCTTAACAGACCGAGCCACCTCAGCAACCCCTGAAACAGGACAGTTTTATGTTATCCTTAAGTTATTCTGGACCACTTAGGGGTTAGTTAAATAAAAGCTCAGACATTTTTCCGGTTTTGTCATAGGTGGATTTATTTTATTTTTACATTTGTGAGAAGCTTTTAAAGTAAAACTCTTGCTCCACCCATCCCCCAAGTACAAGCTGTTATAGCCAATGCACCATAAGACATATGTGGTAATATTTGCTAGGAAGATAATTATGTTTCCATTAACTCAAATACTGACATCAAATTATTAGTTTTTTCTTTTTTTTTTTTTAAGTAGCCTCCACACCCAGCATAGAGCCCAACATAGGGCTTGAACTCATGACCCTGAGATCAAGACCTGAGCTGAGATCAAGAGTCAGATGCTCAACTGATTGAGCCACCCAGGTGCTCCGACATTAAATTACTTCTTAGTGTCACCTTTAGTGAGTAGATCTTTTCCCCCTCATACCTTTAATCTTAGGTCATTATCCTTTTCTTTTACTAACACTCAAAAACAGTTATGATACAGGATGACGTAGGTATAAGAGGTGTCATAGCAACCAGAAGAAGCTGTAATTATTCTGCAGTGCTATCAGTTTGGTTTTGCAAGGAGTTATGTTCTTTTTTTTTTTTTTAAGTGTACTTTCTTTTTAAGTTAAGACAATTAGAAATCTGTGAAGATTGGCTATTACATGGAAATTTCAAAAGCACATCTGAGCCCAGTTTCTCAGCTTCTTATCTGCAACACAGGTAAAGAAAAGTGGGGGACTCAGGGGTTCTATTGCTAATTCAAGTCAAAAATGCTTTCAGTGATCCTTCTGTCTTTTATTTTTTTCATTAACATTTTAAATGAAGGACTGAAGTCTTCTCAAACTTATCAGTTCTTCTTACCTCTCTTGTTTCCTTTCGTTCCTTTTAGATCAGAGTTGATTCACAACCTGGAAGATCATATGTCTTTGGGTACACACAAGACACAGGGGAAACTGTGTTCTTAAAAATTACATCCAAAAAATAAGTCATAATATTAATTCAAAGATGGCTTTTTGTCTACAGTAGGCAAAATCGTTTTCTTGTATTAAAGACCCCAACTGGAAAAACCCATACAATGAGTAGGAATACAGCAGAAATACTGGAATCTGAGCTTTGCTTTTTGTGGATGGCCTTTGTCAACTCCCCATTTCTCATCAATCACCAAAACCTTGTTTGAGTTCACTACTGTCTAAAACCAAGTCTCTACTCTAAGTAAACCTTTATTATACAACTATTTGCATCTTGTTTTTACCTTTCATATTTTAAAAAATACTGTATTACCACCTCCATTTTCCCCTTCTTTTCCATTCCCTACCTTAAAAGACTTCTAAGAAACCCTTAATTATGGAAATTATTTCTCAACAGTAAGATGCAATTCTCTTTTTTTTAAGATTTTATTTATTTATTAAGAGAGAGAGCATGTGCAAGTGGGAGAAAAGGCAGAGGGAGAGAGAGAGTCTCAAGCAGATTCCACACTGAGTGTGGAGCCCCATGTAGGCCTCAGTGTCACAACACTGACATCATGAGCTGAGCTGAAATCAAGAGTCAGGCTCTTAACCGACTGAGCCAACTCAGGTGCCCCAAGATGTAATTCTTCAGATTATGAGATCTTCATTCTGGCTAAACCTATTTTCTTCCAGGGCTTTCCTTAGCCATCTTCTGAACTAGCTTTGGTTAGATCACTAGATCTAGGGATCAGATGTACTAATCCTTAATCCATCTATAGAGAACTATGCTCAATTCCCCTGGAATAGACAAGATGTAGATAGAATATAATAGAGGAAGGTAAAGGAAACACAGATGAGGAAATAAAATGGCATATATATAGTTCTAAATAATTTTATTATTTGAAAATTATTATTCGAAAATTATTTTCATAAAAGAATTTTATGAAAGATTATTTATTGTATCAATAGTCACCGTTTTTCCCACAACTACTTATTTCTCCCCTACAATATTCTAATAGCTTCCTTCCTGGTTTCAGTCCTCCACAAAATAAAATAAAACTTTAGAAATTCCCTATTAAAAAAAATCTCATCAAAGGTTCTTTAAGGTGTGATCTTTGAACTCTTTAATTAAGGATTGTTTATAAGAAAGGTAGATTCCTAGTCTCCTCCCCAAGCTAGTGATTCAGAATCTTTATACCTTTCCAACACGCCCTGTTGGTAATTCTTAATCCATCAGCTATTAGTATATAGAGAGAGCCTAAAATACCCAGCTTGCCCTGAGACATTCTCTAAAATGTGGCCTAATTGCTCACTAGTTTCCTTAGTCTCTGGATTAGCCAGCTTCTTTAGATTTGAGAATCTGAGACTCTTTCCAGGTTAGGTTTATAAGAAGGACACGTAAAGAACTGAGGTAACCCTAGGGACAAACCACTCTCTGACTCTAATAAGAACCCCATGGTTTCCCTTCATGGGGCTTCTAGCCCCTCAGAATGTTAATTTACCATGGCTTTCATTCTACCTTATAGATTTTCTTTCTATATCTTCTCTTCTAGGTTTACCTTCCACTGAAACATTGTGTTTCTAAGTTCAAATAGAAGGCATGTGATTGGCCTTATTTGTCTTTTTTGACTAAGCCAATATATAGGTTTCTGACAAACCTGTGGAATAGGCATTGGAAACAAGATGGCATGGTAATGATCATGGCTACTTACGAGAAGAAGAGGCTGTATATGGTCAAGCACTGCACCCTCTGTTTCCTACCCTAAATATACAGTGTATTTCCTAAAAACCACACCAGATTCTGCCTTTTTGTGTATATTCCTTTCTATCTGAAATGACCTACTTTTCCAATGTACATTTACTGAAGTCTTACTATTCTTTCAAGGTCCTTTCTCAAAGTGATTTCATGGAGTTTGCCTGAACTCTCTAAGCAGAAGTAAACTCTGTATGATCTATTTTCTCTATACCCCTCTAAAATGCTTTTTTTTTTTTTTTTTTTTTTTTTTGCTTAGGGCCTATATATGTTGCCTATAATTAATCTATTAGGGTAACTGTGATCCACTGGAGGTCAGGAACTTTGTACCTTGCAATCATTGATGATTATTCTGCAGAGTTAATCTCAGTGCCTGTAAGCAGTGAGCATCAAAATGGTGTTTTTGAATTGTATTTAATAATGTGGCTAATCCAAAATTATAAAGTTCAAACCATTATTTTGGGCTTTGGCTATGACTTAACATTCACTGTCATAGGTTCAGTTATATAATGTCAAAAAATATTTTCTCATATTATGTGAAAAGAGTCACAAAAACAATGCCTGTGATGTATGTTCCTTCAAAAAACACGGAGCTGTTTGGCGCCTGCCTTTGGCCCAGGGCGCGATCCTGGAGACCCGGGATCGAATCCCACATCGGGCTCCCGGTGCATGGAGCCTGCTTCTCCCTCTGCCTGTGTCTCTGCCTCTCTCTCTCTCTCTCTCTCTCTGTGACTATCATAAATAAATAAATAAAAATTAAAAAAAAAACACGGAGCTTCACAGAGATATTATGTACCTTATAGTTTATCAGATAAATCAATTAACATTGTAAACATCAAGCTTCATTACTTAGCTACTCTGGGTCTTATTTTCCCATTTATAAAATAAAGGAGTTTGTCTGGATTGTCTCTAAAATACCTTTCAGGGGTACCTGGGTGGCTCAGTGGTTGAGCGTCTGCTTTGGCTCAGCCTGTGATCCCAGAGTCCTGGGAAAGAGTCCTGCATTGGGTTTCCCACAGGGAGCTTGCTTTTCCCTCTGCCTTTGTCTCTGCCTGGCTCTCTGTTTGTCTTTCATAAATTAATTAATTAATTAATTAATTTTAAAAAATCTTTAAAAAAATAAAATACCTTTCAGGTCTGACATCCTGTAATGTTAGGGGCTTCTTATATCACTACCAATATCATTCAATATCAGTCAATATCAATGACCTTCCCTGGCATTCTTCTCCTTTTATTTCCCCATCCACTAAAATATTTTTTGCACTCTTTCTTATTCCTCATGTCTAAAAATACAACGGAGACTTCCAAATTCATGGCCTGTGCAATAATCAGAGTCTACTTGTTCTTCACCTTCCTTGGGTTCATAATGGGACTTTCCTTCTGACCCTATTATCTTCCATTTCAAGCTACATTGGAAGAAATGCTCCACACCGCAGATCCTTTTAGTTTAATTTCCTTCAATCTAATCTTAATTAAGATGTTTAGAATATTTTGTGTAAGTACACAATCTAATTGTCACTACAAAATGCACAGGGACCTCCTGGAAGTTGGCTGGAGCACACACCCTGGGGATCCTCTCCTCTCCCGCCTCTCCTCAGGGAGCCCCAGCTGGTGAGTCAGGGCTGTGCTGACTGAACCCTTGAAAGAGCCTGAAAAATAAAATTCTTGAGAAGGGCAGATTCCTCTTCTCAGCGGAAAATGCCAGGTTGTAAAAACAGAGGCCGAATGACTGAATTTACAGCAGTAATTATCTCAGAACGATAATTAACTATTTTCTTCAAGTTTTCAGAGATTTAAAGCCTCCCACTTTGCTTTAACTGGATCTGTGTTAGTATGAGTGTGTTTGGATTTTCTGCTTGGATTCTAGAGAATGATTGAAAACTTGTTTTCCTCTTCCTTCCTAGGGTTTTTGCACTCATTCCCCACTTGCTCTCGTAGTCTATGATTGGAATTACTTCCGTGGAACTAGTTTGTTGTTGTTGTTGTTTGTGCTTCTTTCAATTTAAATGACCACCAGTGAATGTATCCATCCTTAGACCTAAGCATTAAAATAATTGTTAGACATACTGGGACAGTCAAGCTCTCAAGCTTTTTGCATCAGATGGATTTGGTTTAGTTTGATTCCTGCCGCACAGTGATATATAAGCGGTGGGGTGGCAAGGGTGTCTACCTCAGGTGCAGGCACTAAGAGTGCATTGTTGGTAATGAATTTATAAACAATAATAAAACTAACTATAATTCAGTCTGATTTTTATTACCACCACGTGCAGGCACTTCTAAAAAAAAGTGTCGGTAATAAAATACTCCTCCTTGAAAAAATTCTTTTTTGGTCCAAGTTCTAAACCAATGGTTCTCAAAGTATACTTTGACCTAAGACTATTGGAAATACTAGAGACCCTTTCAGGGAAACTGTAGGTCTAAACTATTTTTATAATAACACTAAAATATCGTTTTCCTTTTTCTCTCTTATTCTCTGGAATATACGGTGAAGTTTCCAGAAGCTATAATATGATAGTACAACCTACTAGATGATGAAGCGAATAGGAGTGTTTAACACTAGTGAAAATGTAAAGCAATGTACTTCCAAGGTAATTTTAATGTAGTTTTTAATTAAAAATATGCCCTTGTCATGTAATACTTTTATTGTTATTTTTAAATGAGTTATAACTACATACTGGTTTTCCAGCCTAATTTCTAATATGGTAAATATCACTATATATCACACAAACATAAAATATGTTTCATATCTCAAATGATTCTTAATAGTTTAAGAGATCCTGAAACCAAAAAGTTTGAAAATCACTGTTCTAAACAACTGCTGTGGTTAATTTTCTTTTTGAGAGCTGTGGAATATTCCCCTGGAAGGATGAAATACGTATTTAATATATAATATAAATATACACATTTAACAAGTAATCATTTGCCAAACATTATTTCTAATCTTTACTATTATTAACAGATCCACAATTAATATACTTATGTACAATTACTCTTACACTTTACCTACATCTATATAATATATCATCCTGTGAGGACATCTTTGAGACTGGAAAGGTAGGGATATTTGTGATTGTTTTGGGACAAAACAAGTCTAAGCCAGGACTATATCCCAGTCAAACTGAGATGCATCATCACTCCACTTCTACGGCATCTACTATGTGGCAAGCATTTGACCTATATTACTAAGTTTCATAATCATGGCAACCCCATGAGATACTTGCTATTATCCCCATTAAACAAATTAGAAAACCCCAACATAAGGAATGCCAAATAATTTTCCCAACACCACACACTTAATAAATACAAAACCAGGATTGAAATCCAAACAGTGTGACTCCAGCATCTATTCTGTTAACTTCCACAGTATGTTGTCTACCTTTGAGCCATGTAGGAAATTACCAAAGCATAAATTCCTAGAATCATGATTGTGAGTAAAAATGTATGTGAATTTTTATGTTAATAGATACTGCCAAATATCCCTGCATAAGGTTGATCCAATATTCACTAACCAAGAATGCATAAGATTATTTCCACAAATTCTCACCAACTTTAGTACACTATCAATTTTTATAAAAAATACTTGCCATTCTGATATGAGAATAATTGTATTTCAGTGTGTTTGCCTTGCTCCTATTCTGATGGTAGTTGAACATACTTTCATGTGTTTAAGAATATGTTGTGAATGTTAATCTTATGTGTCAACTTGACTGAGCTAAGGAACACCCAGGTAGTTGGTAAAACATTAGTGGGTGTGTCTGTGAGGGTGTCTCTGGAAGTGATTTGCATTAGCATTGGTAGACTTAGTAAAGATCTCCCTCACCAATGCTGGTAGGCATTATCCAATCCACTGACAACCTCAGTGGAAAAAAAGATGGAAGAGGAGTGAATTTCCTCTCCTTTTGAGCTGAGACATCCATCTACTGCCCTTAGACACTGACACTTCTGGTTCTCTGGCTTTCAAACTCAGACCAGGGCTTAACCATTGACCCACTGCTTCTCTGGCCTTCAGACTCAGACTGAATTACACCAACAGCTTTCCTGATTCTCCTGCTTGCAGATGGCAAATTGTGGGACATTTTGGCCTCTAAAACCATGAAAGTCAATTCCTATAGTAAATCTCCTTTTATCTGTATCTATATATCTATTTCTCTTTCTACCTACCTACCTACCTATCCTATTGGTTCTATATCTCTGGAGAATGTTGAATAATACATATGTACTCACATTTCTGTTTATAATTATTGCATTTTTCGGTTGCATTCTTCATCTTTTGCTTATTGATTTGTGGGAGCACTGTATTAAAGAAACCAGACCGATTATCTGCCATATATATTTCAAGTGACTTCCCCCTTCTTTTCCCCATGCTTATATTACTTTGCCACGTAGATGCTTAAAGATGTATTTGTATAACTAAATTCAATAATCTCTTCTTTCCTGGCTTTTTTTTTAATTTTTGTTTATTTATGATAGTCACACAGAGAGAGAGAGAGAGGCAGAGACACAGGCAGAGGGAGAAGCAGGCTCCATGCACCAGGAGCCCAACGTGGGATTCGATCCCGGGTCTCCAGGATCGCGCCCTGGGCCAAAGGCAGGCGCCAAACCGCTGCGCCAACCAGGGATCCCTTTTCCTGGCTTTTTAATTGTCTTTTATACTCAAATGGACAGCCTTACTCCATTTATGGCTGTGTATTTATATATGTGTGTTTAACTTTCAGAGTTTCTTCTTGGCTCTTTTATAGCTTAATTTTCACATTTCAATCTGTGAATTACATGTCATTTGTTTTAGTGTAGGTAGGTGGTCACCTTTATTTTTATTTTCTAACATACATTTTTGATTATTATATTGCCATAATATAAATTATATATGATGATGTTAGTTACCTTCTTATTTCTCTGCTTTTTCAAAAATATCCTGGATATTTTCTTGTCTAGCTTTCCACATGAATATTAGAAATCGTTAATCTAATAATAAAATTAGAATTCCATTCATGCTGTTAATTGATTTCTCTATTATTCTAATTTATATAGATTTAAATTTTATAATAGTTCACTTGAAGAAACTGGAATTCTTTTTCATTATTTCAAGTCTTATTTGAGTTGCTCAATAGTTTTAAACTCATCTTCACATAGATCTTGTCTGAATATAGGAGGAATCATTATTTTTACATAAGAATTTTGTGCATCAGAAACATTGAATTATAACACTGCAGTCAAATATGAATGCATAAACAATGATCAAATATAAAATAAATATTTCAAAATGAAAGAATAGAACAAAGTAAGCATAAAAGAGAAAAGATATCACTGAAGCTGACACAGATAATTCACGAAAAACTTCATATAAAAACAACACTAATCAGAGCCTTGGAGAGATTAGAAAAAAATATTTCATAAATAAAACAAAAACAGAATACCATGGAAAATGGACAAATAAGTACAAAATTTCTTGGATTTTAAAATACCTTCACAGTTCAGCAGTTCAAGAACAGTGCTGAAAGATGAATTCAAGGAAGTCTCCCAGTTTTATGCAAACTTAATAACATTATTTTGGAGGGAATGGATTTTGTTGGTGCTACATCTCTATATCTTGCATTTAGTTTTCTAATTCTAGTTTAACCTAACTGAAATAGGCAAAGAAATTTTTCAATATTATTGTAGGCCAGATAGGTTCTGCTTTGTTTTGGTTTGCTGTATGAAATCTTAGTTCTGACTTTGGCTTCACACTGATACTTTTTTCTCATATTCTTTTCAAGTACATTGTATTGTATTATGAAGTATCTATTTATAGCTCTCTTTCACTATTAAGCTGGGAATTCCTAGAGAATAAAGACTTCCTGCTTAGACTCTTTCACACACATTCTGAAGAGAGCACCGCAAACATGATGGACACTAAGGATTGACATTGAATGAAAATGCTGTTTCACAAATGTTGACTTACCCTGCAGCAGACATGACACTACATATTCTACAGAATCCCAGGTAAGCCCCTGTCCATGATACTTTCAATGTCACTGAAAGTAGAGAAGATAAAAAAGAAAACTAACAAGCTACAAACTAAAACTGGGTTTCTCCTTCTCAGTCCCAACAGTGTTATATTTTGGGCCAAATAGCTTCTTATTGCAAACTGCTCTGAGCATTTTAGAATGCTTAGCATTCTTTTTTTTTTAAAGATTTTACTTATTTATTCATGAGCAACACAATGAGAGAGGCAGAGATATAGGCAGAAGGAGAAACAAGCTTCTTGCTGTGAGCCCGATTCAGGACTCCATCCCACACCCCTGGATCACTACCTGAACCAAAAGCAGATGCTCACACACTAAGCCACCCATGTGTCCTGCTTAGCATTGTTTCTGGCCTTGACCTACCACAAGACCCCCTCACAGTCATGACCCCCAGAGTTGTAACACCCAAAAATGTCACCAGGCATTGCCAAATGTTCCCTGGTGGGGAATGATGCCCTGGCTGAGAACCACCAAGTTAATTAAGACATGTTCAGTAAAGTAAGCACTTTGGAGATTCAAAATGAGAGACATACCTAGTTGGAAAAATCAAGAAGGTTTTCATGAATACATTGTTTAAGATGAAACATTATTAGCGTTATATCCAAGGCATGTTTGAAATTTTAGCTAAAGTGTTTATTCCTTGAGCTCTGAATAAGTATGATTTGTTAATTTTGAGTATGAATGTTAGCAAAGGGTATTTATAAAGCTAGAGGAAAATTAGGCTATGAACATTTCCTGATACATAAATACCAAGGAGGTAATGTTACTCTTTATCTGATTCTGTGTGTGTGTGTGTGTGTGTGTGTGTGTGTGTGTGTGTGTTCAAAATAAGCTCTGGCCAATACAATGAAAGAAAAATTTTGTGTGACTTACTTTTCACCAGTCTGTTCTGGCAAGTTTCTAATGTTATCAGAATCACCTGAATCAATGATAGCCAACATACATACTCTGTAATATTTCCCACACACTGAGCTCAATTCAATATTATTGCCACGGTGGTGACGGACACCAGTTTGGGCCATCATAGGAAAAGTATTCTATTTCAGATTTTCTTGAGGCTTGGCAGTTGTTGGCAAGGATGACCAGTTTGGTTTGCCATATCTGATCATTTTCGGAGTCTGCTTATACCCAACACATACTTTCCACTTTCATAATGAGTTGGATCCTAGAGCTGATTGACTCTAGTGACTTTTTTGTCTTCTTTCCAGCCACCATCCTCCTGCCCTAGGTGCAGGATGGCCCCAAACAAAAGCAGCTGCCAAAATGGGTGGGAGAGAGGAAAGAAAATAGCTGATTTTTTTGTATGTATATTTTCCAAGTAAATCTTTAGATTTGCAAGTTTTTTGCTTTCATCTTAAAAATGCAATTTAATAGTACTTTCTATTTTCTTGATAAATTATTCCTGTTTCATCATATAATGACCCTCTTATTTCCTAGTAAGACTTTTTTGCCTTAATCCCTATTTTTTATTAATGTAAACTAAGCATTTCTTTGGTTAGACATTGTTTGATATCTTTTCCCAGCTTCATAATTTCATTATTAATTATTTTATTACTTATCATGTAAGCCTTTTCTTCTGTAAATAGCATATTTTGGTGGTGTGGGTTTTTAATCCATTTTGAAAGTCTTTTAATAGGCAATGTCATACCATTTATGTTTAACTGTCAATCTTAAACCATTTACATGTTATTTAGTGATGACTTTAGATTTATTTCACCATCTTAATTTTGTATATAGAAAAACTATAGTGGTAACAGAACGGACTCCAGAGTTAGCTGTGGGAGTTTAAGCAAACTATTTAAGTAATTTGCATGCCAGTTTCATAATCTGTAAAATGACATGCTTATGATGCCTGCTGCCTGACATCATTGTAAGAATTAAATGTAAAAACACATCTAATACACTTACAATGCTGCTTAATTTTTCTATAAGCACTCAATGGCTTTATTTGCATATGTAATTTTGTACTTTCCATAGTATGCCTTCTTCTTTACACTTTTTCTCTTTTCTGTTCTTCCATTGGATTAATTTTAGTGTAATATAACTTATTTCTTGTTCTTGTCCCTACTAATTTCAGTTTTACAGTGTCATTTGTATTCTTCTGTGGTTACTTTTAACTTCTAAATTTTAAAGTTTAATCAATAGCTTTGCTTTCTGCACAAACAATACAAAAATTATAAAATTATTTACTCACATATTTCCTAATATTTTCTTGCATCCCACTTCTTCTAGGACTTAAAATCTTTCTTCCTGAAAAAGGAGCCTGTCAGAAGAAAATTCTCTCAGTCTTGTTTATCTGAAATTTTCTTCATATGACCCTCATTCTTGAGAGATTAGCTGATAGAGAATTATAGGTTGACAGCTATTCCCTTTCCTCACTGTAAAGGTATTATTCCATAGTCCTGATCCCTATTGTTTTTGTTGAGCTATCTATAGTCAGTCTAATTACAGTTCTTTTTATGTAATGTCTTCTCTATTTCAGTTGTATTTTACATGTTCTCTTTGATTTAATGTTCTGAAGTTTTAATAAAATATGTCTAAGCGTGGAATTATTTATTCTTTATGGAGTTTATGCTTCTCGAAAATGAACAATTTTAATTCTGAAAATTCTAAACTATGTTGTTTTCCAATAACCATGTTGTTACTTTCTATCTTGTTGGCTCCTGGAACTCCTATTAAATGTGTGTTGGGCATTGATTCAGTCTATTCTCTCTGTTTCTGACTTGGCTTCCAGGTTTCTATCTCACTGTCTCTGTGCTGCATTCCAGATGATTTTCTCCAATTTATCTTTCAATGCTCTGATAGACTCTTCAGTTCTTAATAACCTCCCGCAAACTATTTTAATTTGCAATATTTTGATAGATGTTCTTGTTATCCAATGGCGGAATGTCTCTTTAGAATATTTTTATATTTGCTTTGTTAGGTACTCACAGATTTGGAATCAAATTTTATCTTAATTATTGAGATGAGAATCTCTCTATTGTATTTATTGGCAATTTAGACGCTAATATTCAAAGACTTGGGTTCAGGTTTCCAAGTTCTCCTTTTTCTTTTTTTTTTTTTTTTTCCATCCAGAATCTAGGCAGGGAGAAGCTTCATTGCTATCTATCTACTTCCAATGTCAGTGTACAGATTTTATTCTACTTTATTTTTTCACTGAGGTTTCAATTCCCTTAGGCCCTCAGCTATATGTATCAATCATCTGTCCAACTTCTTACATAAATGAATTAAAGTTTGGTCATTAAAATCCAAGAACTAGAAACACTGAGTCTGATACTCATTGCTTTTATTTATTGTGTCCTATGGTTTCCAGAGATTCAATCCATGAACTTACCACTTTTCATTTCTACCACCTGGGGATTTTTATTCCATCTTGTTAGTTCAGCCACACATTTCATGTATTGTTGTATTAAATCCAACACCTCTTGTTCATTGTGGGAAGAATTTTATACTACTTTAGCCTACCATTTTACCAGGATCAGATGGGCTATCCCTGTCTATCAATTACAATTTGTATATGGAATGCTCACTGTGCACAGGACATCACAGGAAAGTACAATAATATTTTCAAAGAGCTTTTAATTCAAATCTCTGTAAATGGTAATGGCAACAAGATTTCTCTGTTTTCCAGTGATAGGAAAGCAGAAGGTTACTTGGTTTATTAAAACCATTCAGCTAACCTTACAACAGAAACCCAGACAGTTCTTCTGGCTTCACTTCTAGGACCTTGCTATTTCAAAGAGCAAAGGCGAATATGTAGGTCATAATAACATAACAAATCATGCATTTTGGTTCTAGAGATGTTAATGCTACTAAAAAAAGAATTATGAGTAAAACATAAAGGTGGTGAAATTATACTAAAACTAGAGTTATTGAATATTTAAAATAAAAAGGAAAATAAATTATTCACAGCCATTGAAATTCTGAGGTTCTCAATAATAATTTTTGGTATTTATCATGCTTCATTCATATATACCACCTAAACATGCAATTTCAAATATAGCATGTATTAATTAATTGATAAAGTATCTTAAAGCAGAATATATTTCAATATTCATTGCTAAATGGCTTTGCCGAAGAAGTTGATCAGATAATGCTTCATGTAAAGTGCCAGGTATTAACATGAAATTTCAAATTCCAGCCTAAAAACTATATCAATACTTTTAAAATGGGATAAAATACAACTTTTATATTTTTAAAAGTCATTTGCTTCCTCTCCCATTCTTTCCTTCCTAAGATTAAGTGAAACTTAAAGCTTAAATCCCAAATAAATTATTTTCATCATAGCTTTTTACCTATATGCCAGTCACAAGTAATATCTGAATGCAAATTCTAACGAACAAATGGGTATATGTTTTGAGGAATAAAATATAAAATAACTGCATGAAGGAGCAAATGCAATTTTAAAAATTGCTCCTTATTCATTTACTGAAGAGTAAAAAGCTTATTAAAATCAAAAATTATAGTCACCATGGTTTAAGTCTTAAATCCATAAATTTCCGATGTGTTTTATTGCTTAGCTATTCTTCTAAGTGATGCGAACCATAAAGAGCCTTCAGACAGCCTCTCTTACTGCAGGCTCATCATATTCTTAATTGCTTTCTCTAAAAAAATGAAGCTGATCTATAAGTTAATAACCAGATAGGATAATTTCTAATTTAGATCCCTAATTCCAAGCCTGCCTGAAAACTAAGCAAAGAAAAAATATGCTCAGAGGACATGATGGATCTGCAGATGGTGATTATTTCAGCTTCAACTAATGGGGTGGCAACATTGTAGACTAAGTCACAGATCAAAGACCAGTCTCTGCATGCTACTTAGGTTTCTCTTTGACTTTGGAAAAATGCTAAAATGCTTCTTAATAATCGAACATGCTAAACAAAATTATCTATTAAGAAATCTGTGTCAGGATTCTGAGTATAATAACCCCTTATTTTCTGTAGATATGTAGAGTTTGTAAAGGATTTCTGCAAGGAGGTCTGGTAATACATTCCTAGCTAAGTTGATGCTCTGAAGAGCAAAATGTTTCCCAAGCACAAACAACTAATTAATTTCAAATAAGAATACAATTCAGGCTTTCTTTCCTCTATACCATGAGGTAATCCCACCTAAAGTGTAGGATTAATAATTGAATAGTGCTTCTTTTGTCACACCCTTTCTCCTCTATAATCAGAACTATAATTCCCTCTGGAATATATGACCAAAAAAATGGGGCAGAACACTTGAAAAAAAAAAACAATTATGTAAATTCCAGTTCTGGTATAGTTACATGAGCTTCCAATAGCCAAACCCTACTGTTGATAAAAGCTATAAAGTCTAGGCAAAACAAACAAGCAAATCAAAGGAAAACAACTCTAGACTATAGAAAGGAGTCCTGGTATGGAGAAGCAACACTATGGGGGTGAGTTTTCAGGTTTTTTTTTTTTTTTTAAGATGTATTTGAAGGTAAACTTTTTTTTTTTTTTTTTTTTTTTGGTTTTGCTTATTTATTCATGAGAGGCACAGAGAAAGAGGTAGAGACATAGGCAGGATCCCTGTTGGGAGCCTGATGGAAGGACTCGATCCCATGATCCCTAGGATCACTACCTGAGCCAAAGGCGGATGCTGAGCCACCCAGGTGGCCATAGAAGTATTTGAAGGTAAACCACAACTTCAGATTGATACAGTGTGGAAGTTCCAATAACTTTTTTCTGTTCACAGGAAAGAAAAAAAGAAAACAGGTGGGCTGGGGATGTGAGCAAATGGCAGAGAGCAAAGGAAAGAACTGTTAATTCTGGGAATAAATTCTCATAAGTCTCAGTCCAACAAAGTACAGAACTGACTCAAACAAGGGAGTAACATTTTAAGAAACTGATCTGAAACTTGGGTCATCATCCTCAGAAAATGAGATAGAATTTATAATCTAAATATAATTGGATTGATTAACTGATGAAAAGACAGTAAAAATGTTTTCCAAAGAAATAGAGCAGAATCCACAGTATAAAAATAAAGCATCACAGTTTTCCTGACATGATCCAAAATTAACGGACATACACGGAATTAGGAATTGTGAAGTTTTCTAAGAGAAAGGCGATCAACAGATAACAACCTAAAATGATATTGATATTGAAATGATCAAATAGAATGTTAAAGTAGTATTACACTGTGCTTCACGGGGAAAAGAAATATATCAGAAAAGATAGGAAATCTCTGTAAAGAAAAAAAACAAAGAAATTTTAGACTTAGCAGGATGGAAATGAAAGAGGAAAATGTTAGTGAACTTGAACATAGACCAATAGAAATCACCAATTTGAAGAGAAAAAATAAGATCGAAAAAAATGTGTAAGTTCTCAAAGACCTTTGGGACAACCATATGCATAATTGGTGCCCAGAAGGAAAAGAGGAGTAAAGACAGAAAAGAAAAAAAAAAAAAAGATTAAAAAAATGACCCAATCCCTTAAAATTTTAATAAAGGATATATATTTACAGGTTCAAGAAGAGCAGTAACTCCCAAGACAAGCAAGACAAACCAAAAGAAACCCATAAGTTTACAAATTATAATCAACCTAACAAGCAAAGATAGTGAGAATATCTTGGAAACAGAAAAAAATGACACATTACATATAAGATAACAATTTAAATGTCTGCAGATTTCTTGGTACCATATGGATGAATTAACTTAAAATGAGTCGCAACAAAGTGCAGGAGTTAAAACTATAAAACTCTTAGAAAAAAACTATGTATAAACTTTGTATCTTTGAATTAGGCAATGCATTTTTCTTAGGGATGAAAACTAAAACACAAGTAACCATAGAGTAAAGATAAATTGGGATTCACTAAAGTTAAAAAATTTTGTAATTAATTTTTTTAACTTTATTTTTAAGTAATCTCTACATTCAATGTGGGGCTCACACAACTTTGAGATCAAGAGTCACATGTTCTTCCAATTGCATCAGCCAGGAACCCCATAAAATTCTTTTGTACTTCAAAGAACACTATCAACAAAATAAAAGAGGCAACCAACACAATGGAAGAATATGCTAGCAAATCATATACCTCGTATGGGAACTAAGTAGCTAGGATATATAAAAACTCATATAGGGATCCCTGGGTGGCGCAGCGGTTTGGCGCCTGCCTTTGGCCCAGGGCGCGATCCTGGAGACCCAGGATCGAATCCCACGTCGGGCTCCCAGTGCATGGAGCCTGCTTCTCCCTCTGCCTGTGTCTCTGCCTCTCTCTCTCTCTCTCTCTCTCTCTGTGACTATCATAAATAAATAAAATTTAAAAAATTAAAAAAAATAAAAACTCATATAGTAAAAAGGCAAATAAATTTTTAAAATGGGCAGACAATGAATTTGAGTAGATATTTCTCCCAAGAAGATACACAAATGACCAGTAAGCACAAGAGAAGATGCTAGAAGTCATTGGTCATTAGGAAAGCACTTCTCAAAACCACAAGACAATACTACCTCACACGCAATAGAATAGTTAGAATAAAAAACCCAAGATAAAAAAAAATTTTTTAAACCCAAGATAATAACAAATGTTGGCAAGTATATGGAAGAGTCAGAACCCTTGTTCACTGCTGATGAGAATGTAAAACAGTACAGCTGCTTTAGAAAACAGTATGACATTTTCTCAAAAAGTTAAATATAAAGTTACCATTTGATCCAAGAATTCCAATCCTATGTATATACCCAACAGAAATTAAAACATATGTCCACGAAAGAATCTGTATATGAATGTTCACTGCAGCATTATTCGCAAGAGCCAAAAGGTGGAAGCCATCCAAATGTCCATCAACTGATGACTGGATAAACACAATGAGGCATAGCTCTACAATGGAGTATTATGTGGCCATAAAAAGTAGAGAAGTGATAATATTGCTAACATATTCATAAACCTTGAAAACATTATGTGAAGTCAAAGAAGCCAATCACAAGGACTACATATGCTACAATTCCATATATATTATATGTTCAGAATAGAGAAATCTATGGGGATGGAGAGCAGATTGTGGTTTCCTAGAATAGAGGAGTTGGAGGGTTAGGAAATGATAGCTAAAGAGTGCAGAGTTTCTTTTGGGAGTATTAAAAATATCCTGAAATTGGTCATGATGATAGTTGCACAGCTCCGTTAATATATTAAAAAGTATTGAGTTTTACACTTTAAATGGTGACATATGATATGTGAGTTTTATCTCCACAAAGCTGTTACAAAAAAGAAAAGGATAATTGTTAAGACCAGTTAGAGATTACCCCAGAAAAGTTTGGTTTAACATTCAAAAATCAAACAACAGGGATCCCTGGGTGGCGCAGCGGTTTGGCGCCTGCCTTTGGCCCAGGGCGCGATCCTGGAGACCGGGATCGAATCCCACGTCGAGCTCCCGGTGCATGGAGCCTGCTTCTCCCTCTGCCTGTGTCTCTGCCTCTCTCTCTCTCTCTCTCTGTGACTATCATAAATAAATAAAAATTAAAAAAACAAAAAACAAAAAACAAAAATCAAACAACAGAGTGACATCAGCAAACTGGCATAATAGGAGATTCCAGTCCTCAAACTCCCACAGAAATACCAATTTTAACAGCCACCCAGCCACCCACAGATGAGAATACCTTTATGGGAGCATGGGAGTCTGGCTGATAGGTTCCAGCTCTCGTATAGCAAGAAATCCAAGAGTAGACGCATTGAAGAGAGTAAGAACAGTTTTACTATAGCTTTGTCACTTCTTGTGTGGGAGAGGGGAGAAAAGGAGATAAGCAAGGAATGAGAATTATGCTATCTGAGGACATCTATGTTTCGGCCTCTAGTAATGGAATGGATGGAGAAATAACAGGGAGGATACAGAATGAATACCAGCTTGATATAAGATGATGTATTGTGGCTATAGTAGGAGTGGATATGTGTAGCTGGAAGTATAGATAGAAGTTCCAAGTAGAGGCCTCTATGGATCCATTGAATATAAAGGTCTGCAGTTCAGAGTTTTCAGCTATAGCTGGAAACATTTCACATATAGATGATAGTTGAAGCCAAAAGACAAGATGCTGTATACAGGGCCCCTTTAGTGAACAAAGCAAAGGGCTGAGGATGGGCTCCTGGGAACACTGAAATCGAAGGGGTTAGTATTAAAATTTTTAAAAAAAGAATCCAGAGAAAAGTCAGGAGATTCTGAGAGGCAAGAAGAAAGCCAGAGAGAGAGATATTGTAGAAGCTCAGAGAGGAAACACAATGAGAAGCTGCAGTGGCCATTTTCCAATGGCAATTTGGGATCACCACAGTTCAGGGGAAGCAACTAAAGTATTTCATCCAGAGAAGATAAAACCACAAGATAGAAGCAGAAATAAATGCAGAATTGGTTCTCTGATATCTGCAGACTAATGATAACATAAAATGGAGTAGCTTTCTGTGGGGGTTGGGGGTGGGGAAGTCAAAAGCCAGAACTGTAACCAATGTGTAGAAGGTTCAGAAAGAAAGATCTCAGCTCAATTTAGGGGGGAGAAATCTGCATTTTGTGAGAATTATCCAAACATAAAATGAGCTGCCCCAGTGGAGGTTGTTAGTGTTAGACTGATGGGCCTAGCACTAACCACCTGTTAGAGTATCAGGGTCCACGTAGAGAGATACCATATATCTGTCACCATTATCCAGAAGTATTTACTAAACAATGAGTTGAATAACATGTAATGGCTAATGTTTAGTTGTTTTTAACCAATAGAAATTACAATTTTATTTGGTTCAATCTAGAATTTACTGGACGAAAAATGATTGAATAAATAAATAAAGAATGAATGAATGAATGAATGCATATTGGACTAGGAAGTCTTTTTGATTTTCAGTGAATAGAAATGCAGATGCTCGGTTCTAAAAACACTAAGTATTTCCTGGAAATAACACAAATTGACTACAGAGTGTGCCAGGGGGAAATATGTTTCTTTCCACCTTCATGCAGATATTTTTTAAGGGGTCCAAAAGCCATATTTTAATTAAGTATTATGTATATATTTGAGTAATTTTGAGTACATTTGCTCTGAAATATTGCATCGAATGTCCATTTTATAGACCAAACAGCAAAATTATTACTTTAGTAACATTATTATTGTTCTTGATAATACCAAAAAAGAAAAAAAAAGTTATCTCATAAATAGGCCTTGATCAGAGTCATAGCAGAATTTAATATTTTTTTAAAAGGAAAATATCCTATTTAAGAATTCAGCTTATAGTATTCAATTTCCATTGGCTTTTATCATGCATTTGTAAAGATCTTTAAGCTATTCAGAAAGAAAGAAATTGCTAGTTGTTGATTTTTTTTTTTTAATGACTCCAAGTTACTATGAGTATAATTTCCTCATGTTGTTGCTTGGGAGTCATAAATGTCACCACAAGTACAAGTTTTTGTTCTTATTTTGATTTCTATTGACTAAGCCTTTCCCTTTTCAGCCACTTAGTGTCACCCTATCACAACCCAAATTATAGTCTAAATTATAAAGACAAAGTGCTCCTTCCCTCAGCCACAGTGGAATGCAGACTCCATAGAGCATAAATTGTTCCCTAGGGCATGCAGTAGTCAATCCTTCATTTTCTTTCACAATCCTCATTCTAGAGAATTTCTGGCAAAATAACATGATAGGAAAATGAATATTTTGCTTCCTTGACGTTTTGGTACAATTTGCACATTTATAGTCTAAATTATTTTCATCCTGCTAGGAATCTGATTAATGATTAGCATGCCTAACTTCTGAATAAAAGCTAATTAAATGCAAGATTAATTATTAATAATATCCTGAAGTACAAGTAGCCACTTTCTGGATCTAGATCTTAATAACCACAAACACTTCAGTTGACATTTTCTCCAGTCAGAGTCATCTCTAGATGAGACACTGATCATAGTATTGTCTTGCTCAAAAATATTCTAAGCAGTTTTATTTCCTGAAGGTAAGAATTTGAGCAATCTCTTTAATATTTAAGGCCTCCCCGATCTGGCCCTGCATCACTGGTTCTAGCCACATTGGAGTCTCTGGTTGCCAACCCCCAAATGAGTCTTACACAATCTTGACTATATACCTCTGCTCACTCTGTTGTTTCCACTGAGATGCCTTTGTACTATTTACCTCTATGTATATTTCCGAATCCATCTCCAATATTGTCTCCTCCATGAAATCTGCTATGAAACAGACATAACATTTTAAACACAAGATATCCAAAGTCAGAAAGGTTTTATCATTCTCTGATTAATACTTTATAAGTGTGGAGAAGCATTTCCTATAATGCATATCCTCTACAGCACATTGCCTTTCAGATCTCATTGTCTACAGCTGGGTCACATACCATGCCTAAACTAGACATTAATAAGGTGAATGAATGGATATTGCATATGGTCCAGCCATCCATGGGGATAGAAGAATGAAAAGCTCAAGAAAGCAAGTGTTATAAGTAGGGAGGCACAGATTTTGGATAGACTGTCATTGTTTTCAGTTCTTTTCAACATGAAATTAATTGCTATGTCTATAAATTCCAATAGCATTTTCTTTTTTTTTTTTTTTTTTTTTTAGCATTTTCTTTATACAGTTATCAAAGAAAACCTATTCCAATCAGCCTGTGTTACAGATGAGAAACTAGACTAGAGATTTCATCTCTTTATCCCAGTATCTGGTACAATTGGGTACCAACAAAGTTCATTGGAAGTAAACTTTATTTAAGTGACCATTGCTGGTATTCCTCAGTAATATAACGATGACTCCGTACCCCATGTTTAGAAGTCAGTAATTCGAAGTAAAAAGAAGAAGAATATTTGTATATTCATATTGCTGGCGGTTACAGTTGTCTCTTCTTAATTCTGTTATTTCCTAGCTGTGTGAACTTTGGCAAGTTATATAAGCTTCATAGCTTTACTTTTTCCATGCATAAAGTGGAATGATTTTACATGAAAATACTTTACTTAAGTGAATTAATGTTTGTAAATTGCTTATCACAGTGACAGAGACTTAGTAATTAATGGTTGGTAATCTCCATGGACCACAAAGTTATGGCTATTTTGGTCAGTGCAAAATATGGCAATAAAATCAAATACCTGGAGCATGTATCTATTCTATAAACCAAATTGAGCCAATTTCCATATAGATAAATGTGGCTAGCAAGACACATTGGCCTTTTACCAACTGTCATGGCAACAAATTCAGCAACACTGATAAACTGAATTTTCTCATTACCTTTTCTGTATTTAAAATAACACAACAGTTCAAACATCTTTTTAATTACTCTTTTGATAGAAATATTGACTCTCATTTTTATATGAAAATAGAGAAAACCAAGCACCTCAAAATGAAGGTATAAGTAACATGAGATACTGTCACCGGTAGGCCCCAAGACCTGAGCTTTACTGCACACCTGCTTGTACTCACCAACTTTTGTCTTACATTTTTCCTTAAGCTCTTCTTTCTGGCTTACCTCTTAACTCAGGGAAATGAAACCTGAAACCATACCTCAGATGAGGTATAACAAGATCTCCCATAAGAACAAGACCCTGACAAGACCTCCCTCCAGTCCAGACTACCCAGAACATCTGAGCTAAACCCCTGACTTCTATCTGCACATAGACCATGAAGTGACCCCCTTGAAAAACCAGCAATTGCCTTTACCTCATTGTAATACTAAAATAAAATCTCTACCCAAGGAGGGGCCTCCGTCTCATTTACATAACGTACAAGGTAGTTTAGGCATGTTTTCTTAAGGCGCGTGCGTGACCTTATGCCTGCCTATGCGTAAGATGACAAGGCTTCCTTCAATATTCAAAACCCTAAGCAAAAGTTACCCATTCACCCTCTCCGGGAGTCACAGCTGTGGAGGCCATTCCTCATGATCTCCTTATTTGCTGCAAACAAAGTTTATTTTGTGTGACAACTCCACCTGGTATCTGTGACTCACCAAGGAGTAAACTCCTGGTTCAGTTAGTTTGAAAGGAAAACAAAAACTATCCCTCATGCATTCACAACGTTTTTGAGTAATGCTTTTTAAAAATCAAATTCAGAAGTTAGAATCCTAAACTTTTAATATCTGACAAGAAAAAAATTCCATTGAAGTTGATGAAACTAAGTAGAGTTTAATATCTGTCACATTACATTTACAAAGCAATAAACCCAGCTATTTAGCAACTGCAATGTTTATTCAATTGTTTTTAAAACACGACCAGAATTTGCAATTTTCAAGAATTCAATAATGTTAGCGGTTAATAAAACAACTCTCACTCACATCTAACCTAAGCATGGTTTGTCAATTATTACCATAAACAGTGGCACTTACAGCAAATGTTTAACTCCAAGTTATGTCAAAGCACTTTTCAGAGTGATATAATTTGTGTTAAATCTGCAAAGGACTATATTTAATGGTCCATTTCAGACATGGCCTCTTAGTTGCTGGTACAATCTAATAATGAATGTAGAACAAACCAATGTCAAGTTTTTTTCCATTCAAAAAGCAGTAGAGACACTATCTCCCCAAGCAGAACTTAAATTCATCCAATAACTGTGCACTTGTGGAAATTCTGTTTCTCTTTTTCCCCTCTGCATTTTTTTTTCCTGGTTAATACCTTTTTATATTTATGTGACACTAGCTTGGTCAGTTAAATTCCAGCAAAAGTGACTTTGATTTGTGCTTATTTCCCGCCCCCCACCCCCATTAGATCTGGAAGGGGCCTTCACTGTCGAATGTCTGGCCTTCTCCCACAAGCAGCCTCTGTCAGCCAGCTGTTTCTGATTCTCTGAGCTGGCTCCCTCACTCACCACTTAACCAGTGGATTAGCTCCCTTATTCAACGCATATTTATTGTGTGCTTACTATGTGAAAGGCGCTGCGGTAGGTACTAGAGATATACTGAACAAAATAGCAATAGGCAAATTTCCTTCCTGTAAACAGAAAGAGTTATGGATCTTGAGTAAAAGAAAGACACGAGGGGCACCTGGGTGGTTTTGGTTCAGGTCCTGATCCCTGAGTTCTGGGATTGAGTCCTGCATCAGGCCTCCTGAGGGGAGCCTGCTTCTCCTTCTGCCTATGTCTCTGGCTCTCTCTGTGTGTCTCTTTAGATAGATGATAGATAGATAGATAGATAGATAGATAGATAGATAGATAGATAGATAGATAGATAGATAGATAAAATGATACAGCTTTCTTGACACAAGAGATGCTATTTTTGCACCCCCACCCCACTCCCAAGTATTTTCTGTGATCCAGGCTTTACCAGCTCTCCTTGCCTTAGCACACTTCTTGCAGAACTTCCTAGGGAGCCTCAGAACTACAAAGAAACACAAAACTTCAGTAGTTAAGGATTTTCAAGGAACAAAGGAAATGCACAAACTAACAGGTCTCTAGCCTAACCACATCAGAGACAATAAATCAGTGGTAAAAACTTCCAGGGTTGCTTGAAAAGCAAGCAAGGCCCTGCATTCCTTACCAGAAATAAGGATCCCAGAGCCCCATCCAGTTTGTACTGGCTCCCAGAGCACAGGCACAGAGCTCCTTCAGTTAACTTTTGCTTCATTGTAATGTTAAAGTCTCTGCCTGAGGAGGAGCACAAGCTTCATTAACACAACATAGGATGCATTTATAGGCACATTTTCTAAATAAGCCCATACAACCTTTGCCTGCCTTTACAGGTGATGACAAAGCTCTCCTTTCTGAATATTTATCCTAACCCTGAATAGGTTAGTGGATTCCTGAATAGATGGAATCCACTCACCCCTACTCTCGGAAATACATGGCTGGAAGTATTCTCTATGATCCCCCCCCCCTTTTTTTTTTTGCTGCAAATCAGGTTTCCTTGTGTGACAACTCCACCTGGTGTAGTCTCTACCTGTAACTCACCAAGAAGTGAACTCATGTTAGTTCCATTACATTTGCTCATGAAGGTTCCACTTCAGAGGAGGGAGAGAAACAATAGCATGACAAGTAGGCCTTTCCAAAAATTCTCCGGAAAACGTAAATTACAGAAAGAGTAGATAGGGAATGTTGGCTGGGGACAAAGTTGTCATAATATCAAATATAGCGGTTGAGGAAAGCATCAGTGAAAATGTGGCATTTGGGCCAAGAGCTTGAGGAGGTGAGGAAATAAGCCACAGGAGTAAATGAGATAAGTGCCTTCCAGGCTGAGGGAAGAACAAATGCAACTGCCCTGAGGCAGGAGAATGCCTGGGAAGTTCAAAGAAAAGCCTGAAGTCCAGTGTGCTGGGAGCTGGTGAGTCAAGAGGAGACCTGGCCTGAAAGGGAAGAGAGAACAGGCTTTGAGAGGTTTTATAAACTATTGCAAGGATTTGTTTTTTTTTCACTTTGAGAGAAATAGGAAGCCACTCAAGAGTTTTGTGCAGAAGAGTGACAGGATCCAATTTACAGTTAAAAGAATCACTGTGGTTGCTGTATCCAGACGAGAGTAGACAGTAGGCAGACAAGTGTAAGAACAGAAGGACCTACTAAGATGCCATCGAAATAATTCAAGGGACACGCGATAGTAATTTGGGTGATAAGTCACTGGAGGAGCTAATGAAAGTGACAGGGGTCTATATATACTTTGAAAGCAGAGATTACGGGATTTGCTGATTGCAGATGGTATATGGAAGAAAGAACTAAAAAATGTTTTCAAGTCTTTTTAGCCTGAACAACCAAAAGGAAACAGTTGTAATGTACTGGTATAGATAGGAAAGGTGGATGGGAATGAAAGAGTAGAGGAGAGGTGGGGAAAATCAGAAGCTAGATTTGGGGCAAGTTTATTTGCTGAAGTCTAGTAGACACCCAAAATGGTGATATGGAGTTGGCAGTTGGTTCTACAAGTTCAGGGAAGAGACTTGGATTGGAGAGATGAATTCTGGAGTCCTCAGTTTGTGGAGGATGATCTATGAAACTGAATGAGATTCCTGAATGTGTGCATGTAAATAGAAAAGGAAGAGGGCTGAGGCTCAGCCTTAGGGCATCTCCAACGTGTCCAGTCTGGATAGATGAGGAAAAAACAGCAAAGGAGATGGAGAGAAGCAGTCAATAAAATGGGAAGCAAATCAGGAAATGTATTGTTCTGGAAGCCAGGTGAAGAAAGCATTTAAAAGAAAAAGTGATTGCCCTGTCGAGTTACTTGCCAATTAGGTCAAGAAAGATAAAGACTGAAAATTGACCTTGGTTTAGCAATCTGGTCAGTATTTCTTCTCAGTGTGGAGAAGAACCAAATGATGAAATCGGACAACCAGACATGCTGCCTCATTCAAAGTCCTCCTTGCATAACCCTGGATCCCATAGTTTCCATGAACTGATTTTTGAATTTATTTTATTCTATTATCCTCCAATCATCAATTCCTTATATCTATGCCTGGTCTGATTTTATGATTTCATGTTGGTATTTTCAAGTTGATTTCTTTAAAAAAAATATGTGAAAGAGACAAATTAATATTATTATCATTGACTTATAGGAAAAACAGTTTTAAGAGAAGATAAATGTTTTATTGTTACACTTCTGGTTAGTGGCAAGGTAGTGACTTTAGCTCAGGCCTTCTGGCTTCTAGAAGTTTCTCTTGCTCCATTAATTCCTATAAAGAACGTGATTGATGCCTCCTTCCTTTTTCTTTGGATCTTCCTTTATGCATTGCCCACTTCTTTTCATAACTTCTGTTTACTCTTACTTAATCCCTTGATTTTGGGTCCTTCAATTTTTTTGAACACCTGCATGCCATGACCTTTAAGGACAAATATCGATAGAACTTTAGAGCATCAGGGAATTTGGACGTCTGCCAGGCTGCAGATCCAGATAATAGTTTCATACCACCTCATGACCATCCTTTCCTGCAGGATTTACTTACTTCTACTACCCAGCATCAAAGAAAGGCTGGGTAAATGACCAGCACTCTACCATTGAACATATATCTATCCATTCTCTTCTTACAAAGATAATGATTATCTAGTTCAACATCCAAGTACTCCATAAATATTGTATGATCTTATATACTCTTTCTTCCCAATTCTTTCCAAGAGTTTTCCTCCCTTCCATGCTTATATCAAATATAAGTCCATAGAATCTTAACAACATAAGACATCATGTTATGAGTAGCAGACAACCATCTTCAACTTGACTTCCTAGTGACAGCAACTCGCTAACATCCACACACATATGCTTGCATTTGAAAAAAAAATACTGGTTTATTCACAAGTTTTAGGCAATAAAGCATAAACTACAAAAACCATACAGGCAGTGGATTGCACCAGTATCAATTTCCTGGTTGTGGTATTATATAAGGCAACATGTTTCTATTAGAGAAAACTGGGTAAAGGGTATTTGAGACTTCTGTTTTATCTCTTCAAACTGTATGTGAATTTATAATTCCCTCAAAATAAAAAGCTTAAAATTAATAAAGGTGAAAGGACATTCATGGGAAGACTTCATTTTCTAAGACCTTCAAACTGTCATAATGCTGAGAAGGGAAGGCACAAGGGGAACTGCTGTCTTAGGCAAAATCTCCCATGCTGGCCTTTGGAAGTGGTAGAAAAAGTCACAGAAGCCAACAGATAAATAGCAATCTGGGCAAAGAGAGATGGTGATGAATGTGAATTTTTATTTTAGCTCCAAATATAGTCATGGTGTTTGCAGTATTATTGTTAGTATAGATTCCACCTCCAATCAGCTGCCATACTCCCAGTCAGCCACCTGCTGTGAAATCATGTGTTGTTTTTTTTTTTTTTTTTTTCACAAGAATTATTTAATCTATGTATCTGGCTGGTCATAGTTCCAGTTTCCAAAGCTATACCAGACATGTTGTCCTCGTTTCCACTCCATCTCTTTTCTAGTCTTCTGGTTTTCCGTTTCCCTTCCCAGGATTTCTTAAGATCATTGACTCCACTGACGGAAGTCAGGCTTCTGACCGCCTAATAAATGAGTTCACCAGTGAAGAGCCTATTTTTCCTCCTGTTTAATTACAGGCTTCAGAGACACTCAAAATGGAGGGTGTCCTAGGGACAAATAATACTGTAGGCTTGGTTTACTTATCTCCTGTTGGCATTGGCACCAAGCCCTTCCTCTGCTTTGAAATTCATGGCTGTGTCTGTGGCTGCATGCTAAACAGAGGCCACCACACAGCCTGCTCAGTCTGTCCAGATGCAGCTCAACTAATCCATGTACCTTAATGGCCAGTTCAGAGCAGCAGTTTCGATAGCTAACACTGCTGGTTTGTTTCTACTGCAATCTAGGTATGCCATCATAAATAAATTCATGTATTATCCTTTGAATTGGATATGGTGAACTATCCAGGGACTTGAACGATCACATGCTTGGTTTGCATTCTGGACGATTGGCTTCAAAATTGACCCCTAGAGATGTATATATGTATGGAATGATTAGAATGACAGATTTAAGAATACAATCAAATATACTGTGAAACTGTAAAAAGTAAAAAGAAAAAGTAAAAGAAAAACTGTAAAAGGAAACTGTGAAAAGTAAATTTCCCTCCTACTCTTGTTTCCTTGGACTCTCATTCCCCTTATACTGAAAAACTCACTGTTGATAGTTTTAAGCAGAGACATTCTATACACATATGAGTATATGTGTGTATCTTTCATGGAGAGAAAACACTACAGCTATATTTCCCTAATTATTACAGAAAAACTAGCAGGATGTACACAGTGTCCCACAATTTATTCCTTTTACTTAATGATAACTCTTGGAGGCCTTTTCATGTCAGGATCTGCAACCTGTCCCACCTTTCTATTTCTTTCTTTCTTTCTTTCTTTCTTTCTTTCTTTCTTTCTTTCTTTCTTTCTTTCTTCTTTCTTTCTTTCTTCTTTCTTTCTTTCTTTTTTCTTTCTTTCTTTCTTTCTTTCTTTTCTTTCTTTCTTTCTTTCTTCTTTCTTTCTTTCTTTCTTTCTTTCTTTCTTTCTTTCCCCCTCCCCCCTCCTCCTCCCTTTCTTTTTTCCTCCCTCTCTCCCTTCCCTCCTTCCTTCTTTCTTTCCTTCCTTCCTTTCATTTAGGTAAGCTCTATATCCAACGTGAGGCTTGAACTCAACAATCCTGTGATCAAGAGTTGCGTGCTCTATTGATTGAGTCAACCAGATGCCACTGCCACACCTTTTTAAACAGCTGCTTAGTATTTGATGAGCGGATATAATCCTTTTGTATTTAAATAAACAGCCTCATTTTGATGGACATTTGCTGTTTCAAATATTTTATTATCAACATTGTTTTGGTGAACATCATTGCAGGTAATTATTTGTGCTACCTATATAGTATCTGTAGGATTTATTCCTGGAAAGAGGATTCCTGACCAACAGATATATTCAATTTTTAGGTTAATATGTGTTGCCTAACTGTCTTCCAAAGAGGCTGGACAGTATTCCCAACCATGTCAGAGAGGACTTGCTTCCCCATAGCTATCTCTTTTTATTATCATTTTTTTTTCAATTTGCCATTCTAATTGGAAGCTATATTTTTTTAATTATGAGTGCGGTTAAGCACCTTACAAATAAGTTGCTACATTCTTTCCACCCAACCACTCAGTGCTTCATCATTCCCTGAATAATGTCCCTTCCTCACTGGCTTGAAGTGGCAGCTGAAATCTTTGTTTATTTTAATCTGTTTCTGAATTCTGTTCTATTATATTTGTCTTATTGCTTTATGTGTCTCTGTACCAATTGTAAATTTATATACTTTTCTAATAAGTCTTAATATAAAGTAACTTTGTGCCACTTTATTGTTCTTTTTCAGAATGTCCCTGGATATTTTTGCAAACTTTTATTTTTATTTTTTGGCAGCTGTGTTGGAGTTGTTTCATTAAACTTTGAAATATGCACTGTTTAAAAGTAGGACGCAATCATTATGAGACAAGGAAAGCTTTATGCCCAAGGTTGAGTTGGGCCTGGGACTGAAAATGATATATAGGGAAAGAAGAGCTAAAAGGGCCAAAAAAGGGAAGAAAACTAAATGAACATTCTGAGTACCAGGTTCTGTATAAAACTCAGAAATGCCCTGGAATAAAACATGCTCTTGAATGTCCTGAGTTATTTAAGCAGCCAGCTAGTTTTCAGGTCAGCGTGTATAACCCTTGCTTCTCAGGGCTTGACAAACACTGCCAGGGTTCTGACCTTACACTGAAATTCCTTGAACTCTGGGTACCTGTGAGCATGCACCCCACATGCCTGCCCCCTGCGTGCACATTACCAGTCACAAGGAGCATCATTAACGAGCAGTCTGGTAGGAAGCATAACTTAGAGGCTAACAAGTTCTAGAGAAAGAAAGAGATCAACACAGAGGGCAAACCACTGGCTTCAAGCAGCTTGTTCTTTAAGTATGTTGGGATCCAGACCTTTTAGTTTTACTTCGGTGATCTCAAAAACAGGAACCTCATGTTTGCTGCTATTCCAGGTAACCATCTCTTTTTCTGGGAAAAGATTTTCGAAGGTACTCTAAGAGCCTGACTCGTCATAGATTTGTTCTTTGAGTAACTTAACTACTTTCACATTTAACAGATTTCCTTTAAGAGAATGCTCCCAGCATCTTATGACTTATTATATTTATTGGTGAGGAATACAGATGACGAAATGGTCCACTTCATTAGTCTCATGTCTTCTTCATTAGTTCTATTGCTATTGAAGTAATATGACACAATTCAATCTTTGCTTAACTTTACTAGGCTGTAATTTTTCTTTTGGCTGTAATTCTTTTAAGATAAAAAAAATGCTATTGATATATCAAAATGATGCAGGATTAATTTAAGACATGTTTACTGTTGCCTGCCACCATACTTGAAGCTAGATTGTTTTTTAATGCTAAACAATGGAGACAGAACCATCTCAGAGTTTATTTTGGTTCCTCTGCTTTAGCATCTCATTCAGACTAATAACCTGCATCTCTGTATCTGTGTTACTTGAATGCAGTGTATCTGAAAGATTTCAGTCTTGCCCACCATTTCATGATAACCCCGAAGTCTGTTGGCTAGTGCATTGGCAGGGAGGTGGGAATAATGGAAGACTGTGGACTCCTTGCTAGGTAGGGGGTAGCATGTAAGACTAGGGGGGGGGCTTGAAAGTGAAACGCGTGCTTTATTTGTTTATCTGTTAAGCTGGATCCCAAATGACTTCATCTACTCATAAATAAACTTTCTTTATGAACAAAATTTGAATGTTCATTTTCCTCTCAGTTAGTATGCAAATCTATTTGCAGCATTCTAGCAAAAGAGAGTGCAACTCATTTTCTGTGCTTATAAATTGTTCATTACCATGCTCTCTGATGGCCAATTCATGGCTCCATCTGCAACTCCACAAATCTCTTTGCCCAGATAAACTTGGTGGAGTAAATATAAGGTGCTCAAGGGGATGCATTTGGGATTAAAGGAGGAAAAAGACATAGCTCACAAAAATTCCGAAGCCTATCATTTTAAATTTTGTAATTTCACACTTGTATTCATATTTGTATACTCCAGAAAAATAAATACTTCACTGATCTCATTAACCCAAGTTTTAGGACTACATATAAATGACATGTAAAGATTTTCTTGTTGTGTATGAAAAGAGTCTCAGTTCAAGGGCAAAACAAACCTACCAACAAAACCTCTGGAATGGTGGGAATACTTTCCTCTGTGAGGTGAGTTATTGTAACCTGTAAGGCTCCATGCGGACAACTAGGATAATTATATTGAAATGCTTACGGTTTGGGTCGTTTAAAACAAAGCAATCAAGGTTATTACTTTTTTCTCTCTTCTTTGATAAAGAGAGAAATGTAAATCTCAACAGGAATGTCATGTAATTTTAAATCGACCTTCGCCTTAGTGCAAGTTAAAGTCACTCCTTCATGCATATATTTAACACCCATTAATGCTAATGGGATAGACTTCTGTTTTCACATAGGGATCTTGATTTCTTTCTGTGAAAATAATACTCTCAAATAATGAACTTTCTTCGCTTAGCTAAAATGTGAAAACAAAGAAAAAATACAAGGTGCAAGAAAGGTCCTAAGAACAAGCAAAATCTGCCTATAGAAAGAACAAAAGACATTTTCACATCCATCTACGTGAGTGTGTAGGATAGGAATCTGGCTCACAGCATATATCTCCTGTCACAGCTGAGGTAGAGAATCTACCAGGAGATTTTTTTTCAATTAAAATCCTGTGCACCAATAATAGACACTGCTACGGAGCTTTTAATTAAAAAAAAAAAAAGGAAATGATATAAACCCACATTGTCTCTCAGCGCTGTTTTATTAAAGGATTAGACTGATGAGATGTTTGGATTTTATTGTTCTAAATATGTGTTTCAGTTGGTGCTCTCGGACCCACCATGTGAAGAAAATGAAATGTAAGTAAATAGCAAGAGGCTCCATGTTTTTATTTAGCATTTTCAAAATTCAAAGAATAAAAAAAGGCTCCAGTCATTTGAGAAGCCCCAAATGAGTCTCAAATGATGATTATAATCATGCAAGAAAAGTAAGAGCAAATTGTTTTTAAATGCAAATGGCTCAATTTTTCTAAAAGCAGGAAAAAGATGCTTTCATTATGATTAGCTTTGGTAAATATAAGGGGCCTCATTGATTTCTAGGTATTTTTGTTCCTGCTTTCTCCACCATAGTGGCGTCAAGGGTTCTTTAGGTTCATGAAAGCATCACAATGTCATTTCTGGATGCGTCCACACTCATAAATCACAGTGTTGGTGGGCCACCGTTTTCTGGATATTCAGTTTGAAATATAAGCAAACTGACCAAGAGTCTCACCTGTATTATGTGTACCTTTCAAAGTGCGTTTGATATAAATTATATGAATAATTGACTTAATTTTTTCACTTTTTGGGCTGTAGACTTAATGGTCCCCAGAATTATATTCGGGAGATGGGGAGAAGGTGTCATTAATAATGCTGATGATGATTAATTAGAGCTGTAATGCCCTGCGACTTAGTACAGGTGTCAGAAAAGCACGTCTGCCAAGCGTGGTCTTCTCCTGGGTGCAGCCCTGACTGCCACCTGACTGTTTTCAATTATTATTGCCTGTTACCCTCAAGGCCAGGGTCTCAAGGCCTGGGCACTGCCTCCAGATTAAGAGGCCATGCTATGTGGAATGCTTTCCTTGGCGCTGGAACCACTCACCTGATTTGTGGATCGTCTCGTTATTGATCATCTGTGCGTTGAGTCCGTGCTGTTCTTCTAGCTTTTGCGTGGCTCTCCACTGCTATTTCTTTGCATTGATTTTGGACTCACTTTTTTCTGCCTTCAAGAGTTTGTGACATAACGGAGTTTTTGATGACTGATGTACTTACCTAACTGTGGACCTCCTGGCTGACTCATCTTGCCCAATCACCTTCTATCTTTGACCCAGAACAATAGAATACAGAAATTCATAATTGGAAGGGATCACAAATGTTGAATCTAGTGCTTCAATCAATATGACAGGAAAATATGCTATTGAGGACCTTGAAAAGCTGACTTTCGAGTCACTGAGGCTACTGGTCTCCTTTTCAGGTAAAGAAATTGAGACTCAAAGAAAGACAGCAGCAAATTAATGCAGAGAGCTTCCACTAGTACTTAATTACAATTCTTTTTTAACTACCTCACTTTGCATGTAGGTGTCTGTTGTGGTTGTCATTAATGCCATTACTTTTGAATGAGAGACCACTTCAAGTAAAATACAAACTGGCATAGAATAAAAAGGGAAGGGAAGAAAGTAGCTGGTTTTGCAGAGGTGGTATTAAGTATTTGTACTGAAGAGAGATGCTATCCCAAATCTTTTGCCACCACAAGGTATTTGAAAGATGATTAGTTTTATTTATATTTGTTTTATAACCCAAACTATTTTTTTCTGATCTAAACTACTCAGTTTATTTTTATAACAGCATTTCGTTAATTTGAACAATGCATTATTTAGTCTGTCTTGGTATAAAACTTAACTACTGGGGATCCCTGGGTGGCTCAGCGGTTTAGCGCCTGCCTTTGGCCCAGGGTGTGATCCTGGAGTCCCGGGATAAGTCCCACGTCAGGCTCCTGGCATGGAGCCTGCTTCTCCCTCCTCCCGTGTCTCTGCCTCTTTCTCTCTCTATTTCTATCATAAATAAATAAAATAAATCTTAAAAAAAAAAACTTAACTACTCTAAGTAATGTAGTATATGGGAAAAAATATGATAGAGCCTCCGCATTACACCCCTAATCCTTTTCCCTCCCAAAACAAGCAAATACACTGATGTGCATATATGTTCATAAATAGGGTAACTTACAAATAAATAATAAATATGATCATACATACACAGGCTTCTGTAAATTAATTGCATTCATAGATTCCTAATATGTTATTGTCTTACCTGGCTTGAGAAAGTTAAGTGTTTTGCTCAAGATTAAACAAGTAAAAATACAGAGCTTGAAGTATTTGGAACCAGGACTGACTTCCCGGGCCAGAATTTTATACTACAAAGTATGTGTATGTACCATACATATATGTACACTAAATGTACTGCTACACTACTATATATGTATTACAATTTTGACTATGAAGTCATATTGTATGTCCAGTATTAAATAAAATTATACACTGGGTGAAATACCTGAGAGACATATAGTTCATCTATTCTTCTAGATACTATACAACTTACCCCAGATTAATTAGGTCAAGGCACCAGTCTCTGGGTGATATGATAGAGCACCCATCTCTCTCCCAGATTATTGTAGCTAAATTGCACTATTGCCTACCCTAAGGGATGCTTTAAAAAAGAGAAAGACCCATGAAATTTGTTATTGCATTTATTCTAAGAGCATATGAAAAACATCATCCCTATTGCCAACAGTATCCTCTTCGTAAAGCCCCATAGTTTGAATTCTTCTCTGGTGTCTACTCCAGGAATAGTTGTGCATCTGGTGAGTAATGCTGCATGATTTTGTTAATTTTAGAGGATGCTATATAACCAAATCTCTCTCTCATCCTATTAACTGCTAGAAGGCCTAAGCCAGATCTCGAGTTGGGTTAAATTTTGCATATGGGGTTTACTCCATTCAGTTTAAAAACTGATCTCATTCTTGGCTTATTTTCTTTGTGTGATCTCCTCCATGCTTTCACTTCCATTACTTTTTGTATTTCTAATATTTTAAAGCATTTTAGAATACAGATATTGAATGCATTCAGGTAGTACTCCACATACTAATGTGAGGCCAGAGCTGGCTTTTACTGTTCCCAGTGCCCAGTGGTGGTGCTGCATGGTGGTAAGAGACACAGGCTCTGCAGCCATACCATCTGGGTGTGAAACCTGACTCTGTCACTTGTAGATTTGTTACCTTGGGCAAGCTACTTCATGCCTGAATTTTCCCAATTTTACAATGAGGATTATAATATTGTGATCTCACCTCATAGCATTGTGATTTTGAAAGTGAGTTAATTCCCATGAAGTTATATAACTGGTTTAGAAGAATTCCTGGCACAGGAAGTTCTGGGTGATTCTAGCAAAGGGGACACTAGAGCAACTCTGCAGTTTTCTTCTTGAATTGATCAAGTTAAAGAATTTGTAGTTAATCCTAGATCCACAGAATCTCACCACCGAGAAGAATAATAAAGATCAACCAGGCTAATAATCCTCGTAGGAAGAATCGTGTCTACAATATCCAAGAAAATAGGACAGTAGTCTTCTAGTAAAAACAGCAAAAATCCTTCAGTAACCGAACTGGTGGTGATTAGGAATGTGTCTCCCTTAGGCATCATAGTTGGTTCTCATGTCTCCTGAATGTCTTTCATTTTTGGCATTATCCCAGTTTGACCAATTGTATATAAATCTCTGAGGAATAACTTCATTTTTTTAAAAAAGTAACTTTTCCTACACCGAACATCTTGCATCTAAAATCTGAGCAACTAAAAAAAATAAAATAAAAGATAAAATAAAATAAATTATAAATAAAATCTGAGCAATTAGAATGTTGTTATCATTCAGATACTGTTTTTTTTTTGTTTTTGTTTTTTGTTTTTTTGTTTTTTTTTTTACTTAAAGAACTGTTTAAGGGGCATCTGGCTGGCTCAGTTGGTAGAGCATGTGACTCCTGATCTCAGGGTCATGAGTTCAAGCCCCATGTTGGGTGTGGAGCCTACTTAAAAGAAAAAAAAAATGAATCTTTAAAAATTGACCTGGAGAAACACATGGAAATAATGGTAGGGGAGGAGGAAGCCTACAGTGAAAAGACTTGTAATTTGGTTTAAATTCTTTGACCAGCTAGTGACTTCCCCACCAAATTTCCTACTCTGAGTTTCAGTTGTAGAGAGTGTAGATTCCTGAGTGAACTAAATTATTCCAAAGGTGCCTGCAATTTGGAAATTACATGATCACTTTGCATTTATCCAGCTAACTCCTTCTTGGCCATTTTATTTATTGCATATCAGAAACTCTACCAGTGAGTGCATAGGATCAGAAAGAGAAAGTGAAATAAGTCAATTTGGATATAACTGGCAAAAAATACAGAGCGTCTTAAAAATTAAAGAACTGAGAAAGAAATTGAGGTAGTTAATCTTTAGAATTGACATTATGATAAGGATATGGTCTATTTTTAAATGTAGAGAGGGTAAGCAGAGATTTATAATGGAGGGAGATGAAGCAATCCCCACCCCCCAGATTATGCACTTACATTTCAAGATTCCAGATAGGAACATTCTGCTCTTTTATTGGACTAGGACACCAAGAGAATTTCCCTACATCCATGTTTAGGGTAAGACACTGTCTGTTTAAGATTTATATATTTTAATATACTATTTAAAAATTTTATGACTAAAAAGTGATGCGTTGTACAATCAAACAATATGGAAATAAGGAAAAGATAAAGTGCCTCATGATACCACCTGCAAGGGAAGTAAGCATTCTTGCAACTTGGTGTATATGAGTATACTACTACATAACGCCTATTTAGTGAAAGCATTTCATTTATGTAAAAGAAAATATACAAACTAAGCCCTTTATATTATTTTCCTTCACAAAGCTTTTAATTATAAATATGAATCTACATTCTTTCTTTTTGATGACTGGATGATATTCCTTTATAAGGACATGCCATTAATTACTTGTAAAATCCTTTATTGATGATTGCTTGTCTTAGGATGCTTTTTAAAGATATACTTCAACTGCCACTTTTTTACCCAGCCATTTGTACCTGTGTCTTTATTTTTTTTTTAATTTTTATTTATTTATGATAGTCACAGAGAGAGAGAGAGAGGCGCAGAGACATAGGCAGAGGGAGAAGCAGGCTCCATGCACCGGGAGCCCGATGTGGGTTTCGATCCTGGGTCTCCAGGATCGTGCCCTGGGCCAGAGGCAGGCGCCAAACCGCTGCGCCACCCAGGGATCCCTGTACCTGTGTCTTTAAATGATTCCACACACACACACACACACACACACACACACGTACACACAAAACAAAACAAAACTTGTTCTCTGGATGATTAACTTTCCTCTTAAATGTTTGAGGTAAAATTTTTACGTTGACGCTTCACATATGTTAAAAAGTCACTTCTGACTTATCTAATGATAAACATGATACACTGCCTCCTTGGAGATACTTGGAGCAATAAATGAGCTGACAGTTATGAGTGCTGTCAAGCTGAGAAGTACTGAGTGTTATTTTAACAAAGGCTGAAGTAGCTATGATTAAGTACAGCTCCAACTCAGAGGCTTATCGGGCTGTGGTGAACAGGTTTCCACTGTCTAATCCCAGAATGCTTCAACAATAGCTCATGTACTGAAGTAAGAAACAAGTCTATCAGCAAAATGTGTATTCCCTGTGCCTGACATAGTGAGGGACTCTGCAGGGAATGGCACGTAAGTGTCTACACCCAGGGAGTTACACCTCCTGGAAATCACACTACAAATTTTGTTTTCATGTGAGGATGCTTTTCAAAACTTATCCCAGGAATGACTGAATCATGCCTAGGCACACAAATGGTTTGACCAGCCTGACGCAAGAAATCAGCCCCTCTCTCTTTTGGTAAATGGCACGTGTGGCCACATTCATTCCTTTCCTCTCTTCCCTGACCTCTTCCCTCTAACCAGGTCTGCTGCCTGCTACTCTCTGCCAAGTTATCAAAGGTTAACAAGAGATCCTAAACCTTCCCCAGTGAATCTGCATTTTAAAGAACCCTAATGCCTAATATCTATGACACGTTAGTCCTAAAAAGGTAGTCACCAGGCTCTCAATACACAACCGCATTTGTGACTCTAGAATCAAACCTATTACAGTGCAGTTATCTACGTACATTGTCTGACAGTTCCACATTTACCTCTATTCTCAGTGTCCTAAATGAAGTGGGCATACCTTAAACATTTGCTTCATTGTACTGGGGATGGTTTGCAGAGAATACATGATCGTTTTGGGGAAACAGGTATGGTCAGAACAAACATTATGGTTCGAGAGAATAGACTTTGGTCGTCTAGAGGCCCAGCATTAACTATTCTTCTTTTACCACCAGGTGTGTAAACTATAAAGATCAATACACAAACGGCTGGTATATCTGGTAAGGACATCCTCAATTTGTTATAAAACTTTCAGTGGTACATATATACTCTATTTCCTAAATAACTGAAATAATAATTCATTTCCTAAATAATATGAAATCATTCAGTTAAGGAAATTATAGGGATCATGCAATATACGTGGAAACATCACTTTCTGGTTATGGCTAGTGTTTACTTATGTACTTCCAGTGACAGGGACCGTAACTGTTTTTAGGGATAATAGTTTACTCCCAAAATAGAGAAATTCAACAGTAAAATAAATGTTCTTTCTTTTGAAATCTCCTTAAATCTCTCTACTACTTATTTCAAAAGTCTTAAAAACCTTCAAAATAAGACTGCTACCTTTTTAAAGCTAGTCCTTCAGAAATTATAAGACAGTCATTATACACTCCCTACATCATGACTTCTGTATTTTTTTTAACTAAACATTATTAGTTCTCTCAATTAGGTGGTTAGCTCCTGTCTTGTCTACTTTTCAACCCCCAACCCTCACATCTAAAATCTGTTCAGTTGCTCACATACTGGTTGAATACATGGCTGGCTGAAAAATAGGGATAGTAGATGAATGAATTAACAGACAACGACACTGCTCCTCAGAACAACCCTTCAAGTTCCAGAGGAAATGATCATCATCACCTGGCAAGATCGACCCACACTGAGCAAAGCAAACATTCCAGGTTTACTGAGAATGTATGAGTTGTGGTGGGGGGTTGCTTAAGGAGTTGGGCCCCACAGATTTCTTGCATCCTGTCTCGTGGAGCTTTTGCCCTCTTTCCAGGAAGCAGCAGGAATTCTTTCGGAACCCCCCTGGATGCTCCACCTCACTCCTTTACTGCTTCTTCTGGCATCAGGTTCGTGCTGCTGATTTTCCTGGTGGCTCTTCTCTGTGGAGTAGTGTTCCTCTGCCTCCACTGCTGGCTGAGGAGACCCCGAATGGATTCTCCAAGACGCACGATGGCTGTTTTTGCTGTTGGAGACTTGGATCCTGTTTATGGTAAGCTGTCTGAACACTTCCAGACTTCCTGTTTGGAACCTAGTGGTTTGTGGTGAATTGAAAAACTAACCTCTGGAAAGCAGATTTGTGAACTGAGAACAAGGCATAGTTTATTGGAGACTCAAAGGCATGCAGTGGGGAGAGAGACTAAGTGAGAAAACTTCAGAAGAAAGGAGACCTCAAAAGAAAAATATGTATCTTAGGGAAATGACCCATAGTTGAGTAGGGGGTAGAACCTCAACATTTTGCTCAGTCAACATGCGAAAGAGAAGAGCTATACAGGGCCAGTCACTCCAAGTGAGTGGTAGGGTGTAAGGTATGCAAGAACCTCTCTGGGCCTTTAATAGCAGAATATCCCGCCCCCGTGCTCACAGTCTCATTTACTAAGTTCTCTATGCCTCATATATTTGCAATAACATTGAACCACACTTTCCAGATTGTCTGCTACCGATGCACAGCCTGAAATACTTGGAATTGGGCAGGCGGATGTCAATATTCATGTCCTTTCTCCTCAGATACACGATTAGCAACCCCATCCTGCCTGCTTCTAACCCCCACCCCCACCCCAAACCATGCCCATCCTGTTATTTTCTAGTCTGCATGAGAGAGTAAGGAATGGAGGAAACCCAGATTTTAGAGTTATTTGTAACTACCAGCCTTGGCTGTAAGTAACAAAATTATCACTTACTGATTTCCGGGAGATCACAGATCATAGATTATTTCTTTGTGTTAAGCACTGTTCTCAAGCAGACCATCTGTTATGAAACTTTCCCTCTGAGGTGCTGTCTTGTACACCATAATAGTGGCCTCAAGAGGGCTTGGTAGAGATTAACAGCTGCCCTTCAGGAACTTGGGTCAGCATAGATTTTCAATAGATGGAGCAAGGCATACTCTGGGAAAACCAACAGCTAAATAAAAAGTAGGGTAAAAAAGAAAAAAAAAACTTAAATGTTTTAATGTCAAAACTCGGTACTCTAAGATCTAGTGACTATATTTACTATTGGCTTTTTAAAAAGTCATTATTTAACAAAAGAAACACATGTCAATTTGAGAAATGGTTATTTGGGGAAGGATAATTAAAGTCTCCAATGAAAAAATAATCTTTCTCCTAAAATCGAACACTTTCTATTGAGCATAGGATGAAATAGGGTCACTGACATTCTAATAAATTGTATTAGTCAAAAGGGTCCACATGGTCACATTAGTCTATTTTTCTTTATTTAACTGGAGGTAGTTAAAAAATAAATGTAATTATGATTTCTCCAGCTTGACTCAAGTTTCCAAGGAGGAAAATCCACTCTAGTCTTCTTAGCCCTTTACGCACTCTGAAGAAGACTCTTTTACTAACTATCCTAATCTTTAAAAACTTCTCTTCTTAATTTTAAGTAAACTACTGAGTTTTACTGTTACCATTTTTAAGGCAACCTATGTGCCACAGTTATATCCCTATTTATCTAATGTTTTTATATTTCCTGCATGGTGATCTATACAAATGCTTTTGAATGTGCCAGACGAGCCTGAACAGGTATGACTGGGAGAGAAGATGTCAAACGTGATAGATTACTGCAATAATCTGCATGTAATCATCCCAAATGCAGGGCATTAGAATCACATTCTCTATATTACACTGAAGTCACTGTGGACAGGAAAAGAATATACTTGGGAAGAAATTATTTAAAAAAATATAGTCACATTTTTTTTTCACATCTACCAAGAGCTAGGCACTAGATTAGAAGCTTCTCAGATATGATTTCTAGTTAGTAAATATCAACCAGGAAATTTGGCTACTATTCCTCTCAAAAGATGTTATCTACTTTTCTCACTGTGCTAGATAAATATACCACATAGATCTTTGCTGCAAGCCAACAAATAGCCTTCAAATCGTCTGCAATTGAGGATAAGGAGTGGGTGAAAACTTGGGCGGGGTACTCATGGCTTAGTCACCTCCTCTCCTACTCTAAGTACAACTTTTGTATCTCAAACCTCAGACATTTCCATTGGGTGGTTCCTCAAAGGTAGGGATTCCTCTGCAGAATCCTCATTCCTTTTCTCATTCTATTGGTTCCTCCCTAATCCCACTGATATGCTCTGAATCTTATTTTGCTCAAATAAACATTGAAACTCTCTCCCAGCTTAAGTTATATTACAAAACTCAGTTTTGTTGCTTTCTGTCTTAGGGCCAAGCCTCAGTTTCCCGTATTTATTTTTTTATCTGTCTATCTATCTATCTATCTATCTATCTATCTATCTATCTATCTATTTTTCTCTTGCCTAGTTGGCTGTTAGTCTGTCCTGCCCACCATCCATCTGCCATCCTGTCCCAGGGATGCTCAGAAGAGCCATACGGCGTTCTGATATGAATGTATCTCCCAGAGTTGTGCTTCCTGACATTCCCGTTTTTCCTCTCCAAAACAAAATATAACAGAGTAATTTAGGAAGTGGTATTCTCTGTGATCTTTAGTGACTAGCAATTTCTGGAAGTAAATTCTAGGGAGTCAATATTTTAAGGCAATCTGAAGCCCAGAGCCAAACTGGATTTCTTTTCCTCACTGGATCTCCATGACACTTTCATTTCTCCCAACAAGTGATTCTTCTTCCCTAATATTTCTGTAAAAGGACCTTTTCTCCAAAAGGAAAGCACTACAGGATCTTTTTTTATGGCTACAGGGGAGGTAAGAGCCAAAATTTCCACTGTACCATACAAAGTATGTGCTCTTAGCTTCGAATTGAGTCCAATCACTGCTGGATTCACACACCCACACTGCTGGTTGTGGGTTGTACCTCTGAGTCTTCTTCATGGTCACAGTTCAGAGGGGAGAGGAAAATGAGAACTCGCTTGAAAGACACTGGTGACATTAGAATATGAAATATGGTTTCTGGACTCCCTGCCACCCTTTGAGCACAAAGATAGGACATTCCCTCCTGAATACAGAATGTAGTAAATGGGTCATTTAAAGCATTTTAATGGAGAGACTAGATTTGCTTTATTAACCTTGGGGTTCTTCCTTGACCTTAATTTTATTCCTTTAAAAATTATTCCACACTATTGCCACTATTTGTCGAATCTATTAGTTGAAATAGCTCTGCTCTTCTGACCTGTGGGTCCAAGGTTTGACTCTCACAGTCCCATGGAAGCTGCCCTCACATGAAGAACCAGGAGGAGAATTTTGACAGAATATAGGAAGCCAGGGTGGATTGAACTTTACTGCTGTTAAAATCTATAAAATAGGAAAGTTCTTCCACTAGCAATACCAGGCAGTATTTTTATGACTCAGGTTGTCAATTATCTTGATTAGAAATATTCAAGAGAGAAAGGTGAACACACGGCTTGGGATCCTCATAAACGGTGTGTAAAGAAGGCCTTGCCAGCCCAGCACATCCAATGCACCATGAGATTTCTATCTGGGAAGCGTCCTTGGGAATCTCATGTAAACACCCAGACCCTGGTTCCATCTAGTGGGCTTTCTCACAATTCTCTGCCTTCTCACAATTCTCTGTTGACCCAGTGCTCAGATTTCTCAGGCTTCCTTCCCCTCTCATGGGATCTATATTACCATGTCCATAACATGTCACAGTGAAGCTCTTCATGCACCAAAAAGGGAACAAAAATCCCTTCAATACCTCCATGGAAGGTAAGGAGGAAGAGGATTGCTTCTAGAGAAAAAGGGAAGGAAGTCAAGAAAGTGGAGGGAAAGGAGAAGGGTGAAGGGCAAGACGAGAAGGAATCTACAATTAGAGGCTGGAGGTATTTTGAGGAATCAAATTGGTAACTATTTATTTTATACAAGCCTTAAAGTCATGTTACTTTGTTCTGTCTCGGGCCCACTTCTTCCTGGGCCCAGTCTCAGGGGCGGCCTCCCAGAGGCCTCTTCCATTATCACCCTGTCTGCCCTCCCCACCCCAGACTCATCTCCTGGATCTAGTTGTCCCTTAGCATCCCTGCTGTCCCCCAGAAAGGACCTGTCCAGCCCTACACCTTTCTGAGTGGGGTTGTCTGTGAAGTGCTCTCTGAGGCCTCTCATCTCTTCTCTCAAGCCATCAGACCCTAACAATTCTAGAATAATTCCGCGCTTGGATTAGGAGCAAACATTTCTCTTCTGATATTTTCTTAGAACTTATATTACCTATTTTAATGATGCTTTTGGGATCCCTTTTATCTGAGAAATCCATAGGAAACAGGAGATTTGCAGGGTTCCCCTCCCTCAATGTATAAATGGAGAGAACACACACTGGGCCACAGGAAGTGAATTTTTAAAAGAACGTATGCAAATTTTTAGTAAAGGTGGGAAAGAAGAGAACATTGTTTAAACTCTCTATACTCATCTGTACCCCAAATCGGATTAAATGCCCCTACTTTATAAGATCCAGGACTGTGAGACAGGGTGAATATGTAGAAAATACAAGTGACCTAAAAAAGCAAAAGATAAAGTTTTGATTTTGTTAGTTTAATGGTTTTATGTGTTAAATCTGTATTTGAAAAAAAAATCAGTAATGACAAAGGAGTTGTAAAGTTGGCTATAAACAAAAAAGATCTTTTGTTAATTTACTGAAAATAGATTTTCATTGAAAATAAGGTTGTGATGCTGAATAAAAGCACTTATTTATGAGAAAATAAGGCATTTAAGGATAACAAAAGCAAAAAGTTTGGGGTCTTGTAGGTGTGAGAAGGACAAAGGGCTTGAGGCAGAAAAAACAATCTAGTGTTCATAGAAAAGAATTTGAGAGCATAGAGGAGACATCCCCCCAATTATCTGTCCATACTCTTTAATAAAAATAATAAATTACTATATAATCTACATTGACTCCTTTTCCATCCTATTAGCCTTACCAGGACAGCAAACAGTTTCCATGCCATTCCTGAGAATTCCAGAGATACCCCTCCTGAGGCTACTCATCTTGGGGGCTGATCTCCTTGATAATGCTGCCTTTCAGAGATTCAATCTTCCTGACCCCATTTCTTCTTCAATTTCAGAGATAATCTTCCCTTTTTCTTACTTTAGGGTAAATAGAAATACTAGTCTTTCAGCAATGATGAAATGTCAGGGCTCTGAATTGGGAAGGGGAAGGAGGTGTGGATAGGGACAGAGAAGAACCAGGCCTTTACATGCCAGCTCCTTTCTCCCTCACCTCTCCAGGATCCTGTCTTATTTTAGGATCATTTCTGAAGTGTTATTTTTCTATACTTTATGTTCTTTATGTAAATAGTCTGTGACTCATTTTAGGTAGGGAAAGAGGGAGCATTTCATTCACATACTTTCCTTTCAGGGCATGATAGTAGTAACAGCTCAACATTAATTGAGCATGTACCGTATGCCATGCTCTGTGCTAACACCTGACATCTCTAGTCTCATTTCTTTTTCTCTACAATGGGAGGAGGGATTCACTATTATTCTGAACCCTCCAAAGATGAGGGAAGCAAGGCACCTAGAAATTAAACATTTAGCCCATGGTAGAACTGTGAGTCATATTCAGGCACTGTTAACCACTCTCACAGAGAGGAAGGAATTAGATAAAGAAATGAAAAGAGGAGAAAGAGGCGGAAGGGCCATGTTCAAATAAGGGCCGGTCTATTGGACTGACCTTAATGATGTGGGAACTCTGAACTCTGGCTATAAAAACTCGGCAGTGAGTATATTGGTTTCACAAAATTAAACAACAAATTCATACCTTTGCCAACATTTCTGTCAAAACCATCAAATTCTTGCAGGCATTTGAACTGCATTTTTCCATGTTCTTAATTTGTCAAAAGATAAAAATAATGTCTGTTCACCCCACCACCGCCACCAATCACACGATACAGGTTTCCCCCTCTACCCAAAAGCAAGCCTTTCATAACCTAGAATGGCATAAAGTGGAGAATTAATTACCATTAATTTATACGGAAAAATTTTTGAGTGTTTCCAGACCTCAAAAATAACCTCTCTTCGGCTTTTGGGATTCCTGAGGACACATCTTGCTACTGGTGGACAAAGGAAGTCAAGATAAAGCACAGATAGATGCTCACAGATGCACTTTAAAGCCATGGAGCCGTGATGCTGAGATGCTGATCCAGTGGCCAGGGTAGGAGCTGAGTGGGGCCACTCTCCAGAGCAGGTGCACGCTGCCTCCATAGCGGCTGACTGCAAAACAAATACTGAATACTTGTCACTTTTCACCCTTTTTGGTAAAAGCAAAATCCTCTTCAAATTTCTTTTGGGTAGCAAAAACCAGTACTAATGTCAGACTTTCATGAAAACGAAGTGAAGTAATGTGAACTTTCAAAAAGTGGAGGATACTTGTAATGCATGTAAACCTGCTTTGAAAAAAAATAGAAAACTAAATACATGTTTGGTTTCACAAAAGCTTTCTGAACACATTTGGCTAGTTATGTTTATCTAATGAATGCCCTGTGGTTTTCCCAGCAGGTTTAAGAGCAATTGGCCAAATTTGTAGTAAAGTGATAACATAAAACTTTTCTACCACAGAGAGCAATTGCTAATATCCTCTTGCCAGGAGCACAATATTGATAATAGCAGCAGAAATAAATTTGAGCTAATAATTTTGTGTCGAGTCAATCTAATCGACCACTCCCGGCAGAATGATAGCTAAATTACCATTGACTTTGTACTGGACATACCAAGAGTAGGCCACCTAGGACAATGTCCAGGACCAGTATCCACAGTGGAGGGAAGTGCTGGGGCACATACCCTTTGCCCATGTTAGCTGTTTTATCAAATGCCTCAGACTTATCTTGTGTGATCCTAAACTTCCTAACTGCCAAGGGCTCTAACTCCACAAGTTATTTTGTTTAATAATCTCTATTATAATGTGGATAATGATGATTAAATAACTACTTAACCATTAATATAAAATAAATTAGAAAATAAAATTGTAAATAAAAGAAAATGCATGCATATTCCTAGCATAGAGTGGAGTTCTTGAAATATAGCACTGTTATTACTACAATAATAATAATAATAATGCTAAGTAGCTATTAATAGGTAATTACTGTGTACCTGGTTTTGTTTTAAGCACTCTACATTCATTTAGCCTTGCTTTTACAGACATAGTAATATTATTGTGCTTTTATTGCATAGGAGAAAATTTGACGTACAAAATGTTATATATTAGCCTAGGAGTAGACTATTCAATTAAATAAATAATTCCTTAAGAAAAGTGCTGAACCAGTCTTCTAGTCAAAATTCTCTACCCTTCGCAGATTATATTAATATTTGATTTATTAGACTTAGGTCTGCAAACTAGTGAATACAAATACAAATGTATGAAAATTCATGATTCCAAATAAACATTGTCCATTCCAACATAAAGATTCTAAGTATCCTACATATGGATTCCAAGGATATGGCCATTGCCTAACATCTAACTGTTCCTTGAATTGTTTTGATTATTGTGTCATTTTCTTTAGAATCTCTTTGGAGGTATCAAATCTTAATCCTTCAATAAGAGGTCACTAAACTTTTCTATTAAGGATCAGATAGGGGGATCCCTGGGTGGCTCAGTGGTTTAGCACCTGCCTTCGGCCCAGAGCGTGATCCTGGAGTCCCAGGATCAAGTCCTTGGGCTCCCTGCATGGAGCCTGCTTCTCCCTCTGCCTGTGTCTCTGCCTCTCTCTCTCTCTCTCTTTCTCTCTCTGTGTCTGTAATTAATAAATAAATAAAATCTTTAGGTGAAAAAAAAAGGGTCAGTTAGGAAATAGGTTTTACAGGCCATTGGTCCTTCTGGGGGCTACTCCTTTCTGCAATAGTAGTGCAAAAAGGCAATATGTAAATGAATAACAGGGCTGAATCCCAATTAAATTTAATATACAAAAACAGTCAGAGAGGGCAGCCCAGGTGGCTCAGCCCAGAGCCTTCAGCCCAGGGCATGATCCTAGAGACCTGGGATCCAGTCCCACGTCAGGCTCCCTGCATGGAGCCTGCTTCTCCCTCTGCTTGTGTCTCTCATTAATAAATAAATAAAATCTTAAAAAAAAAAACAGTCAGAAAACTAGATTTAGTTCAGGGGCTTTTTTTTTTTTTCTTTAAAGGTGTATTTGTTTTTATTTTTTTTTAAGATTTATTTATTTATTTATTTATTTATTTATTTATTTATTTGAGAGAGACAGACAGAGAGTATGTGAGTGGGGAGGGGCAGAGGGAGAAGGAGAATCTCAAGCAGACTCTGAGTCTGAATGTAGACCCTCTGGAGGGGCTCGATCCCAGGTCACTGAGATCAGGACCTGAGATGAACCCAAGAGTCACTTCGGAGGCTTAACCAACTGACCCACCAGGTGTCCCTCTTTAAAGGTGATATTATAGTTGTTACTAGGACTCATAGTTGCTATTATTTTGAAACGAAGCAATCAAATCATTTCAAGACAGCCAAAGACTAAGATAGGAAAAAAATATATTTATATATATAGAGAGAGAGGGAGAGAGAGGATTGTGGCTATGAAATATTACTGTTGATTCCTGTCGTAACTCAAAAACAGTAACAGTCTTTCAAGGAAATACTAGAGATTTCCAAAAGAGCTGTGGGAGTAAGTACATAGGTTCTCAAAGTGATCAGTTTGGGGAAAAAAAATGCTTGTTTTTGATGTTTAGTGACTTGGTGTGCCTAATTGAGAAGTCAAATTTTTATTTCAAAGCATTTTTTTGAATCTGATGATTTTTTTCTTTATCACCTGTGTGCACTTTAAATGCAAACTTTTCACAAGTTAACATTCTTACTACTTATCATAGAGAAATATTTAATTACCTTAGTTGTTGTTTGCAGAGCATAAATATAAAATAATGAAGTTCAGACATTATATTTAAATATTTCTATTAAAATTTCCATTTTCCATGATGGAAACGTTAGCTAAAATACCATGAGTATTTATAGGAATCTTGCTTTCCAATCTACCAAAAAGGGCATTCCTCCTACTTTCAGCTGCTAAATTGTAAATGTTTCTTGATGGGTTAGTCAGTGATGATATAATCTGCTCATGAGAGCAAATTTTCTTGCTATCATGAGTAAACTATCACTGCAGAGAGAGTAGGATGATTGTAATTTTTTTCTCAAGGGTACAAATAATTTTCTGTTGCTCCAGTGATCCAAGAAATGCCAGATTTTATTAGGCAGTTCATATACTTCTGTTTTATGCTGACTAGAAAGATTACAAGTCCCCATTTTTCTCTTTCCAGGGACAGAAGTGGCTGTGAATCCAACTGTTGGAATTCACCTTCACACTCAAAACCCTGAACTGTACCCTGCTCCATGTTTTGGTACTGTAGGCCCCCCACCTCCATATGAAGAAATTCTGAAATCAAGCCAATTTTAGTTCTGGATTATCAACTGGCAACATTAGAAATATTTTTCAAATTCTAAAACACCAAATTTGGGAACAAGTCTTGTTTTAGTGGGAATTCCCAGAATCGATTAATATAGTCTGTAAAGGGACAAATAGACAAAAAAATGTGAACATATAGAATTTTGGTCAAGGAGATGTTTTAGTAGTAAATTACTAGACCTTTAATGTACCATTGCTGTGTTATATTTTGTGCTACACAACCAAGTCAATGTTTCTCCGTCAATATTCAAAGGGACAGTCATTAACACATGGCGAGGTCTCCAGTAAGTTTAGGATTCCACTCCAGGTACACATTGAAGCCTTCTCTGCCTTATTATCTCTGTGTTAATCTGATATCCGCCTTGTATAGAGTTAACAAGAAATATCATAACTTAACAATGGCTCAAGTGGAGATTCAGATGTGTCCAAACCCAGATTAGAATATTTTAATTAGTGTAAAAAAGGCAAGAGTAGAAACCAGGGGTACTGAGAGTTAAAGGGTGAAGGGTGAATGAAGAGATTAAAAGTCCCAGTCAAAAAAGTTGCCTGTTTCAGCCTGAGGAGAGATAAGTGTAGATAGAAGCTGACGGAGCTCCCCTAAGCTGTGGGGCATGTGTAATAGCAGAGTGTGGAGAAGGAGGCTCCCATTTTGTATGGGTAGATGTGGACTCTTGAGCCCACAGCCTTTCTCTCTGGTACCTGGAGACTTGGCATTTCTTGGAGAACCACAATAAGAACCTTTGGCATAGATGTCAATGTTCTTATGGAGAACTCTGACTACATAATGAGCTACGAGACATTTGCAGCATTTTTGCAGTGGCCATGAGCAAAGGGGGCAAAGATATCCATGGTAGATGCCCAGTGCTATTCAGTTGACAGAAAATTATTTCTATCCCTGTAGGATCAATACCTTTGCTCAAGTCTCCTTTCCTATGACTCTTGCCCTTACTTATTTGTTCTAGGAACACTGTTATCAGACCTAGCAGGTGCTAACCTTCCTGCATCTGTCCTTTAGGGTCTAGAACTTGCTATTTCTTTTGCCTGCAACACTCTTCCCCCAAATATCAACAGTTTCACTCTTTCACTTCCTTAAATTATCTGTCCCAATGTCATCTTCTTCATGAAACCCACCCCGATTACTCTACTTTAAATTGCAACCTCTCCCAGCTCCGACACTCCCACCTCTTTGCCTAAAGTACATCTTTTCCACAGAATTTATCACCTACTCTACTCATAGATAGTTGACTTCTATTTACAAACTGTGTTCATCTTCCCTTGCTGGAATGAAGATCCATAGGGGAAGGATCTTTGTGTTATTCACTAATTTATATCCAAGAGTCTAAAGGATTCTGGTGCTTAGTATATATTCAATCAAATTTTGTAAACAATATTACCTAGCTCTGGAAAGTCCCAAAAATAACTGGATGAGATTTGATGGGGATAAGGGTTTATGACTGTGAATGTGAAAAAAAGCCAGGGAGACAGAAGGCTTCGTGCTTCTAAAATAATCTTATTAGTGTCCACTGATGAAAAAAGCCCAGGGAAACTCATTTAATGTACTCCAATAATCCCAGGTAGGTAAGCTGGGTTTAGGGTATACAAACTTCTTTCAAATGTTTTTCTCATGACAATTTTGTGAACTACCTATTCCTAACTTCAAGTTACAAATGGTAAATTCAACATATCTGCTCCTTTATGAAATCCACTAAGATTATAGTAAAAGAATAAAAATGTTTTTAATTTACAAGAACAAAGAGAGTGGCAAGAAGATGACAAAATCAAGATTTTCGTAAATGCATAGAGAGATATCTGAGATGGATGCAGATGGATATATCATAATTCACTGAGGTTTCAAGTTTCTACATTTTGCTAAATGTCTTCAGGGATAAAACTGAGAATAATCAAGCAAATTCGTGGTGTAGCAATATAGAGATGCCCAAGGATTAGAGGTAGGAGAGGCAAAGAGAACTCTGGAAATGATGATGAACATGATCTACAGGAAGTCAGTAACCCATGGAAGAGCCAGTTCCAGTCAGAACATGATAACAAATAGCTGTAGGATGATAAGAGGGACGAGTAAGGAAAAAATACATTATAAAAATGTAATGATAAATTAACAATTGGTAAATGGAAAGTGAAGGAACTGAAAAGATGACGGCAATTACAAATCTATGAAAAACAGAAGTTGGGTTAACTCCTCCCAGCCTGAAATGGTTAAGCTATGAATAACGTAAATAATTAGTATCGAGTTTTACATTGGGCATTAGTCATATTGGCAAGCTAGAAAGAGAGAAGCATTTATAAGGAAAGGTGGCAGGGTTTAATAAGAAAGTGAAATCCTTATCAGATTGTGGGAAGTCAATGAATAATATCTAAAATTAAAAGAATTTTTTAAAAAAATGGTAAAGTATATAATTTGGAAATTAGGTCATAAGTATCTGAAGCAAAATACTAAAACAATTGAAAATTATTGCCTCAAGAAATAAGCTTAGAGATAATGCTATGTGGGACTGGGTAGAGCAGAGAAGTGCTGGCTTTTATTATGAGCTTATGGTACTATTTGACTTTTAAAACTAAATGCTTATGTGACTTTAATTCTTTCTCTCTCTGCATCTATATATGTATATATCTATATCACTGCCTCATTTAACAGAGTAGAAAATTTGGATTCTGGAAGGGTAACTGACTTGCCCAATGTGCAGAGCTAATTAGCATGAGTGACAAAACCAGAGACTGAGCATTTTGCTCTTTCAATCCCTATTCTAGGTATTTTTCCACAATGATGGTATAAAAGTGGCTACAAGGGGCACCCAGGTGGCTCAGTTGGTTGAGCGCTGGGCTCTTGATTTTGGCTCAGATCATGATTTCTGGGTTGTGAGATCCAGCCCCAGGTGGGGCTCCTTGCCCAGCAGGGAGTCTCTGTGACATTCTCTTCCTCTGTCTTTGCCCAGCTCCGTGCTCACATGGGCTCTCTCTCTCTCTCTCTCTCTCTCTCTCTCTCTCTCTCTCTCTCTCCCTCAAAGATTTAGAAATTCTAGCAGAAGCACTTTATGGTCCACTGAAAACTACTGAAAATAATAAACTAACTTGGATTATATGATTATTGTAACATTTAAAAGGGAAATTTAAAATTATAAACCTGTATTTTTTTCTGTCATCTCACCTCTGAAAATCTTTACACATCTTAGTTCACCAATAAATTGTTAAAAATTCTATTTAACCTGGTGTCTTAGATTTTAATTCTAATAGGACTAGTTTTTTTTTTTCCTTCTTATGTTAAAGAGCATTCATTTTTTAAATGAGACTTTTCTTGACTGTTAAGGGGTTTTTCCTTGAGCATCCAGCAGAGGGCATGAAAGCCTACCTATGTTTTTAACCCAATGCTAGATTTGATTTAATGATTAGATGAAACCATGAAGCTGGTTACTAGTGATATCAGATTTTTTACAAACCTGAAAAGAATGGAATAATAATGATGTTCAAGTTTGCAAAGAGGATTCTATTACCTTAGCTCATATTGCTCTAAATGAAGCTGAACATCAGGCAAGACACTTGGCATCAGAGACTAGAAAATCTGATGTATACTCCAGCTTCTGAGGATGAGACCTATGAGTTTTAGTTGCCCACAAAGGCAGGCTAATGCATGTACACGATGCTCACATGGTAGGTAGCATCTACAGCACCGACCCCACAGGTCCAGCCTATTTTTTTTTGTATCCGACCACATGTTCCCCTTTCATTTTCAGTTTTGTAGTTGCAAATTTGTTTCATTTGTGTTAGGAGCACAACTTTTATAAAAGACAACTTTAAAATTCAATATCTTTCACAGAAATGAAATAGAGTTGGGATAGAACTGAATATCATTCATGTGGACAATGAAATGAAACTCCAGCAGAATATTATATCTAAGGCAAAATGTGAAATATGTCAGGATCGTGTAAGAAAAAAAATGAAACAATGAAAATGTGCTGGCTATGAGACCCTGCTTTCAATGGAGAATGATTTTTTAAAAATCAGAACAACAAAAAAGAAAATATAATATACCTCTCAAAGGAATCTGTTACTTTTAAATTCATTTTGCTTTGTGACTTTGTGCAAAATGACTCTATACAGGTGAGTTTTTTCTTTCACATTTAAAGCCAGATCCTGGAAAAGTGTATAAATTGCTTTGTTATTTTTACTAATTGTATTACTAGGAAGATGAAGTTAAGTAATATCCCTTTACAAAATGGAATCATTTGGTGGTAAACAAAATGTAATTTAAAGTTGTGTATTTGGAAAATAGTTCTTTGTTTCCTCCAAAATTATGTCAGTCTCCGCCTATCTAACTCATAAAGCAAATAATGCATATCAATCAAGATGGCAGATTTTTATATTAAAAAGATGAAAAATGGTATTGCTCAGAAGCACTTAAATTTTCAATAAACTCAGGTTTCTTATTTTCATTATTTTGTTTATTGGGGAAGCCTTCCTTTTTGGAAAAATCTATTTGTGGAATGCAACAAACAAAACTAAAGAAACATTTTTTTTTCTCTAGCAACTAATGAAATGATGTCTGTCTTTATATTTAATAAATAGTTTTTATTTTTCTCATTGCATATGAAAACTGAAATGTAAATTCAGATTATTTTCTCTTTTATGTATCTAAATCTGGGTAAATTTCTAATGTTAAAGAGTCTTAGGTACCACTAACTAATTGCCTTCTAGATTTACCTATTGTTTTTTCTTGAAGAATATTGAGAGACACAAAATAAGAAAGTCTAAGGATATATTTTAAATAATCAGTGAACAATTGTATACTTATCTGATGTCGTGGGGAATATTTGTTCACATGTAAATTGGCCAAAAAAAAAAAAAAAAAAAAGAGCAATGCTATGAGGAGATTGGATGAAGGGATGAGATACCAATCTCTTAAAGATCCCAAAGCATTACTGGGGAATATTCTGCTAAGCTGCTAAGTGTAAGAGACAGCCACCCATGGGACACACTCAAGTGATAAGAAATGGTCACTAAAAAGGGTGAAGTTGAACCATAGGGCTTCTGCTTTGCTGCTTGAGGTATACAGCTTCTTTTCAGTTCAGAACTAAACTGTGTAAGGCTTTAAAAGAGAGTTTGTTTACTTTAAAAATACATTTTCTTTTACACTGATTTTATTAGCGTAAGTAAAGGATTCCATGGAGGAAGGATCAAGAATTGACATATGCTCAGAACAGCCATTAATGGAACATTAATTCCATGTGATTAAGCCTCCATTATGTTTCTAGCTTCTGATTTTTATTCTCCAATAACACATTTTTTTTTCTAAGTTTCCCCTCATCTTTGTTTCTGACAAGGTTTGCTGACTGCTTCCATTTCTGCTAGATTAACCACATTAGCTTGTTTCCTTTTTATTTACTAATCTCAAAGCTTTTCCTTCTCTAATAAAATAAAGTTACCTCTGATTTCCTCTTCTAACCAATACTTTCCATCCAATAGCTTTAGAAAAGAAAGGCATGGTATAGTGTTTGTAGTAATTTAGTAAGAGAGAAACTACGTTTTGCAAATAAAACATATCTCAACTCCTTCCCTGTAGCTCTCTGGGTTATGTAGGCTTAGTTTTGCATATAATAAAGTAATTTTAAAAACAGTAGAGCAATTTGATGATTTCAACAACCCTCAGTTTTTCTTCCACATCCAGCAAACTCAGGAAGATAATTCTAAAACCAGGTTTATTTGGCTTCATGTCCCTTTATACATATGAAGTAAAGCCTGCATCACAAAAGCATTCTTCTTTCAAACTTCCAATTTCCTTTTTGACTCTGGTTTTTCTTTTTCCTCCTGCTAAATATTAGCAACAAAAATTTAAGCTGTCAGTTTTGTGGAAGCAGCCAAGGTTTTGCAAAGGAAAACTTAAGGTACTAACATTTTTCAAAAATCTCCTAAACTTTGGGATCCCTGGGTGGCTCAGCGGTTTGCTGCCTGCCTTTGGCCCAGGGCATGATCCTGGAGTCCTGGGATCAAGTCCCACATCGGGCTCCCTGCATGGAGCCTGCTTCTCCCTCTGCCTGTGTCTCTGCCTCTCTCTCATGAATAAATTTTAAAAATCTTAAAAGAAAAAGTTTCCTAAACCTTGATACAAGTGGAGATTACAGAAATTAAAATCACAGTATTTTATTTGAGTTATATCAACAGCAAAGTGTGAACAATTTTGGGTTTGGAATTGGACCCAATCAAAAAATATTTTTTAGACAGTCACAACAAAAAATATCTTGACGAATTTGATGCTAAGGAGTTGTTAATTGTTGATGTTGTTGACTAATGATAATAGTATTGTAGTTATGTTGTTTAAAAAAGTCTTTATCTGTTATGCGTATATAATGAATTATTTATGAGTGGAATAATATGATCGCTGAGATTTGCTTTAAATAGCCAAAATAATAAATATTATTTTCTTATTTTTTGGCTCTGGAAATATCCTATATGTTGAAAAACCGCAGGCCCAATACGGTGGTTGACAGAGGTTCCTAAGCTGGGGCTTACACAGAGGTTTCCAAACTAGGGGCTTAATGCCCAATCTAATTACAGTTTCAACCTCCTCTGAAATGCATCCTCAATGGGTCAGTCATGAGCTATTTTTTTCCATCACATCTGGGTCCTCTCCAGCCCCCAAAGAAAGATGAGGTAATTAGCATGATGACACCATGCAAACAGCCTCCTCAAAGACCCATCCTTTTCTTTTGCTAGTAACTTCCTTGTGCCCACCCCTTCCATTTATGAAACGCTTCCATTTTGTACAACTCCTCAAAGTGCCTCTCTACTTGCTGGATCTGGTGCTTCCTGATCCGTGAATTGTTCAATAAGCCAATTAGATCTTCAAATTTCCTTGGTTGAATTTTGTTATATAACAGAGCATATGTCCATTCTTCATTTGCTACCTCTAATCCTAGCTTGTGGCTTTACTTTGTATGAGCAAGTATGTTTAATAAGCTGTTTTATCTTTTGCTTAGAGTATATTCTATTCTAAGAATACTACATTGATTAAACCATTGTATACCAAAATTCATTCCCTAAATTTGGACCTTCTCATTTTTGATTACCTGAAAAGTGTTTGTACTTATATTTTTATTTAATGTATTTTAAACCAACTCAGTTTCAAACATAAATGTATTTTTAATGGAAACTTCAAATTGTGTTGTAGTGGAAGATGTGCTTTTTGAAATCCATATAAAAATAGATGGCTATAAAATAAAACTATTTAATGTACCACCGAAATTTTTCAAATACCCTTGTTAGTAAGTTTAATATACTTTGATAAGCTCACCAATATATGCTTTGAAATATGGTATACACCATTACATGGGACTAAAAACCAAAAAGCTTATAATTTCCATTTACAGAAATATTCAAACAATAATAGGTGATTATTTAAAAAGTTGATCAACTGTGATCAATTTTGTTAAATAAATGCAAACCAAGGAACCAATATGCTCTCATTTTTTACGCATAATATCGGTAGCAATATTAAAGATTAACATCTTGCATTGGCAACACTGTAGGGAAACAAGCATTTTTATATATTGCTGGTGAAAGTGTAAATCTGTATATTTTTTGGAGACCAATTTGGCTATAGGAAACAAAAATGTAAATATACTCACATAAAGTCAGCATTTCTACTTTTAGATATAGAATGTAATGCTATAGTTACAATCCTGTAGGAAGACAAAGGTATTTTTAAAAGGGTACTCATTGCCACTTTGCAAAAATGAAGATGTTGAAAGGGACAAATTAGATAATAATAGTTCATATAATAATGGTTCATATGTACAATGAACTACGCAGCCATTGAAATTAATGAGGTGATATGGAAAAATGCCAATAAATATATTTAAATATTGATTTTATTTTTAAAGGGAAAATATTGAGTAACAGTATGGTGTATACATTTTCAAAGGATCTATACACACCATAAATTGTAATTTTTTGTTTGCTTGTTTGAAAGGATTTCATAAATAATGAGAAGTGCATCTCTTAGAAGAGAGACTGTAAGGGAGGTCCATGGAGGTGGGTAAGAGGGACATTAATATTTATATTTCTGTACCATTATATTTTGGAAAAATCTTATGTATATATAATTATCTCTATGTCAACTCTCTTCTAGGTGTTGGAATAATTGTGTTTTTTATTTGTTTTCTTCCTTATCCTTTTTTATTTTAAACAAATAAAATTATTTCAATAAAAACATTAAGTGACAAATGACTAGGTTTCTTTTTAATGGAAACAGGGTAACCAAAATCAGATTGTGCAATATATTGCTTTCAATTAATTGCTGCATATCAGGGGCTAATGTTATTTACTTGGGAACAATTACTTCTGAGCTCAAAAGCTGCAAAACTTGCTCCAAGAGTTATTTTTCTACCTAATTCTCATTTTATCTTCTTTTTTTTTTTTTTATTTTTTTATTTATTTATGATAGGCACACAGTGAGAGAGAGAGAGAGAGAGGCAGAGACACAGGCAGAGGGAGAAGCAGGCTCCATGCAAGGAGCCCGACGTGGGACTCGATCCCGGGTCTCCAGGATCACGCCCTGGGCCAAAGGCAGGCGCTAAACCGCTGCGCCACCCAGGGATCCCTCATTTTATCTTCTTAAAATAAGATTGGAACTATTCTTTCCAGTATGAGAATGTTGAAACAAAGAAACAAAACCAAAAAAAGTAAACAACTGACTTGAAAGAAGATTAAAGTGTAAAGGAAAAGACATGATGGGATGATTAACTGGGAATCAGAATTACATCTGTGAGGGTGAAAACTGTCTTAATAAGACTTTGCTGCATAGATGATTCCTCAAAGAAGCTGACTGTATTAAGGAAACCAGGCCAAATAAAACTAGCACCTTCTATATATGGGTTGTATATCTAATGATGGCACTGAGTTTTTAGCAAATATCTTCCCTTCGACTTTCCTGTCTTAGAAAGAGGGGGAAATGTTATCTTTTTGTATTTTTCATTTTAAAATAATTTGTGAATATCAAAACCTCCTCCTCCCAGTTATGCTCTAAGAGCATGGAACTGTTTCTTTTTTAGCACATCAGTGGCCTTTTTTTTATCCTCTGTGCACATTGTTCTTTGTATAGAATTCTTTTTCCTCACTTGTTTTTGTTGAAAATCTTCCTCTTCTGCAGATTGGTTATGGTAACTACACAGACTAAAGTGAGGAGAGGTAGGCTTATTTTACAAATTTCTACTGCAGTTGTAAATAAAATATAATTAGAAAATCATCCTTCTAGAAACCCTAACCAATTATTGATTCAGATAAGGATTCTCAATTGTTAAAGGTGTTATTTTAAAATTATTATTACGGTTGATGGAGAATGGAATATTCCTACAGTTTCCAAAATCACTTGTTTTTGTCACTAAAGGACAAATATATATAACTGAAGAATGGATGGATTAGATTGCCATCACCCTAATCCAGTGAACAATTTTAGCATAATTGAGGCTGAATCAACGAGATATTAAGTCTCCATATATGCTATCACATCACTATAGTGTGTTCTAAAAACTTTTTAATTTGAGCCCATCAAGTCTCTAAATTTAAATTTCAATTTGCTGGAAATACAAGGCATAGAGAAACAAGCTAAATAACATCACCAAACTAAATCCAAAAGGTAGAATAAAATTAAAGAAAACTTGTACCCTTGTTTTATTTTTTTTCAGGGTCAGTGAATTAAAGAGATTTAAGGGGCATAACAAAAAGAGAAATGCAGATTCTGGTTTGGACCAGCCAGCTGTCTAGTGCATTTTGAAATACTTAGGGAAATTTCAACATGGGTAATTAGATATAAGTGAAAAATTTTTGCTACAAAAAGGCAGAGATATTACAGGGAAAAAAGTAGCTTACAAAGCAACGTATGTGAAATTATCTCTTAAAAAGAAATATATGCATATGTGTGTCTTTGCATATATGTGTATAGATTATCTAGAAGGATATGTAGATATTGAATGAGGTTTTAGGAATAATGATGCTCTTGATAGAGAGAACATGGCGCCTTACTGTAAAATATGGAAGATACCTTTTTAATTATTTTTGTTCTTCAACTTTCTACAATGCACATATAAAACATCTATAGCAATAAAAGTCTAATTTCAATTAAAAACATGATATTGGAAAGTAAGAGTTAATGAAGAGAAACAAAGAAAATTGTAATTTTTTACATTTTATTTTTTCTTGTTGCAAGTAACAGGATATGATCAAATTTTAGCATCCAGAATTTAGTGAGCTATTTCAATATTTCAACCTAGTAATCTTGTGTGTATACCTTGGGCGTACCTTAATTCTTCTTTCTGGGCATGTTGAGTTGCCATCATGCCAATTATTACTTCTTCACTATTTAATATTCCTTTTGTTGTCACTAGTTGCTATACAAAATGTATTTTTTGTTATGCTTTATTTTGGGAGGCTTCATTAAATAATAGTGAATGAGAAATAAACATTCCCAAAGAAATTTTTTTAAAAATTTAACATATCTCCCAGGATATACGGAACATTTTTATTGAGAAAAATTTCAAAACATTCACGATGTCAGTTATCACCAGAATCCTCTGAAATATTTCCTCATACAAAAGAAGTCTTAAAGGAAGGAAAATTTATATCTCTAAAATCTAGTGAGTTATTTCATTAATTTTACCCTGCTTTTCCCAAGAATTTCAAGAGACTTATTAGAATATATAAAATATAACAGACAACATATCATAAAAGTGGAACTAAAAATGTTAAAAGCCAAGGTTGTGAAAAAAGAACAATACAAAAGAGGTTTTAAGCTACATAAAATGATACCAGTATAACAAGTAAACATGATCTACAAATAATTTTTTAAATATCAATTACATGGTTAGTAATATCCATGAAATAAAAGTGAATCAATTACTTTTAATTCTAAGATCCGATTAGAATTTCTCCTGAGAATACTGGTAGACAGATACCATGTGAAGTCATGAACACCATTCTCAACAAAATAAATACACATATTAGGCTTTCCTCATCTCATTTTCACATGATTTTAACTCTAATTTTAAAACACTTCTTTTGGGGGTCTTTGGAAAGTCACAACTAAATCTCTATTTTCCAAAGAACTAATTTCTAGTTCAGTGGATAGTCTGTTAAGGTACTGCAGGAGTATTTATGCTATTCATGTGATTTACAAGAAATCAGAAAACCCGAGATTAAATTATGTAACTTTTAAAAAACCCTATCATTTAAAAATTTAAGATGATTACATTATGAATATGACTAAAATCTCCATTAGCAATCATTCACTGATTTTTTAAGTGTATAATTAAACATATAGTTCTATTTTTTCTAAAAAGTACACATTTTATGAGAAAAATTGATCCTATTTTCAGTAAAGAGTTGTGAGCCTTTATTTCTTCCAATCAAAAACTATTCGTCAAACGTTAACATCTGTCAGATATTTTGCTGGGTGCTGAGGATACAGTGGTGTGAGGACACCTGAATCAATGAATTCTAATATGGTGCATTCTTGAAACATTTTTGAATGTCCAATCAATAAATGAATTGAATGAACTTCCTGGTTTAGCTATTGCCGCAGAGGTCTAACAATTTGGCAATATATAGACAAGTTTACAGCAATGATAAAATAATACACAGATCTCTTATGTTGTTAATGAGAAAGAAAGCCACCACTGCTCTGGTGTTAATTTAGCAGTGGCTTTTGACATTCCAAGTGTGGAGGGGAAGAAACTTCTTATCTTTAGGTTCCACCAGTGGCTGGTATATAAAACTGTTATTTTATTTTTTTTCCTATTTTAATAGAGTCAGAGTAATGGTAGGGTTTGATATGCCAGTTTAAATTTGGAAGAATCATCTTTTTCCAAGTTAGCAAATAACTCACTCGAATGAGAACACAAAGAATGAATCAAAAAGCCAGCGAAGGAGCTAAGAGACTGTCAATTCCTTTAAAGATTCGAATCTCTGGCCTCTTTCAAAGGTTGCTTTCTAGTCTTAAAGTGTCATTTTACTTGAATATCACCATGTCACAATCTCTAAGGGCAGTATAGAAATCACAAACAAACATTGGTATATCCTAGCAATCTTATCTGAAAATACAGGAAAAGTGTGTGTGGGCATGTGCAACAGGAGGGTAGAAAGGAGGGGGAAATATAACAATAACAGAAAAGTAGCAGTGATACCAGAATCAAACTTCTTGATTAAGCTGAGCAATTAATTTAGGTGAACAAACATGAGGTCTAAATAAATGTTCCTGGATTAACCCAAGCATTTGAGCATTGATTGCTGATTTCAGTAACATACACACAGACTGACTAGTGGCACTTCACACCCTCGTGTCCACAGCATACATTTTGGCGGTCTCTGTCCGAGGGGCCGCGTATGACTTGGCCATGGAAGCAGCTGCTGTTGAATAGGCTTTCCTCATGGAATATGGATAATTCCTCTCAGGTCCAACATCTGTTGGAAAGAGATAAATGTAGTGATATAAAAATAATTAAGACTCAGCAAACTTTGGGTAGAAAATGTCATTTTACACATTCTTCTCATAAAGAGGCAAGAATATAAATATTCTAAGAAGGAATCTTCTAAGAGAACCCTAGAAGAAAATCTGAGATTTTCAACTCGAAAGTTATATTTAGATTGAAAACTTAGGTAATTTCCTATTATTTCCCTTATGATTTCTTTGTATCTCTTTTCCTTCATCCCTTTGTTCCTTCCTTCCTTTCTTTCCTTTTCTTCTTTTCTTTCTAATGAAGAGATGGATTCTCTTGCTTTTTAAGTTATATTTTTAAAAACCCAATAATTACACATTACATTTTTAACAACAAATATTTGACTTGGATTTCAGTCTATATATTTAACTCTAGGTACAAATTTAGTAGATTGAATGAAGATATATATATATATTCATATATATATATATATGAAATCATGAACACATTGAAATCATCATTATATATTTAGAATGGATAGAGGTATAACTGTGGGTTTGTTTGTTTGTTTTTTCTCCCAATATAACACTAACAAGGTAATAAGGCTTAAATATTGCAAATCAGTTGTTCTTGAACAACAGAAATTTTTAATGTGTCATTTATTTAATAGGTAGGGATCAAGTATGCAACATTATTTTTGCTAGTAAGATGTTTCCAGCAGGCTGGGAAGATTGTTACAGGAGACAAGGAAGTATGCTATTTTATTTTGTTCTTACCTTTGAAGAGGTATAAGCAGCATGTCAGGACGGCACCAGCCAAAAAGCAACCCAGAGACCCAGCCATTCCAAGCCAACAAGACCAACCAAATTTATATTGGATGCCAAGAAATATATTGTGCAAAACCAAAGAAGAACGTTCCACATAAACATCAACCGCATACCACACTGAACCAATGATTCCTGGGGCACCTGAAAGAAAGGAAAGTTGCTAAAAATAATGCAGGCCTTTTCAAATTTAAATTCAAAGAGATATAGCTGCTACCCAAAATGCATGGCATAATTTAGAGGAATAATAGTGATGCGATGGATTCAAGGACAACTCAATTTTGTATACCTCTTCTATGTCTTCCTTTTGCTTCCTATTGTGTATTTCTTCCAAACTATATATCAGTTTATATACAGAGTAAACAATGCAGTGTTTCCTGTTTGTTTGAACCTAAAATGAAAACTGTGGTTTTCTTTAATTTTCCTCTTTCCAATATTTTAAGTGCTGTGTAAAACAAAATATGAAAAACGAAAGAAAAAAGGAAAGAACACTAAATCGAAGACACATAATACACAGCATATGTTCATTCTCTACTGATTTTCTAATTAAAAACACATATCTTTAAGAATATTCTATTGATGCTCTGCCCCCCCACCTAGACCCACAGTTAAAGCTGTATTAGCTACATAATCAGCACCCATAAGGAAACTATGTTTTTGAAGTCAATAGCTTTAGTGTGTTTGGGTCAAAAAACAAATAAATGGAGTAAAAACTGTCTTTATTTTTAAAATAAATTCTTGGGACTCCTGGGTGGCTCAGCAGTAGAGCCTTTGGCCCAGGGCATGATCTTGGGCCCTGCAGGGAGCCAGTTTCTCCCTCTGCCTGTGTCTCTGCCTCTCTCTGTGTCTCTCATGAATAAATAAATAAAATCTTTAAAAAATAAAAATAAAAAATAAATTCTTATCTACCACCTCCAGACCATGTAAGAGTAAATTAAGAAATTTAGTCTATCTGTCAATTTGACTGGCTTGAAATGATACCAATAGAGTCCTCTCACATTTAAACATATAAACTGCACGTCATTGCTCAGAGACAAGGAAAAAAGGTGAGGAACTATGGGACAAAAGGTTATGTGAAAATGGTGTTCAGCATTTCATTGCATTCTTTTCCCAATTGTTTAATGCAAGAAGTTTAAGAAGGACCAGATGGTGAACCTATAACCTTCAGGTAACAGGGTATAAATTGCTACATATTTTTTATAATATTGTAATCTATAAGTTTAAGATAGCTTTAGTATTTTATATATAAAATTATTATTTTATATAAATATATATGGCATACTAATTTCAAATGATGGTTCCAAGCCTTTGGCCATCTCTGGAAATTTACTTTTGTCATTTCTTGATCCATTCCTGCAGGGATTTTTTTCCTGTTTCTTTGTTTTTGTTTTTAATTTAGTTTGTTTTGTTGTTGTTGTTTTTTTATCAAAAATGGTCAATCTGGTGATATTCCAAAGTATTCTGGAGCAAAAATGTATAGCATTAAATGGTGTTTAAATTTGTTCTATAAGACACAGTAATACGTACAAAATGTTAACACTAGGCTGGACATGGGGATAAATGTCTTAAAAAGGAAAACTTCTAAGTTCTTGTGACTTTTTAATACAGCCTAAGGATCATCAGGCCTTGACTCCGTGTGTGTGTAAAACTTCAGGAAGGCCCCTAGTTTTGAGTGCGTGATGGGTTAGGCTCTCTGCTATGGGCTTACTCTACCCACACTGGATCTTCGTGACAACAATTGAGTAGATTTTATTACTGGGGCTTCACCTTATTTTGCAGATCAAGAAAAGGAGACCAGTTAAGTAACTTGGCCTAAGCTCACATATCACACATTTATCTCCAAGTGGTTGTTTTTATTTTTTTAAGTAAATTCTAACACCAAGGTAGGGCTCCAACTCACCACTCCAAGGTCAAGATCACATGCTCTACCGACTGTGCCAACCAGGTACCCCTACAAGCACTTTTGATCTAAAATCTTTATCTCTTCATCTTGTACTGCCTGATGAAGTTCCCAGTTACATTTGCTTTGCTAATTTTTGGTTGCTACCATCAAGAAAAAAAAATGATTTTTTTTTCTCTGAGGGGGTATGCTCATTGGTTTTTTATCTTCCTGCACTTTGAGTGCTTCAACAGTGTATTTTTTTCCCAACTTGCATTAAGATCCTAAGAAGACATCATGTTGTGACAGAGGAAGACTAAAGTGAGTTTAATGACAGACCTGCATGAAATATCACTTTTGCTCTTTCATCAATAAACACCATGTAAAGTGCTTTTTGACTGTTTATTAGTCATGCTTGATTTATTAGCCTTCAGGACTCCATTTATTCATCTAGTTCTTAAGTAGGGAGATAATCTGCTTATTGTTACATTTATGATCAAATAAATGGCTTGGCACATGAGAAAAGTCTCACATAGGACTTGGCACTATTTAGTTCATTGCTAAAAAGAAGTGGTGGGAGTGGGTACAAGTAAGGAAGTGGTGGTTTGGGACTTACTTTAGGACTTAACTTCGTGAATAATAAAAAAAAATTATTTGAAAATTTTAAAGCATTATATACTTTTTTAAAAAGTAGTTTGAGGACTTCAATAAACTTTGATCTGGGATATTATCAAAAATCAATTATCTGATTCCACAGCTGAAGAAAGTAAGGTTGGTGGATGTGCTCTTTGGTCCTTCAAACTAGAAAAACAAGTCACATATGTTCCTAAAATGAACTTCTTGACAACAAGCACCCTTCTCTTCATCTCAGGATCACAGATGAGCATCCCTACCCCCATCACTAGTGCAGAGAGTACCTGCTATTAGTAACATGGTTCCAGCAACAAAGCAGATGCGGACTTTGATGTATGGCTCATCAGGGAGGAATTTCACACAGTCGAGACCAAGAAGCAGGGTGATGAATCCAAATCCAGCTAGAATATCTGCAGTAATCATCAATGCCCGAGTTACCACCAGCTTCACTGGAAGATCAGGGCATGTGGTTACATCATGGTCAGAGGAAGGAAACATGTTAAGGTACAGAGGTACACCCCAAAACAGATACTCATATATATTAATATATGCCCACTGAAAGAATTAGACTTCAAATTTGTGTGACTGTGGAATGTTTTCATAAAATGCAAAAATATCATGAGATGATTATTGATATGATTAGTTGTTTAAGCACGAATTATTACTTAGTCTTGATGGCCCCCCCCCCCCAGGAAAATGCCTGGCATATAGTGAGGACTAGGTAACTGTTTCCTTGTTTGTTTTCTGTTTGGGAATAAATCTTGTTCACAAGTATTATAGGTGAATATTGAATTGAAAGTAGAATATCTATTCTGCAGAACTTATTCCAATAAACATTTAAGAACTTAACGATCACTACATTTGTTTGAAGTTCTATTGAAAAATATATTTATTATAACTGGTTAAAATTTGGTATCGAGGAGTAGGATAAAATATTTCAAGATGTCACTTGCCAATTCAGGCTGGTGGGAGCCATTAGCAGGTTTTTAGAAGGAGAAGGAACTTCTGTTATATAGTAGAAAACTATGTGCAGAAACCAGATCATATTCTCTTTCATTGCTTAGGTGGTGACTCTTGGCCAACATTCCATATTAACCCTTTAACCTTGCACTGTCAACTGAGCAAAACTGAAAACCATAGCCATATGGGAATATATGGTAGAAGGTCCAAGGAAGAAGGTATCAGGTAAACAAAATGAAATAGTAACAATCACTCTCTGCAGTGGAAGCATTCTCAACTATGAAAACCTCTTGAGCTATGAATTCCAGTTATGCTAAATTAAAAATAGGAAAATTTTGTTTCAAATGGAGGGTTAATTATTATCTGATGTCAATGCTACTTTTATTTTAGCCACCTAATGATACAGTATTTTCTTTGTTTTATTTTCATAGTGATTGGGGTCTCCTTGTATTTTAAATAATTTTTCCTCAATGGTGAGATACACTTAGGGCTTATTTAGTAATATTTTTCTTGTAAAATGTGGCCAATTTATTTAAATAAAAAAGCACTTCTATAATCCATTTAAGAGAGTAAATCAATGCATAAAATCAGCTTCTGATTTTTTTTTTTTTAAGTAGGCTTCATGCCCATTGTAGAGCCCAACATGGGGCTTGAACTCACAACCCTGGGATCAAGACCTGAGCTGAGATCAAGAGTTGATCACTTACCTGACTGAGCCACCCAGCACCCCACATTCTACCTAATCAATAGGTGATTATTTAAGATCTTAAAATGTGGCATTATTTCAAAATACTTAGACTTAGCTTTCTAATTTAGGCCAAATCTGACATCCATTTTTCTCAAAATTCAGGAAGGAGAAAAATGTGTAACTAAGTGGTATCAGTTTTCACATTTCAACAATCTTCTTGAACCTCAAGTAACATATTCAAGCGGGTCTCCAACTCAGCAGCCCAAGCCAAGAAGTATCTCAATTTGGAGTGCCTTCCTTAAATATTTTTAAGTCCCCTTTTGGAACCTGTGTCAAACAAGGCCAGAATTTCAACCTGAATGGGATGCCTTAATATCATTTCCCCTCTCCAACCCTCACTACCACATGGAGTGTGATTTTTTTTTTAAGATTTATATATTTATTTGTTTGAGAGAGAGAGAACGAAGAAGAGGGACAGAGAAACTTGAACAGACTCCTCACTGGGCTTAGAGCCTAATGTGAGGCTCAGTCTCACCACCCTAAGTTCAAGACCTGAGCCTACACCAAGGATCCAACCTTTAACTGACTGAGCCATCCAGGGACCCCCAGAGTATGATTTCTGATGCTCTGTAGGACCCTTGGAGTCATGTCTATGGCGTCAATCAATCAACCCCATGTCCAGCCCGGATCCAAGACGGCAGCTCTGCAGGGAGATGGCTAACGCTAACCAGTCAGGAATTTCTTTCTGGGAATTTCTTATTGGGGATTATCTGAGATCTGGCTGCTAGAATAATGTTAAATATTCTGATTTGGGGAGGGGTTATTCAACAAGAGTCCTAAAAAAAATTGTCTGAGTCTGTATACCCTAGGTCTATAGGACCATGGAAAAGGTTATCTAATTGTGATTCTATAAAAGATATCAAAGACTAAAAATAAAATGTCATAAGTAATATGCTAACTTAGAGGGTATAATTATGTCATTTTCTTAGAATGCATTTTCATCTCTGTTGTCTCTAAACATAGGATAGAATTTTTAAAATAAAAGTAATGAATCTTTAGGATAGTGTTTGAAATTAATAGGTAAGAATAGATTTTAAAATGTGAGACCATATAGGCAAATGATTAAAAAAGAAATATTAAAATATAAACAGCAATTTTCTCTGTGCAGTAAGCTTCTGGGAGATTTTCTTTTCTGTTATTCTTGGATAAATGTACATAACAGTATTTAGAAGTTTGAATTATTTTATCTTTTTTTTCCTCCACTCTCATCATCACACTACATTTCTGGAATAGTCTAGTGTCCACATAAATTTACATTCCTACTGACCAAATCATGCTTCTTTGTAGGTAGAATTAGGTTAGCATAAGGAGGGAAAAAGAGAAAGAATTAAGAGGCCTTAGAAAAAATGAAATATGGGCCTTAGGAATTAAGTTAAAAAACACTCAAATCCTGAATAGCGGATGTTTTAGACCACTGCTCCTTTTAAGTGCTTATCCCTGGACTGAAATAGCTGTCCAGGGGAAAAGTCACATTCCGAGGGTTTGCTTTTCATCTATCTTGAGAAAAGAAGTTGCTGTTCCCTACTGCACCCCATCATCGGCTTTGAAAGAGACCAAAACCAATTAGCTTTAACAACAGAACCGGTATTTCTTGGCATGATTGGATGTTCTAAATAAATAAATAAATGCTATGGAAAAAAACTGAGAGAATCAATAATAACTTTTTTTAACCTATGAAATCTCTTTATTCATGGAAACATGGGCCTTGCTAACACCTCTAAAATTTAAGCCTAAAGGTCAGGAAGACGATGGAGCTGGCTTTACCATCCCTGCAAACCATGTGTCATCACCTACACAGATTTTCTTCATTCCCTAATCCCTGTCTGTGTGTCTGTCTTTGCCTACCTATCTCCATGTGTTTTTCTGTCTGCCTCTGCCCATCTACTTCCACCTTCTCTCTTTCTCAGCAAACCTCCAGTTGAATTACTGTAAATCGATTTGACTTATGTCACAGCTAAAAGACATCTCTGAAATACTTTTCGTCTAATCTGTCTATTCTAATCCTTGAATCACAGCACCCTGAAGAATTCATTTCAATTTAAAAAATGTTTAAGTCTACTGTGTGTAAGATGCTCTTCCAGGCTCTTTGGGGGAGCAGAGATGAATAAATTATATTTTTACCCTTAAGGAATGTATAAATACATGGAACATGATAAAATGAGCTCAAAACGTTTCAATTCACGTTTCCAAAATAAATTTCTAATGGAAACATATTTAAAATTAGACACAACTAGACAATAGTAATGTAGAAAAAAACACACACAGGGGTGCCTGGGTGGCTCAGTCGGTTGTCTGCCTTCAGCTCAGGTCATGATCCTGGGGTCCTGAGGTCGGGCCCACCTGGGGGTCCCAGCTCAGTGCGGAGCCTGCTTCTCCCTCTCCCCTCTGCTCATGCTATCTCTTGCTATCTCTCTCTCTCTCAAATAAGTAAAATCCTTAAAACAAAACAAAACAAAAACACACAATGGAAACCCAAGTTCAGCGTTGCTTGGTAGCCCCTCCCTGGCAAGGTGTCATCTAAGGTATACATACGGGGGTGTTCGGCAAGTATAGAATCGTACTCATCACAGGTGCGAATCCCATCAAAAGCATTCGTGACACACTCCCACCAGAGGCCTCGGCATTTTGTGCTCACCTAGATGTTGGAGAAGACACTGTGTGAAACAACTCAACGCAGACACACTTCAGTTCCCCTCGATCAAAGGAAATCTTTGACTGTTGTGCTTTTGATAGTAAAGTACAGTGGTTGTAAGCGTGACCAGAATTTCATTTGCAACAAACACAATGCATTTTAGAATATTTTCCCTTAAGCACTAACAACTGAAGGCTTTCTCCACCAGGAAATGAATTCACTTCCTGATGGGGGGCAGGGGGTAGGAAGGAGTGGTACCTAACATAGGTAAAATCACAATTACGTATATGCGAATGGTTATGGCTGGTTCCATCATGGAGTCGTAGTTTTACATGGAGGCAATTCATTTCGCTTTCCTGTGCTGACATTTGATCATCAAAAAAGAGAAAAAAAATTAAAAAATCACGTAGCAATGGATGCTAACTGTTGACATCCTGAGTCTGCTAAGAATGTACATTAAGGGGATCCCTGGGTGGCGCAGCGGTTTGGCGCCTGCCTTTGGCCCAGGGCGCGATCCTGGAGACCCGGGATCGAATCCCATGTCGGGCTCCCGGTGCATGGAGCCTGCTTCTCCCTCTGCCTATGTCTCTGCCTCTCTCTCTCTCATTCTGTATGACTATCATAAATAAATAAAAAAAAAAGAATGTACACTAATTTTTGCCCATCATAAACAATGAATTCCATGAAGAAAACTGTTATTATATACGAGGTTCATGAACTCACAATAATTGCCAAAGAAAGCTACAACTAAGGAAAACAATACATGAAATCTAAAGATGCACAACTTCTTCCTCCTTGCCCCATTGACATACTACAAGGATTTAAGCTATGATATGGATAGGAGCAAACTGAGCCTTAACTGCATTCAACCTGATGGCTGTAAACCATTCTTCCTTAGAAACTCTGTGCAGGTGATTCTAAGTGTCCACCTAGAGTTAAAAGATACCAGTGACCTGAGCCTTTCCCTACTTTTTCTATAAGCTGCAAGTCACAATAGATTTCTTAAAACTGTAAACATGCCAACAGAAAATAGTTTCAAATATTCTTGACACAGCTCATGCATATGGAGCAGAGCTAATATGACTGTTTGTCTTGACTCAATTACAGATTCACATTACCTAGGAATTCTGGGAATAGTTCAGTAAAATTTAACCAAGAATTATCTTGGAAAATAAAAACTTAAATTTTTCCTTAAAGAAAGAATAAATAAAGCGGGAAGAGAAATGAAAAAGCTGGGAGATCATAACTGGTGTGAAGAAGAAAGGAAGGAACATAAAACACTTTGATATGCAAAAGCAAACCATATCTGAGAATATTTGTGCTTTGAAACTCTCTGCCCCACATTCTGCCTCGAAGCTTTGTTGTGAGCCAAATACAACTGTACCACTTGCCACTCCACCACAAATTTCAACGTTGTGCTTCCATTATCACTTTACATATAAAATATTCCTAATTGGTAATAATTTTAAAAATCTACATCAAGTCTATACTATGAAGCAGTTACTATTTAAGGATATTATAATCTCAGTTATTTCTTAAAGGATCTTGTGAGATATCAATTATTATCAGTTATCTTACAAATAAGGAGAATGAGACCTAGGAAAGGTAAGTGATAAACCCAAGAAAGTAACTTTCCTAGTGAGTAAGTGGAGGAGATAGGACTCCAATACAGCAGTCTGTGTGGCACTGCAGGATACTTAAAACCCACTTAAAAAAATTCTAAATCCATTTCAGGCTAGCATTGGAAATTGGAAGACAGCTTTGAGGGACGGGTTCAGCCCTAACTTTAATATCATCGTGTGGCTACTAGTCTACAGAGCCTCACTTTGGCTTACTCTTCCTAAGGTTACATATGAAGAGATGTTTTGGAATTTGGGAATATTATCTGCCTAAGGAATCACAGGGACCAGAAATTTAACTGAGAAGGTCTACTTTGTGAAATCTGACTTATCAATTTATCAGTTTCTAAATAAGGACGTGGACATCTCAAGTTAGATGTGGATGTGATTTAAGTTACGTTAAAAAAGTACAGACTTTAAATCTAAGTTGATACTTATTATTAGGTGTGTTGTATCCTTGGGCAAGATCTTACCTTTTTTGAGCCTCAATCGTATTGGTATAAAGGAGATGGTGCAAGGAGAGTTAGAAGAATTTAAAATTACAAACACATGATATAAATGATTTGCTCATAAATGATCTTAGTAAAGTACTGAAACATCATAACAACCTCAGTAGTGTCTGTGTTCAACATGACTAACTGTAATATAACAGAAGAAAGGTAGACATAATGGGTTGAATGATGGCCCCTCAAAAGATGTCCATGTCCTAAGCCCCAGAACCTATGGATGTGACCTTATTTGGAAAAAGGGACTTTGCATATGTTATAAAGCTAAGGATATTGAGCTAAGGAGACCTTGGATTATTAAGGTGGGCCCCAAATCTGAAGACAAGTGTCTTGGTGAAAGACACGTAGAGCAGAAGGTGATGTGACCACAGAGGCAGAGATTGAAGTGATGTGGCCATAAATCAAGGAATGCCAATAGCCACTAGAAGCTGGAAGACGCAAGGGATGGATTCTCCCATAGAACCTTCAGAAGGAGTGTGGCCTGTCAAGACCTTGATTTCAAACCTTAGGCCTCCAGAACTTCAAGAGAATTTTTCTTGTGTTAAGCCACCAAATTTTGGTAATTTGTTATGGCAGCCCTAGGAAATGAATACAGTAGAGATTATTGGTGCAAACTATTATAGAAAACAGACCTTCTCATAGCTTATTGCCATTCAGTCTCTCAATTAACAGGAACATACTGCATCCAGTTTGTTCCAACTCGAGCTAGGTTGTGTGGATTTGAAGTCTACAATCAGACAGTGATTGTCCATAGTTCCTGCTAATAGACACTAAAACAAACAAATAAACAAGCCCATTGTGGTATTTTTTGTTATACATGAGCTTACTTAGGAAGGAACCTGAAATATAGATGTGAGAATACTCATTTTACACTGAAAAAGAGTCTCTTGGCAAAATAATCCAACAGTGGTGTCATTTTCAAGGCTATTGATCATTTACCTGCAATGACCATATTTAGAAAAGCAATGAGCTCATTAGAGGAAACAAGGAATCCAATTTCATTAGGTATTAATGCTCAGGGGCACACTATGAGATTGCTTGGTATTCACACTTGGTTAAGGTACGTGAGAATAGTGGCTGTAATTAACTAAACTTCTGTGTTAATATAGCACTTACTGGAGACACCCTTAAAGGTGCCTTTGTGCACAAAACACAAGGTTAAAAGATTTTATGTTATTTATCATATTTTGGAAAGCCCCTCCTTGTCTAACATATACTCTTCACTTACTGATCCCTATGTTATACAACGGCTTATTAAAGAACTTCCTAAAATGCAAGTAAATTTAAATTCTGAAAAGTTTTAAGACAAAGTTCTGTTTAAAAAGCAGACTGAGGCTTAAAATATTATGGTTAACCTTTCTTAAAGGGCAAAAATGCAAAATGTTAACTAATAATTCTTATCTTACAGGGTCATTCAAAATAGAAGATGCCAAATTTAAGCTTACTCTTTTAACATGCAATTTATATATTAATAAATGTAGATAATGATACAAGAGGAATTATTTCAATGAATATCTATTAATCCTGAAGTGAGGAGCAGATTAACTCTTCAATGGGGAGAACTTAGTTTATCCAAGATGTAACAATAAAAGTACAACATGAGGCCAGCATAAATCTCTTAATATTAATTAATTGAAATAATAAAACAGAGATCTCACAGAACAGTCCAGATTTCTGGCTTCTGTTGGAAACTTGGTCATTCTGGCCACCTAGACTCCTCAATGCCATGTAACAATAAGTAGCACCAGCTGAGTGACTGCTCCCATGAGGTGGGGCTTCTGCTGATGGGTTCCTCACCCCCCAACCCAGTCTGCCTCTCTCATGGATGTTGACTTCCGGGTTCATTTTGTGCTCCTAACAGACTGTACAGACTGTACATTTTCTGCTCCTGGTTTATAATAAAATTCCTACCCATCATTCAAGTCTCACTTCACAGATACTCCTTCTTCCATGACATTCTCACAGTTTCTCCAACTGGAGTTAATTTCTTTTTAGATCATTCCATAATTTGTCCATAGTCTATAGCATTTACAATATTGCATTATTATTTTTATGTGCCTTTATGTACATCTATCTCCCAAGTCTGTCTCTTGTCATCTCTCAAACTTTATTCATTGAATGCCTGTCATGTATCAGTCAACAAACTAGCGAAATTCTGGGATACAGCAATGACCAAGACAGGTATGGCACCTTGCTTTCAAGGAGCTTACAGAGTCTTCTTGAAACATACTAGATACTCAATACATATTTATTGAGAAAAAAAATTGATCAAATTTTCAAATCCACACGTATTAACTTTTATTTGAACTCTGGCATAGATAATGGTTACTGATGCACTCTATGCATAGTTGATGCTTAATATGCACTTTTAACTTGACCAGATAAACAAAACAGCTGAATCTGGGAGTCAGAGCTATTACTTAGACTCCAGAGTTTATACTGATTTGTTGTCAGCCTGGACCCTGGCTACACAAGTGGCTCTGGGAAGTGTTTGTTTACCATAGGACTCAGGCTGAGCAGGATACCACTCAGAAAAAGCTTTAGGAAACTGTATTGACCATGACTCTTCCCCATTGAATTTATAGTATCCTAATTTATTTCCTTAATCCTGGGATTTCTTACACTGATCTCTTTAGGAGTATTCCATTAAGGCCTCTTTACCCCAGTCTTTGCTAATTTTTCTTTCCTTATCATTCAGGAAATGTCTACAAGCAGCAACACACAATTTTGCCTACCTTGTCTTGTTTCCTCTAGTTCTGGATGTGTTTGTCTTGCCTCCAAGTATTTTATATATCTTTTGAGAATTAGAGAAACTTAAAAATATTTTAATTCATTAGCATTTATTTTTCTCCAGCTACAGGTGAGGAAAAAATACACACACACACACACACACACACACACACGTACACAATAGGCTTAGCAAATATTTATTGTGAACTGACCACTATCAAATAAGATTTTCTTTGTCAACATGCATTAGATTATAAATGCCTATGCAGTGTGATGTATATGTAAATACAATACATATAGGAGGAAGTGTTCATAAATCAAAAGAAGAGTAAATCATGAAGATGTATTGTTTTAAAAACCACCTTGCATACACATATTATAGGAATTTATACTTTTCACATCACCTTACCATTCTTGTGCTAATGTACTTGAACACTGACAATACAACTTACCTGTTTTCAGTATTTAATTAAGTATATGTATTAAGATACAAAAGTTGTAATAATACTATAGTAAATAGCATGTTTTAATACTAAGACTTAAAACAATTTTGATTTTAACATGCAATGCATTTGAATTTTTTAGACTAGGATTATGAAGTTTTATTTGAATAATTTATATTATTCTGTTTACTATTCTGGGCTAAAAAATACAAAAAAGGTATTTATAAGGATAAGGAAGCAAAATTAAGATAAACATATTAGGTGTTACCTTTCCGTTCTTCTCCATTTAGATGCCATGAATTTATCTGCTAACATACATTTGGTTTAGCTCTATTCACTTACTTGTGGAAAACTGGCTAAAGGTATAAATGGCAAGAATGATATAATGCATTCTTAGTAAGTAAAATAATAACTTTTGTGGCCTTCATGGTTATATTACCTAATTTATATATTTGAACTACTAAAGATTTCAGATTTAACATTTCTTGCTTAACTTCTTTAAGCCACATGTTTAATCATTTTAGAATGCTTATGAAAGCATAGTACCACAACTTTGCAATGACTGCCACATCAGTTGTGACATATCACAATGCACATTGAGTGAATGACAATAAAATACCAATTTACTTTTTTCTCTCTCCCTTTCTTCATTCTCATCTTTATGTGAAACACCAGGCAAAAAAGCTACATTCTCTGGACCAGAATACCCTCTTCGCCAACCTTATTATACATCCCAGAGAATTAGATTTTTAGTCCCATGTTATTAAAAAGAGGAAGTTTAAATTGTAGTAAGATAAGAAATCTTGCCTAGGAAAAGGTGGTAGTCTCCCTACAGAGATACTTCTCACTTATGGCTCAGTGTGTGATTTCCAAAGATCACTTCACGTTACAATTCACTCACTTATTCATTATTTTCATAGATATGCCAAGTATCTTAATAAGTGCCCAATAAATTCATGTGAATCATGAGTTCCCATGATTTGGAAGTTGGTGCTATGTGCAGTAGGAGATTATGAGATGAACAGGAGAATATTTGTGACAATATTGTTGTCACAGATGTGTGCTGAAGGAGTCTGTAATGAATTAGAAGGTAACACTAGGATATGAACAAGCAGACTACATGCTAGTATAATAATTTTTATACTTATTTCATTTCTGAAGCAACTGTAGCATCATTAATGTGATTAGAAATCCCAGGAGAGAACATGATTATGGGGATAAAATAAATCCAAGTATAAGACACTTTCATTTAAGATAATAAAATTCTAATCATAATAGTGTTTGGTATATAACAAGTTCTCAGTAAATAATTAACACAAGATTAACTGAAAAATGGATTAATCTTGTGAAAACATTCTTTCCTTCTGATAACTGAAAGACCAGTAACTTTGTGAAGAAACTATTTTTTTTATTTCAGTATCCTTAATGAAGAATTATGTAACTTCCAATTTAGTTCATATTAATAATATTATTTATTCATGATTTCTTTTTCTTTTTGAAATGTATTTAATGAATAACTAATGCTATTTTCTCTCTATTGTCTGCCTTATTCCCTGGTTAAACAAGAAGGGAGCAGTCATAAGTAAAAAAAAAAAAAATGGGCAAACCACAGCTCAGCAAAGTAAACAAAATTTCTCCAAGAGAATCAATAGCGAAAACAGGAATAGAACTTAAATCTCATATCTCTCCCTTCAGTGAACATTATACAAAATGTCATCTCCTCCTCCAGAACAAAAACAAAACAATAAACTGCAAATAGACAATAACGTATCTCTCATTTATTGACTGATTTGTATTTGCCTGGTACTGTGGTAAATGCTTTAGGTACACAAGCTCATTTAATCCTCACAAGACACTTATGATGTGCATATTATTCTTTTACAGAAGAGGAAATGTGCTTTATAGCAATTTAAATGTCTGCAATTTAAATATATGTAAGTATTGCCTGGCAGTGTGGGATTTAATCTCAGGTCCTCTACCATCAAGTCCAACCTGTAAACTTCCTCACCATAAAGCCTTGTATTCCCAGTCGCCTTGAGGTGCTATATAAAAATCTAAATGAGGACCAAATAGTGAGGTGGTCCAGGCATACTGCTGCTTGATATCTTCTGTATAGAGACTAATTTTTCTCCATTTACTCTCTTGGTAAGTGACTCTGCCATTCTTCCAATTGCCTAAAAACAATAAAATGGATTTGCACCCTGACTTCTCCCTAGAATCAGCTCCTTTCCCCACATGCAATCATCAATTCTATTGATTAGAGTTCTTTAGAGCTTCCCATATCTTTACATGTTTCCCATGCTTGCTGCCTTGATAGGCCAGACCACCGTGGCTTCCTTTCTGTTCTATGGCAAAGGCCTGCCAATTAGTCTCCCTACACTTCATTTTACCCTTTCTAACCATACCTCACAAGTAGCCAGAATAACCGATCTATGTGAAACACATGCATGCTTTACAGCAAAGGACCTTTCTCCACTGTGTAAGATCTGTTTTACGTGAGCACAAAGCCTTTGATGACCAAGCTCCTATATTCCCTTCCCTACATTGGAAATTCTTACCATGCTGAGATGGCCCAAAACCACAGATATTGCTCTCATACCTGGATCTCTGCCCATACTCTTTCCTGTGCTTGGAATACTCGCTACTTCTCCCTTCCTCATCTGGTCTTCAAGTCTCAATTTAGGTATTTCTTCTTCCAAGTTGCCTTTACTCGTTAGCCAAGATTGGGCAAGCTGGCTGCTTGGAGCTATTTGTTATGATGGCACTTGCCACACCATACTGTAACTATGAGTTCTCTTGTCTGTCTCCCTCAGTAAGCTGGGAGCAACCTAAGGTAGATCCAGTTTGCATCTTCCTTCCTAACTGGTACCCATCACAGCACAGGGGAGACCGAGGTATCAAATGGTATTTCTGGAATGAAGGGAGAGAAAAAGGAAAGAAAAGGGAAAGAGAGAGAAAGGGAAAGAAACAGAGATGAAGGAAAGACTAGCAGAAAGAAAAAGAATAAGGAGAGGAAAAGCATAAGAGATGGAAGAGAGAGGGAAGGGAAAAGGCAAAAAGGAAGGAGGGAAGGGATAAAAGAAGATGAAGGGAAGGACAGGAAGAAGAAATTCGTAAGGAGACAAGGAGGACGGAAGAAAGGAAGGGTGTATGAAGTTACGGAGAAATGGAGAACGTGCGCACTAGGTTCTCAGTGGAAGTTTTGAGGGAAGAGGCTGTGATTCTATTGATTCTTCAGTGACCCTGGGATGGCAGACAGTCATAGCCAAGGAGTCCTGGGGTTAAAGAATGTGAAGACTGAGGAAAAAAAAAAAAAACTTTAAAACAATGCAGTTTGCTTTGTTTTGTAATTGAAGAAGCTGACCTGAAGGCTGAGCCAGGGCTTGCACGAAGACAGGTAAGATGTGAACATGGCCTGGATTAATCTTAAAGCCCAAGTTCTGTCCACTGTGTGGGTTTTCCCAGAGACACAGGAAAATCAGTGATGATGGGGGCTTAGAGCCACTGGTCCCTGGTTTGGGGTTGTGCACAGTGCCATTTGTGGGCCATTTCTTTTTTTTCCAAACATTTTTACTTCATGCAAAGGACTTCTCTCTTCAAGGGAGGCATGAGGAAGGCATTATAATATGTTACACAATTTTGAGTATTCTCCAGTAAGACAAAAGAATATTTGAGGTCTTTCTGTGTCTTGGCCCCGCTTATTCACCTTAATCCTCTAACAAGCCCTGACCTCTCATTCTCTACGTTTGCCATGTGTCCTCTGGTCTGGAAGTCCCCTGCTGCCATCTCTACCTTTTGAAATCCTTTGTGTCTTCTGGAGGCTTTGCTCAAATGCCTTTTCCTCCCTGAGGCCTGCTGCAACAAGGGATAATCATTCTATCTTCTTTGCTCCGATGGCATATTGTTCATTTCTTTCTTGAATATGAACTGGCCTGTGCCTTTCATTATAGTTTCATGGGTATCTTTTTTCCTCACTAAATGCCCACTCCTGGAAGGCAGGACTCACTCAAGCTTTATCTCTGCCTCCTCTGGTAGGATCAGTACAGTACTCTTTACATCCATACATTTCATATTCGTTATGTTGAATTGAACTGCAGAATCTATTTTCCAACTCTGATGCCTGCATCCCCCTATAAGATTCACAAAGCCAACGAAGCTAAAAACTCATAATACTGCTTTGTGTTTAAAAACTCCATAGGTTAAAAAAAATGCTCCATAGGTAAGTGTTTTAAAGCACTTTTGTTGCGTCAACTCTTGTCCAGTAGTGGTTTAAAGTGAGCTGTTAATATGGACCAAAGATGATACACCCACAAGGAAGGAAGCAAGGAGAAAGAAGAGGAGAGTTGAGACAGTGAGTATCAGAACCCCAAAATCTATGGATAATCATACACCTTTATATACTGGCCAACTGACAGGGAAATTATCATGAGAGATCCCTGTCCTTTTAAAAATATTAATAAATAAAGAGATTGTTGGAGACAAGAGATCTCATTTGTCCCAGGGATTTTGTTGTAATGTGGAGGCTTCTTGGGAAATGTTTGTGTAATACATTTCAAGTATGAGAAATAAGAAAGAAGCTAAGAAATACTAACTATTGTCCAAGGTTAGCGAAGATTTACTTGGGGTGAATAACCCGGGCTGCTCATTCCATTCATTTTAACTAGCAGTGTTCTTGCACAGAGCAGATGGCAAATTGGTTGGGTGCTGAAATCAAAGCAAGAAGGCGCTTTAAATGCCAGGACTCTCAATCTCTCTCAGCAAGGTCTGACCCTTCCTAAACTTCCATTTCTTATCGAGTGAACTTAGTAATGTTGTCAGCTTAGGCAGAAAGATTTTCAAATTGTTTTAGAAAATATTTTAATAGTGCTTTTAGATAAGATTTTACATATTCGTAAAAAAAAATATTTCTACTTTGCTGGAGCCCAACACATTTGGAAATTAATCTCCTACTACTGGCAATCCCGATTCTGGTGAGCTAAGGGCAAAGGACATTTTTATCTGTGCTTTTCTCTGAGCGCTGTTCAAAGGGCGTTCTTTTTTCATTCACCATTTATAGGCACAGCCAGATAAAATACATCACTGGACTCGGATATAGCAGATATCCTTTGCAGTATTTCAATTCTGTCACAATTTTGAGAAACATAATTTTCTGGTGCTAAAGAAGTATTTATAACTAACTCTGTTGGTTTTGAAATGCCATGTAGAAGTCGGAGGAAAATTAAAGGCCAAAATAATAATAATAATAATAATAATAAAAGCAAAAATAATACACAGCAAAATAGAAAGGTTATTACTTTTCATTTCTGCCTCCAACTTGAGAGTCTAATAAATAAAATCAGGAGAAGAATACATAAACTAGCACTTGGGTAGCTTTCCTAAACGTCATAAAGGTGACAGTAGAGCATTTGTAAGAACAAAGTGTTTCCCTCAGGATGTACATGAGAGAGCCAGTTGGGTTGCTATCGCCTTTTAGTTCCTGATACATCGTCTCTTTTTCTTACCTACACTTTCTGGAGCCTTATTAATGAATAGGAGCTGATTTTGAAGATCGGATTTTTTTACTCAGTTCTACCTCTCTCAGATTCTTAGAGCCACAGGAAATAACTGTAAACTTCAAAACTGCTTCTTCTGAGCTTCTGCAGTAAGAAAAATAAAATGCTTCAAATGTGAACCACTCACTCATTTCTTACATAACAGCTGACTTCCAAGAACAACTTATATGTGAGAGGGTTTTGTAAATCCACATCTGCCCCCTGTACCTCAGGACACACTGCGAAGACTTGTCCTCCCTCAGAGTACTTGTTCCTACTCAGAGACTCCTTAAAAATAATAGTTTTCTTTTGCACAGTAATTGGGTAAGTTTGATATACCTTGAGTTTGATTACTCAGTTTCTTAAATTATCACTTAAGAGAGGGCTCTTGTGTTACTCATAATGCTCTCCTCAAGATTAGAAAGTGTTTGGTTGCCAGAAAGGATGTCACTGGAATGTTATTCAATTTAGTATACGCAGCAGTGGAAGAGATGAATTTCTGGAGGACTCAGTGGCAGGGGTTATGTAATTACCCTTGTGTCAACTTATCCTCATGAAAATAGAGGGATTATTCAGTTACCTCATCTATAAAATGGGATAACACCACCACCTACCTCATAGATCAGCTGTGATGATGGAATGAGCTAAGAAGGTAAGACTCAGTAAGTAGTAAGTAAGGAAAAGTCCATCCATGTTGGCTATTATTTCTTTCATTAATCCTGATAAAATTTCCTGAGACAGTGGGACTGAGAGAAACTTTGCACAGCCTTGGGTCAGAGAAAGAAGGCGTTGACTTCTTACCTCCAGGGAATCGTCAGCATTCACCATCCAACAGTCTGTCCAGGTGGCCACGACCAAGAACCCAGTAGAGAAAAAGGCAAAGAAGCAGGCGGTGTACTGGAGAAGGCCTCTCATGTTGGTGAGCAGCCTGTCTGGAAGGGACACATGGGCAGCTGTCAGCCCTGGGCCCCCTCAGGTAGCTGGAACGCTGTCCGTCTTCTGAGCTGCTGGTACCTGGGGATGTGAAAACACCAGGCTTTGACTTTTCCTCACACCCCACTGCAGACGTCTTAAGTTGTAGTGAGAGTAATGCGAACAGGCTGTAACCCTCGGAGGGGTCCTGGAGGTCATTATCCAAAGCACCCAGCCTCCAATCAGAAGCCAGGGCAGAGAAAGGGCTGAGTGTGCTCTGGGTGGGGGAGAAAAGGAGCCCTGGTAACATGTTCTGCCCAGAGTGTGGGCTGATGGGAGATGATGGTCACCTGGGGCACGTGGCAATGCCAAGATGGGGAGAAGGAAGAAGGGTCACACCCCATGCTGACGCCTGTAAACTGATCTTTCTCAAGCCCTCCAGGGAAAGTGAGCTATTCTCCTCCCTCCTCGGTAAGGAGGCTACACGGTTGACTGCGTGCTATTTTATTATGAGGACCATTTTAATATGCGTTGACTACCTTAGACAGACAGGCCACTGGTGCAACTATGCTAAATAAGTGGTAGCTCCAGGGAGTTTGCATTCCACAGTGCTGGACAGGACGGCCCCTTGAAGGGGTTCCAGTACCTGGCCCCAGGTAGAGCCCAGCTCCTAACCTTTGGGCACTGTAGAGTGGGAAGCCACCCGCATTCACATCCACTCAGCTCTGCGTGGAGAGCCTGGCTCTGAAGCTGAGGGGCTGAGGGCACCTGCGCTTTGCTCTCTGTAAAACTGGAGGTACTAATGCCATCTTCATGAGCTGTTTGTGAGAATTGACATTGTGTCTGTATAATATTTAGAAGAGTAGTTGACAAAAGTAGCTGAATGGTAAACATTAGCATGACCAAGAATTCTCTATAGGATTATTTTTCTCCCATGGACCACTGAATGAGTATATGTCAAAAAAAATCCACCTGCTTATATTAGAAAAAATGATTTTTTAAAAAGATTTTATCTACTTATTCATGAGAGACACACAGGGTGAGGCAGAGACATAAGCAGAAGGAGAAGCAGGCTCCATGCAGGGAGCCCCATGCAGGACTCGATCCCGGGACCCCAGGATCATGACCTGAGCTGAAGGCAGATGCTCAACCACTGAGCCATCCAGGCGTCCCTAGGAGAAAGGATTTAAAAAAAAAAAAGTTTTTGATACAGCAGCAGCAACTGGAGTTTTACCTATATCTGAGTGCATAGTCTTACTGAGTATGAATACTTGCAAAAGCATACAGGTGCCCATTTTATCATCACCAGACTCCTCTAAACTAACACCCAAAATTGAAGTGATAATAATGAAAACTATTTTATATGGTTCTTAATCCAAGAGAGAGAGATAGAAAAAGAAGGAGTTGGTGAGGAACAGAAGAAGAATTACAAATAGGTCATTACTTTGGGAAAAATCAGCAGAGAGTTATTTTAGGAATAGCTCAAGGAAGGATTACTTTCTTTTCCCAACTTAAAAATAATTGGGTTATACTCTTTCAGGTAAAAGGCTAAAATCAGTGTTGATACAATGTCCTTTGAGGATATATTAAAATAATAAGCTTTTATGACTAAAGTTTGTATTTTCTCATCTTAATTCACTTGTATTCAAATATATTAAGTGTAAATTTAAAAGTGGCCTGAAACGTAAAGATATAAAACCATATGTGGAATATAAACCTAGTTGTCACCATAAACAAGGTTAGGATATATACGTTTTATATATATATATATATATATATATATATATATATATACACATACACACACATATATTGTTTTGTATATATATATTATATAATTTAAATATATATTTGTTTTATATATATTTGTTAAGGTAGTTATCATTAATTTGTAAGGTGCATTAGAGATGCTTTCAATTTTACTTATTTTATTGACTTATTTTACTTGACAATTGGGAAAAATAATGTTTGTTTTTTAAAGTGCTCATTGAAAGAATGGAATTATCTATGGTGAAAGGCAGCCACAATGCACACATGCTACTTTGGTGAGTCACAAATCTTTCCCTGTGCCCTAAAATCTAAAATGTTCACGCTCTATTGATCTGGGAGAGGAAACCCATTCCAAAAGCACACAACCCATTACAGGAAAAGTCCCGGACTTAGCAGTGAGCTTTCCACCCAGGGACCTTTCCCAGTGACTATTCCTGCTAAGAGCACACCCAGGGCAATGGTTCTCAAACTTCAGTGCACACTGGAATCTCTAAAGCCATTTCTTATAAGCGCAGAAGTAGGAGCTCCATCCTCAAAGATTTGAGTTCAAGAAACTGGGCATGGGGACCAGGTGTTAACATGTTATAAATGTCTTGTATAAAATTCTGATTCTGAAACACATGACCATGCTTTGAGAGACTCAGGAGGACAGAAGAAAAATCAGCATTAAAACCAGAATATGATTTTTCGGAGTCAAATACTATAGATCTCAAAGAGAGATATCAGGGATCCCTGGGTGGTGCAGCGGTTTGGCGCCTGCCTTTGGCCCAGGGCGCGATCCTGGAGACCCGGGATCGAATCCCACGTCGGGCTACCGGTGCATGGGGCCTGCTTCTCCCTCTGACTGTGGCTCTGCCTCTCTGTCTCTCTCTGTGTGACTATCATGAATAATTAAATAAAATCTTAAAAAAAAAAAAAAAACAAAGAGAGATATCAGAATTGTATTTTTGGTGCTTTCACTTCCCTAATAAGTACCAATAGCAGGTCCCAGATCCCAGTAACAGGATTTTTTTTTAAGATTTTATTTATTGATTTGAGAGGGAGAGAGACAGAGAGACAGAGAGAGAGAGAGAGAGAGAGAGGGCACGAGCAGGGGCAGAAGCAGAGGGAGAAGCAGACTACCTGCTGAGCAGGGAGCTCATAGGGCTCAATCCCAGGACCCTGGAATCATGACCTGAGCTGAAGGCAGATGCTTAACTGACTGAGCCACCCAGGCGGCCCCAGCTGTCAGGACTTCCTGGAGAGGATGAAGTGAGGGAGAAAACCCTGAGCACACATATGATTTTACATGCAAACACAAACTTGCACGCATGTACCTTGGGAAATCAGAGACTCTTCCCCAAGAAAGGTATAGACAGTAACTTAATTTATTTAATTCCCCAAGTTATACTGGACATTGCATATGGTTGAAGATAGAGGTACTATTCCTGCAACTATAAGAGCATTCCAGAATCAAAAGTTTAACACCTTTAGAGAATAACCTAGGACAATCAGGTTTAAATATATTTTCTGGGGCTGAGGCCATAATATGAATGGGGATCTAAGAAAAGAAGAGCCATATTGATTAACAGAGTTGGAAGGACTTCATGGTGGAATGTGTGTGCATTGCTAAGGAGGGTTTAAATGTGCAGGCAGCTGCCAGGATGGAGGGTGTAGAAGCAGCGCGAATCACTCACAGGCCTGTACAGGCAAATCCCTTTTGCTCTGGACTGCAATAATTAGCTTCATCAACTCAATCCCAGTTCAGTTCCGCTCCACACAGCACACATTCATGGACAGCCTCCTCTGACTTCAGTTCTGTGCTCGGTTCTGGGGACACAGCACAGAAGGAAGATGGAAGACCTAGTCCCCAACTTTGAGAAGCTGCAGGGAGTGGCCCAGAGCCAGGCTCATGTTAGGAAGGGAACAAGTCCATCAGGTAACTCTGAATTCAGCCTTAAGTTACAGTTCCACTTCCAAAATCAGGGCCCAGCATACGAGCTAGAAACACACAGGGCTTCCCAATGTAGTATAAGCACAAAGGACGATTATGGCCACGCATGTGGCACAGCAGTGTTGACAAAATATTTTCAAACGCATTATCTCATCTGAGCTTCCTGAAGACAGCTTTGTTTTGTTCACCAGTGCATCCCGAGTGATAAAGATCCTGTCTGGCAGCCAGTAGGTCCTAACAAATCTAAGCTGAATTTAATTGACTCCTCCCAGCTCCCACATTTTACAGAAGAGGAAGTAAGGTTGGACTTGCTCTTTGTGAACCATCCAGGGTCCCCCAGGATCAGTGCTGGGCTGGCCGAGGCGATGCTATGATTTTTGCAACTCCGGAGCTCTCAGTTTTGCAGGAGCCCTAAGGTATTTTGGTGCATTCATCCATAGTCTGGGTCCCCATGGGCCCACACTTCTGCTGGTTGAAGCTTTAGAGCCACCTGGTGAGGTGAGGGCCTCCCCTGCCTTGCAGCTGGGCAGCCCGTCTGTGAAAGGAGCTCATAGTACCAAGGGAGAGACTGTATTTGTCCCGTTGGCCTGTAGGTGGAAGCAGCTCTGCGTTCGGTTGAGAAAGCCAGCAACGTGTTTTCCGGTTAACTCTGTTGTTCCTGTTAGTGTCACGAACTGTTCCTTCTAGCTATGCTCTTTATAATGACACAAATCCTTAGACGGAATAGTTGATTTATACCACAGCTTATGAATGATTTCCTCATTCCTTTTTAATTGCCCAGTACCCACTGGAAAAACCTAGACAATAAAACAAGTTGTTGCTGCCAAAGGCCTTGCCAACTACAAGGAATAGCAAAAGACGTCGGTGGTTAAAAGCTTGGACCTCAGAGTCAGGCAAACCCGAGTTCAGGCTAAGCTACTTAACACATGTGAGTTCCTGGGCAAGCTACTTAATTGCTTGCTCAATAAAATGAGAATTATGAATTCTGCCTAAGATGGCTGTGAGGAATAAATAACATTTTTCAAGGTCTTAATACAGTGCCTGGGAAGTAAGAAACAATCAATGAATTAAGATTTCAGAGTAGATGAGACGAATGCCCTTTCCCTAGGCTTAGAGTGAGGTGTGGGAACGCTCACCCTTCTCCGTGGTGGCAGGGAAGTGGGACTTAATACCTACCGCTGGCTGTCTCCAAAAATATCTCCTAATAATTTATCTCCCTTCTTGCCATTCACTGGGTATGGTGCTGGGAGTTGGGGTGGGGTGAGGAGGCAGGGCTGAGATAGCTGGGCCACTACGAGTTGTGATACAGGTTCTAAGGCACCTCTTTTGCAACTTCTGCCTGGGGTCTCCCTTCTCATCGTGGGTTGTGGTCCTTATTGTCTAGTGACCTCAGCTGAAACTCAGACTACAATTGAAAAAGCTAGTATACAGCCTTATATGATATTAGGCTGATTTCTAGTATTTATCCTGGCTAGATCATGCTTGGATTTATTGTGTTTACTTCTGGGTACCACCTTTTAAAGTAAACTGGAGCCCTCTTCTAGAGGAGAAGCTTCTAAGTTAGTGAGGAAGTTGGTAAGCATCTCCTAGTAGGTATGCCTGCAGAGCATTAGGGTGAAGAGGGCATTTTAAATCTAAATAAAGGAGACAGCAAACATGATAGTGGGCTTTAAATAATAGGAGGAGGGGATCCCTGGGTGGCTCAGGGGTTTGGCGCCTGCCTTTGGCCCAGGGCGTGATCCTGGAGTCCGGGATCGAGTCCCACGTCAGGCTCCCAGCATGGAGCCTGCTTCTCTCTCCTCCTGTGCCTGTGCCTCTCTTTCTCTCTCTACATCTATCATGAATAAATAAATAAATCTTAAAAAAAATTGAAAATATATTTAAAAAATAATAATATGAGGATTGCCATGTGAGAAAGAAATGATGATCTTTCCAGGAGGTTTCAGAGAATATAAGTAAATATATATATATATATATATATATATATATATATATATATTTAAAAGCATAGAAAGGATTATATTTGATTGAGGGCAAAAATTACAACAATTAAAACTCACTGAAGGAAAGTGGTCTGGTCTGGTAGGTTTCCTGACATTGGAGATATTCAAATCGAGGAGGGATTACCACTGTATAGAGTTCATGCATCAGTTTACGATGGGATACTTGAACTTTCCAATTTGGAGAATTCTTGGGAGAGCATGAAGTCCTGGAAATTTTATGTTCTTGATTTATCCCTTACCTTATATAGAATGTGAGTCTTACTTAAGCCAAGTCTCAGAGGTGACACAGTGAATCATTCATCAAAATTCACACCTCAGTTCAGCAGCAATGCGTACATCACTACTCATTCTGTAACTTATTTCACCTAGAAAAACAAGACTTCCATCATGGTACAGTGCAATTCAGCTTCCAAGGGTGCTTTGGGTGAACCATGCTGGAATAAACCTGGTGTCAAAGGTTAGCATTTTACTCCCTCTGAACTTAACACATAACTCACAAAAGCCATCCCAACATGAAACTCTTGTCTTGAATGGCCCACACCCCTCCATATACATCCTTATGTTCAGTATCAAATTGATATTATGTGAATCTCACAAGGTGAAATTTTTTCAACTGACTCAAACACATTCAATTTGCTATTACTAATGTTTTCTCACCATTTTTCATTTCCGTCTTGCTTTATCAGCACATATATAAGTGTTCACTTACAGAATCAGTCTCAGCTCCTCTTTTTAAATTGCAATGGCTATGTGAATGGCGACTGTGCAGTGTGTCCTTAACCTGTGCTGGGCAAGGAAACACTGACATTGTCAGGGAACAGTAGGAGATGCTTTTATAAACTGTCAGGCTGTGTCCTTATCACTGCCCTTGTGCCCACATTTACAATCCACTGGGCTCAATTAATATAGCCTTTGTTCAGCATTCTGGAGGGACAATTGCATAAAGAAAGTTCCTATCAAGACAGTGGATTGCTAACTTCAATTTCATTCGATACACTGGTGCTAAATGACATCAGTGATAATACAATGTTATCAAGGGTCTAGAGGTAGAAGAAAAGGTATAAGATGAAGAAATAGCCAACGCTCTGCTATATTCATAGTTTAGTATATGTTTAGGACAAGAGAGAAAAATGAAGCTGGAGGGGCAGATTAGAGTCACATTGTGGAACATATTCAATTCCAGATTGAGGAGCATGGATTAATTTACTGTTTATTGAGTCAATGAAAGTTTTAGACAAGAAAGAAAGAGTGATCGATTAGCAGGGAGATCAGAGAACATCCTTTTTTACTGCTACCTGGAAACTTAAATCCTATCTGCCCTAACCTTTAGCCTTTAAACCACAGTGACCACCAACTAGGTATGGGGAAGCATATATAAACAATGCCTAGTCAATTAATTATATTTTAGGAAATTACCTTTACTCTTTCCCTTGCTCTTTGCCCTACATCACCCAGTACCAGTGCTTCGTCTTCCAATGGCTTTTGGATTCAGAGCCTTTGGACTTTATCTGTCATTTAAATCCCACTACTGATCCCTTGGACTTGCAAAGTGACCAGATGCCCTAGTTTTTAGGTTTGGTTGTCCCTAGGACCTGGCTTGTACTCCCCCCTCCCAGCCTGTCTGAATAATCTCTCCCCCATCCTGCTCAACTATGGTCCCTGGAACTCCAACTTGTATTGTTCATTTGTAAACCAGTTTCCTTCTGCCCACCAAAGAGAAACAACTCCAAGCTTTCTTGGCCCTCTGATTCCTTGGCATGTGACTTAAAACCCTACTGATTTAGAAACAAATTCATCAGCCTTGTTCTTTTTTTAGTTTTTTTTTTTTTTTTTTTTTTTTTAATTCATAGAGAGAGAGAGAGAGGCAGAGACACAGGCAGAGGGAGAAGCAGGCTCCATGCAGGGAGCCCAACGTGGGACTCGATCCAGGGTCTCCAGGATCAGGCCCTGGGCTGTAGGCGGTGCTAAACCGCTGAGCCACCCAGGCTGCCCCCCTCGTTCTTTTTTTAATCTCCATAATTTGTCTATACTTTTTATGTCCGGCATTATTTTCACAGTCAGCCTTGTGCTGGAGAAACAGTATGAAGTGAAAAGAGAACAGAAATGCAAAGGACTTGATTTTTTTTTCAACCCCTCTTATCCCTAGAATAACCCTGAGTTGAAATAGTTTTTCTCTTTCATAGAGAACATGGAGACCTAAGTGTTTTGGTAACCAATCAAGCCACAGGAATGTTTTATTAGTTAGAAATAGATACAACACAATGTCCTCCAGTGCCCTGGAGGATTGCTCGGGGCAGGGCGGAGGAGAGGAAGTATGGTGGGAGCATTTTGCTCTTCCCTCTCCATATCCTATGCTTCATGTGAGTGAACCATTTCTGGAACCACAAGTACCCTGACCTTTCCTAACTTGTATCTTTGCTCATATTGCTTTGTCTCCAGGAATGATCCCCACTAAAGCCCCCATTCCACTAACCCCAAACCTATGTATCCTTCAGGATGCCTTTTTCAGAAAGCCTGTTATTAATAACATGGAACAAAACTTTTCTTTCCTAATATTTTCTCTGTACATCTTGTGATGGTTAACTTTATGTTATCAACTTGAGTGGGTCACAGGTGCCCAAGAGGTTTAGGAAAACATTATTCTGGGTGCCTCTGTGAGGATATTTAGAGTGAGGTTAACATTTAAAGCAGTTTACTAAGTAGATTGTCCTCCTTAATGTGGGTGGGTCTCATTCAATCCTCTGAAGGCCTGAATAGAACAAAGCTAAACTTCCTCCCAGAAAGACAGAAATTTTCCATCAGACTGCCTCTGAACTGAGACCTTAGTTTTCTCTTCCCCTCAGACTTAAACTGAAACATTTGCTCTTCCTAGGTCTGGAGACTGCCAACCTTCAGATGAGAACTGTATCATTGGTTCTCAGACTTGCAGACTTTGGACCAATTCTTCTGGATCTCCATCTTAACTATCTATATCTATATCTATATCTATATCTATATCTATATCTATATCTATATCTATCCCACATCCTATTAGTTCTGTTTCTTTATAGAACCCTGGCTACTAATATACTTCTCTAAGACAACAATTTATATTACCCCTACTTTGCTTGCTCAGTTATCAATGCAACTCCCAGTCTAGTCATTATAGAAGTTTTTTTTCTTAACCTCTGGCTATTTCTGTCTCTGAATATATGTTTATGCTCTTTCTTCTGGCTGGGATGCTTTTTATTTTTCCTTCCATTTATTATAATCTTAATCATCATTAGCTTCATGAAGCCTGACTTGATATGGTTAGCTCACTCTCCTCTCTGTCCATTGGACTTGTAATCAATAGCCACATAGTTTAGCATGTCATTGTTTCAAGTTTTCTATATGTAAGTTTGATGTCTCCAGATGATGTTTAACAGAACAAAACTCTCCAGTAGATAGTGGGTGTTAGGCATAAGATTAGGCTTGATATCCAAACATCAATAAAACATCATTCAAGAAATTTGCAATCAAATGAGAAAATAGAGAGGAAGATGATAGATTGATTGCAGGATCTTGTGTTGAAATATATGTTTCTGAAAAATGTTTTACGAGCATGAACGATGGAGTGATTAATATCTCTAGGCAATCATTACTAATTCTTCATGGAAGAGAGCATTGTTGATTTAGTACTTAAACGAAAAGAATTCACTGAGCTCAAAGATGGAAAAATAGTGTTACTATCAAGAGAACAAAAGCCCAAGGTGCATCACATTATTGAGGAATGAGTTTGTGACAACCATCCTATAAGCAAATGGGGCAGAGATTTTTTTTTCCTTTTTTTTTGCCTATGCTTTAGATGCTCAATAATGCAATAATGTAGGGTGCCTGGGTGGCTCAGTTGGTTAAGCATTAGACTCTTGGTTTTGGCTCAGATTATGATCTCAGGTTCATGAGTTTGAGCCCCACATCAGGCTCCACACTCAGTGCAGAATCTGCTTGTTTTTCTCCCTCTGTTCCTTCCCCTGCTCATGCTTTCTCTATCTCTCAAATAAATAAATAAATAAATAAATAAATATTTAAAAAATAAATAAATGTATGACAATGCTGAGTACTGTATTTACATCATTGTAGAATCTCACATGTTGGGGTTGTTTGTTCCAGAATATAAGCTTCCTGGAAATATAAATTGTACCTACTTTTATTGAATTCCAGGGTTCAATAAATATATGTTGAGTGAATGAATACAGTAATAAATGAGTTCCATGTGCAGGCATCGTGTTGGAAACTCATCAAATAACAAAATATTCCAGTGGGGGAAGAATATTCACTAACATTTAGACTCTTAACAGATATTTACTAACTTTCAGAAAAAGATACAAGTTTACTGTGCACATTCTAAATAGATCCTTCCACAGTGACCTGGTCATAGTATAGTTTATTTAGAATATATTTTACATGTAAAAGGCAGGACATTTTTTTAAATTTATTTATTTATGATAGTCACACAGAGAGAGAGAGAGAGGCAGAGACACAGGCAGAGGGAGAAGCAGGCTCCACGCACCGGGAGCCCGATATGGGATTCGATCCCGGGTCTCCAGGATCGCGCCCTGGGCCAAAGGCAGGCGCCAAACCGCTGCGCCACCCAGGGATCCCAAAGGCAGGACATTTTAATTGGAAATATTAGAATTCCATATATTTGGTTCAGTCCCTTTGCACTTTAGATTTCCTTAGCTTTTATGATAATGAAGGAGCTTTAATAATTGTCCAGTAAATTCGATCATTGTAGATAGTCAATTTATGTAACTAAGATACAAAACAAAACTTTAAGTAAATTTCTTTACCTGTGCTTCAAATTAATAAAAGGTTTATCTATATACCACTTTTTAAAGAATTAATGGAAAGAACTCTGTATCAACTTAGTTATATTTAACTGGAGTTCATGACCATTTTCACTCACATTATTTCATTTTGTATTTAAGACGTAATGAGAAAGGTGTCGTATCACCATTTTGCAGATGAGGAAAACGAGGACCATGTGTCAAATGACTTAACCAAACTGACAGAACCAGAAAGGGACAGAATCAGAGTTTGGATCTCAGACAATCAAAGTGGAACACAGGGCAAGTGTCCAATGGAAACTATGAAAGCCAACGGAGATGACTCAGGGAAATGGAAGTCCTTCGGAGGAGATTAAGGCCTACTCACAGCTGGCAAATATTCAGGGATGCTTCTACTCCACCTGGTATCTATCCAAAATCCTGACTCCATAAAATCCTAAGGCGGGATTCAGATGTTAGATCAATGTAATATTGAATAGGGTACAATTCAGGTCTGGCACTCATAATATTTGGATTATCATCTTGGTACTACATAAGCTCTCTACTGAAACTATGAAGCAAGTCACGTTACTCATTTGAATTTATCAGTGAAATAGTTTCAACCAATCTGCCCTCGGGGTAGCAGGGAAATTGAGTGACATCACTCATGAAAGGTGGAAGGTTCTATTGTACTTTGCATCCTGTTTCATACATACGTAGAAACTTTATATAGAAACATTGTAAAGTTCCACCCTCCTTTAGAAAGACCTTCCCCTGCCACTCAGGCCTTTTCCCTCTCTCCCAAACCAACCCACTGAAATCATCTTCATCTTTAAGGAACTTCTCAAATGCTATCCTCTCATGAGTACACTGTGAGGTCCCCATTTGTGTGTACTCTCTCCTTTGAATTAATATTAACTCTTGGCTTATAATGATAATATATATGACATATAATGATAGTAATAATAACAATTATTATTATTATCATTACAAACATTTATCGAGGGCTTATTACATGACACAGACTGAGCTCATTGCTTTTCAAATATCATGTATTTTCATTCTCCCAGACATCATAAGAGGCCATTGCTATTATAAACACATGTTATGGATGAAGAAATAGATGACTAGAGTGATATTTTAACCTATCCCAATTTTTACAACTGCTAAATAATGGAGCTGTGATCCCAGATCAGACCAACTCCAGAGAACATGGTGCTAATACCACTATGTGATATAGACTTCCACTTTGCATTAGAACCATACTTTTTCATACTAGATCACTGACAACCCATGGTTAAAAGCAGAAGGAGACCTTAGAGATGATCTTGTTTAGCCAGGTCATTTTACAGTTGAAGAAAAGGAGATTCCAGGAAAGTATCTTACCTAAGGTGACACAACTGTTAATGAGACAAGACCAAAATCTCTTCCACTTTTCCCTTTCCACCATGTCTGTAAGATTTGTAAGGGCATAGAGGGCACCTTCTTCATCCTCTTGCCACCTGCAGCATTGCACACACAGCTTCCTATAGCAAATGCTTGAAAATGATTTTTTTTATTTGTTTCTATAATCAAAGATCACTAATTAGAACACACAGGGATATCAGAGCATGTTATGTTTGTTAATGGCATACATTAAATGCAAACTACTGAGTAATGTTCTTGTAAATATAAGATTTAAACATGATCAAAACATTGGTGAATAACGTTTTTTTGTTTGACTTTATTTTTTTGTCAGAGATCAACTAAAGATCAACCAAATTCTATTAAGCCAAACAGATTTACAGGGATGAAACTAGCTAAAAGTGATAAAGCCAAAAGTGGGGCCTAGAAGTGAAAATTCTTATGACTAGAAGAAGACAATCATGTGACCTTCCATTTTAGTGAAATGTTCCAACCACTAAGTTGAAACAGTGAAAAAAAAATTTCCTTGAGGATCAAATGCATTAGCAGGAATTTCTTTGTACCTCCTTTACCACATTGTACTCCTCTACCCTTTTAAAGGCTCCGATTATTATCAAGAGAATATACAAAGAATTTAGCATGCATGCAAGAACTTTCCCCATCTGACCCTTTTCTACTTCTCTAGATCCACCTATTATGACTCCTTAACATGCACGCAATTCCTTTGAACAAGTAACATTCTCTGGCATCTGGACAAGGCCTTTTCCTCTGTCTGGAAGATCCCTGCCCTTCCCCTTTCCTTGCCACTTAAAGGACTCCTCTTCCTCCTTCTAGATGCAGGTTTTATTATTTCATAAGTTATGGACTTTTAAAACTGTTTGATCATCAAACAGTCTCCATCAACCTGAGGAGTTGTTATCAAAAGGCAGATAGCTACAGAGATTGTGATTTCCAGGCATCAAAATTTCTTAAAAGATCTTTGGAAGATTCTGGGATATCACTGCCTTAGACTCCTCAGAGCCTATCCCTTCCAATGACATCAGTTATCAGACTGTAATTGTGTGTCTCCTCCCAACCTGGTTGGGAGCTCCTTATTGGCAGAGATGAGCCTTCTATTTCTCTAATGCCACCTAGCATTAGGTCATTAATCAGAGTTGTATAAATAAATGAAGTTGGTAAATCATCAGCTCTTTTCTCAAATTGTTTCTTCTGCCTACAATATAAGCATATTCATTCTTTTATTTTCTGATAAGCTTTTCAGATCCTCTTGGTTAAAGTTGATATCTTCCTACTGTATATTATCACTGTAGATGTTTTTGTTTATTGTTCTTTTGTAACATTTTTTAGCCTGACCTACATTTATGTGTTTGGGCATCCCTCCCACTAAGCTCTGAGCTTCTGAAGTCAGAGTTAGCCTTTTCAATTCCGTGATTCTTTCAATAATCACCAACATACCCCATTCGTACTTGTCGAATTAAAACAAAATTGTATATTTCTTTAATTTTCTAATATCTCCTATCACCGAGGTTCCCAGAATAAAATCCTTATGCCCACATAACATTCCACAGAAATACATCTAATAATCTTGAGTTGATCTGATATGTAAAAGCTTTTGATTCTCAAGCAAAAATCTAGGTCCATACTAGTGTGTGTGTGTGTGTGTGTGTGTGTGCGTGTGTGTGCGCGCGTGCATGTGTGTGTGTGTACCCAACAGGAAGAGAGATGAGTTTTGAGAATGTGGGAGTACAACATAATTAGGACAAAGACATAATCTTCATCATAAATAAATCTGTAATCGCTTTCAGAGAAATTTATTCTGAAGTCAGTGATGTGGGTTAGTTTGTAAATTGTGCCTCAATCACCCAACTCCAATGTCCCTTCAATTCCGAGATCTTTCCAGTGGGACTTGTCAGGAAAAAGCAGTGCATGGGAATGGATGTGATGCTTGACAAAATTAAAGAGGTGGTTACTGGAATTATTATTCCCAAAGTGATGATCTGAAATCCAGTTGCAGGGATAACAGAGAGAAATTTAAAGCTGGGTAACTAACAGGGAGAGAAGAAGAAGAGAAGAAGAAGAAGAAGAAGAAGAAGAAGAAGAAGAAGAAGAAGAAGAAGAAGAAGAAGAAGAAGAAGGAGGAGGAGGAGGAGGAGGAGGAGGAGGAGGAGGAAAGGGAGGGAGGGAGGAATAAAGGGAGGAGGAAAGGGAGGAGGAGGGTGAGCAGGGGAGAAGAAATGGACAAGGATTAGAGAAGGCAGGTGACCAGAGGAAGATAACATTAAATTGGAAAAGCTAATACTTCTAGAAATGGAAAACCTATTGAGTACTCATTTTGAATTAATCCACAAATACTTTGTTGGGTAGAGGAAAGACTCTTGAAATAAATAAATTGGAATCAACCGTATACACTGCACACATAAATGATTAAAGAATAAATGCACAAAAGAATACCTGGATCAATTTATATCTATAATCTTAAGAAGTGCCGTCATTCTTTATTCTTTCAACCATCTGCCATCTTCTTTGGCCAGAAATATCTAATTCTCTCAAATGTAACTGGGCTCCAGCACACACACACACACACACACACACACACACACACACACACACCTAGTTTCTTCCTTTATGAGTCACGTTTATGTCTAAAACATTCCCTCTCTCTCCCGCCATGTGGGTCTTTCAGCTGAGCCCCTGCAATGACCAATGGCTTTCTCTAGTAGAACCCAACTCAGATCTATAATGAGGCTATGCTCATAGCTCTGACATTCCCAAGAGCCCAGGAGTTGAAGCAAATTAAATGCCAAGTCCGTAAAACAAAATGAAACAGCCTAAATCCCCTTGGTCAGTTAACATTTGCAAAAATGCTGTAAGTTATTAAGCAAACACTACTTATTTGACCTTCAGGAACTGTATGTGGAAGGCAACGGTAGGACTTATCATTTATCCTAAAATGCATCTCACTACCTGGAGTTTGAGCATCCTTTCTGAATATATAAAAATGACAAGGGTTAGTGTAGGAAGGAAAGAAACAAATACAGTCCTTCACAATAAGACATATGATATATTTGAAGGTTTTATAAGCATATGCCCCTCTTTTATAAATATATATAGTCCAAAGACCTATAAATCTAATGCTATTGAAATTTATTTAACTATATCCTACTCTGCTACACTCAATTTGAAGATGTCAAATGCTAAGATAGACCTAATTTATCTTTGCTAATATTCCTAGTAATGATGCTTAAAATTAAAGCAAATATAGTATTAGAACTCAGCATATATGTAATTTTTTAAAAAGTTCTTCTAGCTATTGCCTTTAAATAAAAAAAGACTCTTTTCTGTTTAACAACTGGTATTACTTTTTGTTTTTTATTTATTTTTTGTTTGTTTTTTAAATAAGTATCAACTAAAAAATTAAGTCTAGTAAGTGATATGCCTGGATCTAGCTAGATAGTTAGTATCTGAATGAGGGAGTGAATTCACAGATTTTACATGCAGAACTTCATGTGCTGCATGCATTAGGTTCAACCACAAGAGGATTGTTTTCCAAACAGATGGCCAAAAACGCGTCCAGTCTTGCAGAGTGAATGAAGAATGGAGTGTTTCGCAGTGTTAGAAAGGTCAGGAAGAGAGGGAAGTAAACAGTCGGTTTGCCACTCCTTTAGATGGCATCCTCCATAAGCTGCCAACTTTATCTGAGCTAAAGCAATTCATAATACTCATTGATAATTTACACACTTGGCCTTGTACACATTAAAGATCTCTAACTCTGCCAAAGTGGAAACTACAAAAAAAGAAAGAAAGAAAGAAAGAAAGAAAGAAAGAAAGAAAGAAAGAAAGAAAAAAATAAAAGAAGAAGAAGAAAAAGCTATTTTCAATGTTGGAGGGAAAATAGAGAAATTTTGCTGCTCCAAATGATTCATGGCCCCACCCCTCGTATGGTAGAACAGACTAGAGTTTTGGTATCTGGAGATTTTTACTTGCTTTTTGATCTCTCTAAAACCTTCCTATGTCTGCGTTCCATGATTCTATGAGATACATCCTAAGAAGATTCACTTCTGCCGCCTAAAATCCTTCCTCTTAACTTTTATCATCCATAAGGGAAGATAAGCATCTGAGACAGCCCCTGAGAAGTTTCTTCTTACAAAAAGAAAAGAAAGGAGGCAGTCAGGGGTTTCCTAGCAAGTTCCCAATTTCTGGAGAAATGTTTAAGGATCGCTCAAATCCTTTACCAGACTACCGAGGAAACATTATGCCTGTCTTATAGTTTTAATGTATGGGAGCATTATGGATTGTCATGTATGTTCTATGTCATGGATTGATTCTGAAGAAAAAGCAACATATTTTCTATATTGCTCCTTGGTTCTGAAGAATTTATTCATAAAGAAAACATGTTGCCTGAGCACTGTACTAGATATTAAATAATCAAAGGTGACTAAGAATCTGTTTTCTAGGGATTCACAATCCACTCTTAGCAAAATAGCTTTAGGGCAATGTAAAGTAGTTAAATACCAGGCATTACAGCTATATTTGAAGCCTATCTACTCCTCACACTTAGGAAGTTCAGAAAAGGAGAGTCTTCCTTAGAAATTTATGCTGAAAAACAGAATAAGGTCAACATTTCTCTCCTTAAGCTTGTCAAGCGGATTAGGAATTGGGGACTACATTTCTTTTTCCTAAATAAGTCACTCCTAAAAATATAACACGTTCTTAAGCCCATACGCTTAATGGAATAATTCTTAAAATGTTTCTTTTATCGTAACTATGAAGTAAGAATTTGCCAGCTAATAGGCTCAGTGACCTTCTAGAAATAGAGGTAGGTTGTGGATGAGGAATAAGGAACAAGATGCATAAAGTCTCTCAAAAACCCAGGTGTTAGCTCCAACTCAGACATACAGTCATTATTTTAGGAAAAAGTATTTCACTACTTTCATTTTCAAAGCAGGGGGGGGGGTGGAAAGTCAGGGATCTCTCAGCTTCTTAAAAATCTTATTTTAAATTGGATTTCCTAATCCCTCCAGATGCCAAGCAGAGAACACTAAGAAATAGAAAGAGTTGGGCTGATAATGTCAGGGATGAGAGGATAGAACAAACCAAGGGTTGCATTTTGAGATTCAGCAGATATCAGCGCACACAGTAAGGTCTGAGGTGAGGGTAGAAACACTAGTGGTAAGAAGGCCAATGCTAATAATCAGAAGTAGGAGCTGGCAGGATGGGGCAGGAGGCAGGCCCTGGCAAGCCATCAGGTACAGGTTGGGTAGACCTTGATCCCCAAGGCAGACCTTTGCCAATCCAGCCTTTCTGTCCTTGAAGGAAAGCAATGGAGGAAAGCTAATTTGCAGTTAATTGTTACATGCCAAGGGCCATATTATGCACTTCCACAAACTCTTGCTCTTTAATTCCACTTTCCTTTTGAGGAAACAGATTCAGAGAATGTTAGTAAGTTGCTCCAGGTGTAGGGAACATGAAGGAGCTTGATACCCATCCTGCAAGAGTCTGAGGATGAGCCCTTCAGCTGACAATGAGCCCTGCCTGTTTTTATAAAGCTTTTCAATTCTTTGGGTTCAAAATGAAAAAAAAAAATCTCCAAATGCTGTCCAAATGCAAAATCTTTCATTAACAGGCTTCAAGTACAATAAGCACTGTTAGGCTATGGGCTACCTGGGAACTGAGGAAGCCTGCGATGTAGGGCCTGGGACCTAGAGATGAAATGGATGTATTTCACACTAGAGCAGGTGCTCAGAGCCAAACTAAGCCTCTGAGAGGTCAGGGCAAACAGCTCAGGAGGTAGCATACAGAAACAAAAGACTATGGTGACCATAGGCAACAGCCCAGCCAGGGGGATGTTCAACTACCTAGGGCAGCAGGCCTGTGGGCTCCAGGGTCAGAGAGTCTGGAAGTTGGCAACATAGACAACAAAGGAAAATGGCGGAAGGTTTAGGGCAGATGTCTGGGTGCCTGACCTCGAACCAGGGTTCAGGAGTAAGCAAAACCCTGCTTCCAGTTGAACTGGACAGAATTGAAGAGTGCTCTATTCAGTAATCAACAAATCAATAATTACTTCTTTTGCACCTACTGAATTTGAGGCTTTGTTCTGGCCTAGAATTATGTCAGTGAAAATAGCAGACAAGACTGCCTACCTTCACAGAATTTACTTTCTATTAGAAGAAGGAAACTAGCTAGTAATTCAGGTATTAAGGAACAAGGCATGAGCGTAGCTTCAAGAACAGGTATTAGCAGGCAAACGGAGAACATCCAAGAGTCTGACTCAATTCTCTCTGCCTGAACTATTAGCTTATGATTTATAAGCTTTCTTTGTAATGGAGAAACACTTCATCTCAAAGCCTGGAGTGGTATTGAACCTGCAAATTGGCTAGTTTGGAGGAATAGAATAGTAGAAGAGTCGCTAATAGTGTCAGAGGCTGTATTAAGGAAATTCTCATGGGCAAAGGTCACCTTCCCATATATAGCTTATTCATATCTAGCTGATTGCCTGTATGAGAATTCTCATGGTCACAACAGAAGTGTATGCAGATTGCACATTACGTAAACTTTGCTTAGCATTCATATCATAGTCTTTGTGATTATATCCCTGCAGATAGTAGGGCACAACTTGAACAGTCAGATCTAACAGCCCTAAACTTTTACCAAGAGAGGTAATGATCGATATTAACTTGGTAGTGGTGTTAACCAAGGTGTTTGACACTAAAATCATTCATTAAAATTAGGTTTCAAAATAATCAGTCAAATTAATCCTTTTAAATTAACTTGCACATTCAAAAGCAAATAGCTTAAGATATAGCATACAGAAAATTTCATAGTTATTCTTTCTTCTACTTAAAGGAGGAACTTTGGGACAAAATAAATACAACCAAACAAGCAAGATCTCCACATGACTCTCTATGTGTTTTGTTTTTTTAAAAACACATCTTTCTACTTAATCTGAAAAGTTTATAAAATAGCAAAGATAGAATATCTCTAAGAGATTTCTCAAAAGGGAAACAGACCCTCCCAAGGTTATGTAAGTACAAGCACAGTCCTAGATTTGGAAGCCAGGTTTCCTGGAAGGCGCATTTACTGCTCCATCCATCTCTACCACACTGTCATGCTTCCATATAGAAGAATATCAGCAGTGTTGGGTGAAGTGAAACATTCTCTGTATGCCTCTAGTTTTCTCAGAATATTAAATTTGCTTTGAACCTTTGTCCCAATTCTGACTCAGTTAACAGAACATTTGCAGGTTTCGTCTACCCACACCTACTTTTATTTGAGCAAGGGAAAATAACATTTAGTTTTTCCTTCCAACAAACAAGTCTCAACAAAGCCAAAGCTGGTTTAGTCATTTTCCTAACCATTCTTTCATAAGATTTTGTTTATCATAACAAGCCTGAGTCACCATTTTCCTTAAAGACAGGCAGAAAGAAAGAAAGGATAGAATGATTATTATGACATAGAACTCAATAAACAAATTAGCATATTTATTTTTATCAACATGAAGAGATATTCATGATACATTTTTTAAAGATTTTTTATTTATTCATTCATGAGAGACAGAGAGAGAGAGAGAGGCAGAGACACAGGCAGAGGGAGAAGCAGGCTTCCCGCAGGAAGCTAGAAATGGGACTTGATCCTGGGACTCCGAGATCATGCCCTGAGTCAAAGGCAGATGCGTAACCACTAAGCCACCCAGGCGTCCCTCATGATACATTTTTAAAAGATAAGAAGCTAACTAATAAACAGTAGGGACTCATTCTGTATGTACTTTTTATTAGAAAAAGGCTTGAATAATTTACACCAAAATTTATAGCCAAAAATAGTCAAAAGTTTCCTCTAATGGATGTGTTTCAAATTATTTTAATGGAGAAAGTGGTTTGCTTATTTAGATTTTCTAATTTCTCTACAATAAATATTTATATTTATATAAATATATATAACAAACATGATAGAATGATCAAATTATAGCAATTTTTCACTTCATATTTCCCTACAAACATAGAACTATAGTTAAAGAACACTTTTACAGGGGCCTGGGTGGCTCAGTCGGTTGAGCATCTGCCTTAGGCTCATGTCATTAACCTGGGATCAAGTTCCACATCTGTTTCTCCACCTGCCCCTCCCCCACTCATGTTTGCTCTCTCTCTCTCTCTCTCTCTCTCTCTTCTCTATCTCTATCTCTATCTCTATCTCTATCTCTATCTCTCTCAAATAAATAAAATCCAAAGAAAAATAAATAAAGATCACTTGTTTGGATCCAACATCCATTTACTGAGCAGCTACTATAAAAATGAGACCTATACACAATTTCACCTGAACCTCATCATATCTTTGTGAGTCAGTTTTAACTGACTTTTAAGATGTGCCAGCATTGGGATCTTAGTATTCATCACCAGAAAGAAAGGCAAAGGTACTGTCAGGTAGAATGAGCCAGTAGAATTGGCCTGACTTTGGGACTGGCTCCTCTAAGGCAATCATTCTCTGGGGGTGGGGTCTAAATAATTGAGAGTCGCATATGGCAGGAGGATTTGCTACCCAGTAGAGGCAATCTAAATGAAGAGAACAACAGTGTTATAAAGAAAGGAGTTCATCTGTCAAGACTCAAGATGGTATAATCAAGAGAGAGGGAAAGGATAATTAATCAGGTTTTCAAGATCTATGACCAGGTGCTTGAGATCCATAGAATCAAGGGTATTTTACAAGATTGCTCTTTGTTCTGTAAGAATACAATATAAGCAAAGATGACTGTTAAGATTTAAAGGCATAATTTCTGCCTGTAGATACCCTGGGGTTTGTCGGTTTTATGTTTGTTTTTGGTTCTTTTGATAGCAAGTGACAGAAAAATCAAGCTAGTTTAAACAACAAAAGGGTTCGGTTGGCTTGCATAAGTGAAAAGGCATAGAAGCTTCTGGCTCTTTTCTCCTCAATTCTTTATGTTCTACTCTCTTCAAGAATGGCAGCTTTGTCTTCCAGCTGGTTTTCCTCATCCTGACAGACTGGCTCCAACACTCACATACACACATTTCACTATCTAGGAGATAGGAAACTATTGATGTACTAAAACCCCCACTAGAAGTCCTGGAAGCTATTCTGAATGGGCTCACTTAGGTCAAATGTCCTACTCTATTCCTATTACTGTGGCAAAAAGAATCAAATGCACTGATTGGCTTAAATTATTGCAGTAGGTATTTGCTGCTGTATAATAAATGATACCAAAACTTAGTAGCTTCAAACAAACAAATGTTTGTTTCCATGGGTCAGGAGCACAGGGTCAGCTTAGTTGGGTGGTTCTGACTCAGGGTGTCTCATGAAGTCAAACTGTTGAATGGAGCCACAGTCTCATGATGGCACAACTTGGGGAGGACGTGCTCCCACTCCACTGTTGTTGGCAGGCCCCAGTTCCTCACGGGTTATTGGCTGATCACTTCAGATCCTCATTATTAGGGGCCTGTATTATTACTACCAATTGTTCTCATGACATAGCAGCTGACTTCCCACAGACTGAATGGTCAGAGAGTCAGAGAGTGCGCTTCCAAGAAAAAAGCTGCAATCCTTTTATAACCTAATATGAAAAATACTATTAATTCTTCCAAATTCTATTGGTCACACTGACCAATTCAAGTAAAACGCAAGGGACTACACAAATTATGAATACAAGGAAGAGCAAGAATTTTAAGGATTATTTTGGAGCCTGGCGACCACAGACAGCCTTGTTGATAACTTTGCAGCCATGAGCTGTATCAGCTTCCCTAACATTGCATGAAAACCTGACATAAATTAAATTCTACTGTGTTCCCATGAAACATAAATTCTAACAAATTATAAAAAGTTCCACAAGAGAGTGCATTTGATGGCCAGAAAATTTCTGGCAACAAAACAAAACTAACAAGCTTCTTTTTGGATAATAGAATTCTTTCAGAACAAAGCATTTTGTATGTCCTGTTTTCTGAAGAATACTCTGGCAAATATTATTTGGACATTTGGAGAAGATTTTCACCTTGATCCTCCTCTAATCCTAATGTTGACTCCTTGCTTAGTCAACAAGCATGTACTAAATGTCCTCACTAGAGAAATTCACATTGGAGTAGTGATTTTGAGTCTCTGGTTCACTGGGCGAATTTCCTTGTTCAGTAGGTTTCATCTGGTGTGTGGTTAAATTTCTGAGGGAAGATACTTTATGCTATAATTTCAAGTCTTAAGCATCATCAATTTTCCAAAAGGTCACAGGATAGAAAGACTGTTTTATGGAAGTAATAATGATATATATTATCTTGCTTTCTATCACACTCTACATTTTCACCATGCACTTTTATATCCATTTTCAAATATAAACTTTTGTAGTTATTGGGGCAGAAAGTATTATTCTATCATAAAAGAAAAAAGGAAAAAAAACTTTTCTTTCATAATGACAAATGAATCTTTCTACTCAAAAGGAAGCAGGATATGAAAGATAGTCTTCACTAAAGATAAGGACTTAAAAATAACCCACACTTTCAAATTTTGAGTTCAAATGATCATTTTGAATGTTTATATTTGTCCTGTTCCTTGAACACTCCCACATCCTGCTCTGGAGCAATTATAAGGCTTTGGCAACCCTGAGACATTCTTATTTTTGGAGGCTTCAGCTTACATCACATCAAATATAGTGAAAGCTGTGATATGTTGTCCAAATTCTCCTGAAGAATAAGTCATTCATTCTCCCAAGAGTCTGGGAGTGTCAGATACTGGTGGATCACAGTTGAGACCATCTTCCAAGTACTGCTTTCAGTTATAGGGAACTTTCCACCCAAGCATATACTCCCTCCTGAGAAATAACTCATATCTCAGAATGTAGAGAAACAAGTCCTGGCTCTCTTTCCCAATATGGGATAACTCTGAAGAGTCATTTTAAATCAAAAGTTCTACATGGGATTGACTAAATATTTGTTGCAAGTGCATCACAGTTCACCTTCTCTCTGTGTCCAATCTTGTCCCTTCACCCTCTTACAGATGTGTTCCAATGAGCACTTCGGAATAAATCTGTTTCCAAATCTCCATCTCAGAATCTTTTTTCCAGGGAACTTGACTTAAGACCTTGATATCCTAAGAAATAGATTTTAAAGTGGGAGTTGGAAGCCAGATCATTTACCAGTGGAGTATTCATAGCCACTGATCTGCTATATTAGTGAAAGTATTAAAATTTTCACTGGTGAATAATTTGAAAGGAATAATATGGGAATGGAATATCCCAATGGTGCAATATACCAGATATTGGGGAAAAAGAATAAAAGACTTAAGGTTATAATATCCTATTTAAATTATCAATTTAAGATAAAAGTGGCAACATATAAAGATTTTATCTCCCATAGCTGGAGAGCCAGTCCGAGCAGTCCCAGGACTCAAGAGCTCTATAGAAAGTCCTGAATTGCTACCTGACATATCTCCTATAACAAAGTCAAAGCACTGATTGAAAAGGAGTCATATCCTTTGACTTGCAATGAGAAACAGGAGCTGGGAGAGTATGTAGAGGACTTAGACTTAAGAGTGCTAAATGAAAGAAAGTAGTCAGGACTCAAAGCTGTGTAAGGAAGAGTTGATTGATATGGGATCACTCTTCTGTAATACAAGATTTAATACTCAACCAAGAACTCTGGTAGAGAGTATTAATAGGCTTCTAGAATGGGTCTTAGTAGCTCAGAGAGAGATGGCCCATATTAGGTGAAGTGGAAATCCCAGAACTCTTATGAAGGGTGGTAACAGGAGATATCAAAATGCTCAAAGAAGTGAGCATGTCTGAATGGTTATACTACCTAAGACTGGAAGCCCACCAGCCAATTATTTGCTATGGAAGAGCCCAAAAGATGCTCCATTTACCAATACAATAAAGAATGCAATGGTGAATTCTGGGGTATCAGTATGGTTGAAACGATCAGTCATGGCTATTATCAGTAGACCAAAGCTGATGGCAAAAGAGGCTATTATAGAATAATGGAGGTTCCCAGAAGAACATAAGCCTTGCTCCAGATGACAATTCATCATCTGAAGGAAGGAGATGTGATTACTGTAAAGGTCAGGGTGGCAGCTACGGGACAAGAGAAATGTTCATACTTATGGTGATAGTTAATAGATCATAGCATTCTCAGGCACGATATAGATGGACAGCTGTAAAGAGTGTTGCTTAATAGACACAATAAAAATAAACCAAGGATGGAGAAACAGGAGCCAGTGGGGATAACTGTCCCAGCAAAAATTCTAGTTTCCAGATCTCAGTCATTTTCTAAAGCCTGAACCCATTGGCTAAAGAAAAGAGAGAGAGAGAGAGAGAGAGAGAGAGAGCTGAGGTCCCAGTGGGGTAAAAACCTAAAAATATTTGGAGACCTGGGCAGCCCGGTGGCTCAGCAGCTTAGCGCCACCTTCAGTTCAGGGTGTGGTCCTGGAGACCCGGGATGGAGTCCTAGGTCGGGCTCCCTGCATGGAATGGAGCCTGCTTCTCCCTCTGCCTCTCTCTCTCTCTCTCTCTCTCTCTCTCTCTCATAAATAAATAAATAAAATTTTTAAAAAAAGAATACTTGGAGACCTGTCACATCAGTGAGGTTCTGAGGGATTCTGTAGTGTGTAACTTACTAAGACTCCTCACAAACAAATACTGGATGGGCCTCTTTGAAAGTGGCATACTTCACATTTGAGAACACTTTTACTTACTTACCAAGCAACCCACAAGGCTGCCAACTTTGAGGGGTCCTAGGACACTGCTGTGGATAAATCTAATATAGTGCAGGCAGCCTTGCCACTTGAGCCATATGACCAAGTAAATTCTAAGATTACTTAAAGTATGATTATGTACCAGCAAAAGAATCACAATATAAATCCCGAGATTTATGAAGCAAGTTCTAATGCAAGGCCATTCATAGCATCTATGGCAGAGAAGTCAGCAGCATTTGAAAAATAGTCCCTGACATGTTACTGGGGCCTGGTAGAGATAGAGTATCTATCCATAGGACAACAAAAAAACATCTGGTCAGAGCTATCCATCATCAAATATATTCTATCAGAACCACAAAGCCATAAGATCCAGCATGTCCACAGCAATTTATTATTAGAAAAAGAGGTACATTAATATGGTATAAACAGAGCCAGCTGGTCTAGACTCCTAAGTCATACTTGCCTGTCATACTGGTCCCTCTCAGCCAAAACCATGTTCATGTGGGGGTTTCTTTATATCTGGCTGGATGAAACAGGAGAAAGAAAAGACACACTTGGTTTATAGATAGTTTGGCTCAATGTGTGGTAAAAGCTAAAGATGGACCATTTCACACCACAGCCTCACTTAGCACAGCACTAAAATGAGAAGAAATCCTCCTACCAGTCAGAACTTCTAGTGGTACAACTGATCACTCACTGGGTGTGGTAAGAGAAATAACTCTTGGTAAGAATATTCACAAACTCAAGGACAGTGGCAAACATTTGACCAGGAGACTGGAAGAAAGATTCAATTTGGGAAAAGGAGGTCTAGGACAGATACATGCAGATGGGTCTATGGGGCTGGTACAAAGTGTGGTGTTTGGATCACATGTTAATGTCCAGCAGAGAGTATCCACTACTAAAGAAGCACTAATCAATGAAATCAGAGTTGAAACCAACCAGTAAGTATAATTTATTTGTAGATGTAGCACCAGTTCAACTTAATTATGAGAGAAATCTAACTCATCAGCAATGCACCCTAATTGCCAGGTGGAAAAGAAACAAAACAAAAAGATTATACTTTGATCTTCATTGTCTTTTTCATTCACGACATATGAAATATAAGTAAAAAATAATTTAAAGATATAAAACAGGAGAGAAATTGAGTGGGAAATATCAGAGAGGGTGACAGAACATGAGAGACTCCTAACTCTGGGAAACTAACAAGGGGTAGTGGAAGGGGAGGTGACTGGGGGGTTGGGGTGACTGGGTGATGGGTACCAAGGGGGCCACTTGACAGGATGAGCACTGGGTGTTATACTATATGTTGGCAAATCGAACTCCATTAAAAAAATAATAAAATAAAATAAAATAAAATAAAGTAAATAAAACAGACAATGAAGTAAAAACTTGTGACTAACAAACTAAAGAAGACATGGTTTACAGAAGCCCTCCCACAAATGGCACAGACCTAATCAGTGGAATTAGCAAAGACTTTAAAGTAACAATCAGAAATATGGCAAAGCCTTTAGAGGTAAAGATAAATATAATGAGAGAAAGAGAAATGCAAATTCTACAAGGAACCAAATGGAAAGTCTGTAACAGAAAAAAGCAATATCTGAAATTACAATATTAATTGCATGAGCTCAATAGGAAATTGGACAGCAAAAGAAAAAATATTAGTGAGCTTTAAGATAAGTCAATGAAAGCACCTAATCTGAAATAGAGAGAGAAAAAAATGATGGAGGTAAGGATTAGTGACCTGTGGGTTAATATCAAATGACGTAACATGGATGTAACTGGAGTCTCAGAAGGAAAGGAGAGAGAAATTGGAAGACAAATATACATTTTAAAATTATTGCTCTATTTTTCAAATTTGATTTTTTAAAAATTTGATTCAATAAAATCCATTTACAAATCCAACAATTCTAATAAACCCAGGCAGGAAAAATACAAATAAAAGCACATGTAGACACTTTATCAGTGAAAGCCAAAAATAAATGGAAATCTTTGAAAAAAGTCAAGGGCAAAGAAAACAAAAATTAAAAACAAAAAGAAAAAACAACATATAATGAATAGAGAATCAGAAATACAAGAATGACTGATTTCTCATGAAAAACAATGCAAGTTTGAAGACAATAGAAGGACAATTAAAAAACTCAAAACAGAAGGAAACAAATCAAAACAAAAAGTCAATGTATAATTTTGTATCCAATGAAAGTATCCTTCAAGACTGAGGTTAAAATAACAATTAAATGAAATAATACATACTTACATGCTCAGTTGACAATGGATATTTCACAAGTAGTACAAAGACTGTGAGCTGTCATTGTCTATTAAGTAACTTGCATGTAGTGGACACTCATTAAATGTTGGCTGAATGAAAGAATAAAATAATCTCATACATTTAAGTGCTTAATATCTATATAATTATAATAATAGATGTGTGCTCAAAAAAAAGTGAAACAAAGGTTTTTCAGATAAACAGACATTGAGGGAATTAGTTTCCCTCCTAAAATCCACACTAAACATGATTCCTTATTTTTTTAAAATGATTTATTTAGAAAGCATTTGATTATTTAAAGCAAGAAAAGTGACAATGTATTACACATTTTGATGATTCACATGGTTTATCACATTTGAAAATAGTGCAAAGAGCAGAAAGGAAAAATATATTTTTGTAAAGGTCTTCTTTTATAAGTGAAGTGATATATTATTCAAGGTTAGATGATGGTAATTTAAGGATGCATATCTTAATCCCTAGAATAACCACTAAAAATAAATAAATAATAAAACAAAGGAGAGATAATCAACATGGCAATAGAGGAAATTAAACTGAAGTGTAAGGTAAAAAATAGGTTTATCTAAAAAAAGCAGAAAAGGTGGAACAAAGGAATGAAATGGGAAAAAAAATAAGACAATAGGCTTAATTCCAACCAAATCAATATTACATTAAATATTAATGGACTCAAACTCTAGCTATATTTTGTTCTTACCTTACCTGACCTTTCTATTTCCTCTTATTATACCAGTTCAGTTTCTTATTATCTCCATTTTAATGATTGAAAAGGTATTCTAAAATGATCTCCCTGCTTCAACTTCCTCACATGTCACACCAATACCAGATAAATCTTTGCCATATGAAGCCTTATCACAGAACTCAGCTCATGCAATCCTTATTATTGCCTTACTCATTCCTTTTCAACCTAGATGTAAGGTTCCAGGTCTCTTAATCTACAAAAGAGGGCCTGGAGCTGACTATTGGAACCCAAGGAAATGTCCCTATTGACCTCCCTAGAAGTAATGTACACCATTTTAGGGCATTTTGCAGACCCTCTCCCTTGGACTAAATTTCTAACTCTTGGCTCTGGTTCTTTAAGCATCTATACTTGGTGTACAGGGTTTCTTTGTTTCTTGTTTACTTTGTCCTAAATATTGTGGTCAGTTTCTTCTTTGTTCCACTATTTAGAGGCCAACGTTCAGCCAAGCCACAATCCCAGCTCAGCCTAATCCAATATAGGCCAGCCCAGCCCAGTTAAGAATCTCAGCCTTTGTTAGAGACATTGGTTTGTCCAGAAGGGGTATTCAAACACTTAGCACTGTCAAAACTCGTACAATTGTCTTTTGGTTCCTGGGCCCAATTCCAATGTGTGTGTGAAGTTGTCCTCACATCAACAAATAATTCTCAGATACCAGCAGGTTTCAATTCAACTCAATTCTGATACTAACCAGAGATAATAGATGAGCAGATTCCACAGGTAAGAGGGTTACCATCAGAATCTCACAAGACTGCCCTCTACCTCAGATGCCAATCACCTGTACTTCTGACTAACTGGCTATAAATCAGAGATTCCCACAATCCTCTCTTTGGGTGTGACTAATTCGCTAGAAAGGCTCACAGAACTCAAGAAACGTGTTTACACTAGATTATGGATTTGTCACACAGGATGTTAAAGGCTATGAATCAACAGCCAGAGGAAGAGATACATAGAGTGAGGTCCAGATCAAAGGAACTTCTGTTCCATGGAGTTTGGGGCCCAGCTTGGTGGCACATAGAAATGAACTGGTTCCCCAACGGGAAACTTTCTAAGCCCACTCCTTTTGGGTTTTTATGTATGCTTCATTATGTAGGCATAATTGATTAATTCATTGGCCACTGGAGATTGATTCCACCTCTAGACCCTCTTCCTTCCCCATAAATCAGGTAGTAGGATGGTAAGTTCCAGTCCTCTATTTGATGTTGTATCCCCTGGCAATTAGACCCCATAGTTAGGTGCTTTCCAAAAATCATTTTGTGGAGTGCCTGGGTGGCTCAGTTGTTGAGTGTCTGCCTTTGGCTTAGGTCGTGATCCTGGGGTCCTGGAATCATGTCTCACATCGGGCTCCCCACAGGGAACTTGCTTCTCCCTATGCCTATGTCTCTGCCTCTCTCTGTGTGTCTCTTATGAAAAAGTAAATAAAATCTTCTTTAAAAAATCACTTTGTCAACATAAACCCAGTAGTAATGAAAAGGAGCTTGTTACCTAGAAAAGACACCTATTTCAACTTTATGGCCCTTAAGTATCATCAGGAACTGAGGATAAAAGACCAAACATTATAATAAAAAATGCCCTAATTGCTCCTATAGTTCCAAAAATTCTAGGATTTTAGGCTTGTGAGCCAGGAACAGTGAATAAAGCGCATGCGCGCGCACACACACACACACACACACACACACACACACACATATATATGAAATACATTTCAGTCATCTGAATGGTCAAAGGTATATATTTCTTATAAATCACAGTATTGCAGATTTCCTTCACATCAAGCCCCACAGCTCCTTCTTAAGCCATAGGTTACAGCTATCCCCAAAATTTCAGAAATTTCCTAGACATGCCTTTCTCTATCATTTGTTATTTTATCCCTCCCTTTTTCTTTCTGAAATACCCTATTTTCTCTGCTTTCAGAACTCTTACTCATCCTTTAAAACCTGGCTCAAATCTCACAGAGACTGTGAGAAATGTTTCCCAAGTAGAATTAGCCTGTTTCCTGTTCCTCAGTGGCCTCAGTCTACTTTGAACCAGCACAGATCACACTGAGTTATAAATACTGTGCCTGCTCCAACTATTTATCTGTGAGGAACAAGCTTTTATCATTGTAAGAATGTAGGCACACTGAAACAGTGACATAGGTTATTCATGAGTTTGAAATAACCTTCACAGGAAGAAAACTAAAGAGTATTTAAAAACAAAACACACTGAGAATCCTAAAACATGAGACTGAGGCTGAAGCATCCCCCTGCATCTCAGCCACCAAGACAGACTGCATTAGAAGGGCAAGAGAAATAGCCCTGTTGATCATAGTGCCCCTTCCCCATGCCAGTGCAGCTTCCTTGCTCTAAAGAGCACAGGGAATAAGTTTCCCTAGTTTTCATAAAAAGGAAGAACTTACTGAGGTACAACCAGCCTCCCCATATAGCATAGAGTTGTTTAGTGAGAATCCTTACTCTGATCTCACATCATAGGAATTGCAGGGGAATCTGTAGACCTCAACCACTGAGAATCTGACTATAATAGAGAAGGTGAGTAGGGTTTGCAACAACCAGCACACAGATCTTGGCAGACAGTTCATATATGCAGTGTCCAAGTAATGCCAATCAATGGTTTTGTTCATCTGCAGACCGAAGTCAGGAGTATACTTGACCAAGAAACTCAGCAGGGTGCAGATCTGCCAAATTTGGATCCTCAAACAAGAAATTCTGCTAGCTGTAGAGTCTGATTTGCTTGTCCACACCAAGGCAGAAGTTGAATCATAGCTCCACCTGCTATGGAGAATGTTTTCTACCTCCATCTGACCAGAAGGGCTGGCCACAACTCCTGGAAGCAATGGGGCCCAGTGGTGCTTGAGCCAAGAGGCAGGCAGGCAAAGTTGTCACCAGAACAAACTCAGTACTGGGCATGGAGTGTTCCCATGCTATGCACAGGTAGGAGAATTGATTCTTAGTTAAAGCTGAAGATAGCTCCTGACACTTTCTAAACAGAGAGCCCGTTTGGAAACCTGAGGGTAGCCTATAACAATCCTTTTCTATTCCACTTAAGCAAGGAAGATGAGAGACAGTCCCACTGTGACTGAATTATACAAGAATTCATCAAACCAATGTGTAGCAAGCCAATGGAAAAAAAAAACTAACATTGAGTTTCTTCAGGAAGAAAAATAGACTAATTATTGGTGTGGTGCCACCTAGGATAATGAAAAGCTAGAGCTCAAAGTCCTGAACTCCCCAATGACTTACAAGTAAGGGTTCTGAAAGACAAAAATTATTTTGGGTTTCTGGGTAGAGTAGCATTTAATGATTGGTGGAAATGAAATCATATTCTTTAGATGTTATTTTCTGTTATTTGACATCCAGCATGTCTGGTTGTGAGGGGTTTATTCCACTTCAAAGACTATAACTTCAAAATATCTCTATTCTTCATTAGTGAGTTAATAAAATATAATGTATTGGGTCATTACATTTTATTATTCTTATCAATAGTAATCTATTATATTTAAGTGATTGTATAAGGATTCTCTAACTATTTATGAGTACATTTATGCTAAACAACATAGACCTAAAATTTTACCACAGTTATCAATGGTGGGCTACATGTAGTTTAACAAATCCAACCTGTGTTCTGTTATCTACTAATATTTTTCCCAGATGGTTTTGTCATCAGCTGTGAAGAAAATCTTCTTGTGCTATGTGACCAGAAGGGTTCAAGACAACTCCTGGAAGCAGTATGACTCAGCAGCTCAAGTGAAAATCCTTTAGTAATTACAGAAAATAACACAGTGAAAAATTAAAAGCATACTGATACTAGAAGACACCAAAACACACAAAAAAGATAGCAGGATGAGAAATAAAAAACAGCAGATCTACAAAACATCCAGGAAACAATTAACAAAGTTAGTATGATTACAAAGCAACACACAAGCAGTCCCAAACTCATGTTACAAGGCTAGAATTATTCTGATAGCAAAACCCAAAAAGAACATTACTGGAAAGAAAACTACAGGCTAATATCCCTGATAAATATAGATGCACAAACGCTTGATAAAATATTAACTAATAACTCAGCAATAGAGTAAAAAGATCATTCACCATGATAAAGTGTGATTTATCCATGGAATGCAAGGATGGTTCAATATATGCAAACCAATGGATGTGTACATTACATTAATAGAATGAAAGAAAAGACTTCTATGGTAATCAAAAAATGCAGAAAAGTATTTGACAAAGTTCAACATCCATTTGTGATAAAAACTCTTACCAAATCAGGCATAGAAGAAATATAGCTCAACATAATAAAGCACATAAATGACAGGCCCACAACTAATATCATACTCAATAGTGAAAAGTTGAAAGCTTATACTTTGAGATCAGAAATCAGACAAAAGACCCCACTTTTACCACTCACTCCTACTCAAGATAGTACTAGAAGTTCTAGCCAGAACAATCAGACAACGAAAAGATATAAAAAGTATCAGAATTTGAAAAAAAGCAGTAAAATTGTCTTTATTTACAGATGACATGATCTTACATATATAGAAAATCTTAAAGATTCAACTAAAAATTGTTAAAACTAATCAATGAATTCAGTAAAGTTGCAGGATGCAAAATTAAAATGCAATAATCAGTAGAGTTTCCATACTATGACAATTAATTTTCTGGAAAACAAATAAAGAAATTCATCTCATTTAAAATGGCACCAAAAACAATAAAACATTTTGCAATGGATTTAACCAAGGAGGTGAATGAGTTCCACTCTGAAAACTTCAATACATTGATGGAAAAAAGTGAAGAAGTTACAAATAAATGGAAAAATATCCTGTGTTCATTGATTGGAAGAATTAATATTATTAAAATGTCATTACTATCAGAAGCCATCTATAGATTCAATGGAGTCCCTATAAAGATTCCAATGGTGTTTTTTATAGTAGAAAAACACTCCCAAAATGTATTTGGAACAACAAAAGATCCTAAATAGCCAAAGAAACCGTGAAAAAGAAGAAAGCAAGAATTATCACAATTACTGATTTCAAGCTATATTATAAAGCTTTAGTCATCACAATGATATGGTATTGGGATTAAAAGTAGACAAAATGACTAATGGAACAGAATCAGGAGTCCAGAAATAAACCCAACCATATAGGGTCAACTAATATTTGACAAGGAAGCCATGAATACTGAATAGAGAAAAGAAAACCTCTTTATTAAATGGTGTTGGAATAACTGGATATTCACATACAAGAGAATGAAACTGGACCCATATCTTATACCACTAACAAAAATTAACTCAAAATGAATTAGAAACTTAAAAATAAGATCTGAAACCATAAAACTCCTACAAGAAAACATAGGAATGGGTCATAGTAATGATTTTTTAAGTATAACATCTAAAGCACAAGCAACATAATAAAAATTAAACAGATGGGGCTACTTCAAGACAAAAAGCCTCCACACAACAAAAGAAACCATCAACAAAGTGAAAAAACCTACAAAATGGAAAAAAATACTTGCAAATCACATATCTGATATGGAGTTAACATTCAAGATATATAAGGAACTCATACAACTCAATAGTAAAAAATAAATGATCAGTAAAACAAACAAAACAAAAAAAAATGAACAAAGGATCTGAGTAGACTTTTCTCCAAAAGAGATAAATGAAAGGCCAAGAGATACACAAAAATATGTTCTACATCACCAGTCATTAGAGTAGTGCAAATTAAAACAAGATGTCACCTCATACCTGTTAGAATGCTTAACACCAAAAAGACAAGAGATAACAAATGCTGGCATGGATATGGAGGAAAGGGAACCCTGTATACCGTTGGTGCGACTGCATATTGGTATAGCTGCTACAGAAAATAGTATGGAGGATCCTCAAATTAAAGATAGAACTACCAATTGATCAAATAATTCCACTTCCATTAATATATCCAAAGGAAATAAAAACATTAACCTGAAAAGGTATCTGCCCCCACACCATGTGCATAGCAGCATTATTTATAATAGCTAAGACATGGAAACAACAAGTGTCCATTGATGGATGAATGGATAAAGAAGCTGTGAGATATATCATATATACTATAATATAATGGAATATTACTATACATTGTGAGATATAGAATTTATGTGTAATATAATCATATATAATATACAATATTACATAATGGAATAATATTATAAATTGTGAGGTATATATATAATAGAATATTATTCAGCCATAAAAATGAATAAATCCTATCATTTGTGACAACATGCATGAAACTTGAATGCATTATACTAAGTGAAATAAGTCAGAGAAAGAGAAATACTGTATGATCTCAATTATATGTGGAATCTAACAAAACATACTCATAGAAAAAGAGGTCAGACTTAAGGTTATCAGAAGCAGAGGGTGGAGGCGGGGGGAGTTGGAGGAAGGCCATCAAAAGGTACAAACTTCCAGCTGTAAGACAAAAAAGTACTAGGGACATAATATACAACATGATAACCAGAGCTAATGCTGTTATATGATTACATAGGGAAATTGTTGAGAATAAATCCTAAGAATTCTCATCACAAGGAGAACATTTTTTTCCTTTTTCCTTTCTTATCTTTTTATTGTATCTATATGAGAAGATGGATGTTAGCTGAACCTGTTATGGTTATAATTCTACAACATGTGTATATCAAACCATCATACTGTATACCTTAAATATATACACTGATGTATGTCAATTATTTGTCAAGAAAACTGAGAAAGATTGTCAATTAAATAAGAAAAGATCATTGTATCATCCTTTTGCACTTAGTACTAATGCTGATATTTAAAAGATTTTCAGTAAGCGATATATTTAAGAGAACATATGGTTCATTAAAATCTAGAACAAGAAACCTATCCAAAAAAAAGGTTGAAGATTTATACTCTTTCACTGGTTAGAATCAAATATAGGATTACCATAAAGTTGCACTGGATCTACTCATTTAATCCAACTGGAATTTACTAAGAACTTACAAAGTGTTAGAGCTAAAGAGTACGTGCAAAGAACATATGGTTAATAATACTGAAGAGGTAGAAGGAGTAGGTCAAATTTGGGAGTCCTTCATGCAAGGTGGGTGAAGTCTGAACTTAATTTAAATGTTAGAACTGTTTGTTCAGGAGCAAAATTTTTGATAATCTTCAGCAAAATTTTTGCAGAGATAAGGCAAATTTCAGTACGAACAAGATGGAGAGCACTGCTTAAAACACTTGAATTACCAAATTCTAGCACTTTACAAGTACACAATTATATTCAGCAAATTGAGAGCTTGATTACACATCATACTACTGTGTTATAAGAAAAGTTCCAAAAGTATATTAATTAACTTGAGTAAATAATATGCATCAAAACAACAGAATATTAGAAAGTTAGCCCAGAATGAGACCATCATCAATTTGTAAAGTTTCATCCTTAAAAAATTAACAGTAATAAATTAGTTTTCAGTAATGTCTTAGATCATGAATATTGTTCAAAGCCATAAGGTCTCTTATTTAGGCAAATTTACCTCCTAAATTAACTATAAATTTCAATAACTACTGAAGTATCTCCAAGAATGACAACTGGAAGAAAAAAATATGATCTGCAGCAGAATTGGATTTAATTAAAAGACTATGCCCATTGAATTTCAATATAAGCAGGCCAATACAATGGGTCAGAGCATCATCTGTTTTTTGTTTTGTTTTGTTTTGTTTTGTTTTAATGCAATCTTAGCTTGCTGAAGTCTTGAGCAATGGATTTGTGTTTGAATTTTCCAGGAAAAAGTCACTGTGGGGACTAATTATGACATCCTGAGAATAAGCAGCTAGCTCTCATTTCAAAGCCCCACACAATTTACAATCATATTACAAATGCTACCATTCCTGGAGGTGCTCCTACTTTCTTTTTTTTTTTTTTTTAATTTTATGATAGTCACAGAGAGAGAGAGAGAGAGAGAGAGGCAGAGACACAGGCAGAGGGAGAAGCAGGCTCCATGCACCGGGAGCCCGACGTGGGATTCGATCCCGGGTCTCCAGGATCGCGCCCTGGGCCAAAGGCAGGCGCCAAACCGCTGCGCCACCCAGGGATCCCTGTTCCTACTTTCTATCCTTAGAGATATTTATGGGTGAGGTTCTGTGCCTGGCTGACCCATTTGTTTGTAATCAGAAGGAGTTGCCCGATTTTTATTCTACCTTACATATTCAGTTCTGTGGCATTTCTGCTTTGAAAGCTGCTGAACAGGAGAAATGAGTGCATTAATGGTTGAATATCCTTTTTATATTGTGAGAGAAAACATGTTTTGTAAATCATACTTTATTTCTGGTTTATCTTTATAGCATCTCTCAGTGGCCCTTGTTATGTTATAAAATGCACAGAGCTACACTACAGGCTTACAAAACAAGAATTTGGCAGGAAGAAAATAATGTTTTCCCTCATCACAAAGAAAATTATATGTAATATCATTTGTAGCAGAAATGTAAAGATGAGAGAATCCAGGAAACAAAGTTCAAAATCTGATTCCCAATCTACAGCTTTCAGGTCTCTACTGCTTCCTAGGACTCAGAGAAGATGCAGACTTGATCTTGAGAAGATGTGAGCCTTGTAGCAGAGAAGTAAAGTAATGCTGATGTGAATTAAAGTTTAACAAGGGCCATGAGACTAGTGTAAAGTGCTGTAAGATCATGGAGAAGGAAACGTAAGTTCTGGGAGACTCAAAGATGGCTTGGAGCAGATGGGGATGGTTGAACTGGATTTTAAAGTCAAAGAATTGCAAATGGCAAGAAAGAGAGACTTGCGATCCGAACTGACAGAGAACCATGAGTAAAGCCCCAGAACAGGAAAATTAAAAATGTCATTCACATACCAAGAAAAATAAGTTTTGTTCATGTTTGTGAAGCACTTTGAGTGTAATGTGAAGAAATTGGACTTTAGCCTTTAGGAAATCAGAGGCCCTTGAAGTTCATGCTTGGAATTTTAAAAGATCCCTCTAGAAAAGTGTGAAAAAAAAAATAACTGGAATGAGAAAAGGAAAACAAAAACAAAACAGGGAAAGGAAAATAAGGGCTTGTTGTTTTAGTAAGCAAAGATAGAGCACTTGCATAGCACAGGAAGTTCTAACCATAGAAATGAGGCAAGAAAAATATAATAGAAGGCAATCATATTGGAAGGAAAAAAGTAAAATCATCTCTGTTTGCAGGTGATATGGCCTTATATGTAGAAAACCTTAATGATTGCACACATGCACAAACACAGAACTAATAAATAATTTCAGTAAACAGCAGGACACAAAATCAACACATAAAAATGAGGTGCATTTCTCTACACCCAAAATGAACAATCTAAAAAAAGGAATTACAAAAACAATTCCATTTACAATAGCATCAAAAAGAACAAAATACTTACAAATTAACCAAGAAGGTGAAAGACTTAAATAATGAAAACTATAAAACATTGCTAAAAGAAATTAAAGAAGACATAAATAAATGGAAACACATCCTATGTTCATAGAATAGAAAACTTAATAATGTTAAATATCAATATTACCTAAAGTGATCTACAGATTCAATGCAATTCCCATTAAGATCCCAATGATGTGTTTTGTACGAAGAGGAAAAAACCCTAAAATTCATATAGAATCTCTAGGGACCCCAAATAGCCAAAACAGTCTTGTAAAAGAACAAAACTGGAGGACTTGCTACAAAGCTACAGTAATCAAAACAGTGGGTACTGGGAATAAAGACAGACATATAAATTGATAGAATAGAAGAGAGAGCCCAGAAATAAACCCTCAGGTATACATATGGTCAAATGATTTTTTACAAGGGTGCCGAGACTATTCAATGGGGAGAAAGCAGTCTTTTCAACAAATGATGCTGGGAAAACTAGGTACGCACATGCAAAAGAATGAAGTTGGATTCTTACTTAACACCACATACAAAAAAATAACTCAGAATGGGTCTAAGTTCTAAATTTAAGACCTCTAACAGTAAAGTTCTTTGAAAAAAAAAAAAAAGCATAAGGTTAAATCTTCACAGCATTGGATTTAGCAATGATTTTTTTTGGATATGACACCAAAGGCATAGGTAACAAAAGAAAAAATAGACAAATTGGACCTCGTAAATACTTAAAAATTTGTGCATCAATAGACACTATCAGAGTAAAAAGACAGACATCAGAATGGGAGAAAATATTTGTAAACCACTTATCAGATAAGAGACTAATATCCAGACTTTATAAAGAACTCCTGCAAATAAAGACAAATAAAACAAACATCCCAATTCAAAAATGGGCAAATGACTTGAATATACATTTCTCCAAAAAGATATGCAAATGGCCAACAAGCACATGAAAAGATGGTAGATGTCTTAATCATCATGGAAATGCAAATCAAAACTACAATGAGATACCACCTCATACTCATTAGATGGCTACCATTAAGAAAAATAGAAAACAAGTATTAGCAAGGATGTAGAAAAATTGAAGCCCTCACGTACTATTGGTGGGAATGAAAAATTATAAAGCCCCCATGGAAAACGGTATGGTGTTTCTCAAAACAGTAGGATTACCTACTAAAAGTAGGATTACTATATGATACAGCAATTTCACTACTGGGTATATCCCCCAAAAAATTGAAAGTAGGGTCTCGAAGAATATTTGTTCACCCATGTTCATAGCAGCATTACTCACGATAGCTGAAACATGGAAACAATCCCAATGCCCAACAAGGAATGAATGGATAAGCAAAATGTAGTTTATACATACAATGACATATTATTCAGCCTGAAGGAAAAAAAAATTGACACATGCTACAACATAAATGAAACTTGAGGACATTATGCTAAAGGTAGCAAGCCAGTCTCAAAAAGACAGATACTAGGGATCCCTGGGTGGCGCAGCTGTTTGGCGCCTGCCTTTGGCCCAGGGCGCGATCCTGGAGACCCGGGATCGAATCCCACGTCGGGCTCCCGGTGCATGGAGCCTGCTTCTCCCTCTGCCTGTGTCTCTGCCTCTCTCTCTCTGTGTCTGTCATAAATAAATAAAAATTAAAAAAAAAAAGACAGATACTGAATGTGAGATAATCAAGTAAATGCATATTGGTCTTTGCTGTTCCTGATACAGGGCTCTGAAAACCATTGTAAATTCCTAAGTGATAAGAGCATTAAAAGTATTTCTTGTGCTAATATTCGTCTTTCATTCCATCCCTGACACAGGACTCTTAAGGGCCTTGTAAATTTTTAAGTGATAAGAGCATCTAGCAGCATCTTTTGTTTTAATGAGTTGACTCTAGGTGCTCCACCGGATGGCTCCTGAATGGCGCTGATCATCACAAATGCAGCGCCATGATTAGAAACTTGGAATTTTCAGCCCTATCCTCCATTCTCCAGAGACAAGAAGAGGGGCTGAAATTGGAATTAATAATTGATCACGTCTACATGAGAAAGCCTCCATAAAATCTCAATAGTACAGGGTTCAAGGGGCTTCCAGGTGGGCAAAGACATCCACCATGTTCATCACCTCCATGTGATGAACAACATCAATGCTGACAGAAGCCCCAGCACTGGGGACCCTCCTAAACCTTACCCTCTATGACACTTCATCTGGCTGTTCATCAGTAACCTTCATCATTACTTTTAATAAACTGGTACATATGTTTCACTTAGTTCTGTAAGGTGCTCTAGAAAGTTAATTAAACCTAAGACAGGGGTCACTGGAACCTCCAATTTTTCTGGTTGGTCAGAAGCACAGTTGATAAGCACAGGTATCTGAAGTATAAGTTTAGGGGGGTGAGGTGATGAGTGCTCTGGGGCTGCACCCTTAACCTGTGAAATCTGATGCCATCTCTAGGTAGGTATTCTCAAAATGAGTTAAACTGTAGGACACCCCCCATGGGGGTCACAGAGAACTGCTTGGTGGATGTGCAGGGACCCCCATCCCACCCCCACCACCACATTGCAAATGGGTTTTAGAACCTTAGAACAACATGACTTCAGTTATGTGAGGTACTTAGAATAGTTAAAATCAGAGACAGAAAGTAGAACGCTCGTTGCTAGGGGCTGGGGGGAAGGTGACATGGAGAGTTATTATTTAGTGGATATAGTTGCAGTTTTGCAAGATGAAAAGAGTCCTGGAAATGTACTGTGGTGATGGTTGCACAATATTATGAATATATTTAATCCTACTGCCCTGTACACTTAAAAATGGTTAGGATGGCAAATTGTATGTTACATGTATTTTACCACAATTAAAATACTTTTAGATGATAAAGAGCACTTGAACCAAAGTGTTGGCTGTGAGGAAAAAGAAGAGGCAATCAATGTGAAAAAAATGTTTAGATACACAATTCAGAGTTCTCAGGGAAGTTAATCATTATGGCTTAATGATTAAGTAGAGTCAAGGTTATCTTGGTTCTAATCCCAGCTCTGCTCTTGACTAGCTGCATGGTTTTGGAGAAGTTTCATGTCTTAGAAGTACATTTCCAGAATTCTGCCAAAATTTGACGACGGGACATACCCCATGAAAGGATATTCACTCCATATGAACATCTTCTGTAAAAACAGAAGCAATTTCTTTTTAAGTTAGAAAAAAAAGGGGGAGGGTTATGTTTAGGTTGAATGTCTTTAAAGTAGATACATTAAAAATAACTTTGCATAAATCAGTAGGCATTTTTATAATACAAAACATTAATTTTATCTTTGAGAAAATAAGATCCAAGACTATGTATAATATAGCATAGAGAATCCGATCCTAGCTATACTAATAGCCTTCTATATTAATCCACAGAAGATAAATTCTCAATTTGGATGCAATATTGTATAACATGCTCCATGATTGAATGATAAAATATTTTCAACCTTAGTGATGAATATTATCTGCAATCATTAAAATTTAAAATTATATAAATGATTCATAGTTGTAATGATAATTATTGTTTTCTTTTGTAGCACAGAATATTTCAGCAAGACTTTGGTGTAAAGGAAAGCTATAACTATGTTCTTCAAATCAAAGAGCCATCTCCATACCACTTATAGAATATCATATCCCTACTGCTTTTATTTTTTTAATTTTTTTAAATTTATTTATGATAGTTACACACACAGAGAGAGAGAGAGAGAGAGGCAGAGACATAGGCAGAGGGAGAAGCAGGCTCCATGCACCGGGAGCCCGATGGGGGATTCGATCCCGGGTCTCCAGGATCGCACCCTGGGCCAAAGGCAGGCGCCAAACCGAAGCGCCACCCAGGGATCCCTCCCTACTGCTTTTAAATGCCAGCTCTGTAACAAAATAAATTATTTTATATGTTTAAGTATGAATAACATTGGGTTTTAGAGAGACTAGGGAAGGGTTATCTAATCATTTTGGATAAACATGCTTTTGGTTTACCACAGATAGGTAATTTACTACAGTGTTATTTGTGCATGGCAGTTAAAAATTTCCATCAAGATGTACATTAGTCTGAAAATTTACAGATCCACAGACATGATGTAGCTAATGCTCCCTGTATACAAACATTTTGTTACAAATAAAATCATCTAAATTTGAAAGTTAGTATACCTTCAAGATCACAGTATATTTACTTTAACAGTATTTTATCAACAAAGAAGAGAAATCTAAAAAAGGAAGAAACACATTCAAGCCTGTTGTTTGTTAATTTCATAAACTGCAGTTATAATGATAGCCTAAAGATGTAATTATTAATTTTTTGCACTTGTTTGTTACAAGAACTTGTAAAGAAAAATGACTTCAAATGCCCAGCGCACCAAGATGGTTTTTGCAATTATTTTCTGCAAAAATCATATTGATTTTCCCTTCGATTTCTTTAGGGTCAGTTTACGAACCTGAAGGTCTTCATGTGAAAGATCCTAAAAGGTAAAAATTGAGGAACTCCAGATGTCCCTCGAATATATGTATATATAGTTTAGTGGGTATAGTTGCAGTTTTGCAAGATGAAAAGAGTCCTGGAAATGTATATATATACATTTACTATTTACATTTACTATATACTATTACTTGTCTCTGTTTCTCCCTATCTGTTGGCTTCATTTTGTAATGGCAGAAACTCCATAAGGCCTGAGATTATGTATATATATATATATATATATATATATATATATATACACACACATATATATATATATGCAAAGGGAGAAGCAGGCTCCATTCAGGGAGCATTATATTATATAATATAATTATATATATAATTATATTATATAATTATAATTATATAATTATATATATATATTATATATATATAAATTGGAAGTCTAATGATGGACCTGGATATTGCTCCACTCATTTTTGTTTGTTTTCATAACTAACCTACAGCAATTATTTATTATATTCCAATTTTCCCTTTATATGAGTGATCTCCCGGCATGGAAGATGTGCATGCCACTGGGATATTAATGAATGTGAACACTATTTTAAAATGGTCTCTATTGATTCTTACGGGATTGTAAGGAAATTTTTCTTTAGAAAAATTATAACAGGGCAGCCCGGGTGGCTCAGCGGTTGAGCGTCTGCCTTCGGTTCAGGGCATGATCTGGGAGTTCCGGGATCGAGCCCACGTCGGGCTCCCTGCCTGGAGCCTGCTTCTCCCTCTCCCTGTGTCTCTGCCTGTCTCTCATAAATAAATAACATCTTTTTAAAAAATTATGACAGTACACATATTTACTATTAGAATTCCTGGATAATGATATGTAAATCCCACAAATTACACATTCTTCTAATATTCTGAGATCTGATGTGTTCCTTTAAATTATTATTTTTATTTTTTTATTTTTATTTAAAAAATTTTTTTTTATTTATGATAGTCACACAGTGAGAGAGAGAGAGGCAGAGACACAGGCAGAGGGAGAAGCAGGCTCCATGCACCGGGAGCCCGACGTGGGATTCGATCCCGGGTCTCCAGGATCGCGCCCTGGGTCAAAGGCAAGCGCCAAACTGCTGTGCCACCCAGGGATCCCTAAATTATTATTTTTAAATTGTCCCAGAGAAAAGGTGTAGATTGCTATATAATTATTTCTTGGGACTCTCGGGACACCTGGATGGATCAGTGGTTTGAGTGTCTGCCTTTGGCTCAGGCAATGATCCCAGGGTCCTGGGATCAGTTCCACATCAGGCTCCCTGCATGGAGCCTGCTTCTCCCTCTGCCTATGTCTCTGCCTCTCTGTGTATCTCTCATGAATAAATAAATAAAATATTTTAAAAAATATTTCTCAAGTAGTTTTCATTAGAAAATTTTCAAAAACTAATGAGTAAAAAGAAGCACATAAGCACATTGCCCTTCTATCCCTAAATCAAAAGTTTAAAGCATTAGGACTTGATAGTTTCAACAAGTCAGTAAGTCTTTTAGTGTTTGACTTAAGTGGGGTAAAGAAAGATCACAGAAATCAATTTGCTGGTAAAAATAAAAAATACAAAAACAACAAAATGAAAAGTATCAACAAGTCAAAAGCAAATGAGTCTAAGTCTAGCCATGGCAATCCCTATTTATCATAGACATGTAATTACCTCTAAACATGTAATGACGATGTGAGAAAGTGAAGCCAGATTACTAGAGGTTTTTTGTATGGAAGAGTAAGGTTAACACAAAAGAGTTCTAAAAATAATTTCATAATGATTTATATATGTTTGAGATTCTTTTAGTTTCTTTTCTGCAGGGAAAAATAATAGTATACCTTCCCCCAACAAATACAAGACATTTGGAATAATGCTTATTTATTGAACAACTACGTGAACACCTTCTGTGAACCAGTCTACTTTGTTAGGTACCCCAGATGTGTTCAAGCAGAACTCTGCAAAATGTATGGAAATCCAAGTATCCACACCAAAGAGAAGATTTAATGAGCTGACATGAAAAAGTTTCAGAAGGGGCATGGATAGATCTAGTTTTGGGGACATCCAAATCCGGGGTAATAAATCCATGAAAATTTCCCATCTCTTCTGTTTCTCCCTATCTATTGGCTTCATTCTTTAATGGAAGAAACTCCATAAGGCCTGACTTACCATTTCAAGTAATCCGAGGCTTATGTCCTCCACAATCTCAGTTAAAGAAGATAAAATAACTCTCTACTGGCATCGTTTTTAAAAAGTATAAAGGGCTCTTATTTCCCAATTTTGTTTGTTTTTGAAGATGTCATTGGTTTTATTAAGCATTTCATGAATTGGGCAGCATCCTATCTAACGAGTAGAAAAATGGGAAACTAAGAGCTGCAAAGCTCTTAGTTTCTCAGCTTTAGTCACATGCCATCACAGACTATGGCCTCGGCATCAGGGTACAATGATTGGTCCACTTGTCTTGCCATCATGGGAATAAGAAGCTTTGATGGTCAACACAAAACACATGGAGAATCGTTTCCCAAAGAAAAACGTGTGTTATCATCAGAAGTGAAGATGCCCACCACAATGGGGAAATGAGACAATGATAAAATGTAGCGGCCTTACAGCCTCACAACCGAGTACTAAATTCAATAAAAACGTACTATGATAATGTGATAAGTGTGCTACACAAAGGAACATGCAACGGACTGTTGGAAAGAGATGTGACAAATTTCAGCCAAACTAAAAATGGTAGTTGGCTGAAAAGGATTCCCAAAGAGGTCAGAACTGGTTCTTGATTAATAAGAGGGAACTTAGCAAGTGAAAGGAAACAGGGCATTCTTAGAGAAGCTGTTGAACTAGAGTTTTAGAAAATATGGAAAATAAAATTCTACATTTGGATATCAGGGAGTGTTCCATCATTGTTTGAATAAATGGGTCACAAAGATGGGAGGTGGATTGAGGGAGAGTGTTCCAAAAATAAGTTGAAATCACATTGTAGAGGTCCTTAAATGTCATGGTAATGATTTCAGATACTGTTAGATCTGCCAGACATCCTAGTTTTAGGTCAACTAGCCAGAAGTCAAACATGAGTAAGCAAAGTACCCTAAGATGAATAAATTGGGAGGCCCACAAGGCCAAGGGGGTGGCAGTGGTACTGCCTCTTTTATTCACATTGAGAATATAGCCACATATTGCCATTGGCACGTATCCATATCAATGAACAACTTTGTCTAGTTTTAGCTATCCTAATTCTCACAAAAGGCTTTATGTTGCTATTCTACTACTAGTTCTTGGTTTAACTAACAGTGTACCACCAAGTAGATGGCTTAGAACAACACCCGTTTATTGCTTATTATCTCATAGTCTTCATGGGTCAGGAGTCTGTGTATGGGTTAGATGGATCTTTTGCTCTGTTGTCTACACCAGATGGCTACAATCAAAGTGGAGACTGAGGTTTCCCTCCTTTGGGAGCCTTACTGTTTTCTTCCAAACTCTTTCAAGTTGTTGGCAGGATTCAATTGCTTTTAGTTGTAGAACTCATGGCAGCTTCCATCTTCTTCAAAACCAGCAAGAGAAAATCTCTTTCAAGCTTCAGAGTGCTTCCTCTTTAAGAGCTGCTGCCTGGTTAAGTCGGGGCTATCCAGATAGTCCTCCTTTTGATTAACTCAAAATAATCAGATTTGGGACCTTAATGAGCAGCTTCAAAATCCATTTGCCATGTAAGAAAATAGAATTATGGGAATGAAGTCCAAATTATAGTTCCATCTATACTTAAGGGGAAGGATTTACACAATGCATGCGTACCAGGGAATGGGAATTTTAGGAGCCATTTCAGAATTTTTGCCTATCCAGTCTTGTTAAACATATCCGCAAAGAAACTGGGGTAGGCTGAATAATGTGCTCCCTCTCCATCCCCAAGATACCTATGTCCCAATCTCTGAAACCTGTGACTGTTACCTTATATGGGGGTGGGGGGAATAAAGGACTTTGCGGCTGTGGTTAAGGATTTTTTTTTTTTTTTTTTTTTTGTGGTTAAGGATTTTGAGATAAGTAAATTATCTGGAATCATCAGGGTGGGCCCTAAATGCAATCACATGTATCGTAATAAAAGCGGGTTGGAGGAAAATTTGATACAGACAGAAGAGAAGGCAATGTCATCGTGAAAGCAGAGAATTTGTGATCATGAGCCAAGTATTGCCAGCAGCCAGCAGAAGCTAGAAGAGGCGAGGAAAGGACTGTCCTCCAGAGCATGCTTCCAGAGGGAGTTGCAGCCCTTGCCAACACCTTGATTTCAGCCCAGTGAAAATATTTTCAGACATCTGGCCTCCAGAATTGTGAGAAAATAAATTCCTATCCTTTTAAGCCACCAAGTTTGGGGTGGTTTGTTGCAGCAGCCATAGGAGACCAACACAGCAGGTCTGTCACCTTTAATATGAGAACTGGCTCTTTATCAGCAACTTTGTAAATTAAAATGATTACTGCAAGCAGGTCTGGTAGAGTCAAACCAAAAAAGAAAAAAAAAGACATATCAAGAGGACTACCTGATACTTCAAATATTGAATGGACTTTATCCTAAGCACACATCTTGGCATGAATATTACAATAGACCCACTATGTTTAGCAAAACCTTTTAAACTAGCGTACATTTCATCTTGATCAGATTTTTTTAAGGTTTATTTTTAGGTGTTTGTAATGTAAGTAGTATGACATCTTAGTGGTCCATGGATATTACAAATAAGTAATTAAATATACATATTTTTGTGGTACATATTTAATTTTTTTGATTTTTATTTTATTTTATTTTTTTACTGTTAGGTGTCTGAAGGCCATATCCATAAAAGATGAGACATTCATGGAGGTCACGGGATGAGACATTCATGGAGGTCACGGGCTTGTCATGATAAGTAGAAAAGTAACATGGCAGTACTGTGGAAAGTAGGGGCTGAAGATTAAAAGCAGGGAGACTTCCACTACGTGACCCAGTTACGGGTGTTATGAGTTATGGATCAAGGTAGCACATCTTATGTTTAATATCACAAATAACATAATAATAAGCAACTTATAGTATGGCCAAATATGGGGCAATCTGTGTGGCTTTGAATGAATCCTTGTGGTAAATCTCTGGGGTAGCTACTGTGTTGATTTCATTTTATAAAATCATTTACTCAACAAATATTATTGAGCATTTACTATGGGCTTAGTACTTTATTAAGGATTGAGGAGGAAATCTAGATGAAGTTGGGGTCAAGGACCCTTCTTAGGCCACATAACTTCTATATGCTGAGCCGGGACCACACTCAGTTGTGTCTGACAACTATTTTTGAAGGAAAGAGAGAAGGGCAGAAGAAAGAGGAAAGCAGATCATGAAATAACAGCATTACCATAACTTTAAAACCAATGATCTACCTATTGCCTGGAGGCAGTTGATATGAGAAAAACAACAAAGTCCTGATGAACTCTTAAAGATGCTCACTGGATGTCCCAAACTATTCTGAAAGCAATAGCAGCATTTCAAGGTCTTTTAGATGTCCTGGAATTATAGCCTTCACTTATACCAATGAGCCACTAAAAATGCAGAAAGAAGAAAGAAAGAAAGAAAGAAAGAAAGAAAGAAAGAAAGAAAGAAAGAAAGAAAGAGCAACCGAGCCATCACATTCAAATATAGCAGTTTTTTTGTGCAACTTTTCTCAACCATAGCTAATTTGATTTCTAATTATATGATTAGAAGCTAACCTGATTAGCTCTTTCTGGGATAAGTAATTTAAACAGCACTTTGCTACATAAAATGGAATTTATGGTTGGATTAAACATTCCAAAATAGTGTCATAAATATTCCTAAAGCTGGAAATGACCTTGAATGTTCAACTTGTTCATCATTCTGCTTTCATCCTTCCACCTAGATTTGTAGGGCGGATCTGCATATAGATTATCCCAATCCTGTACTCTATATATGAAATATTCCAACATAATTAAATACAACATATTTATTGAGAATTGATGTACTAGGCACGATGTCTAAAAAAAGAAAAACTAAACTCCCTTGGTAATTCTTTCTTATTCTTTAAACATATTTAATTACGTTTGACATAGAAAGAAGTGATCCTGAACTCTTTTATTAAGTTTTATTAACTTATTTTCTTTGAGGAAAAAAAATTTTACTCCTTCAGTTGCCCTCCATTTTCAGTTTCAGACAAATAATGTTAAGTAAATCATGATCCCAAATTGTAATCACTGTCAAATGAAGATCATTAATTACCTGTGTGCTCTCAACCTAAGCAAAATACAGAATGTAGGTAATTATCAGGATAATTCAAGCCAAGAAAAATATTTTGCTGCATTTGTGAGACCTCTCCCTGACACGCTGATTTATATTTGGGAGAAGATAGCCCGGTTTAACCTGAGTGCTCTTGAATTTTTCCATAATCAAAGAGAATTGAATCTCCAGTGGCTCTGTAACACCAAAGCCAGGTTACTTCACCCTGGGATCGAATACCATCTTTCACTTTAGATGGCCATTAGATAAAATAGCCTGAGGCCTTGATGATTTTTTTAACTTTTATATTTGTGTTAATTGTACATATAGCTTGTTTTCATTTTTCATTTATTTTATATCTATTTCTTCCTAGTAGTCCTCAGCCCAGGATGTGCTAATGTGTTTCATGTTTCTGACTCAAGAAATAATAACCATCCCTTAAGGAGTAATAATAATAATAACATGAATAATGAAAGGTTGCATTCGTTAATTCAACCTTTATAAAAGCCTATCAGTGTACAATTTTGTTTTAAATTTATTGGTTCCTTTAAACCTTATTATAATCCTATGGAAAAGGTTCTCTTTTACAAGTGAGGAGACTGAGACTCAGGGAGGCTAGAGCGTTATTCTGGGGTCTTTAAGAAGTGGCTGCCAAGATGCTATTAAATGTGCAAAATATTTATCAGAGAAAATGTTTATGTGGAAGAAAATACTGAGGGAGATGAAGGAGGCAGACCATAATACAAGTTAGACTCAGAATGAAGGAGGTGATGAGGTGGGAGTAGGGGTTGGGTGAAAGCATCCTAGATTGCCTGAAGTTTAAGGAAATTTTGGCAAAATTGTTGAGAGCCCTTGAGCCAAAGTGATTGACAAAAGAGAAAGGGTTAGCCAAGTATGTTTGCCATTCTCAGCCATTGGCCTGAGCAGCCCATGGAAGGCATGGCTTCAACCCAAACACGAGAAAGGGTTTCAATCCAGTAGCCAGAGCCATTAGTAAGCTATGCTCCCTGTAATTTCAGGAGGTGTGTTCTCATGGCGGCCACAGCTAAGTAAGCTGAGAAGCTGAAACTCAATCTGGTATATCTCTGACTCCAGACACCATCTCCTTTACTATTAGGCTTATTATATTTTTCATGACCATTGAATGGGTTTCTCAATTTTGTACTACTTTTTTCAACATTTAAAATTGGAATTAACAATTCTGGGTTGCTTTTAAAAATAGGCTTTGCCATTTTTCCTTTTTAACATTGAGTAAATTGTTTCCAATATCTTTAAGAAGGTAAGTAATTTAATAATGTAATCCAACATCTATAATTCAGTTTATTTGTCATCATAAATGATGATTTGTAAACACCAAGCACTGCCCTCATGTAGAAAAGCTTAATCATTTTACCCTAGACCTTGGGTTAATTTAGCAGGCTTCATACGGGGAATAAGATGAATCATTTCTCAAAAGTATGTTCTTTTCTAAACCAACTCTGCAGATATTTCTACTGGACTCTTAGGACTTCTATGAAATATTGTGGATGTTGGAGATGACTAACTGCTTTTTCTGTGCCCTTCCCTGACTCACCGATCAGTACCTCATTATCCTATAGCTTGTCCAACCAGGTCACCACTTCAAATACTGGTGAATCAGTAGCTATTGCAGTATATCAAACCATCCCACAACTGAACAGTTTTAACACCAAACCTTTGTTTTCTAACTACTATGCCTGTGAGTTGACAGGGCTGGACTCATTTGTATACCTGCAGCTTAGCCAGGGTCCTTTGCTCTAGGATGGGCTTGATGGGGCATCATAATAGAGCAGCTGCGCTCTATGTATTTCTTTTTCCTTCTTCCTGGGTCTAGCTGGGGCATGTCTTTCTCAGATGTTGGCAGATATGGAAGAGTCTAAGAAGAGACACACATTCACATTCACACTCAGAACTGGCACACTCTTAGTTTACCTCATGCCACTGGCCAATGCTAGCCACACAGTCAAACAAACCCTATGAAATTCAAGGGTTGGGAACTCGTACTATATTACTTTCATGCAAAAAAAACCAGTAAAGTCACATAGCCAAGGATGTAAACTCAGGAAAAAAAAAAAAAAGAACTTTAGACCATTGATGAAAAATACCACAAATGGGGGTCCTATCTTGTCTTTGTTCTACTATTATCTTTCATCTATCTGAAATTAATGTGTTGAATATTTATAGATATAATTTTGTACAAGACACTTTTTGGCACTTTGTGGGCACTTTCAATTTAATAGGGGAAGTAGACATGAAGGTATATTATTTTCTATTTTATGGTCTGACTGCCTTTTCTTCATGAGACATATAATGGTAAACCTTTCTTTGGCCTCAGTCTGCTTTCTCTCCCCTCTCTCTGTTAGTGTCCCCATTCTCATGGCTTTATGTTATTCCCAAAGATACACACATACACACACACACACACACGGGCACACATACACACACACAATTTTAAGAATTCCTACAGACCTTGATGGATTGGCCTCATCTCCATTATCCTCCCTCACTCCTTTGATACCCTATGCTTCAACCATGCTGTCTTTCTTTCTGTTCCTCACAAACTACAAAAACATTTTTGCCTCTGGGTTTTTGTACACTTAGGCCCATGAAGTCAGCTCCTGTACATTACCTCCTCAGAGAAACCTACTTTTTAAAAAGATTTTATTTATTTATTCATGAGACACACAGAGAGAGAGAGAGAGAGAGAGAGAGAGAGAGAGAGAGAGAGAGAAGCAGAGACACAGGCAGAGGGAGAAGCAGGCTCCATGCAGGGAGCCCAACGTGAGACTGGATCCCAGGTCTCCAGGATCACGCCCTGGGCTGAAGGTGGTGCTAAACCACTGAGCCACCAGTGCTGACCGAGAAACCAACTTTAACCATTTAAATTGAAGAAAGTAAACTGTACCAATCATAAATCTTTGTATTACTTGTTTTTATTGTCTACACTTCACTGATTTCTATTTGAAATTGTCTTATTTACTTTTTCTGTTTATTGTCTGTCTCCCCCATTAAGAATGGCATTTCCATGAGAGCAGGAACTTTGTCTTTTGTCCTAGCTGTGTCCTTGCTGTCTATAATGGTGACTACACTTGTTAGATACTCATAAATATTTGATAAATGATGAAGGAATGATTCTATTTTTTGATGATCTAGCCCAAATCTTTCTCTTGGACTCTAGATAGTTATATCCATCTACAATCAGATGCCCCATGGGTACCACACTCAACATTGACAACCCTGAATCTATCCATTTTTCTCTCCAAACCCACCCTTTGGCCGGTGCTCTCTTTGGTTTGTAAATGATAGAAATTCCATTCAGTTGTTCATGTCAGCAACTTGTAGTTTTTCTTTACTCCTTCCTCTTATTTACCCCTCACATCAAACCTTTAACATATATTATTCTTTCTAATTTTAAAATAATTATCATGATGTGCCTGAGTGGTTCAGTTGGTTAAGCAACCAATTCTTGATTTTGGCTCAGGTCATGATCTCAGGGTCATGGGATCTAGTCCTAAGTTAAGCTCTCCACCTCCTCCTCTCCCCACTCCCCAACCTGCTCAGGCTTTTTTTTCTCACTCTCTCTCAAATAGTTAAATAAATCTAATAAATCCTAAAGATATTTATCAGAATGATCCACATTTCCAGTCTCACTACTATCACCCCCATCACTTTGCAATAGTTTCCTTACTGGGATCTCCTTGCCCACCCACCTTGGTCACATATTGACTTTGTGACCTTATACATATTTCTTAACTTCACAGTGCCTTGGTTTCCTCATGTCCCAAATTGGGTTGACCTTTCACAGTTGCTGTGGTAGCTTAGATAAAATAAATTCATATGGATTCAGAATTGCAGAATGGGATCATTTGGAAGTAGTTTTGTCAGATGTAATCAAGATCAGGTCACACTAGATTAGTGTGCGTCTGATAACGAGGGAAATTTGTTTATTCATAAAATATTTATTTATTTATTTATTTATTTGAGAGAGAGAGAGAGAGACAAAGAGTGAGGGGAGAGGCAAATGGGTGGGGGAGAAGCAAACTCCCCCACTGAGCCTGATGCTTGGCTCAAGACTCAATTCCTTGACCTTGAGACCAGGACCTGAGCTGAAACCCAGAGTCAGAGGTTTAACAGCCTGAGACACCCAGGTGTCCCAACAAAGAGTGAAATTTAGACACAAAGGGACAGAGGGAAGAAGATGTGAGACACATGAGAGAGGGCCATGTGAAGATGAAGGCAGAGATAGTGAATCTACAAGTGAAGGAATACCAAGGATTGTCAGCCACCACCGAAAGCTAGGAAGAAGCAAAGAAGGGTTCTCCCCTAGATTGTGCAAACAGAGCATGACTTTGTCAATGTCCTGTTCTCAGACTTCTAGCCTCTGGAACTGTGAAAGAATAAATTTCTGTTATTCTAAACCATTCATTTTGTGACAATTCATTGCAGGAGCCCTAGGAAACTAATATGGTCATTTTGAGAATTAAGTAGGATAATTTACAGCTGTGCCTATAGTAAGCATGCAGTAAAAATTATTTTATTTATATTATCATTATGAATCTAGATTGAAACTCTTAAAAATGTGGATATAAGCAGGGACTCTCCCTACTTAAAACTTTGCAAAGGCTCTTTGTTGCTCACAGGATAGACTCCAAAACTTTAAGATCATTCAGAATGCCCTGAACAAAATCTAACCACGTACCTACCTCTATTTCCTTCTTGCTTCTATATTCTTTCTTCTCCAGCTATCCAGACTTTCTTTCAAATCCTTATTCTCTCTCGTCTCCAGGCATTCTAAGATGTTATTCCTTGTCTGGAGTATTCTTTGTTTCCCTTCCCAGGATCCTCTCCTTTGGGACTCTGTCTGAAGTCCTTTAAGGAAGGCTTCCCTGATGAGGAGACACTCCTCTGTCTTGCATCCCTGAGTACCCTCTACTTGTATCTTCTGCTACCTTCATCGCACTTGTGAATGTTCATTTGTAGACCTAGTTACACAGTAAGCTCTAAAAGGACTGGCCACGATTGTCCTGCTCTTTGAGCTGAGCCAGTACCTGACATATAGTCAGCACTATCTTAATAAATATGTATTACCTAAATAAATGAATGAGGTTATTTAAATACAGTGCCACAAATATAATAACAAACATAAAATCATGATCCATAAAGGATGAATAGATGGATCCACTATCAGATCACCTAGGGTGAACTAGGTGTCCTAGAACTTTACAGATAGGAAAGTTGCTAACGTGCATTTATTTCAGTCTCTTCCTATATTTCACAAATGAGTAACCAGAAGCCCAGAGAGATAAAATATTTGCCCAAAGCTGAACAGCCACCTTTGCAAAACCGGAACCAGAATTCTTTTTCCCTTCCAAAGAGTTCTTCCAAGGGATTCTGCTGCTTTCATTAAAGAGAGACAGGGACAGGACATTTCAAAAATAAATGAATGAGAGAGAACAGAACTGAAGGAATGGACTTGGGGAGAATGCTAGATTTATTTTCAGAGGACAGGAATAGTGATGAGCTGAGAGTATGTTGAAAAGATTTGCCAAATAGGGTGATTAAAAAATGATAGGAAGTAACTGGAATTCCTTAAGTGCAGTGAGAGAATGTGTAACCAAGGGAGGAGAAATTAAATTCCTGCAGTGCAGTGAGTATGTAATCTCAGGAAGAAGAGAAGAAGAGAAATTTCCTAAATTGAGATACACCACAGAAGGAACAGAGAATTTGTGAAGGACCTGTTATCTACTAGTATCCACCCTGGATGCCTGCAGAGTGGGTAGGAGAACAAGAGACTGGAACTGACAGTGCGGTTTCACCTGGATAACAGCAGGTGTGTGTGCCTGGGCAAGGAGGGATGTCCTTAGATTCCTTTACGCACCAAATAAATCCACAAATTCCAGGGTCGACACTGGCATTGGGTTAACTTTTCCTCTGTCCTACAATTCTGCCTATTTTTCCTATATTTTTTTCTCAGCAAAAGCCAATCTTCCTATTTACTCTACTTACAATTCTGGGTAAGTTGAATTATATCCAATCAGTCAACCAAACTGGAAAACTCACAGTAACCTAGATTCTCTGCTATATTCAATCAGTCCCTAAGTTCCAATGACATTTCTAGCATAGACAATAAGGCTTTCATAGCTTAGTTAGCTATCCTACAACCCTCTCTTTAGACATTTATCCTCATACCCACCATACCTTAGAGCCACCCTGTTTTCCGAAATCTTCAGGTATTTGTTTACATTTTCATATTTTCGCTTATTACTCATTTCTAGAGGAGCAAAAGATAACCTAGTCATTTAATTCTTTATTTTGCCAAAATAAATATTTGGGCTAAGATGACATATTCATATGCAATTTCAACATATAATTTTAATATATTTTCACATATACAGAATACATCATATGTAATAAAATATATGGCATGTGTAATTATGAAGTCTACATACATAGCCTATATTCATTACTCCACTATACTTACATAAAAATTTAGAGTTAGCAATTATATACACATTAAACTCATCAAATGCCAATGACTGTTCAAATAATATTTAATAGCAAGTTCTTTGTAATTCTTTTAACACCAGTAGTGATGGTGATTAAGATAATTAAACAGCCTCTGGGAGATGAATGCTAAATATCCACGTATGGCTTTTGAGGTAATTTTAAGGAGTTACTCAGATTTGTTTGGATAATGTAACAATTTCTTTGAAGATGTGTTTAGCTCTAGAAATTAGGCAATTTTGTACTTCATAACCTTAGAGCGATGGCTATCCCTTTCTATGCGCTTTCACAGTCTCTTGCCTAGAACTCTAGTATAATATTCATTTTGTTTTGCCTTGTATAATAACTATCAGAACAGGCATGATATTCCATTAACACCACAAGCTCCTAGAGGATAAGAGTAAATTTATCTGTAAGAACACAATTATTGTTTACCGAATTTATAAGACAACATATGTGGTTTTAGTTCTCTCAGTGTTAGGACATTTTCGTCCCTAAACCAATTTTACTGCCTTGCTGTCTCTCAAACATACCCCCAAAATGCTATCTCCATGAATACTGAAGTTTGAACACTTTCAATTACATTCTGGATTATTACAATAACCTATAAACTGCTTTTTTTTTTTTTTTACAATCTCTCCTCCATACTGCTGCCAGATGGACCTTTCCAACATAAACCCGATCAGATGACTCCCTGCTTGTCCCCATCTTATTAGTCAGGATTGCGACAAGAAATTGTCACAGAAATGGGGGAATTGAGAAGAATTAAATGAAGGGGCTGTTTGCAAAGAGGTGAACAAGACTGAGGGAATGGGAAAGACCCCAGGACTATCAACAGGAAAAAAGCCACCAGCATGAGGCGTATCCTACTGGAAAAGGGGAAAAAGCCTTTTACTAAACTCCAGCAAGAGGCTGCAGCTACGGGAAATGACAGCCAGAGGAAACTGTGGTCCTCAGTAGAGGGACGAGCCATCAGCACAGCCATCAAATCTGGTAGCCTAGAAGCAGAGGTAAGACAAATAGTCCGCGCAAGTGCTTTATGAGGGAGTACTCAGTTGAAATCTGGGAGGGAGTGAGGAGAGGGAGAGAAGGCTAAAGGCAGAGCTTGTCAAAAATCCGATTTCAGGCGAGTTAGGCTCAATCTAATCCCACAGGAGGCTGTATGTAGAACAGATTGTAGCCAGAGGTGTTCCTGCCCAAAAGAGGAGGGCTGCATTGATGTGTGCATTAGTCAGCCATTAGCTATTGGTTCACCCAAGGGGGAGGAGACCATTTAACTTCTCAGAAATCGCTGGGTGTGGCAGCTTCCTGGGGCAATTCCCCAGAGTAACAGGCCAGTTTGAGCAGTTCAGCTAAAACCTGCAGCCACTGGGGTGTGAGTGCACTGGCTCAGCAAAAGGGCATCGGGAGAGGTCCCATAGCTTTTGCTACAGTCCATCACTTGTACTTCTCAGATACATTTGCTTCTCACAATTAGCATTTCCCATCTCTTCTCAGCCTCTTCATAGTTTGGGTTGGTCTCAAGTTCTAGGGAAACTTGGAAGAGGAGCATTAGCAGGATGAATTACTGCCTCCTTTGCCGGTATTAGTTTCAAGTTTGTAAGTGATACTCATCATTTCCTTCTCCTCCCCTTCTAAATTCCTCTTATTCCCACCTAGAACGTCAGATGGCCTAAGGTACCTTGTTTGGTGAGATGACTCGGACTCTCACCCCTGAGCGTTGATACCCTGGCTACCATTCCTTTACCGTGATTGGTGCACTTTCCTTTATAATTAAAGTTCATCCTGGAAGTACCAAGAGATATCCTGTAGTCCACCTTAGCACCCAACATATTCCTCTTGTTAAGTAGCAGCAACCCTACCTCCTTAGGATAAGTGTGTATTCAAATACCCCAGTGTATACAATCGTGTCAGTATACTAACTCCTTGTTTTGCTTGTTGGTCTATTTGAAGAGCTTGAAGTGATTAGATATCAACCATAACTAAGTTGAGTGGCACTTCTGGCATGTCTCTGAGTAGAAGAACCCCTTCTCTTAGAAAAAGAATCTCTAGATCTATAGGATCTAAAGTAGAAGAGACAGGAAATACAAATTCTTTCAGGTAAGCCCTGGAATGATGGCTAATTGGGGTCATGCCTTCCTCCATCTCTTCATTTCTGAACTCATGTATTCTATCTCTTTGGGACACAGTACCATGTAATGGCCTTGGTTTAGGACAAATGTAGTCCTTTCTGAGGACTAGTGGCCCTAATACAGGGTATCATCTCTAAGCTGGTCCTGAAAGCTATGCCTTAAAATGGGTATCTCCATCCTCTGTCAAGTCAGCAGCCTCTAAATCATTGACTATATGGAAGTACCAGGAGGATTCCTTCGCCATGTTTCCACTACCACACCCCCTTTGCAATAAAGAGGATGTCTTGGTCTGAGGTGATATTATGTGGAATCCGATCCAGTAGACTCTTGCGTGTGGTTCTGAGATATTGCTGACAGGTAAGGTAAATACATACTCAGACTAGGTGTCACTTTGTTCAAAAGTTATTACCCTTGTTGGGGTGAGAAGGGTCCAGTATTATAAGCTTGCCTTCAAGTGTCCACTCGATTCCCTCAAAGGATGGTATCATATCAAGGACTCAGAATCAGAATTTGTTTCTGGATAGGTTCAATGTTTAGCTGTGGCATGAGCTGGATCAGCTTCCATGAGAAAATGGAGTCCATCTATTGGGTCTATAAATAATCCCCATCTCTGTCACCATGACTACTCCATTCATGAGTCCTTTGAGTAAGCACAGAGGTTGATTTATAATCTATCAGACCAGTCATCCTCTGTACCTTGTGGTTTTATGTCTCTTCAATAGTTGATGCTCTCTGAACTGTGTTAACATATGCTGGTAAATTCCTCCCACTTTGTGCCTATTCCCATATGTCTATTTGCATTCTTCTTCCCTGTACCTCCATGTCCTGAATATGCCAGTTTTTCCCTACATATCTCCAGCAAATGAGCCAAGGCATTCACCACTGTCCATGAATCTATGTTATGTTTACTTTGAGACATGTGTTGTTCAACAAAATTGGATAATACTGAACAAAACTCCACCTACTTTTTCCTTATTACTACTATCTTTCATGGCTGTCCATGAGTAAGGTTATATTGCAACAGCAATGGATTTGGGGCCCACATTAAAATACAAAGCAGAATCATCTAAGGATGTGTTCTTCTTCTAGTGAGAATTCACCCAGCAGGTCACAATTGTGAGCTGTATGACTGGTATCTGTTGAGACTGTGTTAGGTGACATGAGAGTGTGGGGCACTTGTTTGTCCAGCTTACTTATGCCCTTTGGATCTGCTTAAGGCTCATCCAAGGTGCAATCCTTCCACTTTAAGAATAATTTTTTAGAGCTGCTAAAATGTATGTGTTGGTCAGCCAGACAGCTACCAGTTCACAATGAGCAGCCCTGGTGTCATGGTTCTTACTTGATGTCCTTTGGCCAATATTTAATATCCCTGTGATCCCTACTACCAAGGAGAAATTGGACCACTACTCCACAATGGAAGTAAGGAAGAGTATGCCTGGAATACAGGAGATTCTGTAGGGCATCTCTTATCATTACCATGCCTTGTGATTAAGGTCAATGGAAAATTACAACTCATTCCAGGTAGGACTATTAACAGCCCAGACTCTTCAGGAATGAAGGTTTGGGTCACCCTGCCAGGTAAAGAACCATGACCACCTGAGGTGTTCATTGAAGGCAAAGGGAATACAGAATGGGTGGTAGAGAAGGGTGTTATATATACCAGTTATGACCACATGATCAGCATCAGAAATAAGGCATAGAACTATCATGAGAGTATCCTCCTATTTTTTTATGAATAAGTTTTTCTGTATATATACACATATTAAGCAAATATCCTTGTTTTCTTTCGTCTCATATTTCCCTGTTATATAACATAGAATTTATTGATTTTACATCAGTATTTATTTTATTTTTTTACATCAATATTTAAGTATTGTTAATTTTATTTTATAATATTTCAGTTATGGGATGTGAGGAGAAGAGTGTACATCACTCAAGGACTTCACCATCTCTTCTGGAGAAGGGATTGGGCATTTTCAGTTATATACAGAATAGTTATATCATGTAAGGTGGAATTATGACCTTCTTAATGTTTTTATTTGGAGATTAAGTATACTTCAAGAACATGCATACAAATGCCAAGTTGACAAGGGGTAGACCTGTGATGAATAATTTTATATGTCAATTTGACTAAGCTAAGGGATGCCCAGATAGCTGGTAAAATATTATTTATGGGTATGTCTGTGAGGGTGCCTCTGGAAGAAATTAGCATTTGATCAGTAAACTGAGGAAAGAAGATCTCCCTCACCAATGGATGTGGGCATCATCCAAAACATTAAGGGCCTACATAGAACAAAAACGCAAAGGAAGGGTGAATTTGTTCAATGCACCTAGGACATTGGTGCTCCTGGTTCTCTAGCCACTGGACTTGGAATGAGTTATACCACCAGATTTTCTGGGTCTCCAGCTTATAGTTGGCAGATCATAGGATTTCTCTCCCTCTATAATTGTATGAGCCCATTCCTTTTATAAATATAAATAAAATTCATATATTTTACTAATAAATAACTTTTTTAAAAGATTTTATTTACTTAGAGAGAGAGAACAAGTGCAGGAGGAGGGAGAAGCAGACTCCCCACTGAGCAGGGAGCCCTACTTGGGGCTCAATCCCAGGAGACTGAGATCACGACCTGAGTGGAAGGCAGATGCCCAACTGCCTGAGCCACCCAGGTGCCTTCTAATAAATGGGTTTTATGTATTATTGGTTCTGTTTCCCTGAAGAACTCTGACTGATATGCCATGCTCAATAGCTGCATTTTGAATGCTGCTCTCTACTGCGGATGGCATAATCTTGCTCCAGAATCTCACTTACCAGCTTTGAAACTTCTGTTGGGTCTTGCCAGTGACTCCACATACATCTTTATCTCCTACTGACAACTCTTACACTATTATAGGATCTTCTGGATCATATGACCAGGTAATAGGACTGGGTGTGCCCTTTCTTGCCCAGGGCTTCCACTGAAAACTGGCAGCTTTCCACATCACTTACTACATCATTCAATGATATATTCCCAAGTGTGGCATATGCTGCACTTTGCTTCTTTTTAAGTGGTAGGATGGATAAGTTGCAATAATTTTTACCTTGGAGGAGTTGTCCCCTAAAAGTGTCACAGATGTGACTTAATTTTTGAATGGTTTATCTCTCCCACTCTCTGAAGCACACTTGTCCTATCATGGCATCCAGAGTCTTACCTAGGCTGTGAACTCAGCTTCTATGAAGTTCTCCCATCGTCACATTAGGTCCTGTGTCTGTTCACCAGCTCAGTATGCCCTCCAGGTGTAGGGATAAGAATCTGCCAAAGAGGGAATCCCTGGGTGGCTCAGCAGTTTAGCGCCTGCCTTTGGCCCAGGGCACGATCCTGAGGTCCCGGGATCGAGTCCCACGTCGGGCTCCCGGCATGGAGCCTGCTTCTCCCGCCTCCTGTGTATTTGCCTCTCTCTCTCTCTATGTCTATCATAAATAAATAAATTAATTAATTTTAAAAAAAGAATCTGCCAAAGAGGACCTCTGGCCTTCACAGTTAGTTTTAAATCGATGACTACTTATTTTTTCTTCTGAATGTGCAGTGGGCACCCAACAAATACCACTCAATTCCACGTTTTTAATTATATTATTTTCCTGTATCTCTCAAATGCCAGAGCCATTATAAAAGCTAATGTATCTCCATCATCTCAGTAATTGTACTGCCACAACATCCAAGGAACTATCAACACTTCACTTATCACAAGGGACAGAGTCTTTACCGCCACCCGGCTAGCGTATGATCCAACTCCAAAATTAAAATTCTAGAGTATGCTCTACAAGACAGTTTCTGGTACCAATTATCTTAATTTATGCTCCCTGGAAGCAGAGTCTGAGGCCCAGAATCTTATGCAAATTATTTATTTAGGAAGTGCTCTCAGGATAAACCTTTAAAGGGGCAAGGGAAACAGGTTAGGGCAAAGGCAGAAACTAGACAAGGGTGTAGTTTGAGGAGAGATTCAACCTCAGCCTGAATCCACTAAGGGCTCTGCAGTCTCAGTTGTTTACAGAGGTTGCACTACCCAGATCCAAGGGTGCTGGGCTGTCAAGATCCTTGCTTCAGCCAACCACTGGTTACCAGCCACTGCTAAAGTGGAGAGTTGCATAACTTCCTAGGTATCTCTTAGTAAAACAGCCCTCACTATCCAAGGCCTCTCCTCATTGCTGCTAAAATATAATGCTGGCAGCCAACACCTGCAGCATCTGGGGGATGAGTGTACCATCCGGACCAAGAAGATGGGGCAGGGCATTAATAGCATCTGCCACACTGCTGCCACTCCCCTCCATCTCTCTGATTTCCTAAAGCTGCTGGTCAAAGCCGGAGGCCAAGAAAGTCCACTGATGCAACTATAAGGATTGACCTCCTGGGACACAGAGCAGGGTGGAGATCATTACAGAGTGGATGTATAGTAGCCCACAGAAAAGGTGCGTATAGAGAAAATCATTCAGGATTTCCACATAACCTAACAGATAAAGCCCTAAATCCTCAGCATGGTGGGATCTTCACAGGGTCTCTTTCTCGCCTGCCTTGAAGCTATTTCCTGCCTCCCTGTCTAATATAGCATATGCCTTGACTTGTATTTCTTTCTCTCTCTTTTCCTTGTCTCTCTTTTCCTTGTCTCTCTTTCCTTCTTTCTTTCTTTCTTTCTTTCTTTCTTTCTTTCTTTCTCTTTCTTTCTTTCTTCTTTCTTCTTTCCTTCTTTATTAAAGAAGGAAATTTCTCTTTTTTAAAGATTTTTATCTATTTATTTGACAGAAAGAGCATAAGCAGGGAGAGTGACAGGCTAGGAAGAGGGAGAAGCAGGCTCCTGGCAGAGTAGGGAGCCCCACTTGGCTTGATCCAAGAACCCTGGGATCATAACTGGAGCTAAAGGCAGATGCTCAGCTGCCTGAGCCACCACCCAGACACCACCTGACTTCTATTTCTGAAACAGCTTTATTCTTTCCTGATGTTCTGCTTCCCAATCTCAGTACACCTCCTGCTACCCTACCCCTACTGTGCCAAACTCACACATGTAACTTTATCCTAACAGCAGTCATGTTATACTGTAGTTCTTATAAATCTATTTCATGGGTCGATTTTGAATTGCTTGAGGACAGGGGTGGCTTTTTTTTTTTTTTTCACTGTTTGACACAGAGCTGCAATAAGTGAATGAATGCAAGAAAGAATGAGTGATTTATTCATATCCATCAATATTCAGTTTTAAGTACCATCTTTTTAATGCCAATTCTTTCTTCTCCCTCCTGTATTAGGTTTTAGATGCCCCTCCACTCCGTTTCCATAACCTTTTTACCTACATTTTTCATAGAATTTACCATATCACAGGCCAAGTGCCTGTCATCCACACTGGGATAGGAGCCTTTCATCATTATATTTCTAGTGCCTGGGAAATAACAGGTCCTTGAAAAATATGAAAGATGAATAAATGGTTGAGTGACTGTAATAGACAATGAGAAACCATATCAGCTCCAGGAGAGGGAGCTTCTTTTTCTTTTTTAGAATAAGAGGAAGAATTGAAAATTATAATGGGATTTTAAGAAGTGTGGCATGTTCAATGGGATGCACAGTATGTCACAGAACTTCACAGACAGATGATAGATTATACATAAAGAAAGAAATGTTGATACAGGTGATTAGCATATAATAGCTTTATCTAATTAGTTTTCAATCCTTATAAGGGAAATTTTCCAGTTGATAGTACATGTAATTTTATCTATAGTCTTTGAGTAAGGATACACTTCAGTTAGAGTGTTTTAAGGTACTCAACACTGTTAATTTAATAAATTTAGACCATCATTGGCTCAATGAATTCTAATAATCTGATTGATCTTTAGAATAAACACCCTTTTAGACAAAATGATTAAAATACCTTGATCTGAAATTTGTGGTTCTTCAGAGTTCTCAAACCCAGGATGTATTTCGGTCAAAAAGCTTCTCCTTGTAGAATTTTATGGAAAAAATGCCTTTATCTCATTCCTTACGATGATTTTTCAGTGAGCACTTGCATAACATGTAACATACATGTTAATGCCTCTAGCATAGAGAGTCTCAGTTATTTATGAACTTTGATGAATACAAAAGTGTGTTTGGGTAACATCTGATAGCCTTTGACAGAATTATAACTCTTCTCATGGCAACAATATCCATCTGCTTTTCAAAACACCTGCTTAAAATAAAGCAAGAAAATGAAAAGATGTTTACACATGTTTCAGACTAATACTTAATGTCAGTCTAACCCAACTGGAAATACAACTGTTCGTTCCTTTGCCGTTGCTCCTTCTAATCTTGGTTCTTAATAAAGCAGAGCTGATGCAATCACAGTTCCCAGACTCTGGTTGACTATTTTTACCCAATTTCCCTACTTCCTCAGTCTTAATGCATCTTATCAGTAACAAAAATGAAGACATGCTCTGCTATCTCTGATTAAATCACCTCTGTTTAATTTGTACCGACTGTTGTGCTTTATTTTGAATATGAAGCAATCCTGCATTGCTTAATGTTGTACCGTCTTAGAGTTTTATCTTCCCTTCCACCTTAATTCATAAAGGAAAATTTTAAGGGTTGGAAGGCACCTTAGAGAGAGTTTTATCTGGTCTCCTTTTTCCACATGAAAAACTTAAATCCAGAGAAATTGCACAGGTGAGTAAGGTGGCTATGCTAGGGAGAGAACCCCAAGTTTCCTGATTGATATTCACCAAGTTTCCCTCATTTATCCCACCCTACTCTTAAGGCCCTATAAATGCCTTGACTCACTCATCCATTCATGAGTCCATGCATGTAAGCTCTTAGAATCTTGGACCTGGATGTCTGGTGCCCACAGCATCTATTAATATCTTATTTTTCTTGTAACTAAATATTGTCTCATTAAATTATTTCATTGGGTATAATCATATTTTTTGTTAAATCAGACACATATAAATAATTATATATAATTTATTTATGTAACTCTCTTTTAAAGGGAAATCGCTGTACTTTTCAAAACATTTACTCATCAAGGCATGTAGAATAACAGCCTCTTCCAAAGATGTCTGTGCCTTAATTCCCCAAACCTGAAAGTAGGCCACATTACTTGGCAACAGGGAAATTAAGGTCGCTATCAACTGACTTGGAGATGTAGAGATTAACTTTCATTATCCCAGTGGACCACATTATCACTAGGATGTTTATACGTGGCAGAGGGAAGCAAAAGAGAGGGGAGTAGAGAGCTGGTAGTGAGAAAAATATTTAGTTCAAAGTTGTTGACTCTGAATATGGAGGAAGAGAGTCAAGAGCCAGGGGATGCAGGTAAGCCTCCAGAATCTGCAAAGAAAAAGACCACCAACTCCGGAAAGGTACAAAGCCCTGCTGACTACCTAATTTTAGCCCAGTGAGACCCAGTTCAGTCTCCTGAACTACAGAACTGTGAGATAATAAATTCATTGTTTTAAGCCACTAACTCAGAGGTAATTTGTTACAATATCCATAGAAAAATAATTCATTTTTAGAGGGATATAAAAAAGAACATTTTTAAAAGCGCAGAGCCCATGTTTTTTGTCAGATGGGTTGCAGAACCGGGACCAGCACACTCTAGTATAGTGCTAAACAATAGCAAAATCTGAGATGATGGAATGTTCTACATCTGCAATTGTCCTGTGTATGGGCTGTTCACTATACTGAGTGCTTGGATATGGCAAGTACAACAGAGACAATGAATTCTTAATTTCACAGAATAATAATGGAGCAAATCAGAAACAAGCCTTTGCAAGTTCCAACTACTGGATGGAGCCCTGTTTAGTAAACAATGTGCTCAGTAAATATTTAACAGAGCTTGTGGGAACGTGTGGCCACCACCGTCAACATTAAGTAGGTGGAGAAGACAGTTATTCAGAGAAAGATACCAACTTTTTGGAGACAAATTCCAACTGGCCAGACCTCTGCAGCCAGCAGTAAGGCCAGGGGTATCCAACCAGGAAACTGTTCACACCTAGCGACCCTGACCCCAAAAATGTGTGTTACTGCAAAGGTCAAAGTTACAGGAAATCAGTTTCAAATTTGCTCCGAACTGGGGGACTTTTGCAATGCCACATTCTTTGTCCTTTTCCATTTTCTCATGTTTACTCGCTGATTCTGCTTCCACCTGGTTTAACCTCTACCTTGCGCAACTTTCATAAAATAAGTAATCTTTTTGAAGGTTTTCTCAGACTGGGGGAAAAGTAGGATGGGAGTGAGAGCTGAAACACTGGCAGATTTTATTTTCAGAGTTTCGTTTCTAATTTGAAGGTAAAAGTATATACATATCCATGAGCTTTTGGAAATTAATTTCAGTTAGTTTTGATTTTTTATATGGGTTCTGGGATCTTAATTGTTTATGTGTACTTCATTTTATGGCACAATAAGGCAGCTTCTCCCATTGCAAAAATCTCTCACCTCCACCCCATTCTCCATCCTCTCACTCTTAGGTGCTGGTTCAAATCCTCATCATATTCCTCCCACATCTTTATTATAAGAGATAGGACTTACTGAAAGTTAATACGGCCAGCCCATTTTCTAAACATGTTCCATGTAACATCGCTCTCCTTACCACCACCTGGTGATGACAATAATACTAGTATCCTTATTTTTCAGGTGAAGAAACAATCCAAAATAGATGGTGAGCAATTTGCCTAATGTTACACAGCTAGCAACCAGCAAAGCCAGGGTTGGAATGCAGGAAATCTGGAGATACAATCGCTGATTTTTGTCATTTTTGCCACATTGCCTTCAACAACTTGATTATGACACACAGCCAGTGAGCATCAGTTAGAAGATGAATGATAACTCATTCGTTAGTACTATAAAATAGTGTAGTTGGTATAATAAATTAATAAGTAGTCAGTTTATTCCTTACAACTAAATTTGTCAATGAGAGTATAGTTTTTCAGAAAATAGAGGGAATTTAAGTTGGTGTTTTCTAAAAGCCTCAGGCAGAGGACCTAGAACAGTGAGCATACAATTAGGACTTAGTAAATATTAGGTGTTACATTCCTGAATTGGAAGATATTTATAGCCGAAGCACCTGGAATTACATACATCTTGCTTTCTGCCAATATATGATTGAGGGGGTAAAGTTGAGATGTTTTTCCTACAATATTTTAATAGTCCCTTGATCAGGAAGTTAACTAATCTCCAGCATACCAATGACCTAATCCCATCCTACTGTTTTAAGCAGTTATTCCCATTTTTTCTCTCAATTTGGACCCCAGATCCTGGCCTCCAGGGCTCCCCCCGACCCCAAGATTATAGTCACACCCTTCTAACTGGAGTTCACTATTGTACGAATCCACAATCTCTCTCCGTAATCCATTCTTCCCTCTCTGGAGAAATATTATTAAAAACATTATCACATAAACCTCATTAGTTCTTATTCCAACCTAGAACTTTTTCGTGCCTTCCTATTGCCCTCAAGAAAAAAATCCAAATATCCCCAGGTGGAACTCATCCTTCACATCTACATATTAGTTGGAAATAATCTCTAATACCCATTCTTCCTCACCAATCCTCCTTGTCTTAAGGCTTATTATTCGTCCACACAATAGAGTGTGTTGCATTTTACAGACAATGATCATGCATAATATAATTGTCTTTGAATATCTCATAGGAAGGAGCCACATTAAAGACATATATCCTGTGTAAAACCAAAAAGTCCAGCTTCCCTTCTATCTTTGAAATGGTCAAAACAGAGAGAGGGAGAGTCCTATTTGCCATCTAACGTTCTCCTTCAAGGACGCATGTGTCTCTGCCTTATGCTGGTGGACAAAACCATCCAGCATTTTCAAAAATAATTATCATAAATTATAAATATGTAAAATCACACAAAGGTGTGCAAGTTTCATCTCCACCCATCTCTGGCAGGTCCTCTCTCTCTCTCTCTGCCTCCAATGCTGCTGACTTTGACTTGGTTCAAACACTCTCACCAACCTGTTCTTACCCTATGAAGACAGCCTTTGGATTAGCCGATTTCTCTCTCTGTCTCCCGCAGCCCAGAAAAATCTAAAACACAAATTCATTCATTCAAGTCCTCGGTTAAAAGTCTGTGATCACAGGACACCTGGGTGGCTCAGTGGTTGAGTGTCTGCCTTCGGCTGAGGGAATGATCCTGGGGTCCTGGGAGCAAGTGCCACATCAGGCTCCCCACAAGGAGCCTGCTTCTCCCTCTGCCTATGTCTCTGCCTTGCTCTTTGTCTCTCAAGAATAAAAGAATAAAATCTTCAAAAAAATAAGTCTGATCACTTTTTACTGCCTAGTGGATGATAAATCCCACACTCCATGGCAATGCATGCAAGCCTTGTCAATTCAACTACTTATACATACACTTCCTGTGTGTACGTTGGCCCCCAAAGTCTACAAGGTCCAGAGAAGTAATATAGGAAAAGCAAACACTGTGGAGAATTGGGAAACCACAGAGCCCATGCAGAGCTGTGTGATATTTCCATCTCTTTTTGCCCAGGCTCTAGATATTTTTTAGGAGAAATCTTCCAATTTTTCAAAGCTAAAGCTAGTTTAGTTTTTGAAAAATTACTGGGAAGTTCAAACAAAATGCATATTCAGGCCAAATCTGAGATGCAGCTTGTACATTTGTACCTTTCCTTTGCATTTCAGTTCAAATTCTTTCCTCTGCCTAAAATGCTTTCTCTTGGGAGTTTAGTTCAAATATTTAGTTCAACATGATGAAATCACAGCTTGCCTATCTCTGACCATGGGACGATCACCCAGGGTCTTGCAGTACAGCTACCACTTATCATATACTTCCCATGTTCTGGGTACAGGGCTCAGCACTTCACAGGCATTATGTCATTCAACTCTGTTAATTTTTTATGACACTGTGAGTTACGTATATTTATTTTAGTTACCGATGGGGAAAAAAGAGACCCAGAGAGATTAACAGCCTTGCGTAGCATCATGTCTACTGCCGGAAGAAAGTAGTAACTTATGCTCAATTCTGTCTTAACCTAAAGGCCAAGGTATTCAGAACTATGATCTTGATCACACTGCCATTTATTTTGGCTTGGTGTCCCCACCACCGCCGCCACAGGAGCCAGGATCTCCATCAGTGTCAAAACTGCTTTTGCTTACAGCTTGTTTTGTGGAGCCTCAGCTGCCTCATCACCAAGATTGGACCCTCTGTCCACCTGTTCACTTAATTACTACCCTTACTGCACATCTACCCTTCACTCTGATATGACTCCGATTTGGGGACATGTTGAGGACTCAACTTGTGGCTATTGTTGCACTTTCTGGGTGGTTTGGAGAGTTATGAAGAAGTGGAAGGGAAGCATGCACTGCAGGTTAGCACAGGACACTGCATAAGCTGTTTGCCCGGGGAGCCAGACCTACTGAGTTTGGATGTCAACTCTTCCATCTGTGTTACTTGGGTAAACTCCTTTCCTTACCTAGGCCTCAGTCTCCACATCTATAGTAATTGTTACCTAGCCCCCTGGCTTTCTGATTACTAAGTGACGCCATGGAAATAAAGCCCTTAGAATCTAAATAATCAGAAGGCACTAGTTAGTGTGATGATTAACTTTATGTCTTCACATGACCAGGCCCTAGTGGCCTGTTTTTTAGTCAAGCACCTGTCTAGATGTTGCTGTAAAGATATTTTTTTAAATATGATTAACATTTAAATCACTAGGCTTTGAGTAAAGCAAATTACCCTCCAAAAGGTAGGTGGGCCACATCCTATCAGTTGAAGGCCTTAAGAACTAAGACTAAAGTTTCTGGAGAAAAAGGAGTTTTTCTCAAGACTGGAAGATTTCAGACTCAAGACTACAATATCAACTCCTCCTGAGTGTCCAGCCTGCTGGCTGCCCTACCAGTTTCAAACTTGGCAGCTCCCACAATTGTGTGAGCTAATTCCTTAAAATTAATCTAGCTTTTTGTCTCATTCTGTATCTCCCTTTCTCTGCCTCTAAGATCATGCCTAACATCTTGTCAGGCGCAGAGATGTATACATAGGGAGATAAGAGAGAGAGAGAGATGTAGATGCAGATGCATACATAGCTCTTATTCTGTTTCTGTGAGAGCCCTGACTGTATAGTTGGAATTACATTACGGGGATTAAAAGTAAAATATCATTCATATTTCGGCCTCAGTTCTCGAAGATGAAATTAGTGGAGTGTTTCTAGCATCCCTAATGATTACAAGGAAACTTTTCCCCAAACAGGATGCAAGCAGAGGGGTAAAATAAGGGAATAGTCCTTCACCAACTTGCTTCAAAGTGAATTGTTATAATTCAAAGAGTAGATTTTATGGCAGAAATTCTGCTTTTCCTCCCTTTTCTGAAGAGACAGAGCAGCCAGCCTGGGAGTTGAGGGGTGGGAGCTGAGGGGAGGGTGTAAGGCGGAGCTGTGTAGCCACAGGATCAGGCAAAGACTTAGCAACCACCTTAAACCAAGGATTGTTCGTGCTGGCCATCTGAAGAGCCCTGACCATCTGAAGAGCCATTCTGATCTGCAAGAGACTTATTTTGGCACCATGTGAACATCCTCCCTCTGCTTTTCACCCACCTGGGTGTTTAGTTATCCCAAGGAGCCCCTGGGTCTTGAGTCAGCACCATGGAAACTACACAGAGGGGAAAGCTGTCCAGGTCCAGGAGAAGGGGCTTGAAAATCTCATCCAAAGCCCCCATTCCTCTCCTTGCTGCCTTGTCCATTTCCAAATACAAAATTGTATCTGCCTGCTAGAAACCCCACATATCCTGTCACCATGATTTAACTGTGACATTAAGTGGGATTTTAATAGAATCCAGGCAAGAGAAGGACTTTCTGAACAAATGTGAGGATCATTTGTAAATGGCAGCTTTAGAAAATTAGATATATCTGTTCTGCTTGAAATAATAATAAGGAATAACCCCATTCCGTGTGCTTGCTATGGACTAACTCCCTTCCAAGTAATGCACGCCTATGAACTTGCTTAATGGTCATAACATGATGAAGTACAGTTTCAGTCATTTGAAAGAGAAAAAAATCTAACACATAAGTGTGTTGTACAAATGTTCCAAGGTTACTCAATTAGTAAAGGATAGAAGTAGGGCACAAAATTTTGTCCTTTTTTAAAAGATTTTATTTATTTATTCATGAAACACACACAGAGAGAGAGAGAGAGAGAGAGAGAGAGAGAGAGAAGCAGGCTCCATGCAGGGAGCCCAATGCAGGACTCGATCCCCGGTCTCCAGGATCACACTCTGGGCTGAAGGCAGCGCTAAACTGCTGAGCCACCTGGGCTGCCCCAAAAGTTTGTCCTTTTAATCACTTACACCTCACTAGCCCCTCGAACACTGCAAGGAGATTCAGAGGGCTATTTCAAGCAGTTACAATAGGTATGCACCACCCATGGGTTTTGGTATTGGTAACCTGCACGTTCGAAGGCTAAAATTCGTGCTAAATTTTCACATTTGTCCTCTGAGCCCTCTCTCAAGCCCTATGTAATTACACAACAGATCATTTAATTTCGAAATGTGTCCTTCCCTTCTGCTTTTACCACCCGAGAAGCCTGAAAAGTCGGTGTTAACGTGCATTGCCACTAAGGGATAAATGTACATTCTGATGCCTTTCTTACCCTTCTCGCTGGTTTCTGAGAGGCTCTGCACTGTCCCTTGGGCGTGTGCTCCTTTGCCAGGACTCTATGACCCTTTGTTTCACCTCTACTCTCATCTCTAGGTGTGTTTTATTTCTGGTTCTCGGCATGGTGGCTGAGCCCAAGCATCAACCACAAGTGGCCCCAGGGTAGACCAGCAGACTCTGCTCTTTTCAGCCATTCCTCCCTCCCCTGGTAGCCACACCTCCTCTGCAGGACCTGGAGCCCCCAGGTGTGGATCTTACTGGGCAGCAGAATGATGGAGAAAAGCCAGGAAGGAGCGGGAGAGCAGTCCCTGGATGGAGCACCTCACTGGGGTAGAAACACACAGCAAGATGGTTGAACCTACAGGCCAATGGTCCTCAGTTGATTTGGTTCACACAAGGACCTGCCGTAGGACTGTGTGGAATGGCTTGTGCTCTAGGCTGAAGTGCATAGTTTGGGCTCCTGGGCTGCCATTTACTGAATATGATCCTGGGTGAGTGATCTGACATTTCTATATCTCTGTCACCTTCACATAGAGGATGGAGCATATAAAAGTCTGAGCTCAATGCCTGGTAATAATAGTATGTTACCCACAAGGGTCAGCTATTATTACTTAGAGTCATAGAGCTTTACACTTGGGTGACCTTTTAGAAAGCCAATTCCTAATTTTTATTGGTAGGAAAATTGAGAGGAGAAAGGAAGTAGTTTGTCTCAGGGTACATAGGAGATCTTCCCACTCAATAGGCCAGGACATTTGCCATGCCCTTCGCCAACATTTCTAGAAACTTCTTGGTCACAGTTCTGTCTCCATTGTTTATGCTCAATATATTAGAGGCCAATGTTCGTCAGTTGTTTTTCCTCTTAAGCCGATGGATTTGTGCTAGACCATGATCTCAACTAGCTGCACTGAGAGAAGAACAGAAAACTAGACAGGATTAGGGATGCCAGAGATGGGCCTGGAACACAAGAGGAGTAAACAGCATCCACCACAACCTCACAAACAAGGCTGTGGGCAATGAGGTAATCAGCCTCACACAGCCCTGGTATAAAACAAAAACAAAAAACACGGGGCCATTCTGACCACAAAATTCATACTTTGAGTTCCCTGAGAACTGTAGGCTGATAGAAATGGGTCCTACAGCAAATTAAAAGGATCTGAAAATGAATCTATTCATTGAACACAAATCTTGCTTTCATTAATCCAATCTGAGCAAAAAAGAAAAAAAAATGTCAAAACCAGTTTTACTTCTAAATTGACTAGAACAACACCACCAACAAGAGATTACATGATTCACATGGTAGTGGTCTAGCCCTATAGCAAAGTCTGAGGGCCTCCTTTGAGCTAAATATTCCGGAGGAATAGATAAATCAAATGTGAGTGATGCCCCCTCATCCACACCCACTGGCGCCCACAGAACATCCACCTGGACCTAGAAAGGTTTACCCACTTCAGGCTCAGACTCTGGGGACTCAGCCTGGATGTGGTCCTGCCCTTCAAAGCTGACTGGGGGAGCCTTCCTGACTGGGTCTGGGAAGACTTTGAGAAGAAGAAGAACACTCACTTGTTTTAATCTGGTTTACTCGGAATGACACCTCCTCAGCCAGCTCATGTGGTACCATCTTCATTACCAGTCCTCAAATTCCCATGCAGATCTGTCCTTTCTCCTTAAACCTTCAAAAGATACCTGGAGGGATCCCTGGGTGGCTCAGCGGTTTGGCGCCTGCCTTTGGCCCAGGGCGCGATCCTGGAGTCCCGGGATCGAGTCCCACATCAGGCTCCCTGCACGGAGCCTGCTTCTCTCTCTGCCTGTGTCTCTACCATTCCCTCTCTCTATGTCTATCATAAATAAATAAATAAATCTTTAAAAAAAAACAACAACAAAAGATACCTGGAGAGAGCCAGGTGGAATGGGAGGTTGGCGGGGATTTTGTCCTTTGTGGGTTTTTTTTTTCTTTTGTTACTTTTATATAGACTTTGTTTTAAGGGCAACTTTAGGTTCATAGCAAAGGTGAGCAGAAGGTTCAGAGATCCTCATGTACCACCTGCCCCCCACCACGTGCCTAGGTCCCCCCATCAGCGTCTCCCAAGTGTTAGAGATTTTTTTCATTGCTCTCACTCATATTCCGAACTTTTTATCCCCTGCTCCTTCCTTGTTACAAACTGGCAGTTTTCATAGTAAACATGAGAACATATCTGGTTTTTTCCTTCACATATTTATTCTGCTCCTGATGGGTTTCTGTTTTTTTACTAAGATCATGGAAGCTTCTCCCTCCCGCCACACTCAAACCACACACCAAACGCAGTTGGGAAAACATTTTGATTATTCCAAACCACAAGATCACTTCTGAGTAACTACAAAGAAGGAAGCTTTAGAAACCCATGGAGGGAAACTAAAGGCTCAGCTAGACTAAACCCGAGGGGGTGCCCCCCTGCCCGCCCATCACTGCAAAGAAAGGAATCAGGATGCTGACTTCCTAAATCCCAGTCCAGTTCTCCCTCCTCTGGGGGAAGACTTTTTAGATGTTCTCACATTTAATGAATGAATGTCTGATAATTCATTAATAAAGCAGCCTTTGGGGCATGGGGCGCACCCATTGGCCAGATGCCTCTGAGAAATAATCACTGCTCTAAGATAAACTGCTGCAGGGAAGAGACGTGTGTGTGTGTGTGTGTGTGTGTGCAGGGGTGGGGGAGGGTGGGCTGCATTTTCAAGAGGCTGAGGACAGATTACGGGATGTATATTCCGGTGGGTCGGAGATGGGAGTGGGAAGCACAGTGGTCTGAGAACCAAGTGCTGGAGACGGTACTAAGTTGCTATGGGATCTTAGGAACACCGCACTTCCTCTTGGGGCCTCCGTTTCCTCGTCCATCAAGTGCAAAGACTCCTTACAACCCGTGCAGAAATGCATGATTCCAGGAGCGACACAAGGAGGGGACGGTGGGGGGACAGATGAGCAAAAGAGAGGCGAGTGTGTGCGAGGGACAGGAGGTGTCACGGGGATGGACAGCGAATGCCTTTCAGTGAGATAGCGACAGAAAGTCGCAAATGAAACCGTGGGTCTCTTGAGGCCTCTATTTCTCTTCTTTACGGATTTTTAGTGTTTCCACGTACAGAGTCATTTGGGGGTAAATGTGAACCAATGGGAAGCCCGAGAAGGCTCAGAAGAGGAAGAAGAGGGAGGATGGAAATGGGAGGGGGCGAGGCCCGGAGCAGCTGCAGGTCTGAGCCTTCCCAGGGGGTCGCCCGGGCCGCAGGGGCGCACACACACACACACACACACACACACACCGGAGAAGGCACCTTCTTGCCCAGGACACCCCCCCACACACACACACGCACTCACACCCGGGGTCCCCGCTCCCCGCTCCCCGCCGCTCCCCCCGTCCGCCGCCAGGGGGCGCTGCGCTGCGGCCGGCGGGCGGCGGGCGGCGGGCGGCGGGCGGCGGGCGGCGGGCAGGGGGCGGAGCTGCTTTAAATCGCGGCGCCGCGCGGGTCGGAGCGCAGTCCCGGAGCCCTCGGCGCGGCTTCTCGGTCCCGACTCGGCGCCCGCCCGCCCCCGGCCCCGGCCCGGACCCCGGCCCCGACCCCCCGCTTCTCCGCGGGCGGCTCGCCGCGGTACCCCCGTCCGCCCCTGCCGGCTCCGCCCCGTGCACCTGCCTCCTGCCACCTGCCACCTGCCACCTGCCACCTGCCACCCGAGCGGCGCGGGCGCGGGCGCCGGGCGAGCCATGGCCAACGCGGGGCTGCAGCTGCTGGGCTTCCTGCTGGCCTTCCTGGGCTGGGTGGGCTCCATCGTCAGCACGGCGCTGCCCCAGTGGAAGATCTACTCGTACGCCGGCGACAACATCGTGACGGCCCAGGCCATCTACGAGGGGCTGTGGATGTCCTGCGTGTCGCAGAGCACCGGGCAGATTCAGTGCAAGGTCTTCGACTCGCTGCTGAATCTGAACAGTGAGTCCCCCCCCCGCCCCCGGCCCCCAACCCCAACCCCAGCCCCCGGGCCCCAACCCCAGCCCCCGGGCCCCAGCCCCCGGCCCCCGGGCCCCAGCCCCAGCCCGGGGCTCCGCTCTGGGGGCACTGGCCACCGGTCGGCCCTGCGGCATCATTACGTGGTCTCGAAACTTCAGCGGATCAAGCCTCCTGACCGTGCGCTTTGTCGTGAGGAAGCAAGAGCAAACTGTGGTTCTGGGGGAGAGATGCCCTGGTTTTTCCTCTAACTCGCCAGGTGACACTTCTGCTCTAGGTGTGGTCTCCTCTCAACTCCCGTGAAAGTGGGGTGCAGATTGAGGGGGGAAGGCCAGCCTCCAACCTGGGCTCTTGGGCTTTTCCTGAATATCCTTAAGATTCTGTGTCCATGGAAGGATGGTGGGGTTTGGCCAAGAAAACAATCCGCTTTGAAAAGTTGGGTGCCTGGTAGCTTTTCTGGATTCTACAATTCATACATGATCCTGTAGTTTTAGGTAAATTGTGTGGGGGGGGATTTAAATCTATCTTTACTATGAATTTTCATAGTAAAAGTTACGTTCCTACGTGGAATGTCCCAACCTGCTGCTCACACTTGAGCTTGAATCTTTCAAAAATCAAAAGTGATTTTTAACATCCTGTAAGTATAGGGAGGCTCCTTTCCATCCTCTTCCATGACTCCTTGAAGAAGCCTCTTGAGATGCCCCTGGATGGTTTAGTTTTTCAAGCCAGGGGCCTGCAGAGGAGGCAGATTGCATAGTGTTGTTTTGGAAAAAGAAGGTTGATGGCGGATGGAAAAGGGTGACAGGAAAGAAAAGTTCTAAGCAAACTTTTACGAAGGAGAATGAGGGCACTGGAGAAGATGCAGCAGGGGACACTCAGCTGATGAAGGCAGAGCTCAGCCAGGGAGGAAGGTAGAGAGAAATGGTGGGTCTTCTCCAAGCTTCCATCTTCCTTAATGGAATTTCTGGGCAGCACATGTCTGTTCTTCTGTCAAGTTGGAAAAAACTACGTAGAGAGAAATATTTCTCTTTTTAAAAAAGATTTTATTTATTTATGATAGACATAGAGAGGGGGGGGGCAGAGACACAGGCAGAGGGAGAGGCAGGCTCCATGCAGGGAGCCCGACGTGGGACTCGACCCCGGGGCTCCAGCATCGCGCCCTGGGCCAAAGGCAGACGCTAAACCGCTGCGCCACCCAGGGATCCCCAGAGAGAGAGAAATATTTCTAAGAATGATGGGAAGAAGGACGATAGGGTGGCCTTCTTACTTTTCTTTTCTTAGGTAAAAGGTTTTGAGTGCCTTCTTAGAAACTCATTAAATTCCCACTTACTTAGGTCATAACCGGTCATGGCTCGAGTACCTTCCTTGAGATACTACATCAGTTGTCTTGCCCCAGTGTCTCTCATGCCCTGGAACTAACCTGAAGAAAAGCTTCCTTAGTCTTTGGCTGGATAAGCAAGCCTGTCCACCAGCCCACCTGGTGCACTGAGAGTGAGCCATTGTTGCCATTGCTCAAGCTTCCTTCCGTCGCCCTGCCCACCTCCTCTCTGTACTTTTGTCAAAAGCCATACAGCTGAGAGTTATTAAATCTGTTCTGAAGCTGTTTAAACAGGTCGAACACCTGTTGGGATTTGGTTGGTCAGTGTGCATGGTGGTCTGAGTGTTGTCACTGCAACCTTTCAAAGTTCCCACATTAGGATCCCTTTTTACCAAATATAAGAAGTGTATTAAGTACTTCCCTGTATATAATCATTGACTCTCTCCCCCCACCCCATGAAAAGACAAAATGCGGGTAAGGAAATGGTGTCAGGCATTCTGGGTGTCATGTCGAGGACTTGGCAGATGGAGAAGGTTTTAAGGCAATTCCAGAGGTCCCTGATTCTTCTGATCAAAACAGCTTATTTTCAATTTGGTTAAATAAGTTTCCTTTTATTTCTTTAGGTGACCAAATAGAATCCATGACCAGGGACGCCTGGGAGGCTCAGTGGTTAAGTGTCTGCCTTTGGCTTAGGGTATGATCCCGGGGTCCTGGGATCGAGTCCCACATCGGGCTCCCTACAAGGAGCCTGCTTCTCCCTCTGCCTATGTCTCTGCCTCTGTGTGTCTCTCATAAATAAATAAATAAAATCTTTTTTTAAAAAAGAATCCATGACCAGATTGAGCCATGTCATAAATACTCCCAACAGGTCATCACTGTACATGATGATGTGTTAAAATGTTTTATTTTCATTTATTCCTAGTTAATATAGTTGTTATAGTTTTTGAAGCTGTAGCGGAAGAACTAAACAATACTTCTCTCCCCGATACGCATTTTTTAACTGATTTTTTTTAACTCCAGATCAGATTCCTCTTTTTGTTTTGGTTAAAACCAGGATTTATTCAAAGTGGAGCTGAGTCCTTTCTCTGAAAACTGATTCCCAGAAGAGGGAGCCTTGACTCACAGGTGCTCTCCCAACCTGCCCATGACTCACTGGATGCCTTTTGAATGGAGCCCAGAGAACCTGTCTCTGTTTCTCTGCCTGGGCAGTGGTCCTCACTCTGCTCTGATGTAGAGACCTGGGTTTGGTGGCTTTGTGCAGTTTTGTGATTCATTACCTGGTTTTGGTGCAGTTTTGTGATATCTAGAAGAGAACAGGATTGTCTTCTATGTAAGTAGTTTTCCTTGTAAAGGGTTACATCTCAGAAAGTGCTTGTAGCTGATAGCCTGGCTAGAAGTTTCCCGAGATTGTTCCTTGTTCTCTTTGCCAGTGGGGCCCACTTGGCATCTTAGAGTGGAGAGACGGAAGCACTAGATGTGTTAAAAGCCCTTGATCGCCTGTTCTAACTAGTGTCAACCATAAAAAGCACATGACATTCATAAAAATATCTAAAGGGCGTTTAAACCAATAGAGGAAATGGGATACAACAGGGCTCCTTTTAGGTGGGTTTCTTGCAGAACCGTTTGTAAAAATGTAACTGAGAAACTTCTCTGGGGGAGACAAAATGTTACGCTGCGTATTGTGAGACAATGTCATTTCCATCCCAAGTATGAGATGTTTATTGACACTGATGACTCCTGCAGCTGAGAGTTGGCATCTACAAAGCGGAGTGCAGTAGACTATTTCTAGATTAAACTGTACATCTTGCCCTGTTGATCCAATTCTCAAACTTTTGGCAAGCTTGTGCCTATTTTAGGTACTTAGCCAATTGTTTCTCCTTGCTTGATTTTAATAGTTAAAGCTGTCCAAAGATTGGGCTATCCTAGGAGGCTGCATTGTGGGAGGTGCGCAAGCAGAGAAGTAAGCATTTTATAGGAATGTTGTAGGGAAAATCCAAGCACCAGACAAATGGAAGGTTAGGCCAGACTCTCTCTAAGTCTCATCTAACCTTGAGATTCTGTAATTTGTTTATAAGCTCCTCTAGCCTGTTCAACTTGCTTTGCATGAATCCACATGTGTGTAGGTGTGCTTAATGAGTATTGGTTGTCAGTGAGGTTTCCAAGCACTCTCCCCATGATGTCAGGCTCAGTCAAAGAGACGAAATCACTGACTTGGATTTTAAACTTTTCAAAGTCTTGAAAACATAGGCAGAGGGGAAGGTACCCACTTACACTTCCCCAGACTGCACAATGCCTGCTACATCCCAAGGGTGTGCAACGGGCCATTAGTGTTCAACTCTGTTTCATGAACTAGTTTTGACTCTTGGAATGATGGAAGTAGAAGAAAACAATCCAAGCTTGAGATCAGAAGTTCTCAATTCTGACCCTGGTTTTAGTAATATACATACTAACCAGCTCCGTATTATGGCAAGCCACTTGATTTCTCTGCGCTGAAGAGAAATAAAATAAGACTTATTTTACAAGCCTTACATATATCATAGGGCAGGGTAAGAGGAATGGGGAGATGAATCCACGATTCATCCATCCACTCAACAAACGGAAGCCAGGCCTTATTCTTGCTCCCAGGGATGTCACTCAGATGATTTATAAGGTGGCAATGGTGATTCCTTCCAGTGTCAACATTCTTTGTTACTAACTGCCGTGATTGAAAATGAAGAAGCAAGTGGTGGGGTTTAGGTTTCCTTGATTGGAGTGATGAGTAAGTGGTACTATAGAAGCATAAATTTAATCATGAGGCAATTTCTCTAAGGAAAAAAAGAAGTTAGAAAACCACTCAAGACATCCTGAGAACTGGCAAGTCCTGCCTCCTCCCAAACACTTCAGTTACTGACTATAGTGGTGTATTCAGGTCATACCCAGCAGCCACCAGCTTCTGCACCAATAAAATGGAAATCCTAACAATGCAAACTTGCGAGAAACTTTGAACTTGAGTCAAAGTGAAAAAGCCATGGGAGTATGGTTCTGTGACAGTCTGTGATGAGCTCATCTAACTGCGGAGAAGAAAACGTTTTTGTTCTAGTCACCCGATGCTCAGTTCATTTACTTGTCTAATACTTATTAAGCAGCCACTCATGCAAAGGGGGGGGGGGCTACATGAGGATGCAGATTTAATTAAAAATGCATATGACATAGGGTAATAATATAGCAATATGGCCAGTAAGTTGCATAAATGATGTCAGGTATTTATAGGAGATTCTAGTACTAATATAGTAAGACTTTTAAAAACCATTAGAAAAAAAAATTGACATTCTTGTCCGTGCTTGTCTTTCTACACTTATGTTGATTAACCCAACTGTAGTAGATCAGTAACTTCTTACTCATTTCTTGTCTTGTAAGTAGAGATCTTTGTAAGTATATTTTCAAATTATACTTTCAGGTTGAAAGTAGTGAGAACTCCTTAGGGAGTCTTTAATCTCAAGATTATCGGTCTAGCTAAATGTAATTAAAAGACTGCCTCCTCTCTCTACTGCTGAATAATGAAGAGAAACAATACTGTCGGTTTTTGAATGTTTGCTAACCATTTTCTCCACAGACAACTTTAGTCAGTGATAATAATATTGTAGCGGCATCTCCAAATTTAAAGGGCCAGGAAAGGAACATATTTGCTTCTAGAGTAGATCTAATTAGACAAGCTCAGAGTTAAAATTCAAGGTTATTCTGTATCGCTCAGGTTCAAAATGTTATTTTGTGGCTTGCAAATATTTCTCAATTTCTCTACCCTGCTGAGCATCATTCCACTAGGAGTAAAACTTTCTCAGAAGCTCATCCGATGCAGAATTTAAAAATTTTTGAAATTAAAAAAAAATAATCAACTTAAGCACGATGTGTGATCTGTTCCCTCCTCGTATAAATTTCCAACGTTTAATGATCAAAATCAAGCCTGGCTTTATATAGCAAAATTTTATTTTGCTGAGGCATTTCTCAGTAGTATATCAAAGATTAAGCTAACCACAAGAGAGTATTTTTCCCCTATTATATTAGTGCAATTTTGAAAAAATAAAAACATGTTCTAATTTGAATTAATTGAACACAGATTGAATAATCATGTAGCCTGCCAGGTATTATTCTTAGTGTGTTTTGGATAGAACAAATATCTGGCCCAAGACATCAAGGAGCTCACAATTACATATTTTAGATCTCTGACTTAAAAGACTTCCATAAGACCTTAATTTGAAGGATTCATCTGGTTCCAGTTTAAAACTGTGCAATTTAGATTCTATCTCTACATAAAACCCTCATAACTTGTAATACAACACTTGCTTACTCTGACTTTGTAATCCATTGTTACATATGCCTGACTAGTGAGTTTTGATATTGTTCTAATTCTCAGCCTTTTTTTTTAAACATCCCTTCCCCACCCCTACATATCACTATAGTTAAGAGTTCATCTAACTGTCTCCAATGGAGCAAGATGAGATTTTGTGTTTGAGGTCCATCCAGTATTGTAAAATACAAAAAAAGAAAAAAAAAAAAAGTAAGTCAATGGATGCCAAAATGTAAATGAAAAATATTACTTTGCAAAATAATGCTATTTCTTTATCAGATTTTTTAATAATAAATTTATTTTTATTGTTCAATTTGCCAACATACATAATAACACCCAGTGCTCATCCCGTCAAGTGCCCCCCTCAGTGTCCACCACCCAGTCACTCCCACCCCCCACCCTCCTCCCCTTCCACCACCCCTGGTTCGTTTCCCAGAGTTAGGAGTCTTCCATGTTCTGTCTCCCTTTCTGATATTTCCTATCAGATTTTTAAAGACGAAACATGGTCCCCTGCTCTATATAGCTTATATGATTCCTAAGGAATTTCCCCCCATTTTCTCCATTATTTTTTGTACATGATTCAAATACATCACGATTTTGTAAAGAAATAAAACATTGGGGGGTTTGTAGCAAACAGAGCAAAATATCTGCCTCCCCCTCCCCCTTGGAAACTTTGTGAAAGAGGTGGAAAGAATAAAATGGGTATGGCATGAATCCCCTGTGCTTTCCTGGCGAACTTGAAGAGAACAAGCTTAGAGATGAGAACCGTGAAGGTTAGATCATTCCAGGTGAGCACATATGGAGCCCTGGTGTGGTTTATCTCTGTGCGCTCCCTGCCTGGGTGATTTTATACAAGTCTGACTCACGAGACCGAGAGGCCCAGGAGACTAGACTCCTCGTGAGGAATACCTTGTGATCCAAGTGCTCAGACCTGCTGGGCTGGTGGCCTGCTGTTTTTATGTGAAGTGCAGATCAGAATAATTATTATAGGAGCTGGGTCAGGTTGGAAGCCCTACAACTCAAACAAAGTGGAAAACTTGGAGAGAGATCAGAGATTAACCATAAAGGTGATTAATAAAGGTTGGAAAACTGAACGTTTATGAGAAAAACAGCAGAAGTGGCCGAGAGATGTGGAAGACTGTATCTGAAGGATTATCAGAGGAAGAATATTTACCAATTGTGTTCCTTGTACTGAAGGTAAAAATCCTGTTACCCCTTTTTTAAAACCCTACAATGACTTCTGACTATGCTTAGAATAAACACATAACACCTTACTGTAGCTTGCAAAACCCTGCAGGGCCTCTACTTTCTGATCACCCTGCTAAATGCACCTCATTTTGTCACATTCTGACATCCTCCAGTAGAGTGGCCAGCTGTCCTCATTCGTCCAGGATTCAGGTTCTTCTTAGCAGGTAGGACTTGTAGTTTTAAAACCAAGACAGTGCCAGGCAAACAGACGGGCCGTCGTCTTATCCTCCTGGCACATGGATTATCTTTGTGATTTTTAGTTATCTCTTCTTCCAGCATTCTTTTGCCTGAAATGTTTTTCTTCTGAGTGGCATTTGGGACCAAATCTGAAATTTGTGTTTCGTATAAGAACTTAGTTATTTCACTTTTCAATCTCCTGTTACGTAATGATTGTCTTTGCAAAAACTATTGGTAAATCAGAAGGAAGGACACGCCATAACGGTGGATTCTTTGGTACTTTCTTCTTCTTACCACAGTATTGTTTGTGATCCAAGGAAGAAGTCTTAGGCTAATCTTATAAGCAGCTTCAGTTCCCAGGAAACCCACAGTCCATGGAACATGTGTTTTGATTCAGCAATTCTTATCGCCTGGAATCTTAAGAGAAGTGTGTAGGTAGGGTGCATGTGTACCCACACAAGTTTACGGGAAGCTGGATATGTAAGGGGATATGTCTCTGTTTTGCTGTTTACTTAAATCAAATAAAAATGCATCTTGGCTTCCAAAATATCTCTCAAGTACAGTAAAAAAAAAAAAAGCTTTTGATTCTTCTTAGAAAGAGGTCATTGTGATTTTAGCAGAGATTGTCTAGTTATGGCAAGGATGTAAGTATTAAATTGAAATCGAATGTTTTAGAAACCTTTACAGTTCATTATGATTGGTAATGTAAGTTTTCAACCCCAAACATCATAGGACTGAGCTTAGATATCAATTTGACAGTGAGATACGAAGCTTTTCCATCATGTCAGCCACTTTCAAAGACCATCAACAAGTAAGTTGTTCCAACTTCCTGGTTAGAGATATCATCATTCACACTTTACATAATAGAAACTTGGTCCCAAAGAATAATAAGTAGCTTACCCAAGATAGCATGGTTTGTTACAATGTAAATAATAGTTATGCATGCAAAAATAATTGTCACATGTTAACACTGTCAATAAGATAATGATCTTTATCTGAAGGAGGAAACAAATCTAGAATTAATCAAATTCATTTACCCAGAGTAGTTTCAGATCTTTTTTTTTTTTTTGAATCTGTGCCTTTATATCACAATGATGGTGTCATGTTTATATTCCATAAGAAACATACTGGCATAACCTCCTGAAGCTGACTCTACCATGATTTAGTATACCAACGACAACAACAGGAAATGAGAAAATTAGTGGAATCTTGAGTAATACTGCATTAATTTATTGTCAGCTATTTTACAACATGACAGTTTAATAGTTTTGAATACTAGTGATATCTCTAGTATGAAACTACCCTGTTCCAAAGTAACATCTCAAAGGTTATTTTTCTTTGTTCTAAGAAAATAGCATTTATATCCCCCAGCCCCAACCCAGTCACTGGAGATGCAAATATTACTTGTCCAGCCATGATAATCTTTGAGAAATTCATTACTTATCTTCCAAATTCACTTGTTTTTTTTTTTCTGAAGCTTGAAGATTGGAGTATAAAGCTGTTGACTATTACCAAAGTATCTTGTAAGCCATTTTAATTATAAATGGTTTAATATTAAGGATAATGCATATGATTGTTATTTCAGAATTAAAATACTCTGTTCGTGAGGATTAAAGATGTATTAGTTCTGCTAAACCTATTCAACCAGACCATTAATTATTTTTCCAGAGGATTTGAGTTCATATTGAAAACAAAATGTGAGGGCTGGAGGGCTTCTTATTCATCATGCCCCCAGGCGTTTATTTTTCTGGAGTGGAAATTGTGTTGGTCACCTGCAGAAACATCACTAGAACTGGGGTCTCCTGACTCCTCGTTCTTATTTATCTTTTCCATTCAATATTAAAATATACCTGGCCTTCAGTCACCCTCCTCTTGTTGGCCTAGGCATGTTTTTTTACGTGTTCTAAAATGTTTCCCACCAGGTACTTTGCAAGCAACCCGTGCTTTGATGGTGATTGGTATCCTGCTGGGACTTATAGCCATCTTTGTGGCCACTATTGGCATGAAGTGTATGAAGTGCATGGAAGACGATGAGGTGCAGAAGATGCGGATGGCTGTCATTGGGGGAGTGATATTTCTTATTGCAGGTAAGAGAGGCCCTGTCCCCCTTTCACCTTACTTGTCTGTCTCTGGCATGGGTAAAGATATAGTTTTCAGTTTCTGTAGGTTTTGTTGTATTTGTTGTACCTGGATTGAATTTTTCAGTTTCTTTAAAATCTTGAAGACGTAGAAACCTTAAGTCTAGTTGAGTCTGACATTCTCAAATAGGATCCAAATGAAAAACTGAGATCTGTGCTCATGGTAGGCAGGTCTATTCATTGAGGTTCCAGGTGCCAACTGATTTGCTAGAACCAGTCTTCCAGGTGAAGAGAGATAGTTTCTATTTAGCAAACACTAAGAAACTATTCTATAAAATTCAGAAGATTTCTGTAGTGTCTCCACAGGCATTATGTGGCAAAGATGGGGAGTTATGACAGAGGACGTGAAGAATGTGTGAATCGTACAGGTCTGTGAGGAATGGATGGAACTGGGATTTGGGGAGAAAAATGAGGACAACATTTCAGGTAGACAGATCTGATTCCAGAATAAACAGGATGTACTATAGATACAAGAAGAGAAAGGCCAAATGGAGTGGAGGTAGAAGGTTGGAATGACAGAAGATTAGGTTAGATGAGTTAAGAAAGAGAAAACTTTGGTAAAGGAATGAAATTACATTTTCCATAGAAAATACATATGTGTGGGCAGCCGGGTGGCTCAGTGGTTTAGCGCAGTCTGCAGCCCAGGGCATGACCCTGGAGACCCGGGATTGAGTCCCACATGGGGCTCCCTGCTTCTCCCTCTGCCTGTGTCTCTGCCCTTCTCTCTCTCTCTCTCTCTCTCTCTATCTATCTCTTATGAATAAATAAATAAAATATTAAAAAAAAGAAAATACATATGTGTTCATTTTATTCAAGTGCTGATCGATGAGTTACATATGTGACCTTTGAGAAAACAAGTACCAGAAAAAGACATGGTTGGTTCCATTATAAAGCCCTATGATAAGGATTATATTAAATAATATAGTATGTATGTGTGCATATAAAATAGTAAAGGGATCAGTCTTTCAGTTCACTCAGATTAACTCCTATCAGGAAAAGCATGAACAGCATTTTATTCCCAACCATTTGGTCCCAAAGGCCATGAATAAACATACTGTGTAGCATCCCTCCCTCGCTTGCCCTCTTATAACTCCTGTAAGTGACTGCAACACCCCCACCTCCATTTCAGGGACTTCCTAGGGAGTGAGGGCAGCAGGTTCCAGAACATTCTTATGGTCTGAGTAGCCAAAAGCAGTAGTGTTTTCTGTCAAATATTAGAGGCAATTAGATTGGACTGGGTTTTTGTTTTTGTTTTTGTTTTGGGGGGAAAGAGGGAAAGAGGAAATAGCATGGAAATATTTAATCTGTTTATATTGATGACTTTGTATGATTACTATAAAAAGTTATTTAATTTCCTTAGATAAGAGATATTGAGATACTTTATACTTCTTATAAATGATAGAAGTAATTATGTTGGCAGAGTAGTTTCCCTAGTAATACTGAAATAAGAGATGCTTGGAAATTGAGAGTATGCTGTGTAAATTGATCCCAAATCCCCAACCTGGTATGTCTGACCAGCAGGGCAGTACGATTGGGTGGTTGGATTTGTACTGAGACAGGTCCTGGTCTTCCCTGCTGTCTACTTGTTTATTTTCCTTTGACCCCACAGAAATGTAAATTTTGAATTTTGGTCAAGATAAATGTGGAAGGGTTTTCATCTTCCCTTTTGCAAGGATCTCTGTCTATACTAATACAGACATTGGTTTTATCAAAAGTTGTTTAGTACATTATGTGCAAAAATATCTTTGAAGATCTTAACTGATATCAGCCTGTTGAATTGTTTCCAAAAAAGCATTAATTGTGCCCATAACCTTGGACCGTAAATGAATAAGGGGACACGAAGAGTATAAACCTTGCCCAACTTCAAACTGATATTTTTGTCTGTCTTTACAGAATATTTGGAATAAATCATGTCCGCATCTCTCATCTTCCTAAGTTAAAATTGTCTAAATTAAAACTGACTAAATTTAAAATGTCAGCACTATTGATGAGATTTAATTCTTGTAAAATGCTTTTATATTTAACGGGCTGTGTATTTATGTTCATTGTTTCATAGTGATTAACAGTCTCTTGTTTTGAATTTCTGTAGGTCTGGCTGTTTTAGTTGCCACAGCATGGTATGGCAATAGAATTGTTCAAGATTTTTATGACCCTATGACCCCGGTCAATGCCAGGTAATGCTATTCATGCATAAAATAATTTGTTCTCTGAGAAAATACCCTTTCTGTCTCCTGCCAAGTCCAGCTAGTGCCATAACTTCTCAGATTTGCTTTCTAGAACTTTATGAAATTTTAGTCAAACCTGAAAATAGTCTAAAAGGCCTGTGACTCATGTTAAAATGAGCTTCATAATTGCTTTAACAGCCTATATTGATGACAAAATGTACTTAAAAGTAGAAAATTTCTAAGCTCTGTACTTTCCAACTGTGCACTGGATCTTTTCTCTTGTTCATTTTTTAAATATCAATAAAGATGTTAACATATTTAACATTTCTTTTTTGGTGTATGTCCTAATACTTACAACACTTAATTGATTAAGTGATTTGTGTGTGTGTGTGTGTGTGTGTGTGACTTAACACATGGTTAATGATTGATCGAAAAAATAGCACTACTGTAGGGGTTGATGAATAATACTTCATTCCCAATAGATTAATTTTATTTAGGAAGACACAATTTAACTTATTTATGAGAAAAGTAAGTTGAGATACACTTTGAAACTATGCTCCATCACAACTATAAAATTGGCTTTGCTAAAGCCATTTTTGTTTACATTGTGAGTTGTAGAAAGGAAAGAGCTGATTCTGGGCTCTCATGTAACAACAGTCTTTGACCAGGGTCAAGGCTCTTTGTCTCACTGTGTTCACATCATTAAAGCCTAATAACTTCATTCAGAGTCAGGATGTTAAGGTGTAATTATTGTTTGTTGAGTGCTGGGAAGAATCCCTGTGGTCAAGAGATAAGATATGCTTCTCTTCATATAACCGCCCTTACCAGGAGAACATATCCTGCAGTGATCATGGTCATGTTGGAGCCTATTTCCTAAGACTTACAACATAAGAACAGAAACTGCAAGAGGTCAATAGGCTACGTTTTTACCAGTAATGGATGTGAAAGCACTTTATAAATTGCTTGGCTCTATATTTGTGTCACATTGTCTCCCATGATCCTATAAGCTGTCCAGTGAGGCAGGTTGAATTATTGTGCTTTAAGAGAAGCAGAAATTTAAGGTTGGGATGTGGCATTACTAGCCAAGAGTGCAGCAGTAGAGAGTCTGCATCAGGACTCAGGGCCAGGCCTCCCCTGGTCTGCCATCGTTCACAGAGCGTCTCCCCAAGAGTCCGGCTCCATACATCCACATGTATCAGCTTAATCTAGAATGGTCTATGGATTGTTTACAAGTTGTTTTTTATGAAGCCATACATTTCTGATTTCAGTGTGTAGGTACCTAGGATCAATTATTGAAAATTCTAATAGTCCCCATTGCTTGCCAGCAATTTATAGGACACCATTGCTACTTGGCAATAGCATAATTGTTAAGTTTTAGCCTGGGAATCATAAACGTGCTTCACAATTGTTCTCCATGTGGTAAAGTCTTTGGAAATACTGTGTGATTAACCTGGTACTGCCTGCCATATTGCCTGAGCTACTATTGCAAAGTGTCTACAACTGCAATGTAAACATTCTGGTGTATCTGTAGTCATGAACCTTAGAGTGCTTCCCCAAAGGGATCATGGGGGATTTTTTTTCCCCAGTGGAAAAATATATAATGAATATTATATTGATTTCCTTCCTTAATTGTATTACAAAAGTTCCCAGTGATTCATTAATGATACAAATGCATTGTCTTTGCAGGTATGAATTTGGTCAGGCTCTCTTCACTGGCTGGGCTGCTGCCTCTCTCTGCCTTCTGGGAGGTGCCCTGCTTTGCTGCTCCTGTCCCCGAAAAACAACATCTTACCCAACACCACGGCCCTATCCAAAACCTGCGCCTTCCAGTGGGAAAGACTACGTGTGACATGGAAGCAAAAGGAGATGACGTTGTTGACACAAAGAGGAAATGGACATCGAAATACTGTTATTGACATTAAGACCTCAGACTCTTGACTTTTGTAGTCTGAACTGTGGTATTGCAAACAACAACAGACAAATGCAAAAACAAAACAAAAAACATATTTTTTTAAAATATGCATCGCTAAAAATGCCTTAGTCTTATTTTATCTCCTTTCCTCAATATGGGAGGGAAGTCTTTTCCATTTTTGTTACTGTTTCCCACCAAGTAATCATCTCAAACGTGGGGCGGGGGAGCTCCTTAAATATATATATAGATATGTACATATACATGTTTTTCTATAAAAAGTTAGATAGCAAAAACTCTTATCATTATGTTGGTACCAGGATACTTAAAATATATCTAAAATAGAAAAAAATATTTAATTCTATATTGATTAAAAAAGCAGTTTATTGGCATATTTCCCTTCTTCTATATGGACATATATAATAGGTTAAATATAATTTTCCATCTTTCATCAGCTGTTAGTGTCTTTGACAAAAGACCTAACCAGCTTTACCAAGTATGAGGTTTTTCACTTCTTCATGTGCTTCTTTTATATTATTTTTATTACAACCTTATAGCATGTGCTTTCATCATTCTTCGTGCCTTTTTTTATGAGGCTGAGCTTAAATCTTGAATGTGATAACACATTTCATATGCCTACGATATCATTCCTGGGGTCAGGAAGAGTCTCTTATAAATCAGAGCTTTTGGAGCATGTCTTTCTGCAAGACCAGATGATCTATTCTTGTTGACCTTCCCACACACCTTCTGTACTCTGACCTACAAGGCTCTTATTTGCTTTGAAAATATTTGTCTGATTGACTTGCTGTGTGCTGCTTTCCCAGGTGTTGTAACACAATTTTATTGATTGAATTTTTAAGCTACTTATCCACAGTTGTATATCCCTGCAAACTATCTTTTCTCCCCCACCCCCCTCCACTGTATTGTTCTCTCATATGTAATTATCATATAGTTTACCTCTTTCTAGAGAAAAAAATGGCTCACCTGTCTATTTGTCTGAATGAAGTACTAGACTTCCTGTAGTGATAATCTGATGACAAGTATTCCCTCTCAGGCTGTAAGCGAGTCACTTAATCTTTCTCCTCTTTTCCCATCTGTCAAATTGAGATAATGATACTTAACCATCTGGTAGAGGCGGTGTGAGTATTAATTAGTTGATATTATGCTCATTCTTTGAACATGAACTATGCGTAAGTAGTGTTTTTATTTGCTCAATTGGCTGTTAAGTCACTGAATCAAACCTATGCACATATTTTTATATCGTTCAGCACCTTCCTTTCTTCATTGGCCTATTTCCTTTCTCTGAGCTGTATCCAGCCTAGCTCTTGGTTCTCTGCTCCATTTGAACAATTGCTCTTAGTTTTCCTATCTGAGAAATTGCTACTTCACTTGAGCAAGATGATGTAATGGAAAGGTGTTGGCTTTGGTGTCTGGAGACCTGATTTGAGTCTTGGTGCTACCAATTACTGTGTGAGTTTGGGCAAGGCACTTGGCTGCCCTAGATTTATTGTCTCATCTGTAAAAAGGGGAGTGTAATTCTGGACCTGCCTACCTCACAGGGCTGTTGTGGGGATCCGGTAAGATGCAATACATGTAAATGTCATTTTATAAGCTTAAAAAATAAAAAGTATACTGTATGGGGGAAAGGGTTAAAGATTTAAGTGCATCAGTTTGGGATTACTTTTCAAATCCCTGAAAAGAGAGAAGTTCTAAGAAATGGGTTTCTTGCCTTAATCTCTCATGTGATGGAAGACTAAAGTGAAATTCAGCTTACTAAATGAAAAAATTCTAAGGAAATCTTAGTTTCTTCAATCAATATGGCCTGATGCTTTTTGTGGCTAAGCTTTTCTCCTTTCAGTAATGCAGACTTGACCTAGGACAAGTTTGCAGGTGTAATGGGTAAAACAGAAGTGTAAGCATCAGCAAAGCCAAAGTATGGAAGTTTTTTTTTGAATTATAATAATTTGAAGGGTATACAAGGTGAGTTTCTGTTAAGTGATGCTATCAGAGTTGTAGCTATTAGCTGGCAGTTAGCACTACTCAAATAGGTAGTTTGGGAATGGTAATTCATAGTGAAACCACATCGGGGGAGTTATCCAAAGGACTGCATCATGTGAAGGTAAGAACCAGTAAATTTTAGTATGTCTACCGAACCTGAGACTGTATGTACCTAGAAGGTATAATTCAAACAGCCTTTGCTTCATACAAAGCTTCTAATGATGTCTGAGTATAAATGTACGGTGGCTACTAGTTGCTAAACTCTACAGAGAAATTGATAGTCCAAAATGGCCAACAGAATTGTTACACCAGAACTTATCCAATTTTGATATTTTTGTACTCTGCTTCTGTGCCTGGAAACAGACAAATAGATATTTTGGAGTTTTGTAATGGGAATTTGTATAAAGCATTACTCTTTTTCAATAAATTGTGTTTTTTTTAAAGATTTTATTTATTTATTCATGAGAGACACACACAGAGAGAAAGGCAGAGACATAGGCAGAAAGAGAAACAGACTCCCTGTGGGGATCCCAATGTGGGACTCCATCCCAGGACCACGGGATTGTGACCTTAACAGTAGGCAGATGGTCTACCACAGCCACCTAGGCATCCCAAAATTGTGTTTTTTAATAAAAAACAAACAATAAATCCTTAGCTTGTTTTTCTGATTATTTCAAGATCACTATGCTTTGAAGATGATATGGTTTGGGTAGGATCTGACTCACTCTATGTTCCTAGGAAAGCACTCTTGTGCCTCTGGGCCATCTGTCCCAGAGTAGTTGAGTGACTTGGCCCACTTGAATGTCCCTTTTTTTCTCTCAAACTGAGTTTCTTTCTCATCAAGGCTAGTGATAGAGAATGCCAAGAGAAATTACTTTATTTTCCTCATCCACAAACAGGGGATATGCTACAAAGAATGACTAAATGGTAAAATAGCTGGAAAGCATTGTGCAAGCTTAAGCTGGTTGTGTTCCTCAGAAGGTGGAAGAGTGACAGACTGGAGGCTAGAAACCCATTATCCTTTTTGTAATGATTATCATCAAAACCACCTTGGAGGAAAGCAAGTGATGAAACACATTTACGCATTATCTGAAAATATCAATAATTGATAATGCTTTAATTGTAACCTCTCCCTGGGCAATTTTCCTCTTAACAAGATAGGCTTGTCCACAAAAATTGCAGCTCTGTGTGCAATTTCAGGCATCAGCAGACTGGGTGAGAGAGAGGCTAAGTTCTGTTGGATCTGAACTGTTAAGCAGTTGCATCAGAATCCCCACTTTTCCTGCAGAATTTAAATCTCTGGGGGTGGGGTCCAGGCCCATGACGTTTGAGAGGAAATAAAATGCCTAAATGCTCCTGCCAAGAACTCTTAAGGGAAAAACATGGATTGTAAATTGTATCAAGTAGAATCCTCTTCTGGGTGAGCTCATCCTTGCTGGATGCCTTTATTCTGGGCACTGTTTGACTTTCCCTTTCCTCACGTAGCATTTCCTGCATGGATGTGTGTCCTGGTTCAGAGAAAACTCCATGCCATTTTTATATTCCCCACTTTTTCAAGCCTGTTGCTAATCCTAATAAAGTCTGTAGTGAATTCTCTCCCTTCTCCTTGCAAGTGCAGAGGGGTAAGATTTCTGCACTCCCTCCTCTCCCACACCAGACATGCTCGTGCCCCCAGCCTGCCCTAAAATCTCAGCAATTAGCTGGTACCATGGAAACTGACAGAAGTCATTACAGATTCTTAGGTTGTATGGGAGCAGCTTGTTGAATCCAAAAATAATAAAAACCTTCTCAATGCTCTAATCTCTGCAAACCTCATGGCATTTTGTATACTTGACTTCCATCAATAGGTTTTTCCAACATGGCCAGTATGAGCGATTGAACACGAGATTGGAACTTATTCAACTTATATTTACTGAATATCTATAGTAGGCCCAGGGCCGTTAAATGCAGAGAAGGCTAAACGATGTAGTAAATGAGTAAAACCCCCTGGGACTGAGCATGGTGAACGACGTTAAGTGGAAAGAGAACTGAACTAGCACTGGTTTGGCCATTGACTTGCCACAGTGAGCTATGGAGATCCCCATCCTTTTTTTTTTTTTTTAATCTGCAAAATGAGGAGCTTGGCCTCATATCGTGGTGCTTATCCATAACAAAATCAGAATCACCTGTGAAGTTTTGAAACTACCCAATTCCAGGACCTACCCCAGATCACTGAAATCAGAACCTCTGAGAGGGAGGCCCCAGGTAGTAGCTTCCCAAGACATTCTATAATGCTTGATCTGGACTATAAACCACGGGGCCATGTCATCCTTCAGGATCAATGATGCTCAAAAACTTTCCTGGCTAAACACATACCTAAGTACTTCATAGATTACAATGTTGTCTAATTATCCTTTCTCCGATTTTGCAGTTTTATTTTCTGACTTTAGGGGTTTTTGTTACTGTTGTTGTTTGTTTGTTTTGGTGAGGGGGGAAAGAGTTAAAGGGAGGTTATTTTCATAGACTGTTCTCATATTTCTTCAGTAAATAATCTCTTTTTTGTCATTTTCTATTATTTTTAAATTACCTCCCAAAATAATCATTAATACAAAGCAAATTCAGTTTTAACAAGCAGCCTTCTATTTAATAAATAATATTTTTTTCAAAAGGATAAGTGATTAAAAAGCAGAGCCTGAGTTATTTTCTTCTGTTATGTGAAATTTTCACGAAAGTCCTTAGCAAAACCATAATCTTGATATGTTTATTTTAAATTAATTAATGATTTTATTTCATTTATTTCATCATCTCCACTATATTGTTAAGGCATTTATATACAAGAAAGAACCCTATGGAAAAAGAAAAGCATGGGAATGATAAACACAAGATTCAATGCAGTGTTACATGTGGAAGAAGACAAGTGGTGGGATAGGTGAAGAACTTAGAGGCATATGGACGTTGTTTGGCTATGTTCTAGTCATGGGTTAGGTTAGAGGGTTCACAGATATTCATTACATATAATTATTATTCTTTAAAATGTGCATTACTATATATTCAGGTATAATATAGCAAATGGTGTATCAGAAAAGACAATAAAGAAATATGTTATAAAATGAAGAAAGTCAGTAGGCTTCCACTTTTATCCATAAAAGTGGATAGAACGGTGTTCCCATGGTCACATTCCATAGCAAGTTGGGAATTTTAGTTGCGCAGATGAGCACATCGCTGCCCATAAATAGCAGATTTTGCTTGCCTCGTTAGTTATATCACCTCAGCCAACTTACTAATGTCTCTCAGCCTCAGTAATAATTTGTGTGTGACTTAACCCACACTTTTAGTAGGAATAAAATGACATAATATATGGGAATGTCCTTTATAAACCAAAAACAACGTATGTAAGGGAATATGGGTCTCAGGAATAATTTTCTTGGTAAAACGAAAGCCATTACCTTGACAATTTCAAATGCACAGTTGATTGGGTAGGGTCTTTGCTCTGATTTCATATATTCGCCTAGCTCTGGGTCTGTCTTCAGGAATAATAAATACACAGACTCGAAATTGCGAGACCCATACGACAGAATTAAAAAGCCAGGTTATCATTTCATGCACACTTCCTGATGATGTGACTTTTAAAAAATGATAAAACATAAAATGCATATGTAATAAAAATGCCTAAATGCAGCCACTTTACCATTTTACTTCTTCATGAGATGTTGGAAGGGAAGCAATTTTGCTGAGATGCTATCAGTTGAAACTATCCTTTCCTCAATTTAGTGCTTACTCTGTGCCAAATCCTGATCCAAGCAGAAATTACAGAGATGAGTAAAACATAGTCTTTGCCTTAGGGCCACTTTTTTCCCCCCAAGCCCCAGAATGACATCACTCCCCAGGTGGTCTATATGAATGATGTCCCCTAGAGGGTATGCAGTGGATAGCCCAGAAGCCCACACCAATGGCCTCAAAAAAACAGAAATTATGAGAAAAATAAAAAAAATAAATCAACAAGGATACAAATAAGGTTGTGAGAAAAACCTAGAATAACCACTAGGAATCAGAGAAGCACCCACAATTAATATCCTATTCATCGGAGTAGTAAAAGTCTTAAAACCTAAAAATACCAAGTGTTGGATAGGATATAAAGATAATGGCTTCTCATTCTCATAGATAAATTGGTACACACTATGTATTAGAGAACCAATTTTGAAATAGCTAAGAAAATTGATCCTTTCACTGTGATCCAGAAATACTAACTTGGGCTAGAAATCCCTGAGTATCTTGGTGGCATGTATGATAGAGATGAGGCTTTTGGTGGTGAGTGCTAAGGGAGGCCCAGAGGCAGGGAGCATGTAAGAGCCTTACAGGGTCTGAGAAAGCAGATAGAGAGGGAAGCACCTGACTGAGGCATTGCCAGGAATCTGCCAGGTGGGCAAAAAAAGAAAGACATTCCCAGTGGAGAGCGATGTGGGAAAAGGTAAGAGATTTACACAGTGCAGTGAATGAAATGCGAGAGTTATGCTAAGTGACCCAGAATACTAAAAGCAAAAATGGAAAAGAAAATGTAATAAAGATGAGACATATGGAAAGATTCAAATTTCAATTAAGGAATTTGGGTAGGTGCTTCATGATCTACAAAGATTAAATAACTTTTTTTTCTGAGAATTGATGGGAAGATACGATACAAGCTCTAGAGTTCGAGATAATTTTACTAGTCATCTTTTGATACCAGACATCTTTAGTGATTTTTTTTCATAATGTCCAGTATTCACTCCCCCTTCTAATAATAACACTACAGTTTGTTTCAGAGAAATATCCTACGTTACTCTCTGTAGGTATGGTTTGGATGGCCTGTCCTGCTACCCAGCAGGATAGGAACATTGGTGTATAAATATTTACAATTTTTTGGAACATCAATATATTCCACATTCTTGGCAGAGCTGTAATAATCATGATGAATATTATTATAGAAGATAGAGGGAAAATTGCCAAAACTTCCTTAGACATGCATATCTAATTTTCTATCTCCATTCCATCCCTTGGAAGATTGGTGTGTTTGGTGGATTCTTCTTATATTATGATTCTTGGTCTTTCTCCTGAAGAAAGATATTTAATCCATTGGTAAACCCTGTCAACTCTACCTTCAAAATTCATCCCAAATCAGACCATTTCTCTCCCTCTTCTACTGTAGTCCAAACCACAATCATCTCCTATCAAGACGAGCAGAATAATCTCCCAAATGATCCCCTGCTCCCAGTCCTGGGCCCTATAGTCTATTCTCCAAATAGTAAAAAGTCTGGTCTTTTGAAAATGTAAGTTAGATAATTCTCCTGTCTTTACTCTTCACAATCCTCCAGAATTTCCAACAAATTTAAAATAAAATCTGATACTAGCTATCTTCCCATCCTCGTCACTTACCATTGTGCTCCTAAATCATACTGCTCCAACCTCTGGTCTCCTGGCCAGTCCTGTGACACAACAAACAAGCATCTTCAATTTATTGTTTTGCTCCCAGTTTTTCTTTTCTCCTAGAAGAATCACATGTCAGAAAAATCTTGTCTAATCATTTTCTATGAAAAAGTGCCCTATCACCCTCTATTCCCTTGTCCTGCTTCATTTTTCCTAACATGACAAGAATGGCAGATGTTATATTGCATATTTACTCATGTGTTAGTGTATTGCCTGCCTGTCCCTCTGATTAAATACTCATGAAAGCAGGAGATTTATGTATGTATATCTTTATATACTCGTTCACCACTATATCACAGATGTCTAGGACCATAGTGCCCATCCCGTAGTAGAACTCTAGTAGTTATTAGTAAGCAAATTAATTAAACAAGTGGATAGTGACTATAAGGCAGAGCATATGAACCAAGTTGAACCAATGAGACTTCATTCTTGTTTTACTCTTTATTATAATTGTGAGAAGGAAAAAAAACCTCTCTTTTTTCTAGAATTTACTAGATGAAGAAAGAAAAACCTAGGCCCCCCCAAAAATAAATAATAAATAAAGCCCTCACTAAGGGGAAAACAGTTCTGCAGGATGGAGAAGAACAGCACCTAATAACACAATTCCAGCGCCTAGATGCAGCCATATCTAAAGTTAGTTATAATTCTGTACTTTTGAGTTATGGGCACCAGTAAATTTCTTATTCTCTTAATGCCTTTGTCTTAAATTTTTGCCTTTTGCTTCTGAAAGAATCCTGACTAATTTAATCACCAACCTCTTAGATAGAACAAGGTATGGGGGGCATGTTTCACCAAACTCACAAAACTAATGATGGAGCCCAGACTTATGCTATAAGAATGTCTGAGTCCGAATCCTGGTCTTTTTTTCCACTCTGTTGCTCAGCTGGCTGTACAAACAGATTCAAACCCCCTCCTACTCATGATCTCAGGTTGTTGGACATTTATAAAACAGCCTTGTTTTGGGGCCAAGAATCCTAGGAAATTAAGTCGATTGAGATGAAGTTTCTTGTGCTATTTAATCTTTTAAAGTTTAAACTGCTACCTCACCGTGGGGGAGTCTAGCTCAGAAAAAAGAAAAAAAATTCCTCTAAAGAAAATATCAGGATTAATCCTCTCAGTCAAACTATACATTCGCTAAAGAAAGGAAAATCGCTTTTATAAAGACTCGTTTTTTTTCTCAGAAACTTGTAACATTCATGTTTTTTTTTTTTCTTCTGCTGGGTTTATTGCACGTCATAAATCTTTTAATTCCCTGAATCCGGTTGAATGTAACTGAATCATTGTTTCTGTGCACTACTGTGGACCTGCCAACCCCCACAAGCTTAATCTTGGGACTGTCAGAGAGTCTACGAAAGTGTCCAGCTCAGTATTTGGCACATATGGCATTTGATAACTTCTACTCTTTAAAAATAAACATGAGTGTGTCTTTTCTATAGTAATGTGGAAGTTTGTAGGACACTTTTCCAAATTTTTGCAATTTTCAAGCTCTGAAACCATCATTTCTATTGGAGTCCCGTGGTTTTAATACATACTAGAAGATTAAAATAAAGCTATAAAGGAGCAATCCCTACACTATATTCTGATTTTACTGGAGAAGAGAAAACATGAAATTTTGTAGATGTTAGATAAAATTCTTTTGAAGAATTTTTGTTTTATGTTTTAAGACTTTATGTTTTAATCATCATTACTTTCTTACTGAATTTTTAAGACATTTTCAAAAACTCTACTTAATCCAATTTTATGAAAAATGCAGTTTCTGGGTTATAGTCAAATATTTAATATACTAGGAGAAATGTAAGTAACACCTGAATCTGTCAGAACCAATGACTTGGTTGATGGGATAAAATTAGGTTAAAGAATGTTGTTCTTCAATGCCTGGGTAGCTCAGTGGTTGAGCGTCTGCCTTTAGCTCAGGGTGTGATGCTGGAATCCAGGGATGGAGTCCCACACTGGGCTCCCTGCATGGAGCCTGCTTCTCCCTCTGCCTGTGTCTCTGCCTCTCTCTCTCTCTCTTTGTGTCTCTCATGAATAAATAAATAAAATATTTTTAAAAAAGAATGTTGTTCTTCAGATCTACATTAGAGTTGATCATTTTAAAATAAGGCATATAAGTAATGTTTATTGAATATATAATGTGTAAGAGCATACCAATTAGTATGAAAATACCAATTTTTTAACTCTTGAAGGAGAATATTTAGTCAATTGTTTAAACAGGGTGCACTGAAATGTTTTTACTACTAATGGTTTTTTAAACTCTCTATCCAGAAAGTAAAAAATGTTATTGAATTAGTTCTTATTGTGTATTGAGGCTTTGTAGCTCATGTATTCACTTTATTAATATATTGTGCCCTTATACTAATCAGCCTTTTATCCAACCAAAATTATTAATTGAATGCCCACAACAAACTATATACGATGTGCTCTAAACACTTACCTAACAGTAACAACTTAACTTATTATCTTTTTTTTTTTTAAATTGAACTCTCTGGTCTGACAGTCGTAAAGCCAGAACTTCCCTATGTAAAAATTATGAGCCAGGGCTTTAGACTTCAAGTAGCTTAAAGGGTAGTGTTTTCAGTTAAAAACAAAACAAAAAAACAAACAAACAAACAAACAAAAACAAAAAAACTGCCCTAGCTGAAAAATCCTCCAGGGTGGGATAAATCTGAACAAGAAGTCTCAGAATAATACTCATCCCCTTTTGGTTTCTCCTTCATGATTTGCTGTCAATTCCTTCCGGTGAAAACCATCTGAAATTTAAGACTTCAGGCTCAAATTGTTTCAAAAACCCCAAACTTGATATACAGCAATTGACTCAACATTTCCACCAGGAGTCTAATAGAAGTCTCAAACAAAACATGGGCAAAAACAAATTCTTGATACCGAAGCAAACCAAGTGAAAACTTGAGAAGGCCTCTCCCTTTGCGGTTTAAGTGTGACTGGTCTTCAGGGCGCTGGGCCAAAGTCTTAACTATACCTCTGACTGCATTCTTTTCTTCACACAGTAAATTCAATCCATCATTGAATCCTGCTAAAATCTTCCTCAAATCTAACTACCTCTCACCACGTGACTCCAAGTCCCATAATCTCTCAGTTGGACTACTGATGTTTCATGAGACCCTTTCAATGCTCACTGGGCTTTGACCCTCATCTACTGATGGACTAATTTCTAGGCAGCAGCACAATTATCTTAAAACCCAATTCATATCATATCATTCTTCTGCTCAAAACCCTCCATAGCTTTGACATCTTACTCAGAATAAAATTCCAATCCCATACCTTGACCCCTTGCCTATAAGGCTCCATATATTATACAACCTTTGTTTCCCTCTCTGATGTCATCTCTTCTCCCTGGATCCTTCTTTCTGAACCACAAATATCCTTCACATACAAAAACCATATTCCCAACTGAAGGACATTTACATTTGTCATAACACCTGACTACATAGCTCCTCCCTCAGATTCACCCCTCATTTACACTCAGGTTTTAGCTCCAATGTCACTTTGTTCAAAAGGCCTTCCTGACCAACCTAAACGCAACAGCATATAACCCAAACTCTAAACACTAATATCTTACCTGCTTTTTACCCATCGTTCTTATCACAGATAAATTACATACATATTTGTTTGTGTGCATGTCTTTCACCTCTCCAACAGAATGCAAGCTACGTAACAGTGGAGGATTTTTCTGTTTTGTTCACTGTTATATTTTCGGTGTCTACACCGAAGATGTGCCTGGCCCAGAGTGGGTATTCAATGACTTCTTGATCAATTAGTCATTAACTTTTCTTCTTTTCCTTTCACACTGTCCTAGAGTTTATTCCATGGATTCCTGACAAAAAAGAACTTGAATAATTCTGTATGTCTGATTTTTTTTCCATACCCCCTGTATAAGATGCAGTATTATATTTCTGTTGTAAGCTACTCACTGTGAGATGGCAGAGGTATGGAGTAAAAGATGAAATGTCCCACTTAGTTACATGTTTTTGTAGAATTCTAGGCATGAACTGACTACCAAGAAGGGAGCTTATGGGGATGACAGTGATGAGGAGGAAGGCAGTATGTTTTCTTTGCTCAAAATCCTCCTCCACATAGCCCTGAATAAGATCTTAGAGGTCAAATATGTTACAATCTAGAGGAAGCTGAATCCCTCCTCCAGCCTCCTACACAAGGGATCATCCCCTTTACCACCAAAGGCAAGAAACTCACCCATGGATGTCATGAGTCAGAAGCTCCTCCCAAGTAAACTCTACCCTCTGGAGTATCTTTCAGCACATTATGAGATTATACTCGATTTGTCACTAGAGATTTTTTTTCCTGCGGAGCCCCCCCAAAACTAACATCCAGATCCTCTGTCAGTCTTGATCTTTAACCAAGTATAACAACTGTCAGCATTTCTGAAGCTCAAATCAGGCCCTACTCTCTCCGCCCAGCCTCCAGGCCTTGTGGCAATGTTGTCAGGGTTTCTGTGACTGTGAATCAGCTCCCAGAGCACAGGAAAAAGACACTGGTGTCTGAGGACCTCCTGGGAAAGACTCTTGTCATGAATGTGCATGAGGGCTAGATTATGTGAGGCTTGTCAGTGCCGGTGGACAGTCATGCCAGTTACAGTTCAAAGAATGAGGAGCCACCTACTTTGACATGAGCTTTCTTAACTCTCTCTAACCAGTTCTGGAATCCACAATGACACTTATATAGCTTTATGATTAAGCCTCTTCCCTTTATTACTTTGTGACCTTGGTGAGGTCATTAACCCTCTCAAAGCCTCAACTTCCTCAGCTATAATTGGGAATTGTGAGTACCTAATTTATTGAGTTGATGTTAGTATTAAGTAGTTATACTTCTTGCTCATAATAGTCACTCAATTAACCTTACCTACTATTAGTTATTCTTTTCTTTATAATGGCATGGGGAAAATAGTGTATAGGCCTATCTTCTAGTATTCTTTGCTATCGGTTCAGCAAAAGCTTCCCCATTAAATGTAACTAAAAGGTAAGATGTTCAGAATTTGTAAAAAAAAAATGAATTATTGATCATTCAGATAAAATTTTATATTTTGAAAATATATTATTCTATTAAAAGGTAACCAAGTACTTGAAGACATTCCACTTAATAGTATCATAATTACAAAAGACATTTTATTCAATTACTTAGACAATTTGGAAACTTTCAGTTACAGTTATCTTTTCTTGGCATTATTATCAACATTTACTCTCCACGGTAACCCTGAGTCTCTCAGATATAATGAGATTGGATTTTTGCACAAGTGGGATGGTCCCGTCAATGTGTGATAGGAAATTATAATATTGAAGTCTTTTCCAGTTCTGCAGCACAATCACCCAGATTCATAGGTTTTCAAAGTTTGATGTTCTTATGGAGGATCCTGAGATGTGTTCAGGTGTTCCCTGAAGTCAAAATCAATATGCCTTTTTGCCAATGGTGCAAAACTTCTGGGGTATGAAGGTGAATCAAGGCTCTGACATCAAATTGTATTCACAGTCACTCTATTCTTCTCTGCCCCATAAGTTTAATCCATTCATTGAAGAATATCCTTCAGAAAGTGCTAGGAATTATGGTTTTGTTAAACCTCAACTCTCGGCAATGTGCCTAGCTAACGTTCTGTGTGATGAAATGAGAAGTATGCATAAAGCACCTCTACTGCATGCCAAAGTATGATAGGTGTCTCAAGGAAAAGTATTTGTATGAGTATTTGAGTTGAAAACTGGACCAGCTGCTTTTTTCATGGAACACTATTTTTACTTGAAAGAATGACTAAAAGACAAACTATGATTATTCAAACTTGAGTATTAGGCAAATATTTTTTTGAAAATAAGTGAAGTGAAACTGTCACTTCACAGAAAACAACTAAGAGTATTTGTGGCCAGTGTGTGATTTGCACTTTCAAATGAAATTGTATATCCTTTTGCAATTTGTAAAATATGGATCCACCCCCAGGAGCTTGATGGCTTACCAATACTTAGACTTCTGATGAGATTGGTTGTATTAACCAAGATGGTTTGTCAGTATTGTGGAATGAAACATACTATCCCTTGGGGAGATCTACATAACTTAGTGATCTTAGTTATCTACATGACTACAGTATTTTCCATCATAGTTATGCCAGTTTACATTCCTACAGACAGTGTGTAAGAGTTCCTTTCCTTCAATTTCTGGACTGATTGCTGGAGTCAGGGCTTGCAGCAGTATGTTAAATAAATGTGTCGAGAATGGGCATCCATGTGTTGTTTCTAATTTTAGAGGAAAATTTTCCAACCTTTTACTATTAAGAATGATGTTCACTCTGAGCTTGTTATTTATGATCTTTGCTATTGAGGTACATTCTTTCCATATATAATTTGTTGAGCATTTATTTAAATCATGAAAGGATGTTGAATTTTGCTAAACACGTTTTTGCATCTATTGAGATAATCATAAGATTTTTATTCATTTTGTTAATGTGGTGGCCACATCCATTGATTTGAATATGTTGAACTATCCTTGAATCCCACAGATGGATCTTAGTTGCTCATAGCGTATCACCGCTTTAATGTGCTATTGAATTTGGTTTGCCAGTATTTTATTGAGGATTTTTGCATTTATGTCTTTTCTGTTTTTTCTTAAAGGTGGTAATCATATCCCCATTCTACTAGACCAGGAAAAAAATTAAGTAATATCTAAGTCCTCTGGTATAAATAAAAATATCAGTATTTTGCTATAAAGCCTGATTAGTAAATAATTAATCGAGAACATATTGAGCCCAAAAGAACATCCTATTTCTACCCCACAGAATTGATTTATGCACCTAGTCATAGGCAGGGGAGTTGAAAAATCTCAGGAATTCTCTGCGGGAAGAAGGCCTGTCCCAGGATGCTAACCCATAGGAGGATGCTGGAGAAAAGAATGGCTGAAGCCTGAGACTTGGTCAGGACCCAGAAAAGCGAAAAGTCTAGATTTTACATGTGCAATGACCTCTTTTCTCCAAATCACTGATCAGATAAATCACCTATCTCTCATGAGTAGGGATGAATGAGGGAAAGGGAAAGAGGGCAGGCTTCACCTCCCCCCAAAAAATTCCAACATGATAGAAGTTCTTTTATGAGGTGCTGCAGAGAAGCAAGCCAACAGAAAGAAAGATGCTTACCATACTACCATCCGGTGACTGTCCACGGACAGATAGTTATTTTTCTTTTCTATTACTAGAATATACCTTTAATTTAATGTTCTGGTTATTCCATTCAACATTTATTATATTCATATTTTTCATGGTTCTGCTTAGTCTCCATAATCATTATTTTGTAAGCTAATATTGTCCATTAAAAATGAGACATATTTTAGTTAAGTATTCTCTTAAAATACACATTTTAATTGTTTCCCATTTTCAATTTGGTGATGATCTTCTTGCATGTAGCCTCTTTCCAACTTTTAAATTTTCTGTGTTGCATTTACATAAATGGGATTATTGACAATTTTTATAGTACTTCATATGCATTACTGAATTGCTATTTAACGGATGATGCACAAATGCCAGACTTTGGCCTAAACATCACGATATAGGGGTCTTCACATTTGAAAATAATGTTTTTTCAAGGGTGTAAATTTTTTTAAACATATTTTTTTAATTTTTATCTATTTATGATAGTCACACACAGAGAGAGAGAGAGAGAGAGAGGCAGAGACACAGGCAGAGGGAGAAGCAAGGCTCCATGCACCGGGAGCCCGATGTGGGATTCGATCCCAGGTCTCCAGGATCGTGCCCTGGGCCAAAGGCAGGCGCCAAACCGCTGCGCCACCCAGGGATCCCGGGTGTAAATTTTTTTAAGTCCCCTCCCTACCTCAAATATTCTACACCTTTCTTTCTGTTATCTTCTTTCTCCCATTGACCAGCTTTCCAAAGCTGCAGAACTGACAACATCCCTTAGACTTTTATGGAGTTGAATAAAGCTGGAAAACCAAAGCCAAAGTCAAGAAATTTTCCAGAGAAAGAGAATTGAACATTACTCTGAATCTACTCAGGAGCTCCACCCTTTCCTCTTTTCCTCTCCTGCTTCACTGTTCAATCAATCCTCTTGACTTGTGGACCTTCTTCTTGCTTCTTTAGAATGCCAAAATTCCTGATTGGACACTGATTGTAGGTATCAACTATCTTAGACAAAGTCCTGGCTCTATCTATAAGCTTTTAATTATCTGCCAACATAGCTCTATTGTTTTAGTATATGTAGATTGCGAGTTAGATGTTAATACCATCCAAAAAAATCAATGATCTCAATCTCAATAGTTTGATCAATTTGCCCTTCATATATTTTCTATCAAGACATTTGTACCCTATTCTTCAGGTTCCCAGCACTGGCAAGTCACCTGATTTCCTAACTGATTTTCAATTATTTTCCTTTGAAGATGATCCAATTTTTTTTATTATTATTCCTGGTATAGAAATACATCTTCTATAATTATCTTGTTGGTCTTTAGGGATCCTATGCAGGTCAGGAGAGCATTTGGGGACTTTTCTGACATGACTAATTGTTTAATAGCTCCTTTGTCTATCTCAAACTTCTCCTTTGTTCTAGTTTGATCATATCCATATTATAATTATCTATTCAAATCTTGCAACCCCTACACATATGTCAATTTTTTCTGATTCAAAAATTCATAGATTCGTAGATTCATAGATTTTTTTTTCCAAAAATGTGGATGGAAATTTCAGTATATATGAGATCTCAATATATACCAGGAAGGTGAATTTGTTTGGAATTCAGTGTCATTAGACCTAATAAATTATGCTACTAAAATTAAAAATGAAAGGATTTTATTGTAACTATGCTGAAATTTGCCCTATATTTCTTTGTAGTCCTTTCAGGAGCTAGTCTAAAAAGCTCTGCATTCGGTAAGTACTTTAATATCTCTTTACTGAGCCATTGAGAGACTTTATCATTATACACTTGGACTATTATTAATAAATTGCTTCAATTATCTTGTTCACATTATTACTAAAGTTCAAGATTTATAAAATAATAGTAATAGAAGCATTTCATGTCAAGTTTCTGGCTCTGCATTGAGGAGTTAGCAGGCAACAGCTGCTGACAGTCAGTCTAGGGACTACTGAACTCTCCTGTCCACTCCACTTCACTCCCTTACACGCAGAGGCAGCCCCATGAAAAAGTCTGCAGCCATTAGTGTTTTGACCTGTGAATTCCTTAGTCACACCTTAGTCTCCACCTTTGTTCTGACACCTTGAATTTAAAACCCTATTTTTGGACTGCCTAATTGACTCTTTATAGAAATTCTCAAAGTACTTTCAAGTACTTAATACACATACCCCCCCACACACACTTCCCTGGCAATTATTACCATTACTTCTTGCTATAGTATCCTCATTTTTCTAGTGAGTTGGTCTGTATAACCAGTAAAACAATACTGCTTTTCATCCTAAAGAGTGATCCAGGAGATGTATTATTCTGCAAATCCTCTGTTCCTCGTTTATACAACTTGCATTCTCTTCTATGTCTCCTGATACCAATAACCAAGGACAATAATCATGATAACACCAGTAGCAGCCAATCTCCATCTTTCTCTGTGGTCCAACCAATTACTGACCGCCTTTCCTTGCTTGTTAATAATTGGAAAACAGTGTGGTCAAACACTCAGGGATTATTCTGAGTGGCAGCCTTATAATTCTGCAGAAACTACAAAACAAACCCAATCAATGAAAATGGTTAAAGTCATTCACAACACTTTTTTCCCTTAATTCTCAATCTAGTCTGTCAATAAGTCATGCTTTTTGTCCCCTCATAAGTATACCTCAAATCGTCTATTTTTTTCCATTTCTCTGCCACTACCTTAGTCTAAGCCACTGAACTATTTAAATACCTTCAAATACGCAACCCCTCACCTGTCCATTCCCACCTTCTTTGCCAATCCCCTTAGATCAGCTCCTCCCTCTTCCCATGTACTGCTCGACATCCTAGGAGGCTGATAACCAGACTATGTGTCAGGTGGCTTCCCACTGGTTCTGCTACGGGAGATAGTGGCAGGAGATTGGAGGATGAAGGAAGAGAGAAACAAGCTATTTTCCTCTTCCTTCCCTACCATGGGCAGCCTCTCCGGGATGGTTCCAGCTTCTGCCGGGAGACCCTGGTCCCTAATCATGTTTACCACCTCCTTCCTTGGTCTCTTCAGTCCTGGCGTTTTAGAGACTCCTAGCTGTTGCTAACTCTGGGGTTACCTTGTTGTCACCGATTGTCTTTTTTTTTTTTTTTTAGAGAAAGAGCACATGAGCAGGAAGGGGCAGAGGGAGAGAGAGAATCTTAAGCAAGCTCCATATCCAGCATGGAGCCTGACATCATGACCTGAGCCAAAATCAAGAGCTTAACCCCCTAAGCCACCCAGGAGCCCCGTCACCTGTTGACTTTCATCCACTTCATTAGCTGTCGACTGTCAGCCGACTCTTCCCAGACTGGAACTGTCAGGAGAGAAATCTGACAAATATAATCGAGGAATTTTAGGGTCTAGCACTGTTGTCCTCTACTTCTTAAGACCAAGACTAACTCCGGTGGCACAAAGTAACAAAGCTATTATCATAGATTAGGTGATGAATGCCCTTTGCAAGAGCCAAAACTATAAACCCACCTCTGAAACTGAATAAAGTCTCCAGTCAGAAGGAAAAATCATCAACAACAAAAAACAACAACAAAAAACTGACCTTGAACTGTTACTCCCCACATAGACCACTAATGATTGTTTATCATGTGGATTCTCTCTGGCATTTAACTCTTTCTTTTTGAATATGATGATTGGTGGGGGCATCTGCATCTGAGTAGACAGACTGCATGAAGGTAGATGCAGAGGCAGCAGTCCACAAACAGTGTTAAGATGAAAGTCTCTGGTGAGCAGAGTCTTTCTTCTGTTGTTTGTACAATTACTGAGCAAAGAGTACCAGTATGGGCTTCATCTTTAATTGCCAGACTTCTCTGCAGTGCACACAATTCCCTTTCTGCAATCTTAGCAGTTTCTCAGCAATGCTGGTGGTCAAAAAAAGCCCTGTATCATTCAAACCCTTTGGACCACTGCGTAATTTTAAAATGCATGGGCTTTTATATTTATATCCCAAGAAATCATACTTTGAAAATGGCTAGTTCTTCTTTCCTCACAGACTTAATTTCCTATAAACTCATTGCAACTAGGTTGGAAAGAAGCAAAAAGGCCTTGAAACTATATTCAATCAGATGCAACATAACATTTATAATTTGATAATTATGAGTTGGAAACATTATGGTCTCTTTTCATGGGAGCTCTGACTATATGACTACTTATCTTCAAGCTGAGTTTCTCAGAAACATGAATATATAAATATTTGGAAGACACACTCCAGTCCTTAAGAAGTTCAAAAGGAGACAATTTCACAAATCATGATGCCCAATTATTTTTTTTAGAGTTACACTAGAAATACAAGAAATGTGTTAATGTGGTTTGCAAATGGTTGAAAGAGATCACATCTGTCTAGAAAATTTAGAAAGGAGGAGTTTTGAAAGGTAATTATGGTTTCATCATGAAAAAATAAGAACAAGAGCAGAGATATCCCAGGAATGTCAGAGATATTTTCTGGGGAGTGCAGAATAGTCTATTGTCTTAGGCTTCTCCTGAGTAGAGGTAATCAAGCAACTAAAAATGAGAAAGGGATTGGGGACCATTTTGTCGAAAATTCAGAACATCAGAACGAACAGTGTACATCTGGTCTGATAGCCAATAAAGAAATTTGTAAGGCAAGATAACAATGTTTATTATTGTATTTTTGTTTCTTGCCATTTACTTTGCTGCCCAGGTTCAAATTCTAGAATACTTAGACATGAAATATAGCAACACTCAAAATCCAAGTATCAGACCTAGCCAATTCTTTTACTTAAAATATGAACATCTGGATTATTGCTTGAAGATTTAAGCAGCCAAGGTTTTTTGTGCCTTAAATTCTTTGGGCACAAAAGTAAATATATTCAGGCAGCCTGGGTGCCTCAGTGGTTGAGCACCTGCCTTCAGCCCAGGGCATGATCCTGGGGATCCAGGATCGAGTCCCACGTTGGACTTCCTGCATGGAGCCTGCTTCTCCCTCTCCCTGTGTCTCTGCCTCTCATGAATAAATAAAATCTTTTTTTTTAAAAAGGTAAATATATGGGCAGCCCCGGTGGCTCAGCGGTTTAGCACTGCCTTCAGTCCAGGGCATGATTCTGGAGACCCAGGATCGAGTCCCACATCAGGTTCCCTGAATGGAGCCTGCTTCTCCCTCTGCCTGCATCTCTGACTGTCTCTGTGTGTGTCTCTCATGAATAAATAAATTTAAAAAAAAGTAAATATATTCATAACTGTATGTTTGCACATGTGCTTAGTTTCATTACAAGCCATGAGACATGTCAGAATAACTCAAGTCACATTCTCCTATTTCTCCTAAACATAAAGAGAGATTCAAGGGTTTTAGTTCAACTCACTTGATAGAGAATTGGGGAATTCCAGTCCTTTTATGGAACTTCAAAATGAAAAAGAAGATTGTGTTCTGTATCCTGTGTTAGAACATTCGGGGCAAATAAATACCTATTTTTTTAAATCAGGAATTAAAACTTTTATGAGGGGTATCATAAATTCAGCTGCTATAGTGAATCCTTGTGGAAAAGTGGATCATTTATAAACAACTGCTTTGCAAAAACAAATACAGCATTTGCTAACTCAAATTTTCAAAGACATTGCTCAAGGTAGCAATTTTTTCTTCATTCTATCTTTTCTCCCTTTTTCCAAGCATTAAAGTAAAACAAGTCTGTTTTCCTTCTTGTCTCTCTCTTCCCTTGCTAATCTCACCAAGGATTAAGGATTTCATTAGTTTTTTTCCAACAATCAACATTTGATTTTTTTGGATCCTCTCTACAGTATAATTGTTACCTATTTCACTGATCTCTGTGTCCTCTATCTTTTGTTCTACTTTATTTGGATTTAACTTGTTATTCTTCAAAAAAAAGTAACTTCTTGAGATAGATGAGCTAGGGGTCATTGATTTCCTGCTTGCTTTCTTTTCCTTTTTTTTTTTTTTTTTAAGATTTTTAAATTTATTTATCCACGAAAGACACACACACACAGAGAGAGAGAGAGAGAGAGAGAGGCAGAGACACAGGCAGAGGGAGAAGCAGGCTCCATGCACCGGAAGCCCGACGTGGGACTTAATCCTGGGTCTCCGGGATCATGCCCTCAGCTGAAGGCGACACTAAACCACTGAGCCACAAGGGCTGCCCTTCTTTCTTTTCTAATACATAAATTTAAAGATAAAAATTTCCCTCTAAGCACAGATTTCCCCGAATCATCTAGGTTTGGGATCATAATAATTTTTTTTTAATCATTCAGTGAAACATGGTGTAACTTCCATTTTTATTTCATTGCTCTGTAAGTTAATCTGAAGCTCTTTTTTTTAAACAAGTTTAAAAATCAAGTTTAATTAAAACAAGTTTAATTGAGAAAAAAATATATATGGGGCACTGTTGTAACCTAGAGCCATAATGCTGTGCATTATATCTCCAGAAGTAGTTATCCTCTATAACAGAAACTTTGTGCCCTTGACTCTGGTAAGTATCACTCCACTCTTTCTTCTAGAAGTTTGGCTCTTTTAGAATGCACACATAAGTGAGATCACACTGTTTGTCTTTCTGTGTCTGGCTTACTTAGCATATTGTCCTCCAGGCTTATCCAGGTTGTTGCAAATAGCAAGATTTCCTTTTTTCTTACGCCAAGCAATATTTCCTCATATGTATATACCACATTTTCTTTATCCATTCATCTGTCAATGGACACTTGGTTTGTTACCATATCTTGGCTATTGTGAATAGTGCTGCTGTAGGAGCTCAGGTATCTCTTTAAGATCCTGATTAATTCTTTTGAATAAAAACTCAAAAGGAGAATTGCTGGATCATATGATAGGTAGTTCTATTTTTAATGTTTTGAAGTACTGTTTTCCAGAACAGCTGTACCATGAAGTCCATTGTTAAATTTTTTAAAATGTGACAATTTTTATTTTAGCCGACTCTCTTTTAAATCATTAGTTTTTGTTTTAATTGCATTTTGTCAAAGGATACACACTGCAATGTCAGTCCATTGAATTTTCTGAGATTTACTTAATGATATAGAATATAATCAATTATTATAAATGCTTTTTCGGTGATTAAAAAGAATGCACCTTTTGAAGTTTGGAGCTTAGTATTTAATGAATGTTAATTAGATCAAATTCTTATCTATATTTTTCAAATATTCATAGGGGAGTTTTCAGTGTTTTGTTTAATCACTTTTATCTTATATAGTTTGAGTCTGTGTTTTTATACAGTGTGTTATTTGCATATGAACTTAAATTTATTATATCTTCTTTGTGAATTAAATCTTTAATCACTTTGAAGAGACTGTTTCTATCTCTAGAAATGTTTATTTTGCCTTAAAAGTCTACTTGTCTGATATCATAATAGCTACACTGGCTTTCTTTTGATTAATATTTGTATAATATATATTTTCCATCCTTCAACTCATTCTCTTATAAACAGTACAAAAGCTTTGTTATTCCAGCTTGATAGCATTATCTTTTAGTTGCAATATTTAGAATCCCATTAGATTTAATTTAAATTTAATGTCATTACTGATACATTTTATTTAAATCTTTATCTTATAATTCATCCCAATCTTTTTATTTTCTTTATCTCCCCTTCACTTCATTTGAATTTTTTTAGATTTTATTCCATTTCCCTGTTTATAGTAACAGGAAAGTTATATATTCTCTAACTCTTCTTCAAGATACTAGGATATTCTTTTAGAGATTCAAATATGATTCCTTGATTTATAAAATCTAATACTCATTTGCTTTTTAATCTTCATCTTCTACAAACACCAAAGAACTTTTTAACTCCATTTAGCCTCTTCTGACTTAGATACCATTGTTGTAATGGTATGGTAAATACAACATTTCAATCCTATCTAGAGTATAAACTCAGAAGACACTACTATTAATCGGCCAGTATTCATTTATATTGGTGGTGCCTGGGTGGCTCGGTTGGTTAAGAATCCAACTCTTGGTGTTGGCTCAGGTCATGATTTTATGGGTCTTGAGGTCAAGCTTGGCAGCTGGCTCCATGCTCAGTGAGGAGTCTGTTTGAAGATTCTCTCTCTCCCTCTCCCTTTGCCCCTCCCTCCCTCCATGTGCATGCTCACACTCTCTCTCTCTCAAATAAATAAATCTTTTTAAAAATATTCATTTATACTGACACCCATATTTTTAAAAATTTATTTGTAATTTTCTACCTATATCTATAGTCTTTGACTTGAGATGATTTTCTTTCTTTCTATTTGAAGAGCATTCTTTCATATTTCCTTTACTACATGCAGATCCACTGGCTTTAAATTCTCTAATTTTGTTTTTGTTACAATGTCCAAATTTTTGTCATTATTCTTGAATGATAGGTCTAGAATTCTATATAGGTAGATATTTTCTTATAGAAAATTGGATATGTTAATTTTTATTAAAAAGTCAACTGTTAATTTCTCTGGAGATTATTTTTTTAAAGATGTTATTTATTTATTCCTGAGAGACACAGAGAGAGAGAGGCAGAGACACAGGCAGAGGAAGAAGCAGGCTCCACACAGGGAGCCTGATGTGGGGCTCGATCCTGGGACCCCAGGATCAAGTCCTGGGCCGAAGGCAGGTGCCAAACTGCTGAGCTACCCAGGGATCCCTGAAGATTATCTTTTTCTGGTTTCTTCTTGATTATGTTTTCCTAAAATAACTGAATAGATTTATTTCTGTTTTCAGATTTTAAGTGGTTGAATTTTTTCTTTTTTTCTTTTTTGGTTGAATTTTTTCTAGTTAAATTTTTGAAACTAGTATTTCATGTTAGTGCATTATGAATAAACATAGCTGTTCATTTTCACTTTTGCAGTATTGTACTTTGATAGTCTTATATGTGATTAATTTTTATAAATGTTGCATGATTATTCAAAGGGAATGTATACTTTCTGAAATTACAAATATGAGTATGTATCAGTTTAACTATTTTATAATTTTGATCCTCTTTATTCTTACTTAGTTTTGATTGTATTTGTCAAAGATTATGAGTCTTTCAGTACTATCATTATTTTATGTAATTCTAATTCTTTTCCCTTATGTTCTAATGTTATTCTATTCATAAAGGTTCTATTTAGTGTGGATTAAATATTTTTCAATATTAAATGATGATTTTGATCCAGCATAGTTCTTTTTGTCTTGAAATGCCATTATTTTGATTATTATTGCCACCTCCCTTTTTATTTACCTTTGATTTATTTATTATCATTTTCATCCTTTTATTTTTAACCTTTGTATGACATTTCGCTTTAAATTGGTCTCTTGTATAATTAGATTTTGTTTTATTTTTGAGTCTTTTCTTTTTCATAAGGAATCTAACCTACTTACATTTCTTATTTGTGCAAAGGCACAATATTTCTGCATAATACTAACTCACCATTGGGCTACTGGAAAGTAAAAAGTGTTCTCAAATATCTACCTGTTCCTTTCAATTTTGGAAAGCCTAGATTACTTGATATATTAAGATAAGTGCTATCATATATTTAATAATATTTCTATATATTTGTATAGTAATTCACAATTTATAAAGTATTTGTGTAAATGTTACACAATCATTATATAGAAAGTATCAAGCGAGATGTTTGTAACATAACTCATGTTAAAACATTCTGTATTAGCCGATCTCTTATGACATTGCTTCGAGTCATAGTGTAAGTTCTTCCCAAAATCTTATGAAGTAAGCAGGACACTTCTTATCTGATTATATAGAAGAAACTGGTCACAGAAATAGCATGATATGTACAGGAATGCACATATTTCAATAAAGAGGACTAGGACTCAAACCCAGTTCCAAAAATCTCAGGTACATTGCTTTGATCTTGAAATCTGAGTTTTAATTCTATTTTTGGAGTTTTTATTAATGCATATTTTCTCATTTAGATGTCACTGTATAACAATATGCTGATCTAGTGTCATTGTTCAAATTAAAAAAATGATTATTTAAATAACACTGCCTAGTGTAAAGAGGCCTAAATAAAACTCATATTGTTTGTTCAGCTTCTATGAAGATAAATAAAATCAAGCTATTTTGTTTTCTAGTTTTTAATCCCTCTCAATTGAATGATTCTACTGTACTCCAACATATATGGAAAAGTGGCAACGAGTTCACAGAAGTCAGATGTCATTAAAAAATAATAAAAAAAAGTTCTTTATAGATTTTGGAAACTAGCCCTTTATCTGATATGTTATTTGCAAATATCTTCTCCCATTCTGTAGGTTGTCTTTGAGTTTTGTTGACTGTATCCTTTGCTGTGCAAAAGCTTCTTATCTTGATGAAGTCCCAATAGTTCATTTTTGCTTTTGTTTCTTTTTGCTTTCGTGGATGTATCTGCAAGAAGTTACGGTCGCCGAGTTCAAAAAGGGTGTTGCCTGTGTTCTCCTCTAGGATTTTGATGGAATCTTGTCTCACATTTAGATCTTTCATCCATTTTGAGTTTATCTTTGTGTATGGTGCAAGAGAGTGGTCTAGTTTCATTCTTCTGCATGTGGATGTCCAATTTTCCCAGGACCATTTATTGAAGAGACTATCTTTCTTCCAGTGGATCGTCTTTCCTCCTTTATCGAATATTAGTTGACCATAAAGTTCAGGGTCCACTTCTGGGTTCTCTATTCTGTTCCATTGATCTGTGTGTCTGTTTTTGTGCCAGTACCACACTGTCTTGATGACCACAGCTTTGTAGTACAACCTGAAATCTGGCATTGTGATGCCCCCAGCTATGGTTTTCTTTTTTAAAATTCCCCTGGCTATTCGGGGTCTTTTCTGATTCCACATAAATCTTAAAATAATTTGTTCTAAGTCTCTGAAGAAAGTCCATGGTATTTTGATAGGGATTGCATTAAACGTGTAAATTGCCCTGGGTAACATTGACATTTTCACAATATTAATTCTGCCAATCCATGAGCATGGAATATTTTTCCATCCTCAACACCAAAGAAACAAACAATCCAATCATGAAATGGGCAAAAGACATGAAGAGAAATCTCACAGAGGAAGTCACAGACATGGCCAACACGCACATGAGAAAATGCTCTGCATCACTTGCCATCAGGGAAATACAAATCAAAACCACAATGAGATACCACCTCACACCAGTGAGAATGGGGAAAATTAACAAAGCAGGAAACCACAAATGTTGGAGAGGATGTGGAGAAAGGGGAACCCTCTTGCACTGTTGGTGGGAATGTGAACTGGTGCAGCCACTCTGGAAAACTGTGTGGAGGTTCCTCAAAGAGTTAAAAATAGACCTGCCCTACGACCCAGCAATTGCACTGCTGGGCATTTACACCAAAGATGCAGATGCAATGAAACGCCGGGACACCTGCACCCCGATGTTTCTAGCAGCAATGTCCACAATAGCCAAACTGTGGAAGGAGCCTCGGTGTCCATCGAAAGATGAATGGATAAAGAAGATGTGGTTTATGTATACAATGGAATATTCCTCAGCCATTAGAAACGACAAATACCCACCATTTGCTTCAACGTGGATGGAACTGGAGGGTATTATGCTGAGTGAAGTAAGTCAATCAGAGAAGGACAAACAGTGTATGTTCTCATTCATTTGGGGAATATGAATAATAGTGAAAGGGAATATAAGGGAAGGGAGAAGTGTGTGGGAAATATCAGAAAGGGAGACAGAACATAGAGACTCCTAACTCTGGGAAATGAACTGGGGGTGGTGGAAGGGGGGGAGGGCTGGGGTTGGGGGTGAATGGGTGACGGGCACTGAGGGGGGCACTTGACGGGATGAGCACTGGGTGTTATTCTGTATGTTGGTAAATTGAACACCAATAAAAATTAATTTATTAAAAATAAATAAATAAAATAATAATAATAATAATAATAAAAGGCTGAGCTGCAGCCTTAGTCAGGCTTTTTAGGAAGGTGACTGGCATTAGCCAGCCTCTTCCATGGGGTTGAACAGCAGCTGTCCTCAGCTTTCCCGAAAGGACAGTAACAAAGTGGCAAGCTTTACTAAGACATAGAAAGGATTTCCTAATTCCATTTACTATCTTGTTTATGGATGAGACATGCACAGAATCATTTTCTAAAAGTGATGTAGAGAAAATTCTCAGTGCTACGGGTTTCAGCTAACTTTAATACTACTGTACGTTGAACATATAAACAAGCAAATGTTTTGATTGGAATATTTAAATACTTAAATGCTTTGAAAGCCTCTTCCTTTTTAGTTTAGTGCTATTTTAAAAGCCTAACTTCTCTGTGACAACTGGTCAGATACATGGAGAAAGAAATCTTAGCTGTAAAAAGGATGGAAAAATTAGAAAATTTCAATGCATCGTAATTGTCTCTAATGCTGAGTGCATGGTGCCTACAGTTCTGTTCTAATAGTATTTTCCCAAAAGTCCTTGAGGAAATGCTAATAGATTTTGTTTGTTTTTTGGGGTTTTTTAGATTTTATTTATCTATTCATGAGAGACATAGACAGAGAGGCAGAGACATAGGCAGAGGGAGAAGCAGGCTCCCTGCAGGGACCCTGATAAGAGACTTGATCCCAGGACCCCAGGATCATGATTTGAGCTGAAGGCAGATGCCACTGAGCCACTCAGGTGCCCCAACTAATAGATGTTCTTATAAAGCAATGGTGAGAGAAATATTTTCCTTTTATAATTAATTTTAATACCGTATTTAAAAAGTAACAAAGATATTTTGTCTCTTTTTTTTTTCTTTTTTTTAGAATGAGAAAGCAAGACAGCACAAGCAGGCAGAGAAGTACAGAGGGAGAGGGAGAAAGAGAGAATCACATGGAGCCTGTCCCTGGGCTCAATCTCAGGACCCTGAGATCATGACCTGAGTGGAAATCAAGAGTCAGACATTCAACCAACTGAGACACCCAGGTGCCCCTGTATCCTTCTATTATTTGAAAATGCAATGTCTTTTATGTTTATCTTGAATACTTACAAAAACAGATTCTGTGGCTAAGAGGAGAAAACTTTAAAAAAAATCTTGAGATTCTCAAGCTGTGACCGAATGGAATAAGCAAAAATCAAACTTCCCCAAATTAAAACTAAACAACTAGACACTTTTTTTTTCTTTTTAAAAAAGGGTGGGGGGAAAATAAAAATAAAAAAGGATGGGGGGATAAAAGGTTGGTGGGGATAGTGGTAGTCTTTCCAAGATGTTAAGTATTGACAATGTCATTTGAAAAAGCTTAATTCAAGTCTATCAGCTTATTGCTAAGTACTTCATTTTTTTCTCTTTACTATAATGGAAATGTATATAATAGGATTTTTCATATTGGGTACTCAAATAAATATAAAATATTTTGGATTCTCCATTTTCCTTTGTTATAAGGTGGAAGGGAACACATTTGAAAATAAACTTTTATCATTTATTCCAACAATTCAGTTGTGAAATCATTTTTAGTGTCTACTGTATTTAAAGTATTTATTATAGCTCAATGATTCTCTGTTGGGTTTCTGTCAATACATTATAACATTAAAAGTATTTCTATGGTCTGAAAAGTTAGGAAAATGTACCTAAGATGTTGGGAAGCATTTATATATAGGAAAGAAAGGGGGAAAAGTATATATGAGTTTATGTATATACACACACATACACATACACACACTTTGGAATCAGATAGCCCTAGACTTAAATTTTAGTTCTTCTAACTAGCTGTATGGTCTTGGACAAATATATTAACTTGTCCAAAAACCTTTAGTCTTTCAAGGAACACAAAGATACTACAAGTGGGAGCATTGCCATGGACCCTTAGGATTAGAAGCAACATCAAGATAACTCTTTCAATACTTTGATGCTGGAATATTTTTTTATGACATCTACACTTCAAGCAATATTGCTTGAAGTTCACTGATAGGCCAAGCATCTACTGATTGAAAGAGCTATGAAGAGAGTATCTATCTGTAAGACAGTTATTGAATGTATCATATCATTCACCTTTCACAAAAATGATATTATTATTATGCATTTAGGCTCTAGAAAACTAGATTACTTGATCTAAATCATAAAAGTGAGAGAGTAAATATACAAATGGACAACAGCCAGACCATATATAAAAATAGACCTCCTGATCCACAACTTGCAGCAACTTGCTCAGGAAATCAACTTCTTATCTACAATAAACAGCCCAGAAAGCCAGCCTGCTATGATGGATATTTGTAGGAAGCCAGATTTTTATCTCTAGTAATAATCCAGGAAGCTAAACAATAACTCCTATAATAATTGACTCCAAGTGACCAAGACTCCATTATTAATTGACAGCTTCCTTAATTTTTCCCACTTCCAACTTAAAACCAACCAGAGAAAGTCAAATATGCACCCCTAACCAATCACATAGGATGCCCTGCTTCTAGTTAGCCCACTTGTAGCATCCCTAGGTCAATAACCTACAGCCATGATACAGTTGAAGTCTTCCATTTTTTTCTGCTATAAAGCTTTCCCACTCTGCATGTCTTTGAATCTCTATCAGAATGCAAGTGATGTTGGCTGACTCCCTTGCTGTAGCAAATTATCAGTAAATAGGTTTTGCTTTTCTTATTTAGTTGGTCTTCATTTATTTGCACAAAAGTTAATAAAAAGTAGGATTTAAGAAATTGTTGTATGTGTACAATAGGCTACCTGTGTGAGAACGTTCATTGTGACATAGCTTATAATACACAAATATCCACTAATAAAAGACAAATTGTGTTACAGCTATATACTAGAAAACTTTACAATAATGAAAAATGAACAAACTGCAACTATAGACAGCAACATGGATGACCCTTTCTTTCAGGGAAAAGATATTTGTGATTATTAGGAAGGTACATACAGGGAGATTACAGCATGCCAGCAACTGCAATTTATTGACCCGGCTGGAGGTTTCATTAGATTTTCTTCATTCTCAATCCTGACTCCTTGGCTAGAATATATTCCATTCCTAGAATAAAATTCACAATTATTTATTGAACTTGTAGTTTGGGTGCAAAAGGTATGACATATTCCAACTCCTAGGAGATAGTTTCTTGTTTTATGCTAAGAAAAAAAAAATCTTTTCTGGGACCACCACTTCCCTCTAAACTCCACTCCTAAATTCCTGTCTCAAACCAGATTTATGCATTTCCCACAGCCAGAGTTTTCTGCTCCAGAGCTGCTGGGAAAGAATGACCGCTAAACAAACTTGCTCTGGGACTCATATAGATTCCTAATGAAATATTTGTTTCATTTATTATTGAACATAGGATTCCAACATAAAGCTACATTCTAATGAGCAATTCTTGCCTTATTAGGAATTCTATCTCCATCATGAAGAAATTCTCTACTCCTCATGTATTTTTCTCATCTTCTTAGTCTACATTCTCTGAACACTCAGAAATGCAAGATCTTGCTTCCCGAAAGTTAGAATCAGCCACGTTAAGATCCATTTCCTCTCTCTTGATCTTGGCAACATCTGGGATGTTCTCTGCCAAAATTCCAGGCAGCTGTGTAAAACATGGTGCTTGGGGATGAACAGACACGTGAATTAAGCGTGTGGGTGCTATTTTCGGTGAAAATTTATAGGTTTCCCTTTTAAGTTTCAGATTTATAAGCAGCATGAATAATAATATGCTTGGTATAAGGTTGTAATTTTATTCAAAAATGCACAGCTAATGCTGCAAAATATTATCAAGCTTTCACATTGTATAAATGTCTTCTATGACTTATGCAATAATTACATTTAGGAATATTCACTGATTCTGATGATTAACTTAATCATACCAGTTTATTTTTTTTAAATATTTTATTTATTCATGAGAGACACACAAAGAGAGAGAGAGGCAGAGACACAGGCAGAGGGAGAAGCAGGCCCCATGCAGGGAGCCCAATAGGAACTCGATCCAAGGTCTCCAGGGTCATGCCCCACGGGGAAGGCAGGAGCTAAAACACTAAGCTACCCAGGGATCCCCAATCATACCAGTTTCTTGATGTGTTGGATGGTTTGTCCCTTTCTGTTGCCTCAACACTAATACTTTACAATCTTGTGAGCTTGCACTCTATTCTGGTCATAAGGCTATATGCAAAGTTGAATAAGGTACAACACACATATGTCACTTTTCCTTTTTTCTTTAAAGATTTTATTTATCTATTCATGAGAGAGAGAGAGGCAGAGACACAGGCAGAGGGAGAAGCAGGCTCCATGCAGGGAGCCCGACTTGGAACTCGATCCCAGGTCTCCAGGATCACGTCCTGGGCCAAAGGTGGAGCTAAACCGCTCAGCCACCCGGGCTGCCCCATATGTCTCTTTTTTAAAGATACTCATTCTACATTCAACAACTTCCAACTTTAGCTCTGACAATGTAAAGAGCTTAGAAGTTACCACTCCTGTCCTTACAACAACAACAACAACAATGACAAAAAGATAAGCAAATTGAAAATCAATTATTTTTCTTGGGCCCATCAGAAAAGTGAAATAACAGGCAAAATTACCACCCTGGAAAGACAGATAACTTCAGAGAGAAACAGCTGAGCCACTTATCTGAAGTGGAAGGTACTAAGCTAATAGGAACCTCTACGTGATGATTTTAATGAATTGCTAGAGGATGAGTATAAATGAGCTTGAGAATGAGACAATCCTGGGGGTTGCAGCCTTGGGAGATTCCAACATTTTTGTAGGTTTTACTTCCAGGTACCCCACCAGGCTCTTAAGTTGAAGATCCAAGAAAGATGCTCTCATGTCTTTGGCAGAAGGAAGGGAAGTATAATCATTGTGAAATATACAAACATTCCCCAATAACAAAGGCCTACTCTCAAGGGGAAAAGACTATTAGAACCTTATTCCATTTGAGGGAGGTCATTCTTTCCACTCCAATTCCCTCTAGCCTTCCTGTATCACCTGAGTGGGGGGAACTTCTATCACTGAAGAAACTCTCATGAAGGTCATGGCCCAAAACAAAGACCCATTAAAAGACTGAGATTTAATCATTGGATTCTAGAATGTTTCCCTTCCCCCACACTTTACTACCAACAAGCTCCAGCATAATAACAGTGGATTAGAACTGAAATTGCTACAAAACACAGGCTCTTTCTGAGGAAAGTACTTAGGGAAGCCCAAAGTCAAGACAGGAGACAAAACAAGCACAGGACAGCAACTGGAAGCCTCTGGAACTTACAACTGCAACAAGCATTAAAAATAGTCTAATTCCTAGGTAGGTTAACATAAATCCTTACACTAAAGTACTGTTTACCTCACTTCCTATTGTGTGATACATGACATCCAGCTTTAAACAGAAAATTATAAGATATGCCAAAAAGCATGAAAATTCAGGCTAAAGAGGCAAAACAAGTATCAGAACCAGACTCAGAGATACCCCAGATGTTGAAAGTACCAAAGAATTTAAAATAACTATGATTAATATGTAAGACTTTAATGGAAAAAGCGGACAACATGATAAAAACATATGGGTAATATAATCAGAAATATGGAAATTCTGAAGAATCAAAAGTAAATAATATAAGTAAAAAATATTGTTACAGAAATGAAGAATGCCATTGATGGTCCTATCAGAGACTGGATATGGGTGAGGAGAGAATCAGTGAGCTTGGCAGTATATTCATAGAAAATTCCCACACTAGGGCAGCCCAGGTGGCTCAGTGGCTTAGCGCCGCCTTCAGCCCAGGGCCTGATACTGGAGACCTGGGATCAAGTCCCATGTCGGGCTCCCTGCATGGAGCTTGCTTCTCCCTCTGGCGCTCTCTCTCTCTCTCTCTTCCCCCCTCATTAATAAATAAATAGAATCTTAAAAAAAAAAGAAAGAAAATTCCTACACTAAAAAGCAAAGAGAGAGGAAAAAAAAAGAATAACACAATCACCCCAAAACATTCAAGATGCCAAACAATTTCAAACGGTGCAAAATGTGCGTGATTGTAATACCCCAAGGAGAAGTAAGCGAGAGGGTAAATTGTTCATGTATGAGGAAAGATGTCAAGGTCCACTCTGATGGCACGGAGGAAGCCATAGAGCCTTCCTTAATGAAACAGAAACAAAATACAACAGATCAAAAATGGGATAAGGAGATGTGACAAGATTTCTTTAATTTTCAACACATTCCACAATCTGCTTTTTTTTTTTTAATTTGCAAGTGAATGGCTATAGGGGCCTGCTAGAGTAAGAGTCAGAGGCTTGCCTCATGATATCTAAGGGTCAGCCCACACAGGTTGGGCCAAAGTTTTATAGCTTTGTTTGTGCAAACACCTGCCATCTATAACATTCTTCTCTGTTCCCTCTTGCTTTTCCCTATCAAACCAACCTTCTCCAGAGACAGAATAATAGCTAGGATGAGGAATAAAGGAAGCTACAACAACAAATACCTTGCCTGGGACTTTCTTAAGCACCTTTGTTATCCTTTGAATATACAACACAATCCTTAGCCATACAGTTGAGAAGAGAGCATGAGTTTTTCCAATATTATTATATCCTATATAAAGAATTTCCTTATCCAGATCCCTGGCCTGACTTTCAGGGCCTGCTAGACTACATTATTATTGAGCATAAAGTAAAGGCTTTTTAGCAGCCTTGTTGAGAGTGGCTTTTGAGGAGTTAAGACAGGCAGTGGTGCAAGCAGGAAATATAGAAGTTCATATGAAGGTGAGGAGGGTCTGAGCTAAGACAGTGGTGATGTTGAGGACAAGTAGACTGAGGAGGGAGAGAGGCCATGGGGCCAGAATGAATGCTGGGCTGAGATAGAAAAATAAGGTTATATTTGAGGGCTTTGTAAATGAAATATATTTCCTAGCAAAGGCACATTAGTATTATTGTTTATAGGAAATGAGACTTACAAACACGAATGGAACAATGATGAAGTAAGCCTAGCGAGATTTGAGTGTATATTTTAAAGAGTCAAGAAAAGTTTGCCAAAGGTAAGGGCAACGGGTTATGAAAAGCCACACAGGTTTGACGTCTTTGATTGAACCTGATGCCACAGACAGAAAGGAGCCAATGGAGATGCTTGAATGACATCAGGCAGCAATTTGAAGGATGAGTAGGAGGAGGAGAAGTTGGAAATAGAGATTAAAAAAGCGTTTGCAAGATCTCAGGCTTGCAGGGATCAGCATTAAAACCAGGTAGAGAAAAAAAAATAAAAATAAAATAAAAAAAAAAAACCAGGTAGAGGAAAAAATTAAATAAATAAAATAAATAAATAAATAAATAAATAAAGCCAGGTAGAGGAAACAAAGACATTGAAGAAGACTCTAGGATGATCAAAAGCACACAACATATACCTCTATACCTCGGTTTCTCACCTCTAAAGGAAGAGTGGTAAGCCTATTGTCACATCGTTACTATAAAGCCCAGAGCAGCAGTGCAGCAGAAAGCATATGAGTACACAGTAGAAACCAGAATTGATGAGTTAAAATCCCAACTCTGCTACCTACTAGCTGAATATCCTTGGGCAAGTTGCTGACCCTCATGTGCCTCCATTTCCTCATTTGTAGAATGTAACTTCAAACAATACCTACTCCATAGGCTTGAGTGAAGGTTTATGGAATGTATATATACAAAGAACTCCATTCAGTGCATAGTAAATGCTATGTAAGTGTTGGCTATAATGATATAAAGAGAGAAAGTACCTTGCTCAGCACCCATGCCCAATAATTGATATAGCTTATGTTTCTGAAATATAATAGTTAGGAAAAAGTATAACAGGTAAGGACTTAAAGCCCACTAGTTCAATTCCACCTGAGCCTATGCCTCTAGGACTCCCATTACAGCATCCTTGTCTCACACTTGTCTAGCTTCTCCTTGAACAATTCCAATAGCAAGGAACTCAGGAATGTGCCCAAACTCCAGGGGAAGATTTGCTCTCTGCCTTAACCTCTCTCTGGCTTCTGGCTAATAACCCTGAGTCATTGTCCAGTTACCCTCATTAGAGATCATAAAACCAAAGCAGACCACAAAAGGACCCTGCCCTTCCAACAATGGTTGCAGCCCTATTTTCTGTAGCCTGTGATTCTCCTAGAGGCTGAAAGGATCTGCCTCTTTCATTTTCCCTGTGCAGGTCTGTTGGACATTGAGTTTGATCCTCTGTTTTCTATCACAACTCTAAGAAAAGTATAGACTTCGTATCCTTATCTAATTAAGCAACTTTCTGCTATACTAAGCGAAGATGATTTATGTAAAAAGTCTAGAACTTGGTAATTGAAATAATTCAGTAAATACTTTCTGAGCATACACCAAATATTAGGCACTGAGTTAGAAGATGAGACTAGAATTAAATAAAATGTCAGCCTTTCCTTCCAGGACCTCAACTCCTGTTGGAGAGACAGACTCCTATGAATAAATAAAATGTAGGGCAGGTTTTTGAAATCAATTTGCCTCTAGACTTTCCCTTCCAAGACTCCTGATGTTCACTTCTCTTGCCTTATTCCAACAATGGCCATGCAAATCTAGAAGAGGTAAAAATACTAAGATTTGCCTGAGAATTTGAATATCGACAAGAATACAATGTGGTCTTTAGCTTGGAGCATTAGAAATACAATTATAAAAATGTTAGAAAATATATGGTTGCAGTGACATTAGAAAAATTATGAGTTTCATTTGGGGAAATGTTTACCATGAATTTAAAAGCTGCACTGAATACCCAAAAATTCTTCTTCTACCATTTTATTTAACTTATGAGAAAATTGAAACCAATACCAAGGAGACACTTGCCCAAAGGTGTGTGGGTGGTATGCCAAAGCAAGAAGAGGTAATGAGGTGACAATGGGGCATCTATGAAAAGCTGTGCTACAAACATGTGGAAATCTGTATCTAGTGTACAGGTCAGGGCCAGACAGGTTGTGATGACATCTCTTGAGCACTGATGTAGCTAAAATTCTGCCAGTGAATTAAATCTCCACAGGGCAATTGTGAGATTGCCCTCAGGGATACCATATCTCTAAAAACATTTTTTTTTTATTTTTAAAGATTTTATTTATTTATTCACAAGAGACACAGAGGCAGAGACACAGGCAGAGGGAGAAGCAGACCCTCTATGGGGAGCCCGATGCAGGACTTGATCCCAGGACTCCAGGATTACAACCAGAGCCAAAGGTAGAGCTTTCAGAAAGAAATGAGTTGTCAACGAATCCAATCATTTGGATAGGCCCGGAAAATCGTTGACTGAGAATTGACCAAATGAAGTCCCTAAGATATTTGGAAGTCATTTCAGAGGAGGAATGACTGCAGATGCCAGAATTCAAGGTACTAAATTAAGGATTGAAGCTTGCCTTTCACAGTAGCAAGTGTTATTATCACTCATCTCTTTGGGCAGGCTAACTGGGAAGACTGGGGCAGGACCTTTGACCTGCTGCCAGCATAGAATGACTACTCTTTACCTCAAAGGGAGAGCTTCAGATTTTATAGAGCTTGATGCTGCTCTCTGCTACCAGATTGCATGGCGCCTTTATTTTAAAAGATCCTTGATTGCTCTACCTAAAGTTAATCTGTATCCTTTTTTTCCTGGAGGTTTCCAACTGGACCCGTATGTTCTATTACCAATTGGTGGTACTTTTTGGACTGAGGATACTACTTAAACCTTGCTATTATACTCAGTTAATAGCCTTTTGCTGGACTCTGTGTGTTAGGCCCAATGCCACTGTGTGCCACTAAAAATATAGAATTTCATAAAGCATAACCCCCCGACTCATGGCAAAAAGATGCACAACAAATATCCAAAGAGTTTGTACTGATGAATGCAAAGTATTGAAAGCACACAGAAGGTAGAGATGAATTGCTTGAAAGTTTGTCAACAGAAATTGTAGTTTCTTCAGAGAGGCTCCCAGTCCTGGTCCTCTTGCTCCCTTTGCCCTCCCCCTTCTATCTACACTACGCTGTAGCAGTTCGTGGGTAGCAAGTGTTTCTATACAGGTGGAAAGACGTCATTTTAGGAGTACGTTCCTGATTTTCTTGACTTGCCAGTTAATGCTCCATCTGACTCATGATGCCACAGGTATTTATTGCTCAACAAGCCAGGTGTGATAGCTCCAGCAGATCCAAGTTCCACAGCCATAATAAAGGCTAGAATTTTCGTTTAGTAAACAACTTGGTCTGTAATTTGGGGTTTGTTTTCTTACTTGATGGAGCTGTTGCCTAGAAATACCGCCTTTTCAAAACACATATTTTACTATAAATTTATTTCTAGAAAGTCTGCCAGCTTAACTGCAAAATTTGGAATAGATTTTCTTTTTCTATTTTCTTGAATGTCTAATTAGATGCAGTGTTTCTTAGGATCTTGTAGTATCTGTATAGGAGTCAACTTTAAAATGAGCTAATCTGGGCCTCCTATCTGATCCTTGAATCAGGTCTTCATCACTTCTACCATGTGGACATCTGGCCTTCCAGTCACTCAACAGTGGGTGGCATGTAACTAGATTTATGATCACTCCTTAATACTGGGCTTTCTTTATGAAATGGCCTATTACTTATTTTGTGTGTTATGTTTTCTGGATTTTAGAGAAGACGCCTCATCACAGCAATCCTATTATCTCAATGTTGCTCAATTTTCAAATTGCTTTCACTTGCATTTCCTCACATGATTCTTAACATTACTGTGAAGTGGACAGAACTGGTACTACCACCATAGTGCCAGGAGAACAGCCACCCAGGTCCCCAGTCCTATTTTTTGTGTCCTACCTCATACTATGATGACTCTCAAAATCTTTTTCCACATACCCACATGACTGTCTCAGGGACGTTTATCAGCACTCAGCTTACACTACTGCAGATACCTCAGGGACAAATGTATCATGGCCTTATGTTTAAATTAATCTGATATTCTTCAGTGTGGTTTATGGAGTTGACTAGGAAAAAAGAAGAATTATATACTCATGCTATTGTTTCTCACCATCTTTGTGAGAAAAATAGCACTATTAATTTTCCACTTGGGAATACATTTGGATCCTTCAAGAGGTCAAAACTTTTAAAGAGTTGCTGGACTTTAGGCCAGGAGTTCTTTCAAATAATATCCACCGTCGATTTAGTGCCTATTCTGTGGCAGTCATTGCACCAAGTTCTCTGTACACATCACCTCCCTTCAAGATGAGCTAATGACCACTCTGTATTAAGTGTCATTATTTCTATTTTATAGTTGAGAAAACTAAAGCTTAAACAGTTTGAACAACTCACCTAATGGTGGCTAGCAAGGGACTCCAGGTTCTGGGACTTAAATCTAGACTTATTCTAACTTGAAATCCTGAGCTCTTTAGCTGCTATGTTGGTATTTCTTAAAGTGTGCTGTCCACACCATGTACCTTGAATCACCTGAGTTACCTGTCAATAAATCAGTTTCCTGGACCTTTTCCCAAGGCTATTGAATGGCAATTTATGGCCCAGGCATCTTCATTTGGAACAAGTCTTCATTTAGAACACTAAGGTTTGAGAACAATTCCATTCTATGATCCTTCCTCTAAAACACTTTTATAAAGGTGACAGAAGGATTTGGAGAAGCTTTGGCTTCATTGTACACATGGGTGCTGCCACATAGTTATACTTCTGACCAGTGCTTACTGGGTTTATAGGCATCAAAGGGTTTGTACTTGGCTATGTTGACACTGCACAAGATGTCGTGAATAAAGTATATGGAATTGGAATATGGAGAGTTTTTTGCTGTTTTCCACCCCTATGTCAGATACAACGAAGATACATGAAGACTTAAAATTTCAGAACTTTCTGTTTTGTAGAAAGGCTGCACAAATTTTTAAATGGCATCTCTTCTTCTTGTTACAAAGTCTCTCTAAGTATGTTCTTACCATTCTCCTAGGCTATTCCTGCTAAAGTGCTTTCTCCAAAAATGGGGAAAAGAATGAGTAGACCTCACGAAACCATTGAGGAGTGTTTATTGAGGAGAGACTTTGTAATTTGCATTTGTCAAGACAGTAGTGCAATGTAGAGAACACAACTCCTCCAAACTTTAAGAAATATACAAAAGGAAATGTCAATGGGGGTGAGACATAGGATGCCACAGTATCTTCCTGGTTTAGAAACACTTTCAATATCATACATGAGAAGCCTTCATAGTGAGCCCATCTGCCATACTTCTCTGCGACTCATCAAGCCCAAGGGCAGTGAAACACACCCAGTTAGTTGTTTTGTTGATGTTGATTATGAAAACCCGTTGTAATTTGGGTACAGTGCACTTTAAAAGGGAGTGGAGAATATTTTCAAAAGTTGAAGTGGAAGGAGATCTTACTTTTCTGTAGATATACATGGATCATCTATGTATCTATGTATCTATCTATCTAATTATCCTATCAGGAGGGCTGCCCTGTGTAGTAGCATACATCTCATTTTTACTGATGAGAAAATATGACTCTGAGAAATAAAGGCAATTGCCCAACCCAATATAGCTAATGCCAGAGTCAAAACAATAATTTAAGTCACTCCAAACTGAGGGCATTTTTGTCTTCAAGAAAATTCCATGGGAAAAAAAAATAATTCTTCAAAGGGAGATGGAAAATATAAATTACCATTGTGAGTGCAGGACGTTATTGGTATCATTATGCCTCATGTTGAGGAGCTTCATTCCTTCTTAAATGCTGAGGCCTGTGCTAGAGACTCCATGATAATAAACTGTGAAAGATTTCCTGCTTCTGAATGTTTTGAGATTAAAAGTGCAAACCCTACTTGCGGGGCTATGTATTGTTTTCATTTCTTTTCCGTGTGGGTGGTCTGCTCCGATTCCCAAGACCACCACTATCGCAGAGCTGCAACGCTGGCTGATGATGCACTAGGGAATTTAGAACTGTTGTTTTGCCTTCCAAAACAACAGCTGAGCTAGCCAAGCCCAGGTCAGCAGGCACACAAACACACACACCTGCATAGAGATTAGTCTCCAGCTTTAGCTTCACCCACTCAATCCCTTCATCAAAAGGAGCTCCCCTTGCCTTTCGGAGGCTCCCACTCCCATCTGTAGACATCTAGAAATGTATGCATGCTGACATCAAGACACCAGGGACATGGTTACAAAAGGAAACCCCAAGTCAGTGATCCAGATTTCTCAAACAGCAGCCTGAGCATAGGATCAGACAATTTACATTTCTCAGTATAGTTGGTTCTGCTAGCTTGAAAATGCATCTACCGGGGATCCCTGGGTGGCTCAGCAGTTTAGTGCCTGCCTTTGGCCCAGGGTGTGATCCTGGAGATCCTGGATCAAGTCCGCATGAGGCTCCCTGCATGGAGCCTGCTTCTCCCTCTGCCTGTGTCTCTCTGCCTCTCTCTCTGTGTCTCTCATGAATAAATAAGTAAAGTCTTTAAAAAAAAAAAAGAAAGAAAGAAAAATGCATCTACCCCAGAATCAACTTCTGCCTTTCTGTCCCAGGACTCCTGGTGCACCATAAGCACAAAAAACAATCCTGCCATTCATAATGATGTGCTGCTGGCTGGCTATTTGACATGTGTCGGGTGTACTCAGCAAATCAGAGGCAGGCCTGGAATATGCCCAGCCTCTGGACTCTAATGTTTTATTTCAATTTATTGTCTGTGCAGCTCTTTGAAGAGAAGGTCTACCAATAGCTACCCATAGAACTTTCAGAGTGTGTCACTTGAAAGCAATGCTCTTGGTAAATAATGTGCAGTTCCCAGATGAGATCCCAGGTTGCTGTGGGTGTTAGTCATATTTCAACATTCCACGTGAGGGAGAACTAACCGAAGAGTGGTGAAAGTACCTCTGACATGTTGGTTTTAGACAAACTTGAGTTGAAAAAAGGCAGTTGTATTTTCCCTTCTTTTGTTTGCCCCAGTGAACTTTTGTTCCATTAGATCTGTTCTTTCTTCAGACTCTGGCATCTGCTGTTCAAACCACCCCCTCACGCTCAGACATGTTTATGAACTTTTCTCAGAAAATTCTGACGTTACCTCTCTGGGAAATTTTGTCAGAAGCTTTTCCATGTGGCCAGACTTAAACGAACTCACAAAGACTTTCTAGCCACCCTGGGCCTCCTTCAGAGGTTGTAGTGATTGGGGTCAAGGTGGTCAATCTCCACCTTTTAAAAAAAGCAATGGAGGAACAATAATGATCTTGAAAAATCAGTCTCGGGCTTATTCTTAGGATACTCTCCCACGAAAGGTGCAGCTTGGGATGTATATAAGCTCACTCTAAGTTCAGAAATTCCACTGGGAATGGAGAGAAGAGGTGAGTAGCCTCAAAATGTCATAATAGAGACTAGGGGAAAAGGTTAAGAAAGAAAAGAACATAGCGGGGCACCTGGGTGGCTTTCTTCGTTAAGTGCCTAACTCTTGATTTTGACTCAGGTCATGATCTCAGAGTTGTGAGATCAAGCCCCACATTGGGCTCTGTGCTGAGCATGGGGACTGCTTAAGATTCTCTCTCTCCTTTTCAAAAAAAAAAAAAAAAAAGATTATAGCAAAGAAAAACAAGCAAGTGTTTGGGGACAAAAGTCAAGCCATAGGGATAGCATTGTAGAAAAGAAAGAATAACTCATACCTCTTAAATAGCTATTATGATTTAGGTTCCTAAGGTATTTAGGGAAAACAGTTTAAGCATAGACTCTAATTGTCATAAGGAAGACTGAGTTATTTCCCATCACCTACCCTTCTGGTTCATCTGTTGAAGTCCTAAACCCCAGTATCTCAGAATGAGGACTTACTTGAAAATAAGGTCATTTCAGATGCATTTAGTTAAGATGAGGTCATTTGGGTGGACCCTAATCCAGTATGGCTGGTGTTCTTATATAAGGAAAAAATTAGTTCTAGATACCCCAAGAAGGAAGACAATGTGAAGTGACAGGGAGAGGACAACTAACTACAAGGAACAAATCCTTCCTTCACACCCCTCTGGAGAAATCAACCCTCCTGACACCTGATTTTGAACTTCTTGCCTCCAGAACTATGTGGCAATATATCTCTTTGTTAACGCTGCTATTTGTGGTACATTGTTTACTGCAAGCCTAGCAAACTAATACAGAAGGTATAAGGGCCAAGACAGGCCACCTCAAGATGAGCCACTTTGGCATGAAGATTATTTTGAGTTAAAAGCAATCAAAACCCAGCAGATTTGGGAAAAGCTCTTCACCACCCCACAACCACCTGAAAAGAATTGGGATAGAGGACCTGCTCATTTTGCCTGACTGTCTTTGAAATTTCCATGTGTGTGTGGATTCCTTGTACATACAAAACTAAATTTGATTTTGTTCTGTCATGTCAGTTTGATTCTTAGTCCACCTGGAAGGACCTTGAAGTGCAGAGAAAATTCTTCCTTCCTCCCTGTTATCGTTCCACACAAGAGGAAACTAAGGCTTGAAGAGGTGACTCAGGCTCACTCATAACAAGTGAGTTGGAGTTTGAACAGAGATCTGCTTGAACCCAGAGTCTCGTAGTTTTTCCTGACACCCATTTAGAGCTTGATGCTAGAATAAAATATGGCCCTCTTTGAAAAGAACATGATAATTCTGTAGTTTTCAGATGTTTTGGCTAGAGACACCTTTGTTCACAGTGTAATGAAGAAGTTCTGTGCACTAAAACCCCAGTGGGTAATTGATGTCAGCCTCTTGTGACTGTCTCGAGTGACCTCAAGGAGAAATAAAAAACGGGAAGAACTGGAAAACCATTAAGCAGATGCACAAGCAATATTTTTAAACAATCCGAAGTGATAGAAACACAATGTGTTCAGATGACCTAAGGGTCTTTGTCCTGTCTATGCGGTGGAACAAATTATTACAACCGTAAAAAATTAGATCATCTGGTGACATGCAAGGATTTGGAGAACTGCTTGCAAACACATATACCCCTTCCCCTTTTCATATATAATCCCCTGTAGCTAACAAGCTTTGAAGCAGTTCTTCAGAGCAATGAAGCAATCTGAAAGACTATCTCCTGGGCTATTGCCCTCAATAAGACAACAAATAAAGAGTTTACTAACCCACTTTGAGGTTGATTTTCTTTCAATCGACAGTTCACTATGTAAAGCAGCTAATGGCAAAGATGTTCCAGTTGGAATGGGGATGATGCCTATGATCTGACCTGTTCATCCCTCTCCCCATCACCACACTGATGATCTTTAAGAGGCCCATGAAACCCACTGCTCAAGAACACTGCTTGGAAAGCACTATATATAAAGGGATACTAACGGACACTAACGTAGTACTAACATTAGGCATACCACAGAGAGCAAAAAAAGGTCATTATTAAATGTTATGAGATTCATCATATAAAAGTAGACATCATACCCTGGGGTACATAAAGATGCAAAGCCTTAAAGACATCTCCACTTCAGGTTGTTGGATTATGTCAGAGAAGAAAGAGCACTAGACAGGAGGAAATGTGCCACTTCTAGCCATGTGATGTGGGCAAGTTCTTTCCTCTCTGACTCTCTTTCCCTGCCTGTAAGGTCTAGGTTATTGCGTATGACCTGTGTACCTCCCAGGCTCAGAGAAATGACCAGTGATGTGAGAAGAGCCTTGCAAATCATGGAGCAAAGTGCCCCAACATGATGAGGATTTCTCTCTTGCTGAATTCTCTAAGTATAAAAAAATTCTGTTAAGGAGATCAATACTCAGTCAAACATGCCGAGGAATCAGGGAGGGACCTTGGGGTGAAGGCTCCTGATTCCCAAGCCAAAGCAGTACAAGTTGGGATAAATATCATGCCTGGGAGAGTCAGCACACTGTGAAATTATGAAGTGTGATCGTTAACTGGACCATTCTGCACAGGCCTTCATCTCTGCATTCAGTATTTTCTTTGAAGTCCATGACCTTCTATGTGTCACTGAACTGCTGAATGACTACTCTGAACTGAATCAAGCATCCGAGCCCACCCTGCTGATGTAATCAGACAAGGTTCACCCCGCACAGTCAGAGTCCCTGGTCTGCATTCAGCCTAGCAATTCAAGTGGAGCGCATCGGGGCTATTAAAACATGTAAGAGCTGCACTCAGGCATAAGCCGTAGACCTCAGGAATAAGAATGACCAACCTATGATCCGTTTTTGTTCTTCTAGTCCTGTTGGAAACTCTTGGTGATTCATTTATTTTTAATGGGGAGTTCAACTAATACTCAGCTAATAACAATGAAAGGGCACCATTTCACTTTATGGCTAGATTTCAAAAATTCTAGAATTTAAGAGGAAGGGAACTTAGAGGTCACTTGGCCCAACTCTCTCATTTTATAGCTGGGCGAACTAAGATCCCAAAAGGGATACTGACTTTTCAAAGTTCGCTCAGTGGGTAAGCAGGAAAGCAAGTTTTAGAAGTCACGTCAATGATCTCCCAACCTCAGGTTGTATTTATGGACTACCAAAAGAATGAGCATATTAGTATTACGGGGCTGCTGGGGAGGCTGAGACAGTGAGATCTCATTTGCACAACGTATTTGGCACCTCACCAACCGCAAAGACGTATAAAGTGCCTAAGCATGTGGCTCTGTGCTGGGCATAGAAATTGTAGGTTGGGTTCGCTAACGGTACTTGTGAAATAACATTTTAAATATCCATTTCGGGTGGATGCGTATATCAATAAGCTTAAAATAAAATATTGCACAGCTCAATATCAGTGCATATATATTCATAAATTGCCACCTGATGACTTAGTTTGTGACTTCCAAACTTTGATAAATCACATAAAGAGAGCTTCTAAGACATCACCGGCATGCTAAATGAATTATATAAAAATGCAGCTTCTTGCTAGAATGAATAGCCCCTCTATGTGGGTATGTGTTCTCTACGTATGCATCCATGTATCTATAGAATACATCTCAATGGCACTTTAGGAAAATCTTCATAAAATAAAGTTTCACTTCTTCACATTTTATTCCAAGAAACTGAGATGTGAAATGACTCATTTGGTTCTTACACTTGCTCTCCACATAACTATGGGCAGATGCCTGAAGTAATCTGCACCTTAATTTCCTCCTGTGTAAAATGGAGAGAGTAGCTCTACCTGCCTCATAGGACTGTGCTAAGTGAAATAATGCATGGAGAACACTTTTTAAGGATGAACTCCCTTTATCATTATCTGTTAAGTTCACACAGAGCAAAAGTAGTGTGGCTAAGACCGGAATCTGTGCTTTCTGCCTCTAGTTTCTCTGCCCTTCCATTCTTCTGCTTTTCCTTTTAGTCTTTGTCCCGCTGAAATGTTTCGAATTCTCAGTAGTTTGTGGCTATGTCTTCCCTCAGAGAATTTCTTCCCCTCAATTTGGGGCATCAATGCCTCCCCATTTCCATTTTATTTTTTTTAAAGATTTTATTTATTTATTCATGAGAGACAGAGAGACAGAGAGAGATAGAGACACAGGCAGAGGGAGAAGCAGGCTCCATGCCGGGAGCCCAACATGGGACTTGATCCCAGGTCTCCAGGATCGTGCCCTGGGCCAAAGGCAGGCGCTAAACCACTGAGCCACCCAGGGATTCCCTCCATTTTATTTTAAATGAGACTTCATTTTAGAAGTAATTTAAACTTTTCTAAATATCTAAATAATTAAAGTATTGCCAACTTTCATTGTGTAGTTATAAGCGATGATCTGAACTCTTATATTTTAGAAGGAAATCATATTTTACAGTTTTGGAGTACATTACCAATATAAGATGCTCTCATATCCATTATTTAATGTGATTTTCAAAAGAACCCAGTGAACTACACACAACACACCTTTAATTGTTGAGGACCTAAGGCCCAGAAAAGTTAAACAACTGCGAAGTATCAAACAATCATAAGTGGCAGACTGAAGACGAGAGTCTAGTTCAAGCACCGTGAACTCAAATTCCTAAAAAGTCTGTATGGGAGCAATACAACAGGGAACAGTGAAGTCTGTGGAAAAGTAGAGAGCTATAAACATAGAAATAAGTGTTGGCTCAATATTCCCTGACCTTCCAATATTTAAAGAGAAGCCATAAAAATTTTTTTAAAGATTTTATTTATTTTCTCTTTGTGTTTTAAAGATTTATTTATTCATGAGACACACACAGAGAGAGAGAGAGAGGCAGAGACATAGGCCGAGGGAGAAGCAGGCTCCATGCAGGGAACCTGATGTGGGATTCAATCACGGGACCCTGGGATCACGCCCTGAGCCAAAGGCAGATGCTCAACCACTGAGCCACCCAGGCATCCCGAGATTTTATTTATTTATTCATGAGAGACACAGAGAGAGGCAGAGACACAGGCTGAGGGAGAAGCAGGCTCTCTGAGGGGGAACCTGACATGGAACTCGATCCCAGGACTCCAGGATCATGACCCGAGCTGAAGGCAGATGTTCAACCACTGAGCCACCCAGGCATCCCTCAGAAATATTTTTATGTGAGATCCAATTGTTAAAACATTTTGAATTCCAAATACGACACATCCTTGGGCCACCAGAATGCAATGCTCGATTTAGACTGATAAACTCTTGGCCACATAACCTCTTTCTCCTGCCCAGACTGAATTTATTTGAGAATGTCAAAATGTGTCTTTTTCTCTCAGGCTAGAACAAGCCAAGTCAACTTTTTCTAAACTCAAAACCTAGACTCAGATGTCTAACAACCAAGTCAAACTTAACATAGCACTCCCTAGGCCTCTGAATGATACCACCGTCCACCTGGTTGCTCATATAGAGACGCTAGGAGCCATCCTGGATATCTGTCCTGCCCTCACATCCCGCATGCAACATAGAAGAAGTTTCTGTTATTTGTCTCTGAAACTAAGCCCTAGTCCAGCTCTGTCTTGTCATGACAATCTGCCCTGGAACTGCATTTAGTTCTACTTGTCCTGTGACAGCAACATTCTAACTGCTCACTCTGCCTCACTTTTGTCCCCAAGAGTTCATCCTCTGTACAGCAGGGTGACCATTTAAAGACACACGGCAGATGACATCACACACACCTTTGCTTAAACCTCTCCAAGGCTTCCTCTCCAAGCAGAATAAAGCCCTATGCTGCCCTGCATCGTCAGGTTCCACCCTAGCTCTTTTGCTTCTTCTCTCCCCGTTGGTTGCTGGGCATCATCCACATGGACGTTCCTTTGGTCTCACAGACACCCCACACTCACCGTCTGCTAAGACCTCCGCTATTTCTATTTCTTCTTCCTAGACTATCCTACTGGCCCAGCTTACTGAGTGATGCTATGGCGTAAGAGTGCAGGCTCTGCTGCTGGGCTTCCTAGTTCAAATTCCAGCTCTGTCGCATCGGGCAAGTGGTTTCATGTCTCTGCTTCAGTATGCTCATGTGTAATATGGAGAAAATAAATAACAGGTCCTCCTCCAAAAGGGTTGCCATGAAGCTTAAGCTAGCTCATAAAAGTAGAGAGCTCACAGCCCCTTGCACACAGTAGGCAGCCGATTTATCTTCAGATGCTTTCTGCACATCACTCACTGACTTCCTCTAACTCAGGTCTCATTTAAAATAGCACCTCCTCAAAGAAGCCTTCACTGATGGCCTCCTGAAAGAGCCCCCCATCCCAGTCTCTATCACATTACTTTTTTTTTTCAATAATGCTTCTCAGTAGCTGAAATTTCTTATTTAATTATATATCTACATGTTTTTAGAACATCTCTCCCCATTGGAATGTATGCATGCTCCAAGAGGACAGGAATTCTATTTTTTCAAAGATTTTTCTCTTTAAGCAATCTCTGCACCCAACGTGAGGCTGGAAGTCACAACCCCAAGATCAAGAATCACATCAAGAGACTTAGCCAGTCACCCAGGGAGTCTATTTTTGATAAGCACCTGAAATGCTGAATTCAAAATGCCCCCATACTAACAAAGGTGCCTGGCACATGGTGGGTGCCCCACAAAGATGTGTTATGCCTGTCCCCCCTACATCATGGACACACAGAGAGTGCTTAGTGAGGATTTGCTCAAATGGATGACACTGAAATCCATTTAAGCATACTTTCCCACTTAAGAGGAAACTGACCCTTGAGAACTTTAGAACAGCCTGTTCTTGATTCCCTAATAAAGCCCAATCATCCCATTAGAATGTTACCCTTCTTTCCATAGTCAAGTCGGGAACAAAACAACATGCTAGGCTCTTTCACACGTTAGACATAATCGCAGCCTGAGTGTTTGATGCTATGAAGAATTCTACGTAAGAAATTTGTTCTTAGGCTTTCCCACTTTATGTTACAGGACTCTAGTTTTCCACAGACTTCAAAGAGAAATGCTAAATTATTCATTAGTAAGATATTAGCAATAGGAAATCTTCCTCAACTAAGACCTCTCCATCCGCAGTTGCTATTACTCGGAGATGTTCTAAATTATATTTGAGGGCAGTATCTAGCTTTCAAAAGTGCCAGTGACTGTATCTGGTTCTAATAAAATTGTGTATGTGGACGTTCAGCAGAGGATTACAGCAGGAAGGACATCGGTCCAACTCTCTTTTAGCATAGGAGCAAATGAGGTCCAGAGAGGGCACTACTCAGAGTCAAGACCACATTCAGGTGTTTTTGTTTCCACTCCAGCATTTTTTCCACTATCTAAACTGAAATTGCATATTGTTTCTTGTTTCTCCTTTTGCCACCCCATTTCTTACAATAAAAATTTTCAAGTAAATGAAAAAAAGAAAAGAGAACAGTGTAATGAATATCTTTTTGCCCATAATCTAGATTGGACAATTGTTAATATTTTGCTATATAGACATAATCAATTTTTTGACTGGAGTGATTTTTTTTAAGATTTTATTTATTCACTCATGAGAGACAGAGAGAGAGGCAGAGACACAGGCAGAGGGAGAAGCAGGCTCCATGCAAGGAGCCCAACACGGGGCTGGATCCTAGGACTTCAGGGTCACGCCCTGAGCTGAAGGCAGACATTCAACCACTGAGCCACCCAGGCGTCCCAACTAAAGTGATTAAAGGTAAATTATCCATAATGCAGCATTTTGTCTCTGTCATATGTTGCTAAAAATAAGGATATGTCCTTATGTAACCACAATATCACTATAATGCCTAAACAAAATTTAGAATAATTCCTTAACATCATCTAATACCCAAATCATATTCAAATCCTTCCAAGTGCTGTCATAATTTCACTTATAGCTGGTTTGTCTAATTGGGATCTGATCAAAGCATTGCCTCTGATAGTTGTTTTTTTAACTCTCTTTTAGTTTAAAGCATTCTCCCTTTTAATGTCATCACATACTATTTTAGTTTATTATTTGATTTTCAAAATACTAACTTGTTAAAAGGACAGGCAAACTATTCTGTAGAATGTCTATCCTCTGTTGGCATAAATCTTCCTTATTGGTGTTTGATTTGTTCCTCTATCCTCCATATTTCTTATGAACTGGAAGTAAGATCTAAAGACTTGATTACATTCACATCAAAGTGCCTTTATTTTTGAAGATAGAAATTAGCAGCCATTTCTGTATTATAATTAATTGAACAAAACTCTGAGATTGACTTACAAAAAATAACAGGAAAGGCCAGCAGATGATGTGGGAAGGAGGAGACTATCCCAATTATATTACTGCATTCCAGGGTCTGGTATTTAGCTGTGGTCCTCAGAACTTGAATGGATTTCAAGTGACACACAACGGGAATGAAATGCAAACCAGAATGTTACCTTTATGATTTGGAATGAGATACGTATTAAAACTACTGGAGTATTAGCATTGGTAAGACTAGTGTATTTCCCCCATAGGCAGGATTTTGGGAGCCTATTTGCATATCAGAATCATCTAGGACTCTTAAGAAAAATAGCACCCCCATAGGTTTTGATTTAATTAGACTTGAGGGAAGAGTGGGCATTAATACTTAAAACCTCCCAAGGTGGTCCAACAATGTTACCAGTGCTGGGAAGCACTGCTGTAGGTAGGTCTAAACGAGAAGCCAAATTGTAATCAGAAAGTTGTTTTGGAAACATAAAACCAGAATCTGAGATGTTAGTGATAAGAATAAAGAAAGTCTGAAGAGACAATAGCAGCCAGTGGTATTCCAACATCTGTGCACGTAAGTGTCATTGGAATATGCTTACAAGGAAGAAGAAAAAGAAAGAAGAAAGAAAAAGAGGAAAGAAAGAAAGAAGAAAGAAAGAAAGAAAGAAAAAAAGAAAGGGAAGGAAGGAAGGAAGAAAGAAGAAAGAAAGAAAGAAGAAAGAAAGAAAGAAAGAAAGAAGAAAGAAAGAAAGAAAGAAAGAAAGAAAGAAAGAAAGAAAGAAAAGGAAAGAAAGAAGAAAGAAAGAAAGAAAGAAAGAAAGAAAGAAAGAAAGAAAGAAAGAAAGAAAGAAAGAAAGAAAGAAAGAAAGAAAGAAAACCTAGAAAGCTGGATTTCTGCTTTCCACTTCATTCTCCTCTTCCCATCCACTAGGGTGGCGCCCAGATGCAGAGGCTACTTTAGCAAACAACAAAGGTGATTCTGATGTAGGTAATCCAACTCCTCCCCCCTACTAAGGAATACTAGTCTGTATCCTCTGGGATACACTTGCTCTGAGGAGTAGATAAAACCAGTGTTGTTCTCAAACTTAAGCTGCATCAGAAGGAATTGCAAGGCAGGTTGAAACTCACCCCTTTCCCCTAGCTTCTGATTCAGTGTGTATGGGTGGAGCTCACAGCTGGCATTTCTAACAAATTTAAGGAAGTAGTTCCTGGCCCAGGGAGATTTTGCCTTCCAGGGGACATTTGGCAGTAACTGGAGGCATTAGTGGGGTTTTGTTGTTTTGTTTTGTTTTTTTTTAAGAATTAACTTTTATTTTAAGATTTTATTTATTTATTCATGAGAAACACACACAGAGAGAGACAGAGACATAGGGAGAGGGAGAAGCTCCCATGCAGGGAGCCCGAAGTGGGACTCTATCCTAGAACCCTGGGATCACACCCTGGGCCAAAGGCAGATGCTTAACCACTGAGCCACCCAGGCATCCCTAAGAATTAACTTTTTAGAGGAGTTTTAGGTTCACAACAAAACTGAGTGGAAGGTACAGAGATTTTTCCCTGGAAAAATCACACATGCATAACCTCCCCTATTATCAGCTACTCCACCAGCAATATTTTGTCACTAGAAGCTCCTCCTTCTAATTTCTTTCATCTACCTTTAAATCTCAGGCTTTGGGAGATCTCTTCAAAGAACATCCCTCCATTTCTTCCTTTTTGGAATCCTTTACATAGCTTTTAAGTGTAAAGAGATTTGTGTTTTCAGTATCTACTCTTGGAAGCCATTGCCCTTGTAAGTTCCAGTCATGAAATAATTGCTAGTTTTGTTCAAAACTGTTTGGAATGCTTTCATCTATATAGCAAGGTAAAAAAAGAGCTTAAAATACAATTATTTGAGACATTAATAGTATTTACAATCATATTTATTCTTTTAATTTTCCTGATTTTTTTCTTATACCACAGCCGAAATACTGATTTCTTAAAGATAAGAAACATCTTCTTAAAAACTAGTGCACATATCTATGTTAATGTTAGAGCATGATGCTAGGTTTCATAAAATGAGAAAGGGCGGAACCTCTTTTGGAAGTGAAGAGCTCTTTTCAAGGAGGCTGGAGAGCCAGTCCTACAGGTTTGAAGACAGCCCCTGGGGTGCACAGGCAACCTCAAAGGGCCACAGGATTTGAGGGTTATAATCAAGACATGCCTCCTCCAAAGGGCAAAATCAAGGCCTGACATTTTTTGTAACCTTGAAAGAGAGATTCCCATTATGATTTATTATTGTTCTGATTTACTGTTAATGCTGATTTATTGTGGCACCCACACTTCTTGGAATGAGTGAGAAATAAGTGTTATAAAAGCTTGTAAAATCACACCAAGAAAAACACAGTCTAGTAAATCAGGTCGATAGGTGCCCAGGGGGAGAGATTGACCATTATACAAATAACTCTGAAACAGACGGAAACCCAAGTAGACACAAGCTATGTATGGTGGCTCTATTTGATTTGAATACTCAGAAGAGGCTTCACAAAGGAATTGCTTTGAATGGTGTTGGGATTTGAAAAGGTAGAACTGGTGAGGAACACTTTCGGCTGAAGGAACAGCAAAGATCTTTAGGTATCTGAAAATAGATAGTACAACAGTGCAAGAGTTCAGTGCATCTCGTAGAACTGCTGGGGCTCCGGTGACGAATACAGAGGCCTAGTGGAGAATACCATGGAATTTGTCATTGCCACGAACTGAACAGTAACAGCCATCTGACTATCAATGCTCATTTTAAGAATGATTCTGAGTCTAGTTACATAGTGGAGGATCTCAGTGGGTAGGTTGGTTTAAGGGTCTCTAGAAACTGTTGTTATTTTTTGTGCTGCATCCCTAGGATAGATAGGAAGGGGGGTGAGATATTGCAGGCCCGGGTCTCTCCACCCTGGAAATCGAGTTGAGCTCACTCTTAAGGAACACAGTTAAAGCCTCACCTCTGGGTAGCACTACAGTTTGCACACTTGTTATGCCAGGAAGTATCAAAGCACAGTCTTCCTGTCTTCATTATTCGTTGGGTTGTTCATTTTGGGGGTTGCTTTCTTCTTTAAATCTCTTGCTTACGTGTGCATGTTACATTAAATGGAATGTTGCTAATCCTTCAGATCTCAGCTGTAAATACATCTTTTTGAACCACTGCCTATTGACTTCTATCCCAAACGGGTTTTTTTGTGTGTGTGTGGTTTTTTTTGTTTTGTTTTTTGTTGTTGTTGTTGTTGTTTTGTGACAGGATTGGGAATCTGTTCATCTTGCTGATTCAGGGAGATAAAGCAGGAGGACATCCAGTCATATTTTTCAAGAACCTTCAACGTAAGCAGGCTCCTTGCTCCAAGTAGCCATGCTGAGGCAGCCGAAAGAAGCCTAGTCAGCCACCGGCTTTGAGCAATCCCCGGGGTGGTGCCCTGTAACAGTGGTATTCTGATGATGGAATCAGCTGAGAATGAACTCCCTGAAAGATCTCAGAAAGTCTGATGTCATTTAAGATCTCAATTATCCAAGTAAAAGAAGAAGAATGTGAAGTGGCAATTTCCCGTCAGCTCCTTGGCACAGACCCCAAAGGTCTGAATGTGCCACAAAAGGAAGCAGTTCTTCCTCTAATTCAATGATGTTTCCTTCATCAGGCAGGGTTGTGTGAGTGGAGTACCTTAGATATATTAGCGGATCTTTAGGTCAGAAAGGATTGCTGGAGATCAGATCTGGTTTCAGCCTAGGTCCTCATATAAAATATTTGGGAGCCCTCAGATGGAACAGAGGAAGTCTGGGATTGGAGGGATCACAGGCTTTTGAATCAGAAAGTTGGTGTTGAAATCCCTCAGTCACCACACCTAGCCATGTCACTCTGGGTTAACTTCACTGAGTTTTACAGGAAAATGGAGCTTGGGGAAAGCAAGGTATCGATGTCCTTTGTAACAATATGGTCTCAAAGATCAAATGACATCTGAAAGTATCAAAGTATCTGAAAGTGCCCCGCAGGCCAGTGAGTTTCAAACTTTAGTATGCACACAAGGTTACCCAGAAACTCGTTAAAATGCAGATTTTTATTCAGTAGGTCTGAGGGGGCTGGGGAATCTGCATTTCTACCAAGTTCCCAGGTGATATTCTGTGAGGCTGGTCTATAGAGCACATTTTGAAGAGCATGGTGGTAGAGTGTAAAGTGTCAGATAAGCAATTGGTTGTTTTTAGCCTATTTTAACAAGTTTTCTGGGAAGGATATTCTTTAGTCTTTACATTTTTTCACTTCTTCCCCTTCTTCCCCAAGCCAGCCCCTCAACCCACACACTAGTAATTATACAAACGCTCACTTAATATAATGAATCCTGCTCAAAATGATAACCAACAGTTTTCACTGAAGAGTAGGCTTAGGGGAAAACTGGGTTTTCACTATGTATTTATGTACAATAATTCACAGTTATCTCTGAGTACATCAGATATTTGAGAATTATGACAAGGACAAAAAAATTTTTTAGCAAGTACTTGATAAGTTGCCAAGGAGACAGAGGGGATTTTATACCAAAGGTCCCTTGGAAATCATTATATGATATTTTTATATCATGTATATTGGTGTAATCTGTACATTTGTGTGATATTAAATATAAAATTTTACCATTTTCAGGACATTTTCTCATATGTGACCTCATTTGTTCTTCACAAAAGGGGAAGATGGGCAGGTATGATTAGGCCCATTTTACAGATGACGAAACTGGAACTCAGAGAGATGAAATGAATCGCTCCAGGTTGTACTCCGTTGCTACAATACTAAGACAAAGTCCCACTCTTCTGATTCTGAATCCAGTGCTCTTTGCTTTGTGTCCCTGTCCACAGCACTTACCACCCTGACTCAAAAAAGTTATGGTTTGGTTCACTGAACCCTGCTTATGAATCAGGTTCCAGGGAGCAGAATGTGAAAAGTGTCAGATCACAGATTTGGTTACTGTATGTTCACCCTCAGCAGGGAGCCCAGGAACATGGGTATCTTGCACACAAATCACATGAGAACCTACTCCAACCCTGAATTTTCAGATGATTCATTTGCTTGTTCCATTTCCAGCCAAGAATGTAATGTCCTTTTCGTTTTGGAATGTTTACAGACGAGAGCTAGAGCCTAGGGGGGAGGACAATTTGATTATTACAATCATCTCAAATGGTGCCTGGTTTTTTACTCTTCCAAAATATTCTTCTCACCTCCTCTATGATATGCCCCTGACTGCTCCAACTCATAGTGATCTCAAACTCTTTTCCCCTGTTCATATGAACTATGTTGTGAGTAACACTTATAAGGCACTTGGCATCATATGCTGGTATTTTGCCTGTGGTGATGTTTTACGAGTGTGTGTATGTGTGTTTCTGTTTGCTTGCCAAATGAAACTGAGAGTTCTCTGAGAGCAGGGACAAACATTTTTTACATTTCATCTTCTATTGGATGGTGGAAATGAGAAATGGAGACATATGGTGAAAGCTATATTGAATGTGGAGTCAGATCATCTGGATCAATTGCTTATTAGCTACCTAATGCTTTTTGAAAGACTCTGAAACTCTGAGCTTTTGCTGTCTCTTGTAGAATATGAGAATATTAGTACCTATCTCATACTCTTGTCATGAAAAGTAAATGAAATAATCTGTGTGAAAGTCCTCTGTGAACTCATTAAGAGCTGTATGAATGTAAAGAACGCATGTGTACTTACTTTTAGAAAAATGTGCATTAAATAGGAGTCTGCGGGCACCACCAGTCATATATAATGCATTTGTTTCCTCCTCCCAGAGCACTTTATATTTTTATGTCTTGCTATGGAAAGAAATATAGCCACATGGAAACAATATTATTAATTTGCTTTTGCAAAAGTAGAAAAGATAAAAGATCTATAATTCAAGGAAAGCTGAGATAATCCAGTTACCAAAAATGTTCATTATGAGCTGTCTACATTGTTGTTTCATGGACCCCAGATCCTAGAAGTTCACCGTTTGCTTAAGAAATTTCCTTTTGTTTTATTTTGTTTTATTTTTTAAAGGTTATTTATTTATTGGGGGCTGAAACAGTTCATGAGTGGGGGGAAGGGCAGAGGGAGAGAGAGAATCTCAAGCAGACTCCCTGCTGAGTGTGGAGAGCCTGACTAGGGACTCGATCTCAGGACCCCGAAATTATGACCTCAGCCAAAATTAAGAGTCGCACGCTTAACAGACTGAGCCACCCACGTGTCCCTGGAAATTCCCTTTTAAATTCCCAGTACTTTGGACTATTAAGAGAAATGGCATAACTACCAAAACCTCTAAGGAGAGGAAAATGATTCACTCTCTAGAATGGGGATGCTAATATACGCAGAACACGTATGCCTACCAGCTCCTCTGAAAGTGATTCTGAAAACTCAACCAAACCTTCCCTTTCTACTTATCTGCTTTTTGTTGGTACCACATCAAAATGTTTCCTGTTTCTGGATCCAAGACCATTCCATAGGATTCCCTCCCCTCTCTTACCCTACCATTCATGTAATGACAGTTGCCATGTATGGAACATCTACTAAATATCATGAGCTACATTGATGATCTTCTTATCTGACATCTTCAAATACATCTTGTAATAAGGTGCTCATTGTCCTCATGTTGTAGAAATCAAGATCCTAAGAATCAAGTACCTTGCTTACAGTCCTTTGTGGATCAGGGAGCGCCAGAATTCAGACTCAGTCCCTGTGATACTTTGCCCTTATTCTAACTCACCATATCCATGATTTCACGAATTTAGAACCATTTTTTCTCTAATACTCATGAAACTTACAGCATAACTTGAAAATGTTTATCCCTGTGCTCCAAATCCTGTATATCAACAACTATATACAGATCACACCTTGGGAAACAAATCTCCCAAAGGCTACCAGTGTTCCACAAGCACACCTATCCTCATAACAGAGAAGTCAAGAGTAGCCTGTGAGGGAAAGTCCGGGGAAGATGAAGCCCACACCCTATCTACACACTCTCCACCTCCCAATTTCCTTTCAACACCTGCCCAACTCACCAGCTCTACCCATCTACTTACTCCATTCTGGAAATTTCCACCACCACCCAGCCTCACCTTTCAGAATCCTTTTCTGTGTGTGGGCAATTCTCTTTCATGTCCAAACACATCAAAGACCAAAAAAAGCAAAGTAAATATAACTTTAAAGAGCATAGGAGTTTGGTTGTGCCCAGTCTATAGACTACTTGAGGAAGAAGATATTTCCTTATGGTGGGGGGCAGGGGGCTGCATATTCTTCTTCTGGACATCAGAACACCCTAAGCTGTTCACTCCTAGAAATCATTCTGGCCTTGGAAACAAGACCTTATTCCCTCTTCTGGTTGCTTGGTAGTGTGGAGGAATGAACACTGAGCCAGCCACAGTCCTCAGTCTCCCACTTAGTGGCCTTGGGTCATGAACAAGGGATTTTGTAGCTCTATGCCCCACTTACTTATGAATAAAATGGGGAAATAATTTTTAAAAGTGGTTTTTGATTCTTAAATGGAATAACATGGGTAAAACGCCTTGCATAGCATTTGGTAGAGTTCTTATCAAATGCCATTTCCACTTCCAGTTTCTAAAACCTGGCTGTTATTGCTGGTTCCACTCCACAAGAATACTTGTCTTCTTTAGTTACATTTAAACTCTATTTCTTTCTTTGTTCAGTGAGAAGCACTGTCCCCAGGAAGACCTCTCTATGTTATGTTGGCTTCGTTGGCAAGACCTTTATGCCAAATACCTGACTTCTGAAGAACTTGCCATTTTGCCTCTGGCCTATAAGAAGCTAATTTAAAAGCAGAATTTATTTGACTTATCATGAATGGTTAAGCCCTTTCTAACTTAAAAATCCAAAATTCCTTTCTGATAACCTATTCAAGGATACACCATGACTCACAGGAGACAAAATAATTCACATGTTCAGTAGTGACAATATCCACTCAAATATCTGGCAAAATCTTAACATTTATCAGCAGGAATATAATGGCATATGGAGGCTTATGATACCATTCTGTGGTTTGAAAATTTCCCTGCTAAAATGTAAGAGGATTATTTTCTTTTATAGATTTCTAAATTACCAGTTGAATCACTCTAAAACTACAAGTGTTTGTCCTACTACCTCTTACCTCCTACTCTCTCCAAAATACCTTGCTTTGTCCCCACTCCTATTCTTTATTTGGACCAGAACATTTATTTACCTTCCTACTTAAGTGAAGCAATTGACTTGTCTCTAGAGCCTGCACATATTCTTTCTCTTTTGCATGGCATGCTGCCCACATTCCTGGCCAATGAATGGAACCACTTTTCTTCTGAACACTGCTAATGATTGTTTCTTCCATGAAGGGTTTGCTCTGGATGCTATGGATTGAGTCTATCTCTGTGTGGTTAGGACATATAAGGATGTGTGCAATGTTTCTATGACAACCTCTGCCTTCTTTGTTTTTCCAAAGGAATCGGTTCCACTTTCACTTTAGTTTTAATTTCCTCAAGAACAAAAACGATGTTTTCTACTTCCTTAAGAATTTGCCACAAAATCAAATGCAGTGTCTTCTACAAAGTGAGCCCTGAGGAGATGTAAAATTCAGAAACGTTCGTTTTCCTGTTTAGAGATCTGAAGAAATCTGTGACTTCTCCAGGAAACCAAAGTGACAAATTTCATATCATTAAGACCAGGGTAGAAGTGATGTGGGGGTCTGATGTCTAGAGAGCTTATCTGAGAAAGGCCATTTTCTGACCTTATCTTTCCTTTTACTTTAAATGTGGGAATTTGTTTTTGATCCCATCTCGTTACTATAGTCACCATTTGTTCCTTTTTCTAACCCCTCTTCCTGCTGATTTAATAGCTGTTAGCAGAGAAAAGAAGAGAACATTTAATATAAAAATGATAGTAACTTGAAGGTGCTTAGAAGGATTTGCTGAGCAAAGAATTGAATTGCCATCATCAGCACCCCACACAAAACTCTTGTTTTCCTTTGATAAAAGGTGAGTCTTCTGTAATGGCATCGGGAGGTAAAGCTACATTTGGTATATTGACTATAAGGAGAAAAACACTCTCTGGAGAGGCCAAGAAGCAGTAGAGCTGTAAAGGAAAAAAATAAATAAACTGTTTTCTCAGGCTGCTGCTACATGCCTGGTCAATGGGGAAAGTCAGATTTCTGATGAACTCTGAAACCCTTAAGACTTTGGTCCCAAAAATCCAGGCAGGAAAAACTAGAGAAGAAGATCTACTCTACAAAGATCCCTTCAAATATAAACTCTGACTCTCATATTTTAGAATAAAAATATAGTTCAGTAATTTTATTATTAGGAAGGAAAAAGGGAGAGAGAAAGAAGGAAAGAAGAAACATTTGGAAAAAAAAACAAGGAAAGAAAAAATTGAAAAAGAAAGAAATAGCTAAGGACTAGTAAAGAGAACTTGGCTTCTCTGTTCAAGAGAGAAAAGAATGAGAGAGAGGGACAGAGAGAAAGAGGGAGAGAGAGAAAGAGTGAGAGAGAGAGATCTCCTTGGGGATGATTTAAGGTTAAATAAATAATTAAATTAAGTAATTCAAAAAATTATGTTCATGGGGCTCCACCTATAGGCATAAAGATTGTCTTTCAGGTCCTTAGTCACCAAGGCCTTTGAAGTGACAGTGCATTTCTGACAGTTTAAGCCTTGGAGCAGAATTAAGAGGGTTATACTTTCCCAGGAAAATGTGTTATACCCTGCCCTGAAAATGAGATGAACTACTTAGATTATAAATATTGAATATCTGTGAAATCACTACTGACTTTATTTTTAAGAGCTACATGAAAAGACCTTGTATTATTGAGACACTGCAATAAAAACTTAACAAGACCACACACTCTAGAGGCCATATTAAAATACGATTTTTGTTAGGATTTCTTTGGAGCCCATTTTCCGCCGTGCTGGAAATAACCAATAACCATAAATATTTATAACAAAATAACATCTTTTATGGAATGAAGATTTTTATGAAGCCATTTTTTATTAGTTAATCCTATGACTAGAGCAGAATTACAACAATTACCATCCTTTCAAATGAATAAATGTCAAAACCAAGACACAAAGAGAGATCATTATACTAATTTGAATGCAAATTAGTGGCTGAGGGGCAGGCTTCACGTTGACACAGAATTGAAGAACTCCCCATTGAAGAATCAATCCCCTTAGTTGCCTGAAAGTGCCTGAAATGTTTTTCTCCCATTTTGCTTCTGAAAATTATAATGATACATCAAGGCTCAGATTGATCACAGCGTTTCCATCATATTTCCCTGATTTTCAGACTCAGGAAGTAACACTTTTTCAAATCTATATTCCTATCATGTTTTACCTATACATGCTCTTTTATGATCCATTTAATATTTACATGTGATGATTATTGAATTTATATTTAATCTGTGACCTCCTTGTGGGCAAGAGCCCACATGTTCTTATTTCTTGGCTGTCCTAAATATTCACTGGGATGACAAGGGGTGTATCATTGTCATCCCAGTGAATGTTAGTGAGTAACTAACTCACTATAGGTTAGTTACTTCATTTACCCTGAGTATCTCCTACAAAGCTTTGCATAGCTATCTCTCCTCTGTTTCATCTTCCAAGTCTTTTTACATGGTTAACCAACTTGATAATAAACTCATGTTTTACATTTTTTCCTGTATCTACTGTATCAGTCAATGTTCTCTAGAGAAACAAAGCCAATAAAATATCTGTGTGTGTGTCTACATTCATAGACATTCATAGCGAGGGATGGGGGGAAGAAAGGGGGAAAGGAGTAGAGATTTAAAGGATTTGTTGTGTAATTGTGGGGGTTGGCAAGTTTGAATTATGTAGAATAGTCCAGAAGGCTGGAAATGTAGGATGGATTTCTATGTTATAGTCTTGAGGCAGAATTTCTTCTTTGGAAAATCTCAGTTTTTGCTCCTAAGGCCTTAAACTAATTGGATGAGGCCCACCCACAGGTAATGTCCCTTAAAGTCAATTGACTATAAATGTTAACCACATCTACGAAATACCTTAGCAGCAACATCTAGACTAGTGTTTGACCAAATATTTGGCACTCCAGCCAACCCACATCGACACATTTTAAAATTAACCATCATATCTACCTTTTCTCAGTCTCTGGTTTTAGAATAATCCAGGCTCAGAATTTGGTAATTAATATAAAAAGAAACCTACTATCCTGGGTTGTGTGGTTTTTTTCCAGCAACAGGAGGTCAAGGAATTGGCAGATGAGAGCTTCAAATGTCTCCTTGGATGTTGAAGACCTCAAGAGTAAATCTTTGGGGTGCCTGGGTGGCTTAGTCGGTTCATCATTTGCCTTCAGCTCAGGTCATGATTCCTGGGTCCTGGGATGGAGCCTCAAGTCAGGGTCTGGTTCCCTGCTTCTCCTTCTCCCTCTGCTGTTCTCCCTGTTTGTACTCTCTTGCTTTCTCTCTCCCTATCAAGTGAATAAATAAAATCTTTAAAAAAAGAATAAATTTTTATATTGAGAAATAGGATACACAGTTTGGAGCATAGGCCCCACAGCTAGACTACAGGGGTTCAAATGCCAGTTTTGCCATGTACAGGCTATGAGACTCAAAATGAGTTGGCTACCTTCAATTTGAATGATTTTTTTGTTGTTGTTCTTTTCAAAATGGGGATAATAATGATGTCTTCCTCATTGAGTTGTGTGGGAACTACATTAAACCATATAAAATGCTTACAACAGTGTCTGTTACGTACCAAGTACGTAACAAGTGTTACCTGTGGCAGTAATTATGAGAACGATGAGCATGATGTGATGATGGTGATGATGACCTTTGACAATAACAGGAGAGAGTTATTCAGAAGATAAAGTTTTTCATCAATAGGGCCAGGAGATGCTAGTTTTGTGGAAGCCTTGTGAATAACACAGACAGATGGTATGAACCTGAGAGGAACCAAACTTCTGAAGAAGAAAGAAATCTTTGAGTTATAGTTCTTCAGAGGAGGCAGGGAAAACACTTCACCCGAGCTTCCTAGAAAACAGTCTCAACACTTTAGTGTCGAGATAAACAGGAATGTGAGATATGTTGGAATTAGCCCAGATTATTTTTCAGAAAAAGAGGATTTAGACCAAGTGGGTAGCATTCTGAGAACTTCAGAATGATGACTCTTACTTAAAGCTTTCTCTGTGGTTGGAGCCTGGTGGCTCAATCAGTTAAGCGATTGACTCTTGATTTCAGCTGAGGTCATGATCTCAGGGTTGTGAAATAGAATGCACACACACACACACACACACACACACACACATACTCACACACACCTGCCACCTCCCCAGGGACTCCAGCTCAGCAGAAATATGCTTGAGATTCTCTCCCTCTCCTTCTGCCCCTCCACCCCCTCAGTGCACAGGCAAGCACTCTCTTTAAAAAACTAAACTAAATTAAAATAAGACAAAATGAAACAAAATCATTCTATTTCTCTGTTGCAATTAAAGGAAGTGAAAACAGGAAGGTAGTGTGCATGCGTGCATGTACATGTGTATGTACATGTGGTTGATAGAGAGAGGACAAGCCACATGTACAGGAGCATAAAGAAATGACTCTTTCTCAAGTAATTACTGTCATTATTATATTTGAAAAATGAAATTGAAATAATATTTTCAATTCAAATCTTGCCTTTTCATTTAATATTACATCTTGATTATTTCATTATGCCATTATTCGTCAAATTTATTATTTTATGAAGGATGTTATATTATACCAATGTTTCACAAGGTCTTTAAACCAGCTAGATATTTTCCCATCTGAAATCATATAATTGATGATAAATAGATAAATTCTGATCACATTTACAGGATAATTTTCTTCAGTAGTTTAGATTGTTTCCAAAGCTTTAGGTTAAAAAATATCTTGTTATTTTTATTGAGTTTTGATTTTTAGGGAGATTGAAATTTTATTCTATATGTTCAATTGATGTCATATTTTTTAATTTTATATCTTTTGCTTATTATTCAGTTAGAGAATTAGAGTATTTTTTTTCTTGATATAAATGAGCTTTTTGTGTGCTGATTATATGGACATTTCATCCAATATATGCATTCCAAATATTCATTCCTAGCCTGCATTTTTCTTCTTAATATCATCTATGAAGTTTTAATACCAATCTTCCAATTGTCTGTCCAAACGTAGTGATATTTTTACATACTGATTTAATTTATTGCTTTCATATTTTGTAGAGCATCCTCTGTCTTGTAAAGGTAAAGGCAGAAGTAATTGTGAAAGATGAGTAAAGATAATTTTAAGGTGTATTTTAATATTATAGTAAATAGAGTAGTGTAATAGCTTTATGAGACCTTCATATATCACTCAGATCCTAGGCTGAACATCTGTCTAATGCAGAAAGCAGTTGAATTTCTGGTATGTAGTTATCATTTATCAAATTTTTTTCCCTATATTTTCTGGCTTCTTCTGTTAGGTTATTTCTATTTGAGTAGGGGGTATATATTCCTGGAAAATGTAGAATTGATTTTTATGTTTCAATTGAGTAATGCAGGCTCGTTTTTTAAGAAAATTTATAATATTGCTTTTGAACTGGACCACACTTGTTTGTCCAGGAGTTCTATACATTACTGAAGGTATAACGGTCCCCTTTCTGTTCATTTCTGTCTCTGAAAATACCACATTTCTGTTTGTGTCACCTTAAAATAAATGTGAAAAACACAGTACCAATTAGGGACTTAAGCATTGTCTTAACATTGCACCTTGTAAAGCTTAGTAGTAATTTCTTTGTAACCCAGAAATGGCTTTATTGCTTCTATGCAGCAGAAGGTCCCTATCTCCAGGGAGGCAGGGAGAAAGGTACTAAAATTTCTTACCATTTTCTTGGTTGACTCTGTTATTTTGTTTTATTGACATTGTTTTAACTGCTGCTATTATTAATATTCAATATCAAAAGCACTACAGAAGTCAAACACAAAAATTTACTCTGCTTTTGTAAATTTCTGTCTTGTTTTTACTTTGATAAACGTGCAAACAGAAATGCATGTCCATATCAAAAAAGTAGCCATTTCCCTTTTTCTTTTGACAAATACTATCTGGTTGAGATGTCACTCTCTAGTATTTTTTTTAACATTTATCTATTTATTTGAGAGAGAGAGAGTGAGAGGGAGAGCAGGGGAAGGGGCAAAGGGAGAGGGAGAGAGAATCCCAAGCAGAGTCCCTGCTGAGCATGAAGCCCAATATGGGGCTCAATCTTGCAACCCTGAGATCATGACCTGAGCTGAAACCAAGACTCCATGCTTAACTGACTGAGCCACCCAGGCACCCCTTGTCTCGGTACATTCGTGACTCTTCACACTGACAAAACAACACTTATAACCTAATGGTCACAGTGTCTGTGGCAGTGCATTTAGAAAGATGCTTTCCGTCTGTGGGTTTCTACTTCTCTATGTGTAAGCTGAGGCTATGTCTACCCATGGTTCTTCACCACAAAATGGGGAAGAAAAATGAGATAACGTCTGGGAGTTAAATATCTAGAACTCACTGTCCAGTAAGATCTCAGTAAGAGATCATTAGGTATGCAAAATAAAATAAAAATTATTTGTTTTTTAATCAATGAGGCAAAGGGGAGAAAAAGGGGATGAAGCACTAACTTCCATTCATTTATTCATTTATTAATTCATTCAAAATGTCATGGACAGCCTACTCTATCCCAGGCATTGTATGGAAATTGCAAAATTGAAAATGATATAGCCCTTTACGGAACTATCTAGTGGGAGGAACTAATATAGATACAAAGAACTGTAACAGAACACATGATGTGATAAGATTGAAAGTGACTATCACCAGTACAGGATAGGAAAATAGTTGTATAAAGGGAAAAAGGAAGTAGGAATTTGTTGCAACTTTGCAATGTTATTATGTAAAGCTATTGGCAATACATTAATCTCAAAGATAAATGAGTAGTTTTGCTAAGCAACTTGTGGAGTTTTTTTTCAATTACAATTATTTCTTGGGAATTTCTGCATCCTTTCATCACCTTTTTAAATCACTATTGCATAGAATTGCATGATATTTATCTTTAGAATGGGGTATGGGTATCTGAGTACTCAAGGTTGCTAAGCTCATAGATTTTCCAAGAATGTATTGGAATGGAAAAAGGAAACGATTTCTAAATCTTTGACTTTCAAATAAACTTTTCCCTGAAATTGATTTGCCCGAGAATGATCCTATTGTCTGAAAGTCCTGCTTGCCTCCCCTTTTGCAATCAATTCATCAATCAATCAATCAATCAATCGCCATTCACCTATTTAACAGCAGAGAAGCGAACCTCTCACCAATCCTTATTATTCACTGTGATGCAATTGTCTCAAGATAGAAATTATTTTAAGGTGTAAATCAAAAGATAGTCGGGAATGTGTCGCCCGGGGGGCGGGGGTGGGGGGGAAGGGGACAGGAAGAACAAGGCACAGAAAGTTTGTTTTTTAAAGATTTTGTTTATTTATTCAAAAGACATAGAGAGGCAGAGACAGGCAGAGGGAGAAGCAGGCTCCTCGCAGGGAGCCCGACGTGGGACTCGATCCCAGGACCAGGATTACTCCCTGAGCCAAAGGCAGATGCTCAACCACTGAGCCACCCAGGCGCCCCAAGGCACATAAAGTTTTAACAGAGAGAATATTGATTTTATCATGCAATTGGAATAGCTTAGAATTGGTTTTCCCAGTTATTTATATGCTGTTTGAACTGAAAACAAAGTAAAACATTTTGGACACAAATATAAGAACTATCTTTGCTATTTGGATTATATGGCAACCATTTTCTATAAATTGAGTGAGTGGATTTACAGCACCTAGATTTAGATGAAGATGTATTTAAAGCATGTGCACAATATTAAAAATATCAGAAATCATATATTTTGTGATAAAACATTATTTTCTTAAACATTTTATTTATTTATTTATTTATTTATTTATTTATTTATTTATTTATTTTAGAGAGGAGTAGGCACGAGAGGGAAAGAGAATCTCAAGCAGATGCATCCTGAGTGCCAACAAAAGGCTCAGTCTCATGACCCTGAGATCATGACCTGAGCTGATCTCAAGAGTCCTGGGAGGCTTAACAGACTGAGCCACCCAGGAGGCCAACAATAAAACATTATGATTAAAATAAAGTTGATGCCATAGTTTCTCAAAGGCCGTTTGAGGAACAGAAGAATGATTTTTTAAAGTTCAGTGTCTTATGATACTCTCCTATTGGTAGACTTCTATCATTCCTTCAATCAGCTCCTTACTGAATACCTTCATGTGCCAGAACTATTTTAAGAGCTAGAGGTACATAAGTGAATAATAATAAACAGAATCATCCAGCTAACCAAACAAAAGCCCAGTTAAAAGCAATGTTGGAGGAGGCAGAAAATAAATACACGGATTTGTAAAGCATAAAATGTACACATGATATACTCAGGTGGTAATGACGAAATGTGCCATTTTAAATAGTGGTCGGGAGAGTAAAGGCTGAAAATAGGTCAGGGAGCAAGTGAAGAAATACAGGCAGAGGGTATGGAGGTGAATGGGCCCTAAGCCATGGTTATCTCTGGAGCTGGAAGATTTGGAAGGAGGGCGAAGTGTCCTGAGTAGGGTGAGTCAGGAGAGAGCTTAGCTGTGGGTAAGTGGGAAGGGGAGAAAATCAAGGAGAGGGAGTGTTGGGAGGAGGGGAAATGACGTTCAGGTCAAGGTTATACAGCTTTGTAAAAACGCTGGCTTTCTGTGAGTGAGATGGGAAGCCAGTGGAGCATTGTAAGCAGGAGAGAGACAGGATCTGATTTTCATTTTAAAAGAATCATTCTATCTGCTCCTTTAAAAGCAGATCACATTAGGGAGCAGACCTCCCGGACACCTGTTAGGAGGCTGTTTCAGTCATTCCCATAGGAGATGGTGATGGCTCAGAATGGAGGAGGTGAGCAGTGTTGGCGAGCTTCAATCTTCGTATGTCTTGAGACTACAGACACAGTAGGGCCCTACGAATTTCTGGCAAGTTGAATAGAGGATATGAGAGAAAGTGTTTCAAATTAAGCCTTCTAGGATTTTGGCCTGAGCTCCTGGAATGATGAAATTTCTATTTTCTGAACTGTAGGAGGTAGAGGCAAGGACAGGTTTAGAAGAGATCGAGAGTTTGTTTTTCAGGTCATGGGTAGAATGCATATAAGGTACAGAAAAAGAGATGTCAGCAAGCATCTGGAGGTCAGAGGAGGAGCCAACGAGCTTGGAGCATAAATCAAGTGGAGAGTCGCAGATGTTGAATCAGAACCAAGAGGCCAGAGGAGGTCACCAAGGGAATGAGGAGGGATGGAAAGAAGGTCTTAGGATTGAGTCCTGAGGAGGTAAGGAGTAGGAGGAGATGAACAGGAACGAAGTCTCGGTGGCCATGGAGGAAGGGAGACAGCTAGGAGATCGTCAGGTTTTGGAAAGCAAGAGACATTAGTTTGCTTTCACGTCTTTACCATTTTTCACTCGTATTTTTAACAAAATGAAGCAATGAACATAAATCTTTGTGAACATATGTGAGTATTTCCTGAGGATTCATTCCAGAAGTAGAACTGCTATGTCAAAAATACGTACATTTAGAAATTTTATAGAGTCTGCCAAACTGCCTTCCAAGCCGGTTTTACCAGTTGATTCCTCTTCTAGAGTGTTTGAGAGTGCTCATTTCCGCGTGTTATTACACACTCTTCGTATTTCCAAACTTTAAAAATAAGTAAAAATACCTGATTTTGATTTGCATTTTTCTGATCAGTGTTAAGCCTGAGCATCTTTATCAGGTTTGGTCCATTTGTATTTCTTCAGTGAATCCTGGTCCAAATCATTCACCCATTTTTTATTGACTTGTTTTCTTATTGATGTGTACATGGAGAAGCACTTTTGTATCCTGAATGTAATTTCCAGTCTGTCACTTGTTGTTTAACTTTGTTTATGGTGTCTGTCATCGCAGAGAAATTGAAAATTTTTATGCAGTTAAGTGTGTCAAACCTTTTCTTTATGGCTCTGGGGTTGTGTTTTGCTTGGATTTTCCCTACCATATGGTTATAAAATTTACCCTGCATTTTCTCCTTAACACTTTTATAGTTTTGTGTTTTACTTTTACCTCTCTAAGCCATAAGGAATTTATACCAATATATGGCTTGAAGTTGAAAATGACTATTTTTTTTCAATATGCATAACACATTTTGGTAACACCATTCATTGAATACTTGCTCTCTTTTTCCCACTGATTTGAAATGTCACTTTATTCATCAGCTTAATTTCAATATCTTTCATGATTTTTTTCTGGCCTCCGTGTGCTATTCAGTTGGTCTACAGATCTATTTTTGCATAATTTTACATATTTTAATAACTATTATTTTATGATACTTTATAACCCTTTAAATAAGTTATTTATTTACCTTATCTTTTGAGGGGTTATTGTTTCACATTTTCCCTTTCATTAAAAAACACAAGAACCGATTTGTAAATAAACATTTTGGAGATTTTCCTGGGATTTTGATTTATAGCTAAAGTTGAGAAAAGTGTGCCTATTTATAATAATGAGTCTTCCTTTGATAAGCATAGCATACCTTATCACTCTTCCATGTCCCTTGACAGGGTTCTAGAATTTTTTTCAGGACTGTCTTACTCACTGAATGTTAAGCTTATTTCTAGCTCATTTACAGTTTTTCCTAGAATTTTATGAGAAGGAATATTTTGAAAAGGTGTCCAAATTCAACTGTAAGAGGAGAGCCACCTAAGTTTTTATAATGTTTAGCTCTGTTGACTGGCCTTCAATATTCACATAGCATTTACAGTAATTAGAATGTGTCTTTGGGTAAATTTGCTGGTTTTTCGGATCCAGAGCTTGTCAATTTACAGCTGACGGTGTAATAAAACAGACCACTAGATGGCAGAACAAGCCATCTTTCCTGGAATTGGGTAAACATTTTTAGACAAGAAACAGATTCACAGCCCCGGTGAGAATAAATTATTTTGTAGTCCACAATGCCCTAGCATACACTGGTGATTTATAAAAAAGAATCAATATAAAATAGATCGATGATCCCTGACTCCAAAACAATTGCCATAAATTATACTTTATTAAAGTCCTCAAACATGGTGTTTTTTTTCTTCCTTGAATTCATCTTTCTCATTCCACTGCAGAACTATAGGTATTATGTAGAGTTCAGTTTTTTACTTTCTGCTTCCTATGGTTTTTTTCTACCTCCAAATAACTACTCCAGAGTCTCAATCGTCATCTCTGTGCCCAGACCCCCAACTGAATTCATGACTCTGAACTCACTTTTATCCTCAGGTGTCATATTTTCAAGAATGGGTCAACATGTTTCATAGGCTACATGAGATTTTCCTCCTCCTCTAAGGCAGATGGGTTGTTAGTAGTGATCATTCGGCCAATACTTTTTAAGCAGCAGACTATAATCCTTAGTGGGCTGGGAAATTAATTTAGTTAACTGTGTCTACCAATATAAAAAATGAAATATAGTAGAAAAATGTTAGAGTGTAATGACCATAGTAAGGGAAAATATCCTTTTTATGAGATGTTTGTGTTAGCTAAATATATTCGTCTATTTGAGTATGTGTACCGGATGGTGATAAAAAATGTGTTTTTTACTGTGGGTCATAGTCAAAAAAAGTTTGAAGAAGAAAAATAGAAACTGTACTGGAATCTCCCAGACTTTACCTTATCCAATATAATGGAGGAACCCAAGGCTCCACTTCCTGAAATGTAACAGATCACTTGATGTCTAGCCCTTCGGTCTTTGCACAAATATTAAACTCCTATACCATGCCTCTATGTGCGCAGGACCACGGAATCTACCAAGGGTTTTTCTGAAGATGTAGAAGTCCTCACCTCTCTATAGCTGCTCAGGTATGTCAAGTTCTCTCATCTCTCCTGCCATAATTAGCTTCAGAGTTCCTGCGTGCTGCACTCTAAGCACAGCCATAGGCTGTCTCCTTGCCTGACTTCTTTGCAGGAGTAGATCTAAACCCTATCCATGTTGCAGTCTCACTGGACATTCACTTCTATGTCTTACTGTCACTTAAAAGTGAATACATTTGAATCTTAACTCATCTTATTTGCCTCAGATCAGCTCATATCTCGATTTTTATATTATTAACAGCTTTATCTATTTGGTAATCACTTAGGTAATCACTTAACATGACTATTAGGTTAGATGCTAAGAACATTCTCTTTGGACTTAGACGAATCTGTCTTTGAGGTGCCTGGGTGGCTCAGTAGTTTCAGTGACCACCTCTTGATTTCTGCTTAGGTCATGATCTCTTTCAGATCCTGGGATCCAGCCCCACCTTGGCTCTGTGCTCTGCACTCAGCAATGGGCTCTGAGTTCAGCATGGAGTCTTCTTGAGAGTCTGTCCTTCTCCCTTTGCCCCTCCCCACCTTAAATAAATAAATAAAAATCTTTAAAGAATTCTTCTTTGAATATCAGCTTACCACTTTTTCTCTGTGTGTCTGTATGCAAGTTACTTAGCCTCCCTAACTCTTTGACATCCTCATTTATGCACTGGAAAGAATGATGGTGCCTATATTATAGAGGTATTGAGAAGACCAATGCTATGATGCTTTCAAAGCTCTTAATGCTGTGTTTGGCAAATAGTGAGAACACAGTAAATGTGAATTGCTGTTTTTAATAGTAGTGGCAGTGATAATAGCAGCAGCAATCCTGAAAAAAATCAACAGAATCCTTTATTCACTTTGGTATGATCGGAATTCTCTTTTTTTTAAATCTAAATTCTTTTGAGTTTTTGATCCTGCATAGTACCTAGCTTAATGTCTACTGTATGGAATGTGTTCAGTAATAAGGTATGCCTGTGATAAATCTTTTTTATTTCAATATTCCATAATTATTCATTTTATTCAACTAATCTTTTAATAGTGTTTTCCTCAAGTACTTATTTTGCCTTTTAATTAGAGAATTACTTTTTTCTAAAAATGCTGTTTATATTCCACAATTTTGTAGTGAAAATTGGGAGGTATTAGTGTGGTTCCTTAAAAAAAAAAGAGAGAAAACTATATGCATGCCTTGTGTTTATAGAGATGAGATTAATCCATTTTTTTTCATTATGAAGTTCACATTATAAATGTAAAATGAGAAGAGTCAGAGCCTAAATGTTGTTAAACTACTCTCAAGTGACTTAGAGGTTTTCCCCATCCCCCAAATACTTGATATATTCTGAAAAATTTAAATTATCTGGTTCCTTGACATTCTCAAGATATTATGGCAAGAATATGCTTTCAATGTAGCAGAAAAAGAAATAAGATATTTGGAGACACTTTGTTCCCTACGACATCCCTACATCTAATTCAGTACCTGGCATGGTGCTCAACAGTATCTACTGGGGGAGAATGTAAATAAATAAAAGCAATCACAGCCTGGACTTGCTAATTAATATCCTGGCAGTAGTGATTAACCTCTAGAATATAAAATGGGGAAAGACTACCTTATAGGTCTAGCATCATGTAAATGAGAACTGTATGAAAGCGTATGACAGATAGTAAACATTATCATTAGTTTCCTCCTCCCTTTTGTTGATGTAATGATAAAACTTATCTACTTAAATGGTTGGATTAGTCTTATTAATAGAGGTTTTAATGTTTTGGTAAGGCTATAAAAGTATAAAAGTAATTCAAGACTGCAGTGTAAGCACTGAATATTACTGCTAGCTCTAGAAAAGGATTTTAGGCCATCTATCCTATTGCTTTATTTTATAGATGAGGGAACTGAGGCACAGAGAGGTGGAGGTGTCTCTTTCCCAAATTCCTACAGTAAGTTAATAACTTCAGTGGATCTACATTCCAAATATCTTAATTCCCAGTAAAACACAAAATAATCTTCCCTCTCAATCTCTCTCTCCCTCCCTCTTCCCTGCACCCCCACTCCTTTCTCTGACTCTTTCTCTCTCTCTCTTTCGTTTCCCGACCTCTCCCTTTACCAGGCAGCTTCCCAAGCTTGGTGTCAGATGATCATCGGCCAAGAGGGACCCACGAGAAAAGCCAGTAAGACAGCAGGCAAAGTTAAGACACAGCATCTGTTAATGTTTTACTCTCATGTTAAACATCAGCTAGAAACTTAGGAAGAGCTCTCTGGGGTGGCCAGAGTTGTGCAGCTCACGTGCAACACACGCCAACCATTCTGGCCTTTGAGACTCTGGAGCACTGATGGGAAGCTGCAGGGAAATGCAAGAGTGAGCAGTTAATCAAAGGGCTTCTCCATATGTTGCTGGCACCTATGTTCAATAAATCTTTAGTCCTTGCATTTGTTCCGTGCTTAGATTATTTCATTAGTTTTTTCCCTTCAAAATATTTATTTACTTGTATTTATGTCCATTATTTTAACTATTTGTCCCTATATTATATTTTTAAAATATTTTTAGTCATAAAAATAGTTTCTAAGAAATAAGTAATTTATTTCTGTTCATTTAAAACTTTATCTTTTTATAATTGTATTGATGTTTTAACTGAAGTATGTTTTGCTTATTTAACCATCTCCCTTCTTCAAATGTTTAAAAAAATCATTGGCATCTGTTAAAAAAAAGTTTGTAAAAAAATATATATAGTTGATATCATCTTTAAATATTATTATTTCTATTTAAAAATCAATAAATTATCATTAACTTTCATAACGACTGAGTAGGTAAAGTTATATCATCACTCTGAGAATATTTAATATATTTAGGAACTGAAATCTGACCTGAAAGAGTGCAATTGATTATATTTTTAAATGCCAATCATGGGGGACCTGGGTGGCTCAGTGGTTGAGCATCTGCTTTTGGCTCAGGTGGTGATCCCGGAGTCCTGGAATCGAGTCCCACATTGGGCTCCCTGCATGGAGCCTGCTTCTCCCTCTGCCTGTGTCTCTGCCTCTCTCTCTCTGTGTCTCTCATGAATAAATAAATAAAATCTTTTTTAAAAATGCCAATCAGTCAGCCTACTGTTCATTTCTTATTTTCCAGGCCCATACTAAAGTATGTTACTGTAACACTTGTTACAGAAAGGCTTCATAGTGGGTATTTTTGGCTCCATATTCCAGATGAGTAAACTGACATTTAAAGAGGCCCAAATCACATGACTAATGAGAGGCAGGGTAAGATTCAAATCCAAGGTATTTGGGGCTTCTTTCATCATCCCATGAAGTCTCAATCAACTAAAAACTTTCAGCATTTATTTAGCAGCGGCCATGTGCTAGATGCCGTTGTAGGTATCCTCTGTTTTTCTCACACCACCTCACTCAAGGCATTACAACAATCTGAAACAGAATCGCAAAAGGTCAAATTTACCTTCTGTAGAGGGATGTTGATCATTTGAATCTCAGTCTGATTTTAAATACTCCATACTTTTATAGGAGTTCTTAGGAATGTGAGATAGAACTCAAAAGGCCCATTAACCTGGATCAGAAAAAAAATCATCATTTTCATACTAATATTTAATAAGACTTAACACTGTCATCAACTATGAGTCATGACTAAAAAGAATTACAGTATTACAGACGTCCAAGGTAGCCGAAGGTGTCCAGGAGGTAAAAATGATTAAGATTCAAAAACTTCCATACTGACTTTCAAAAAAGTCATTATGCCTAGCGTTGGGGTTCATAAATCAACAGAAAAACCTACCCCAGTGAGCTCAGAGACTTTTTAAGGACATAGATGTGCAAACATTAAACATAGGCAGAGTTCTTAGGGGCTGTAGTGGAGGTGGTTAAAGATAAAATCACCAACTTTATTCCAGACAGCTCCCCAGGAATAGAGGCAACCAGGAGGCATTTCTTTTTCTTTTCTTTTTTGTAAGATTTTATTTATTTACTTATTTGAGACAGAGAGAGAGCATGAGCAGAGGGAGAGGGAGAAGCAGACTCCCCGCTGAGCAAGGAGCCCGATGTGGGGCTGGATCCCAGGACCCTGAGATCATGACCAGAGCCAAAGGCAGATGCTTAACTGATTTAGCCACCCAGGTGCCCCTCAGGAGTATTTTTTAGGAGTTTCTTGAACAATACCTTTGGGAAGAATAGCAACCCACCCTGCAGCGACAGTTCAGGCAGTAAGTACTGCTGGTAAATCTTGGTAAAAAGAGAAATTGTGCAAACGCACTGAATGTGAGTGGCAAGGAGTGTTTGGAGAACTGAACACTGTGCAGAACCAGTGGGCTGCAAGATGCATGGGAGGCTGTAAAGCCAGGCAGGGCCTGGTCATGCTGATCACTCCGCCCTAATACAGTGTCGAGTTTCTGGAAGAGGGGAAAGCTTCGAGAAATATCTATTTCCCACAAGAAATACCAACATGTTTAACAAATAAGTGATTGGGGCTGATCTCTACAAGTTTTTATTATTCCCTGACTGTAAGCCTTGTTTTGCTTCAAGCCCACCTTGAGTTTCAGGTGCTTGGTTTCTTGGAGGGGCAGCAGAGATAGCTGAGGTTGATGAGATGCCCCTGAGAGAGAGCGAGAGAATGAGAGCAGGGTCCTCTTAGTGTGGGGTCTTGGGCTCTGGAATGTTAACCAGATGTTCAGACAGAGCTCCAGTATGTTTTCCTTCTGACCATAGTTCTCACTTTATCTGGGAACAGAGGCTGGAAACGAGGGGGCTTGCAGGAATTCTAGGAGCCATGAAGGCAGGGACATGAAAGCGCTGGCTCCTTAAATCTGGACTTCCGTTCCAGATACCAGTGCAGATCTTCCCGCACTGCCCAGAAAGCGATCCACAGCTTCAGTTGGAAAAAATAACCTTTTCCAAAGCTTTGAGGCAGCGCCGGTGGGACTAAAGTTGGGACAGAATGGGCTTGTGCACCAGAGGGGGCCAGAGATAAAATTTATTGCAGTAACAGCCCTTTCTGTGTGTCAAGCACGATGCTAAACATTTTACAAACATTAGGTCATTTTTTGCCTCACAGTAACTCCATGAGGTAGGTATTACTTTTCCTAGTTTGCTGATTAGAAAGTTGTGCTTTAAAAAAAAAAAAAAGAAAAGAAAAGAAAGTTGTGCTTTGAGAGGTTAAGTGGTTTCTCAGACTTCACCCTACAGTTTGCCTGTGTAGGAGCCAAGATTTATACTCAGGTCTGGCTGACTCCAAGCCCATGATCTGTACAGCAAGAGGCAGTTGTACATAGTGGAAAGAGCACTTTTTAAAGAGTCAGCCTGGACCCAACTTCTCACTCTGTCACTTAATTTGCTGCGAAATTTAGGTTAAGCCATTCCCTCTTGTCTCTTGGATTCCTTATGTGCACAATGGGATTAATAATAATTTTATTTACCACAGATACTTCTTGTGGAAACCAACTGAATTCGTGTGTATAACAGAGCTCTTGATGTGGTCAAGTCCTATGTAAAAGAATTCACACATTTTTAATTTCCTTCAAAGCCTCAGTTTCGGGGATCCCTGGGTGGCTCGGTGGTTTAGCGCCGCCTTCAGCCTAGGGTGTGATCCTGGAGACCCGGGATCGAGTCCCACGTCAGGCTCCCTGCATGGAGCCTGCTTCTCCCTCTGCCTGTGTCTCTGCCTTTCTCTCTGTGTCTCTCATGAATAAATAAATAAAATCTTTAAAATAAAAAAAAAGCCTCAGTTTCTTTACCCATAAATTTGGGATAATACCAGTGCTGCATATCTCACAAGGATGTTGGAAGAAACAACTAAGATGATCTATGGGGAAGTACTTTATAAGCTGTAAAGTATTATACAAATGAGGTAATGTGCAAGCGATCACCTTATAATTCTAATAGGCTGTAAGGGATTACAGCGATTACTGCCAGTTCCTCTGAGACTAATAACATGTATCACTGGTTAATATTCTCTTGCTTTTATTAGGTTCCTTCGATTGCTGTGGCATATATATGTTCCAAGGAACTTGGCATCGGACTTCATCCTATCCAATTCTCCCCCTCCCAGCCACTATTCAAGAAGATGACGCTGCTATGAAAGCAGCAGCCTGTTCCTTGAATGACCTGCCCAAGTCAGAGCTTCATGTATTACATATCCTAAGATCCGCACATGCATTAATACTATAAAAGAGGTTTTGTGCGAGAGACAAATACAAACACCATGAGGTCACTTCTTCCAGAGTATAACAGGATGCAGACTCTTGGAAGAAAATAGTATAAATGTCCTTTCGGAAAATTTTGTCTCTGAGCTCAGAACACATTATAAATTTTTCCAGAACCCTCCAACATACAGTACATCAAACAGAGTGCCTTTTCTTTTCTTTCCTTTATTTCTCTCTCCTTTTAAGTACTATTTTCAGAGAAAGGAGGAAAAGCTAGGAGGAGCTTTTAGTGGCTAATGATAGCCAATGTCCGTTTGGCCCTTTGACCTCGTAAGGTCCCACACTGCTTGCAGAGAGAACAGTGGGTCCAGGATCAAGGTCTCAGTCCCACTTTCCCAGCTGGGTGAATAGTTCAATTTTTCAGCCCTCTTCATCCGCCAACGAGGTCAGTATGACATGCCATTAAGTAAATATTGAAGTGGAAATCAGGAGAGCTGGGTCTATTAAATAAGTCTACAAATAATTGTAGTATGACAAAATAACTACTTTTAATGAGGTCTGCTAAGTTCCTGACATGACTTGTCAGAAACTTAATAAACAGTTGTCGAATGATGAAAAAATATAAATAATGGTATAAAATACCCAGTAACCAGTAAGCAAAATTTCAATGGAGGCATTCTGCTCACTGTGCTTATAGATTTCTGGAGGCTCTGGCTGTAGCATATGACTCGTTTCTGGACCAAGAGGGCTGACTCCAAGGAAGGTGTAAGAGCCGTGAGTTGCACACCAGTGATTCCCTCCACTATGCAGTGCTGCCTCTTATGGTGAGTGAATTACCCTCTGAGCCTCAGTTTCCCCATCTATAAATGAATCTGGAGAATCTAGTCTTCATCCAGCTCTGGAAGGTCACTTCCAGCTCTGTGAGTCTACTTTTCTAGTGCAACACATAACATTCAACCCTAGACCTCAAATATGCAGTAAGCACTTAAAGCCAAGTATCTGCTCCAGGAAGAGACATCAAACACACAAGAGGTTGTATAGACTCTCCTGACAGAGTAGAGACATCATTTCCTTTCATGTCTTACTGAAGCATTATGCCGTTTGATTAACTGTTGACTCCCAATCCCAGAAATACTAAGTGGCAAGTTGGCATCATTTGCTCTCATTTCACACCCTGGGTAATTTATTTTTATTAATTAGCATTGATAATTGATTATTACTTCTTATTATTGATGAATAATTAAATATTAAATTTTATCAAAAAACTGTAATGGTTGATCTTCAGTCTTTCTCTCTAGACCAATGATTTTTATTCATTATTGCACATTAATGTTATGCAGCTTTTAAAACAGAGGGATGGTGGGGTGGGGCGGGGGTGTCTTGGTGGCAGTCAGTTGAGACTCGGCTTCAGCTCAGGTCATGGTCTCCAGGTTCTGAGATCAAGCCCTGCACCCAGCTCCTTGCTCATTTCTTTTTTTAAGATTTTATTTATTTAGTCATTAGAGACAGAGAGAGAAAGAGAGAGGCAGAGACACAGGCAGAAGGAGAAGCAGGCTCCACACAGGGAGCCCGATGTGGGACTTGATACTGGGTCTCCAGGATCACACCCTGGCCCGAAGGCAGGCACTCAACTGCTGAGCCACCTAGGCATCCTGGCTCCTTGCTCATTACAGAGTCTGCTTGGGATTCTCTCTCTCTCCCCCCTGCCCCCTCCCCCATTCTTAAATAAATAAATTTTAAACAGAAAGAAGGATTTGGGGCCTATTCAGTGAGACTCTGATTTACTCAGGGTGGAGTTGGGCATTTTTCTTTTTTTTTTTTAAACTATTCAAGTGATTCTACTATGTAGTCAGGGTTGAGAGCTACTACACTAGAGCAATATCTTAAATTTTACTGTGCAAATGTATCAGTTGGGAATCTTGTTCAAGTGAAGATTCTGATTCTATAGACCTAAAGCAGTGTCTGAGATTCTATATTTCTAATAAATTCCCAGGTGATGTTGATGCTTTGACCCTTGCCACTATGAGTATGGTCCATGGACTAGTAGCATTGGCATCATCTAGAAGGATGTTAGAATGCAGAATCTCAGGCCCCTTCCCAGATCTACTGTGTTAGGATTAGCCAGAGGAACAGAACCAACAGGAGAAATATACAGACAAAGAGATTTCTTTATAAGGAGTTAGTTCATGTGACTTTGGAGGCTGTCAGGTCACAAGACCTAGGAGAGCCAATGATATAGTTCCAGTCTAAGGCCTAAGAACCAGGATAGCTAATGGTATGGTTCTAGTCTAAAGGCCCGCTGGCTAAGATTTGGAAGAAAATGTTTCAGTTTGACTCAGAAGGCAGGAAAAACCAGTGTCCCAACTCAAGGCAGTCAAGGTTGGAAGAGTTCCCTCTTACTCTAAAGAGGATCAGTCTTTTTGTTCTATTCAAACTTTCAAATGATTGGATGAGGGCCACTCACATTAGGGAGGGCAATATACTTTACCTACTCTAGGAATTCAAGTGCTAATCATATCCAGAAACACCACATAGAAATACCCAGTATTATATTTGATCAAATACCTGTCCACCCCTTGGCCCCGTCAAGTTGACACCTAAAATTAACCATCACTTCTACTGATTCAGAGTATGTGTGTGTTTTAAGATATTGTGCATATACACAAATGAAATATGAGAAACCCTGAACTGTAATAACAATTCTCAACTATTTGTTCCATTGACTCCTTTACACTCTTAAAAATTATTGTGGATTCTGAAGTACTTTTGTGTTTTTGTTTATATGATTATATCTACTGATATTTCCTAGATTAGAAATGCAAACTGGGGGACAGTCCCAGTGGCTCAGCAGTTTAGTGCTGCCTTCAGCCCAGGGCCTGATCCTGGAGACCCGGGATCAAGTCCCACAGTGGGCTTCCTGCATGGAGCCTGCTTCTCCCTCTGCCTGTGTCTCTGCCCATCTCTCTCTCTCTCTGTGTGTGTCTCTCGTGAATAAACAAATAAAATCTTAAAAAAGAAATTTAAAAAAAAGAAATGCAAACTGAGTTTTTGAAATTATTTTAATAATTGTTTTAATTTAATTTTAAAATTATTATTTTAAATAACCTATTATATGTTAACATAAATATTTGAATGAAAAATAACCATATTTTTGAAAAACAAAAACTCTGTGAGTAGAGTAGCATTGTTATACATTTTTGAAAATCTCTCTAAAGTCTGGTTTAATAGAAAGCAGCTGGATACTTGTCCTGGCTACTTGCTTCTGATTTTATTATGTGGCAGTATTGTACATCATGTAGACTCTGGAAAACTGCACTCTATTCCCATAAAATAATAAGTGAAAAAAGACAAACAACACCTTAATATTATTGTAAAAATGGTTTTAATCTTGAATATTCCCTGAAAATGTCTCTGGGCTTCCAGGGTTCTCAGGATGACTCTGTAATTACTGTTGCAGAGACAATCTAGAGAATCTATACAACTCCTTCCAAAACAGACAACCTTGGATCTCATCAGCAAACATGCCACAGTTCTACTGAAAGTTGGGGCAATTATAGCATTTTCTGGAAGAAGCCAGCCCCTTTTTCCACCAGCAAATTACATGGTACTGACATCAGGTTCAATGACCAATGATTTGATTGTCAGTTTTGCAAGCTTACTAACCCCGCAGCACTGAGGAGTTGAGTTTTCTCAACCTCAGCACTGTTGATATTTTGATTCAAAAAATTCTTTGCTACTGGGTCTGTCCTATGCATCGGGGAAAGTTTAATACCATCCTTGGCCTCTACCACTAGATACCACCAACTTTTCCGTATTGTGATAACCAACAATGTCTCCAAACATCACCACATGTCCCCTGGAAGGCAATATTATGCCTCCCTGAGAAGCACTGCATAGATTAAGGAAAACAATGGGAGAGCTGAGGGTAGGATACAAGTTTTGGGCTCTGAATTTTGTCTTCTATGTAGATGATGGAGCCTTTAACTGAAATAGGGAACAAAGGGGGAAGAAAACTTTTAAGAGGAAAGACAACAAATTCAAATTTGTGGTGTTGATTTTGAAATATCCAAGGTCTCTCTCCACATGGTTGAAACATGAATAGAGTCATAAAAGGAACTGCTACCAAAGGACGTTCTCCAGAGACACAATGTAACTTTCAGAGAACATCCTGTGATTGGATATAAAAAAAGAAATTATTTTCATTTGTTTATTATGTTCCAGACACTTCATAACACTTCTTATAAATTGCTGTGATTCTAGCCAGTGTGACCTTTTTAGCATGAGAAACTGTGATTGAGAGAAATTGAGTAACTATTCAAAGTAAAAAACTCGTAAGTCAGACTTTGGAGTCTTAGGGCTTTCAATAACCCCTTTCTTTCCTCTCTCTCTTTTCTTTCTTAAGTTCACCAAATATAAATGGCTGCCATGTTGTAGGAGATATGTATCCTTCTGGTATACACTAGGGTAATGGAAAGATAACAGTCTTTGTCCCTTATGGAGCTTTCAACCACACAGCAAAGACAAAAAACTAAACAAGAGATAGATACTAAAGTATGTTAATTGCTATTGTCGAGGAATCACAGTGCCATAGGATCCTGTCACAAGATGCTTATTCCAGTTTCCAAAGGGGACGAGTTCAGAAAAGGCTCTATATATAAAGTGGCATTTAAGAGAAAATCATTTTTTAAAAGATTTTTAAAATTTATTTGACCGAGAGAGAGAGAGAGAGAGCGCACAAGTAGGCAGAGAAGCAGACAGAGGGACAGAGAGAAGTAGGCTCCCCATTGAACAGGGAGCCCAATGAGGGGCTGGATCCTAGGACTCTGGGATTCTGACCTGAGCTGAAGGCAGACGCTTGATGAACTGAGCCCCCCAGGTACCCGTAAGATAAAATCTTAATGATGAGTAAGAATTAGAAGAAGAAGAGCAGAATGAATTCTTCAATCTGAGTGAATACTCTGTGTAAAGGATGCCTCTCTCAATTTTTTGCTGTTTTTTAAGTCTAAATTCTTCTATTTTCTTTCATCTTTTAGCCCAATGACATTAATAGCATTTTGTTAAATATAACATGAATATGTGGTTATATTTATTGAAAGTACCTTTTTCTGAATTTCCTTTAAATTATAGCAGGAGAAGCAGTACAGTGTGGTCAAGCTTTGAAGCCTAGATTCAAGTCTCAGATCTATAGCATTCTGGAAGTGAGACATTCAGTAAGACATTTCCCTCTGAATTTTCACTTGTAAAATGGTAACAGACTATGATAAAGACCATATAAGATTATATATATGGAGATGCTCTTGTAAACATAGACTTTTATTAAAAACTAGACTCATGTTCTGCTAGGGGAAAGGATCAACATGAGGAAAGTCAAGAAATGTGAATACAAAAGTCATGTTTGAGAAAAAGCAAATAATTCATATTAGTTGGAGCCTTGAGATTTGATGCGAGGAAAGACCGAAAAGCAAGTTTTATCAGTATGGTTGTGGGTCTTAAATATCAGAGGGCTTACTAAATTTAACAGGCAATTTATCCCATGTAGATTATCACTCTTTACTGCTTTGACACCAGAGCAAGAGCCAATATTCTCTGGGGAACTTTATTGCATCTGGAAGTATCTATGAAGCCTTTATAAATAACAATATATTATATGCTGTCATTTTCACAACTGATTCAGAAGCAGAGTAAATATTTCTTCAATTTCCAAGTATGTTTGATTTGAAGTTGGGCTCTAGAAAACTGCCTAGCAGATGCAGTAACATTTCTAGGGTGCAGAAAGAGAAATATAAATAGTAAGCTAAATTTAGAAATGTTTTAAGATTTTTCCAGACTGTGATATGTAGTGGTCCAGCCAAGCTGTTTGGTGTGGGGACCGGAGGTGAGGGTCACAACAACCAGAGCCTCAACTGACCTTGGTGAAGTTGCACTATGATAAGGTAGGACACTGAGGTGAGCACAGGTGAATATCTGGAGAAAGCAGCTGTGAATCAAGAGTCCCCAGAGAGAGGACACCTAGAGGCCATAGAATGTTCTGGTCCCGGACACAGAGAGACGATCTAATTGGAAAGAACCTCTTAAGACGATGTATAGTCCAGGAGGGAGGCATTGCCACAAATTCCGGGGTAGTTCTCATTCACAGGAGACCAGGAATGCATCTAGTGTTGTATAAAGAACCCAGGTCCTGTAGGCAGAACATGAGCTTCCGGAGCCCAGCTAGTAACTATAGCTAAAATCTTCCACAGGTCACTTCACCACCCTGAGACTTATTTTCACCATCTGTAAAATGGAACAAAATCAGAGCCTTATCCATAAGGTTGTTATGAGAAACAAATAATATTACCTCTTAAAAACACTTCCATGCATTTGAGGTATTATGGAAGATATAAGCTGCAGATGGGAGAACTCAATAAACAATGTTATTAAAAACAGGAAGTGATTGATTACATTTTAACTTTTTAGTAGTATATATGTATTTTCAGTATTTGGAACACATTGGTTTCTTAGGATCTAAGCTACCCAAATTTTATCCTAAACACCTATAGTTTCTTTCCAAAAAATTAGAAGAAAATTCCCACTTGAAAAGTATAATAAATCTCAAATAAAAATATAATTCAGTAATTTAAAAAGAGGAGCATGAATTGATGGCTCACACTACATGTTGAGCCAAACCCAGGATTCAAAATGCCCACATACAGTCCTTGCACAAAGTGTGGTTTAGAATTCTCCACCAAGGAGGGCACTTGATGGGATCAGCACTGGGTGTTACACTGTATGTTGGCAAATTAAATTTAAATAAATTTTTAAAAAATCAGAATTCTCTTTCCAATGAGAGAGAGGAAGAGCCTAAAATTCAGAAAGTATTTAAAATTGACTTTAAGAGACCCTTTCATTCCGGGGATGTACATTCATTTTGCTGCACTTCCTTGACTGTGAAGTGATTTTCTGGGACAGTCAGAACATAGGGCTATAATATTTTCCATCAAGAAGCTAAATGTCTGGAAGTGAATCTTCTGAGACAAATGGTATGAGGCATTTATTAAAGTTTTACATGCCCAGTCATACTGCTCACTAGAAAGCTTTGACTATTTTAAAGTCTCATTAGTCCTAGAGAATGTCCACTTACTCACTGCCTTGCCAACATGGAATATTTAAAAATCTTTCTTTAAATTTTAAAATTCTACTAGAGTAGAAACAGATTCTTACTATTATATTTTGCATTTCTTTTAAACTAGGTGGATTTTTAGCTTTAAGAATGTTGATAAATGTTGTGACTAAAGCTATTTGGTCAGAAGGTATTTACATTCTTCACCTACAAGATATTTACAAATCTTTCCTCACCCTTTTGCAAATAGTATGGAAGTGTCTGTTTTCAGGCATCCTGAGTATTATGTTTTCCAATCTTTACCTCAAATCTTAAAAAAGAAAATCTTGTAAGAAAAAAGGTTTAACTTCTTTCATTAGTAGATATTTGAATGAAATTTGGATAAACATTTCTAAAAGTTAACTTATGAGAAATAAAAAGGGAGGGAATTAGACTATCTGCAGAATGAATTAATATCTGGGATGGGTAGGATTGAAGGTAAATATAGATAGGAAGTTCAAGGTGAATTTAAAAGGCAGAACTTTTTTTAAGATTTTATTTATTTATTCATGAGAGACACACAGAGGCAGAGACATAGGGAGAGGGGGAGAAGCAGGCTCCATGTAGGGAGCCTGATGTGGGACTTCTGGATCACACCCAACCAAAGCCAGATGCTCAACCACTGAGCCCCCCCAGCCATCCCCAAAAGCCAGAACTTTTTAAACCAAGACACAGATCATATAGTAGTACAAGAAGCAGAATTAAGAAAATGCAAAAGCAGAATTAGGAAAAACAATAAAATGGAGTATCTACAATTTGTTCCTGTACCCGATAACTAATAAAAGAAAGGTACAATACTCCAGTACTAGATTCCAGGACCTTTTCTTCTTTCATGATCAGATGCTATGCCACTTTCCATTCTGCACTTAACCCTTGATTTCATTTCCATCTTGTGACCTCTCTTCTGCCCTTTGGGCTTGGCATGGGAAGTTGGATTCCTTGGCTTTGAACTCTGTTGAACACTGAAGACTTGACTCATTCTCACCTTTTCAATTCCATGCTTGGGTAATATTCTGTGGGTCATAACTTTGCCCTTATTTCAGACTAGAAAGTTCATGTGCAGCACTCACATTGGGCTGCCACAAGGGTGTATTGGATAGTTTGGGTAAAGGTGGTAGTGATAAGTAAAAGTATGGGACTTGTTGATGGAAAAAGACTACCTGAGCCTTACATCTTGTCTTCATTTGTATTCAGACATATAGATCACAGTGACCCTTAATGTAGTAGTTATCTGTCACAATCCCCAAGCATGACTCTGTTTCTTCAACACATGGTATTCTAAATGCAAATAAAGGCCTTCAACCACACATTTACTCAACTAGAACCTTCAAGATATAGCTTGAATATTACCTCCTTTATAAAGCCTTCCTTGGTTCATCCAAGCTGTTAATTATTCTCTTCTTTGCCCTTCTACAGTTGTTTAAAGAAATGAATAGTGTTACGTCATTTTGTAATGTTGCCAATTAAATATCCACCTCCACAATACCTCAAATTCCTTCTGCTTTGCCAAACCTAGAAAACTGCCTTGCATTTCATAAGCCCTCAGGAAATCCTTTCTAAATAAATGCTTAGTGATGCCAGTGACAAAAGCAAAACAAGAACTATCACCTTCGTTTGTTAGAACGGATGAAGTAATTGAGGCATAAGAGACATGGAAGCCTCCCAAGGGTCACCCAGCTAGGCAACATCAAGTCTGAGACTCAAGTTCAAAGTCTCTGAAACTCATCTTGGGAATTTTTTTTTTTGCTCTTCAAAATATAATCTTCAAATCGAAATGGAATAATAGAAGACTTAAACAGGGTAATCATAAAGAACTAGTGGCCAAAAGCTTAGACATGCTGCATCGGGGCATGAAAAGTGCTCTGTGTTTCTAGTCCCAAAGCAGATATTTCTAAGGTTAACATTTTACTTGCATTTAATTACATATGAGAAAAAATTATATTCTCCCCTGAGCTTGTGCTGAGGGATGAGGTAGTAAACACTCAGTCTGTAAAACTCAGGACTTGTGGCTTCAAGGAAGTTTCAGACTGGTAAAAAGATTCACAGATTAAGAATCTTTTTTTTTAGGTTTTGCAAGTCTGTTATGCATTTATGGCTATGTTCAGTTTATATAATGTTTTATATGTATTTTAAATGGAAATTCCTTTGGAAAGCTGTACAAAGAAGATCAATCTAATATTTCTCCCACTTCACAAATTAAGGAAAAAATGCAGAGGTTATAGAGCAACCCAGGGCCAGAGTCTGCATGTTCAGATCTTTCCTTGGCTCACTGATCTGGGTAATCGGACAAAGAGCTGTTTTATGACTATGCTTCCTTTTCAGTCCACGTGCTTTGCAGGCTCTTGTTCACTGCAATAGAGCATATTCATTTAAAAATGTCTGTGCAACATTCAGAGTGGAGCTGGTGCTCTCACAGCATGCCTTTGAAGAGCAACAGCCCTCCAGCCTTCAAACAACATCCCCACATTGAGATTAAAGCTCTGCCATTGATATCTCAACTACTGCTGTCCACTCCCTGATCCCCCAACCCCCTGCATGTCTTAAATTTCCTTTCAGTGAACTCATAGGCATAGCTTGTCCCAAGACCCAACATAGGTACCATCTTAGACCTATTTTCCATTCTATATCCAATATTACATCAATCCTATTGCTTCTCAGCACTTAGCCTTTCGAAGCCATCCTTAACTTTCTTCCTGTCTGTGACCGAGTTCAGGTCACAGTGCTTCTTTTGGGCCTCCCGCCTTTGTTCTTGTCCCACTCCAACCAGTTCTACACAGTTCAGCCAGACTAACAGAAGTGAGACTGTGGCTATTTTGATGCTTTAAACCTCTTCAGCTCTTTCTGGTTGACATGTACCTTCCCCCCTACCTCACCCGAATTTCTTTTACCCATTGTCTAGGACAGATTTCAGACACCTTAATATGACTCAGGAGACCTTTGTGATTTGTCTCTGTGTCTCATCATCTTCATTTTTCCTCAGTCCTTTTTGTGCTATGTGTTCCATCCAGACTGAATAACTTACAGTCCCTTGCTGCTCTCCAGCTCTGTTCTCTGGCACATAAATACAACTTCCTCTACATCCTTTTATCCTTTTCCCCATCCATCCTTTCTCCTTGCACTTTTAGCCTGAATAACTTCTATTTATATTTCTGGCCTCAGCCAACATAACAATTCCTTCAGGAAGCCTGGTAATCCCTTTAAGCTGAATTAGGGCTCATGTGCTGGGTTCTTTGACAACCGATATTTACTCCTAGTTAATAATACAAATGACATTGTCTTAAAATTGCATGTTGTTTCTTCTGTTATACTATCAGTGATTTGAGTCCAAAGATGATGCCTTTTAATTTTTTGGGTAAGTCCACAACAGTTAGCATGATTGCACATAGTAGGCCTTCAATAAATATTATTTGAAAAAAATAAAGGGATCTAACTAGTGAATAAAGGGTTAATATCATGGAGGTCTCAGTAAAATGGAGTTATATTAAAATTATGTATATAATCTAGGAGGATTAACATACTTAGAAAGATTGATGCCCTTGCCTAGCACATCTCAATATCAAAGGTTAGGGGACTTTGATCACCTTATAGAGCCTTTGCAAATGTTTGTTTTTACTGTTTTTCATTGGGAGTAGAGCTGAAAATCACAGTGAAGCTCTGATGAACAAAGCAGCTCAAAAACAATTCTTGGTATTTTTCTCAATGTCAGGTTTTACTCCGACTTTGTATTTAGATGTTATCAGCCAGTGGAACCCCTGCCCAAAGTGTTTTGGCACTGGCTAAATAACCACATTTTTATTAAATGGAAAATGAGTCAGAGTCTATAAATTAGTTCCTGGTAATGGTTTAGGGACATGCTTTTCCAACTTTAGCATGCATAAAAATTCTAGAGAAGCCTGGAGATTCCCTAGTCCCCACGCTCAGATACTTGGGATATGTCTCATGAATTTTCATTTCTAACAAGCTCTCCAGTGAAGCAGATGCTAGCAGTTCACAGACCATCACCTAAAACTGGTTAAGCAACAATCAGCAGTTATTTATTGAGGGCATACAGTGTGAGAAACACAACAAGTAGGGCAAGATCCTGCCAAAAGGGTATCCAATCAATTCTACAAATATTTATTGAGTGTCTATGTGCCACCAAGTGCTGGCCTACACACTGGATTCAGACATAAATAGAAAGTCGTCTCTGTTCTCCAAGGGCTCCCTATGTAGTGACAGAAGCTGACACTGGTTAATAGATTCTGATACAGACTACGGTTGTTGAGATAAGTAATTTGGCTTTAGCAGAGCATGGGCTAATGCATATGATGGGCAAAAGTAGAAAAAGGCCTTTCAGACCAGAGCAGGAAGGGCTTCAAAACTCATCTTAAGGAACATGTTCATGCTTTTGTTTGCCATGGAGAAAACAAGTTTTGGTGGTTGTTTTAGTTTTTGTTTTTTTGTTTTTTTTTAAGAGGGGGTATAATATTAATAGTTTTTTGGAACACTGACAGTAATTTCTAATAGCAGTGTTTGCTCATAGTTATATGAAGAGACTGAGAATAGAGACAGAGACTGGTAAGGAGAGGATTGCTATTGCTCCAGCAAGAAGTAATGAAAACATAAAGCATGGATTGGTAGTAAAATTGCAATTTGAATACAAATATACAGCCCTCTTCAGGCACAGTGATAGAACTCCTGGGGCTTTTCGTACTCTTCAAGAATATTTCAGGCCCTCTGAAGGCCTTGTAAACCAATTTGTTGGTTCTTTTTTCATGCTGAAATAAAGGGAGAAGTCAAATCCATTTTGTTTATTAATGTATTACCAGCACATAATAAAGTTCCTGGAGCACATGGGTGCTAAATAAACATATACTGATTGATTGCCATACTGGAAAAGGCCCTACGTGTCACCTAAACTCAGCCATTTATTATTTGTTCATAAACAGTGAAACTGGGATGCCTGGGTAGCTCAATGGTTGAGCATCAGCCTTCAGCTCAGGGTGTGATCATGGAGTCCTAGGATCAAGTCCCACATGGAGCTCCCGTGGGGTCCTAGGATCAAGTACCACATCGGGCTCCCTACAGGGAGTCTGCTTCTCCCTCTGCCTATGTCTCTGCCTCTCTCTGTGTGTCTCTCACGAATAAATAAATAAAATATTTTTAAAAATAAAAAAAATAAACAATGGAACTGAGACCAAAGAAAGAGGAATTTATTAAAATCATACATCTGGTTACTAGTAAAAGCATGACTAGAACCCACATGTCTTGACTTCTAGTCCAGTGCTTTTAAATATCACACCAAGCACCAATCAGACTTCTATTAAAATTGATACTGTGTTAGGGATAATGAGTTACTCCTGCATGACCTCATTGTTTTCTATTTGTCTGCCACATGCTGTGGTCGGCAGATGACAACTCATTTAAGTCATCTTCTTCCAGCCAATGGCATTCCTGACTAAAACAATAAAATGTGTTTTTCTCCAATCTGTATCCCACTTCAAGTGGTTTGTTTTTCTCTATTCTGTATTTCACTACAAGTCATTGTAACTTAATTCCACAAGCCTTTCACATGGAGAAAATAAAGTGGTTTAACAAGCAAGAACTGCTGAGAGATATTAAATTCTCAAACCACATCTTCAGTGAAAAAAAAAAAAAAAAGAAACGTAGCACATGGAAAATGCACTGGAGACTCTTGGCCAAACCTTGTAAAATGCCTCTGTTATGAATGTCCCTGGCCATGTCCCCAGTAAAGCCCCTCAATAAAAGTACTGCCCTCCCTCACAATATGTGTTCTGGAGAGAATAAAGAGGAAGGGAACAGTAGTACTGGAATTCTCACGGGAAAATTGGCCAGGTTCCTACCATTTGCAGTTCTCCATCTGTGCAGTGCTGTGGTTATATATAGGCTTCACAGTAATATAGAGCTTCTCATATCTAAGATAAGAAAAAGCACTGGGTTATAATTCCAAAGTCATAGATGTTGTCACTACTGACAGAGTGTGTGGCCTCAACTGTACTTTGAGCTCATTTTTTCATATATTAAAAGAAACAGTAATATCTCACTGATCCACTAAGAACGTTTCAGAAGAAAATGTATATGAAAGTACGTGGAAAGTATATGGAAGTTTTGAAACAGTCATGTGTTTAAGCATTTACTAAGAAAAAATAATATTTACCTGGATTATTTCTATTATGGTCTTATCATTGATTGTAGGATATGAAGGTGGACAATCTTTTTAGTAATTTGTCCAAGGCTTTTTAGTATATATGTTTATGTTTCCTTTTAACATAGATATCTAGTGCGATAAAATTCTCTTTAAAAATCACTTTAGTGGTATCCTACAAATTATGAGGATGTTTTGTTTTTATTCAATTCAAAATACTTTCTAATTTCCTTTTTGAAATCTTTAACCTCTGTAGGCTATTTAGAAATGTATCTTTTGCAGATATCGTTCATTGATTAATATCTAATTCAATTCCATTTTAAATTTAATTTTATTCCACATTAACATATATTATAAGGCTTGAATCCTTTTAAATTTGTTCATATTTGTTTTACAATCCAGAATATAGTCTACTTTAGCAAATTTTTTGCTTATAACACTTCTGTCCTTTTTAGATAAAGTGTTCTATATATGTCGGTTAGATTAATTTGCTTGATAGTTTGAATCTTATATACATTCAGTGAGTTTGTGTCTACTTATTCTATCATTCATTGAAAGAGGGGGATTAAAATCTTCCACTAAATGTGACTTTGTTGATTTCTCCTTACCTTCCTATCAGTTCCTTTTTTCTCCTTTCATTTTGAAGCTATGTTTTTAGGTACATAAATATATAGGATTGTTGTGTCATTTTGATTAATTTAACCCCTTATCATTATGAAATAGCCTTCATTTTCCCTGGTAATATTCTCTGCTCTGAAACCTAGTATTTCTGGTACTAATGTAACCATTACAGCTTTCTTCAGATTTGGTATTAGCTTATTAAATATATCTCTGACATTTTTTCTTTATATTTAAAGTTAATTTCTTTTAGGCAGCATATAGTTGGCACTTATTTTGTATCCAGTTGTACAATCTCTGCCTTTTAATTGGTGTGCTTAGACTATTTATATTTAATGAAATTGTTGATATTTTCAGACTTAAGTTTTCCAGCCTGCTTTTAGTTCCCTATTTGTCTCATCTCTTCTTTGTTCTTTTCCCTTCATTTTTCTGTCTTCTTTTTGGTATTTATTATGATTCCATTTTCTCTCATTTGTTGTCTTATTAACTACAACTCTTTAGTTTGTTATTCTAGCAGTTGCTTTACCTTATTACAATCTACACATTCCAGTAATATTATACCATTTCATATATGAGAACTTCATAAAAGTGTAATTCCACTTCTCCTCTCCTGGCCTTTATGTTATTGTGGCTATACACATTATTTATACACATACTATAAACACCGATCTACATTATAATATTTTTGTTTAAACAGCTAGTTATCTTTTAACTAGAATTAAGAGATAATCTCATAAAATTACATGTATTTAACTCATATAGTTACATTTCTAGACTTCTTAATTCCTTTCGGTGCATCTAGTTTTTTTTTTTTCTTCTTGAAGAATTTAACATTTCTTGTGCACATCTACTGGCAATGAATTCTTTAGGTTTTTGTACATTTCAAAAAGCCTTAATTCTGAAAGGTATTTTTACTAATTATAAAATTTTAGGTTGACATTTTTTCTCTAAATACATTCAAGATGCTATAGCACTGTTGTCCTCTTCACGTTGTTCCCTAACAGAAAATTTCTGTTAGCCTTCTTTGTTCCTCTGTACATAACTTGTCCTTTTCCTCTGGACTTTAAGAAAATTTTCTTTTGAAAATAAATAAATAAATAAAAAATAAAAAAAAAGAAAATTTTCTTTTGTTATTGGTTTGGAGCATTTGATTAGTATGTCTTGGTATAGCTGTTTTCATGATTCTTATGTTTAAAGTTTACTGAGCTTATTGAATCTGTAAATTTATAGCTTACATCAAATTTGAAAAAGTTTGGTTATTATACCTGCAAATATTCTTTTTTGTCCTGTGTTTTCCCTCTTTTGGGGCCTTGAATTATATGTAAATTTAGTAGCCTGACATTCTCTATAGCCCGCTGATGCTGTGTCCTTTTTAACTTTTTTTCCTCTTTGCATTTCATTTTGATAGTGTCTATTGAATTCACTAATATTTTCCTCTGCCATATCTAATCTTTCATTATTCTGTACAATGTATTTTTCATCTCCAGCATTGTAATTTTATCCCTAGAAATTCAATTTGGGTCTTTTAAAAATATCTTCCATGACTCTACCTAATAAAATCACGATTTGCTCTAGCTTTTGAACACATGAAACAATTATAGTTATTTTAATGTCCTTTTTAATAATCTTAATACCTGTGTCAGCTCTGGTTTGGTTTTATCTTCATTATGGATCATATTTTTCTATTTTATTTTGTTTTGGTCTGTAGGCCAGGTAACTGGATGCCAGACATTGTAAATTTTATCCTGTTGAGTGTATGTTATGAGTTTGTGTTCCCCAAAAAAGATATGTTTAAGTAAGTTCCAAACCCAGTACCTCAGGACGTGACCTTATTTAGAAAAGTATTTACAGAGTCAATCAAGTTAAAGTGAGGTCTTTAATGTGAACCCTAATGCAATATGAGTGATATTCTCATAAAAAGAAGAAATTTGAACACAGAGACAGAAATCCACAGAGGGAAGACAATGTGAAGACACACAGGGAGACACCCTGTGAAGACTGGCCTGAAGTGATGCATGTTTAAGCCAAAGAACACCCAAGGCTACCAACTGTAAAGAGAGAGGCATAGAATAATTTCATCTCTATCATCTTCGGAGAAAGCACAACCCTGCTGATCCCTTGATTTCAGACTTCTAGCCTCTAAAAGTGTGAGACAATAAATTTCTATTGTGTTAAGCCACACATTTTGGCACTTTGTTATGGAAGCTCTAGGAAATGAATATAATGCTCAATATTTTGTAATCATATAAACATTCTTGACCTTTGTTCTGATATGCTAAGTTAGTTGGAAATAGTTGGATCTTTTTGAGTCTTGCTTTTAAGCTTTTCTAAAAGAGAGCAGAACACTATTTATTCTAGAGCTAATTTTATCCTACTACTGAGATAAGACCTTTCTTCTGTGCACTCCACCCAGTGCCCCATAAATTAGGAGTTTTCCTAGTCTGGCTGTGTGAAAAAGGGTACTTTTTTGCCTTTTGTAAACTCCAAGTACTATTATTGCTAATCCTTTCAGGTGTTTTTTTTTTTCCCCTAGCCTCAGGCCATTTACTCATAAGCATCCATTTATTAGTACTCTGCTAATACTGGAAGGAGACTGCAACTCTCTGGAGCTATCTCTATGTATAGCTGTCAGTTCCCTGGCTCTCTGCCATGCAAACTCTACTGACAATGTCTTCCCAGACTTTCAGCTTGGTCTCTTCAGTCATGGAGTCTGTGGGCTCCTCTGGTGCCATAGCCTGGAAACTGTCAAGGCAGTAAGCTGGGGCAGTTGTAGTGCTCATTTGCTTCTCTCTAAGTGATTGCTGCTCCTTATTGCTGAAGTCCAGTGTGTTGAAAACGTTTCTTTTTATTTTTTTATTTTTTATTTTTTTTGTCATTTCTTCCAGATGCTTAGTTATTTCAGATGTATGTGGTAGAGGGAGGAAAAGCAAATTTAGCCTTTGTAACTACACTGGCCAGAGGCAGAATGCAATCTTTGCTCTAGCATGATTGATCACTTTGTTTTCATTATTGAGTTTGAAGAAATTTCTTTCAACTTTATAACTCAGTATTGGATACATCAATAGATAAGGACAATTCAAGGTCATATCAAGCTTTTGAAATTGCCTGATATGTTGTACTACGTTACATAATTGTATGATCAAATTAAGTACTATATTACATATACTGACTTATTGATGGAAAGATGTAGATTTGTCACAGGAACACTGTGCTTCAGGCCATTTCTCTGGGTCAAAGGCAATTTTGCATGCTGTTTCATCTGGAAGCTTTAGACTTGTCAGGGCAAAGTGAAACAGAAATGCTAAGACATGATTCCATATGTTGGAATATATCACATGAATATTCACTCACAGATGTACTTGTTATTGTAGTACTGCTACAGATTTATCCCACTATACAGAGATATATTATGACACATTCTATTTTTGCACAATTCCTAACCGAATTTTTAAACAATGATGATATTTATAATCACATATCCTGTAATATTAGTTACTTATGTTTTTTATATTAGGTATATTTCTGTAAGGAGAGATTTCCTTTTGTTCAGGTGTTGATGAGAACTTACATGTCTGTTGTATTTTACACATCTGATGTCTGAAAGAATTTCCTACTTACTATCTTCTGGATCAATGCATTTCATACCTTGTTTTGCCTTCCACTCCGCTGTATGCCATGTGCTGAGTGTTACAGGATGTATTTTTATGGCAATATGAGCTTTGGTCCTGCATCTTTATTCTTCATTGCTGGATGGGTGGACATAGTTGTAGGAGTTTGCCTAAAAATTACTCCAAGGGAAATACTGGCATGAGCCTACTTTTTCTTTTAAAGCTTTTAATTTGGAAATAACTTTAACTGTTTTACAGAGAAGTTTCAAAAATGGGAATTGTAAAAGAACAATTGTATATACCCTCTGCCCCAAATCCCTTATTATTAATATTTTACCCCTTTTACTTTATTATTTTTCAGGCTTTCTCTCTTTTTCTGCAATTATTTACTTATTTATTATCCCATGAGCTCATGATTTTCTTGAGTGCACATTTCAATGTGGCATTGTACATGACCCTATACTTTTTTTTAGCATTTTACCTTCAGGAGTAACAAATTGTCTTCCGGGTCACTTTGACCTACCCCAACATTGGTCCATCCATAATTTTGGCAGCCCCAATTTCTGCTAGTGGAGATGGTACTAAAGGCCAAGATCTTTGTGCTGGGTATGCTCATTGCTAATGGTGTGTAGCACTTAAATATTTTTAACTGAAGTAATGACGTGCTGCATAAATATATTCCACTGAACCCAAATTAAATGTGTCCCCAACTCAAATTCCCCATGGCCACTCTAACACCACACTTCATGAATGAAAGTGTAAAAGAAAGAAATGGAGCGGAGATAAAATTTTGTAAACTTTATAGCAACATAAGACCATAGGGTCACAGTGCAAGACCTCCTCCTAAGCATCAGGAAGACTCTATAGAAAGTTTCCCTTTATAAGCTCCATGGTAAGTTTGCCTTCATCTGCTGAAAAGTTGATTTCATCCCTTATTATATAGGGAAGGAAAATATCAAAACAAGAACTCTGGAAAAAATCAATAAAATTAGATCAACCAATGGATTTTTATGAAGAATGTTTATTCCACATTTGTGGATTGCTCTAAGCTCTTCAGCAGCTTCTTACTGTTCATCATCTTATCTTTTCACAATGGATCACTTTTCATCCAGTATTTTATTGACTTGCATGTTCAAAATTACTAAGAGAAGATAAATAACTTGAAATTATTTCATAACAACACTATTATGCAAAAATATGCTTTTATGAAGTTTATGGTGACAAGAGCATAGCTTTGGGACCAAACAGGCCCGTGAACAATTGTTAAATAACTACTGCTAATCAGAAGGAAGTAGTTCAAGGCCTAGGGTGCCCGGCTAAGATGTCCATCACTTTGCCCTTTATAGCCTTCAAGATGATAGGTGTTACCATTGCTACTCTGTCAAAATGCTGTGCAATGAATACAGGAGTTAAGAGTAAATGTTTAAAGACATTGCATAGCATTTTGACAGAGTGATTTCATTTCTTCTGGAGGTGTGATAAAGCATGGAGCCTGTGTTTTGTATATCTTTTTTCTAGAAATTCATTTTAATTTTGTTTTTCTATAAGCATCAGTATTTGACAAATGGGGAGGGGTTCAAACAACCAAAAATGTGGTCCTGTCCACAGAAACACAGGGTCAGATGGTCCCCAAAGAGCCATTTTTTTCTAATATATTCTATTACTTTATGATTCTATGAAGCATCGTTATAAAAACAGCAATTGTCTAACTCTCACTTCCCTCTCCACTAAGCAATTTATAGGTGCATAGGAAAACACAGCTTTCGCCAAAGTTCTTGCTGTTTGCCAACCAATTTTGATTATGAAAGGCTGTCTGGGCTCTAGTCATGTAGTAGCTAATTTGGACCTGTCCAGACAACATCAGAAAAGGAATTATGAGGCTGGCTTTGGTACGAAGCAATGAATAGAACACGTGCTATGTTTCCAGTTATTTCAGGAGAAAACTTTCTTTAATTCTAGTTCAGGAAGCCATGCCAAATTTCCAAAGGGATCTGCTCGTTAGTGTTTAATGCAGACAGAGTGGAAAGATATTCTTGACTAAATATAAGAGACCAAGTTGCTCACATGCTCTAGCATTCAAGAAATTAAAAATGTATGGATATTTATACTTTTATGGTGCCTACTCTGAGTTCTATACAAAATAATCTTATTTTAGTGTGTAAAATAATATGAAGACTTCTAGTTGGCATAGGTATTACTTAACAGAAAAACCGCCAGACTGAAATTTAGAAAACCGATTCTAGGTCCATTTCTGTCAATTATACTTAATTATCTACCTCTTCAGGATACAAAGGGAACATACGTTAAGTGAAGGAATTAAACAGATAAATCTAAAATGCCTCCATTTCTAATGATTTGTGTTCCAAAATTATCTTCTATTCTGTTTCTAAAAGGGAACATTTTATTCTAACTTTTTATTAGGCATTAACAAGTAATTGACCCATGTGCCATTAGAAAATAAGCAATTAATCAACAACAAAAATAGCTTAATCATTCTATTTTTAATTCTTTCTAAACTAAAGCCCAAAATAAAAGTACCCAAAAGTGGCCCATTTTTGTGATTAATGTTGGTGTTACTAACCGTTGCTCATAGGTTACATGCTCATTCTTTTTTTTTTAAGATTTATTTATTTATTTATTTTAGAGAGAAGAAGAGAGAGTGTGCAAGCAGAGGGAGGAGCAAAGGGAGGGGGGGAGTCTCCCCACTGAGAGGGAGCCCAACACAGGGTTCAGTCCCACAACCCTGAGATCATGACCTGAGCGAAAATCAAGAGTAGGACATTCAACCAGCTGAGCCACCAGGCGCTCCTGCATGCTCATTCTTATAGTAGAAATGCATTCAAACAGATGTCAGAACAGGGGGCAGCCAAACATGTAACTTGTCCTTGAAATTCTCCAGGAAGCCAAAAAAAAAAAAAAAAGACCAGAGAGTCTACCATACACTGATGGTAGAGTCACTGGGTGCCATGCTCTCAGATCCTTTGGGATCAGTTGAGCTACACTCATCTTCGTTTAATTGGCCCTTGAATGACTGCTCTCTGCCAGCTCTATAAAGACCGGAGACTACATTTGGATCATCATCCCCCTCAAAGAAGGCATACAGGAACTTTTTTGAGATCACCTCAAAAAACTGCACTCCCTTCACTTGAATTAGTGGAAGAGAATTAAAGAAGGACACTGAATCAGCAAATTTAGCCAAGCTGCTGAGTAGTATAGTTATCATATTCCATGCTCCCAGACCAAGCTACAATTAGAGAAATATAATTTATTTTTAGATGAGGCCCCCAGAACCCAGAGAGGTGAAGCAAGTTTATAAATAATTCATGATTAAAAAAAAATAACTAAGGCAAGCTCAAAGACCCCTGACACCCAGAGTAGTGTTCTTGCTACAGTGTAGGGTGTGGACCAAAGAAAAAATTCTGTCTCGGCCAAAATGTCACTCCAAGTACCAATATCACTCAAACAAGTGCTTTCAGGGTCCTTGATTGTTTATTGCAAATCCTCAATTTTCCTGTGAAGGAGCCAATCTGTGTTACTACTCCAGCCAAGGTGACCCACCCTTTGGCAGGTTCACCAGAATCTTAAGGGTGCAGTTACAAAGGGCTTCTGTTTACAGTAGAACCATTCAAGAAATCTGGTTTTACTTTCACAAACAAATAAAACTCTTTTTGCCTAGAGAGTGTGGATTAAATATTTACTTATTTATTCATTATAAATGAGAAATAGTCAACAGAAACCTTTCTCTACTGGGTGAAGAGCAATTTTGTGCTCTACTTTTCTGGTTAGTTTGAGCCTCTATATTTGACTTCTCCCTGGAGTTGCATGAATAGGCTAATCTTCCCACATCTGACCTCCAGTTCACCTCTGAAGTTTTGGGACTATATTTACAGTGTCTGATGTGGAATTGAATCTATCTAAATACTGTCCATTATCCAGTAATGTATAGTGAGTATCTATTTGGATTCTTGCAATCCTTCTTCCAGATTAACAATTCAATCTATCTTCCGTATCACCAATATTATTTTACTGAAATGTACCCTTGTGCCCTAAACTTAATAGGATATTCTGAACTCTTTACTAAGTGGCCCAAATTTCTAGGTCCATTTTCTGTCTTCTGCCTCTACCATCCATATGATCCAATAACACAATACTAAGCATTGTTATTAAAAATGTCTTCACATTTTATATTTCTATACCTTTTATTTGAATATTTCTTTCTTTGCCTGCTTTAAAACTACTTTTTTCTGGTGACCAATCTAAAATGATCGATCTACACTGTATTTTTTTAATCCTCTTCATTATCAAAAATTAGTATCTTTTTCAAATGTATTTCCATAAGAGTTACACTTACCTTTATAAGTGTGCATGTGTGTGTTTTTTAGATAGTTTGAACTCCTTGGGAGCATGAGCTAAATCTTGTTGTCATTGACATCCTCAATGTCCTATATGGTATTTGATAAATTGATTTAATAAAATTGACCAGCTATTGTGAAGAGATCTTGTGGTTGATCTTTTTGTTTGCATATTTATTTTTGGTTGGTTTAAGATCAATACAGCTAAAGAAAATATAAATAAAACCCACGAGCCTACCAAACAGATTATAAAATATGTGCTTCAGATTTTTTAAAATAAAATGTTACACATCAAGTTGTAATACCATCCCAAATCTCAATTCTCTCTCTAGAGGCAGTCATTCTGTGGATTTGGTGCATATGCAATTAACATTTTCATATGTTTTCTAAATACATACATGTGTCAATAAGTGAAATATGTTACTTCTTCTCTATGTTTTTAAAAGCATTTATAAATACTACTAGACTACATGGATCCTTTTTCAACTCACTTTTCCACTTATTACCTATAAATGCCCATTCTTACAGTCTAAGTTGTTCATTTTGACACATGGTTTTCCCTCACATAAATGTATCATAATTAATTTGGTAATTCTTCAGCCATTCAGATGATTTCTAACTTTTCACTTTTACAATCAACATTTTAATGAGCATCCTTGAAAATGTCTTCTTGTGGACAGATGTAAGAATTTCTCTAGGAATTATATCTAGAAGTGGAATTCTTCGGTCATTTTCTAAGGCTTATTTGCTCTTCAAGGGAATTTTATAAACTAGCAGTATGTAACATAGTCATCACACCAGTATTTGCCTTTTTGTGTTTTTTTTATTTTTGGTCAGTATTATGGCTTATTGTCCCTTCTAACTTTCCTGGCTTATAAGTAGTAACTCCATGAATATGACGCCATCAGATCACTCCCTGAGAACAATGACTCTCTGAAGTATTGTTTATTCACTTGGTCTCAGCAAGTTTTGTTTTTGTGTTTGTCTTGGTACCTCTGAAGAATTATCCTTTCCCATTTGCTGCTACTACACCTCTATTGCAGGCTAGCTATGGTTGATCATCCTATATAATCCCTATAGTTCCACTTTTGTTGAGTAGCCTGAGATCAAACATTATCAGCAGATATCCCTGGACTGAATTCTTTTTCCTCTCTACTAAAATGTGACCAGATTCTGATGCTTCCCCTCCTACCTCATTTCCAGTTCCTGCTCTGCTTGCTTTCCCCACGAAGAGTACCATGGAATACCCATCTACATTCCTGTCACACACCTAACAGGTCACTAGCCATTCCCTCACTTCTCCATTCCCCTAATGTTTTCCATAGCCTTTTCCTGACCAAAATCTGGCACTCCCACAATGATTCGCTGATTCATAATCTTTTCAATGTCTGTTCTTTGGAGCCTCTGGGCCATGGCCCAGGAACAACAAGATTCCCGCTGCTACCTCCACCCACTTTTAGTCATCAACAGCAACCATGGCTCTTAGTGTATCCAGCCTACACAGGCTCCTGACACTCATGTCCTGGCAGTTTAAACCCCTATGACTTCCAGGGGTGTTGGTCTTTTAACACCTGGATAAAAAATGTGGGTGGAGTGCACATACTGTGGTTCATCTCAGCCCAGGCACTCCCAAGGGATGACAAATACCTCTAGGAGACTCCAGTTATGTGCCCCACTGACAGTCTCTAGAAGGAGTAATCTTATAGTACACATATCCTAGCTTCTTCCTCCTCTCCCCTCCCCCCATCCCTACCACAGATGGATATCTGCTCCAACTTGACAAAACCACTGGGTGACCAGATACATATAATTTCTGTGGCCTGGTTTCCAAAGATATCTAGGTCATTGGTTTACTACCCTGGCTGAACATTAGAATCACCTGGGAAACCTTTTATAAATTTACCAATACCAAATACCTTTCCTAAAGATAAATGCTTAATGTTCCAATGTAGGGTAAAGTATATATATTTAATAAGCTCCCTTTTCCAAGTGACTCTAAAAACACCCAGCACTGAAAATTAAGAATAGAAAACCATCTAAAACATACAGTTTACTGTCTAAATTAACAAAACTTTAGGGAAATCCAGTCCAGGAAGATGAAATTCCAGATGACTTTATTGTTTGTTTCAAGAACTATCACCCAGATCCATTTATTTGAACAGCAGACTACTCAAGTAGCTCTCCTTACACCTTCTTAGGACAATAGGTAGCTTCATTAAGTTTATCAGAAGATTGTTTATTCAAGACTCTTAGCCCCTTGCCCCTTTTTGTCTACCAACCCTAAATTGTTATGGCACAAACTTATCCAATCTCAAGTTAGCTCCGGCATTGAAAGACTTGCCTTAAACCAAACCTCCAAATCCTCATATAAATCTCACCCTTGCCTTCTCTCTCTTTGAGATGCTACTGTGACTGCCAACATATTATGTTATTATTATGTTAAGCAGTAAACACCACTTTCTTTTTTCAAGAGGTTACTTTGGTGGTCAACAGGTTATCTTAGTGGTATTTTGAAGGAGTTGACAGTAGATAGGTCACTATCTGAGGCAATCTATTGTCTCTCTAATCAAAGAGACCTGGAGACTTTGGTCAGCTGAAGGTAGGTGCTAGACCTAAGACCTCATGTTGTAGAGCCAAGGATCATGGTCACAGCAGATCATGTGCAATATGAATATGCTGAGGAAGCTGATAAACAAGAGAATTGAACAAAAATACGCAGAGAGAAAAAGCAATGGGAAAAAAAGTGTGGGCCCTGAGACATGGTCTTCGCAGTATCTGGCATTCTGCTGTGTGTGAGACCCGAGTATAGCACTTTATTTCCTCACTTGGAAATCTGGGTAAGTGTTTGTGGTATTATGGCAAGGCATGTAACTACCCATATATCTATGTACAATGCAATACTTGAATAATTAATGCATAATAATAATTCATGCAATTACTTGAATAATAACTTATTGTTCTAGGGTATGTAGAAATTTCTAAGGCACTTAATAAAGATTGACTTTAAGCTTTAAAATAACCATAGGAAATAAATGTATTCATCTCCAATTTACCAACAATTAAATGAATGTCCAATATTATAACTAAAGTTGAGCTTGAAAAACTTGCCCAAAGTCAGAGAGCAAGGTGAATGAGCCTGACCAAGTCCCCAGTCTCCATATTATCATCCACACCTTTGTAGGGCTGTTCATCTTACTGACTGAAGTGGGCAGGAGGTCAGCTCCACAAGAGGATAGATGCAAAGTTCCAGCATGGCTTTCACAGCAGTTTGTAAAGCCATGCTACGGAGAGGAATTAATGGAGAATTATGAGGGTTAATATAACTTTATTTTTCATGGCTTAAAACATCCCCAAAGTTTCAGATCTGATGAAACTAAATAAATGGAATATTTTGGCTTTAAAAAGAAAAAAAACAAAAAAAGGGAAAAGCTTCTTCACTATTACTTTCTCTTAATGATTGCTAATGCTTTTAGCAGCTGCCTCTATAACTGCAGTAAGTATCCATTTGAAAAAAATAATTCCATTGTTTTTGAATGTCAAGGAAATCAATTTTTTTCTGTTGGGGTGTCTTTCAGTCCCAGTTAACTATACTAATACAATTAATTATATTCTTTTTAAGGAATGAATGTAATACTAAGACTTCTTTATGAATCAAAAGAAAAAATAATGTACTATATTTAACTCTACTGTAGTCTTTTATCCATAGTGATTATAAGTACTACAAGGCAATTATAATTAAAAATGATTTCTAGTTTTACATCTTTCAATGTTAATCTCAAGTTTCATCATCTAGCTAGTATGATCAGCTGTGAATTTCCATTTTCAGTCTTTGAGGTTTAAAGCATAATGGTCAGCTAGAGCCATCCAAGAGCAATGGGAACAAAAGTTACCTCCATTTTTTTACATTGATATTATTTCAGTAAATTACCCCCATGGAATGATTATAAAGATATTTGCTTTGCTTTTCAAACACAGCCTGGTATCATTAAAGATCTAGTAGAATCCAATGTTTCCTTAGTCTGTTTTTGTTACAAATTCTTACAGCTTTAATAGGAAAATATTGGCGCAGTCATGTGTAAACTGTGCATATTTCTGTGCTCTTTTAGAGCTTTCAGAGACTTGTTTGCTATTCAGGCTTTATCCGTTCATTCATCTACCTCAGCAAAGTCGATCATCTACCAACACTATTTATTTTTCAGTGTCTAGCCATCCTGTCTATCCTGCCCATTTGTTCATCCATCAAACATGTTTGGGAAACAAAAACAAATAGATTGAGGTCCCTGTCTTGAAGAGTTAAAGGAAAGAAGACATGCATATGAACACCTATTTGTAGGCACATGATACATGAATTTGAGAACACAAAGGAACAGAATTCACTACAGTATTTTGGAAATACTGAGGAAGATATGCTTAATATTGACAGGATAAATTAAGAAAAATTTGTTAAGGGAATGTCAGTCAAGTTAAGTTTTTCTCCTTTTTTGGTTTCTTATCTTTTTTTACTGAAGTATAATTACCATGTAACATTATGTTAGTTTCATGTCTACAACATAATGATTTGACATTCGTATGCATGGCAAAATGATCACCAAAATAAGTCTAGTAAACATCTATCACTATATGTAGTAACAAAATTTTATTTTTTCATGGCAAGAACTTTTGAGATATCCTCTCTTAGCAACTTTCAAGTATGCCAAACAATTTTTGAGCTACAGTCATTATGCTTTACATTACTTCCCCTCGACCTATTTTCTAGCTGGAAGTTGGAAAGAGAAATAACAACAATTAATATTTATTGAGTTCTTAGAATAAGCCAGATATGTTTGAAGACTTAACATGCACTAACTCATTTAATCATCTCCACAACTCTATGATTTAAGTGGTAGTATTGTCCCATTACCTCATTTTATCTTAAATGTGGGGAGATCCCATAGTAGTTAAACAATTAGCCTTGTGTCACTTAGCTAGGTATCACAGGAAATCAGAATGGGATTTTCCCTGCTTCATTTTGACCAATAAGGGGCCAATAAGATAAATATTAGTTACCAAAGTATAAAACAAACCTCTTCCTATCAATTCTTTTTTTTTTTTTACATGAAATGATACCTGGGCTATGGAATCTCTTGGACAGAGCAAAAATAAAAACACCGAAAGAGAAAGTGTGATCATGGGATTTCAGAGAATTTTCTATGGAAATACATTGTTATGCTCTAAATCTTTATCCCATCCATTTGGTGTAGGGAAGCTGTGAGCTTCTTACTCCAAATGTAGGGGGAGGGATTTCAAGACAATAACTAAAAAAGCTTTGGAATGTGTTCTAAAAAATTGGGCATTACAAAGCACTGTGCTTGTCTCTTTCCTGAGAAAGCTTTATTAGGCTGTAAACTAGGAATGCTAAAGAACAAAAACAGGCCTGACTTTGGGGTAAAGCCTGGACAGGGCTTCTGCACTATGATCCACTACTGCCCAATGGCTAAGGGATGCTTGAATTTTTCCAAGAGTCAGATAAGGGTCACATGAAAGGAAGCCCAGCAAAGAGTCTGTCCAAAGGGCCCTGTCCAAAAAGTGTTGCCTGGAGGAGGGAAAGGCAAGAAACTCTATGTGTAACCCTGGATAACCACATGCCAAAGAAAGAATTACCTGGAATAAAGGTGTCCAGGGCATTTAAGAGAGTGATCCAGCAAAGAATTTCCACAGAACTCACAAAAACTTCATCAAAAGAAAGATTTGAATCTTATCATTCATATCCATAGAGCAGAAAACCATCCATCAAGTAAAAAGTGTCCTACTTGTCATCTTTCCTTTTTTTCTTGCTTAGACTCTGGTAGGAAAAGAAACCTATAAACAGCTAGGGAGTAAGTGAAAACCCAGAGCAGAAGGATCTTGTCACCCACCCTTGGCTCATTCCCTTCCCCACTGTAGGCTTCCAGCCTCAAGTATCCCAGAACTTGGCCAGGAGAGCCATCAGCTGCTGTATCAGGTGCAGGAATTTCTCATATCTTGGACAGGCAGACATAATGTCCAAGTTAAAAGTAACCATAAAACTATAGCTTAAGAATTGAAGCCACAGGGGCTATGTATGTTCATCCAGGACCTGGGAAGACTTACTTCACTGATTAAAATGTACAGAATAGTGGGAGACACACATACAGTTTATTTCATTGATGTCAAAAGTTCAACAAGCAAGGGATACTAGTAAAAGTTAGAGTCATCGTTCCCAACTGTCCCGGTCCCTGGGAAAGAGACTGATCTCCAGATGTTTGTAAAGGCAATATCAAATGGCAACTCTGGATGAATTTCCATGTTTCTCTAAGTCTGACTTTTCTGCCTAAAAATCCTGTTTCTTGGAGAAGGAATACTGAACCCTGAACTAGGTAGGATCAGAGCAATTTCAGTCAAGCCTCTTGTACATCTTGGTAATTCACTTAACATCTTATCTGCAAAGTAGAACAAAAATCTGTCTTGCCTACCTTAACCCTACGCCTACCTTATAGGGTTAGCTTGAAAAGCAAATGACAAAATTTGGTAGGGTAGTTTACACAATGCAACGATGTGTGTGTATACACCCATATGGATATATTCTTAAAAGAGAATTTGAAATAAAAATAAAAGGTAGAACAACATACAGTACAAAATTTTGTACAAATTAAAATACCCACCTGACACAAAAGACCACTATCTATGTATTGTTCATGGAGAGATATGTGCATATACATTAAGTGAGCATACATTCGAAGTACATGGTCATAGAGGACTTAATTTTGGACAGAGGGTGTTCATTCCTTTTTTATAAAAAATGACAAAATGTTAACAGTTATTAATACCAGGCTGTGAGAACTCAGAAATTTATGTTTTCCTTTGTCCTTTTGTTGCATTTTTTGGAAACTTTTTTTTAAATAAAATCCAGAATCAGAGAAATACACATGAAGAATGAATTAAGAAACAGATGTGACAGTGGTGGACAAATTGTAAAAAGCTTTAAAAACCTAAGGTACTGTTCCAAATATATTGTAACTTAAACATTTTTATTTTTTATGTAAGTACAGTTGGCATACAATATTATATTAGTTTCAGGTGCACAATATAGTGATCTGATAATGCTATATGTACACAGTGCTCACCATAATAATTATAGTTACCATCTGTCATCATGCAATGTTATTACAATATTATTGACTATATTCCTTATGCTGTGCTTTTCATCTCCCTATCATAAGTTTTAATTTTGATATTTAAACCATATCTAAGGCCCTTTTTCCATCATTATAAAAAATAACAAATACTAGGAAAACTCCTGAAATATATGCTTGAGAGACTAGTTGACAACTTCTGAGTGAAAAGTATTTTAATTGCAAAAGCTAATATATCCTCTGTGAGTTAGTTACATCTGGGCATCTGTGCCATGCAAATATTAGTCCAAATGTCTAATCGTGGGTCTCTATTTTTGAACACCCTCTTCTGAGCTCAAATCATTAAAGAAATTTCAAATTTTATAATTAAATAGCATGCCCTTTCTTCTGTATTAAGAGTAATCAAGATTTGTGGAAGATTCATAAAACATAAAACTAATATGTGCCATGCAAATATTAGTCCAAATGTCTAAACGTGGGCCTCTATTTTTGAAAACCCTCTTCTGAGCTCAAATCATTAAAGAAATTTCAAATTTTATGATTAAATAGCATGCCTTTTCTTCTGTTTTAAAAGTAATCAAGATTTGTGGAAGATTAATAAAACAAAGTTGTAAAAAATTAAAACAACCCATAATTCACTTTCCAGAGATAATAATTTCCTTCAAGTATTTTTCTATAAATATACAGTTGATATTATTGTTTCAGATATGCTTATGTGTTTTGTTCTTACATCAGCTCTGACACCTGTCATTCAAATTCCGTGAAAGCATGCTTTTGCTATGGATATTCCAGTGTAGGTTGAAATCATTTATCTTATATTTTTCTCTTGATGAACGTTCATATTATTTTCAATTTCTTAATATTAGGTTTAACATCCCAATGAATGTTCTTAGTTAGAAATATTTCTGCTTGTTACTACTTTTCCTTAGAATAAACTCCTAAATGTATTATTATTAAAGAAATGTAAAACCGAAGATATTAGAAATATCTGAAAAACTGTTCTCCCCAAAACTACAGTCCAGGTCCACAATCCCTTATCCATAAAGTTATATATGTTTTGGAACTTAGAAATTTGGGGATTTTAGAATGGTAATAGGTTACATTAACCATGTAGTGGGTAACATCCTTCTTTAGGTATAGAGAAATGCATGCAATCAAACATATTACTATCTCCGTAGCAAAATGCATTTATTCTCATTAGGTAGAATAAATAAAAACAATAAGTATCCTCCTATCAGTTCAATTCCATTTTGCTACCAAAAAGCTATGAAAAATTTTTAAACGTTGGAAGTGTAGATAAGGGACTATAGATCCATGCCAACTCACACTCCTTTCCAGTGTGGATAGGCATAGTAATTCATAGACTTTTTAGCCATTATTAGTTTCAAATTTACAACTTGATAAGCAAAAGTAGAATATTTTAAGGATTTCGACACTTTTTTATATGCATTCGTTTGCATTATCTTTCTTTTGGTCTCCCTATTATGTCTTTTGGTCTTTTACTGTTGAAGCATCCATTTTATTAGTTTACAAGAATTCTTTACATTAAAGATAATAATACTTTGTATCTAACATATGTTGAAATTTTTTCACAGTTGATTGTTCACATATGATTTTAATATTTACAAGTATGTAATTAATTCTCCTAATCTCTTACTTTGTAATTTAGTTGCTTTTATGTTTCTGAAATTCCTTCCCACTTCTAGATCAAAAAATGACTTTTATTTTTTCTTGTTCCCCTCATGGCTATCTATTTTATTTTTAACTTTGATTCTGCTGGGGGACGCCTGGATGGCTCAGTGGTTGAGCATCTGCCTTTGGCTCAGGGAGTGGTCCCAGTCCCGATATCGAGTCCCACATTGGGATCCCTGCATGGAGCCTGTTTCTCCCTGTGCCTATGTCTCTGCCTCTCTCTCTCTCTGTGTCTCTCATAAATAAATAAATAAAATAAAATCTTAAAAAAAGAACAACTTTGATTCTGTTAGAATTTTATTTGTTATATGTTTAAAAACTGGGAGAGATTTAAAATTTTTATTTTTGGTATTAAAAATGGAGTTATTTCAAAGGACCTTTACAATTTAATCTTAGGCTGTCTTGGCATGTGTGTAAACCAGAGCCCCCAGGCGTTTGATTTTTAATCGGTTTAATGGAAAAAGAATGTTCAACAACAAAACCTGAATGCACAGATGTAAGATATTTGCAAATGTAAAATTCTTACAGTTTGGTATCATTTATGAATACTTGTATTATCAATTCAAATTATACTTTATGCTTTCCATGGATTTGATTCAACTAAGTCTGGATAGTAATAAAAATTCCAGCTCCACACAAAATATCAAAAATCAATCTAAATCTTTTTTTTCCAACTCCTACTCTCAGTTTGCTCTAATTTTTGTGTTTTCTATTATAATTAATATCACCTGACTTAGGTTGAGTTTTCCCAGAAATAGTTTCTGAATCAAAGATCTGAGTACAAGCAGCATATTCGAGAGGTGATTCCAGGAAGAACTGCAAGGGAAGTGAGGTAGGGAAACAGTAAAGGAAAGGAAGCCAGTGAAGGATGTGTTCTGGAGCATATTACTGCCATAGCCAGTTGAGGCTCAGTTCTACTGGAGACATCTCACAGAATGGAGAACATACCTGAGTTTTCTTACAACCAAGACCTAATTTTGCTCTTTTTTCCTTTCCTTCACCACATCCTGCTTTGGGTGTGTAGTACCATTTTCTAAGCAATTGCAGTAATTATCTCAGTAATACCTCCTCTTCCAGGGGTTCAGGGTCTCCCTACTTCATACAATTATTTTTCATGCTCCAATCTACTCTTTTAAATGCATGACTGCCATGAACAAGAGCTTCAATAGATGACGATTCTCTGTAAATAGAATATAAACCTTGAGATTCAAAGGCATCTAAAAATTGTTGTCATCTCTCCTTTTAGCTATATGTTACTGCTTCTCAAAACATATGGCCCCCCAAAAACTGGGTTCCTTTCTATTTTCAAAGTATGCTCCATTTTTTCTAAAAATGTGCATCTTGTCATATTATTTTATCTCCCTAGAATGCTGTTCTCTCTCTCACATATCACTGTACTGAAATCCTACTGACCCTACACAGTTCAGCTCAAATATTTCCTCTTTCATGAAGTTCTCTGTCTCTCCTAAGCTAGAAATAATATGGTCCTTTGGAATTTCTTAAAGTACAAGTCATCTTTTACCTTGAACTCTGTTTGATTTTATGACTTCTAGGTTGTCCTTTTTGGAGACAGGGTCTATTATTTATTCTTTCATTCTCCATTAAATCAAGCAAGTCCCTTGCACATAATAGACACATAAGAGATATGTATTAAATCCATACCATTATTATGAATTTTCCTAAAGACAAAGAACTCAGAAACAACAAGAATTGTTTTCAAAGTCCATCCCTGACCCTTTGTTGAATTTCCACTGTGTTTAAACCCATCTTCAGACTCTATAGGCCTGCTGGATTCAGATTGAGATCCTTTGCTTATTTTGACATATAGGCTAGAAGTAAACAATATCCTCTTCTATGGAAATCTGAGCATATCATTAATAAAATGGAAAGTAAAAGCAAAGCAACTTCTAACATCTTGTGCAGTTGAATGATATATTTTCAACTTTGAACTTTGAGAAATTTTGTATATGTTTTCTTCATCCTCAAGAATGTCTTTCTGCCCACATCTTTGCTGGACTTTCATGAGGATATATTGGTTGGAAGCATGGCATATTTGAAGTTAAAGTTTTTCAAACTTTCAAAGCTGCAGTATTGTTTTTTGTTGTTTTTTTTTTTTCTAATGCATTATATGTAAATAAAATCCAAGAGCTCTGGCTGAAGTGGTAACAGGGATTCTAAAATTCAAGGATTGTACAGCACCTATAAAGATTTTACAGATGGCAGTTCAATGATACTTTTAAGGAAATCAGTGAGGAAGAGCTCAAAACTCAACCTTGGTAAGGTCATTTGCCCCAGAGAAAAGTATTGTCTACAAAACTGTTGTTTTCATGCTAGTTCACTCACCAGATCACTGTATGCTTGTATGCTCACATGTCACTTTTCAATCTAGGCCTGGAGGTCTTCAGCTGAATCAGGGATCTGCCCTAGAGGATTTTAAAAGGTTCTCTCACCCTAGAACATCTTTTGAATTTAACTATGCAAGTTTGTCTCTGATTCATGCTCATGGTACCCTCTTCAACTTTCCTTTTGAAGTGTAAGTCAGTGTGTGGTTGTAAGGGGAAGAGGAGGGAGTGGGAAATTTGGATACGCATGGGAGTAGGAGGCTGTGTGATTTGGCTCGCCACATAAGAAATCTCATTCACTGACTTAGTTCCAGGCTTACTGTGGAACTGAGGATAAGGCAAATCCTTGGGTTTTGATCTGTTTCATTATCAGTAAAATTTGAGAAGTTTTGATCTACATTCGTGGGAAAAAGAACTGAGATTATGGGTAAATACATAATTTGTCCTCATTGTTCTGTCTTTAGAATGTCAGATGAGAAGCCCTCCTAGGAAGAATGTCACTGTAGAGAAATGAATAAATGAAAAAATTTATCCCTGGGCCTTAATATTTTCAAGGCTTGTCACAAAGCCTTAGCATTATGGCATAATTTTCCAAGGAAAGGGATATAGATTTTGCCAATTAAATGAGGAAGCAAATGTAATACAAGGATAAACTCCTGTTTTCATCTGTTCTTTTCTATTATCCTACAATAAGACAGAAGCAGATCCCTAGAGAATTTCAAATTTTGTGCGATAAAATCTGAGGTCTGACAGTCTTTCCACTGGAGAGTGTGGAAGTTAGTTGGTCTTATTTTCTTGTGGGTATATGCGGAATGAAGTGAGGGGGAAAAGTAGAGGAAAGAAACATTCAATAGAAACTCTTTCATATATCCCCACATTTGAGAATCATTTTGGTTAAATTTATCTCTTGAAGTGCAACAATACCTCTAGAAAGTTAAGTATATTGCTTTAATAAAATTGTTTCCCTTCTAGTTAAAGTTTCAATACCAACAGTATCAGATGGGATTGTGGAAAAAGAAGAGGGACCGATTAGTTTGAAATATCTAGTCCCTGGGTGTGGGTGAGCAAGTTGTCTTTGGTTTGCTAAAAGCTGTTCTGGAGGTGAGTGAGATCTTGGCTCTTCCACTTTGCAGTATAACCCAAAGCCCTTATATAGGGAACACCCAGGAGTCCAAACCAGGTGAGGAAACATCTATCATCTTACATGTGTGGAAGGGCTTTTAGAATGATGAAGAGCTACAAAAATTAAAGTGATGTTATTTCTTGAAAATCTGTGATTATTATTATCTATGAAATGAGCATGCATCAAAAGGAATGCCTCTGCCTCCTTAGAAGACTGGCTTCAGTCAGTGAAATATTTTTAATGAGGGGGATTCTTTATCTTTTGAGAGAACACTTAACGTCAGGAAACATCTTTGCCACGCCACCAGAAGTTGTGTCCAGGAAATAGGTTAAGGAAGGCTCTTTTTTTTTTTGGTAAAAATTCAGCTTCGATTATAAAATAATATGCAAAATATCTCTGCAAATCCTTCCCAAAGCATTGGTGTCAAAAATGGGATCAGCATGTGGCATCCCAGGGTGTCTCCTTTGAAGGAAGTTGACTATACAATTTCTTTTGTGTTTATTTTAACAAATCAACCTATGATTATAGTTTGTGGGATAGAGCCTGTGGTCTGGCTGTCGCTCAGATGCCAAATATTAAGTTAGTGGTCTATGTTTTCTGTGGATATATTAAGATTGAAGTGGGGAGAAAATGGAGATTTTTTTATACAACTTGCGTCATCAAGTAACAGGAAGGAGTTGTCTAAAAAGTTTTTAAGCATATATGTATATATTTTTACCATACCTTAAAAATAATTATTAAGAGTTTGGAAGTAGTTTGAAGATAATGCTAATTTTTAATTATAAATTATCCCATCCTCCAAAAGTAAATCAATCCAAGTCACTTTACTGCTTACATTCTGAATTATTCTAAATACACAGTGCTAAAGGAGTAAGATTCAGTAGAAAAGAAGATTTAAGATATGTCTTATTATTTATTAAGGTTTTTTTCCCCCTTGAGACACTTCACCACTGCATGTGTGTCTTATCTTCTCCATTTACCAAGTGGGGTTGCAAAGTAGGGTAGCTGTCCCTACTTGTTTTCCCTTAATCCTGGATTTTCTTCATGATTCTTTCCTATGGGTAAAGACAGGACAGAATGAGAATACACATGCTGGACAGGCTGAGTAGGAGATTCCCCAGGGAGCTGGGGCATATGGATCAGCTCTGCGGTGCCTGGAATCATTACTAAGCTATGGGTTGTCTCAAAAACAATAACTCCAGTCTCCTGCTCTACTGGATGAAGCTGACTGATATTTCTAGGCAAAATCAACAAGCTCTCTGTAAGCTGAGACTTTTAATGACCCGCAGGGAGCTTGGAAATTTGCTTGGGAACCAAAGTTTAACTTTCTCCCAGAAATAAATGCGGGGAGAGGGAAAGTAATGCTTTAGGGGACTATGAGAAATGTGATGACATTGTATTTTTAAAATGAAAAGATCAGAGCGTACTGAGAGCTGAAAGGAATTTCAGGGGTCTCATTCTACACCTTCCTTCACTGATGGGGGTAAAAGAGGCCCAGGATATAACAACTAGATCAAGGCAGAGCCAGAACGAGATGGGGGTGGGGTGGGATATGTGTGTTAATTCTGATTTCCCGTGCAGGGTTATTTTATGTGCATGTCTCTTTTGAAATACAAATTCATTCATTTTGTTCACTCATGCAAATAGCATTTTCTAAAACACAGGCATGGTGTTGAGATCTAGTAAATCTCTTTCCTCCCAAGAGACTAAGAGGATGATGATCATGAGATATCTCTTTGAGTAAGTTTCCATTTGGACAATCTGATTATGGTCAGCTACTGCAAATAAAAGGTAATCTGGAAGTGAGCGCAGCAGGAGTGGGCTGGAGATGGAACAGCATGGTTCAAGAAACCACAGGCAGGCACCCAGCCAGGCTGGTGAGGAGGAACAGGTGGTCAGGTAATCAGGAAGCTGGAATCTATTTTCAGGGGCATTAAAATGAGTAGTGAAGTCAGAATCTAAAGTATTGAGGCATGATGAGTGACAAGTTCTCCAGCGGGGGCACATTGTTGATTTTATAAGGGTACTGCCAATGTTTTTCAAAGAATTCCTTAAAATCATGTGATAAGCAAAACAATCAATTTTAAAGATACGGTTTTGGTATTTTAGCTTTGATAATTTTATTTTCATTACCAGGGGTTTTTTTGTTTGTTTTGTTTGTTTTTTAGAGTTTGAAAGTTTCTGTGGAGAACATTTTGCTTTTTTTCTTTTAATATTTTATTTTATTTATTCATGAGAGATGCACAGAGAGAGGGGGGGGGCAGAGACACAGGCAGAGGGAGAAGCAGCCTCCATGCAGGGAGCCCTATGAGGGACTGGATCCCAGGACCCCGGGATCACATCCTGAGCCAAAGGCAGATGCTCAACCACTGAGCCACCAGGCGCCCTATCACACCTTTCTTTATTCAAAAATAAAGCTAAACTATTTTTCTTTCTTTCCAAACTTTTTCTCATATATACATGTGAGAAAATACATACATATACATATATACATATGCAGTTTTATATGTATACGCAATTTTCTTTTTAGCTAATTTTCTTTTACTCCATAGTTGATAGTAAATCAGATGGGTTACTAATTTCCATGTCTACAAATGAGACGAGGCACTGATTTTTAGATATTCTTTAAATTAATATATTTATATATTATATATATCATATATCTATATGAGATATCATTTTATTACCTCAAAAGCAATTTATCCTAGATGTGCCAAGGCAAGGCTGTTCATGAGATGCTGAGATTTCTGGGGCTAAGATGGGGAAGGACGATATATCTTCTTGAGACATGAAGAGACCTTATCTTAGGCAGGTTGGATGGGCTGCTAGTACCTATCAGACACTAGAGAGCAGAACAGAAAAGGCTCACAGTGCCAGTGGAGGCACATTTAGTTGCTCTCCAGAGAAGTGGGGATGCTAGCGTGCAAGGTACCATCTGACCATTTATGATGCAGACAAGACAGTGTTAGAAATGTCCTAAAAGAAGAAAATGGTGGTGTTGGCAAAATGGACTCGAATAATGAGAGAGGTAGGCACCTAGCTCTAGAATTAGGAGCTCTTAATGCTGAGGCTTTACTGCCCTAATATCTGGCTCTTTTTATTTCCCTGTAATCCCAGCAGAAGATGATCTGGAGGCTACCAGAAGGTTGGAGAAGTTGGCTAGAACAAAGCCTCTGTTGGTAGGTGCTAAAAAGAATTCATGTCTTGAAACTCTAATAGGAGAAGAAAGGGATCGTGAGGAAAGTGGGCCTTTGGACCCAGATTCAAATCCTGCCTCCTTAACTTATTTCCTCTGTGGACATTTTTTTAAAAACAAACAAATGAAAACAACAAAAAGCCAATTTTTTCTACCCAAATTTCTTTATTTGTACAATTCATAGAGCATTATACCCTCATTTTCTCCCTGTCTTCTAACCCCAAGGATCAAATAAAACCATAAAATGTACCCAGCTAAGAATCCTCAACTGGTATTAGTTGAACCTGAACAAAGATGAAAGTCTAATGCTATAAGGGAATTTAGGTCAACTCTTTATTAGCCAAGTAAAATCTCTATATTTCTTCCAGATTATTCTGTATGCAGCTTTCCATATAGTTCCCCAGCAAAATGTGGAAACTGTGGCAGCCTATGTCTTTGCTGGAAATGGGTACAAGATATGATTCAATGTGAACTGGTCTTTTCCAAACTTCCCCCACAAAGCTGAGGCCAGAGAGATGGGGAAACCAAGAGCTCTGCTGTAGCCAGATGGCCTAGGATGGGCCTCAGGGCAGAGCGTCTGCTTGGAGGACACCAAGAGCAAGGCAGAGCAGATCCAGAAGGAAAGTCCTGAAAACTGGTCAGAAGCACTTTGGTGGACCAGAATGAGGACACAGAATCAGCAAACAACAGATAAAATTCAGCCAGATGACCGTAGCAAAGTAGCCATGATCGGGGATGGCAATAAAACGAGACAGAGAATGCCACAGTGGAGAAATGGAGCTCCCTCCCCAGGATTCCGCCAAGAATGAAGTGCTGGTTCAGGCAGGTTCCTAGCATTAGTGATGTCTGACAGCTGGAAACAGGGAGTTAGTTCGGGATGAATCTCAGTTACAGAGAGCAGGGGCAAGGTAGGGCCCCAGTTCAGGGGAACAGGGGGGGATCATTATTCTACTTAGATAAGTAGAATGTTGGAGGTGAGCCCTGTTTTCCTCATCTGGCTTGCTGCAGGTGCTTCTAGAGTAGTGCTCCACAAGTTCTCTAGCTGAGTATAGGCAGATGGGTTGGATTTGAGGGTGTGGGTGGCAAAAGTAATAAAAAGACCATTTACTGCATATTAAAACCCACAGTCTCCAAACCTGCTTTTCAGCGATGAAGGTAATATTTGGGTATTTATTGCTTCCATTTCAGCATCTACTCAAGTGGTTCTAAAATTGAAGTTGGAAAAAAAAAATAAAATTGAAGTTGGAGAATTGATTAGTCATCAACCCTAATATCCCAGCAGGAGAAGACATGGGTTAAGTTTCTAAACTAGATTTCAAGGGCACAGCAGACCAGTAGGAGAAAGTCAAGTCGGGCTGACTTTTTTTTGTGGGAGAAAACATGCTTGGATTACTGCATGACTGGGCCCAGACTTAATCTCAAGAGCTTGCAGCAGGGCAGAGACCAAAGTGTGGGATCAGGGAGTCCCTGCTATGGAGAGGGAGATGGCAGGGGGTCCCAAAGATAGACAGGGCACGAGTGTAATCTCAGAATAACAGATCACCCATATTTACAGAGTAATATCTCCAAGAATTTCTCATAAGCAAATTTTTCTTTGTGTCTCTGCGCAGTGATCCAGCATCTCTTCCATAGGAATGAATTAAGGTCTATTTACTCTCTCCATCATGACTGTTGCTACATGCATTGTGTCACCTGTCAAGTTGAGTTCAGGGTCATATTCAGTCTCAGTCTAGTACATACATTTTTCTACACACACACACACACACACACACACACCCATTGTCCACATTTATTTTGCAAAAAAAAATTGTATGAGTCTGTGATTCTAGCTGAATGAGGAACATATAACAAAGTTGGTGACTAAAGAAAAAATATGCTTTGTACAAGTTTAATTGAAGCAGAGTTTTGACAGGAGCTATGAAGATATTTGAAGAGTAGGGAAAGGCAGTAAATAGGCTTCAACCCTGGCCCCGTAACTTCTAAACGTGCAGCCTTCGGCAAATCATTCCTTTTTTGTAAGTCTCATTTTTCTCACTGGTAAAATTACAATACTAATGTCTTACTCAAAAAGAGCCTTGAAACTAAAATGACTAAATGTTTGTGAAAAGAATTGGCATAACACCCAGCACATAGGATATACTTGAGCCTCTTGAATTCATTCTGGATTGTGTTTTTAGCTTAAATTTTTTTAAGAATAATTATCATTCTTGTTTCACTTTTTTTCTCGTTCAACTAAAATGTGAGTCTCCCAAGGAATGAATTTAGAATGCCTGCATGACAGGAGTGCAGGGACTGAGTGTTTGCCGTGTTTTGTTTGATTTGGAATTGTAGAGCTCAATTAGGAATTAAGGTAAGCACAGGGACAGAGCTATTAAGGAAATTGGAAGGGAACAGACAGTCCTGGAATGTGGCAACTCCTGTTTGATTTTAAATGTAAGTTAAATATTAATTTTTCTAAAAAAAAAAAAAACACCCTCTTTCTCCATGGAGGCCTTTTTTTTTTTTTTTTCTGATGCTGATAGATTGTTGGTCCCTTGCCTCTCACATTAACTTACTTGGAGAAAAAAAAAAGTCTTCAGATGATCCTATTTGTGTAAGAAAAAAAATCTTCCAAACAGCCCCCTTGTCGCCAGCATCAACAGCAGCTGAACAGGGTTGGGTTGTTGCATAGTGAGAATAATTCCTTTCATTTTAAAGGAATCAAAGATGTTTGGGGCAAGCAAAGGCCCTGGTCACACAAGATCAAAATAAGCAAATATTAGATTTGCTTATAGAAATTGTTGATCAAGTCTCCTGCTGAAGTCTGAGCATACTTTTTATTGTTCCGTAAAGATTTTAAAGGAATGAAAGAAATCAACTTTGAAAAACTATGCTGATTTGGAGAAAATAAGAATTCTTTCCTGCTGGAGGTTCCCTAAAGCAAGTGGGTATGATGATGCCTTCGACTTGCAAACAGAAGTCAAAAGGAAATTCAAGCTTCTGTCAAGATTTATTCCAAATATAATAAAAAAAGGAAGTGATTGAATCCCTTTAAAACTTTTGGATGGATTCTCTTGTGCTTGGGCTGTTCTCTGAATTTGTAAGGAATGGGGAAGAAAGCGAAATCGCACTCTCCCAGTTCATACCCATCTTAGCAGAAACTCCAACATCTGCCACTCCCAATAGCTCCCTTTTCCATATTATCTTTTTTTTCTCACTTTCATGCATTTTTGTTTCTTTTCCCTTTTTAAAAAATTCACAGAGCTATTATCATGCAATGCTCCATGACATGCAGCATGCATATTTTACATTTCAGTATTTAAAATGAATTGTGCTACTCCTGCCACTGCCTATCTATGTGACCTGTGGGCCTAAGCTTCCTAATGAGGATATAAGAAAAATTAATAAGATTTGCAGTTATGTTCTATCCCAGGGTTTCTCAACTTGGGCACTGTTGATACTTGAGGCTGGACAATTCTTTGTTGTAGGAGGCTCTCCCATTTTTTATGGGATGGTTAGCACCATGCCCAGCCTCTACCCATTAGATGCCAATAATACAACTGTACTCCTCTTCTCTAGGTATGACAACCAATAAGGTCTCCTGGTGGTGGTGGTGGGAGCATCACTAACTATAACAGTGGTTCTTAAACTTTGGAGAATATAGAACCCTGGGGAAACTTGGTAGACAAGTTTCTACAGACTTGGTAGATTCTACTTCAAGAAGCCAGGGTCTCTGTGTCTTTTAATAGTATTTGGATACCTAACAAAATTTGAGAACCACTGCCCATAAGGAATTGTATTGATGAAGTGATTCTCAAACTATTAGTCTTGCACAAAGAGCCTCAGGAACTTAAGAGTTCACGGAAGGAAGGAAAGAACCAATCATCAAGGGATTTGTTAGAAAAGCACATTTTTAGGCTCCACCTCAGATTTAGTGAGTCAGAAATGCTGAGATATGACTCAGTTCTCTAAGAAATGGCTCAGGTGAAGAAAATGTACATTCTTGGTATACCCAGCAATACATTAAGAAGTATGAGAGACTCAGAGAGAACTGCCTTTTTCAACACAGATTGAGGCCATTGGGCAGAGCGTTGTCTGGAACCAACTTCTCCGTCCTGCATGGCTCTTATCACCTTATAGTCATGAACATTTGTTCTGATCTAGCCTTACAAGGCAGATCAGATTGTCCTTCTTGGGGAGCAGGTATTTGAGGGATGGCATATCTCAGACTCATCAAGCCTCCATAGTACCTGGAGTCCTGACCCATAGACTTACTCTTTGGAATATGGTATTCACTCTAGACTGTTGGGTCTCAATCTTGGTTTCATCTTTGAATCATGTAGGGAACTTAAAAATAACAAAACCCAACTCAATGCTGAGGCCATACCCCTCAGCAATTAAAATTAATTAATAACCAATTAAATATGATAAAATTAACCAATTAATAACAAATTAAATTAGAATCTCTCTGAGTGAGAGCTGGAGAGCAGTATTTTTTTGCCCTGAGTCTCAGGAGATTCCAATGTTCAAGCAATTCTGAGATGTCAGTGAAATGCTTACTATAAAGTCATGTGGGATTTGTATAGAGGGAAATAAGGCAGAAAGATAGAAGATTTGAAGACACATGGTCAGTTTTGGGGATCAGTAGACTGGTATGGCTACAGACTCTAAGCTTTTGATTCTTTGCCGATAATTGTGCTTCCCCTAAGTTTTCCTAGATCCTTCCACTAGAAGCCATCTTTACAGGTTCTGCATGTCTATAGTAACTTGGAAACTAACATGTACCACATTCTACTGTTGCAGGGTTCTTGTCTCACAGATTTGAAGAATAAATCTCCTGGACACAAGAGGGTGAAGTGAAGTGAAAGTTCATTAAGCCAAGGTGAAAACAGAAGGGAAAGAAAAAAAGCTCTCTAGAGTGATAGGGGTCTGAATGGGTTGCTACTGAGGGCTGAGTAGCAACCCATTTTATAGTCAGACTTTTATTTAAAAAAGACTGACAAGGAAACTTGGTAAATTTCTTGTCAATATCACAATAGATTTGTGACTATCAGGAGAATATCCTGTCTATATTTAGAACCAACATGGTAGACTTGTAAATACCATAACAAGCAAGGTGTTCCCTTCTCTCTAGTTAATATCTCCTTTGTAACATTTCTCCACATCTGGGATTTCTGTGAGCCTGCAGCCCCCTGCATGAGCCTAGTCATGTAGCTCCCTACCTGTCTGTCCCAGCCTAGCTTGGGCTGTCCCTTACTCTCTACCTTGTTTTATAGTACCATATATTAAGTTCACCTCTTTAACAACATTGTAAACTTCCAAGGATAAGAACCCTGGCTTAGGAAGCCTGGGTGGCTCAGTTGGTTGAGCCTCTGCCTTTGGCTCAGGTCATGACCTCAGGGTCCTAGGATGGAGTCCCCTATCAGGCTGCCTTCTCAGTGGGGAGTCTGCTTCTCTCTCTCCCTCTGCCCCTCCCCCAAGCTCAAGCTCTCTCTTTCTCAAAAGAAACTCTTTAACAACAACAAAAGAACCCTGGCTTATTCATGGCTTCTTTCCCTAGAATACCTACTTGAGAGTAGGCATCCGAAGATAGGAATTTAATTGACATAAAATGATGTGGAAATGACACAGAATGCAGGAATAACTTCTAGCAAAGCCTCCTGGCACTTTATCCCCAGTCACAGAGCAGAACTTCCCAGCCTAGTGTGCTTTAAAACCTTCCACAAGTGCACTGATAACCCTGGATTCTGAGTCTTATCTGAAAAGAGAGATAATCCCTAGAGAAGAAGTCTGGGTGGATGACCCAAGAGCAAATTCTGGCACAGTGAACATTCAAATCCTTCAGTACACACTCAACTCCAATTTGGAGCTTTTCCATCAGTGGGATGAGCCAGAATGAGTGAGGTTTGGTGGAGAAAAATAATAACAGCATGATTCGTTGGTGTCTCTTGGAATTACAAAGCCAAGGCTGTTCATGGTCAGAGCGGTCAAACCCAACAAAATGAATGAAGGAATGAGCCTAAAACTCTGGCAACCTCCTCAGCATAGCGCGGACTCCACACCGAAGACTTTCTGAACACTCCTATCAACTACATGATACACGTAGCTCTTCCCCGTCACCCCTCCCTTTTGCTCACCATCCCAGTGGCCAAGGAGGCTTTGGGGAAACTGCCAAGGGGACTAGGAGAACACAGGAATGCCTTCAGGAGGCAGGCTGGAGTCAAGGGGCCGGTGAGTAAGCTCTCCGGAATCTTTGGGACAGGTCGGAGCCAAGGAACACGAAAAAGGGGGAACACCGTGGCCAGGAGCTATTTATGAGGGAGGAGCAGCAGAGGAACAGGAAAGCCTCCAGTGAAAGCGTCTTGGGAGTCTGGCAGCCTTTTCTTTGCACGTTCTCATCCCTAGATTGATGCTCATCGCCTAAGTCCTAGGGGTACCCGGATTTTAAATTGCCTCTGTTCAATTCTTACAGTTAAGAATTCCTATCTGGGGGATCCCTGGGTGGCGCAGCGGTTTGGCGCCTGCCTTTGGCCCTGGGCGCGATCCTGGAGACCCGGGATCCAATCCCACGTCAGGCTCCCGGTGCATGGAGCCTGCTTCTCCCTCTGCCTATGTCTCTGCCTCTCTCTCTTTCTCACTGTGTGCCTATCATGAATAAATTAAAAAAAAAAAAAAGAATTCCTATCTGAAAACCATGTGACGTGTTGGGACATTTGTTGTAGAAGCGCAACAGAGGCTCAGTCGCTCAAGATCACACAGGCCTGCTCTGAGGACAGTCACATCTTCCTCCAAGGGGTCCTCTAGGTCCTTTGATACCGCCTGGTGGGCGACTGTGCCCCCCCCCTTGCCCCTACCCCTGGCTCCTGCAAAGTGGGGTGAGAGGGCAAGGGAGAGACCCCCTCCTAAGGGGAGGAGCAGCAGGCCTTGATTCTCTGCGTGGTTCCTTTTGCCTTTTCACGGTTCTATACACCTGAACTCATCGCCTTTCTCCTCAAGACTCGCCCCCGGGCCAACTGGTCCCTTGGTGCTTTGTCGCCAGCCTGAGGTGGGGCGCCAGCTCTGCACACTGCGACGTGGGCCACACGCTGCAGAAAGCGGCCAGAGTGCCGACCTCCCCGAGCCGGACCAAGGGAGCACCCCGTCCGCTCGGCCACGCGCAAGGGAGACGCGTGCAAGGCTCGGGCCCGGGCCCGGGCGGGCCTCCAGCGCGCCGGCTCCCGGGCTGCGGGGCGAGCGGCTCGCGGAGGCTCGGGCGGCAGGAGGAGCGTGTGAGCTGTGGGCGTCCCTTTAAGAGCGGCCGGCGGACCCGGCCTCCGCCTCTCAGTCCGCGGAGCGCGCCGGCGGCCACCTGGGCTCGCGGCGGCCGGATCGCGGCGGAGGCGGGAGAGGGGCCCCGACGCCAGGTGCCGGGAGCCGCGGGGCGCGTGGCCGGCCGGAGGATGCGGGAGCGCATCTGGGCGCCGCTGCCGCTGCCGCTGCCGCTGCCGCCGCTGCTGCTGCTGCTGCTGCCGCTGCTCCCGCCGCCGCTGTGGGGCGGCCCCGCGGACAGCCCGCGCCCGGAGGCGCAGCGCGAGCCCGGGCCCCTGCAGCCCTTCGACCTGCTCTACGCCAGCGGCGTGGCCGCCTACTACAGCGAGGACTACGAGCGAGCCGTGCGCGACCTGGAAGCGGCGCTGCGCAGCCACCGGCGCCTGCGGGAGGTCCGCGCGCTCTGCGCCCGCCGCTGCGCCGCCCGCAGCCCGCTCGCGCCCCCCGGCGCCGGCCCCGCGGCCGAGCTGCCCTTCTTCCGCGCGCTGCTGGAGCGCGCCCGCTGCGCCCGCCGCTGCCAGGCCGAGCGCCTCGGGGGCCCCGCGTCCCGCCACCGCGTCAGCGACGATGTGCGCAGCGACTTCCAGCGCAGAGTGCCCTACAACTACCTGCAGCGGGCCTACATCAAGGTACCCAGAGCGCACAGCTCGGCCCCCCCCCAACCCTCCCCAAGGTGCCCAGGGCGCATAGCTCGCGCCCCCCCGCCCTCCCCAAGGTGCCCAGGGCGCACAGCTTGCGACCTCCCCAGCCCTCCCCAAGGTGCCCAGGGCGCAAAGCTTGGACCCCCCCCCTCGAGCCCTCCCCAAGGTGCCCAGGGTGCGCAGCTCACGCCCCCCCCCCACCCTGGAGCTCTCCCCAAGGTACCCAGGGCGCACAGCTCGCCCCCCCCTCCTCGAGCCCTCCCCTAGGTGCCCAGAGCGCCCAGTTCGCGCCCCCACTCTCTGGAGCCCTCCCCACTGCCCCAGTCCCCTTGGCCCTCTGCTCCTTAACCCCTCAGTGCGGGTCTCCTTTAACCTGCCCGTCCTGTGTCCGTGCATCTCCTATCTGGTCGCCCAGGCTCCCTAACACACACCAGATGGGACCTGCTCAAGCCATTAGCTCGTTGGGCATCAACTTGTCTCTGGAAAAGAGGACTACACTGATGAGACGATGCTTGAAGTATCCATTCAGCACTAACTTCGGAGACTTTGGCAGAGCTGGGTCTAGCATAAGGTCTTCTCTTGCTTCATTTCTTGGTCTAACCTCACCCCCGTTTCCCTTCGACTCCACTCTCATCCCTCCTACACTCCAGTCTGCACCTTTTCTCTGAAGTTTACAAGAAAACATCCTCCAAATAGCAGGGTTAAAAGTTGACTTGCTCTGAAACAACTTTGGTGTCCTCTCTTCTCCCCCGCACTTACAAAACAGTAAAGATCAAAAGTAGGGGAGAAGGTGTGGTGGAAGGAGGTGAATCTGTGTGAGGCAATCTCACTCAAAGTGTCTACCCGAAGTGCTGACTTTTCCTCCAGAAGACCTTTGGTAGAGGATTTCCAATTTCTGGAAATAAGCATTGGAGTTATTTGACATCAGCTGCCTAATACTCTCCTTTAGGTTTAATTTCTGTGTATTCAATCTGCCTGAAGTTTGTGTTAGGAGATATACGGTGTATATTGGCATTTTATCCATATCCACAATTTTGATGATCCATCTGGATGCTTCAGCAAAGAGAATTTACTTTTTGAGTTTCTGGAAACACCCCCCCAACCCCCGGCCAATTCATGTTGCTCTGAACTTACACTTTCTCCCCCATCCCCCATTTTCTGGCTTTTTATGTCAATATATCACTGTCCCCTCTGCACCTGCTAAAGTGGCTTAGTGGGTTGTCCTACAGTAGCGTTAGCCAATACACCAGGCTACATTTCTAGGATCGCAGAAATACACACCATGTACAGATACATGTGCACACCATCCTACGAGGTCTGCGCTCTCGTGGGAAGGACACTGGAGGTTTTGCAGTTGTTTGTGGAGCTCAGGAAATCACAGCCGAGACTAATACATACTGCTATGGTTGAGAGGCTGGAGTTCACTAGACTAATACAACTTGGGCGAGAAATAAGGATCAAGCCTGAATCCTTTCCAGGATTCTCTTCTGCTTGCTTTTGCCTCTTGATGAATTTGCTAAACCATGTGTTAAGTATAAGCCTGATATTTTTTGGATGAATAGAGTAATTTTTCATGGTCTTGGAGAAATCAGTCAATAGTCAAGAGAGAGGAGACCTTGAGTGCCCGACAGCCGAAGATCTGCTGAGTCAGTTTGCAGAACAGAACGTGGGTGGCCGAGTTTGGTCCTGATGGCACAGTCTTCCTGGTGGGAGTCTCAGATGTGAGGTTGGCAGTCCTGCTGATAGTTCTGTCGCACATCTTGGGGAGATTTTCCTTTTTCATGTCTGGAGAAGGAATGCATACTCCTGTATGCAGTCCTGTAAAAATAAATAACCATGAGGCAACTCTTGCGATGTGGATTTCTTCAGTTCTGTAATTAAGCTCCCCTCACTGTTCTTGTTACGTTGATCAGTGATCCTGCTTCAGTCCTCTGGTCGGAGGTCAAAGAAGGTGAAGTTACAGGTTTGACATGCCTCAAATTTTTAGCACTGAATTGGTTATAGGAATTAGTCACTTGTGGGCACCTCTGTGGGTGAACTGTTGGGTGTGATCCAATGAATCAATGTAGTTTAAGAAGTTCTCCCCAAAATATGTGAACCCATGTGCTAACTTCTGTTTCGCCAGCAGTGTTTCTGAGGGCAGAACAATTATCGTCTCCCTTTTTACGTCGACTCTAATAAGCAAAGTTTCTTGGATCTACATAATTGATAATCTCTGAAAGAGGAGATACTTGTATTTCTTTGGAAGTTCATTTTTGATGGTTGAGTTTGTAGGAGTGTGTCTGGGAACGTGTAAAAGGTGTACCGCGGTTCCTCCCTCCCCTCTCCCAAGAACGCCGCAGTTTCAGCCTCTGCTTGGCTTCCTGGGAATTTTAATCATAAACACATGCATGCACGCACGCACCCATGCATGCAGACACCATCCTTTGAGAGTAAAACAAAACTCTCAAATAATAACAAAGTGTAGTCAGGCTCTGACAAGTGTGGATTCAGAAGTATTTACTCCCTGATTATAGAATGTGAATGTGTCTGGCTGTGCCTGGATATGAGCATGGCCCCTTATGTCCTTAAGTTGCTTTTGACATCAGGGACTCCATTTGCACTTCCCAGAGGCTAATCCTGGGCCACACTAAATCCAGCGAGGAGTTTACAGCCAGAATTTGAGAACTTGGAAATCCATAATATGGTCAGAACTAGTGGGCTTCCTAGAAATAAGGAAGTACAGTTATTCGCATGTCAGGATTTACCAGCTGTAGGTGCTCTCCGGAGTTGGTGAGCCTCTGATGGAAGCAGATCCTTTATACTGATGTGTTGGAGAGGAAGAGGCATTGAGAATTAGGAAATCCAAGTCCCTGTAAGTTCAGTTGGTCATGTCACTGATGAGGGGAGGGAAAGGGACTCTTTCAGTGTTACATATTGAATGGCAAAGCCAACACGATTTGATAAAATGATGAGCACAGGGCTGGTAGTCGGGAGTCTCACCTTTGCCAGTAACAGATGCCCATGCTTGTACTGTGCCTGCTGCCCCATTGGGTCCCCTCAGGTCCCGGGAAATGCTGCAGTCCCCAGGGCTATCCCTCTGCCAGATTTGGACAGCTCCAGGGATGAGTAGGTCCTTATCCTGGGGTGTAGCAGACACTCCCTGCATGTCTCTTAAGCTCAGCTCTGTAGAATCTTCCTTGAGAGCTGGCATGTTGGGAATTGGTCTGGACAGCTATGAGGCAGCAGCTCCACTTGGTTCCTAGCCACACCTTTCTGGTTAAGTGCATGGCGAGACTCCTCAAACTTTGATGTTTATCGGATTATAAGATATAACTCATGATTCATAGCCCAAAGCCTAAAATAGAACTTTCCTCATAGTATTGTTTGCTCAGAAACCTTCCATGGTTTCTCCTTGCTGCCTTATAAAGTGCACAGAGTTAAGTGCGGCATCCACAGCCCGGCTTCCCCTTAACTTCCTGGCACTATCCCCCTCACTGGCCACCCTCTAGCCTGAGCCAACCATGGCTGCTTGGTCTCAGGTAGCTGATACTTTTGCATATCTAGGCTTTATTTATTCTCTAGAAGGCATGTGGGCTCTAGCATGGGATGGATCTAGGATTGAAATTTATCTCCTCAAAAAAAAAAAAAAAAAGAAAGAAATTTATCTCCTCAATCTCTGGCTGTGTGACCTTGAGCAAATTACATAAACTTTCTGAGCTTTACTTCCTCCCTATGCCACATGGGGTGATAAGAGGACTTGTCTGATTGGTTTAGGTTAGGTTTAAGAGAAGATTTGCATAAAGCACTCAGGAGGGCCTATTTCTCAAAACAACAACAACAACAACAACAAAAACAAAAAAAACCCCAAAACAATGGAGACAGCTTCCTTCTTCTTATTAGTTACAGTAATAGATTTTCTCTCCTCCTGTACATGTTCAAATGGTCACTCTCCTAACACAAATATACCTGCTTCTGTGAGGCCCTCCTTCATGCCCTCTGCAACTCCCAAGAGAACACCCTTCCTGCCTCCTTTGCATGTCCACAGCAAGGAATTTCTTCCTTTCATAACATGTGTCATTTTTAACCTTGTTTCCTGAAAATTCATACCTATCACTTACCTGAGTTCCTTGACATCAAGAACTGTCTTAGTCGTTTTTGCATATCCTAAAGTGGAGTTTCCGATCTGGATGATTTAATAGATGAGTGATTATTACTAATCATCTGGGCATTAAAAATATGATTTAAAAATATATGATTTAAAATTAAAGATTTAGGTATAGTAGGTCTGAGTTGGTCCTTAGCATCTATATCCCCCTAAATATCTAACACAGAGGGCAGTTGCAACAAATGCTCAGTATATGTTTGTTGAATGAATAATAGCTTGGTTTCTTGCATGTGAAATATTGTAGAGAAAGGTCTCTGAATGGCAGCAGGAGGTGTTGTCACACGACTTACTCAGTTTCCCTGCTGATCAGAGGCTGGAGATAGTTACAGAAAGACAAGATTCCTTGACTTCTCACTCTTTTCTACTTGTAAGTTCTGGTGAATATTGCAGACCTCTGTTCCTTTCTCCTTCATCTTTCTCTCCTAATTTAATTACTACTGAAAGCTATGTTTCAGAATACCCTTGGTTGACATATTGTGCCTACATTCTATATATTTGTTGAATTTAAACAAATGTAAGAGAGGGAGGTTTTTTCCTCATTTCTGTGATCTATAATCAGGACTAGTTTGACAGTGACTGTTTTTCTCCCACCATTCCCAGCCATTCAATAAAAAAACAAACAAACAAACAAACAAAAAAAAGCAAAAAACTAGTGGCGCTTATTTATTTTTTTTACTTAAAACAAGCTTACCCCTGCCTGTTTTGTTTCTGAGTTGGTGCTTTGGGCCATTTGACCTTTGTTTTTCTTCTCAGAATTAAAGCGGGGGTGGGGGGGGGGAGGAAATAGCAATTAAGTTAGGCAATCCTATCTCCCTCCTGAAGTCATCTCCCTAAACTCCCTTTTTCTTGACCATAATCTATTTTATTAGTGGTTTCTCAAAAAGAAAAGTAAACTCAAGGAACTTTCTCACTTTTATTCTGCTTTATCAACTTTTTTCTTTCTAGATGAACGCCTTAACAAAACAAAACAAACAGAAAATGGAAACCCTAGGTCACACTGCACCATATAAATCCCGTTAGTTCAGAATAAAAACCTTTTTTGTATCCCATTTTTAAATCTTTTTTTTAACCTAAATGTAGACTGTGTACATTTTGCCCCCCAAATTATTTCAAATAGGAATTTATGTCTTCTTGAGATAGCTGTCCTGGAATTGTCCTAGGGATTATTTCCTCAGACGATGAGGCCTTTTTTTTTTGTTTTGTTTTTGTTTTTGTTTTTTTTTTTTTTTTTTTGTTTTTTTTTTTTTGGTGGGTCTCACAATTTCACAATTGAGCCTTTTTTAATGCTTGAGTCATCAAAATCCACTAGTACCATCTTTCTGTCCCATTTCTTAGGAAGGAAATATGGGAAATTGTTTGTCTAGCAGCTTTTAGGTCCTTTGAGCCAAGTAATCAGAATCTTAGTCGTCTCCCAGAGGGCTGGCCATGTGGAGTCCCGGCCAGCTACTGAGATGACAAATAGTGCCACAGAGACTTTCTTTTCTTTTCTTTTCTTTTCTTTTCTTTTCTTTTCTTTTCTTTTCTTTTCTTTTCTTTTTTCTTTTCTTTTCTTTTCTTTTCTTTTCTTTCTTTTCTTTTCTTTTTTTCTTTTCTTTTTTTTCTTTTCTTCTTTTTCTTTTCTTTTCTTTCTTTTCTTTTCTTTTTTTCTTTTCTTTCTTTTCTTCTTTCTTTCTTTTTTTTTTAAAGATCTTATTTATTTATTCATGAGAGACACAGAGAGAGAGGCAGAGACACAGGCAGAAGGAGAAGCAGGCTCCCTGTGGGGAGCCTGATGCGGGACTCGATCCCAGGACCCCAGGATCAGGACCTGAGCCAAAGGCAGATGCTCAGTCACTGAGCCACCCAGATGTCCTGCCACAGAGGCTTTCAAATTCAGTTTGATCAGAGTAGCAACTGCTTACAAGTTTTCTCCTCAGTCTGGGGAATCAGGGATTCCTTTACAGGTTTTAATCAAGGAAAGCAATAAACTGCTGGTCTCTCTTCACAGATCCCCTGTCTGAGAATTGAATGTATTCTGTTGCTAATACCATTTGCTCATGGATAAACTCCAAAGGGAAAGCTGCATGGACATCCTTTGGGAATGTTTAATAAAATGTCAGCTTGCTTCACGGGGGGGGGGGGGCATGATAACGTTCTGAAAGGGGGGGGGTTAGGTTCACCTAAAATGAAAATCCACTATAGTAATGGTTTCCTTTGCCAAGGAATTGAGTAAACTGGATTTCTTAGAATCACACACAGATCTTCGAGCTGGGAGAGAGGGATAAGTGTTTTTGCTCCAGAAATGTGGTTTAGCAAGGATGACAGGTGGTAATATTAGACAGGCCTGGACTTCATGACCACAGAGGGTAGGTGCAGCACTGTTACTTAATAGCTGATGACCCTGGTCTCAGACTTTCCATGACAGGTCAAGAAGAATCCGGGCGCCTGAGTGTCTGCCTTTGGCTCAGGTTGTGATCCCAGGGTCCTGGGATCGAGTCCTGCATCAGGCCCCCTGCAGGGAGCCTGCTTCTCCTTCTGCCTGTGTCTCTGCCTCTCTCTCTGGGTCTCTCATGAATGAAAGAATAAAACCTTAAAAAAAGAAAAAAAAAAGGGAAGAGTCAGTAGGTGGAGGTGCATGCAGAAGGTAGGTGTTCTAATGTATGGCCAGTGCTTTTTCCAGGCTCTACGCTGTGGGCATGGCTCCCTCCTGAAGGGTAGCGTCTGCTGAATCAGGGGTACAACGGAGACCTATGGTGGGCCGATGGGCTTCAGAGACAGCAACCACAAGGCATAGCTTCCTGGACTTCCCTGCCCACCCTGCATTTTCATTCACATGGTGCATAGGCCACTCAGCCGAGTCATCGTTGTCTGGTGGAACAGTTTGCATTTCTCATTAGGAAAAATAATGTCTCCTGTCTTGTTTTCCATTCAGCTGTTCTCTATAATTCTTTTTCTGTCCTTTTATGCATCCCTCCTTTTCCTGCTGTGACTTCCTAGCTGTGTAATTCCATGAGGTCTAACCCTCATTTGCCAAATGGCCCAAACGCCTCTTTAAAAAATGATTTGCTATGTTTGAGTGCTGAGTATGATATTTGGTTTTCAGGACTGAAGGGGGTTGCAGACTATTGTCAGAAGAAGCTGGTTTCACTTGGCCGCACCCCTCTCTGCTTTATTTTACTATTTGTACCTAACTTCTCTGTTTCTACCTCTCCTCCCTGATTCCTTGTCCTATGAGTGATCCACACAGTGCAATCATATCTAAAAAGGAGAAGGTGGAAGGGGTTGATGGAGGAGAGAGAAAAGCAGGTAGTGGTAGAGGCAATATCAGGTTTCTGGTTCTACTGAAATGAAGGCCACAGAGCCTCTTATTTAACTGGATACACAGACATTGGTGTCTACTTCCATGAAACTTTATTTATGTCGCTTTCCCCCGTATGCTTTGTGCAAGACTTGGGCATATGCTGGGAAGATGTTCCCCTCCCCTCCCGGCTTCCCATGTTTCTGCAGCTGCTCAATTGCCACATCCATGGAACATCGGTGTTAACAACCATCCCATTTTACAGATGGGAAAATAAATCCTCCTTTATTTTCCCATAAAGCCTGGAGGTTTTATTTTCCCATCCGAAAACACAGACTCAACCAAATTAAAGTGAAACACATTATTGCTAAATGGAATAAATGCTGAAATTCTACTCACTTCTGAGAAAAACTCAGGAATAGGAATCTAGGTTGTTGCTCTTCCCCAGTAAGCCTAACAAAAATGAGTGAGGCGGAGACTCTCTTTGGAAGGGAAATGAAGAAATAAAGCCAGAGCGGGGGAGACCCAAGATGTCAGATTTTCCAGGAGTTCAAAAGTATCAGAATGATCCTCCTGGAATCCATTTATCTGCAAAGAGTGGATTCAATTTTTGTGCAAGTAATGGGATACTGCTGAGGATCGCAGTGTAATTAGACTGGAACTCAGGAAAGGACCAGAGAAAAGCAGGAGATAGAATGAAATAAATAAATCCAAAGCAAAACAGAGAAACTGTTAATAAACCTTCGATTACCAAAAAGTTAAGTGAGCCCATTTTGATTTATTTTTCCTGCTTGCATGTTAAATTTTTAGCTCTTGCTCTGCCAAGATCAATAGGCTTGCATGAAGAAATCAACACATAATTAGGACTCCAGACACAGTGAATTACTCTAAAACCAGATTTGGCTGTTTTTAGAAGAATGACCTCGAACTATGGTATCAAAAACTAATCCAGAAGACCATAATAATAATTTTCCCCCTGAAGCAGGAGCTATTTCTTAATATTTTTTAGATTGAATCCAGGATCAATAATCAGCATTTGATTCTAGCATATGGCATTTAGAAATGCCACCAGGGACAGAGTGTACAGTCAATCGTTGTTTCTACAGGATCGCCAAAGGCTCATTTACTCAGTGGAGTCTGCAGGATTTCAGGTCAGTAGGCATTTAAGCTGGGGTTTCCAAATCTTGGCCTATTGATATTTTGGGATGAATAATTCTTTGTTGTGATGGGCTGTCCTGTACATTTTAGGACAGTTAGCAGCATCCCTGGGCTTTAGCTACTAGATAGCAATAGCAACACTTTCAAGCCCCCTCCCAGCTATGACAACAAAAACTTCATACATTGCAGAAAGTCTCTTGGGGGTCAAAATCACTTCACACCAGGAACCACTGACTTAAATATTTAGCCATATTTAAGATAACTGGGCATTAAGGTTAGGCAAGTATAAAGCAAGTTTTTGACGATATATGCTGGAGGGCAGTATGCTCACTGATCATGATATTAATGAAAATGAGAATGTTTGGCTATAATTTGACACCCTTTATGGGGGAAACCCATTGGAAATAGAGCTATTTCTCCAAGATGCAAACCACTGGGCTCATCTCCTATGAGCCACGGTCCTCCCCCGTGGGTGCACTAATTCAGCTGGTGTGAGAGAGCAGAGGCTCTGGTTTCTCTCTACTTACATTTATCAACTGAATGTGATAGGACAGGTTGCTTTAGCAATACAAGCTAACACTCCTTAGTGCTAAACTCCAGACTCCAGGATTAACTTAGATCACTTCCTACTCGGAGTATACCCAAACCCAGTCATTTAAAAGTAATTCACTGCAACTCTTCATTTTCTTGCAGTTAGCTCTGTGTTACATGTAATCTTAGGAAACAGCTGGACTCAAACCCTAAATAAATAGAGGAAGTCTGAAAAGCAGGGAATATAAATAAGAGGGCATCAGGGGCAAGAAGAAATGACTCAGATTTAGAGAAAGAGAGAGTCAGAAGGGTTCCCAGTCTGTTACACCACAAGCTGGGTGGCTTATCGACAGGAGAAATCTCTCTCCCAGTTCTGGAGGCTGTGAGGCCAAGATCATGGCATGTAGATGCAGTGTCTGGTGGGAGACCTGCTTTGCTGTAACCTCACATGGCTGAAGGGGCCAGGAAGCTTTCTAGAGTCACGATTATAATAAAGGTCACTAATCCCATAAGTGAGGACTCTGCTTTCACAACCTAATAACCGTCCAAATGCCCATCTCCTTATACCATCACCTGGGGACTAGGTTTCAACATACAAATTTCAAGAGGACACAGACATTCAGACCCCACCAAAGGGAGAGAAAGGGAGATAGATGGAGAGTTGATAGAAACAAGGAAAACGAGCAGGGGCGCCCAGGTGGCTCAGTGGTCAAGCGTCTGCCTTCAGCTCAGGTCATGATCCCCGGGTCCTGGGATTGAGTCCCACAGCGGGCTCCCCGCAGGGAGCCTGCTTCTCCCTCTGCCTGTGTCTTCTGCCTCACTATGTGTCCCTCATGAATAAATAAATCTTTAAAAAATAGGAAAACGAGCAATGAAATAAAAAATTCAGGCAGGGTCCCACACGTGAAAGGAAGTGGCGGGAAGCAGCAGGTGGGTGTCACACGCTGACTTCCACATCTGTCCTAAAATCAGTGGTTCCGAAGCAGATGTTGGTCCTGCAGTGTCATAGCAGAGATGGTGGGAAAGTTGGAGAATTAACTGAATCCACAGTACATGTGTTTTTTTTAAAGAGTACATTTGATTGATCATAGGTGTTAAAAGAATGTGTCTTAGTCTGAGGCTTGAAAAAAAGTCAATATATGGTGATATATGAAATGCTACCTTTAAGGAAATTTCACCAATAATTACAGTTATAAAATGCAGTGTCTCAAAAGCGAAGTCCAAGTGAATTGTGGTTTCAGTGACTTTTTAAGTTTGTTAAGGGAAATGCCATTTTGCCACTTCTGGTTTCTTTGAAATCCTAGGAGCAGCTCAACCTTCCATTTTACGGTGTGCCAAGTTACTCACTGTCTTTATGATTCCGTGTCTAACCCTGTGAAAAGATAATGAAGTTACCTTAAAGGAACCGACCAGGGGGTGCCTGGGTAGCTCAGTTGGTTAAGCGTCTGCCTTTGGCTCGGGTCATGACCTGGGGTCCTGGGATGGGGCTGGGAGTCCGGATCCCTGCCCATCGGGGAGCCTGCTTCTTCCTCTCCTCCTCACTCATGCTCTCTCTCACTATCTCTGTTGCTAGATCTATAAATAAATAAATAAATAAATAAATAAATAAATAAAGTCTTTACAATTAAAAAAACATTCAGAATTAGCTTTGAGGCAGTATATTTTATAACCATAATTCTTAGTAACGATAGATATTATTTGTTTGCTGTTACTATGTTTGTTTCAGGTATTACATTAAAAGCTTTACCAACTTTTCCCATCAAATTTTCTTAATCACCCTAATATAGATCTTAGCACAGTTGACCCTTGAACAACACAGGGGTTAAATGCACCGACCCCCACACAGTTGAAAATCCTCATACAAGTTTTGATCCTCCAACAACTTAACTACTAATGGTTTACAGTTGTCCTGAAGCCTTTACCAGTAGCCTTGACAGCCAGTTCAGAGGTATTTTATATGTTACGTGTATTATATACTGTATTCTTACAAGAAGTAAGCTAGAGAAAATGTTATTAAGAAAATCGTAAGAAGAAGGGGCACTTGAGTGGCTCAGTCGGTTAAGCATCCCCACTCCTGGTTTCCACTCAGGTCATGATCTCAGGGTCCCGAGATCGAGCCCAGTGTGGAGCTTCCTACTCTGCGCAGAGTCTGCTCAGGATTCCTCCTCTCTCCCTCTCTCTCTGCCCCTCCACCCACTTGCACGTGCTAGTGCACTTGCTCTTTCTCTCTCTAAAATAAGTAAATCTTTAAAAGCAAAGATAAAATAAGGTGAAAATACATTTACAGCACCATGCTATGTTTACTGAAAAAAATCTGTAAGTGAACCTGAGCAGTTCAAACCTATGCCGTTCGGTGGTCAGTGCATAATTGTCATTTTGCTATAGGGACACTGAAGCTTAAAAGGTTAATATGTCTGGTGTCATACAGTTAGTACAATGTAACAGAGTCAGAACCTGAACCCAGGTTTTTCTGATGACAAAACCTGAGTTCTCATGTACTTCTCTTGGCTGGCGTTTTGGCATCAAACAGACCTATATTCAGAAAGTCCTGCCTTTTAAGCATCGTGTGACCTGGGAAAACTCACCTATATGAGCCCAAGTTTCTTATCTGGAAAATGGGTAGTAGTTACACCTACTTTCCTGGGTTCTTGTGAGAAGTTATTAATGAAAACTGTGGGCTCACCTAGGTTGGCATTGACACAAAAATGCATATTCTTTGCCTCTTGGCATCTGGGTCGAGGGCAAATTGTGAGGAAAGGTGAAAGACAAAAGAGAAGTTAAGCCAGTATACCCTGATAAACTGAGAGGATGATTACACATGCAGTAGATACAGAAAACTCAGAGACACAAAAAACCCAAACCTGACCTGCTCAGTTCGAGCTACTGGCTTCGAGTTCAATTCTCTATACAATGGAGCCCTGCCTTCTTGCACCACTGGGCTAAAACAAAAATCATCTTCTGACCGGGCACTTGGGACTGTGTTGTAAAAAGTCCTTTTGCTCTCTTCCCCACTATATTTTTGGACCTTTTGATTTCCCAATTTCCTTGAGATTGTGGCATCTTCTTTGTATTTTTCCAAAAAAAGTTGACTCTCTTCAAACACATTCCAAACCTTCTCTGTTTCCTATTATTAGATAAAATCTCTTCCCTCAGACCAACAAGTCTTGGGAATTTTAAGTCCCTTGAGCCTCTTCCCCACCCTCATCTTGAGTACCCCTTGGGGATGGCCTAGGTTTGGGAATCCAAAAAATATCTCTTTATCACAGACACCAAAAATGTGACTACTTCTTATATAACAGGTTATTGGGTGAGTAGCTCAAGTAACAATGGGGAGGTAATCAGTCTAGGATCAAGCAATATGGGCTTTATCTCTACTTTTATTACTGATGTTTCTCTCTAGCCCTTCAGGTGTCCTTTTGGACAAGGGCAACATTGGACCAGTTGGCCTAAGAGCTGGTTTCTCTCTGCCAGCCAGAGATTTTATGATACTTGAGTATAGAGATTCAGCTGTCTGCCTGTGGAAAAGAAGAATATGATGAGAATCTAATGGTAGAACGAGATACCAGGAATTTGAAAGGTCACAAGAAAGGATGTCCTTTCATTATGTCTGATGCCAGTCCATCAGTGGACTGGCATCAGACTAGCAGAACCTGAAAGGAGGTCACACTAGTATTAATTCAGTGGTACTTTTAAGAGGTTATTAGATAAATATGGGTTATGTTCAGGAAGGACAAAAAGATAGATAAAAGACTCAAAGCTATGTTTTATAAGAGAAAAGTTGAAATAGGGATGAAAAGACTAAAGAAAAAAGTTGTAGAATTTTGGACTGAAGAGCCAGGCCCATGGACGTAGCACAAGTTAAAGAGAACAAGATCTTGGCTCAAACACGGAAGATTTTCCTAACACCGAGAGCTTTTTAGATATTATCAGAAACCCCAGGAGAAGGTGTTTGAACACGAGTCTGACAAATGCTTAATAGGGAGGCTGCATTTAAGGTTCACGCACTGAAGTGATACTGAGATGGATAAGATTTAACGTTTTTTTTTTCCAATATAGACTTAATAAGACTCTATATTCTTATGAAATGAAAATTTCTCTTACACCCACAGATGGGCTATCATTAAATACTTTTCCTTTTAAAAGTATTTTATTTATTTATGAGACACACACACAGAGAGAGAGAGAGAGAGAGGGAGAGAGAGAGAAGCAGGCTCCATGCGGAGAGCCTGATGTGGGACTCGATACCGGGTCTCCAGGATCATGCCCTGGGCTGAAGTAGGCACTAAACTGCTGAGCCACCTGGGCTGCCCTGAAATACTTTTTCATGGGGAAAGTCCTCCATCTCTTTCTCTGTCCTGCTTCTCCATGCTGGCTTATGTAATCTGAGACCAGGGTCACCAGCACCTGCCGTATAAATAACTTACTTACAGGGTGTGAAAAAGGAAAAAATAAAACAGCACACACTAATGCAATATTTAGCAGTAACAATAGCCACATGTATAAATCACATCAGTCCTCGGATTTCTCTGGCTCAGGTGTCTCTGAGGTAACAACTAAAGAGAATTGAGTTGCAATTACGGAGCACCACTGAGGGACGCCTGGATGGCTCAGCGGTTGAGCGTCTGCCTTTGGCTCAGGTCCTGATCCTGCGATCTGGGATCGAGTCCCACATGGGGCTCCCTGCATGGAGCCTGCTTCTCTGTCTGCCTATGTTTTTGCCTCTCTCTGTGTCTCTCATGAATAAATAAATAAAATCTTAAAAAAAAATAGAAAAAAAGAGTACTACTGAAAGTTTTTAAATTGGACTTATAACAATGGATCAAAATATCCATGCTTAGGAGCTGACAGTGGGTACCCCTGTCTTAGCAAGCACATCGTAGTGTACTTGGAAAACCCAGTTTTGTTTACAGAGCCTTTGCAGAGCTCTTCTAATTTGCCTTACTTGCATGCTATCCAGAGGCCTGTCCAAAAACCTGGCCATATTCCACACTGTACTTTGAGTTCTCAAGCCTTTGCCAAAGTTACTTCTCATCGGTTTCCTATATGGGATTCTAGGGGTCTGCCTGGGACTGCCTGATAAAGAATACTTAAAGGATGTTAAGTCATTCGTAAATATTTATAGAATCCCTTATCTGTCTCCCTCCTCTCTGAAAAGGCTCCCTTACCCTCTAAATGGGAGGGGAAGTCATGCCTGCTTGCTACTCCCGGGGAAGAGGGCCGTGGAAGTCCAGGCTCTGTGCTCAACCAGCTGGCCAAGCAGGGGCGGGGAGGGTGAGCATGGTTTTTTCCCGTTTTGTTTGGCTGAAGTAGGACACTTATTGTCACCAGCATTTCTATTCTGTTAATGCCTAACCTTTCTGGTCCTTTAGTCAGAGAAAACATGCTTCTGGGTTTTTGTTTTTTGTTTTTCTTTTCTTTCTTTTTTTTTTTTTTTGTCAGTCCCCATTGGCATTTCCAGTTTGTAGGCTTCTCCAAAGTTCCATCTGGGATATTTGGGAGACAAAAAGAAAATCCAGAAAATTTGCTATTATGTTCAAGTGCTGGGTCCCGAGCCAGTCCACCTTATTCATGCCACTTTTTGGTCCGTTACAGTATGTCCAGAGTTTTTAGGTGTAATTAATGAGACATCTAAGAAGAAATGAGTTTATTCCATCTTGTTCAGAACCATAAGTCTCCAGGCAGACTCTTTAAGTGATCTTTAAATTACCAGGATGATGATGAATGCAGTTTGGAGTGGGCCCAATTTCAAGACTCTGACAGAGCTGTTACCAGTGCTTTACTGCAAGAAGCTACGGAAAAATCTTTCTGATCTCTGACAAAAAAAGTCTTTAGTCAACCTTCTTTCATCAGCACTGCATGAAATCTAAGTAAATCAACTGGACTGTGTCACTGTTCATTGTTGAGTATTCTTTTCTACTCCTGCTTTAAAAAGTCCTGCTTATAAAGAAGTCTCAGCACTTTTTTGGTGAGTTACCACTAGCCTGCCCTTTCACTTGTTTATGGGTCCATAGAGGAGAGCCCTCAGGAACACCGATTTCACTCTTCACAGATATGTAAATATTTGATCACCCTGGTCTATATTCCCAATAGGATATATTATACAGATTTGCCTACTGTGTTATAAATGAGAAACCAATTTACATAGGACTTAAGAAAAAAATGCTCCTAAGCGATGATTCCCTTCTCTCTCTCCCATTGTCTCAGAGTAAATATTACATTATCATAATTAATACCTCCCTCGTTCTACAGATTGTGACATGTGAGCCTTTGACCTAGATTATTGATGCATAACTGATATCACTGCTTGATTCTCTGTACTTGGTCCAACTTTTATATGTCAGTTTAAGATTAACAACATGAAAAAAAAGATTAGTAACATGAAGCTGGGTGTGATACTTTGGAAACAGTACTAGAGGAAGGATTTAGAATACTGTGGCTCTAATTATTAGATGCTACTACCTCTGTGTGGCTGTATGATGAGGAACTTCCTCTTTCTTGGTCTTAGTTTCTTCATGTATAAAATGAGGTGATTGAAATGTTTAACCTTGAAATCTCTACCAGCTTAAGTATATTTTAATGTTTGGCAGGATATTTCCTCTGAAAAACAAAGTCACTAAATGCTACTGAATTGTGAAACTTCCAGCAATCGAGTTGTTTGCTCCTTGATTTGGTCTTAATAAATCCTAGCATATTACTCTCAACGTGAAAAACTTCGGTATTTAGTCGCTAAAATGGTAGGTTTAGGCAACATAAAATACTGAGTATATTAGAGAGGAAAGTCAAATGGGAAAGCCCTTTGAAATCATAGAAATAGGCCTTTGTAGTAGCATCAGAATCCAGAAGAAATATTTTGACCCTATTACTCAATTCAAAAACTATCTCTCTTCTTTAACTCCAGTGTTAGAAAACAATATTGTATTTGCTACACAGTTCTATAGACGTCCCTCTGAAATTTTGTTAGCTAATAGTTAAAATTCAGTTTTATTTAAAATTTCAATTGATCAGGAGCCTGAGATTAACTCAACTCTGATATCATTTAAAACCTTAAATGGCACACTGTTTGATTATAAACAATAATTCCATAGATCCCTGAAAAAGACTTTAACTTCTTTGAAACTCAGTTCCCCTTTCTGAGGAGAGTATGGAGATACTACTACTATTACTCTGTCTATGGAACAGATTTACTGTTAGGGTTGAGGAAAGTGTTTTGAAAATGTTCAAGTTCTGTACAAATGTACAAGAAAGGTTATTTTTTATTCATAAAAGAATATGTACAGTTTATAAAATGGCTTTACCTTGTAAAATTGCTCTTGCTCTGTTAATAAGATTTTGTTTTGTTTTTTATCACACTGAATTGCTCATTTTTACTTGGACTGTGGCAATATCCATCCTGGCCATAAAGCTCAATAATATGTCCTAAAGGTATTTTTCCAAATGCTTTCAAGCCTGTATAAATCAAATATGGATAGTGCAGACATATGAGAGCATATGTAGAGATTTCTTTTTGTCCTTGAAATTTTTAAGATCTCTGACTTTCTTTAATACATTCCAGACCCATGCATGCCTTTATCCCTGGGGGGTGGGGAGTGGGAAATGGACGCTGTTGCTTAAAACAATACTTGGAGCAGGAATTGTTTGATAAGGCCAGTGGTTAGAATATTTGAAGCTTCTTGTTTTGAATTCCTATGATAACATCAGCTCCTAAAGATTATCTGGCAATTTGTGGGAGATCTAGCAGCAATAAAAATGGCCCTTCGAGTAAGACTTCTAAATATGATACATGAGATAGAAAGAAATGAAAGAATGTGAACTTGTGAGGCTGGTCTAGTTGGTCCCATATTTTAGTGTGTATGGTGTGGTGGGGTGGGGGGGGTGTCTCAATTTTCAAGTCAACTGGCATGATCCTAGAGCTGAAATTATGTCAGTGTATTGCCTTCTTAGGGTTTTTTGTTTACTTCTGGTTTTTTATCAATCACATGTTTATGAGTCATTCCCTTATTGACTTTATCGAACTGTACATGGGAAACCAGCACCATTAGTAGAGCAGTTTCTTTCTTGAAGGCATGCAGCATCTCTGTGACAGAGTCAGGACATGCCTGATAGGTCCCAGCACTTAGCTTCCTGCACTAGTTGTCATTGCTTTTGAGTGGTGTGAATTACCATGGAAATGAAGAGAATCATGTCTCATGTTTGCATCATGCCTGGAAATGTGTAAAGTACGTTCACACACATCTTCACTTCCTCGTGGGAGTCGTGTGAGAAAGCTAGAAAGCTGAGATTCTCGGGTTTGTCCAGTCAGACACTGAGAGAATGGCAGTGTGACTCAGTGGAGGTTGTCTCGCTCTAACACCAGTGTTCCTGCCAACATATCACAGCTGCTCTCTGCTCAGATTTGAAGCATTCTTCATAGCCACAAAGCTGTAAACTCTCATAAGTTTCCATTACATTCTTCTGTGTCTTTATCTTTTTTGATATGTGGTATTTCCAAGCTAAAGAGACTATATAATTCAGTCATTTGTCTCTTTCCTGAATATGTGGGAGCTTTTGGCCCTGTTGGGTGTCTGTGCTCCCTGACCTGTGACAGCATGAGAGGGGCTGGGTGTGAGAATGCTGTTTCCAGCCAGCAGCTAGCATGGTGGCACAAATGAATGTGGGGATCACCAAAAATTTTTCCCATGGGAGGTGGAATCCATACCACCTTCCTTCTTTCTTGAGCCCTCTGGGTAATACTCCCAATTGTCCATTTCACATAAATGAAATGACAGTTACATAGACCTAGATTATGTGGCCAGTTCTTGGGGTATGTTTGTGTTTCATGTCCAGAATGGAACTAAACATTCTATTTGTGCTTGGTGTAAGCACTGATGGACAGTGCTAGATCTCATTCTCTGATAAGCTGAAGAGCTATAGGATTTTGGAATCTAAGATAGTACTTTGAATGAGATGGTTTACAATTATACATGTTTTTGTTATTATTTCGTTTTCGCTTTGCCCTTTGTTCTCTATTTACCCGTCTTTCCCTTGACTTGCAGTTAAAATTACAATTTGTTTTTGTTTTTTAGTTTTCCCCTAAGTTGACATATCTTCATGGACTTAGTCCTTTCTTGTTGTTGCTACTATGTGGTTCAAGAGAAATCTCAATTGAAATCTCTGCTCTTAAGCTTTTGGATGGGATTTGTTCTTTTATGTTCTGGAATTAGGAGCAAAATGTCAAACACTGTATCAATCTGAGGACTAATTCTTCGTATTTTATGGACTTTGAGAGTGTTTGGCTTTGAGACACCACTCATTATTATTTTTTATTTATTATTATATTTTAAGTCATCTGTAGCCTGAGTGTAGGGTTTGAACTCAGGACCCCAAGATCAAGAGTTGCGTGCTCTATCAACCAAACCAGCCAGGTGCCCTGAGACACAGTTCAACTTCAAGCTCTGCGTATATCTTTATAGCTCTGGGCAAGTTATTTAAACATTTGTGAATCTGTCTTATCATCTGACAAATGAGCATAATAATAAATCTGGGTTGTTTTGTCTGTAAAATGAGCAGTTCTAGAAGTATTGTGAATATTAAGTGAGCTAATTCATGTAAAGTACTTAGATATGTCCAGCAAGTCATAAGCATGAAGCACATGTTAACTTTTCTGTTAAAACTAACGGATTACACTTTGGGAAATACTGATTCTATTCTCTTAGTAAGTTTTCAAACTTGTGGTGTCAGTTAGGTTTGGGCCAGCTGATAGAGTTGTTCTGATATAACCAGGCAATCGTGGTGTGTGTGGTGTGCTCAAGTGCAACTGAACTGTTTGTTACACTAGGGCTGGTGACCTTGAGTCAGCCTTTCCAAGGCCACCATTGTCCCAATGAGTATGGAACTGTGCCTGGGTCCCATGGATATTGCAGGGAAAATGTGAATCAGTGGGTTGTTTTGCTTGGCTGCTAAATTTGGTTTACTGTTTCATAAATTAGGACATATCTGTCTAGAATGGTTCTTGTTGCCACCAGCAACCAGGGTCATAGAATTGAAGGACATCAGATATACAAGAGAAATGGAAAATAACTTCCCAAAGCAATGCTTTCTGTAAGAATCCCAAGGTTGGTTGTAGTGCTAAAGAGAGCTAAATAGGAAATGTAGCCCGAGGTTTGAGATTTCCTGCTTGTAACTCAAAACGGATGTGGAAACAGACCTGAGGATGTGGTCCCTGATTTCCCTTCCTGGGTGGAAGGAATAGCTTCCGTATTAGGTTGCTGATTAGCATTTTTTGCAATGTATATAGCCCCACACTTGCAGACAGTAAAACAGAGATTAATTTTCCCAATCAGCTCATTCTCAAGTCTGGTTATAAATTATACCAGATTGTTAGCCGGGGATACCTGGGTGGCTCGGTGGTTTAGTGCCTGCCTTCAGCCCAGGGCGTAATCCTGGAGTCCTGGGATCGAGTCCCGCATCAGGCTCCCTGCATGGAGCCTGCTTCTCCCTCTGCCTGTGTCTCTGCACCTCTTTCTCTGTGTCTCTCATGAATAAATAAATAAAAATCTTAAAAAAAAATAAAAAAGATTGTTAGCTGTTGCTGTGTATCAATGTTTGTGGAATTCTCTGAAATTATTTTGGCTTATGCTACACAGTACCATTTTTCTTCTTGGAAGTAGAAATGAAAATGGAGAAAAGATGTGAGTTTTTTGTCATGTAAAAGGAAACATAAATAACTTCATTGGAATCTTTCAGTAAACAATATATAAACTTACAACATTTGATCTTCAATTTTCCTGGAATTTTCATTAAGGATTATTATGGTGAGTTTTGCCAAACTTAAACAAAAGCCACGAGCTTTTCAATCATTTCCAGTGTATTTACTGTTAATCCTGATGACAGTGATATTAAACCAAACCGAGAAAACAAAGCAGACATACACTTTTTTTGTATGGCCCCTTTAACTCCCACACCCTATCACATTCTCCCCAGTGCTGCTACTGACCCCCGCTCCCGGCCCCTGGACATCTTCCTGGAAGACTTCAGCATGGTCCTGCTTTTCATCCATTCTCCCAACTACCAGCCTCTATGAATTCAGCAACTATAAGGGCATTACTTTAATAGGTTTCCTTCAATCTGCTCAAATTCCTTTATCTGATTTGCCCTTACTGGTTATCTAGTATTTCAGAACTTCCCTTCCTATCTTTATTTACCATTCTGTCCAAACCATCTCCATGGTCAGTCTCTTTATTCACTGGTATAGGGGAAGAGATGGTCATTTGCATTACAGTGAAGATTGACTGTCTCTTTTCCTTAATCCGCTCTCTTGTCAAGCTTTGAAGTAGTTAAGCCCTGAACATTGCAGAGGAGTGTCACACAGCTATGCCTTTGGGATCTACCACTTATTGTCACCATGTACCCACAGCTAGAGCTTCAGTGTTGTTTGGGAGCTTTCTGCTGTCTCAGTGTTTTCTCAGAGTTGATGTTTAGAATCATCTAGAGTCCTCAAGTCTTCAATTCTTCATTCCCTGCATGACTTTGTTTCCTACATTATTAAGGCAAGTTTTAATAAGGGACAGAATTTAAGAGAGTATGTTGGGAAAAAGAGAAGAGAAAGCATATAAATGAGTCCTAAAAAGGTGAGATTAATAGTCATTTGTATCTTTTTTTACAGATAAGAAATTGTGATGGATTGTGATTCATGAACAAAATTGGATGGATTGTGATCCATGAACAAAAATAAGAGATATAGAAAAGAAAGTAGAGTGAAGGGAAGGATGTGATATTCCTTGCCATTTCTGTTCCTCTTTGCCCTTTTAAAAGTCTAATTATTTGTGTTTAATTACCTTAAATCAGAAAAAAAAATATTGCTTGAAATGAATGAGCTTTTAAAATAAAAGGGCACATACCAGCGACTAAATAGAGTGCAGGCCCTGGCTTCCAGAAAGAGTAATCCTCTTAATAAGTCAGGTGTAAGGCCTCTAATGTTAGATAACTAGGACAGTTTCATGCCTTTGGAAAAATGCCAGAAGTCCTTGGCCCTTCCTAAAAAAAAAAAATAAAAATAAAAATAAAAACAAGAAAGAAAGAAAGAAAAAACATGTAAGTGAGATGCAGCTCTTAATGGGACTACTTTCTAGATTTTATATCTTGCCTTAAGCACTAGCTATTTTGCTAAGCTAACTGTCTCCTCTGAGGGTTTTCTTTTTTAGTAAGTCAAAGATTGACAGAGTTGGTGAGGAAGTGACACATGGCACTGAGGTTATTTTCATAGCAACTTGGCCAGAATATCTACATGGCCCTTGTATATGATTTCAGCTGAAACATTTCCTCTTTGATAGAAATACAGTTTGACAAAGACCTCCTGGAAAATGTGACTGCATGTCCTTAATGATACATGAGGAGTATGAGGGATCCAGGTGGTTCCTACCTTAAAGCTCAGGTTCAATTCTCTCTTCCCTTTCTCTAGTGTTTTCCTTAATATTCCAGCCTCTTTGTATCTCAGCTTCCCCACTTCACAGAGAATGCTAAAACATAAGAAGTAGATACTGAGTTTCCAACATCTCTTTGCTCTCATACTGTCAGAATGCTGGTTTCCTCTGCCAGCCTGTAGATTTTCTCAAAACTTCATTTGGCATCATTGTTTTCAGTATTACCCAGGTAGTCTATTTGTTAGGGGTCTGGCTTCTGCCATTATTCCCTTTAAACTTTTATAGATTGAGGGCAGCCCAGGTGGCTCAGTGGTTTAGCACCGCCTTCAGCCCCGGGTGTGATCTTGGAGACCCGGGATCGAGTCCCATGTTGGGCTCCCTGCATGGAGCCTGCTTCTCCCTCTGCCTGTGTTTCTGCCTCTCAGTCTCTCTCTGTGTCTCTCATGAATAAATAAATAAAATCTTTTAAAAAAAACTTTTATAGATTTATATTTAAAAAAAACAAAGAAACAAACTTTCTGGCATGTGGAACATATGGTACATATACTAGAACCAGATACCTGTGTGATGTGCATCTTTCCTAACCAAGTTGTCCGTGGAGATGCACACATGTTATAATCACATTTCCTTTCCTTTCTTGAACTAGGAATTAGCCTGGGACATATATTATTTCACTAACTCTGAAGTAGGGAGAAACATGCAATAGAGAGTATATGTTTCTTAGATTAAATCACTGTTATGTTCACTTTGTGTTTCCACATGGCAGATGTGACTCCTAGAACTACTTCCATTAACCTGATAACTTTATTTCAGACCAGAAGGCATTCAGCAGATTTGGGCTTTATGTTGTCTCTCGTTTACCTAGAAAGTAAATTTGTGTCTTCAAATTAGAATTAATATGAAAGCCAAAAGGCATAATTTTTGGATTAGCTGTTTAGCTGTTTGTGTTCAATATTCCTCTTCATGTGCATTATGAAGATTTGCTTCAATATTTAATTCATTTATAGAACAAACATCATATGCTAAACATCACCGAATCCCTGTATTCAAGGTTCACAGTTTGGGGAGAGGGTAGGGAGACACATCTGTCAAGGTTTAAAAATAGTATGTGAAAAAGACCATGAAAACACTGACCTGGGAGAGGACAACCCAGGGCGAGTCAAGGAAAACTTCTTGACATTGAAGTTGTGCCTTTCGAATGAACAAGAGTCCCTCAGAGGAAATGGGGTCGGGTCTTCCAAATTGGAGGAGAAACCTGGTTAAAGACGTGGTGGTGGTTAAGTGCTTGGTGAGGAATTCTGGGTGTATAGTCCATTTTCTAAGGTAATAGTTCATAAAGATTTTTTCGAGCCTATAATCTGCTCAGTGAATTGTAGAAATAGATCTATAATAAAATGTTTGCCCTATTTACCAGACCAATATTTTGTTTTCAGTAAGGATTTTGTTCAACACATATTTTTTTAGATATTTTATAGGTTTAGTTTAGAGAGAGAGAGGGTACAAGTAAGGGGAAGAGCCAAGTGGGGGAGAGAGTGGGAGATAATTTCCAGCAGACTGCACTGAGCTGATTGCTGGTCTGTGAGATGGACATGGGGTTCGATCCTACGATCCTGAGATGATGACCTGAGCCAAAACCAAGAGTTGTAGGCTTAATCAACTGAGCCACCCAGGTGCCCCTTTACTCAACATATTTTTTTAGTGCCTATTATCTAGTAGACCCCATAAGGGAAAAGCAAATAAATTCTATCTTCTAAAGAAATACCCAATTATTTGAGGATGTAGCCATGTTTATTTAATCAAGAAACTTGTTTGACCTGATGCATGATGAGAAATGAAAAGATGCTGTTGGGCACCGGGGAGGGAACAGTTCTCAGGATTTAGCACAGGGTCTCAGATCATCTACCTACAGAGAGGATTCATGGACTTCACATTCTTTCCACTTTATGGCACAGACACCAGACCACAAGCTTTACCTCACCAACCACTCAGACCCTGCCAGGCCCAGACAGCCTTCCCCACAAAGGCCCCCATTCATCATTTCTTCACTCTATGATTGAAATGTGATGTGGTATCAGGCAATACTAGAGCTAAATATGGGATCGAAAACCCAAATTGCACTAGGGTGGTAGCTTTGTGGTTTCCAAGTCTTTTTTAACAGACCTCACAAATTGGACACACATCTTGTTCTGCCCAGATGATTATGACTCCATGGGCTGGGAAGGCCCAGCATGACAACCAGCACTTGTCTCCCAGCTTATGACATGCTGCCCCTCACGTGTCTCAAAGCCTCCATGGCTTTATCCCTATAAATACCGCATCCCTGTACTGATGAGATACAGAAAGAAGGCAGGTAGAGGATGGGGGCTAACATGAGCATTCATGACAGTCTTCCAAAGTTGGGAGAGACCATCCACCTTGTCCTGCCTCTGGTTTAGAAGCAGAAGGTCACAAGGAAGGAGAGATTAGGCAGTTCTTAATAATCTGGTCTCAGAACTTGGAGGCCCATCTTGTATTGCTCTTGTTTCAAATGGCTCCTCTGGAATTTTTAATTAACTTCAACATCTGATTCATTCTGTTGGAAACTTACTTGGTCACTTTATATGACTGCTGGTGGCAGGGGTCCTGGAAGAGCATGCGGTGTGATTGTGAGGCTCCCACCCTCTGCCTAGGAACACTAGGTCCTGTGGGGAAGAATTCTAACTAAAACAGATCTGATTCTTGCTCCCTCTGGCTCTTGTATATGCTGAGTATTCAGGATGGTGTATGTAGAAGAGCTGAAGTGTGGGTGAGTCAAATATTGCACATTCCATGGGTGGAAGGAGGTTCATTCCCGAACATTCGCAAGTATTACAGTCATATATGTAAAAATGCTATGTAAATTTTTTCATTTTAATAAAAATGAACATATATATATATTTAGCGTCTTACTTTTTTTAAGTAAGAAAATACCCAAGCCCAGGGATTTTTCTTTGGATCAGTATTTGATGTTCTCACAGATCCATAGCTGTTAGGGAAGAAAACCCAACTTCCCTTTACCTCTATTCTGATCTGGTCTCTTACACTGTGTTGATTTTTACCCCACACTACAGTTATCAAGTATGAGCCAAGATAAAGATATGTTATTAGGCATAATTTTCATCCTTCCATCTCCAACGCTGACTCATTCTGTTTATGATCCAGTCATAAGGGAGACCCACATGTTTTTTTTTTTTTAGACATCAGCAGTGTACAAAGAAGCACAGACTTAGTTCACACCACTTTTCAAATCAACAAAGAAATATGGAGCTTTTGAGCTTAGTGAATAATCTGCTTTCTCTCCCTTCCTCCCAAGACAGCTCAGAAGTTTTCAGTGTGGTCCAAGACCATTATTTCACTGCATATTGCTAAAGGATTTTACCCCACAGCATAATTATCCAGATGTAATATTAGGTATATTTATATTCCAAGGAAACAGCATTTTTTGTGATTCCAAAAATTTTTGGAGGAAATATTCTTTTTAAGGACCTAGGAAAGCACTTTTTAAAAAATGGCATTAAATTTTATGTTCATCACATAATAGACTATAGATCTATTGAAGTGGAGATTATTTCCATGTGTTCCATGGGAAATTTTATGTTTGGTCTCTGTTAAACGTACCTTGAATAAAGTTAGATTGAAAACCTAGCATGTAAGTTTCGATAAGAAAAACTTTCATAGTATAATTCATGTGTTGAGGAGTCAGAAGGCATTCACTTTAAGGACTTATTAAAAAGTTGGGCTGATGTCTTTATTTCTAATACTTGTTAAATCTGTGAAATATAATAAAGCATCTCTCAGGTTAGTTATCTGTGCAGCTGTGAGGTGGGCAACTCTGTCTTTAATTTATGATAATCCAGACAACTTTTGTCTACTTCCTTTTACCCACCTGCCCTTTCTTCCTACTTCCTTCCTACTTCCTTCCTACCCATGAATCATCATGAAAAAAAAGCTAACAAAAATTGGAAGCATTATGGAAATTCATAGATCTGAATTTAGAATTACTAATCTATTTTTCATCAAATACCAAGTTCCTTCAGTGTACTAAGGTCTTTAATTTCTATTAAAGAATAGTGTAGACTGGTAATACATTGACCTTCCCTGAAGGATCTTGCATTGTAGCAGGTGATACAAATGTTTAAACAGCAGTTATCGAATTTGAAAAGTATTTGTACAGAGGTAAATAAAAAGTGTTGTAGAATATGCATAAGAAGGAATTTGTTCTACGTGGTGGCATTTTAAAGGCTGTGACCTCATAAGAGGTAACTTTAACTGGATCTGGGAGGTGGGTAAGAGCTTGCAGAGTTTTCAAGAGAGTCAGCATGGGTTATCATATAGGAGTTGTAAATTTACTTACTCTGCTCATATGCATGGGTCAGTTAAAGCTTAGGTTCACAAATCTCACCTTCCTCATAAACATCCATCCTACTGAACAGTGGGCCGGGGGCTGGACTGTGGAGCAGGACTTTAACTTGTCAGTTAATTCCATTTCACCCCCTTCTGTTTTTTCTGTTGTGAATGGCTCAATCTCTTTGGGAAATTCTCTTTCAGCTTTCGTCTCTCTTCCCCCATTCTCTTATCCATGACGGTAGGTAGAATTTCTTTCTGGATATTTGGGAGAGTTTTTGTGACTTTTTGATAGCAGGGAGAAGATTTGTCTAGATTCTCACGGAGTCTTCTAGATCTGGCCCCTGGACAGGAGTTCACTGAAGTACCATTGGTCCCACTTGACTTCGTGCAGAGAAGAGTTTGGATTCATGATTTTCCTTGTCCTAACATTTATGAATCTGTGGAATGTTTGCCCACTGCAATCTTGTTCCAGGACCTCACAGCTCTGTAAAACCATGAATGTGTCAATTCTGAAGTTTTCTTCTGTACAAAAAAGACTACTAGATCCTTTTCAGGCTGTATACAGGTGGAGTCAACCAAGAATACTGTTGCAGGTTAGGAGGTAGAAGGAGAGCTGGGTATCTGGAGGTCAGCAGTGTACCCCAGTGACACTCAGGGAAATGAACGCCTCACATTATGGTACTTAGATTTTTTCATAGATATCTGGTTCTTTCTCCAGAGGTTTCACTGAGTTATCCAGCTTCTTTGCTCTTCCAGGGAGAGACTATTCAGCAACACTATGTCAGAGATAATGAAGTACTCAAATAAGAACATGATTTTGAGGAATGACTGGAAACAATGAGTTCAAGATGCATTAAAGTCAGAATCAAACAGATTTTGTTTGAATTTGGGGCTTGAGTAAGTAGTTCAAGATGAGCTCAACGTTTGTTGCTTGGGTGATGGTGTAGTGTTGCCATTGGTCAAAATAAACAATATACTGTGATGAGTTGGGGAGTTAATTTAGTGAGGCTAGTTTTGGTAATTGTCTTAATCTCTTTGGGGTGCTCTAACAGAATACTATAGATTCAGTGGCTTATAAACAACTCAATTTGATGAGGGTGGGAAAGTCCAAGGTCAAGGCGCCAACATATTATGGGTGAGAGTCAATGTCCTAGTTCTTCGATGGACATCTTGCTGTGTCCTCATGTGGTAAAAGCAACAAGAGATCTTTCTGGGGTCTCTTTTATAAGTCACTAATCCTGTTGATGAGGGACTCCATTTTCATGACCTAATAACCTTCCAAAGACCCCCACCTCCAAATACCATCATGTTGGGAATTAGGTTTCACTATAGGTTTTTTTTTTTTTTTTTTTTAGGAAGGAGCACAAACATTGAATAAGCAATGGATAATAAATTTTATTTAAATCTTTTCAGTGTGGTTTACTATACTTAACAGAACATTATCTTCTCTCTTTGCCTGTCCAGTGTAAAGTATGACCCTAGAAATTTAAATTGCATATTATTGTGAGAAATCCTACTTCTGTTCTAGGTTTGAGGAGACTGTGACTCAGAAAGTTCAATTGAGAAAAGATTAGAGCTGAGGTTGTCTGATCCCAAAGCTTGTGTGCTTCTCATTGTTTCATATTGTCTCATGGAATGAAAAATCAAGAAACGGAATCAAGGCATTTCGTGGAGTTGGCATATTTTTATATGTCAATATTTTTTAACATATAACAAGATGTTGAAGCTGCAAGACCACTGCAGAATAGCAGTTTTACTTTTAGTGTCTATAACTATTCATTTATTCAATTGATACTTGGATTTTATAGAGTCTTCACAGTGGGGCTTCTCTCCCTTTCCAGTATGCTTTTAGGACTTGTAAATCATGTGACTAGCACTAGAGGTGTGTCTTCTGGCCAAGGGATGGAGAAAATTAAGACCCCTTCCTGAATAATTTAGATGTAAAATAACTTAGACACAGTAATTGAGACACAAAATATGTAAAACGTAGTTTAAACGCTGTTTTAAATGATGGGGAAGTTTGGTTAAAAACTCCTGAGATTAATTGCCATCCATAGTCCCTTTTGGTAGCAGAGACTTCTTATTTATGTCCTCTTCCTATTCTGAAACTTGTTGGCTGCAAACACACAGGCGGAGGTCTTGGCGCAGGATGAAGTAGGTGAGTGGTGAGGGATTATTCAGGAATTCTAGCCATATACATGGTATGCATAGTATACACAATCAGCTCGTTTGAGCCCTGACCTCGTCATGGGTTGATTCAAATGCCAGCTCTGCTCTTTAAGAGCTGTTTGACCTGGGCTAAGTCATTGAGGGGATACAACACTCTTTAAATCTCCTTTTCATTAACAACTCAAGTTGCTTTGACAAATACCTATTGAATTTGAGACAAATTCCTTTTTCAAAATAATGGGAGCATGGAGCACATTAAACAGGCCCTTAACCTATCAATTGTTACTATGACAAAAACATGCACATTCATTGTAAAAGCCCAGCCAAGTGTGTGGTTATTGTTTATTTGTTCATTTTTAAACAAGCTAGTTAGCTATTTTGTCTGCACATTGCTACAGGCCCAGTGGGAGCCACAAGGCAGAGTTCTCTTGTGTGGAGCTCAGGGTTGCTCTTGGGTGCAATTGGCAAAGGGGAAGAAAGGTTTGATGTTAATCCAGAATGTTTCTCAAAGGCTATACATGATTTGCAAATGGATTAACTCTCTATGGATGCCTAGGGAATTTTTATACTCAGTTAATTTTAGAAAGAACTTTTATTTAGAGCTGCTTTTATGCCTGTGATGGGGAAGGCCACACCACAATTACACATTTTTAGAAGGGTGGATCCTTTGATGACAGATATAATTTCTACCCCCTCATTTCTCTCCAGTTGAAAGATTACCATTTAAAAATCCTTTGAAAAATGGTTTGATCCTTTTTGCAAATGCAGAATTTTCTTTTTCAGTCTTGAGGGGATTTATGTAGGCTGTAGTGTTTAGTCGAAAAGGACACGCCAGGGAGTTGAATCCTTTCCTTATCCAAAGTAGAAAGGGCGTGGATTTTTTTTTTTTCCTTTGATGTGGGTGAGGCACACCTCTTCCCTAACACTTCTGATGATTTTAGTGTTTCCTGCTGTTGAAACTTTACCCTGAGCATCTTTTCTCCCTGTTTTCCCCTTAAAATACATTTTGTACAACTCATGGCAAATACGATCTTGGATACGTTAGGCTGAAGAAGCAAGGGTAAAACATTATTTTCATAATTGGGTTTTCACATTTTTAGAAAATCAATTTTATCATAAGAGGAAGACCTGGACGTCCTCATTCACTAGTTGGTTTTTATGACTTAAGGTGATTGCAGATAAGTTCCACGATCCTCTGCACTATGGGATTCTAGTCATATATACATATTCACTTACTTAAACTTGGAATATTATGTTCCTTACAAAATATGATGACAGTAAAACCTCCATTTTTGGTAAAATGTGTGTGCATGTAATCTTTGCTCGAGAGTGATTCTCCCTTTATGCTAATGATGTGTTGACATTAGCAGTGGCAATTGATTGTTCTTGAGCATTTATTCTATGCACAGCACTTTGCCAAGCACATCTCCTGTATGAACTCATTTATTCCTCATAAGAATCCTGATGTTGGCATTATTATTCTTATTATTATCTTTTTATAGATGAGGAAACCAAGGCTACCTTCTGCATATTCATATAGTAGGGGAAGGCAAATTCAACATTTGTGTCCAGGTTCATGACACAAGGTCAGTGTGTTTCGGCCATTAATTTATTTAGCCTTTCAGCTGAATGCCTTAAATTGGATGTCCCGAAAGCGGTAGCAATTCAGAACATTTCTGTACCCCATGAATTGTAATTTTGTTAGAATAAGCGAGTAGCCGAGTATTGTCATGTTATTCTTGCTACTGTCTTGGTCATGTCATTGACTCTTTGAGTGACTTCAATTTTTCTGTTTCATCATATAACTTACTTTATGATCTAAAATACAGTTGGCTTAAAGAAAATTTGTCGTTTTGCAATTTTGATGCAAACAACTCAGTGAACAGTGTTGGTACCTAGGGCAGGCATATGGCTGATGTTTCATAGTGTCTCTCCTCCAGACCAGACTGGTGGGCTGAGGAAAGGTCCCTTGTTTTCTGGAGCCCGAAGAGAAGAAAATAATCAAACCAGGTGGTTAGTGTACTTCAGCAATCAGACTCATTTCCCTAAAAAAATTTGAGGCCTTTTCCCTTGCTTCAAATCACTGGTTTTTATTTCATTTGTATTCAATTTCAGTTTTGTAAAGATATATCATACAACTTAATGTAGGAAGCTTTTGTATTATAGCCACTTATTTTGGGGTCAATGGTAACATGAAGCTATATATATATTTTTTTTTTCATATTAATTATATGCTAAAGTAAGAAAAGTAGATGAGATAAAATCTTAAGGACTTCTATTTAAATGTATATTACTATAATCTCTAATTTTAGTCTTTAAGGTGTCAAAGTATTTTACAGACATGAACTTAACAATAATAAATGATGCATCTGGGCACCTGGGTGGCTCAGTGGTTGAGTGCCAGCCTTCGGCTCAGGTCACGATCTCGGGGTCTTGGGATTGAGTCCCATATTGGGTTTCCTGCAGGGAGCCTGCTTCTTGTTCTGCCCATGTTTCTTCCTCTGTGTTTCTGATGAGTAAATAAAATCTTAAAAAAAAATAAATGATGACATAAAACATACAAAGGTTTTATAATTTACTGATTGATTTTTATTCATCATATTATTTGATAATTTCTATAGCTTTATGAAAAAGGTAGGAATACTTAACACTTTTCCTGTTATGGAGGTGGAGAGACTGAGGCAGAGAAGTGCCAGTTGTGTGTTTGGAAACACTGTAAGCATTAGATAGTCGAAGTGGGTGTGAATCTTAGCCATAGCTGTAAGCTTGGTAATCTAAACCCTAAACTTCTTTTGAAGCAAATTATTGTTTGTGTGGGGATGAAACATCAGCATGTTTCTTTTTACTTAATTAAGAGGTTCTGGAAGGTGTCTATGAATTCAGCAGATGGGAAGACCATTCTTTTTATCCCATTCTCTCTTTTTTTTTTCCATCACAGAAGTGGCCTGGATAACTGTTCTTCTTCATCTTTTTTTTTTTTTTAATGACTTTTCCCTTAAGTTTTACAGAGACCACCTAGAGCAAGGTTAGAAAATTGCCCAAATCTCATTCGCTTTCAGCTTTTTTGCCAACAAGATCATCTGGAGACAGTGAAATAAAGACTAAAACTCTTACCGTGATACCCAGGGTCTTTTATGCAACACAGCCTTGCTCACTTATAGCCACATTGCCCACTGCTTACACCCAGTTTCATCTTCTCTAGCTTTAATAAAAATATTGGCATTGCCTGATTCATTCTGCTCACTTATGTATCTGTGATTTTATTTATGCTTTTTTTTTTTTTTTTTTTGCCTGCAAGGTCCCAATGCCACCCCCTGAACTGATTTTCCAGACTGTGTGGTCACTTCCCTAACTCATCCATGCCTGTGAATTCTCTTACTATTTGTTTTGTCTGCCTTTAGTTATAAGCATAATATATAAACTGCCTTTCCCTACTGTGTTGCAATAACTGCAAAGTTGTTTACTGAATAGTTTTATAGTCTAAGCACTGTCCTAATTATTTTTTATGTATTATTTAATGGCCTATAATATACCTCTGAAGTTGCTATTAACACCCTCTCCCCATAGATGAGAAAACTGGGCACTGGCAGTTTTGATTCCCTAGGTCACACAGTTAGTAAATGACAGACAGTATTTTGAATTCGGATCTGTATCCTTTAAAGCCAAGGCTTTTTACCATTAAAACATACAGCCTCAAGTCAGTGAATTTAAAAGGTTTAATATCGTATTTACTTCTGTGAACCAGTTCCTAGCCCCATATATGGTGTTGGTGGATGGTCAGTTAAGCAGGTGGAAAGTGTGATGCAAACTCGGGGGAGTGTCTTTCTGTGTCTTATTTATTTATTTGTTTGTATGTTTGTTTGTTTATTTATTTATTGAGAGAGAGAGAGTGCGAGAGCAGGGAGAGGCAGAGGGAGAGAGAGAATCTTAAGCTAGGCATGGAGCCTGACGTGGGGCTCAGTCTCATGGCCCTGAGATCTTGACCTGAGCTGAAATCAACAGTCAAATGCTTAACCAACTGAACCACCCAGGTGCCTGAGTCTTTCTGGGTCTTTGGAATGTTACTGGATTCTTAATCTCTGGAAGATCAGTTATTAAGGAAATAAGGTATTATGGTCTGTGGAACTATGCTGTCAAATCGTATTCTACTAAACATTAAAAAAATAAAAATAAAATTTAAATGTATGTATTGGTCATTAGTTGCTTGTTTATTCATAAATTTATGGTTCATTATTTATGTGCTAATTTTCAAAATAATCTCTTGTAGTAGATACTGTAATGTCCCATTTTACGGATCTAGGTTATTGAGGCACAAAGGGGTTACGCTGATGTCCATGGTTACGTAGATAGTGAATGACTGAGCAGGACTGGAGCATGGTAGACATTCAGGCTCCAGAGCCCATGGCCCCCACCACAGTGCATATATTGTCCATGTGAACAGCCTCCTACCGTAGCCCTGCACCTCCCAGCAAAGGGCCCACAGGAGCTGTCTGACCACTCTTGCAACTTTTGACTAAAAAAAAACAAAAACCAACAAAACGTGTACCTACTGGTTTCTGTGCAGCTTGCCTGGAAGAGCAGAGTCTTGGTTTGCAGGAAGAAAATGATGATCTTCTTGAGAATAAATAAAAATAAACAAATGAAGAGTTTGGTCATGCATTCAGAGCAGAAAGAGTTGAGCTTCTTTTTTTTTTTCTTTTCTGCGTACTCAGTGAGGAGAGTAACAATTGAAATTGCTAAAGCCCTTTCTAGTTTGTGAAAACCTATGTCTCTTGGTCCTACTTGGTTTCTCTGTCAATGGGGCTATTATTGTTCGTCCCTCTCCTCTGCTAGTTTATAAAGCTCCTGATTCCCCGTAACCTCTTGTCTTTAATAGCTGATAATGAAGGATGGTTGCATTGAATAGAAGAGCAAACAACATCTTCCATTTCTTGAGATCTCGCAAGTGCCAAATGATTGACCCATATTTTCTGTTTTTTGTATTAGTAGCAATCATATTAGTTTTAACCAGACAAAAATGTAATCAAAACTGTCAAAAAGAGCAGTTTAATAGCTCTGACTACAGACTTTTTCCATCTTTCAACAAATGTTTGTTGAAAGGTTACCAAATACAAGAGCCTGTTCTAGGCAAAGAAGCAAAAATGATAACTAAAAAACTGGAAAAAAAAAAAAACCACCAAAAAAACAGAAGAACCTGTGATCTCTGAATTCATGGAGCTGGCTTACTGTCCAGGGACTTTGAGAGCTACATTCTTCTCCCCATTAGGTGCTTCTCCACTCTGCCTACCTCCAAACTCCAGTTTTACTTCATTATGTCTTGAGGAAGAGGATTGGAAGGGTCTAGAATAGCTCCCTATCCATTCTTACATGATGTTTTTAGCCATGTCGGAGGCAGTTGGAAGGGCCCTTGAGACTGATTTGTCCTGGGCCAACAGAAGCAGTTTTGAGTCATCTGAAAATTGTTAGATGTAGTGACGTATTGCTTTTTCTCGTCTCATATTTCCATAAATTGCAGTCGGGACTTGAAATTTGGATGAAGAGAGGATAAATTCTAATCATGTTATGACTGGAGTCTGAACTTAGGTGAATAATTACTGGTTTTTCCAGGTTTCCTCTTTGTTTTTCTTTCTAAATGTATGTCTCAAGGGTATTTCCTCTATTTTCTGGTAAAACTAATACTGTTAATATAATAACCAAAATCCTTATCATTTCAAAACACTTTATAATTCAACGTCTTTTGAGCTGCACAATAGCCATGTAAGGTGGATATTTGCCATTTCCTTTTACATGATGAGGTATCCAAAGAGGTGACACAGTATTCCTGAGTTCACCTCTAGGCAAGGAATATTCCGTGTTTTTTTGTATGAAACAATATTGCCATCACTCAGGACAGATTTCAAGACCATTCTGTCTGCTGGTGTGTGTGTGTGTGTGTGTGTGTGAGAGAGAGAGAGAGAGAGAGAGAGAGAGAGAGAGAGAGAGAGAGAAAGGGGGAGAGAGATTGAGACCAAGGATGGGAGAGGAGAAATTAAATCTCAACTGATTTTCCAGATCTGGATCCAGACCTCAGACCCCTTTGCTGGCATAAAAGGCTTTTCCTCTGTCTGGACAGGGGATGAGAGAAGGACAACCATGAAACAGAGCCAATTGCTACAGATGACTAGGCAGAGAAAATGTTGAGAGTTGCTAGGAGACCAGTTGTGCTGTCAGGCTCAGGAATGAGAACATGCCCGATGGAGGGCACTGGGCTGGAATTCGTGTTATACACAAAACGTTCAATCACGCATGCCAGTGGGACTGAGTCAGAATCAACCAGAGCTAAAAACAGGCAAGAAAGTTTTCCTACCTCTTTTTTTTTTTGTTTTTTTATCTTTTTTTCTACATTCGTATTTTTTCAGATACAGACTCCTGGTTAAAGATTCCACAGTGGCTGTGGGATACTTAGGCAATTTTTGTGACTCGCTGAGGTAGGTGGTGCTGTGTTTTGAATGGTAGTTCAGAATGAGGAAATTTTCTCCCAAAATAGTAAGCTCAGTGGGAGTTCTGGCTTGCTTGCCTTTGGAGTTCTTTTGGGGTAGTTGAAATTATTGATCAAGTGAATCATCCCTGCCGAGTTCAAGTCAAGACTCCTCCCACTGTTTACAAGAGAAGAACTGACTCACCTGAAAGACCTTCTTGTTGCTGTCATCTGTGCTTACACCAAGCACCCAGTGTAACCTAGAGCTTGCCCTCTTTTCTCTGTGGCTTTCCTTTCTCCTCACATGCAGGAGGACAGAATTGTGCGGTGCACCTTATGAAATATTTAGCTTCATTTGGTGCCAGGACCATAGACAGGTGTCAGCAACTTGGAACAACTTAGGTTTGCCCTATGTACCTGGGTCACAAGGTCAACTTGGAACGGGAAGATGTGTGGATCCATAAGCGACACTTACTTTGTAAGAGTCTACCTGTCTTAGTGCATTTATTCTTTTCTACCTTGCATGGCAGTAGCTTCTTTCCTGTTCTAGTTTATGTTGCTGGAGCTATGATAGCTGCCTCATTTTTGCACAATTAAGGTAGAACGTCACTATATTTTAGAATTGCCCAGCATTCCATTTCCTACAGCCAGGAAAGAACTCTAGGGAATGTTCCAGCTTTTGATAGTTTATGGTCAAACACATCTCCTTTCTTGTCAAGATTCCAGGAAGCAGGGAGCACTTGGCTCCTGAAGTCCAGAGTGTGTTCCTGCCAAAGCACATAAATATCTTGAAATTAAGGACAGTTGTCCTTAATTACTTCAGTTTTAGTGCATATATATGATATCACATCTTAAAATGGCCGGATGCCACCACTGCTGGCATTGAAGGTTAATAAGCCCAAGAAGAAAAAAAACCAAAGTCCAAGAAATATGAAATGAATAGATGAAATAAAATCTGCTCAATTCACATCTAATACCACACAGAGCAACAGTTTATGTTACCATGAGCAGTACAAGACCAAGCTGGGATTAAATATGCCTGAGGGATTTTCTCTGAAACAGAGCCGACACAATTTAAGAAATACTTCAGCTTTGAGAAGTTTAACTATGAATCGTTTACAAAATCAGTCATATTGTTCCTCTGTTATAAAATCTGTGATAATCCCTCTACAGAATGAAGAGCGAGCCTGCCTTAGCCTGGAATCCAAGGCTCTGGACAGTTGGTCTGACCAGTTATCTCATTCAGTCCGGACCTTTTACTGCTCCTTTCCAGGTACCCTAAGTACCCACCCAGACTCTCTCCCACTTGTCTTTTCCTTGCTACCTCTCCCTTTGATCCCCTCATGCTTGTGGATGCCACCCTTTGTTCAGAGCCCTTCAGGAAGACCCCTGCAGTTCGGAAGATTGCTTTCCCTTTGTGTATTCCTCAGTCCACTTACTCTTTCCTACTCTTTAGGACCGTAACTTGTTTCATGTTCTGATCATCACTACTAGGGCATGAGCTCCTTGAGAGCAGAGACCCTCTCTGTTTCACCTTTGTATTGGTCAAAGGATCACCCACCTTAGGTATAAAAAAGTGGTAGTGGAGCGGATGAGCAATATCTGGAGGAAGTGCTGTTTGTCAAGTATCCTCTTTCAAGGTGAGCGGAGAACAGCTTGTGCAAAGTGGAGGAGAGGAGTCTTAGAAAGAAATGATTGTATTCAGAGCCATTCTCATTGTCCAAGAGTTGTCGTCTCTGTGTGTATGTTCCTCTCTCTCTTGTGCTTGCAGGTCTTTCCTTAATTTTAGAGGAGTCCTAGGAGGATGCGTGAGGTAGGGAGAGAAAAAGACATGAAATGAGAGTTGATAATCGAAAGAGATGCTGGTGGAGGTGCCTGGGTGGCTCACTTGGTTAGGCATCTGCCTTTGGCTTAGGTCATGATCCTGGGGTCCTAGGATTGAGCCTAGTGTAGGGCTCTCTGCTCAGTGGGGAATCTGCTTCTGGCACTTTCCTGCTTATTCTCTCTCTCTCTCTTTCTCTGTTTTTTCTTGTTTTTTTTTTTAAGAAATATATATTTTTTTTTAAAGAAAGAGATGAGATGGTTGGGTGGCTCAGTGGTTGAGTGTCTGCCTTTGGTTCAGGTCGTGATCCCGGGGTCCTGGGATCCAGTCCCACATCGGGCTCCTTGCAGGGAGCCTGCTTCTCCCTCTGCCTATGTCTCTGCCTCTCTCTCTGTGTCTTTCTGAATAAATGAATAAAATCTTAAAAAAGAAGAAAGAAAGAAAGAAAGAAAGAAAGAAAGAAAGAAAGAAAGAAAGAAAGAAAGAAAGAAAGATGTGCTGGTTAAGGAGACACCAGCTTGCCTTCTTCCTGGTGCCCCACCCTCTCTCTGTCTTTTTATCTTTCCCCTGTGGTTGTAAGTAGACAGGATCAGTTCTGTAATACTCATACAAACACAGTTTTGTGAATATGGGAGTTTGGAAAAGCGAGACCTCTCTTTCTCTTTACAGTGAAGCCTTAACTATGAGATTATAAATTTAGAATCATAATGCTCAGATTTAGTTTTGGACTTACTAGAATAAACGAGGTTTTGAGATTAAGTGATCTAATTACACTTTAGTGAATAAATTGAAAAAGTACAAGATAGAATGTTTTAGTTAGAGGTCATATAGCTTTTTTTTAATGGAGACTCAAGAGTAAACCCAAGTGTCCTGACTTGTAGGTTAAGTGTCCTGTCTTTTATTTGTGCAGTAGTGTTTCTTAATTTAGTGATAAATCTTTCATCTTATAGTCTGTTTCGATAGCTGATCCATGCACAAAGAGTAAACCGTGTTCAAAAATATTCTTTGTAAGTTCCATTTGTCATGTTAAAAATGGCAGGCAAGGTTCATAGTGCTGCAGACGTGATTCATCAAATCGTCTTAATTTGTAGCTGATGTGAGGTATGGCTTAGTTCAAAAAGAGCAAAAGTGTTTGGTTACACATAAACGATCTGTTTCCAGTATCACATGCATCTCTTCCTTCAGCTCACGTTTGTGGGGCATCCATACAACACTGCACTACTGGCTTTGAAACAAAATCAGTTTGCCATCAGTCCAGCTGCAGGCATTCTAGCCCTATTCTTTGCATTTGTCCTACTTCCACCGACCGCACTATAGTTTCAGGACACACTGCCATCATGGTCCTTCAGTTATGGCCGGCAGAGCTGTGACTCCCAGGCCAGATGAAGGAGTGCATGCTGGCTCTCTGTGTTTCATGATCCCCTTACCATCTACACTCGTGCATGCCTGTAGTTGATTAGCTCAGACTCTCCTGGAAATTGAATAAAGGCAGATTGTGGTTCATTTTGAAAAATAAGGTTTTATCAGAAACTGTGTAACAGTGGGATAGCATCCAAGTCATTGTGGCCTCTGTTCTCTGTAGCCCTGAAGAAGTGCCCAGAAGGGTTAAAGTGAATGACTTCGTAGGCTTCCTTCTAGCTCTGCTGCAAGGCCACACTGAGAAAGCCAGCGTTCAGTGGATGGAGTTATTTTTTATCTTTTTCATCAAAGCATAGCATATACACAAAGAAGCTCACAGCTCTGAAGTCACAATGTATGTGTCCATTTAACAAAGACCATTTACCATCACCCACAGTCCGTTCAGGACTCTAGATTAGATCTTTGTGCATTAGTGCCTAGGTGATAATCAGTGCTTTTTACAGAGTTGATTATAAGCCACTGTTTATATTATCTCCATGTTTTTGATGTGGTTTTGTTTTTGCTATTTGAAGAGTGATAGAAGTACAGTTTAAAAATAGTACAGGATGAAAAAAAATAGTACAGGATGACAGTAACTCTGATAGGAGACTGTTACAATAGTGGTTTAGGAATAATACTTAACTTTTTCTGAAATAATACACGTTCATTGCAGACAATTTACCAAATACAAAGAAGCAGAGTACAAATAAGAAATTAAACTATCAGTGCTCACTGAACATCATCTCCCAGACCTAATCATTCATACCACTTTATGCCTACCATTTCAGATACACCCCAGCTAGAGATACATATATATTTAAATAAAATTAAACTCGCGGTGCATATTGTTCTGTGACTTTTATTAATTAAGTGTATAAAATGAAATATTTTACATTTTTAAATGGCTGTAGTGTAACTATAAGATGAATGCATTATAATTTATTTAACACTCACTGCTCTACTTACTTGAGCTGTGTACAGTTTTGTGCTCTTATCAAGATTGCATGATGCTATCACTTTACTGAAATACTCATTTCACATCATTTCCTTAAAGTACATTCCTAAGAATAGATTTCCTGAATCAAACAGTATGCACACTTGAAGACATCTGAAGTATAATGCCAAATCATTCTTAGAAAGTTGGCACCACTTAATACTCTAAAGAGAGGCAGCTGATAATCAAACATGTTTCCTAGAACCATTGCCAGCTTTCTAGATTATACTTAAGTAAACTATGATAATTTGATGGATACGAAATTCAGCTTGTCTTAATATACATCTTTTGATTATCAGTATGAAAAATCTTTAAAAGTATGTTTATTGATCATTGTTCGTGTCTTTTGTCCATTTTATTGAGATATTGATGATTTTTCTTAGAGCTTTATAGGATTTATTTTATGGCTAAGAATATTTATTTTGCACATATTTTTCCTAATTCATCATTGTTCCTTGAATTATTACCCAAACTCAGACCTGAGATCAGATTTACCCAGAACTAATTTGAAATAAATCTTAAAATGCTAGAAAAGCAAGTTACCTTTTTAATTACTCTCAGATGGCTTTTTCAAGTTTGCAACTTTTTGTTTGTTTCAACATGTGTGTGCCTAGAAAGACCCATGAATACTACAAGAAGGTAATGACTATAATATTTCCTGGGATGGAAAGTAGTGAAATAGCCTAATAGTGCTTTTAAAATTCTCACTGGGATAATTTGGAATAAATTAAATTATTTTATAATTGACTTTTCTAATAAAAATTCATAGTGGCTATCAACCAACATTTGCCCATTGATTAATGTAATGCAGGGTTGGTTAGGAGTTATAAAAGTAGACTGGATTTACATGTCCCTAGAACTGGAAGCAGATTTAACTGATTTGCCAGGAAAAAACTTATTGAATATTTTAAGTTTAATTCAGTATTTCTAGGTGTTATATTCCTTTTAGGGACTGGTACTTAAAAAGCCTGCTTATTGTGGTTTATAAAAAGAGACTTCAAAATTAATATAAGCCTTTCAAAGGACACTTATTTCAGCATTTACCTAGTAAACATCTGGATTCTGTCTGGATGTCTAAAACAAATCGTGATAGCTAAAGTCAATGTGATGGGATTTTGCTTATTAGTTCTTGAATTTCAGTGCAAATATGTCATTCTGGAACATGCCGAAATTTACTGAGGAAATTAGGTACTTAGATTTGATGTATCTCTTGGAAGCCGGTGAAAAAAATATTCTAGAATCCAGAATTAAAGCCAAGATGATCTTACTTTCTAAAATTTCTCTAATAAATTTTTCCCTGATTTAATTTATTCTGCTTCTAAATTATTTTTAAAAAGACCTCATGCACTCTATACATAATTTGATTGTGATGTTCTACTCTGGCCAGCTTAACAAATGAGCACTTTAGACTTAATTAAGAGAAGTTAAAGAAGTGAGGACAACGTATAAGCATGAAACATAAAGCTGTAGCAAAAGGGTAAAATTTGAGGCAAATTTGAGGTAATGGAAATCCCTCCTTCAGGCAGACCATGTGTTTTTACTAAAGATAACTTTTTGAGAACTCTGCCTGTTAAATTTGGCTTGTTAGAAATAAGAGTGTTTAATGTGGGAAGGAGAAATGGCTGTGTATATAATCAAGATTTACTGTCCTATAAAATCTTGCCTCCTTGCTGTAACTGTGAGTACTTCCTCCTTGGTTACAGTTCTTGTTTATGCTGGAGAGAAAAGGGGAGGCAGCATGACCAAGGCAAGTCCTGCATGCTCCTTCAGAGGACACATTCAATTTTTGTGCCTTCAGGAACTCCTTGACATTCTTAGAACTTAATTATCCCAAATGTAAGACAAAAAGTTGAACCAGATAATTTCTAGATCCCCTTCTCCACCTTGTAATGTATTAGGACTTCTAAGAAAGTGAGATAGATGTCATGAGATGAGAACAATCTCAGGTTATCACCATCAATTCC